>NC_137586.1:38532427-39746588 GCF_963210335.1 Falco punctatus | reverse complement strand
GAAAAGAGGGGGGGGGAAAAGAGGGGGGGGAAAAGAGGGGGGGGAAAAGAGGGGGGGGGAAAAGAGGGGGGGGGGAAAAGAGGGGGGGGGAAAAGAGGGGGGGGAAAAGAGGGGGGGGAGGGAAAAGAGGGGGGGGGAAAAGAGGGGGGGGGAAAAGAGGGGGGGGGAAAAGAGGGGGGGGAAAAGAGGGGGGGGGAAAAGAGGGGGGGGGAAAAGAGGGGGGGGAAAAGAGGGGGGGGGAAAAGAGGGGGGGGGAAAAGAGGGGGGGGGAAAAGAGGGGGGGGGAAAAGAGGGGGGGAAAGAGGGGGGGGGAAAAGAGGGGGGGGGAAAAGAGGGGGGGGGAAAAGAGGGGGGGGGAAAAGAGGGGGGGGGAAAAGAGGGGGGGGGAAAAGAGGGGGGGGGAAAAGAGGGGGGGGAAAAGAGGGGGGGGAAAAGAGGGGGGGGGAAAAGAGGGGGGGGGAAAGAGGGGGGGGGAAAAGAGGGGGGGGGAAAAGAGGGGGGGGGAAAAGAGGGGGGGGAAAAGAGGGGGGGGAAAGAGGGGGGGGGAAAAGAGGGGGGGGAAAAGAGGGGGGGGGAAAAGAGGGGGGGGGAAAAGAGGGGGGGGAAAAGAGGGGGGGGGAAAAGAGGGGGGGGGAAAAGAGGGGGGGGAAAGAGGGGGGGGAAAAGAGGGGGGGGGAAAAGAGGGGGGGGAAAAGAGGGGGGGGAAAAGAGGGGGGGGAAAAGAGGGGGGGGGAAAAGAGGGGGGGGGAAAAGAGGGGGGGGGAAAAGAGGGGGGGGAAAAGAGGGGGGGGAAAAGAGGGGGGGGGAAAAGAGGGGGGGGAAAAGAGGGGGGGGGAAAAGAGGGGGGGGAAAAGAGGGGGGGGGAAAAGAGGGGGGGGGAAAAGAGGGGGGGGAAAAGAGGGGGGGGAAAAGAGGGGGGGGAAAAGAGGGGGGGGGAAAAGAGGGGGGGGGAAAAGAGGGGGGGGGAAAAGAGGGGGGGGAAAAGAGGGGGGGGGAAAAGAGGGGGGGGAAAAGAGGGGGGGGGAAAAGAGGGGGGGGGAAAAGAGGGGGGGGGAAAAGAGGGGGGGGAAAAGAGGGGGGGGAAAAGAGGGGGGGGGAAAAGAGGGGGGGGGAAAAGAGGGGGGGGGAAAAGAGGGGGGGGGAAAAGAGGGGGGGGGAAAAGAGGGGGGGGGAAAAGAGGGGGGGGGAAAAGAGGGGGGGGAAAAGAGGGGGGGGGAAAAGAGGGGGGGGGAAAAGAGGGGGGGGGAAAAGAGGGGGGGGGAAAGAGGGGGGGGGAAAAGAGGGGGGGGGAAAAGAGGGGGGGGGAAAGAGGGGGGGGGAAAAGAGGGGGGGGGAAAAGAGGGGGGGGGAAAAGAGGGGGGGGGAAAAGAGGGGGGGGGAAAAGAGGGGGGGGGAAAGAGGGGGGGGGAAAAGAGGGGGGGGGAAAAGAGGGGGGGGAAAAGAGGGGGGGGGAAAAGAGGGGGGGGAAAAGAGGGGGGGGGAAAAGAGGGGGGGAAGGGGAAAAGAGGGGGGGGGAAAAGAGGGGGGGGAAAAGAGGGGGGGGGAAAAGAGGGGGGGGAAAAGAGGGGGGGGGAAAAGAGGGGGGGGGAAAAGAGGGGGGGGGAAAAGAGGGGGGGGGAAAAGAGGGGGGGGGAAAAGAGGGGGGGGGAAAAGAGGGGGGGGGAAAAGAGGGGGGGGAAAAGAGGGGGGGGGAAAAGAGGGGGGGGGGAAAGAGGGGGGGGGAAAAGAGGGGGGGGGAAAAGAGGGGGGGGGAAAAGAGGGGGGGGGAAAAGAGGGGGGGGGAAAAGAGGGGGGGGAAAAGAGGGGGGGGGAAAAGAGGGGGGGGGAAAAGAGGGGGGGGGAAAAGAGGGGGGGGAAAAGAGGGGGGGGGAAAAGAGGGGGGGGAAAAGAGGGGGGGGAAAAGAGGGGGGGGGAAAAGAGGGGGGGGAAAAGAGGGGGGGGAAAAGAGGGGGGGGAAAGAGGGGGGGGAAAAGAGGGGGGGGAAAAGAGGGGGGGGAAAGAGGGGGGGGGAAAGAGGGGGGGGAAAAGAGGGGGGGGGAAAAGAGGGGGGGGAAAGAGGGGGGGGAAAAGAGGGGGGGGAAAAGAGGGGGGGGAAAGAGGGGGGGGGAAAGAGGGGGGGGAAAAGAGGGGGGGGGAAAAGAGGGGGGGGGAAAAGAGGGGGGGGAAAAGAGGTGGGGGGGAAAAGAGGGGGGGGGAAAAGAGGGGGGGGAAAAGAGGGGGGGGAAAAGAGGGGGGGGAAAAGAGGGGGGGGAAAAGAGGGGGGGGAAAAGAGGGGGGGGGAAAAGAGGGGGGGGGAAAAGAGGGGGGGGGAAAAGAGGGGGGGGAAAAGAGGGGGGGGGAAAAGAGGGGGGGGGAAAAGAGGGGGGGGGAAAAGAGGGGGGGGAAAAGAGGGGGGGGGAAAAGAGGGGGGGGAAAAGAGGGGGGGGGAAAAGAGGGGGGGGAAAAGAGGGGGGGGGAAAAGAGGGGGGGGAAAAGAGGGGGGGGGAAAAGAGGGGGGGGGAAAAGAGGGGGGGGAAAAGAGGGGGGGGGAAAAGAGGGGGGGGAAAAGAGGGGGGGGGAAAGAGGGGGGGGAAAAGAGGGGGGGGGAAAAGAGGGGGGGGAAAAGAGGGGGGGGGAAAAGAGGGGGGGGGAAAAGAGGGGGGGGGAAAAGAGGGGGGGGGAAAAGAGGGGGGGGGAAAAGAGGGGGGGGAAAAGAGGGGGGGGAAAAGAGGGGGGGGGAAAAGAGGGGGGGGGAAAAGAGGGGGGGGGAAAAGAGGGGGGGGGAAAAGAGGGGGGGGGAAAAGAGGGGGGGGAAAAGAGGGGGGGGGAAAAGAGGGGGGGGAAAAGAGGGGGGGGGAAAAGAGGGGGGGGGAAAAGAGGGGGGGGGAAAAGAGGGGGGGGGAAAAGAGGGGGGGGGAAAAGAGGGGGGGGGAAAAGAGGGGGGGGGAAAAGAGGGGGGGGGAAAAGAGGGGGGGGAAAAGAGGGGGGGGAAAAGAGGGGGGGAAAAAGAGGTTTCTGAACCTGATTCAGTACTGGATGTTACAGACTTCAAGAATTTACATAGGATCAAAGAGCAACAAGGCTGCAGAAGAGATGTCATTAAGAATTGTTGCGTAAATTATACTGCCTTGGGTTTTGGAAGTCCTTGAACCATGAACTGTTGGGAGGCTGGAAGCAGTAGTGCAGTAAAGATACTACACAACCATACATCTGTTACTCATCACTGTCAGACACTGGCTAATTGTCTGGATGGACACTCTAACTGATACGATGTGGCTATTCTTCCACTATGCTTTACGATCTCATTTAATTGTTGTCTTCTGCCTCGACTTTTTGAAAATCGCCTCCGTCTGTAAGGGCCAAGTACCTTCTCAGGAGAGCCACTGCAATCATCTGTTGACATTACCAGCACAAATTACACCTTCACCTGACAGCTTAAATTACCATGCCAGACTGACACACAGTAGCTGAAACACAGTTTTCATTTTGCTGTAGGAATCGTGGCCTGGAGAGAAAGGACAGGGCACATATTAGCTAAACCCATGAAAGCACAAAGCCTTAAAAGTAACAGTCTTGTGAAACAAATCTCTACAGCTAACCTAATGCAGGATAACTCAACTGTCTGAATGCCCACATCCTCTGTGGCTCTAAGATATCAACCGATGCCAGGAGCCTGGTGAATAACATACACTGATTTAGCTTACACAACATAAAATACTTGTACAATTTTAGAAAAGAAAAAGCGTTTTCCATCATTTCCCTTTTGTAAAAAAAAAAAAAAATAATCACAAACAGCATATTTTGGATATCTTATAACAGAAGCAAGTCTTCAAAAAGCAAAACAAAGCCTTCTAATTCACCTTTAAGCATTCATTCTGCTGAGCTGGTAGCTGCATTCTTACTTTTGGATTAGTGTGGTAAATTCCTTTCTAGGAAACTCCCAAGAACTTTGCACCCAACAGCCAAGCCCTGCTATATCCTGCCAGGTATAGCCAGTAATTTTGCATGACTGCACTACTTTTTATCTTTTTTTTTTCCCCCTTCTTAATCCCATGTCCCAAAAAGAAGAGCTACCAGTACATTCCTTTCTACACTGCCTTTTAACCTACTTCACAACAAAGGAACAGAATCAGCTACAAGTTCTAAAGTATGCATTCTTTAATGTCTTCAGTATTTCCTTTCCATATTGGCAAATACACCACTTTTCTCCCTCACATCTTTCTTCAAGGTATATAGTTTTCTACTCACGCTCCATTTCCTTTCTCAGTATTACTATTCCAAGAAAACATTTTTGTGGATTTTTACACCCACATCTACAAACAATTCATTCCTCTTTGTCCTGCCAAAAACATCTCCATTAAATCAGTAGTGAAATCCTTTTTAGTAAAAATAAACTGAAAAGGGATCTAAGCACAATCATGATTAGATTCCAAACAAGGAACTGTAATTTACAGTACAGATTTTAACCACATTTTCATGTATATGTCAGATGATTTTACAGAACTCCCTTGCTAAGGCAAAAAATGAATGTTACAGATACACTTCGGACTGTGCTCCTATTGTACAATGTATTTTAATATAAGGAAAGTGAGATTTACCAGATTATAATCTCCCCCCTAATTTGTGTCTGAAGTTTTAAAATCATTGGGGCAAGCAAGCATGCAGAAGGTGAAGAGCAGAGTCCCTGCAAGCACTGTGGGACAAGCTTCCTTGCAGAGACGCATAATGTGGCCCATCAGCCAAGGAGCTCCTCTAGCTGCAGGGCAGCGGTAGGAGGGGTACCTCTACAGCTGCGGAGACTGTAGCGTCAGCTCCCAGCAAACACTGGGGAACAGGTTCCCCCTCCTCCCCCACTCCCCCCCATCTCCAGTTCAAGGCAGAACAAAGAGGAGGTGGAGCTCTGATCCCAGCAGAGAGGGTGGTCAGTGCCTTCCCAAGGGTAAAGAAGCAAAGGGCTACTTCATACTCAACAGGTAAGATATACGCAACTGAAACACTGCATAACGTCCTTGATATTTCTAATATTCATCTTTCTTTCCTCAAGTGGAAGAAAATAAGTCCTGCAGAATACTGCTCATTTTCTATGAAGACAACTTCTACATTAAGAAGCTGAACTGACTGATTTCAAACCGCACAAAAATAGTATGCTAACAGTTTTTTCAAGATTTTTCTGCAACGTGGTGGACACATGGTAAAGGAAGTTAATCACTGTACTTGGTATTGAAAGGAAATTGATAACTTATCTGTAAATAAAGAATGTTTCTAATCCAGAATGTGCAAGGTACACAGGCATCTATTTCCATCTTCGATAAGAATGTTGTTTTGACGTATTTAAATCAGACTGAAAAGCATGTGTCCCACTGCACCCTATCATTCACTACTCAAGGAAACAAAAGCTCCTAACCTCCTTTCAAATACCAGCTATTTAGATATGTATCAACTGAGTTTTAAATAAAAATTTTAAAAAATTAAGCTGTAAAGTCCCAGTTTGTTCTTCAGGCTCCGAGAGTTCCTAGATCTCCTTGTGCTGTACCTATTTGTAAATTCACACTGTAAGAGGAAACACCACCTTTTTATCCCCTTAGCCCATCCCCTGGTTTGTCAACTTGGAAGAAAAGTGAACTGTGCCACCAAATGGTAACTTCTTCCAGTCATGGGACCAGTTACAGCTGGGAAACCTTTAGTGGATTTTACAGGGCCTGCTGGAAACAACAGGTTTTCCACACAGGGGTCACCATCCTCTACTGCTTAGTGTCTCCACCAGTTAGCAACACATCTGATGAACAGGTTAAAAGCTTCCACCCAACCTTCACCACCACTTTCCCCAGAAAATACTGTGGCGGCTAAAGTGTTAACGTTCATGATTAAAAAAACCAAGGGTCCAACACGGAAAAAAACATCTATCCATGTCTCCAAACAGATGCATGCCACAGATACTGTTCAGATCAGGTGCTAAATTTCAGAAGACGGTTCTGATCTCACTTTAGCAAGGACCTCACAGCACCAGTCTCCAACCTTCATCCCCCCTTTCTTTTTTCTGCCCGAATCCCTTGAATTCCTTTGTAGCTGGGGGCATTACCTGTGATTTACACAGAACCGTTAATTCTTCTGGACACTTTGCTCAGGGGCAGCCCCCAGCACACACTCTGCTGGATGCTCAATAGCAGGGAGAGGGCGCAAGGCCCAACAAACTTGATCTGGCAGATTGCACACCCGCACAGGCGGCACGCAGGACCCGTGCAGACAAAGACATCCGAGAGCCAGACTCCTAAGAACAAAGATGAACCTCCCCTCCTCCCCACTGCTACCCGTGGGCCATTTCACATCAGTAATGTCGATGAACTGTTGGAAAGCTTCTGCTGTGATTCATCAGAACTTGACTGATGCCACCACCCACAGATCTGAAGTACTGCTTTATCTTCCTTAGTGCATTCCCTTTGTCAAGCCCCAGGCACTATCTTGTTTTTATAACTATTCAGGAATATAAAATCTCTTCCCTTTTAAGGAACCCATGCCACTAGTTCACGTTTAAAATATAAACAAGGGTACTATCTTCTTCAGCACACACACCTCCCTAAGCTGTAACGTAGCACAACTGTTGGCCATTCATCACCGCACACCCTCCTGTATGAGAAGGGCTGAGCCGCACAGCTCCCACCCTGTTTCCTCCATGCCTTCGGGCAAGTAAAGCAGGCACAGTACAAGCAGACCATAATAACCCGGGCACTCCGGGATGCTTGTCAGGGCAGGTCCCAGCGGAGTTACGGCCGTGGAAATGGCCCGAGCACAGCCCGGCTTCCCAGCGCCATTTCGGGCCGCTCACAAAGGCGATGGAGCGCGGCCAACGCGCCCCACGGCACCTGCCGCCAGGCCCCGCGGAGCGGCGCGGAGCCCGCACCTGCCGGCGGGGGCGCACGGCCCCGGGTGGGGCAGACAGCTCCTCCGGGCAGCCGCGGCTGGGCCCGTCGCCGGCCCTCCCCGACGGGCTGCCGGCTACCGCCGCTCCCTCCCCTCCCTTCCCTTCCCCTCCCCTCCCCTCCCTTCCCTTCCCCTCCCCTCCCCTCTCCTCCCTTCCCCTCCCCCCCCACCTTCCCCCTCCCGTCGGCCCCGGGAACAAAAGAGGCCGGTACCGCAGCGGCCGGCCGGGCAGCCGCAGCAGGCCGGCCCGCGCCCCGGCGGCTCGCCCACACTGGCAGCCGCTCCCGCCCCGCCGCGGCGCCCGCCGCTCCCCGGCCCCGACGCCGGCCCCGGCCGGGCGCGCACTCACCTGGGCCCGGCGCGGCGGCGCGCTCAGGGCGGCGGCATGGCGCTCCCCGCCCCGGACACGGCGGGAGGCCGCCCGGCTGCTCGCCACCTCCCGCCGCTCCCCGCCCCGGCTGCCGCCCTTACGCAATTGGCAGCGGCCGCAACCCCCCCGGGGCGACGATCCCCGGCCCCGAAAGGAGTCGCCTGCGCCCCGCGCCGCGGCCCCGCCTCCCGCCGCTCCCGCCCCGCGTCGGGGGAGGAGCGAGGCCGCCCCGCTCCGCGCTCCGCCTGGCGCCGCGCAGCCCGGCCCGGCACGGCCGTGGGGGTGCTGGGGCGGCTCCGGCCCGGGGGGCGGCGGCGGCCCCGGGCCTCACACCGGTAGCAGCCGGGGCTGGGGGCCGGGAGGAGGCACGGAGTCGCGTTGCGCGCCTGCCCTGGCCCACGGCTGTCCTGCGGGCGGCGTGGAAATAACTAAATTACAGCTAAAGTGCCGAGCGCAGTGTTCGATGCCCATGTCCGACAAAACAAAACAAAACAAAAAATGAAGAAAATGCCGCAATACGAGCGCACAGGTGCTGCCAATGCAGAAGGGGCACGCTGTGGGGGAGCAGGGACAGGGGCGCGGGGCGCTGCCGCCGGGAAGCGACACGGCGCGAGCGTGAGAGGCGACACGAGTGAAAGACAGAAAGGTACCTTGCGGCTGCCGTCACGTGCAGGCTTGCCGGGCTGAAAGGGAATAAAGTCACTGACAAAAGCCGTAGCCCGGGCAGTCTCCGACCTGGGAAAAGAGCTGGCAGGAAAATCATCAGATTCTGCTTTCTGGAAATTATTTATTTTTTTTTAAGTCTGATTTGGAGTAAAATCAAACTAAGCCAAAAAATGTTCTGAATTTCAAGGAACTACTGCCGGCAGCTGTTGCACAGCAAAGATCAATCTGGTTTAGAAACTCAGAGGCACTGTGAAACTCTAGGACTTACCTTGCTGGGGACCCGGAGCTCCAGGGCACCTCAGCCTCCCAGGCTGTCTGTCAGCTTTGATGTAGATCTGACATCGGGCTACTTTTAAGTTTGGGACCTCCCACCGTTTCCAGTGCGTCGAGGTTGGGCCAAAGTAATTACAAATTTAAAAAAAATAAATAAAATAAATAAATTTTTTTTAAAAGGCAAAAAAAAAGCACCCTGATCAGATTCGAGAAGCATTCAATGACATGGTTCGGGAAATACAGCCAATGTTTTCCAACATTATTATTTCCTTGGGAAAATTCCAGGCTGGAAATGAAGTGATAACTCATTTAAATTCCTATAGGCATTGCCCCGCGGAACTTTAGTATTGGTTCTAGCGATTTCTTCTTTGTTTACCAGTGAGCATAGTCTGTGTTTGCTTACAGCGTATGGAGACACCTAGTGACTAAGTAATAAACTGCAAATCAACTTCGATTGGTCTGAAATCTTGGCGGTCATGCGCTGGGATCCTTCGCTCGCCGTGTTTCAGGAGGATTGCAGCATTCAGGGCGGTACAGCTGCAAACCGCTGCACCGCTGAGCAGCACTTGCTGTGTGCCGGGACAGTGATGGAACGAGCAGCTGCACTAGTTCAAGCGGTGACAGTGGCTGCAGCTCCACGGCACAGCTTGAGCTTCAGGTCATGGCTTTCTGGACTGAGATTTAGAGTGATACTTTTACTCAAAACAGAGAATTGTCTGCATAAACACCAAAAGACAGTTTCTGACTTGCCCTTCTCACTAAACCACAGGGAAGGAAGCCCTTAGGTGTATGAATAAGGCAGTTTGATCTTCACTTTGATCATGTCTCCTTGATTTTATGCCTTCTTCTTCAGCTTGATTTTTTTTTTAATCCCCAGGAGTGCAATCCCTCTAACACGTGTGATTGTAAATCTGCCTCATTTCAACATATGCACATGCAAACTGAATATTTAACATTTGCCAACGACTTCAGCAAAAATGAAATTGAAAGTAGCTTGCCTTTGTTTAATGTGAAATTCAAACACTTCCATAGAAAAAAATGCCCGGTTCAAAAACAACCCAAACCCAAAACCAAATAAAAAGCCAGCATGGCACTGGACATCCATTTTACACACGTAATATTATGTTTGTCCATGAAATGCACATGTCCAATTATTAATTCATTGTCTATTTGGATAGGTAAATTGTGTTAGTCTACAGTGAAAATCTAGCAAATATGTAGTAGGTGTCCTGTTTTTACTGCATGCACTGTATTTAATATGTCTGAACTTCCAAAAGTTGTTTTTTTAATATCAAACACTCAATTATCCTTCATTGTATAATCCTGTACAAAAAATAATGCTGAATTATTACTCAGGAATGCTAATTGTAACAAAATGTTCATGTAATTTAATTTGTGAAGATCCCTGTATTCCATAAATTATTTGGGGTCAAGCCTTTCCTCTCCTTTGAGAGATCATTTTCACTTCATGCAGTACTTCCACAAAAAATATCTGTAAAGGTGATTTTGCCAGATGGATATGTTTTCTGATCTCATTAAATAGGAGAACTAAACTCTTCAAATATGTTACTCTTCAAATACTTCTGTTTTTCAGTAATGCAAAGCACTGCTTATCCACTGGAAAGACAGAGTCCAGGAGCAGAAAGTATTTACTTTTTATATACTTGTATGCAGAATTGAGAAACACAGACTGCTGATCAACATTCTCAGTCGTAAGCCTGCAAAGAGCACATTTCAGT
The DNA here is from genome assembly GCF_963210335.1 of Falco punctatus. NCBI lineage: Eukaryota > Metazoa > Chordata > Aves > Falconiformes > Falconidae > Falco > Falco punctatus. The sequence continues at coordinate 39,736,643 of NC_137586.1, read as the reverse complement.
GATACCTGGGTAGATGTTTGCTAGTACTACTATATGGGAGCATAAAGTAGAAACACTTCTACATCAAGTATTTTGAAGCTAAATATATTGTATTATATATGTATGCATGTGTGTATGTGTGTGCACCTGTGTATTTTAGTGTCCTGGTTTCAGCTGGGACAGAGTTCAATTTTCTTCTTGGTGGTTGGTGCTGTGCTGTGTTCCGGATCTCATGTGCGAACCATGTTGATGGCACAGGGATGGTTTTGGTTGTTGCTGGGTGATGTTTCTACCGAGTCAAGGACTTCCCAGTTTCTTGGGCCCTGCCAGTGAGCGGGCTGGAGTGGCCCAAGAAATTGGGAGGCAACACAGCCAGAACAGCTGACCCAAACTGGCCAGAGAGATACTCCATACCACGGGAGAGCATGCTGAGTACGTGTAAGCTGGGGGAAGAAGAAGGAGGCATTTGTCTTCCCAAGTAACTGTTTCATGTGATGGAGCCTGCTGTCCTGGAGATGGCTGAGCACCTGCCTGCTGGTGGGAAGTGGTGAATGAATTCTTTGCTTTGCTTTGCTTGCGTACATGGCTTTTGCTTACCCTATTAAACTGTCTTTAACTCAAGCCACGAGTTTTCTCACATTTCTCTTCCAATCCTCTCCTCCATGCCATTGTGTGTGTGTGTGCATGTGCGCGTGCGTGTGTGTGTGAGCAGCTATGTGGGGCTCAGTCGCTGGCTGGGGTTAAACCATGACATTTAGACAATGTGCACAACACAGACTTTTTAGTCTTAGGCAAACCACAAATGCCTATCAGCTGTAAAAACACTGAATCTCTTATAGAATGGAATTATCACCCAACAACTATAATTTTGTAGTGTGATGGATAAATTTGAATAAAACAATCCCTAAACCCTGTAACCATGTGCAAGATTGGGCTTCAAGATTACCTGAGTATTTGCGTTGTCTGTATCAAGTTCAAATGCCACTCTAGAGAATTACATTTCCATCTGGTATGGTTTCTTTTATCACAATGCTTTGGGTTTCGGTAGAAAAAACCTTGGCCAAGTGTATAACCCAAAACTTAAAAATAGCAAAAGATAGACTTGAAAGTGGTCATTGATGCAGTCATTACGGTCTGGTGATTTCAAAGTGAGCGAGAAGTAAGACAACTTTGTCCTGAACAAAAAGAGGTACTAGGAGATGGAGGGGGTGAGCAACATTGACATGTATATCCAGTTACTACTTAAAATTAAGTTCTATTCTCTGAATTTCCATCCAGATCCTTGTGATTTAGAAAATCTTACTGTTGGTCAAATGAGGTAAGAGAGCAATCATACATATTTCTTTCCTTATTTCAGCCGTTCTGGCGTATGTCCCAGGTACTCGGTGGTAATATCTTTTCCATATAGTAGCTGTGTTTAAAATTATCATACTAAACACATGGATTTTTAATTATCTTTCTGGGAGTCTAATGCATTGAGTAACAAAAAAAAGTTAAATTCCTGAAGTAATACAAAGGCTGCCTAGGCTGAGGGAAGGTTTGCTTTTGGTAACAGCACGTAATGTGCTTCAACCAAAGTTAACAGCAGTTAACAAAATATAGCAACAGTTTAAAGGAGAAGGCAAGAGTTTAAAATGCATCCTGAGGGAATGTAGAAATAATTTGTAAGCAAGTTTTAGCAGAGAACAGTTTCGGTGTACTGTTTTCCCTTGCCCATTGAAGGATCATGTCATTTTTCTTTATGTGTGTCGAAACAAACCCATATACACTTGATTTTGTTATTGCAGGTCTATAAAAAAGTGTGAAGAAAATTATTAGAGAATTCATCTTAAAAAAAACACAACTGTGTTGTGTGGCAAATGCATTGATACAGGAGTTCGGAAGTCTGGGTTCAGTCCTTACCTGTTGTATACAAATAGTCTTTTAAATTAGTGACAATGACTGTCCCCTACAGCAGCGATTGCTGACAGGAGACATGTGGCCTCAACACTCCAGTATCTGCTCTGACTGCTTCAAGGATTTCACCAACTTCCCTCAAGCTTCCCCTAATGACCCCTTACTGAGTTCTGCCTAAGTCCTACATTTATTCTCACCCTTCACTTTGTTACCAAAAATTTTACAGTGGAGAAACATGTCAGAATTTCAAGATTCTGGGTCATATAAAAATGAGATACTGTTGAAACTCAACAACAGAAATAAATTTATTTGTGTGTGTCTTTTAGATTTTCTTCTTTGTAATCAGACACTGACAGTGAATCAGCAAAATAATTTCAATATTCCTCTTAATGAAGCGAGTATAGAGTGCACTAAAGGTTGTAACTGGGTTTTTAAAAGGGTAGTTGAAAATAAACATGAAGAGCAAGTATCATGGGATAACTCTGAGGAACAGGATATACATAGATGGAAAACATGAAGGGGAGCAGAAAACAGATAAAAATAAAAAGAAAAAAATAAAATAAAACAAACCGCAATGCAAACATGGGTACAAGGAAGCTCTATTTTGCCTTTTATACTTCTCCTAAAGTGCAGTTTGATGAAAGACAAAATGTAACAAATTCATACTGCATTAATTTTTAATATAATCTAAATAAAAGTCACAATTCCCTACCAAAAAAATCCATCCACTCACATAAAGAAACACAAATAATATTTTCTCATTCTGTTTATATTTTAGTTCAATGTTATTTAAAACGTGATTGTGATTGTCTTCTGTATTTAAACACTTTTTCCTTGGAAAGCCTTCCCTTGAAAGGTATCAACCTTCCAAGTCACTTCTATATTTATTTTAATTTGAATTGGGTTTACATTTATGACAATTTTACTAGCAAACTGTAATAGTAAATTTGCCTTGCATTTAAGGGAAATATTGATGGAAACTGATTGCTAGATGAGCTACTAGAAATATAACCATAACAACTATTGGTTCTACCTGCTTGTTTAGTCAAGAAACATAAACAATACCTAACCATATAAATTGTTAGGCTAGTCAGTCTCATGAGAGTTGGGTTTGCAGCGATATACTCATAAGTTAAAAGCCACAGTCTACAGACTTTACATATCTGTGAGAAATTTTTGATATACAACAGATATGAGACATTCCACAATCCATAAAGCAGACTGAAAATTGTTAAATATATCATTTCCTACAAATTGCTTGCCAGTCTTTAGTTGAGACTATTTGGAATACTATGACCATTTGTCCTTCATCTCATGTGCTTGGTGTAATTACTTTTAAATTATGCACATAATATTTCTATGCAATAAATTTAAGTCCTGAAGCTTTTGCTCTTTACTTTTATCTTAACAGAGAATGGTTCTGGTTAAGACTCTGAAATGTACAAGAAAAGCAGAGATAAACCCACAGATTTCTGATCTGCATTCATATTAGAAGATCTATACAAGTAAACCAGATACATGACAAAATTGTGTCATTTTAATCTTGCAGAAAGATAGAGAGTCTTACTTCCACTGTAGATAAATGCATTTTAAAGTGCTCTTTTTTGGTTGTTTATTACATAGTGATTAAAGAGACACTATAAATATTTCCACAAGTAGAAATGCTCAGGAATATTACATAATTAAAAAGCATCAATAAATACATCTGGAAAAAGAACAAAGCTATAATGCTTCTAAATTGTTGCCAAAACCAGATGGGGAACATGCTGAAAGCCTGTATTTGCTGGTAACTCACTAACCTCTGAGAAGAAACACGCAGGTAGGAATAAATTTCTTACCTTGAAAAGGTAAGAGATAAATTGCAACCTTAGAACTCTAAGGTAAGGTTCATTTCTGTGGCATTACATCCAAGTTTGAAAAAGAACTTTCCATCAAGCACTGCAACACACATTTCTTGCACAAGATGATTTGCTAATGCAAATCTCTATATAAAGCTTTGGGCTCTCAACTCTGACATACAGTCAGACCAAAGCCTCTAAAATTATACTCTTATAAAAACTTCTCTAAAATTCAGTGAAAATACATTTGACACAATTTTAAATAATATTGTAGAATAAGGTAGTAATTTTGCTTACCTTTTTTTGTACCAAAGCAGTCATATGCATATGTTAAACTGAAGGGGGTTGTTTCCAGTAAATTTTCAGTTTTCTGTCAGCACAGTGTGTCACCAAATGGCTGACTGAACCTTTTTCCTTTTGGGAAAGAACAAATACAAAGGCTAATCACTGTTACAGGAAAAGTTATCTGTTGGGTTCCCTGCATAGGATATCATCCTGACCTTTCGTTTTTCACAAAAAAGAAAAAACAGGAATTGAAGTGTCTCATATGAATGACAGCCAAATGTGAGAAGAAGTCTTTGTTTGCCTATCAGAAATGAATCCTTTGATTCTCAGAGTACATTTGCAGTGCTGCAGAACATGTATCACCTTAAACAACTGGAATTTCAGGTTGAGATATTCAATAATCCTAAAACTCACACCACTTTTTTAAAGTCAGGTCTTAAAACAGGAGCTTGAGGTAAAAGCACAATGACCATTACTGGCTTTGCAGATCCATTTCTTAAATGTAAAGTAATCTTAAAATAGAACTTCCTACCAGAGCAGAGGTTCATATAGCAAATTAGCCTGTTTCCAACAGTAGCTGATGGCAAGAGATTACAAAAGCATAAAAAGAAATGTTAAGTAAACATACATTAACACTTGGTGGACTATTTCCCTGTCATCCAATGATTTGCAGGCTCTGTGTCACTGTTGATAATACTTATTTTCACCAGCTTCTGTTGAAATAATCTCTTGTATTCTGAACTCACCTAAATTCCTAGCATGCATGATATTCTGTCACAAGGAGTTCTGCAGCAAAACTGCTTCTTTTAAGAAGAAATACCTCTTTCTGTTGGGTTTGGAGCTTCCACTTACTCATTTCATATGATACTCCATTGTTCTTCTGTTGAGAGAAACAGTCATTCCTTATTCACCTTCTCCATGCCACTCCATCACATTCTCCCATACTCATCTCTTTTCCAACCTAAACATATTAACATAATATATTTATTTGTCCCTTACACGGAAGCTGTTTCATATCTCACCATCCTTACTGTTCTTTTGCCAATTTTGCTGCACTTTTTTTTTAAAGGTTACAGAACCAGAATTGCAGCAGGCTCCAGAATATGAGCAACTTGGATTAAAAAAACTGCTTTCTTTTTATTCTCTTCTTTCTCCAAATCATCTCTAAAGTCTTCTCGCTTTGTTGGTTACCACTGAATATTGAGCTGGTTTGCTTAATAGTATTTGTTGTAATGCCAAGACCTTATTTCTGAACAGTAACTGTTTAGACCCTGTAATTGTGTGCATAAACTTTACTTAAGATTTCCTAACAGCTTCTAAGTACCATATGGTACTACAATCAGATCGGTACGTTAAGAAGGAACTGCCCTTCAGATTAATTCCATGTTCCTATTCTTTGTCAGTTACAAAATAGGAACAATGCAAAAATGATGAAACTTTGCAACACACCATCTCTTTTAAGAAAATAGAACACCATTTCCCTGTTGTCTCCTCAAACATTGTTATTTGATTTTAGATAACTACTGAGGGAGAAAATACCTAATAAAGCATATAACATGCTTGGCAAGACAGTGTTCTCAGTGCAAGTTTGCCATTCTTCATACACTTAAGGTTAGATACCACTAGATCAGGAAAGTTCTTTTCTGCTGACCCCTTAGTTTTCCTTCAAGTCCTCTTGCTACCAACCTATTGTTTCTCTCTTGCTTTTTAGTTCCACTCCCTTCCCCTATTGCCTATTTTACTGCAGTAGAAACACATTTACAAAGCAAGCCAGATGTACAAGTTGGACGGACACCAACATTTGATAGTCAAGTCTTACCTCCACAAAATTCCATGGAGCAAGAGAAAAAAAAAAAAAAAACCAAACACAAAACACAAAAGACTACAGCTGGGAACATACTTCATGTTTGTACATAATGCGTCCAAAATTCAGTCAGAAAGGGTTTCTTAGACAATGATTGCTCAATTGAAACTTCAAGCTGAGCATACAGATAGCATAATGTCTGTCAAAGTAATTTTCTCCATGTCTGAATTAGGCAGAGCACAGACTTCATGGAGATGGAAAACAGCTGTAACTGAAGTCAAGCCCTGGGAAGAATGATGCTACAATTGGGGTTCTACAAAAAAACCCACACAACCAAACCTTTAGAAAATCAGAGGTAATGACTGCGCAGGAACTAACATTGAACAGAAAAAGGTCCTGCTGGCTTTATGTTTACATTTACATTTACATTTACATTTACATCTACATTTACATTTACATTTACATTTACATTTACATTTACAGCCTGTCTACAAGGCTCGTTTGGCCAACTTTTTCCACTAAGCATGGTGTTTCCTTCCATACATGACATTGTTTACAGGCATAAGGTATCACCAATGGTGCAGAGCTGCTACAATAATTAGAACTTTCCATGGGTTCAGACTAAAATTCAGGCGAAGCCTAAGTAATAAAGCAGTTTCTCATTGGCCTCTGCTGCTGGGATGGGCTTCATGCAGGCTTTGGACTAAATCTCCACCTGTACATGAACCAGATTCACACTCTAATCCCGGGGAATTAAGAACAAAGGAGTTGAGCTGAGTAAATATATATTAACTGTGTATGATGTGAGCTACTTATACTTTCAGAAAAGGAGGTGCTCATGAGCAGGACTGATCAGAACAAGAACCTGTCTGAGACTGGGAAAATTTGTGTCCTTCCCTTGAAGCACTCAGCAATTGGAATGTAAAACCTTAGATGTTCACAGTCCTGCTAACCAAAAAGGCAAAGAAGTGGGATACTGTTGTTTCCCACAGCTATGGATGATTTTAGCTCAAATCTCTTGCTATGCATGAAGGATCATTTATTAGAGATTATCAGGACGTTTGTTATTTTACTTCATTTCAATTATCTAATGTCTAACACTTTTGACATGACTGTTTCAATGCATATACCTTTCAGGAGATGAAAACCAAATTCTACATGTCTACTATTGTATTGAGTTTGTGTAGCGAGGTTTTGGTAGCAGGGGGGCTACAGGAGTGGCTTCTGTGTGAAGATGCCAGAAACTTCCCCCATATCTGACACAGCCAGTGCCAGCCAGCTCCAAGACAGATCAGCCACTGGCCAAGGCTGAGCCCATTGGCAAGTGGTACTGCCTCTGCGATTAAGTGCTTAAGAAGAGGAAAAAACTGCTGTACAACAGCAGCTGGACAAGAGGAGTGAGACCATGTGAGAGAGGCAACTGTGCAGACACCGAGGTCAGTGCAGACGGAGGGGCAGGAGGGGCTCCAGGCACCAGAGCAGATCCCCCTGCAGCCTGCGGTGCAGCCCACGGTGAGGCAGGTTGTGCCCCTGCAGCACGTGGAGGTCCACGGTGGAGCAGATCCCCACCTGCAGCCCATGGAGGACACCAAGCTGGAGCAGGTGGATGCCCAAAGGAAGCTGTGACCCCGTGGGAAGCCTGTGCTGGAGCAGGCTCCTGGCAGGGCCTGTGGCCTTATGGAGAGAAGCCTGCACTGGAGCAGGTTTTCTGGCAGGACCCATCAGCCTGTCGTGGACCCACACTGGAGCAGTCTGTTCCTGAAGGACTGCACCCTGTGGAAAAGATCCACACTGAAGCAGTTCATGAAGAACTGCAGCCTGTGGGAAGAACCCACACTTTAGAAGTTCATGGAGGGTTGTCTCCCATGGGAGGAACCCCACGCTGGGGTAGGGGAACAGTATGAAGAGGAAGGAGTAGCAGAGTCATACAATGAACTGACTGCAACCCCCGTTCCCTGTCCCCCTGTGCTGCTTGAGGGGAGGAGGTGGAGAATTTTGGAGTGAAGTTGAACCCAGGAAGGAAGAAGGGAGGAGTGGGGGGAAGGTTGTTTAAGATTTGGTTTTATTTCTCATTACACTACTTTGATTGGCAATAAATTTCCCCAAGCTGAGTTTTGCCCATGATGGTAACTGCTAAGTCCTCTCCTTGTCCTTATCTTGATGAACAAGCATTTCGCTGTATTTTCTCCCCCTGTCCTGTTAAGTAGGGGGAGTGAGAGTGGCTGGGTAGGCATCTGGTTGCCAGCCAAGGTCAACCCCCACAATTATATAGTAGTTTCATCTTTGTGGTGTGTCATTTTAATTGAAAGAATTTTTAGAAGGTTTTTCCCTGTTTATTTTGCACTTTTGAAAACAGCTTACTTCTAGTCAGCTTCACAAATTGTATTGTGTCACAAGTAATCAGGGAAAGAAAACACTTTTTTTTTTTCTGAAAGCCAGTCAGTACACAAACAACTTTCACTTCTAAAACATCTTCCTCAATGCAAAACATTTACTTGATGTAGAGATAATGAATTAAAATGAGGTAATAGAGACAAATGTCTTTGCATACTGTTATTTCAGACCTCTTAATCATTAAATTTAAAGCAGTACTACCTGATCTATCTATCTATCCTGTATAGCAAATACTCAGTGACGTTGCTAGATATAAGTCTAAAGGATTATTTGCTAGTAGTGACCTCTTTTTTTGAAATTTATGGGTTCCCTTGGTCTCCAAAGTTTAAGCTTCAGTTTATCACTCCTCTCTCATCCCCCAAAAAAGGGATTCTGTTTTATTTGATTATTTGAAATTCAGTGTCCTTAAGTTTCTTGTGAGATGCTATACAAATATATTCAAGCAATCTTAGTTATCTGCCTTGGTAAGCCTGCAGCTATAGAATTAGCTTTCAAAATAGGCATTGTATATCAACTTCTTAATGACAGAGGTCGCTGCACAACAAAAGACCTGAGAAGTGAATGGTCCATATGTCTCATGGATGCTAATCCTGAAGCTTAGTAATCACATTTTAAACTAAATATTAGTAATTACTATAGTCCTGACTGAAAAAAAAAAAAAAAGTTAGTATGGCTAATAACTCCCCATTACTGTTGGTTACTGCCATATTCCAATCCAAACCTGGAATGGAAGAGGTACTTGCTTATTTGGAATTGCTTGCCTGGAGAATGTGGTTTCTTCCTCCCTTTAAAAGAATTTAATTTCCATCCTGGTATACCCAATGTTACAGAATCACAGAGTGGTCGGGGTTGGAGGGGACCTCTGGAGATCATCTAGGCCAACCCCCTGCTAAAGCAGCTTCACCCACAGCAGGTTGCACAGAGTTGCCTGCAGGTGGGTTTTGAATGTCTCCAGAGAAGGAGACTGCACAGCCCCTCTGGGCAGCCTGTCCCAGGGCTCTGTCACCCTCGAGGTGAAGTTCTTCCTCACGTTCACATGGAAATTCCTGGGTTGCAGTTTGTGCCCGTTGCCCCTTGTCCTGTCACTGGGCACCAGGAAAAGAGCCTGGCCCCGTCCCCCTGACACTCGGCCTGAAGATACCTGTATGCACTGATGAGATCCCCTCTCAGCCTTCTCCAGGCTGCACAGGCCCATCTCTCTCGGCCTTCCCTCATGAGGGAGATGCTCCAGCCCCCTCACCCCCTCGGCAGCCCCCCGCTGGCCCCTCTCCAGTCGCTCCCTGTCTCTCCTGAACTGGGGAGCCCAGTGCTGGGCACAGTAAATGAATGTTTACAGGAGCCTTAGGCCTTCAGCCTAAGTTTCCGTTTGTTCCAGTTCCTGAGCAAAGTCTAGGAATTGTCATCTTCTCCAATGCATTCTTACTCCTTGACCATGTTGAAGTCCAAGTGAAACAAAAATGGCATTCACCTGACGAGTCTGTTTAGATCTTAAATAATTCTCTAACTTAAGATCTAGCTCAAGAGTAGTTCAAAGAAAGGAACAGGCCTCCTGTGAAATTTCTGGTGTTGTCAAATACCTATGAAAAGGTCAGCACTTTATTGACAAAGTAAGAAAGAGAAAGCTTTTAGCTGTCTGCCTTTGTCATTGAGGAAACATTTGAAAATTTGGCTAGTGACAGGGACTGTTGTCTCCCACAGCCGCCCCAGGTGAGCGCAGGCCGGGTGGGCTGGGCGCGTGGGCAGGGCGGTGGGCTGAGACCTGGCTGATGGCAGAGCCCAGAGGGCTGTGACCAGCGGCGCAGCCCAGCTGGGGGCCCGCAGCCAGCGCTGTGCCCCGGGGCTCAGCACCGGGTCCCGTCCTGCTCAGCCCACCCACCAGCGCCCTGGGTGAAGGGGCAGAGCGTGCCCGCAGCCAGTTTGCTGGTGGTGCAGCGCTGGGAGGGCGGCTGATACCCCGGAGGCTGCGCTGCCGTTCAGCGGGGCCCGGGCAGGCTGGGCAGTGGGGCGGGGGGGGCGTCATGAAGCTCAGCAAAGGCGGGGGTAGGGTCCTGCGCCGGGGGGCAGCGACCCCACGCACCAGCACAGGCTGGGGCTGACCTGCTGGCAGGCAGCTCTGCGGGGAAGGACCTGGGAGGCCTGGAGGACACCGAGTGGCCCGTGGGCCGGCAGTGTGCCCCGGTGGGCAAGGAGGCCGCTGCCAGCGTGGGCTGCATCAGGAGGAGCGTGGCCAGCGGGTGGAGGGGGGTGTCCTGCCCCTCTGCTCTGCCCTGGTGAGGCCGCACCTGGAGTGCTGTGCCCAGCGCTGGGCTCCCCAGTTCAGGAGAGACAGGGAGCGACTGGAGAGGGGCCAGCGGGGGGCTGCCGAGGGGGTGAGGGGGCTGGAGCATCTCCCTCATGAGGGAAGGCCGAGAGAGATGGGCCTGTGCAGCCTGGAGAAGGCTGAGAGGGGATCTCATCAGTGCATACAGGTATCTTCAGGCCGAGTGTCAGGAGGACGGGGCCAGGCTCTTTTCCTGGTGCCCAGTGACAGGACAAGGGGCAGCGGGCACAAACTGCAACACAGGAATTTCCATGTGAACGTGAGGAAGAACTTCTTCACCTCGAGGGTGACAGAGCCCTGGGACAGGCTGCCCAGAGAGGGAGACATTCAAAACCCACCTGGACATGACTCTGTGCAACCTGCTGTGGGTGAAGCTGCTTTAGCAGGGGGTTGGCCTAGATGATCTCCAGAGGTCCCCTCCAACCCCGACCACTCTGTAACTTAGATAATACTAGCAATGGAAAAGCTTTGCCTTACTATGGACCAGGCAAATATAGAGCATGAGACCAGTACATTTGATTTCTGGCTTGCACTTAGCAACATACTTAATCTTCCAGTGGCAACACTGAGATCTCTTATGGATTACAAATGGCCTAAACTCAGAGAAGTTATGGAATTACAGAAGCCAAAGCTGTGATCTCCCCTGTCACATACTCCAAAGCATGGAACTAAAGTTACGACCTTAGGCACCTGTGTTTGACCCTTCAAGCCTCAGCATGCAGAATCTCAGAATAGGTCCTGCAGGTAGCAACAGATAAGGAAAAGGGCAAACTCAAGCACGTGTGGTGTGTCAGCTACCATACTTCTTTCATTAGCTTGAAGTTTAATTAAATGTGTGTCTTACAGTCTTTAGACTCTATTATCTCTAGAATGCTATGTTTACTTCAGAATCTAAGCTTTCTTTTAAAAATGAAGAACTTTTAGCCTCTGTTTTGAAGCTGGAGCTTGGTAATATAACTTGTGTGTCCTTTGCAGGTTCAAAACACAGGAACTAAATCGAAAGTACCAGGCCTGAGTTAGTTTGTCTTGAGGGAGAAGGATAAACTCAGGACTTTTTGTGGCCCAACATATGCTTTTAATATACCGGATTGGGATGGGCTTGAGTTCACTAGTTCTCCCTTCTTGAAAAGACTCATAAACATCCTCAGGGAGACAGAACTCTTATAAAACTTTACAGAATGCATTCTATTTGGAACTAAATTCCAGGCACACTATCTAGACACAGTTCTATAGGATTATTTTTTTAATTATCTCATTGATAATATCATTTCTATTTCACAATGCAGTATTGTCTACCTATCATTCTGCCAGTATTGTCTCACAAACAGTACAGTCATTAAATACTACTTAAAGGGTAGCAGACAGCTAACAGGATACAGACTCTTTTATCTTTGAGTCAGCTTCAGCCAGTACTCCAGCAGATGAAAAGAATGATGGATTTGAATTTATAAAGTGAGTTTAAAACAAAGTGTAGAGGAATTGCCTCATGCCACTGTGGGGAAGCACACTGAAGACAAGCAATCTTCTCAGTCCAATTCTACGCAACTCAGTGTCTGTTTTGTAACAATTATTGTCTTACTTGATATTCTCAGCAGAAAGTCAAGCCCAGGAAGATTAAACACATCTTTTTGGGATCTACCCATTCTAGTCCTTAAGTCATTAACAAGGACAGTCAATAACATTGATAGACTCTCTCAAAAAAGTATGTAAAATGACAAGGAAATCAGAAAAAACCCCCACTAAACTGCAAGTACCTGTTTGAAATACAAGTATAATTTCATCCAAAGAGGCTAATACCACATGCCAGGTTTTGTGCTAGCCTAAATTCCTACGTTCCTACAGCACTCAAACCTTTCCACTGAAGTGAAGACTTTATCAGCTAATCTGCCTGTTAAAAAGATTCTTCAGACTAACATGTGAAATGTATATTAATGTTTGGTAATTTAGGCATATGTCAGCAGATGGCATAAAGTTAGAAACCGTTCAGTTGTAATCTAATCTAAAAATACCTTTAAATAACAACTGGTTTAGCATGCTTTTGTTTCACTATCAACATTTGCCTTTTGTTGCTCCTTGAAATTGCTTCTTCTAGGCATAAGAAAATGAATTTTATAAACATTAAATGTAGATGTTGTTGAACAGAAATAAAGAAATATTCTTTCAAATATAAGTCTATGCTTATCTTCTTCCAGCTGTTACTTTCCAATAACCTTTGTTATATGAATTTCCACAGGAAAGCACATGGGAAGATGACAAAATGAAAGGAGGTGTTTGGAGATCTTACCCTTCTCAAGAAAGCCCAGTATGATTCATTACTGATGTTTTAAATGTCACATTAATGTGTTACATTAAATACATTCAAAAATTTAGAGTCAACACATATACATAAAGTTATTCCTAAAGCAGTTAATTAATCTTATCTGTGCAACTAAAAGCATGATTGCAGGTCTGATTCAAAGGACTTACACAATTCACTTTACTGATCCTACTTCGAGGAGAATCTTAGAAAAATATAATAGACTTTAAATAGAATAAAATTTTCAATATCTTTAGCAACCAGTTTCAGGTCTAATTTGTTGTACCAGGACCAGAAACTTCTAAAGTCATGGCCACTGCCTTCAGTAACATGCATATTTTTTGAAAACTGTGATTTTAATCCCTGTAGCTGGTAAAAATAAGATGACCAGGACATAGTAAATTCAACTGTAGTCAGACTAAATGATCATATTTTTGATTTTGACTGTCCTAACTAGGTATATCAGGATCTGTTCCTGTGCAGTACTGGAAACACTCGGATTCCACTGCCACAAAGTGCTGAGACAGCTCTGCACCTTGTGATACCACCAAGGCCATCTGAAATGTTAGCAATAACTTTGGACAGAGCTCATCACAAAGCTTTAGAGATTGCGTTAGAGTTTAGCCCATGGTCTGCAAAGTGTGTGTGTGTGGCAGGGAATGGAGTACACCCTAGGGTATATGCAAGAAATCCACTGGGATGCATGTATATATGTATTTTACCATTAATAAATAAAATAAAATATTTTTTAAAAAGTGTTTGTTTCATCTTTATCTCATTTTTTAAATTTCTATTTTTGTGTATGTTTTATAATGTATATTATATATTTGTGCAATAGTGCATGTACACAATTTATAAATAAATAAATATACATTTATTAGGAGTGTATGCTCAAAAATGTTCTACTGATAGAGGTGCATGATCAAAGACCATTTTTAAAGACCACTGGTGTAGCCCTAGCACAGTAACAGGATCAATGAAGAAAAGCAGAGGATGTGCCATCATTACACTTAAATTCTTTTATCAAAATAAACTGTTTTCCCAAAGACATATCACAAAACACAGGAACTGGAAAAAAGAAGTACAATTGTAGGGTGTTTTCCCCTCCTCCTCTCCTTTCCACTCCATTTTTCCATTTTCCTTCTTACCCTCTGTTTTTCATTAGATTTGGCACTTCTCCATCTATTATTTTGTCCACTCCCATTTGGATTAGTTACATTTTTCTTTCAAAAATGTTTTATTTTATAAAGCCAAAAGCTCTTAGCTCCTGTTGTCTTTTTCTTCTTATTTTTCTTTATCTGATTTTGCCTAGTTCTGTCATAATTTCTCCATACTCCCACCATCCTCCCTTTCTCGTTCTCATCCTATTATTTTTTTTTGTCCTCCTCTACATAACCACAAGCCCTTTGTACCTGATTTGCAGACCCATCTTTGGGCCTTCCATCACCTACTTCCTCCCGCTCCCCTCAACCTTAACCTTTTTTCTTTTTCCCCAGTGGGACTTTTTATTTTCCACATCCTCTTTCCTGTTATTTTCTTTTCCCATAACAAGATAGAAGAGACATACTTGGGAGTAGAGACATGCCATTGTAGTGTTCTGTTTCCTCTAGCCTTCCGGCTACCCTTTCCCTTGGCAACAACTCTCCCCTTATGAAAGCAGGAATAGCTGACCATTTGCTGCAACAAGTCCCTTCCTGTCTGAGGTCCTCTACGCCACTGAAATGGAGAACACGGCATGCAGCCAGTGGAACCTCATCAATTTTTGGCAGCAGGTTGGAAGATTTCTGGGAGGATGCACAGGCTTGTGAAGCATCAAGACTAGGATAGTGACAGCTAGATAGAGTGCAAGGGTAAAAAAAGGGAGCCTGTAAGAATCTTCAGTAAGAAATGGGCATATGCACATCTGAGAGCTGTAGCTAAAGAACAAGACAATCTAAATTCAAGGAAAGGCTTCCTATATTTGCACATTAATTTGACTATTGTTACAGCAGCAATCATTACAATAAGCAGTGTGACAACATGTGACTTAAGGGTGAAAAGCCTTTGAAGTCTGAGATTATTTGTTGTTTTCCTGCTGCTGTAATTGTCAAAAAGTCATTACCCTAGGTGTTTCAACATACACAATGGCATAAGAAATTATCAGTTACAGTGAAATGTAAACCAAAATATATTAATGATGATATTTTTTCCTTAGAAAAATTCCTAGAGTTCGAAGAAAGGGTCACTACAGGAATTACCAATGTATATGCACACCTTTGGTCAAAAATATCATGTCAAAGTATTATAGTATATATCAGATAACTTTATCAACAAGTTAAAGATTGTTATTTAAATTGGTCCTCAAAATATATGCTGATACATGGTTTTACCGCTTTAACGGTGTTAAAAAATATCTTCAGTGCTTTGAACAGAATCTTTTCCTTTTTTGACATACTTCCTTCTAACAATGTTTTTTCTGAATTATTCTATTGCACAAACAATATCAGCACCTATATGCCATGAAGGTATTCTTATTTTCTACGCTAACAGTCTCAAAAATCAATAAAAATATGTCTGTACAAGTATTGATCCATAACACACAACAAATGCTAAATTCTGTATTTGTACACTTTGGGTCTTCTCTCTTTATCAGATTACTCAAAAGCATGTGCACCTGTTTTCAGTTTCTTTGTGCACTCTAATTACTGCTTCTCAAACAGGATATATCAGAGGACAACTAAAGTGATTAAGGAGAAGGAGCACTCCCTTTAAAAAGAAAATGCAGTGAAACCTGCTAGGGGTAAGATGATGGCAGAACTGTGCAGAACTGTTCAGCATTAGGAATGTAATTTTTAGATTGATTTAAAATAAAGAAAAGAAAGTACTTCTTTTAGAGTGAGTAATGAGTTCTTGGATTTGTAGACACAGAACAACAGTATCAAGAAGTTCAAAAAGGGGATAAACAACATTAAAAAAGATATTAAAGGGCATAGGTTTGGATGTACGCTTTGACATTTCTAGTTCTGTAATTCTGTATGCCAGTGGACTATGAGAAGATCTGACAACAGAGAGTACACAGGTCTGCAAGCTCCTCCTAAATAGCATCTCCAGCTATCACTCCTGCAGGATACTGGGACAGATGGACAACTTACTTGACACACTAAGGCACTTTTAAAGAAAATCTATGGCAAGAGAAGCATTTACTGTGCATTAGTTGCTAATCTGTTTGCATGTTCTGACCAATGTGTAAATGTGATACAATTTAAGAAGCATAAGTAGTCCTGCATTTATTGTGGGTACGGTCACAGGGTTATTGCAGAAAATCTGATATTTAAGACATTAATACATTTGCTTAAGTAAAATATTGTGTACGCATATCCTGTTGCTCTAGATGCAGTCTACATAGTGCAGAAAGCTCCAATAATACAAAACTGAGATGTGGGAACAGTTTCCTGTATGTTTCATGGAAGCCTAATGGAGTGGATCAGCTTCCATCATCATAATCAAATTGCCTTTTTAATTAGGCCTATGTAATAGGGAAAAAAACCCCTATCAACCATGAAAGGGAAGCACAGAAAAGCACTGCAGCCAGTTAAATCATTCACTATGAGTAAGAATCAAATCCTTGGCTATCGTAAATGATCATGATTGACTCTGATGAAACTATACAATTATACAACAGCTATGTATTTAACAGTCTTTTGTACAGTGATGTATGGAATTGTGTCTTTAAAAATAGTCAAATACTTAAACACACACATACACCTTAGGGATTCCTAGTCACTTGTAAAATCCAATTTTCACCAAAGTCATACAGTACTAATTACAATTCAAATTTAAATAAAGGAACAACCCAACTACTATTAAAAACACACATTCTTATGGGAGGCCAAGTCCTCACATACCACACAGAAAAAGAGACAACTTGGCCCAGAAGAGCTGCTGAACACTGATGAAGCAATAAACAGAAATGAGTCATAATACTTGGTTCACATGTCAACACTCTTGTTCATGTATGATTGTTTTTTAGAGTAACTATTACCCAAACATCCCTGTAAACAAACTTGTTTAGGCAAATTTCTGTAGAAAGGAAGCATAAATGTCAGAGCTGAGAGAGTCATGGGCAAACACAATGCGACGTTGTTATTCATGAACAATGCCTTACATAAAATGCATCATCTCCTTACTGTTAGTACGTGAAAAATCTAGCATGACAATAACACATTGTAAGAGCACAGTTGGAAATGATCCATAAATAAATCTATAAATAGATTTAACATTTACCATATCTGCATTATTCTGGAAGTGCCTCCAGGACTGCACATTCAGATTTGTCAGTCCTCATGGGTTTACCATGCCTTATGATACCTTTTGTCTCTGAAGAGCTCTAGCTACTGGCAAGTGAATCTCAACTTTTCCTTAAAACAGAACCTTCTACCCTTTGTAACTACAGAGGAACACATAAAATACAGCCTATGAATCATGCTAACTTTTAGAATGCTCCAATTCTCTTTGTTTAGGAATCGTAAATGACAGAATGACAGGTTATCTATTACACACCTGCTATGATGGGCAAACTGAGAGAGTGACGGGTTCAACAACTATAGAAGAACAGGAACTCATACACTTTTCCAAGAATGTATTCCTCCTCTATCCTCCTGTTCTGGCTCCAAGCATATGGTCTGTGTTACACTACTTGAGTGGCCACAAAACCTCTGACAGGTAACGGCTTTTATTCAAGCTTGTTGCCAACTACAAGTGATATTACAACACAAACCAAATTCTGGTAAGTAAATCATGAATACTTTGTCCTTCTGTGTACAGCAGGTTACAAAAGAGTTGGCCAAATACTAAATAAAGAAGTAAACTATATACACAGTACCATCACATGCTGTCTTGGGTAGCAGAAAGGTCTGAAGAGCATAATGCCTCTTGCCAGCACTGTTAACACAACAAAACAGAACATCCTGGGAGGACATTTCAAACCAGTTACCAGAAGAGTCCTGCTCTTGTTCTGAATAGTGTGCAGCATCTACCAACTGCACCTAGCAAACTTATTTTAATGAAGATTTGGGGCAAAATCACAATGCATCATATGTGCCTCCAAATCAGTAATGCTCTGACAAAGCTGCTGGTATTTTGAGTCCACGCTCTCCTTGCTCTCATTAGCATGGCTTGCAATCCTTTTACATTTAAAATGTACTCAGACTGTATGATCTTTAAAAGCAGATGACTTGCCCAACCAAGGACCTTTGCAATGTTTCGAGATGCTTGCAAAAGATGTGTGCTGCTGTTATATATCTTCCAGGTACTAGATCAGTTACTGATCAAATGACTTAAAACGCTATTCTAGCTTAAGCCTTCTGTGGATCTTTGGTTATAACTCTGTTTTAGAACAATATAGTAAATCCACTATTTACCTAACTCCAGAAGAAAACTTCAGGCCAAATCATCTCTGGCTTTGTGGTTATGGAAGGAAAAAATGTCCCAATATGAAAGTCTGATTCCATTCATATGGATATACCCCAGGCTCTAGGAGGAGGCAGGGCACAGCAATCTACTTGAGATGTGCACAGCTTCTAGCACAAGAAGAAAGTAAATCAACAATCTCATCTTCAAAAATCTCTCTTCCATGCCTTCTCTTCAGTGCTGAAGGTTATAAAACTACTTGCCCTCTGTAAGCAAAAAAACCCTGAAAACAAAACATTAAAATTACAACCATTTGTATGATGCCTCATTTACCAACCACAAAAACTCTTCTAGGCAACAAAATGCTTTTGAGGTTTTCCAATTATTTTGAAATATATTATTAGACCAAGATACCTGACTAATAACTCTAGGGAAAAGTTGATGCTGAGATTTTTTTTAAGGTCAGCCCCTTCTCATTGGTAAATTAATCAGTTTTTAAGAATATTTCTTTTACAATATCCTCTTTTTCAAAACATTTTCCTTGCCATTTTACCAGAAATACGTGAGAATTTTACTTTCTTTCCTAAAAAGAAGGTGCAAGAGGTCCTACCTGAGAAATAATGATAATAATAAAAAAGTATAAATTATTTTTGTCATCATACAATGGAATTTCTTCACAGGGAAACTTTGCTTCTTTCTATGGCTGTCTTACAATTAATATTCTCTCAGTGCAAATTGGTTAAGAAGTTCCATATATTAAGTGTTCTAAAGCTATTTCATGCAGAAAATTCAGTCTGGTGCTACTTAATGCTCACTGGGTTTTCTCCGTAACTTTTAAAGATCAGAAAGAGTCAAATGTTATCTGAACCGTTTAAGGGAAGGGGAGCAAGCCTGATGCACAGTTAGAAGCTCATGGAAAATCTTTTTTTCCCCCCAATAAGAATATAAACAAGTTTTCATTATTGTTTGAAAACACTATTCAAGGGAATTAGAACAAGCTTTATTAACTAATTTTATTACAACAACCCTACATCCATTCAGTCTCCTCTGCTGCTTGCCAAGCACATAGGGTAATAGTAGTTGTGAATGCAGCACTCCCACCTTTGAGAATGTATAAGACATCTCTCGAGCACTTTTTCTCCTTCCAAGACAGCATGCCTATACTTCACATCTAGCTTTTCAGTTTTCCTGCAGCATGATCTCTGATGACACTGCCTGTGGTACAAGTTTTGGTACCAGTCAGTCTCAGCAACAGCACATCAAATTGTGGTCTCAGGATTAAGAGATAAAGAGTTTTTTCTGCAGCAGTCTTTTTGTGGCTTTCTGCTGCTGAGAAATAAACCATCAAAAGTAGGGAGCACTAAACGAAGACAATTCTTGTAACTCAACAGTCTCTACTCCTGAGCTGGTGTACAGTGATGGCACACAAATATGTGCAGTGCCAAGCCTCTAAAACATTCGCATGCCATACTTCACAAAACCAAACAATGGCTGAGGTTGAAACCGGGCCCTTGAGATCATCTAGACCAGGGGTCCTCAAACTACGGCCCACGGGCTGGATACGGCTCCCCAGGGTCCTCAATCCGGCCCCCAGTATTTACAGACCCCCCTGCCCCGCCCCCCGCCGGGGGTTGGGGGGGGGAAACCAAGCAGCCGCAGATGGCTGCCTGCCACTGCATCCGCGCGCCCGCCCCCCAGCCCCCTGGTTAAAAAGTTTGAGGACCCCTGGTCTAGGCCAACTCTTGTGCCAGGGCAGGGCCAACTACAGCAGGTTCCCCAGGGATGTGCTCAGCTGTGTTCCAACTATCTATAAAGATGGGACCTCCACAGTTAGTTCCAGTGTTTGACAACACTCACAGAAAAAAAAAAAAAAAAGAAAAAAAAAAAAGTTTTCTGGATTCAGGTTGGATTTCCTGTTTTTCAGTGTATGCTCATTACCTCTTGTCCTCTCAGTGGGCAGTCTAGGGGAAAGTCCAGTTCTCCTCATTCCTTCGCTCCACAAGATCCTCCCAGACCTTTTCTTCTCTAGCTGAAGAGCCCCCAGCTCTTTCAGCCTCTCCTCCTATGACATATGCTCTAGTCCTTCAATCATAGCTGTGGTCCTGCACTTGAGTTGCTCCAGCACATCCATTATCTTCCTTACACTGGTACCCAGAACCGGACCCCGCCCTTCAGATGTCTCTCCACTCCAGTATGGAGTGGAGAGGAAAGACCACCTCCCTCAACCTGCTGGCAAGTCTCTGCCTAATGCAGCCCAGGATGCTGTTGGTGTTCTTTGCTGTAAGGGTGCATTGCTGGCCATGGACAGCTTGTCAGCCAGGGTCCCCAACTCCTTCTCTGAAAAGCTGCTTTCAAGGCATCAGCCCTCCACTTCAAGGAAAAAGCATGTTGTGCTTCTCAAACACTATTTTCCTTATTTTTGTCTTTAAGATATTAACAATGCCTATTCTAATAAGAAAAATTTGTATGCGTGGGACCTGGAATATTCCATAGTGAGAAGTACCATGTAGCCCGCCCTGCTGCACAATGTCATCCAATTAAAAAAGCTCAGAAGTAAACATTCAATTTTTTTTCACCACTAAAAAAAGAGCTTGAAAAGGAAAGTAAGTTTGAAATCAGCCAAGATGAGTAGCTAACTGAACATACACTAGAATTCTTTGCTGCCACAAGCAGACAGTAAAGAGAAGGGAGCATTTTTAATTGTTTTTTAAATGTGTAGCTGGGAATACAAGACCTCACCTTTAGAAGGCAATCTCATATTTTACATAGATGAAATTGTTTTTAAAGTTGATTTACCAAGGTTTCCAGAACTGAAACCCAGTTTACTATCTAATATTTGTCTCAAAGAAAAAATAAAAAAGGAATGATACCACTTGGTTCACAAAATGCTCCTTTGTTTTCCCCTGAAATACAGACATTGTTTTGTTAATGAATGCTGAATCAACTCTCATTTATCACGAGACAATTGCATTTATAAGATAAAACAACAGCCAATTGTCAATTTCACCAAAATGATGGTTTGAGGACAAGACAACCACCGTGTCAAATGTTTTCCTTCTAGCTGTAATAGCTCAGAGTTGCTTTATATCGTTAACAAGTTTGTTGCCATAATACAATTCTCAATACAAGCTAGGCAGTGCCTGAAACCAATTTTAATTCCTTCAGTAAACAACTTGGCTAAAATTTCTAGGTACAAAATACAAATCAGAACAAACTGGCAATAATTAATCATGCACAAGTGGTCTCAAAGAGACCAGAACCTTTACTCAGCAGTGTAATCCAGCACTGCTGAATCTACTGAAGACAGAACACTGTTAGCTATTTGTTCTGCTTCAACAAAACACAGAAACAAAAGCAGAGTAAGTGCTATGCCACCTTTTTAATTACAGGGTGCCATAATACTCCCTAGCACAATCACATAGCTCTTGTGATGACACTTGATGATTTGCCTGTAATTTGCAGCACTATCAGCTAAACTGCATCACTTATCGTTGCAGTTCCACATTCAATTGTGAATTTCTGAAGAGGACTCTCAAAATGGACTTCACCACAAAAAGTACTTAAATACTTAATGGTAACAATTTCCACCTAAATCAGAGATAGTGGCTAGAAGGTAGTAAGAAAATGTAATCCAACAGTGTATACAGTCTGATGTAACAAAGTGAGTTACATATCTATTTAAACACACTTGCAATTGCAAATTCTTGGATTAGGATGAAAATCTTCAAGTTTAATATTGTCATGCCTGAATACTACTCTGAAGTTTAGAACATACTGAAGCACACTTGGGTCAAAAATACAAACAAGAACCCAGTTGCCTGAGAGGAAATACAATTTTCTTCCTATTCAATTAACAAACCAAAGAGCACAATACAAGAAGTCACTGATGATTTCAAAGAAAGCTAAATTTGAATTAATTATGGAATAATGTTTGTAAGTAGCTCTGCAGCAGCAAACCCGTATGCTGAATTGCAGAAAGAAGTAAAATGAGGCATGAGGGTGGGAGCGTGATCAGAACAGTAGCTGCTGATAGAGAAATGTAACGATGGTTACTGCTTTAGTTCCCAGATTTCCTAGAGTAAATGAGGAGCTGCTTATTGTTTTGGTATTGCAAGCAACTGTTGCTACTTCTTTTGAAGAAAAGAAAAGAACAGCAAGTATGTGGAATATTGTTTACTGTTAATCAACACATTTTAACTGAAATTTTCACAATAATTGAAGCTACATTTAAGTATACAATAGTCTCAATCACAAAAAACAGGCAGAACAATTAAACTACATAAGGCCTTAAATCAGAAGCACAGTGTGTATTGTTGGAATATTACTTTTTTTACAAATAGGCTACATATAATTAAGTTTACTTTTCATATTTTTATTCATGTAAAATGCATTCAAGGGAAAGGCAACTTACAAAGTTTATTTTACCATGAGTTAATAGAAAAATGTCAACATTCTCTTCTTGCCCCTCCCCCCACCCCATCCAGGTGTGATTAGTAAAATTTCCATACAATACTCAAAAAACAATAATCATTTACACAAAACATCCAAAAGCCAGCCTCATCAGACAACTGCAAACTTGCAAATTGTTTATTACAAAATTGGATAAACTTCCAGGGTTTTTCCTAATGAATATTGCATCTCTATGCAATCAATGTTTAAAACTACATTGTCCACAAAGCCTTCTAGGTTCTAAAAGTCTTACTGGTTTCAAAGTAGTATTTGGTGGCCTCAGTAGCAATCAAGTGAATATCTGCATTACAACAATGATAACTTGCAGCATTACTTTGGCAAGATTAGGACTGCTGATGAGCGGGTAATTTGTTTAACCTGAGAGGTAAGGGTTAACACAAGAACAGAACACCAAAAGTGAAACTAAGCACAAAAGATAGAAAAATATGGGAAAAAAAAGAGATCTATTTTGACCCTCTCCCCCTATAACAGGGCATGGGCCATTTCCAGTGACTGCCTATTCTTATTACATACATTAGTATTTGATCAAATTTCATGGCTATTACATTTTACAGAACAACTGCTTAGAAGTCTGGTTTTTAATTTACATCTGTGCAACACAGTAAGTCACAGTACATTTTGAGATGTTTAAAAAATATTTATAAACTTGTTTTTGATATGCTAAAGCATTTGGCCACACTCTTACAGCATTTGATTTTACATAATTGAAATTTTGTACAGTACTCCTTGTGATTTTCTTTTTTACATCTAAGAAGGAAAAAACTTCACACAAAGTAATATGAACTGCCAAGCTTGACTGCATGATCATGTAATTCCAGTTTATAATACTGGCATTAAAACCTTCATTAATTATGTTGACAAATCATTACCTGTACATTTAATGAAGGCAACTAAGATGATTTGAAAACACAACCTTCAGGTTTCATGTTATGTGTTTATCAAGGTGTGCAGTTCTGCAGTGAAATGAAAAAGCATGTAAATATACAAAGAAAATTACAAGTTCACCAGTTCCTGTGACACAAACTGTTTTAATCTTTCAAGGTACTGTCCATAGAGTTCCACATCATTATGGCCTGCTCCTTCTACCCACAGTGGTTCTACAGGTCTCTGGCAACGCTCGAATAATGCTAGGCCATGTGAAAAGTCAATTACTTCATCTTCAGTCCCATGGATGATTAACACAGGAGATGTTATTTTAGAAATTTTGTCAATGCTGTAAGAAAAAGATTATATGTATGAAAACAGTAAGCTTTATTGTATCTTTTTGAAGGACCGGACTGTTAATTTCAGGTTTTAATCACACATTTAGTTTTGACAATTTAATTCTGAAGTTGTTTAAAACATTAGAAAATTACATCTTATCAACACTCTGGATGTCCTTACAGTAGCACATGTAAAGCCACACAGAAGGGAAAAAACAGTACTGGAAACTATTAGGATTGAACAACAGAGCAATCCATCTAAAAACTGGTATATCATTATGTTCACTTAAAAAAAACACATTGGACTGATGAAAATATTACTTCAGAGTTTTGCAGTAAAAAAGTGCTTGTCAGAAGTGAAAGAATTTTAGCACTTAAGAGTTTGACCATCTCGGGGGAAGAAAGTCTTTGAAGTTAGATGCTCAAAATACAAATAATTCCTTGAGACAGGTGTACCGTTTGCAATGGCCAACTAGTGGCACAGAGCTGAAATACATGACAGGAATTTGCTTTGGCTAAGGTCCACCGAGTTTTCCAGTCTTTGCTCCTTAGAGAAACATGTGCAAAAGACTGTTCACAGTTACGCAGGTTAACAACTCACTGGATTGGAACTGCTTGTTAGAATTGGTGATTTTAGGGGTTACATATAGGAAAACTAATCACTACTTTAACAGATACGCAAAAACATGATTAGAGATGTGAAAACCCTAGATGTATAGAGTTCTGTAAATTCCTTCAAAACAAAACAAAAATGTTTTCCCATTGTTGTTATTCACTCTGATTTTTCTCCAACTTTTTGTTAAACCTTCGAAAGAAATTTCAGAGAATTTGCCATATTACTTGTTTCCCTAGCCTAAAATTTCTGTAACAGAGAAAAATACATGCAGAATAAAAAATCCTGCAACTTACTTCGGGAATGCATCAAAGCAATACGTCTTCTTCGTATCAGGAAAAGCTACTCGCATTCCTGAGGTCAGGGGAGAATGAAGAATTACAGCAGCACTTTCATACCTAGCAGCAAGATCCACAGATGGTACTGTTCCTATACTCTGGCCATATATAATCACATTTTCAGGGCGGATTCCGTACCTAGAAAATCCAAAATGTTAACAAAGTGGCATATAAATTGAAACAGACAAAACTGCAGCAAGGCAAAAAAAGCATTTCTGAAAACCAAAATTCCCTGAAGACGTTAAACTATGAAACAACAGCTGGTAGAATAAGCAAGTATATTCTATAATATTCCTGACTTAACGGGACAATTATTTACTCTCTATTTCCAGTAAGTTATTTTTACCTTATGCCTGAATGATACTGAAATATGGTTTTATTTTTTTAATATGAACTTGTGAATGCAGTTGTGACTTCTTTACTAGTTGAAAGTCTTTACTGGTAACTCTGGTGAATCTACAGCAGCAAACTGATTAAAGCCTTACTAGCTCTATGGTTATCATTAAGTGGAGCATAGTCAAATCTGCAAAAGTTTGGTTGGGCTTACTTTTCTAATATCTGACTAAAACTGCAAGCCAGTTACATTGCTCAGCAATTTAGTGGAATCTAAAGCATGCTTGTACAGACAATGGTTAGAATATTATGAATCCTGTGTAACAACTGAGATGTTTCTTTCTTATCACAGCTGATTCAACATGCAAGCTAGCAAGAGGAATACTCAACCTAACCCACAATTCAGACAGCCCAATGAGCAGTACAAAATTAAAGTCTAAGCCTCCCTCTGAGTAAGATAAACACGCTCATTTTTTTCTGCAATTACCTGAGGTAAACAAAAGAATTGTTGAACACGGAGTAACACTTAACAGTCAGATGTAACATTTTTCTGCATTAGCGTGGCTACAAAGAGCAGTTGGTTCCCAAGTAACACCAGGAAAGGCTCCAAGCAGAATATTATGCTGGCAAGAACAGTGCCCACAGGAGAAGGATGATCTGTACTAACAAAGTACTCAGTACAGGTTCAGAATGCAGAAGTGTATCTATCCAGGTACCTTTGCTAAACTTACTTGGGAAAGGAAGTACCTTAAACAGGAACTGCACTGCATTACCAAATAAAAAATAAAACAAAAAATAAATCAAACATTGTCCTCACATATTACCAGAATTTTGTTTGCCTTTTTGAGTTAAAGGAGACTAACCTAACACCACTGTGGAACAACATGGGGTGACTTTAATGTTTGCCAACTGACTACAATCTTAAAAGGACTAACAATCAACTGTGTTCGGCTGAAGTGAAGGAAAGTACAACCATCATTACCTCTTCTACAATAAATGCATGCATCTTTTCTGTCAAAGCCATATAACAACACCCATACCCACAGAGGAGTTATCAAATTAGTACATTTTGCATACCTTCAGCAAAGCCAGGGAAACAGAGGTAATGAAGTATTGTACAGTATCTTATAAGTATGGCTATATACCTGTTTAAGTCACCAAACACTAATCAGTACAGTCTAAAAGCCTCAAAATCAGAAACTTTAGGAAAAAAGATGTTTCACATGTACTAAAACATTCAAATTACCAACTGATAAAACCCCAAAATCCGCAAGTACTTTTCAATAAGCCAGAAAACATCTCTGTGTTACATCAGTATATAATAAACAATTAAAGAACCAAAAAAACCCCAAAAAACCACCAAAACCCAACAACTAGGACGACTTCAGGAAAAAACACAAGCACATTTCAGTATTACCCACATGTAATTATCACTACCAGAACTCATTAGGCATCCCAATAAGCTTTTTAAATTGAGGCTAAAATTCACTAGTTCATAGCTAACTTTGTCTATTTAACTGTTCATCTATTTATTTAGATTGTATTCTGCTAGATTGAAACACAAAAGCTGTACAAGTATTAGCACAGATACATTCATAGAATCTATCATGACTGCTTAATTACTATCAGAATTTCCTAGAAAGTGTTTCTAGGATCATAATCAAATTAAGAGTTCTAACACACCAAGACTCATCCCTCAGCCTGGAACAACAGGCAAGCCCCCCACCTCAAAATAGTCCTCAGACAATAAAAAAATTAAAACATTCTGATTAACAAAAATTTTCTCAAAATTCCAATACACAAAAAATACAAAAAAATTAAAGCTCCAAAACGGAAACAAACATAAAGTCTTCACTACTTCTGTCTGTTTTCTGAAACACCTGAGAACAGCCTAGCAGCCATCCTTTTACAATTAATCTCCCAGTTCAAAATATTTCTAATCACATTTGTCCATTCTGTAAGTGCAGCATCGCCTTCTATTCCTTTCATATTATCTGAACAAAACTCACATCAATACCTGACACTTTGCATCATTAGTACGGCATGGAGTCTGCCCAGCACATTATGACATAAAACAGTTCTCAAATAAAAAACCTTGCAAATTTTAACACTTTGATTTCCTCAAAATCAAAACTCAAGTATTGAGTTTTACAAGATGCAGGCCACTGCATAGAAGTTTAAATCAAAATTTAAAAGTATATTTTGGAGTGTATGTTCTCCTCTTTTTCATTATTCTTCCCCTTATTTTTGGATCCATATTCTTCAGCCTACAGATAGATAAATATTAGCTACAAAAAATAATCCAAGAAAAGCATTTACTATATTTGGATTAAAGTAATCCTTTCTCCATCACAGCCAGGCAGATTGCCTTCACAACATCCACCAGAACCTATTAGTCTGGAAACTAAAATAGTGAGGCCAATCACCACAAGTGGTGGTTCAAAGCAGACTCTTGAATATTCTGGCTTGGGGGAAAAAAACAGCAAACAACAAAACAAAACTCAACAAAAGACAAATATTTGAAACAGAGAACATCTGCTGTGTCTGTTGCCAGTCTTTCCTCTTCTCTTGAACAGGCTTCTGCAAAGTTCAGGGAAAAAAGCAGCCCAACTGTCCCTCAGTTCTTTTTTCCCAAAACTATCACTTTTCAAGAATTATTACATTTTAGATTGTAAAGATAACTGTTGGTATGTTCCCTAGTAAGAAAGTTCATCTACTTATTCTTTTGACAGTTCTGTAAACTTCAAGAAGTTTGTTAGAAAATTACTAGTTGACTACACATCTGGTTGCCGAAATGAGGAAGTGCGAGATCAAGAGAAAAATGGCAGTAATATTCTCCTTTTAATCAGTGTTTTAGAGTTACAGGCCATCCTGAGGAAGGGGAATGTGACAGTTACAGAGCCATATGCTCTAAGTAGTGATCTTGTGAGAAGAGCTCAAAGACATGCTGTAAAAACTATTAATATCTTTGCAAGCTCATTATACTGATCATAGGAGTAATGTAAACAGTACTGCCTGCTCAAGTAATCTTAGATAACTTGTGTCAGAATAGACAGGCCTTCAGCTTGATGGCAGTGGTGCAGGTTTTTATATTTGGGTTTTTTTAAAGCCATAACCACCAGAAAGGAATTCGCAACAAAATCTTTAAAATAGCTGTGCACAGATGTACCTTCTCAGAGAAAGCACTCTTCCTCTGGACTGAACCTGGCATAAAATTTCGACAGATACTTTCTGCAGTTTAAAGGCTGCCCCCAACACTTTTCTTTTTCCCGCAGCAACTGACATTCCAATTCCTTTCAACAATGTACTCATCCTTTATGTTCACGCACCTAAGGGTTACCTGTCTGAAAAGCACATGGAACTTGAGGAGGAGTTTTAACATAGAATAAATGTACTTCTGTGCCATAAACTTGCTAGCACCCATACAGTGTCTGAGCACTCACAAATTTCTGCCTTATCATCACCCTAAAAGTACACGTTAATGTCACTACGAAACTAAGCTCTCACAAAACTGTAGAGAACCACTTTCCTTTGCATCTTCAGCCACATGTTGCACCTCATTCAGCTTCACCAGCTAGTGTAGGAAAGTAAATTAACCTCGTCTGGGAATAGTGGAGCAACTACTTTTCTGCTCCTTTGTGCTGGTTGTCTTCAGGGCAAGGCAAGAAATGACATGCTGCTGGTGGGTTAAAGGAAGGAGCAAACTAATACATCGCTGTAACTGTGCCATCAGACCACTGCCTAGAATCAGGGCCCAAGCTAACACAGGGTGACTAACGACGCCAGTATAGTCTTCTGCAAGACTACATATGCTGATCAGATATAGATGGTCTCTCGTAAAAGAGGCAACATGAACATGCCTGTCTGATCTTCTCAGCTTCTGGGAGGGAAAGAAGAACTGCTAAACAGCAATGAAATATTCTTTTTTCCTCCCTTTGTGCAAACTTCACAACATGCTGTAGAAGAAATGCTTTCACCATTTCCTTTATATTCCTATCTTTCTAAGACGACCTTTTCTGCACTTCACTGAACACCCACCTTAGTGGCAGTCCACCCCTCTTCTGCCCCTCCCTCCTCCTTTTCATAGAACAGTTTGGGTTCGAGGATGATCTAGTCCAGCCTCCTTGTCACAGGCAGCTTCATCTTTCACAGGTTGCTGAAAGCCCCATCCAACCTTACCTTGAAAGCTTTAATTGGATTATACATCATACATCACTTACATTGGATATTCATTGTATTACATACTTTCATTGGATATACATCACATCACCATGATATGCAATATGTAAACTACAAAATGCATGTCTGGCTGCAATGAGTCGTTTTTGGTTTGGGCCATTTTTGTTGTTTTAAACTTCAGTTATCTTTATCAACCAAATACCAGCTGAAATTACAATATTATACTTCCAGGCTCTTTGGAGTACACACCATTTTGCCCTTGATATACATAAGGGAGACAAAAAGCAATTTATTTTTTTACTTCTAAACTACTGGTGTTAATCTAGAAGACATGCTCGCTTTACAACAATAAAATAAAGTATTAGTAAAATCAAACTTAGAAGTGTACGCTTTTGACAGTACCTCTCAGGCTCACACTAATGACGAGGTGCAACAGATGCTCTAGAGAGGCTACTGTTCGTGAAGCTATTGCAACACATGCATCTAACCAGCTGACAGCAGTGCTTGGGGCACACGGAAGAAAAGGGAACATCCCGGGGTAATTTTCAATGCACTTTTCAGAACCTTTTGTCATCATGCACATAACACATGAAATTACAGCTGCAAATTGCAGAACGTGTAGGGCATGAACATCCTTCACACCTTTAACTATCAACATTCCATGCCATGAATAAACAATTCCATGCCACAAATAAAATCCATGAGCATACAGCTCTTCCTTAACTCAGATGCACATTGCCTTTCTTTTGTATGCAACATGTAACATTGCTAGAAGAAGAAGGGAACCGTGTTTTATGAGAGGCAAGCCCATTGACCATGCATGTAGTAATCAAACATCTCCTCTGCCTCATGGTTTGGCTTTTATAAATCTCACAATCCTACTGACGCATTTGTTTTATTTGCAAGATTTCTCTCTATGATAAATTGAGCTATTTTTCCCTATCAATTTAAGTGAAAGCTCAATTTCTCTCCAAATATTCAAAGTCAAGGCACCTCCTCTTCCAGCAAAACATCCTCTACTTTTGATTAAAAAAAAAACCAAAACAAAACACACCACCGTAATTTGTGAATTCTCAAAAGAACACTTTCAGTCCACAACCAAATAGATTTTATATTATTCCTATATTTGGCTTCTCCTATGAAAAGGCTGTCCGGCTTCTCTAAAGGTAAATCTGGTCATAAGGCAACTCCAGCATGTCTTCTGGTTTCTGAATGAGCGCCATTTGCCCTGCTTTTGCCTGGGACTGGTTAAACCTTTCCACCCTTTCTAGTGTGTCATCAAAGGCCTTCAGAGACAAGGAGAGTGGAAAATAGGCGTATCCCAAAATGACTCCTGGCATTTCAACACTTTGTAGCTATGACAGTCAGAAAAAGAATGTCCTCACTTGCTTTTATGTAGTCCCATGTATATGATGCACATGAATATCCAATAATGTGCAACCTTCCCAAACCTGACGGCAGTGAATCACCTTGCCTTCTTCTACAGTCAGCATCCTCACGGATAGCTATGGCTTCCTATTAAAATATTCAAAGCAGGTAGACAATAGGGACACAATTCAGAATCTGCATCTGCTGTTTATCTCTTCTAACCTGCTGCCAAATTAGCCTTCTGTATTCATTTACATGAATAATAATATTCACATACCCTTACAGCAACCACTTCTAAGAAAGTCGTGTTGGACCAACCTCACCATCACTCTCAATACTAGTTCCAGACTACCTCACCCTAGATGTCCAGTCCCCACTGGGCAGTTGTGTCCATTTACAGATGGCCACCTGGATTGCCCTTCCAAGACACAAAACTTAACACACTAACACGGCTCCACCACAACCATCTGAGTTGACTGTACAATGAAGTCCACATCAGCATTTCAATTACCCTAGAAACACCTTTTAACGCTGTGTTCTATGATCCCATTTCTCAGAACAGGGAATGCAGGAAGCTGTGGGTGACTGTGATCGATCTCCAACAAAGACAATTTCTCGATTCTTGATCCCATTACAGTGGGATCAAGATATGAGGCATAGTTTAAAAGTCTATGATGCCTTTCTTCTCTCATCCCGTCAACAAGAATTTCAAAGGAGTAACACCTATACGTACATCTATCCTGCAAACAGTCCGCTAAATTTGTTTTGTTTTGCAGAATACTTACATTATAAAACGTTAAAGATGGTGCTAGTGTAGCACTGACAGAACAGGCTATGCTAGAAAAGTGAATCAATGCTGTAGCAAACGCTCAAAGGCTCCATCCATTCTGGTCCAGATATTCATGAAGTATTTAAACACAGCTGAGCACTGTTTTAGGGCTCAAAGAACACCGTGGACTGGTAACCAAACTGCATGAGCCAGTGTGTCCAGAGTAATTTGCTGAACTTCTCCCTGCTACATTCAGCATTCAGATACAAGGGCAAGACAGGTCCGCCAACCAGAAGGTTGTTGCAAGTACCACAGTGTTACTACACCACTAGTAATTCTTTAAGCAACAGAAAAAATTCAGTTCATGTTTGTGAAATACACAAGAAAGGCAGACCAATTCAAGCTTTATACACTCTACAGAATTACGTATTTCTAAAGGAGGTTTTGACGCAAAAAATAAACACAGACAGCAAAAAGGATTGAGGCAGGTCATTCCTGAATTGAAGAGGGAAAAACACATTGATGTAGTGTGTATTCAGAGTTCCCCCTGAGAATGTCTGTTCAACAAATGGCATGTTCAGATGGGATAGTATAATGAACATTCTTATTTGATTAGGAAAGGTATGCTATGTGACATCCAAGAATGGAGGTGAGAATTCAAGTTGCAATTACATTTTCTTCTAGGTTTTCAATCAGAAATTCTTCAAGAGGAGGAATAGATAGTGATTACAAATTAGTTCATAAACCAGAGCCTGTAAACTGACACAAACAAACAATTTAAGGTTTCACCATCTAGTTCTCTTCCATTTTCTGGTGCACTGAAACAATTCAGACAGTTTTCCACATAGTTCACAAACCATATTATGTTTTTTATCAATGTTACTGGGTATTTTACCAAGTGGCTATATTCCAGAGCATTTAACTACAAACCATAGTCACCAGTGTACCTGTTGCAGCTCTTGGCTTTACAGAACAGATCTGGTTATATCTCAACTTTCCACTGTAATCAAAAGAAATGACAAAACCTAATCTAACAACACAGTGTGCCTGTTGTTAAATATATGAAGCTGAATACCTGTCCCCTGTGGTTGTAAGAGGTTTATGATAATAAGTGTTCCCCCCACTTCAATATACAAATAAAATAGGCTTCTTTTCAAAAGAAGTATCACACCTCTGTTATAAGGTAAAAGAAATGCAAGACAATATTTGTACTTACAAAACTGAAAAGGGATAATCTGCTCCAAAGTAACAGGAAGATAATTAATATTACATTGATCAAGTTCTAAATTTACTGTCACTGCTACAAGGCTCCAGGATTTTAAAAGTCTTTACACATACTCTTACACTAAGTCACATCCCTGATATATTATTAAACAGGATGCCCAAATTGCAATGATCAAATTGTAACATGCTGCTCTAGATTAAATTCAGTTTTTCACAGTTTTTGGTGCTAAATACATAATATGATGGGAGTTTTTTTGGTGAATGTCTATTCTTATGATCACATAATATTTTAAAACATAATCTTTTTGTAGTTTGAATACTTGCAACACAAAAAGAATATTGCTTTAAATGGAAGAAATCATGGTGAAAAATGCTCTCAGACTTAAGAAGTGGGTATTCAATGCTGCATTTATTTGGTGCCTAGGATTCTTGCATGTATCATAAAATGCTTGCAAAGTCTTTCATTTCACTATTTTATTTTCCTAAAATCAGAGGTTTAGAACACAGAAACTACTGAAACATCTTTCCAATTTGCATTTTTCCTTGTCCAGTTTTAATCTACTTGAGCTAACACCACTGACTCAAATTCCTGTTTTTTATTCCCACCATGATACATTTACACAGATCAATTATAACCTCTCTGACATATATTATTTTCCCAAGATATAAAATCATCTTTTTTTCTTTATACAGAAAGGTATCTTTGGAAATGCTGTAGCTGCTAGTCTGAACTCCAAAACAAAGGTGGTCTGAACACCATACAGAAATCCAAACAGTCTCACCAGGTTCTCTTGTAACAGCTTTTCCACTGCCCCTCCCTACTAAAAAAGCAGGTAATGGAATTACCTGAAAAAACAACCCACATTTTCTCTCACCCACATCACACCAGTCACTCTGTTACTGGACAATCAATTATTATAGGCTTTTCCTACCTTCTGAGATTTCCAGCTGAGATCCCAAACTGTGACAATAAGGATTATGTTCTAATCATTCAAGACTGAATCATACCTTATATTTCGTCCCATTTCAATTTCTCTAGTATATCAGTACTATATACCGATTCTGCTCAATACTGACAACGCCTTCAGCATAAGACACAATCAATCACCTTGGATATGAATCCATTAATCCTAAAATACAGCATTTCTGTTTAAAAATTAACTATAACTATTTGAAAAGCACACTGTAAAAGAAAAATGGCAGCTAATGTCTTACCTTGTCCTAAGAGCCACCCAAGCAGCATCAATGTCAGCATACAAATTCTTCTCTGTTGGCTTCCCAGAACTTGCACCATATCCAGAATAATCATATGAGAATATGTTGCAATTAATCCGTGAACCCAGCCCTACGTAAAAGCTGCTCATCTGACCTAGGTCAACGGCATTTCCATGTGAGAAGAGCAAAGTATACTTGGCGTTAGGTGAGCAACGCACAAACATACAGGCAATCCTGTTACCTTTACTTGTTCTAGTCATGAAGCATTCAATGGCATCTTTTTCTCTAGAAGAATACTGCCAGTCTGCTCGCTCTGAGAGATGTAAAGTCCAGCGACTACCACTCTCATCACACATCAGCGTATATGTGGGATCAGGAGGTAAGAATGCCAATTTGGAGGCAATTTTCCCTGGGCATGGTGGACAACAGAACAGGCAACACAGTTCACTAAAGGAAAGATTATTCATCTTCTAGTCTGAAACAGAAAGAGAAAATGGTATCAGTTTCTAGTTACAATCCTATATTAAAAATACAACTCCTGGAAAATGTAAATGTATCCTCTCCAGAAAATAATACATAATGTTAGTGGAAATATTGAACAAAACAGTTGTAAATATGTATGTAAATTTCCATATAATAGCTTACTTTATATTATTAGCTACTTTATAATAAGCACATTAAGGATGAGTGGTAACTCTATAGTCCTGCCAGATATTAAAACTAACATATGATTACCCAGGGAAAGAACAAGCATGAGTTTTGGAGTTTCTTTGGAGGAAATGAATTTCCTTATCTTAAGCAATTATGAGAAGTGTTCACCTGTTGACAAATACATGTTATAAAGAACAATTAAAATATATTGAAGTGTTTGCAGCATACTAAGGCTATGCAAATCTTTGCAGTCAAAAATCACTACAATTTTTCCTAAATACAGAGAATATGTATTACAATCATGAGTTATGGGTTCCTGCAAGCAGTATCAGCAGTATGAAAGGTTCCTGAAGAACAAAACTTAGAAGGCAGAACAAGATGTTTCTGCTAGCTTAGCAAACACTATAGTCCTTCAGCACACTAAAATCCATCCATAAATGCTTTCTTGCTCCACATACTGGCTGACAAATGTTTCCAAACCCTTCAAAGAAATTATTACCTAAGGTTTCCTGCACTGCACATAGGAGTTGGGTTTGTATTAATGATATGTCTATTTCTACTCCATGCTTTAACAAAACCATCTCACACCATATGCTTTATCACAAGTATTTGGCAAATCAATAATCAAAACCACCAATTCAAAGCACTGGTTAATAGAATGGGGGCAGGAAAAAAGTAAATGCACATACACCCAAAGTAAGCTAGGCAAAGACATAGATGCCCTGAAAAGCAGGCATTGTGTCCTCAATTTACAGCTGGGAGAAGTGAGGGGGAAAAAAAAATTCCTTTGTTGTGACAATACTTTTTCTCAGAGGTAGAAAAAGCGATGAAATCTGCCAAGAGCCATGCTGAAAACCAGCACAGCTAAGATAAGCATTTACACTACTTTACTTGTGTTAAGGCATCTGATGTTTCATGTCAACTTAAACAACTTTTCCATCCCAAATCTATCTACAGGTCTCAAGCACAGTTCCTACCAAGTCACTGCAAACAGAACCACAGTTTCATGTACCAGCTTTGACTGCTAGATCCAAGTTTACAAATGGGAAGAAAACAAGTTGATTTCTGATGACCACAGTCCCATGTCATTTCAGAAATACTTGGGTAATCCAACAATAAAATCTTACTGCTAACTGCAATACTTGGCAATATTTAGATCATATTTCAACGTGTGTCCTCTAACTTGTATAGTTTTCATGCCTGTATAAATTTCTCCCTAGAAAAGCTTCAAGGACATTGCTGTAAGAACTGCTGAATATAGATCACAGATCAGCTATCCATATTTCAGACATGTGAATGGTCTCTTCCCTGTAGAGTCTGAACGGACACAGCATACAATGTTACATAGTGTACCTGTAGACTAGTAAACACAGGCATAAGCAAGACAGTCTGGTAACAGCATGAGCATTCTTAGAATACTACTCCAGGGGTTTTGTGCCCTGCAAAAAATTTTTTGCCAAGGCTGCTACAGCCCAATGTTTTCTTCAAAACAGAGGGAAGTAAGTCTTAGATATGGGTGACCAACACTACCAATTTAGAGGAGATGGCAGGAAGGGTGTACTGATCACCTCCCACAAAAAGGCAGGGTGTCTCTTAAATGAAGGTCCTGAATAAACAGTATGTCTGCCAGCTAAAGAAACAACAACGACATGTTTTATGTAATCAGCACAAGTAGTCACTCAAATTTGGAATAGCTCATCCATTCCCTGTCAGGCAAGATTATCTGGACATTAAATTTAATTTTAATCTGCAAGCCAGAAGAAGTAGAAGAGCTCTGTGGAAGAGCTCTAGGGATTGGCAAAAGGCTTGGGATCTCTTAGGCACAGAAAAGACTCAAAACTTTTTTTTTTTTATTCTTTACTTCTGTTATAGCTGTGAGTGTCAAAGGAGCCACCTCTTTCACCTCTACTTAGAAAATTCATGTTCACAGCCCAGAGAAACTGTTGTGATGCCTTAATAGTCCTTTTTTTGCAAAAAGTGCTTATGACCCAGTATTCAACTGCACTTCTATTTATAGCAGAAACTATTAAACTGATCTGTTCTGAGTAAGTTTTCTCACCTTTTCAGAGAAGCTGAAAGCCAAAGCTAGATACTACAACTTATTCTAGGGATGGGGGTGGAAATAATACTATTTTATGTGTAAAATTTAGAAGAATACACACCTCCAAGATCAAGGTATAAATAGCCTGTTCCGCCCAGGAACAGCAGACTGCACTCTATTCCAGCATATGATAGCTATAGAATTTCTTACTTGCTTCCCAATCAACTTGTCAGAAAAAATTAAAACAGGATTTTACATTATTTATAACTATAAACAGCACAGCAACACTATAATATGATCTCACTCAGAAGATATTTGCTATTTTTCAAAGTTAGAAGCTTTCCAGAAGACTGGAAGCTGGCCTGTAGAATTCACACACTGGGTAGTACTGCAGTAACCACAGTTAATCAGCTGAGGTGGTACTGTGCCCCAAGACAGCTTAAATGTGCTAAAAATGGGCTGTTGCCACATATGTCAAATTATGCTGAAGACCACGGCTAAAGTATTATCTCTGCCCTATACTACACTGTAATGTTGACTTTATATAATGTGCATTTAATCCAATGGAAACACTGCCTACCGAAACTAAAGATTCTGATTCCAGGGCTGTTCTCCATCTAAATCATGGGTAGCAACAACTGTTTTCTTTAAAATAAATAATTGATACTTTCTTCACTCAGAAGACCCAAGAAAAACAGCAGATCGCCAGCACCACTAACTGAACAAATCTGACACAAAATACCTACTGAACTTCCTCAGGAGGATACCTTCAACTAAATGCAAACAATGTTTCCATTATACTGAAACCGGTTTGTCATTCATTGTATTCATGAGTATGTTCTTAACCTCCGGATCTGGAATGGAACCAGGATGTAAGAGAGTCCCCAGGGTGTATAGAGTAATTCTCATATCACTGTTTATAAGTTCAACTGAATC
The DNA here is from genome assembly GCF_963210335.1 of Falco punctatus. NCBI lineage: Eukaryota > Metazoa > Chordata > Aves > Falconiformes > Falconidae > Falco > Falco punctatus. Next base: position 39,699,104 of record NC_137586.1, on the reverse strand, counting down.
AGCATTTCAGCTTAGTAGTTACCCACCAGATGTCATAATTTAACTTCAGCTAAACAGGCATTATCTTTCCTCAAAAGGTATACTGCTCAGATACTTCAATGATGAAAAACTTAACGTTACCCCCTACACTAGTGGTTTTTTTTAACGTTCAAAAACATGTCATCTGGTTTCCTAATGGTTTCGGCCAGAAATTATTACAGTAAAAATTACAAGAAAAGTTACAAAATCTCCTTCATTTAGCATCACTCAGACTTGGTAAAAGCTTTGGAGATCAATAACTGGTCTCTTAACAGTGTTAAGTCTAAAATACAATTTACAGAAAGTGACCATGGTATCACAAGGGATAGTTGCATTATCACTCTAATAACAAATGGGCTTGATGTATGCGTTATCTGGAGTCTTACTGAAACCTGAACAAAACCAACACAAATTACCTTAAGCATACAGTACCACAAGTACAGATTAATAACTTCAACAGGACTCATTTGCCTAAAATATGTTGTGAACAACAAAGCTATAGTCTAACACCTTCTGAGCATGTATGATGTAAATCTCTGTGCTCATTACAGTAGCATCAGATGCAGAGATCAACACAACCCAATAACATAACTATGTCACCTATTTGTCATTTCAGTATTAATAAAGAAGCCAGTGCTGTTCTGCAAACACAGTTCCTAATGCTGGTAAAATTACTAACAACAAAAAGAATATAGTAAGAGAAATATATATATCCTTTAAAATTATACTGCATTTTTCATACAAATTAAGTAGGAAAAATCTGTGGAAAAAACCCTGGGTAAAACTGATTAACTTCTACTACTGCACCAAGAAAGAATAAGAAATAAAAACAGACCCAAGTGGTGTCATTTACCGCTTTTGGGATAGCTTTTAAAAGAAAAGCCAGATCATTTTATCAAATCTATCTCTAACTTTCTGGTGAATAAAAAAGTGACAGAAAATGACAGATGTAAAACTGTCCACAGGTTGTAATTTCAATCCATTCTTTGGCAATTAACATTTTCATTAAGGCTGACATGGGAGGGGGGGAAGTCTATCTAAACTTAAAGCACACCCCAACTATTTCCCTTGTGATTCCTATGATAACACAAAAGTAGTGCTTTCATATAAGCAATTATTCCTGTCCTCCTCTCTCTGCAAATCTTAACAAGAAAGTGGCTCCTTTATTCACATCTTTGATTACTTCACTACATTTTAGCCTCAAAAGCCCAACCCTTGCAAACACTTATCTAGAAAGCTTTTATTTACACTAAATTATTCTAATTGTATATTTAAGTTAAATTACCCATTTCATAGCAGCTATTCACAAGAACAAAGTCAAACTTAAATATAGCTGCTGGTTTGTAAATTTTAGTGCTGTTCTAACTGTAACAGGCAAGGTATTAAAATTATTGGGTTTTTTGTTTGTTTGGGTGTGGTTTTGTTTGTTTTAACTCATCATTTTTCTTTACACACTGCTGAAATAAGAAACTGAAGTAGTTTCCCTCACCCTTTCATTGAATGCAATGCAATGAAAACTTGAATTCAAGCCTCTGCTGAAGCACCCATATTTATTTCAGCATTTGCATTACATTAAAAATGGAACAGAAGGGTATGGACACCCTCCCAGTACTTCAACAACTAGAGCAGCAAAATATTTAAAAAAAAATACTCAGTGTCCAATTAAGTATTATCTAAAAGGATTAAACTAATAGAATTATTACAGAAGAATACACAGTAGGTCCAGAAAAAAACCAGAGGAAGTCTGTTCTGTAATGAAAAAGCCAAACCAAGAAATACTGTTAAGTAACTCTAAGGTAGCTTCCAAAGAGCAAAGCAACCTACGTAAAAACAGAAAAGCTGGACAGGGCCAAAACTTCATTTGGTTGGTTTGATTTTAAACAAACACCTTACTATTCCCACAAATCCTAGCAATATTGTAAAGCTTAACTGGTATATGGAGACATACTTCTGGTTACTTTGTATACTTCAAAACCTAATGACACAGTTGAAAAAAGAAAGGGAATGCAAGAAACACCAGGTGAAAAATCTAGCCATTCCTCCTGCCCTAAAGCACAAACCAACCCTCCACAGATCTCAGGTATACCTGACAGCTGTGGGATTAAGTCGGGTTACATAATGTTTTGCATACTCCAAGGAAGACTGCGCCCGGGAACTGCTCTGTTAAAATCACCCGCAAGCCGACAGGTGCCGAAGCCCCCATCGCACTCCTGCCACACCCGTCTAGTGCTTCACTGCACCAGCCGGTCAATCGCTAACAAACAGCTATGCTTTTTTTTAAGATGGTACTGTTTTGTGTTCTTGCAGTCATGTATTTTCTAGCTACCTTCTGGTCAAATATTTTAAACTTACAAATCAATAATAACCGAGGGCAGCGTCGTCCCACCATCAACAGCAGAAGCTGAAGGAATACGTTAAACCAGGCTCGGGACAACTACAGGAACTCTTCAGGCGTCTGTATCTGAAAAGGACCTCGCAGAAGCCAGCACCGCTGACACGGCGGCGCTACTCGGAGCCGCGAAAATCCTGAACTCCACAGGCGTTTAAACAGCCAGCGTGCCCGTTCCCCGAACAAAGCCGTCCGCCGCGAGGCCCCGGAGATGGAGCCCCGGGACAGACCGCCGCCAGCACCCCGCGCCTCTCAGGCAGGCGGGCACCCGGGGGCGCCGGGGGCGGCAGGGCAGAGGCCCCGAGCCCACGGCCGGGACGCGGGCGGGGAGGGGGGTCGCCGAGGCCGACATCCCCCTGCCCGGCTCGGGTCGAAGAGCCGAACCGCCGCCTCCCTCACCGAGAAAAAGCCGGTGCCCGCCGCGGCCCTTCCTCCTGCCCCGCGGCACAGCCGCGGCAGAGGGGCCGCCACACCCGCGCCCCGGCCGGAGGAGCAGGACCGCGGGCAGGTGAGGGGGGCAGCGGGGCGGCCGGACCCGCGGAGGGGCCAGCGCGCCGCCACACCTCGGAAGCGGATCCTCGAGCCGCAGCCCCGCCGCCAGCGCCGAGCCGGTGCCGCGCCGGCTGCACCCCGCCCCCTCGTCGCGACCCGTCCGGCCCGGCCCCCCCGCTGCCAGGGCAAGGAGCGCCCGTACCTGCACCCGGCACCCCGCTCGGCGGCGGCGGCCCCCGCTCTCCTGACCGCCGCCGCCCGGACGCCGGGCCGGCGGGGGGGAGGGGTGCCGGTTGTGCTGAGTAACGGCGCGGCGGCGGGCGGCCGTCAGCGCCCCGGCCGGCGGCCGCAGCTCCGCAGCCGCGCTCCGCGGCGGAGAACGCACGGCCCCCGCAGAGCGGCTCCCCGCGCGGCCTAGGGGTGCGGCGCCAGCCTCACCTCGCTGAGCGACTGCATCGGAGCCAGCGGCTGCCTCGGCGGCCGAGGGGGCGGCGGGCGGGGCGGGACCGGCCGCCGGCCGCAGAGCGCCAATGGGGGCGCACCCCGCGGCGCGGCTCCGACCATTGAGGCTCCGCCTGGAGGCGGGTGGGCGGGAGGCAGCGGAGAGGCAGCGAACCGCCACGGGCGGGGACGTTACCCCGCCGCTCGTCATTGGCCCGGGGCCGGCGGCGGGGCCGCGGAAGGGCGCGGAGCGGTTCCGGGGCAGGTGTCGCCGGCGGCGGCGGCCTCCCGCGGGATGAGCTCGGAGAGGGGGAACGTGTCGCGCACGCGGCCCCAGCGCTACCAGAACGCGCGCGCCTTCAGGAACGACAAGTACGACAAGAGCGCGCGACGCAAGGTAGGCGGTGGGGCGGCCCCGCCCCCTCCCCCCCGCCGCCGGCAGAGCGCCGGGCCTGGCCCGCCTGGCGAGTGGCGGCGGCAGGGGCGAGCCCCCGTGAGGCGGCCGAAGGCCTTTGGCGCCCACGGGTGCCGAGCGTGTAGACAGGTGCCTCTGCTGGCTGCGCGGGTGCTGCTGAAGCGATGGGCTGTCCCTGCGCAGCCGTCAGCTAGAAGGTCTGGAAGAGCTTGGGGACCGCGAACGGAGTCATTCCGCAGTGGAAGCCGGGAGAACTTCATTTTGGCGGCGGAGAAGCCTTTGGCCCAGCTCTGTCCAAAGGGTGCACTGGGGTATTAAGGGCGTGATTCGCCGTTTCAGGCAGTAGTCACCTGGCCCCGCGTCCGAGGCTGTTGTGTGAGGAAATATGTTGTGTGATACTTGAATCATCTATAGTGTGAAAGGCCCTTGTTAAGCCAGAGAATTATTAAGAGGAAGACTGAAACAAAGCATTCACTTTTGTGGAGTTAGTGCAATAAATAAACGTTCCCTGCGGTGTTGCCCATGCGACTTGCTGGGAGGCATTGGGTCTTCTCAAAGTCGGTGACTGCGTGGCCTTGCTTCAGGCACCTTAACGTTCTGAGAATTTAATTTGAACAACTCCCCCCATCATCTATGGAAATAGCAAATTTCACTTTGCAGCTTTTGAGACAACTTTAAAAAGAGATGTTTGCTTTAAGGCTTTGAAGAGATCATACAGGCATTTCTGAGTAGTTGCACAGAACAGTGTCTTCACCCATTTTATCAGTGCTTTTGCTACACACATTATCATATTTTTGCAGTATTGTTACAAAAGACCATTTTTGGGGTGGGGTTCTTTTGTTTCTAAGCAAGAAGGAAATGGTTTACAACATATTCTTGGAAGATGCTCTATGCTTGTAGTTGTGATAACATAATAGCAGTGCAGAAAACATAATAGCAGTGCAGAAGAGGATGAAGACCAAGCAGTGTGCCTCAGCAGTAACAACACGGAAGTGGGATGTTTTCTCTTACAAGCTAAACTGAGAGAGGTGAATAAAACAAAACACAAGGTAGGCGTTCCAGAAGAGGCTTGTCTGGTGCTATTGCTGTTGTGTCAGTTTCCCTTTAATTGAACCTGACTGTGTTGTCAGAAGGAACTGAGAGGAGGGGGAGAACTGGGGGGATGTTGTGTGTTTTTGTTTGTTTGCTTGTTTCCTTTTTTTTAAGATGATGTAGGACTGGTTCTGCAAGTTGAATAGGCTGCTTTCCCAGGGCTCTAAGCCATGCCACTGTTATTGTGTGAGTCACTGCATGATCACTGATAGGAGAGTATTTTCCTGTCTGACTTCTACACACATATATACACAAAAATATCCTAGAGAGTTGATCTATCTGAAAAGTCTTCAAAGAGAAACTGAATTCTGACATCAGTTTTGTAACTGAAGTAATCACTTTAATACCCACGTCTGTTTTTCTTCCCTTTTTAATATTTTATATCATATAGAACTGGCTAAACAGTATGATACACTCAAATATTTTTTTAAAAGCTTTTGAATGTTGCCAGGATTCACTGTGGGTATTAGCTGAGATATGGGACTGTGTCATTTTTCTTTCTGTTTTCTCTTCTCTCTGTGCCTGCCAGTTCATGGAGATGGCTGAACACAAGTTAAAAGGTTCTTGAAGAAGGTGCTTCTTACTACGGGGTTAGACAGTGTGTGGTAAAGGGAAAGGATGCATTTTTATTTTGGTGTGCCATCATGTATGAATTCAAGTGCTAAGGGATACACAGGGGTCTTTATAATGATGACTAGGCCTAATTTTGCTATTTGGGAAATTTAGAAAAGTTAAACTAACAAAGATTAAGTGGTGATTAATGTCATAGTTTAGATTCAGACTATGCTGAATGCTGACAGTTTTGCATCTCTGTCTTGTGATCAGACGCACCACGTTTGAGGTGTGTTGAGGGAAAGAAGAAATAGTAGCAATTTGATCACAGGGAGTAGGGCATTCTTTCTTTCCACCTTTCACTAGCTCATTAGACCAGAAGAATGCTCAGAGCTGCTGAAAGGGGGTTGATGTCCTCGAAATCACTGCTAAATTTTTTTTTTTGTAAGGTATTTGGCCTATATTTGACTACTGTTATACACTGTCCGATGCAATACTATCTTGAAAGGCTGCAGAATGCCTTTCAGCTTAAATTTGGTATCCTGCTGCATTTGTGTGCTGAATTAACAATGCTGAATATTAACTACAGTAGCTTCCTGTTGTACTGTGGCTGGCATTGAGGTGGTTATTTTCAGTGTTATTTCTGCTTGTCTCAGTGAAACAGTATCTGCAGAGGAAATTGATCTAACAGTGTTTTGACTTTTCTCTGCCGCAGTCATTATCCAGTTGTTTTTGCATTTTTTTAAAAGGTATCATGCTTTCTGTCTGACAGTGACCTTGGTATCCATTTTCTAATCTTAAAGACCATGGAGCTGATTACTTACAGAACATGCTGAAAGATCCATCTGTCTTTCCTCAGATGATTGGTCTTTACTACAACATTTTCTGGGTTAAGCTAGTTGAAGCGAAACACCCTTTCAGCAGAGTACACTGCCTCTGTTCTGTATTTGGGTAACTGCCTACAACAGTGCTGGAAGAGCTTGCATACTAGAATGAATGGAAGAAGGAAGAGCCAGGACAGGGCAAGACACGCTGTGGTGTTAGTTATTGAATCTTAGAATTTGTTTATGAGTGCTTGCTTTACATAGCATATTCCAGAACAGCTGTTTGCAGCACTGAACTGAGGAATATACATTATGTTATATGAATATGCATTTTAAGTAAAGTACATTACGTAAGTCAGCATGGAAGCTGGAGTATTTCTAGAGATGAAAGCAAATACTATTCAGTGAGAACATGTAGAACTTCATTGTAATAAGATGGTAAACCACAGAGTGATTCATATTTGCACCCAAATTACTGATCTGTTTCTCCATTTCTTTCCTCTCATTAAGTACACCCCAGATGATAATCCACATTTCCATAAATTTCAGAGGTTATTAACTCTGAACCTCAGCTTTACCATAGTGTTGATGTCAGCTACTTATTCAGCTGGCTGTATGGATAAATAACTTGTTTTGGTGGAGATGCTGGTCAAGACTATGGGAAGGCAGTAGGAACAGAACAGGTGAATACAGAGTTTAAGAGTCTGTGATAATGATTTGAAGCTCAGAGGGGAATAAAACAGATAACAGTAGTGGAGTTTGGTTTCTGTCCTTGCTGAGAGTACCTTGGTAGGCTTAACTCCATTCTCCAGCCACACTTCTTACTCTGGGTTCAGATGTGCATTCAGGTCTGGGCTGTAGCCCTTCATGTATGGAGAAGAGCAGGCATAAGTCCACGTTCTGGACTCTAACCTAGCTTGGCGGGGACAGGGTGGTGGGGAGGGAGACCGAGGGTGTATGTGTGTTTTCAGTTCTTTGTGGGGAAGCAGATGGGAGTTGGCTGTTGGTTCTTCCAAGTGTGTACATTCTCTTGCTGGTTACTTGCATGTTTTCAGATCCATGTGACTGATCTGAAAAAGGCCAAACATCTTAATCTCCAAGATGGCCATTTGGAATTTGGCTTAGAGAAAACTTTAGATTTCATGTGTTTTAAAGTCCACAGCAATAAAACATGAAAGGGCCTTAAGTGACTGGTATGGATGAAAGGATGACTTCAAGGCTTTGATTAAAATGTTAAATGTACTTGTTTCTAAAAAGAGATGAGAAAATATCTGTGTAGGAAATGGAACTTAAAGTGATACTGCTAATAATATGTGAGCAAGTTTAGCTCTTTGATTTAAGGCTATGAAATGTAGTTACTCAGAAATGCTGCATTCAGCCTTGTTGACTGAAGCAGTACCAACTGTGCTTCTAACAAGGAAGTTCATGGATGGCATTGACATTGCATTCGTTTACAGCAGAACAGACTGCTGATGTGTGCTCAGTAGTAGGAGTCTGATTTCAATAGAGTAAATCAAAATGCCCATAGGTTCACACATAATTAGAAACTTCCAAACAGTGAAGCTTCTTTGAAACCCCATCATTACATCTTGCTTGTGAGTGCTTTAATACTAACTTAAGCCAGGGATTATTCTGTGTGCCAAGCTAGTAGGTGTAGGTGCATTTGTTTACTTTAATACGTTCTGAACTGTTTTTGGCGGGTTGTTAAATGATTAAATATTGGGTTATGTGAGCATACAGCAAATGCTGTTTCATTAATGCAGTTGACCTGACAGTGTGTATATAATATGCACATGGAATATTTCCTGACTGTATACTTTAAGACTGTGTATGTCTGTATTGCATAACTGCAATTTCTCTGGAGAATATATAGACATACTGTAAGAATGAGTTGCACTTATTCTTAGAGGGAAGTATGGCAAAAGAAAAGAGGAAAGAGCTATTGACTGAAACAGGGAAGTATGCTTAAAAAAAAAAAAAACACAGAGAAAACTGCTGTGACAGGAACAGGCTGTAGTACTTCTTGCACCAAGAAATCCATTTCAAACCGTAAGCACTGTTACCTCTTTGCATATGAGAGCTAACTAACTGCGTAAAAACTGGGTAGAAAAGTTGGAAAGGAATAATGAAGTTGACAAGCTTTGTTCTTGTCTTTGTGGGGGTTGTTGGAGTTTTTGTGTACCCTTAAAGGAAAACAAGCTATTAAATGGGCAAAAGGAAGAAAATAGAAATATATGAGAGTTTAAACAATATACAAAACTTACAAAGAAGTGAATATTAATTGGAAAAGTAAGCAACAGAGTGATTTCTTTGATTTAACTAGTAACTTCCCCATTCTGACTGGGAATAGGAACACTGGGAAAGTTTCTTCTCTTCCAGTCTGTTAGGACAACTTACTCTCTTGTGTTCTTTGGTGATTTCAAAAATAATAATAATAAAATAATAATAATAATAATAAAAAAGCTTATCCAGATCTTTAATTAGGGACAGCTTTCTTTGCTTCTTCAAGTGTGCGCTGCTTTTGAGAATGATATGAAACTTTTTTTTGACAGAGGAAATGTTGAAATCAGTGTAGAAAACCACAGTAAATTATCAACTTGGTTTAGTAATAGAAACATTTAAATAGCAGGCATTTCTTTTTTTGAGCAGGATAAACTTAGAAGGCGAACACAAGGCAAGGTTAAACTTGTAAATCTCCCTGCTTGCCTGCTTTACATCAATCCATCATTCTCTATTGATGTTCTAAATCAACAGCCTGGTAAATGGATTGTAGAGTCATAGTCTGTCTCATATTCAGTGTGCTGAGCCAATGATTAACTACACCACCCCATACCTGAAGTGCCAACATCAGGAAATTGCTGAAGGGGAGGAAGAGACTGTGCTGTATGTGTGCCTGTTAGAAGGAGAAAATTAGATCTTAAAAGCTGTCCTCTTCCAGTTGTTACCTTCTGAGCAGATACCATGAGGTTTCTTTGAGTTGCTGGGTAAGATTTGTTGTCCTGCAGGTGACAAAGTTGAAAAGTCCAGGCTTCTTTATGCCTGGATCAGTAACTTCAGTTAGGTGTAAATGTGATGTTAATAGCTACAATGTAATTTGGTGTGAAAAGACTCTTAGGCGGCATTTTGGTTGATGTTCTCTATCTTTGCACTGGATATTTGAAGTGTTGCTGATCATACCAAGAAAACAGAACAGTTCAAGAAGTAATCAAATACAAAGACGAGCTCTAATAGAGATTTGTTACCTTTATGTGGATAATGTGATTGTTGCTACACAACTGAATTACAGTAACTTTCTTTTCCCTTACTTTAGAGATTCTTGGGTGTTACTTGTCTTCTAAAGACCTTGTTCAGTGGTGAAACAATGTTTTAGTATCGAGGAGGACTAATCTTTAGGTTGAGGGCATCAGATAAGATGGCAGGGCTTTGTTATTTGAAGCAGAGGTGAAGGAAGTCCCAGTAATTTATGCCACATGACTAGTCCCTTGGCCTTGCTGTGAGATTGTTTTCATGCAAAGACCTATACTATGAGTAACATGAAAAGGCATCTTTGGCATTTGGAATGGCCTTCATTTTAGTTTGTCTGACAGAAATAAATAAAAAAAGAAATTCATCACCATATGATTGTTGTCTATTCTGGAGCCAGGTGATAAGCATATTGGGATGGGGAAGAAGCTCCATTAATAATGATTATGCATATTTCCTTGTTCCATGGCAAATATTTAGCAGAATTTGTAATAGGCTGCCTGTTTGACAAACTCTGGATTTCCCTCAGGTGAGGGGCGAATGTAGTTCCTATTTTGTTCTTCTGCACTGTTTATGCCACATGCAGCCCTGAATGTGGCCTCTTGCATTCCAAGTGCATTACGCATTGCTGAGCCTGTCCCCAGCTATCATGTCAGGACATATTATGGGGAACAAGGTAGTTTTCAGCAAGCAAGCTGACTCCCTTTAGAAAGAAAACCAGCTGTTTTCAGCTTGAACTGTTGCAGTCTTTTGACATTTATTGGGTTCTACCTTAGGGGTACTAGAAATGGTTGATAACAGGAAAGAATACCCGGGAATACAAATTACAGTGTTTGTGTCTTTCTCCCCTCCTGCATTACTAATTAATGTACATCAGGAGAGTGAGAGGAAGAACTGGGAAGTTTAGGCTAATCTGCTGGTGATTAGAAGCCTATTCAGACTATATGCTTGGAGCCTTACTTTGTGCTAGTCAAGCACTGAAAAGCAGGCTTATCTTCAAATAGCATGAATTTTGAAAGAATGAACAGTCAGTGCTGCCAGTAGTTTGAATTACCAGCCCTTTAGCAGATACCTGCTGAGAACTTACCAATTGTTTTCTTCTCTCAGAAAGTTTCCACATTAGCCAAATGTCTGTGTTTCCTGGAAAATTTAATTCATAATGCATGGCTGACATCAGAACCACAGCTTTCAGTATTCAAGCATTCTGCAAAACCTTGTTTCGTTTGGAAAGAAGTTTACTGTCTTATTGCACCACACCTTCAGTTAACCTCATCATGGGAAAAATACTGAATGGTTGAAGTTCAGTAGAAATGAAAACAATGGAAACCAAGTCCTATAATATAGTGTAACTTATAAGCAGCATTTGCTCTGCCGCATACATTTTTCAGAATAAATAAACAGAGTAAGATAATGCATTTTTAAAGCTAGGCTTGTTCTTTTATCTAATGTATTGAAGTAAAACTTTGTGGAGTAGTAAGAAGCTCTTCTGGGTTATACAAACAGGAAATTGTCTCAGAAGCTCCTGCATGCATAGAATAACTTTTCAGTTTATTTGTAAAAAAATAACATAAACTCTAATTCCAATTAATGCAGAACCTATTCCAATGAACTTGTAGGTATTCTAGGAAATATATGTGTCTTTTGGTACAGGAGCCATTTTTAAGCTGTCTTTAAAAAAAGGCACAATAGAATTTTTTTGGCTGTATGTATTTTCTTTAATAATGAAATTTCTGTTTTTGACGTTCCGGATGAATATGCACAATTGTGTGATTGATAAAGTTACTGCTGGCGTTTTTTATAAAGAGAAGAAAAGAGAAGTAAGCTGAATGTACAAGTATATGTTGTTGATTATTTTAGGCAACAGTGTGGTTTGTTACTGCTTCCCATCTCAGAATAACTTCTCTTGTGCAGATAGTACTGGCCTGTTGAGATTTTGTATTTCTAAGCAAACTAAACACAAAATGTTGTAGAAGATCGTAAGGGAAACTTTGCATTTCTTGAAAATATACTATAGTTTCAAAGACTATTTTAAGGATTTTATCTTAGATAATTGAGAGCAGAAATGTGTTACTTTTTCATAAAGGAAGTTTATGATAAAAGAGACATTGAATGATGTGACTGCAAATAATGTGTGGATTCTACTTCTTTGTGACCTGAGAAAAAATCCTGAGACTACTTAAAGTATGTAGTGTAATAGTAGCCTGAGCAATAATGAGTTAAATGTTGTTTTGCAATGTCTTCTTTCGATGAAAACTGCGTATTTCAGGGCTTATTTCTACTTAAATCTGTTTTGTAAAATCTCTAGAGATGAAAAAATAATAATGAAATGTCTATAGTATATAATCTATTATCAACAATATAATAACGTAAATAAGTAGTACTATTAACAATGTTAAATTATGATGATTATGATAATAATAGTAATCATGAAGACCACCTTGAGGCAGAAGACTACCTCAGCACTATTTCCGCTGAAGAAAATCGTTAATAAATGTATATGAAATGCTAATGTTCTATCAAACAAACATCGTGCTAAATACTGTATTAATCACATGATGGGTGGAAATGCTTTCTACCAAGGTAATACTCATAAAAGTAGGAAATCATTAAAGTATTCTTATTTTATTTTTTTATTTATTTATTCAGAAAATAAATGCTAAGCTTCATGATGGAGTGTGCCAGCATTGCAAAGGTGTCTTGGAGTGGCGAGTAAAATTCAGCAAGTACAAATTACTGTCAAAGCCTAAAAAATGGTGAGTCAAGGTATTTTGTCTTAATCACTGATAGTGTCATTTGTGAACTTTGGAAAATATTTTAGTTTTGGAAATTCATGAGCGGTAGCTGCTAGTATATGACATTTTAAAATTTGGAGTTGGCAATGACAATATATTTGTAGTGTTATTTTTCTAATTCATTAGTCTTTTAAACTTTAAAAAAAAAATACAATGGAAAAGCAACTGCTTCCCTCTTTGCTGTTAAAATGCTTGAACTGTGGACATCTGTTTCCAAACCAGCAGTGTGTTCTCCTGAACAAAAAGTCAAACCCAAACCAGTTGTGACACTATTTTCTAAGGCCTTGTTGCAAGTCAATATTAGAGGAATGTGCACATTTCTTAACTTTTGTAGTTCACAAAGGCTATCTAGTAGAGAAATGAGGAGAGGAAGGCTTTAGTTTTGTGTCATATCAAAATTCATCAGCAACACTGTTCTCAGCATTACTGAGGGTTCAATTAATAAAAAAAGTTTACAGTACATGCATTTCATTACCTCTTGGCATGTTCTCTCATTTTGTGTATTAAACTGTAATCCTGAGTATTAAATGTTTAGCATTATTTGCATACAGTTCTGTATTAGGTATTTTTTGATAAGTACATAACAAAGGTGATAAATATCTTAAAATAATATATAGGTTTGTGATGGGTTAATGTTTTGAAGTGGATACTGTCTTACTTCCTCCTTACTTGCTCAGCTGTGGAGTTCCTTACCTCTGTGGCAGCAGAGGCAGCCAGTGTTTCAACAGTGAAACTTTGAAACTGTAACTGGGCTGCTGTGTATAATTCAGCCAGCTTTGTCAGAGTAGTTTGCTCTGTGTTTGTGTCTTCTCACTTAGATACTTCTGAAATACTCTACAAACTGCTTGAAGAGGTTGTATGTGTGCAGTTCCCTGAATGATAGTGTATTATATTTTGATTTTCAGTAGGTTAAAAGGGAAGGAATATTTCTTGATATTATCCCCTACTTGTGAGAAGTTTTACTTTTTCATAGGTAAAATGATACGCAACAAGTATTTTGGTTTGAGTAAACAACTTGACCCTTTCATGTAAAAAATTTTTTTTTGATTACATATAAGTCTTACTGGTTCTGCGCGTAAACATTCTGGGTTCTGTTCACCACAGATAAAGTTGGGATTTGTCTTTTTTAACTTCTTTTCAAATGACTGTGAGCATCCTGTTTAAAAGTAATGATCTGTAACAAATCGTGTGGTAGTGGATCAGGTTCTTTTGCCTCTTCTCTGCTTAATCTGAAAGGAAAAAAGCATGTAAATCAGAGGAGCACTGGAAATAGGGAAAGTGGCATTGTAGGGCAGCTGCTTATGACAGAATAGGTGATGTTTTCTGTCATATTTTTGAACAAGTAAATTGGGCTGCAGACCATTGTAGCTCTACAAGTGGTGGTTTCTAGTTCAGCCTACAGAAGTACAATGGCCGAGTGGGCTGCTGTTCTAAAAGGACAGGACTATAAAGATTTTCAGTGGGTGAAGCTTCTAGGTGAAGTAAACACATTATAGACATTAAAAATGTGACTCCATGGAAAAAAATTAATTCTTCACAGACAGTGAGAATGGAGAACTTTTCTGTACCTCAGCTTATTTTTAGGTTTTTAACATCTTCAGAACTAGGATTGTAAGTACCACCACGAGTTATCCTTACTTTGCTTTTATTTCAAGCATTTAATTATTAAAAATTAAACTATTTAAAAAAAAGTCTATCCACATTGCCTTGATAGTGCCCCTGTTTGGTAGGAAGAGCTGTAGATGTTTTTTTTTATATTAATTCGACTGAGCATAGAAGAAAGAAAAAAAAAAAAATCAAAACCCCAAACTATTTCCATTGACATATACCTGTAGGTTTTCCTGGGGGAGGGAGAAGACCAGAAACACTAGGCAGTTCAGACTTTGCTTTTGTCAAATGTGTCCTACAGCAGTTTTTGTACCTATCTGATTCCTTAAGGGGCTGTAAAATCACATCTTAATGAAAGCTCAGCAGAGTCTAGATGAAGATAATAAGGAGAAGGCATTAGTGCTTAGGAACGGGATTTGAGAAAGCAAGTAAAAATTCTGTTTCACTAGATGCTAGTTAGTGCATCTGTCCTTATAAGGCATGCAAAATCACCTGGATAATTTTCTTCAGCCTGTTTTAGCCATGTCTGCAAATCCACCGCTCAGAACTGTATGCTAAATCTTTCCTGACAAGGACTTCTAGGGCCTGAGGAACCGAGAAAGAGTGACTTTTAGGGCAGCTGCATTACATGGGATATATAGTTCCAGGTTCTGTTCTCCAAAAATACAAGGCTTTAGAATGTCAGTTGAATGTTAAGCCATAGCATTTTAGAAATGACTTAATCTACAGAGTTTTGTCATATTTTGAAAAAGAACAGGCAAAAACCTCTATGTAATTAGCTTGGGTTTGTTCAGAATACATTTCTATGCAGGCTTATGTTCATAGAAAGCAAAGGCTCTGTTTGTAGTCATGAGAAGTTCTAGAGGAAGACGACATAGTGTTTGAATTGAAAGCTTTTAATTTGTAAAATGCATGTGCCTTTTTATACTATATTCTTATTTTCTTTTATTCTTAAACCAGAAGAAGTTATGTAGCTTTTAAACTAAAACTACCTACTGAAATGGGTGGAAGGGTTTCTTTTGTCACTGTGAATAGAAGAATTCTTGATTTTATATTTCTTCTTAAGTTCTTGTTTTAATAATTCTTCAAAAGTTAAAGGGGAGGGAAGGCAGGCAATGATTTTGATAGTGCTGCTTGTTAAAACACAGATTGTTTCATGTGAGACTGGCCCATAACATGTTGTTCCTCTTTTGAAGAGTATGTCTGTTGTCTTTGAACACAGAATGTTTAATAAGTTTCCACAAATACTTTTTTAATCATGTTTTGTTTTTGTTCACAGTGTGAAGTGCCTCCAGAAGACTGTAAAAGATCCTTACCATATTATTTGTCGACCGTGTGCGAGTAAACTAGAAATTTGTGCTAAATGTGGAAAAGAAGAAGAAATAGTAATTCCGTAAGTAACTCATAGGTTACATAGTTTCAGTACTGCACTTCCCCTTTATTAAAGCTTGTTTGGAAACTGCCAAGAGGCTGTGATACTTCATCCCATATTCTGAATAATCCTGATAGAAATCAGCTGGAGTCATTACCCTCACTTTCTTCTGCTGAAAACTGGGAGTGAAATACCTATTGATGTTATTGGGGCTGGGCCAAAATAAGTCTTACTTGTGTAAGACACTTTATTTTAATACTAAATGGTAAATTGCCTATTTTCCTTAGGAACAAAGCACTTCAAAATAGTTTTCAGCATAGAACACCATAAAATATGCATAAGCCAAGTTACTGTTTGCATTTTGCCTGTCATTTGATGATTCAGTTACTAATGAACAGAAAAACTAAAAAAAGGGCTGATACACTGAGCACAGTTGCCATTGTCTATTTAGCAGGCTTTTGGTTTTTTAATTATTTTAATAAAGTTCTCTCTTTATTGGGTATTCTGTATTAATTTACTAGTTCATGACAACTGGCCAGCAGTTGTGTCATTGGCCAAACTGTCATATATGTTTCTTTTTCTTCACAGACTCTTTCCTTTACTGTCTTTTATATCTTTCTTATATATCCTTAATAGAATATTCTACTCTCAATCTCTTTCTTGTTTAAAAGAAAAATAAATTCTAGAAGCAGTTGATGATAACATCCTCTTGCTTTCTGCAGGATTGATAAAGGAAAAGACAGAACTGAGAGTGTGACTATGAAAAGTGGCCAGGAGAGCAGTGGATTGGACAATGAGCTGGATTTTGGTACAAACTTCAGTAGTACAGACAGTGATGAGGATTCTGATGTGCTTGAAGAACAACTTAAAAGTATGAATTTTGAAAGGACAGAGATCTAAAAGGTTGAGTTTATATGAGAAACTACGCAGTCAGAAGTGGTAAACAACTGTTCGGAAGACCTGATTTGACATCTAAGGTCCTTGCGTATAGATGTTGCGTATAGATTGTACAAATAAATATTTTTTTTAATTGAGCAGATTTACTTGTGAAAAGATACAGAAATTGAATCTTTGAGCATAGTTATTTCTTGCATACATATAACAACTTCCTGTTTCTCTAGAATAAAGCCTCTTTGCGTAATTGGTCTAAATTCAATATTATGTGACTGTTGTATTGCCACTTGGAAACCTACATGAAAGTCTAGAATAAATACAGTCTTGTCATAAAAGGGAAGAGGTAAACCAGCTGTAGTAGTTTGCTGAAACAAGAACTTGTGACTTCTGTCAGTGAGTTTCCACATGGGGTCAAAGTACCCAGCAGTTATTACCCTTATGCCTGTTGTTTCTTTTTTGTGCAAAAAAAAAGGGTCTAAATGCCATCACCAGGAACAGTTAATGCATATTTAACATATGTAAGTATGCATTACAAATTTGTGACTTTGTTACTACCAGCGTTTTGAAAAGAAAAAAACAGAAGACTCTTTAGAATTTCTCATAACAAGTCTCACACTTTCTTTTTGTTTGATTGCAGATCTAATGTAGTTTTGCTCTGGTATGAGAACACTTGTGTAGTGAAGTAATGCTTATGTAGTTACTCTTACTGATTTTCAGTTCTTTCCAGGGGTTATTTCAATGTAGCTTAAGCTCTAGGAAGAACTTAACTGAATTTGCACTAACCATCTTTTATGGGATTCAGGATGGTTTGATTTCTTCTGTATTGTCTGCTACCTCTATAACTAAAGAAAAAGTACTTCTGTATTGGGTCTGGCTGAGCCCGTAGCAGCCCTCGTAGTGCTGTGCTTTGTATCGGTATCTGGAAAGGTGTTTTAGCACACTAGTGTTGTGGCTACAGCTGTGCAGTGCTTGCACAGCATCAGGGCTGTCCCTCCAGTGTTGTGTCCCCCCTTCGTCAGTCGGCTGGGGGTGGGCAAGATCATAGGAAGGGACATGGCCAGGAGAGCTGACCCAAAGTGACCAAAGGGATATTCCATACCATATGACATCTACTCAGATATAAAAGCAAGGAGGAAGGGAGGACATTAGTTATTTACGACTTTTGTCTTCTGGAGCAACCGCTATATGCTACTGAAGCCCTGCTTCCCAGGGAGTGGCTCACATCAGCTGTTGCTGGGAAGCAGGGAGTAACATCTTTTGTTTCCCTTCACTTGTGTGCGTGCACGTTTTGCTGTTGCTTCGTTAGACTGTCTTTATCTTGACTCACAAGGTTTTCTTCCATCGTATTTTCTCCTGCCCTGTTCTGCTGAGGAGGTGAGTGGTAGAGTGGTCTGGTGGATACCTGACATCCAACCAAGGTCAACCCACCACAACTTCCTAGAATTAAATGGTTTAACCTAGGACAAAATACTATGCTGTACTAACTGTGTCACAGCTACACATACACTTTGGTGTTCTGCCTGATTTGCAGTAGTGGGCTTGGAAAAATGTGATTCCCAAACTACCTTATTCAAATGAATTCTGGGGGACTCCAGCTCTGGAATTATACCACACACACACCCCAGCCCCTGCCACCCAGTAAGGGAAATACTGCAACTTTATCCTTTGAGAGAGATAGCCACCTGGTGGCTACTGTAGTTGACCTTGACTGTAATAAGGATCTAGTTACAGATATTAAGACATTTTGCAGTCAATAGCCTAGAAAGTTCTGATTTAAAGGACAACTTCAGTATTGACAATAACAGGCAACAGTAGAATTCTTGTAATCAGTCATGGAACGGTGAGCGGTGAGCTCTTACTGTTTTCTTTTAACTGTGTAGGTGCTTGTCACTACACATAAGGCCTTAAGAATAAGCTTTTATTTTATTACCTTTTATTTATTTAGATTTGTCTTTTGTATTGTACATCAAAACACCCTATTACCTTTTCTAAACTATTTGTAAGTTTGTATCTTAATATCTAAAACATGCTTTTGTAAATGATACGTAAGGACTAGTAATCTGCTTGGTTTGTTTCTTTCTTTATCTTTTTTCTTTTTTTTTTCCTTTTTTTTTTTTTCTCTTCTGATTGTTCCTTTTTCATGCTGTCCTTCTGCTGTTGAAGAATTAGATTCCCTAAGATTATTTTAATTTTTCTGTCCCATGTAGATCTTTTGCATGGGTAGATTTTTGCTAAGTGTTTTGCAATGAACACTAGCAGTAAACTATTGAAAAACATTTTACTGGTCATCTTTGTTCCCATGATACATCGTGACTTTTGTGGCTTTTCATTGAGACGAAGTCTAAAGTTTACAAAGTGTTTGGGTGGTATTCTGTTTCTTTCTGGAGTTGCTTATTACATAGTTGTTTGCAACCATAAAGGACTGGGACTGATGACCCAAACAACCCATTTCCTTTCTCCACCCACTCTATAAGCATGTTTTGTATAAGCTAAACCACTAGTTTTGTGATTAAACATACTGGTTCTTTCTTAACTGCAACTAACAAAACCAAATGAAATTTGGAAGTTCAAAATCTGTAGAAAAACAATGGTTTGTCTTGGAAGAGTCAGTGAAGCTGCAAAGCACCAAGAAGTGCTTAGTGGCAGGAAAGGAGTTAGTCTGGTGTGTTTAGAAGTCAATGGAAATTGGTCTGAAGTTCATGTTGCATTGACAGCTAAGTCCTCCCAACAGGACAGCAGTAATGTCTTAGTGTGACATCATCTGTTATTTTGCCAGTTGACATCATTAAAGACAGAGTAAACAAGGAGTATCCCACACACACATGCTGCAGGTGACTGGGCAAGGTGCTAGAGGGGAGTTAATAAGTCATCTGGAGTTAGCTTCAGAAAGAGTCTCTCTGAAGGGGAAAACGTGAGTGTCATCAAAAGTGAACTTGTTTTTTAAAGTGTCATACATATGGAAAATGTTCTTCCACTTGGAAAAATTAGGTAACGGCCTAGCCCTTTGCCCAAAGGTGAGAGGGAATCCTGAAGTGATAGGAAAAGGTGTCATGGAACTGGTAGGAGCTCTATAATGAGAAAATAAAGGGAAGAGCTCTCTTCTCAAACCAGTGATACAACCTGTCATTACTGGGGAAGAGCAGTGCCATACAGACAAGCAACATGTAGCAACAAAACAAATGTTGGGGATAAGTCCTCTGAAGTTAGCATCTTCATATCATGCACAACTAATGCTCTGTTTGGAGTTTAGGTGGGCATTTGATACTACAGTTGATGAAAACTTCACTGTGAGCGAGCACAGCTGCCGTAGTGGCTGGCTGGTGTTAGTCCAACCTCTGTGAAGACAGTTTTTGATTCTGAGAAGGTTCTGCCTTTGGTCGTTACTGTGGTTAAAAGATGCATTGCTGGAAATGGTTGCTGCAACTAAAACCATTTATGATGTTGATTGTGAGTCACTTGCAAAGTTGCTAACTTGGAGTTGGGGCACTTTTGCTATTATAGGAAAAGGAGTTTCTATTCTACTGAAGACGCCTCTGACAGGAATAAAAGGAACAATTTTAGTTGTTTAATTTTGATTAAAGTTAGAACCTATGTGTAATTACAGTTAGATTTTATTTTTCTAAGACTTTCAAATAATAGTTCTGAATTTCAAGGGGGTGTGTGTGAAGAACTTGTTGAAGAGAGGATTTTGCAGGGGCAGGACCCCTTTAAACCCCGATTTTCATTAAGATCATACATAGATAAAAAAATGAAAGATCAAAAGTCATCAAAGGGATTTCTAAGAAAATCTTTAGGGTAGTTGCATAATAGGAACAATCTTTAGAGTTTTTAATGGAGATTTTGAAAGGTTTCTGACTCTTCTTTTACAAAGAATAATGAATTTGCATTTGTAAACTTTGGAAGAGGGGAAATAATAATACCACTGTGCCTACAGGTATTGAGATGCAGTTTAAACAATCTACCTAGGTTTGGGTTTCAGGAATTTAACTGAAACTTCTAGTTATTCCTGAATACGTTATGAAGAAGAGAGTGATAGCTGTTGATAATTAGTCATCTGAAGAATAAAGGTGATGCAGTGATGCTGCTGACATGGTTGAATTCCTGTTAACTGATTGTCCTTAGGAGTGTTACCAATTCTGATTTAGTGTGATTCAACACTGACAGTAATTAAGTAGATAATGGACTGTCGGCATGTGTAAGGCAAGCATGCAAAATGATTCTTACTTCACAAGAGGAAATGCTTATCATAGGCTTGAGCTGTCAGAACTTGTCATTGTTGACTTGTACAGGTTTCTGGAAAACCGAAGTCCCATATATAAGTATTTCTTAGGACAATCTGGATTCATTGCAGTGTGAGGAGAGTCCAGTATAGACACAGTGCTGCATCCTGGCATAATTGCTTAACAATCTTCTCTGTCAAAGTTTGCAAGCATCTGTGAGACATCCTGTCATCGAATGTTTTGAAGTATCAGGCAATACAAAAAACATTGCCCAGTGATTTACTCCTAGTTTTGCATGGGCTGGGCTCTTCTGTTCTTCTCTTGGCTACTGATTAATCTGTATCCCCCTAAAGTAATAAGAATAGTATCAGCCTGTGAAGGTTTATAGGTCTACTGGTTAATTAGGGAAAGGATGACATGTTTTCTCCCTGTAATGGGCATGTACTTGGATACTGAGATGCAAATCATGGCATTAGCAAGGAAAATAGCCGAATATATAGTAGGTAATCAAATGTGAGCCACCTTGTAAACCATGGCCCTACGGTTATATGTGTTTTCTTTGTTCGGGAGTTCTCACAAGTAAACAGATGCTGGTAGAAAGCACAAAACTACCTCTGCTTATTGGAAGCATCAGGCTAACTTACAGAGTTACTGAGGAAAGGTTTGTAAGTGGCATGGAGAGACATTCTTAATTGTCAGGTGTTCAGGGAGCTGGTCATGCACACTGTCAGCACCTGTTTTGTTCTTCTGACTACCTTTTATCTGAAAGCTATTAAAAAGACAAAACAGTATGTGAAAAAGATGGTATGTGCTCTGCATGTGTGCTGTCATCACATAGAGTAAGCATGTAAAGTAGGCTTCCTAAACCTTAAAACAATTGAAAATACCCTAATATTAAAAGTGAGGTAGAACTGTCTAGGGATTGATAACATGTCCTCAGACAAATCACCTGTAAAAAACTAGAAATAATTGGCGTATTTCAGGTAGCAGATTTTCCTGTTGGAGCCTCTAAAATTGTTACGAAGAAATCACACAGGAGTGATCTTTTTTCCTACTGAAGTCAGTGAGAAAACTGTTTGTAATAATAATGATAGGACTCATAATTCAGTCATCAATAGGAAGCTTGAATTTGAGGATCTGAAAACAATGGCTGGAGATCACATCCAACACATTAAGGTTTGAGCGGAATTTCAGATGTGTGCAGCATCTGTACTTGCATTTGCCTTTGATATAGCTTTAGAAACCGCAGTTAAAAGAGACTGGTGTAGTCTCGTAAGTAAAACTGCTTTGAAAGCAGTACCAGATATTTTAATATTTTTCTTAAAACTGCAACAAAGATGACCATGGTTTTCTATAAAAAATGTATGGATTATGCATATTTTTGAGTGGCAGCACTCACTTGAAAGCTCTCTTTTTAGGAAAGCTTGCATTTCTGAGTCTAAAGTTTGTTGCAGGTACGCTCCTTCCTCTTGGCTTGCTGTTACCTAAATCCTGTGTGAGCAAGTGTGACATAATTTGTAAAAAGAACCTGTAAAGAGAGTCTGCGTTAGTATATGTAGCAGCAGTGAAACTCATAGCATTTATTAAATCAGTACTTGCAAGCCAAGTGTACAACAGCTTGCTTTTGGTTTTTTCCTCATAGACCTTACTCTGTCTCCTGACTATACTGTTCCTTTTAGGGTTATTTTCTGTCTTTGTTCTTGAGTGTGGTTCTGCTAGCCTGAGAAGTTGCAGCTTTCAGGAGTTGCTAGCTTGAATGAGAGCTGATGCAGCCTCTGACTGACAGCAACAACAGATTACTCTGGGTTATTCCCAGTAGCAGCAACAGAGTTGATGCCAGAACCATAAAACAAAGTGCTTTGAAGCTTGTGGTGATGTTTGTGAGATGTATGAGAAGTGAAGCTGCAGGTCTCAGGGAAAAGGATAAAAGGGCCCTACACTATTTTTATTATAGTAGGGAAATGCAAAATAACACAAAACTTCCACTTCCAAGGAAAAAAAAAACACATAAAATCAGACTACATCTATTTTTTTAGCAACAGCAGATTTACTGTTGCTCACATGACAGAGGTTTAAAGTCTTTCTCTGGGAATGACTAGTATCTCATGCTCAAAGGATAATAACCCTTTGGTAGTGGCTTAGTCTTTCTTACAATAAGTTAGTGATGGAACCTCCCAGAACAGAACAAGCTTGTACTGTGTTATTTGGAGAAAAGACATAATATATATATTTTATTGTCTTTATGTTCTAAAACTGTAATTCTATGCTCTGAAAAGACTGTTAGGAATTTGGCATAAACATTTAGAAAGACTGATGCTGTTACTCCAAAATCTTCCTATCTTGGGATACTATTACATGAAGGATTAAGCCATCTCAAAACTATGCAGTGACTGGAACTTCAGAGCTATTGTATTCATGTGTTTCAGCAGAAAGTTTTCTACTCTTTCAGGTTTTCTGTTTGCTTGGGTTGCATTTGGATATAAGTAGTACTGACGCTGTGATCTTGCCACATCAAGAAAGAACTACGTTTTGGATCACCACATTCAGCTAGTGGCTACTTTCACATCCTCCTGACTGAACTTCTCTCTAAGGTCTGTGGATACCAAAAAGATGGCTGTCTATGTTACTGCAAAAAATCACATCAGCAGCTGACTGGCTGTGACAAAAAAAAAAGACTGTAGCAGCCACCCAGCATACCGCACCCCATGCGGCTTTCTTGTCCCCTGCCATTCCAAGCATGTGGCAGTCCCGACCTCTCTCTACTACAAAGGCTGGAATTAAAAGTGTGCATTGTTCCCCCCACTGAGCAGAGACATTTCCCTTGCCGTTAATGAGAACACAGTGTGTGGCTCAAAAGGAAGGCTAATATATATGCTTTTAGTCTTCAAAAGAGAGAGGGGTCTCTGCCAAGTATCTGAGGATGTCAGGCAGGGAGCCCAAGCCAAGCCTGTCCAAAATTCCATTTTGATCGAGGGGAGGGGAGGAAGAGGGAAGGGAAGGGAAGGGAAGGGAAGGGGGAAAGAAAAAGAAAGAAAGGACACAGCTTCTAACTATGAAATAAACACAACGCCAAGCTTGCAAGTATAGAAATACAGAGGTTCACACAGCTTGCAGGTGCTTTTCTTAATCTTCACAGTCTCCAGCCATCACTGTAATGTGCATGGAAATCACTTCAAATAATAAATCTAAAACTTTACGTAATTAGCATGACAAGTTAGTGTTTATTGCCCCCTAGCATGTCAAATGAGATTTGCAAGCAGGCTCCAGGGAATGAAATACCGTGTTGCTGTTTGAGTTCTCTTTTATTTTAGGTGAAAATGAAGGCAACTTAATGAAACTGTAATGGAAAGTAACTATTCTGTAATGTACTTATTCTGCTAGGGCCTAAATGGAAATTACCTGAAAAGAATAATT
The DNA here is from genome assembly GCF_963210335.1 of Falco punctatus. Lineage (NCBI taxonomy): Eukaryota > Metazoa > Chordata > Aves > Falconiformes > Falconidae > Falco > Falco punctatus. The sequence goes on along the minus strand of NC_137586.1, from coordinate 39,675,338 downwards.
CAGATTAAAAACCCCATTCCTGGAACTGAAGGTAGCCCATCACAGTGACAAAACCACTTAATCTCTCTCTCTTTTTTTTTTTTTTTTTTTTTTTTTTTTTTTTTGTGGGCTTTTTAATGAGGTGGTTTGGTTTTTTTCCATGTTAAAGCTGTGTTTACCATTAGTTACACTATTGAGTGTAGCTCTGTTCTGCACTGCTTTAACAACAAGCTTTTTAAAGCTACTGCTTTAACAACAAGACCAATGAGTTGTGATATTCTACACACTGTGGGATGTGTGCTCCTTCTGGGAATGCTGTACTTCATCCTAAAACTAAACAGTGTTACAAGCAAACTTGATTTACTGATTTTGAGTAAACTATTGGTGGTTAAATATATCTCCCCTAACTGATTTAACATCAAGATAGTCCACTGGACTTCATGTTCAGCTTATTTTGATTGGGGCTTGAGTTTTTTTGTGGGTTTTTATTTACAGGAGTACTTTGCTACTCCATTAGAGAAGGATCCCAAGTCTATGTGACATTTGCTGTTCCAGAGTATACTGCGTAAATCAGTTAGGGTAGATGCATGAGATCACAGGAGCTACCAGGTCAGCAAGAGACAAGCAACGGAACCCAAAACCCTTAACATCCTACTCTGGTGCCTTACCCATTTGGTTTTGCTGCCCACCCTGTGATTTCTATACACAATGTACAAATGAGGGAATGACCTTGTATAGACTTGGAATCTTAAAAAAACCAAAAACAACAAACAAAAAACCCCAAAACAAACAACAAAAAAAACCACACCCAAAGGAAGTTAGCACTTTTTCACTTAATAAATGTAGGACAAAGAAAACATTGTTGTAAAAGAGCTTGTGTGCAAAACTGGCACATTTGCTTGCCAGTGATGTATGGCAAATGGCTGAACAAAGGTTCAAGCCTTTCTGGTGGTCGTACTGATATCCTCACGTTTCTTTCTGGGAAAAGCTCCCATAAAACACCAGGTGTCACTGTGACAAAGTGAAAAAGTTGGCTTCACACTGCATGGTGGTAATGGCTTTAAAAACCAGCACCGACGTCAGTCTCCAGCCTGGGTATTTCGAAACTGCTTTGCTTTCATAGCCCGAAGCTGGCTGGCCAGCTTGTATCTCACAGGGATGCAGCTCTCGCTGATCTGTGCAGCAAGCTGCTACCCAGATCATCTATGCTTCCAGCAAAGCTGCTCAAGAGAGATCAAGGGTGAGCACCTGAGTTGGGAATTCTGCTTTTCATTTGGAGTCTGCTTTAAGGGAAAGCTCAAAAGGCCATGCTTCCCAGCCTGGCCATGCTTCCCAGCCTGGCCTCCACACCTGCAGCTGCAGTAGTACAAGTGGGCAAAATACTGAATTTTCAAAAGTCAGTGCTAACATGCTCATTCAGTACTCTGCCCCCCTGTTATGCAAAACACAAAAAATCCCAACACTGCACAAGCCACATATCAATCACACCAAAGAAAGTTTTACATATCAATATATTGAGCTCAGCTCATTAATTTCCTCAGAAATCTTGGAAAACTGGTGTAAAGTGGGTGAAAGAAAAAACCCTGAAAATGAAAAAATGTTGCCACCAAGTGACATCTTCACCCTGAACACTTTTTTCCAGCAGCAGCTTCTCAGGAGCTCCTTTGAGATGCTAGTTGATGGACCCCCCAAAGCAGGTGTGTGTCAGGGCCAACAAAAGTTTTACTCTTCAGTTAATCAAGAGCAAGGACAGATAAAAACAAGTTAGTTCGGCTTCCTGTTTTGAATTCCACCTCAGTAAGCACCTGCTCGTTTACCATGGTGGGCCAGCCTTGACTAAGCCAAACACCCACAGAGCTGCTTGCTCACTCTCTCCTGCAGCAAGGGAGAAAGTAGAAAGAAGGTGAGGAGACTTGTGGATCAAGGTAATGATAGCTTAACAGAGGCAGCAAAAGCTGCGCATGCAAGCAAAGCAAAAAGAGGAATTCAGTCAACACTTTGTGTGGGCAGGCAGGTGTTCAGCCACTCCCCAGAGAGCGGGGCTTCATCATGCACAACAGTTGCTTGAGAAGACAAACACCATGAGATGTCCTCTCTTTCTTCCCCTTTCCCTCAGTTTTTATTGCTGAGCGTCATGCCATAGGGTATGGGCATATCCCTTTGGCCAATTTGGTTTCACTGTCCCATCTGCATCCCCTCCCACCCTCCTGCCCACCCCTGGCCAGCTTCTTGGTAGGGGGCAAAGTGTGAAAGAGAGAGCCTTGACTCTCTTCGGCACTGTCCAGCAACTGCCAAAACAGGGCTGTGCTGTCAACATTGTTTTAGTCACAAATCACACCAAACAGGCTGCTGTGGAGGAAGTTAACCCCACCCCAGCCAGACCCCGTACATTTACATCCTACATTTGCTTTCTGAATTGCCTCAGTGTTACAGCATTCTCAGGTCTGAATGCCAAAAATATAAATTATTGTAAAATTGTCTGTACAGAGCTTTCTAGGCTCAGACTGAACAAATTTGTAAGAAAATTCATGAGCATGAGCATGGGGATCCATATGCATCCATCCGATGAAATGTTTGCTCCTCACTAAAATTTAGTCACTGTATTCACTAAGGGGTAAAATGCATAAGCAACTCTTTCCTTGAAAGAAAGATCTGAACCTGTATTTAAAAAAACAAAAACCCAATGTCTTCATTAGTTAGGTGTTTGAAGACTCTGGATTAAGTACTTATAAGGTACAAGTTGTTTAGGATCTGGATACTTGGAATCAATGGGTGACATTTGATTTTGTGGAGGGTGGATGGTTTGTCTTTTCCTCTTTTGGACATTCCTGGGTCACTTCAGTTCGTGGATATGTGTGTTCTGGAGAAGATAAAATATGAGGGTGGTCATGAGCAGGACAAGTTAAATCACAAGTGCTTCAGAACAGAAATCTGGGAACTACTTATTGGCCACTCCTAAAAACATAGGTCCTTTTCTATTCCTTTCAGAATTCATGTCATACTCTGATTGGTGATCTCTGGCAGTTAGCCATGTGCATGAGAGCATTCAGATCCATACCAGCATGTAGTTTTAGTTAGTGTTAAAGGTCTGCACATTAATTCACAGAGCAGCACTGCATAGTATTTTTGTTCTGGAAGTAGTGAAGGGTTTTTTGAGAATTATGGAATTATCCATTTATCTTTGGTCAAATCCAGACTGCATAAAGATCAATGGGAGTTTTGATACAAAACTAATGGTCTCTGAAGCTGGCATTTTTGAAATTGTGCAGTGCTAATAGCGATTTTGACTATGAAGCCTTATGCTTCTGCTGAGAAGACCTCCTGGGCCTGTGGACTGTCTCTGTAATAGGATGATTCACAAGGGTATTTGCTCACAAATGGTAACAACCCTGGTTAACTAGGCTGGTCACACAGAAACTACTTTGAACAGTTGTTTTATCAGCATGTTTCTGATGTGAAGTTCTCTTAGCAGAAAGGCTGTTGTCCCAGGTGACCTCTCAACTCTCAAATGAGGTAGGTTTTGGAGTAAAACCATTTCCACCCAACAAATTGGTGTAACTCCTGTTCATCCCTGAAGCGGATTCTCTGACCCAAATCTCAGGAGAGCTGAGCTGAAGGATCCGGTATTCCAACAGTTTAAGACATACGGGCAGAGAGGAGTTGGATGAGATGGTTACCAGCCATGCTTCTGTTTTGCTAGCCCTTTCTTGGGGAGCGGCAGCACCAAATATTTCCAACATGGGGAGCATCCCTCCCTTTGCTGACCAGACCCTTGTGTGCTACCTATAGCACAATCTATACAACTTTACATTGTCACAAGAGTCCCTAGGTCCCTTGCTAGGACACTCTCAGTGAACAGAGGATTGACTGTTTTTTGCTTCTGAGGGTATTTTGTGCACTGAAAGCAAAACAGATGAAATTTAGCAGCATCAGTTAAATCTTCCCTAAATTTCCCAGTAATTTTTCATTGTGAACTTAAAAGATTTCTATGGTAGCAACAGAACAGTATTTCTCTATTTATATCACGCTGGGGGTGGCATCAGTGAGCTTCTCTGTTGGAATATATTTGCAACTGAACTATTACAGGCAAAGTCTAAGACTTGCTTAAAACAAATTATATATCTGTTATTGTTTGACTTTGTAGGGGAGGTGGAGCAGGCAAAAGTTAATTTCTGTTCACAATTTAGCTCATCAATCACTTGCCTTGACTGTAGTGAATGTGGTGACTGAATTAGCTACACCAGCAACGTCCGGGTGTCAAGAACTCCTCCTTTAAATAATGGAAATCATAAAGGTGTCAAAGTCAAATGTCTGGTCACAGTCATAACTGATGTCACCATGTTTGTACCATCAATTATGATGTAAGCATTTATAATTAAAGACAAAATCAAAAGCATGAAATGAAAACGCACATGAAAGTTCTGATTTAGTGCTAGTATTAATATCAAATGTACAAAAAAAATAATATTAAAATGATGCAATATAAGTATTTGTTATCATAGAATAAATCTACTGGTGTCTTATCAGATATTCTAAGTAGCCATATTCCTAGTGCTTTTTAAAACGGATAAGGCAGTAACTAGGTCTCTGTTAAATTTTGAAAGCATATTTTTTTCAAGGAATATTTGAGTTTGATCCACAGTACTTCTTTGTTGCAAATGGCACTGCAGTTAAGGGCACAGACCACCACATAAGTAAGCTGCATATGGAACAACATATTATTACCTCAAGTGCATGAAGATGGAGCAAGTTGTGTTTTGTAAAGAGATGTAATACAACTTTTTAGGAAGTGGATGTAACATAAGCAAATGGTTTCTCTCTGCAAGGTCTTGCTGGTTTACATAAAAAAAACATGTGACAGTAGGATATCTGCTTATTCAATGGCAAACATTTGTACTGGTCATTTAGCTAATAAAAGATAATGTATCTCTTTACAGATCTGGATTTACATTTTTAGCTATGCACCATTTTGTGCAGCCAGACCCTGCCTATTGCCAATGTGGTCTAATATTAAATCACTTGTCTAGCACAGCTGATCAGATAGGAAATAGTAAAAGAAAACTGTGTTCCTCTCTAGATTGTTTCTAAGTAAGAAAATACACAGCAAGGTGACAACATTGTTTAGTAATAAGCACCACATTTATAATGGCAAGGTACCCAGATGGTGTGCAAATAGGTAGGTGATGCAACCATGATACGGAGTTAGTGCTGGTTGGTTGAAACTTCCAGTGAAGATTTAATTTTTAGACAAGTATTTCCCAGTTAATCAAGCAGCTATTGAAGAATTGGAGTCGAAGAATTTCCAAGTTCAGGCAGAATAAAGGTGGAAGAAAAGTCCTCTCCCAGAACTACCAGCTCTTTTCCTTCCTAATTAGGAGTGATGAGAATTTGAGCAAGTACACAAGAAGAGAGAAATAAAATCCTTCCTTTGGCTGGTAGATAGAAATTAATACACAGAAATACTGTTTTCACTAATATTCTTTTAATCACAATTTTCAAGTACTGAAACATAAGCCATTTTTTTCCTGATACGGAAAACAGGTACAAGAACAAACACATCAAGGTGGAAGGCCTAGAAAATGTTCCATGAACCACAAACAACTTGATTTAAAAGCCTAAAAAGTCCTTTTGTCCTTTGGCAGATCATCAACTGGAATCTAATTTCATCTTCTGAAAAAAATCAGATCTATTTTGTGCCTTAAAAAAAAACACCTTGAATTGGCTGGTTCATTTTCTTTTGCTTCTGCTACCAACTTCTCTTTTTTTGTGATTGCTGTTTGCAGAGTGCAGGAACACTGATTAATGCCTGTGGTGTTTCTCTTCTAAAGTAAGCCCATTCCTTGGAACAGTTTTACCAAACTGGGGCCAACCTGGAACACAATATAGTTTCAATGGGGCAGGCCAGTTTCAAGAAATCAGTGTTATGTTCTCTCCCTGTTTCTGGCTTAGAAGTAACTATGGTGACTGCAAAAGCTTAACTACTTCTGCACAGACCCTGAGATTGTCATCTTTCACAACTTTGCTCCCTCTAACTCCCCAAAATTACCTTACCAAAATAACTTCACTGCTCCATAGCATGTTGCTAACAGCAAAGTTTATAATTCATCCTCAGTTCAAACTGCAGTCATCGTATCATAGAGCAGATTATCTCTAACCTCATATCTACTTGGCAGTTCTGATGGCAAACTGGAAAAAAGCTGACCAAACAAGTCCAAAGGACATTCTCCACATGAAAGATAAGACTTTCAAAAGCACCCATATCACTGGGAGGCCTGGGGTGTGCTGGCTTCCTGACATACGAACCTCACTGGCGTGCCTGTTCAAGCTGTCCAGCTCATTTTTGAAGCATGAAGTTGGCTGGTGCTCAGCAGATATGTACCCCACCTGAGAAGGGTCTCCAGGATCACCAGTGTGCTGGGAGTTCCAGCTTGGAAGGCGAGGAGAGAGATGATGTACGCAGTGAGGCAGGACAGCGTCAGTCAGCAGCAGCAGGAGCTCCTTGCCCCCAGCCTGGTCAAGCCATACTGCTGCCACCACCACTAACCACCCCCAGCAGCCTCTCCGCAGCAGCCTCTCCCCAGCGAGCGGCACCGTCTCGTTTCATTTGGAGATGCATACTGGGGTTTCTTGTCTATTGAGGAATCATGCATAACACTGACAACTAACCCCCAAAAAGCTGTCTGTACTTCTGCTGTTTACAGTATCTACAATAGTGTGAACTGTGCATGTTCACTCCAAGAAAGATCATTAACTGATCTCCACACCTTTTGCCCCATTATAAAAGTACAAAGAGTGGTATATCTCATCTATAGCTGATTTTTATGACCTTTAATATGTATGTCCACAAATGGTCCCTACAATAAGGGGACTCTGCTAATGGAATACTCTGTTTACAGGAAGTACACTCAGATACACCACTTCATGTGGCTCTGCCTGATGCAATCGGAGCAGCAGCTGTTCTGCCTGGTTAGCTGGTCTAGGATCATTGTGATCGCTGACGTCAACTGATGGGAAAGCATCTCCTTTCTTTTTCTTTGTTTCTATGAATTGCATACCTCTTGGAAGTGTAAAGAAGGACTTTTGCATAAAATTGCTTTTATACTCAACACCGAACATGCTTTTATTTTTTCCGTTCCAAGTGGCTAATCCAAAAATCTCTCTTATCTTAAAAAGCCTTGTCAGAAAAAAGAAACTGAATTATCAAGATAGCTGTGACACAATTTTCCAAAATGTTTTTGCAAAGAAGCCTCCAGGTCTTTAACAACCTTTGTTATACTTCTGAAGAAAATATTCTGAAGGAAAAACTCCTTGAGAACAAGATCAGAACAGAAGTCCCATAGTGATTTTGTTCTGTATCTATACAACACATATCTTCAAGTAGTTTCAATACAGTCTTTTTTAAAGTGGAAAAAATTCACTCGACTATACTTCATTGAACAAAGTCTCAGGCAAGGAGAGAGTTTGCATTTGCTGGACTGTGACTGAAAAATTGAAATTGAGGTTGCCTGTTGCTGTAATCTGTTTTTATTTTGAAACTGAAAGAGCTTGTCTCCATAGGGCTGTGGCTCGATTAACACCAGAGGTGGTCGAAGTGCCATGTTACTACATTTTGGTGGAGGATGAGAAACAGAGGAAGGGTGCTGCTAGCTACAAGATCTTTCATGAAGGAGCAGTAAACTCCACATAATGCTTGAAGAATTACAGGGAATATCTAGACTGTTGACAAAAACTGTATTTTGTTGTTCTAAGTAAGAGGAACACAATAAATTACCCTTCCTTAATTGCTGGCCAATGTAAATTGAATTTTATAGCAGTGGAAGAAAGGATGGTAGGGAAGTCAATGTGGTTTTGGGGATTCAAGGAGACTTTTGGGGTCCAGTCAGGATAAATAAGAATACTTCTTCTTGGTTCTCCATGTGTGTTGTGAACACAGTGCTGGTTTGGGCTGGTGGGGCAGGCTGGTGGGCAGGCAGTAGAAGTGGGCAAGCTAGGTGACCACCTCCCCTTGCCTATGCCCAAAACTGGTGTGGAGTAAAACTGCAGATGCATAAGCTGGGAGAAAAATAAGGGATATAAACAAAGCTCTCATTCTTCTGGGAGTATGCCAGGTCTTATGAGCTCCAAGCTGACAATAGTCTCTCCAAATACTCGCTGCTGCCTGATGGTTCACTTTTTTACTTCAGCTAAGCCTTCCCCTGAAGCACTTGTCACTGAGCTTTAGCAGAATTTAAGTTACTAGGTGAGTGAGGCCATCTGTTTGAAAAACCAGTTCCTTGTTTTGGATTATAATGCAAACTGCTTTAGAGATGATAGTGTTGTTCTTCTATTTCCTGAAATTCACAAATGCCATTTAATAAGTGGCATACATGCCATTTAGGATTTTTGTTGTATGCTACCTGGACATCTGAAATAATTGCTGCACTTTAAAAAAATGGTAGAGTACTTAACATTTCAAATCCTCTAGCCTGTAGGTGCGCCAGTCCTTTTGTGTGGAAACTAAATATGCGTTTGACTGAAGTCTTCCTGTTCCATTTGAACAAAGCTGAAGTAATTTTTGGCAAGTATAATAATACCTTTTTCTAAGAAGTGGAAACTTTTATTTTTTTACCACACTCCCTGAGCTACAAAGGAGAAAATTGATATTTAAAAAAAAAAAACAACCAAACTTAAAAATTACACTGCTCTTTGCATTAATTAGGGTATTTTTTTCCTCTACTAAAGATGCATGGCTGGTTAATGAAAGAAGACTTCAAGGGATGAGTCAGAGAAAAAAGGTGTGAACACAGAAAATGTGTGCTAGATTCTAGGCATACTCTTTATGTTTCTTTCTACCCAGTGTTTCAGCAAACCCTTCTGAATTTAGGGTGTGGGATATTTCAGGGGAAGGTGCTTTCATTCTTTCCCTTTCTTGGAATCTCTTGACCATCAAATAAGCTTTGAGTTAGACAGAGCCATATTTTTTCTGAGGTTGGATCTGGGCTTATTTGACACTCCTTGAAGTCATAGTCTTATTGCAGCCAAAACCTATGCATGGCTTAATCTGCTTTATGAATGAAATGAAAATGCTACCTCCCTTATAGTATCAAGACCCATCAGTGACTTTGTTCTGTTTGCCTTGCAGCTGCACATGTCAAAAGACTGACTACTGCAGGACAAGTTACCAATTTTGTAAGGTTTGTTTGTTGATATAGTTGCATAAAACCAGTAGAACTAAGGCAATGACATCCAGTGTGCAGCTATTAGAAGGAATAAGATGACAGCCACCTAACAGGTAGTACCCTTCTGGCAAATCAATAACAGGTGTCTGGAAGAGCTGCAAAGGATTGGCTTTAAGCTACAAAAACAAAAACAAAACCAAAAACAAACAAACAAACAAACAAAAACCAAAAAAACAAACAAACAAAAAAAGGAAACCATTCTTTGGGCCAAACCAGTCAACTTCGTTTCACTTTTCTCTCATCAAAGAGGGCTTGAGCCTGGCCATCCTGGCCTCAGAGACCTAAAGCCATCCAAGACTGTGAACATCAGAGCCAGAAAAGGAGCATCAGACATGTGGTAGGTATACATAAGGTCTGACTAATACATTTGATTAATGAGTGATTTTTAGCTGCTAACAGATTGCATAGTTGTTTAGCATAAATAAAAGCACTCTGGAAGTTTTGAGGTTTGCCTGTTCCACCACCAAAACACAAATTACACAACAGGTGGTTAACCACTATATCAGCTCATGCTTTATGTCCTCACAATGGTCTTTATGCTTTAATACACCAGGGACTCAAGATAAAGATTACCGCAGAGAATATTGAGGAAAAACCTTCCTCCCACAAATAATGTCTTTTACAGCTTGTTTTAGCTGCCCTTACATGCTTATTTTTCAGTGTTATGCATGCTAATATTCAAATCAGTCACTAAACTAACAATATAAACACTACCATGATTACCATGGTTACGTTGTTATTATAATTTAACCTTGCAGGTGGCTTTCAAAAATGATTATATCAAAAGTGTTGGAAATCAGTCCTGTTGGTCTATCTGCAGCTTTTTCTGAATAGTAAGACTGACCTATACCCTAGAGTTACAGAACAAACCTGATTTGTTAGGACTAACTTTTTCTGACTGTGCTTCCAAAAACTAAAAAAGGTCAAAAGTTATCTTATCGCTGGCTGGAGGCTGATGATGTGTGGTGGCCCATCACTCTGGCCCCTGTTAGAAACCTCACCATGTACCCCATCACCACTGTCACCCCAAAGCCTTCAGCAAAGAGCCCAGGCCCTGCTGCATCCCTGCTGCATCCCTGCTGCAGCCAGCACCCTCCCTCTGAGATGTCTCTGTTCTCTGTGCCCTGGGAGCTGGTACAGCTTTATGCTTAGAATCTTGTTTATGGGAAAGAGGACTTGTACCTTATATATAAGTAAAGCCAGAAATTTCCTGTTATGATGATGGAAATCTTAAAAGTCTTATTGAGGAATCTTTACTCATGTAGATATAACTATTACAGAAAATGAAATAATTATATTACAGTTGAATTATTTCTGTATGGAAAAGTCTCAATAATAATAAAAGTAAAATTGAAAAACATACATTCTGTAGTTCCTTTCCCCTGGTGTTATGCTCACCTTTCCACAGCTCCCTTGCATGTTAAGGTCAATAACTTTGGTCTCCCAGGGGACAAAACCAGAAGCTGTCAGCCCCTAGGTCCTTTGGGAGGAAAAGCATATTGATGTTACTGGTTTCTTCTTTCTCTCCCCAGGATTCTCTTGAGGCCACTTGCATATATTTGCTAACATGCTTTGGTTCATGCCCTGACTGGGTGAAGCCCTTATATAACCTGATCTCACTGCTGCCTCTGCTTTGAGCAGGCAGCTGGACACTACTGAGGCCCCTCCCAACCTAAATTTCCTAAAATCTCATCATCTCAACAGGTCGTCTGCAGCTTCCCACGGTTAGTATTTTAACTACCATGTTAGTGTAAAAGCCCCAGTCATGAGACTGTAGGCTTTTCCACAGAAGCAGAAGTACCCAGTCCCGCAAGTAAGAGTTGCCTACTTTTTCAACATTCTTCCATATGCCCCTATTATCGTCTTCACTTTCAAATGACCAATAGAGCAGTTAAAATCAACTAGGAAGAAACTCACGTGTCCATGTTCAGCTTGGAACTGGCAAAAGACCTGGGTGACACTTGAATCAAAATGAGCCCAGGCACAGGTCAGTCAAAGCAAATAGCAATGCTGAAAGTATCACCCTACATCTGAGGCGGGGCAGGTATAATAATTTCAAGGCTGGTGCAGCAGACTGAACTGCTCATTTCTGGAAAAGCTAGACTGCATGCTGAGTATTTACAAAACTGGGCTATCACTGCAACTGCATCTGGAGCAGATTTTGACATTGGGCTTACACTGCAGATGTGCTGGGCACAACTGTTCCTCAGGAGGTATGAGCCTCATGACTGCTCTGGAGATCCTGGTAGTTGGACCATGATGGAAGTCTACTCAGCAGAAGCACCATAGGAGGAAACTGTCTCTGCTAATTAACATGGGCACAGCCATGACATTTATAAAGGGGATTTCAACTCCATTCTGTCTATTATCTCCTTTCTCAGCCCCTTCACCCCTTCTTGCTCAAGCATGCAGTCAATACGATGCACGTACAAGAAGAATAACCTGTGAAAGCATTTGTTATGGACTGATAACCATTGCTACCTATCCACAGAAGGGCATTTTTGCCTTGAACCTGAAAGTTATCAACTGCCAAGCCAGAGCCCTGAACAGTTCTTCAGGCTACAACCTGTGTTTGAACTGCCTGAATCCAAAACAGTGGATTTCTGCATATGCAGAAAATGGAAACCTTTTGGGAGCATTGGTAACTTTTCCTTAGGGGATTATTTAGATACATTCTTCTGAGAAGTATTTATTTAAATTTGACTAGTTAATCTCAGCTTTCATTTGGTTGTCATTGTCATGGAGACATACACTGCTGGTCAAAAAATAATGACTTTATGACCACTCTGCTTCTATGTTTGTTTATTAAATTAGCAGTTATAACTATCTGTTCTTCTGGCTGCTAAACAAATAAAAGGCAGATCTGGTTATGTGCCTTCAGCCCCTGAACAAACCAGAAGGATAAAACAGATGGAAAGCCCATTACACATCTGCAGCCACAGTGCTGTGCCTCTGAGGACAGCAGCGTGTAACAGACTCAATGCAGTCTCTGAATGCACGATCTGGAATTATACCCTTTTCATGCTTACAAGCCTTATCTGCTTTCATCTAGCCTCTTAATGCTTTAGTAAATGACAAACAGAGAAAAAAAGTGAAACATTTTTTTCTTCCAGCACATAGAAGACATTTACTTAATAAAGTTTTAAGAAAATATGTATTGCCTATGAACAAAAGTTAAGATGAATAAATATGCGATGCACATAGGCAGTGCTGAGATGCCACCCTTATTTTACAATTCACAAGTCTGTTCCTTGACCACAGGACCAATAGCAATGAAAGCTACCCCACTCTGCCCTTTACTGTAGCCTCTCAAGTGCTGACAATATATGGCATCCATAACTATGGAGGCCCAGGTCAAAAATCTCCTTCCTAACCTACGCTGTGTTTTCTTCAGGGAGTAATACATGCTATTAAAAGCTCAGAATTGCAGAGGATCTGTAATCTGACACCATGTTTTGGAAGCATTCAGATCTCTGTTACTGTTCCCTTTGTAGAAATTAAAGCAAATATAAAAATGTGTGAGTTTTTATAGAAATGTTTAAATTTAGAAACTGTAGAAAGCAGGAACATGTAACTACAGTTTTAGTGTTGCATGATTAGACAGAAAAAAAGAAATAATTTGTAGTTGATAGTTAACAGGAATCAGACTGATTTCAAACCTGCTGGTGCATGGAAACAATATATCTGTATTTTACTTCATCTGTAAAGTAAGAGACCTTGCTCTTCTGATCTATGAGATGGCCATCCAATTTAGGCTAGAAATCAGAAGAAAAATCCTTTCCATTAGAGAAATGAGGATTTGGAATGGCTGCCACCTCACAAGTCAGGACAGGAATCTTAGTTAGCTTTAAGATGGAAATTGGTGGTGCATGGAGTTACTGGACTTCATGAGATAGTATCAGGTTGCTGATCTCAGTGACTGAGGAGGTCCTTTCTGCTGCTATATCAGCATAAATATAAAAAATCTTGAAATTATTATAGAATTCATTGTGGGATAACATTGGTTGTAGATATATTAGGAATACACTTACTGTTTCCAGTTTAAAATAAGTATAAATCTACCCTGGGACATAATAGACAACGGGGAGTATCTGTCTTTAAGCACTTAAATGAGATTTCTCAATTGACTTAGCAGTATGACAAAGCTACTAAATTTATGAGTTAATCCCACCATCTGTTCTTTAATAATGACATGAACTTTGTTACTTCAAACACAATGCAGTTATTTAAAATTGCCTTAGTGACAGCAGTGATTAAACAGGTCATAACTTTCACATTTCAAGTCCTACTGACTTAAACAGTTACCAACACAAGCCTAAGCCAGCCCTGCAAACACAGCAGAGTCAGCTCAGCTTTTCAAAGTAATTCAGTAGGAGAATAGCTCAAAAACTCTGGTGTAGGATAGATTGGCTTATATGGGCTCTGATGCAAGAAGGGAAGCCCTTCATTTGGTGAAATACCAATGTTCACCCCTATTTTGTGCCTTATTTGCAGCAAGGGTCCTGGAGATCTTCTGCCTACAAGCTTCAGTACAGTTAACATGAAAGGAGCAGGTTCTGGAGCTGTCTTGAAGACATGTTCTTTGATTGAAGCAAGCAATAAGGTTAGAAATGGGAAGAAGAGTAAGCCATTGGTGTTCACTTGTCATTGATCCATTGAAATGCCCACTGCCTGAGCACCAAGTGGTGCACTAAGCTGATTTCCTGCTGGCACCAAATGCTTTTACTGCCTTATAGTGTCTCTCCTGGACTGTATTTGTGGCTGCAGGAGAAAGTTTCTCAGTAAAACTCTTAATCCAAGGAATTACATTATGCAGAAATAAATAAGACATTCTACTGAAGTAAAACCAAATTGAGCTATACAATGTTTGCTTCTGGTGTGAAATGCTTACTCTTTTATAGAAGGTTGTATGGTTGGAAAGTATGAAGCAATGTCAACTTCTTGTAACTCCCAAGACTAGATGGAAGACCACCTGACTCTTTTTTATTCAACAGAAGCATTCTTTTGCTTTTCCTACTTTTTATTCTTTTGCATGCAGGCTGTGCTATGTGGGCTGCTGAAATACTTGCATAATGTATGAATGCTTAGGGTTATGCGGAATCTCTTTTGCTAGTTCCTACCCAGTTTCCCTGGATACAATAAATGATCACTCTCTATGGAACAGTCAATATGTAGCACCCTAGTAGCAGCACTAGCCACTCATCTCCATATAGTTACAGAGAATGAAAGGCAAAGTGCTTTCCCTTTATTTCTTTATATTGAATAAGAGCTGCAAAGTTATGATTCAAGAAAACACATTGGTTTGTTAAGGAAAACAAAGATCCAAAAGAAAGAACTATGATATTTTAGATTCTTGAATGTATGTGCGTCCTTTAGCATTCAGTGAGTCTTCAGGATGACTGATTGGAAATACAAGGCCTTGTCAGTGAGGGTCTTTGGAAGGGAAATTCAATACAGCCATGAAAATCATCTCTTTTTATGACATAAGATGTAAGGCATAAGAGAAGGACTAACCTTCCCCATTAATAAGAACTTAAAATAATATTTACTCATACTTCCCAAATAGCTAAAAAAAACCCAACAAAAATGTTACTGTGAAGTAGAAGGATCATATGGAATCACACATGGCATAGTAATTCTAAGGAGATTCTCTAATGCAGAAAGCAGTCCATAATCTTTCAAGCACTGTCTTTCAAATATAAAATGACCCAGTTGCTCAAATATCTACCTATGCATCTATAGAAGTGAGATGGAGAGCAACGAAGAAGTAGTTTCATCCAGTATCCCAAGAGAGAAAGAAGGGAATTATATAAAGAAAAACTTCCTTTCTTCAAGGACACTGGGCTGATTTTTCCAGAAAAACACAGCCAACTTGTTTATTTGGTCCATCTTGTGCTATTCATTGTACTAGTCACAATACTCAAATCTTATAAATGTACTCTTAATCAAACAACTCTTACTATTGCAGCTATAAGGGTGTATAATTTGGGTGCATAGCAATTAAGAGTTGCATTATAGCCTTTGCTTACGGAACATCTAGTGGGGAATAAGGCATTTAGTCTGCATGTGAAAGGGGTAAATAGCATTTTCCCCCTCTCTTCCCTCCTTGCCCTCAAGTTACTGAAAACCCAGATTCTTAATCTACAGTTCATCCAACTACAGATTGCTGTCATTAGGTCCTTGAAATAGCTTAGGGAACACGCATATGATCTGAAGCCAGATCTTGATATTGTAGAAATTGCTGTGGTTTTTGTGTCCAAGGGAACAGTAATCATGAAAGAACAACTTATTAGCTGAAAGAACTATCAGAAAGGACAACTAATTGTGGAGGTATCTCCTTTATAAGGGGCAGGGTGACCTCTGTTTTGTCTCCCTACCCAACCCTTGTACTCTCTTGCTAAAACAAAACTAAACTCTCAGATTGTTAAGTAGAAACACCATAAGCCCTTTAACAAAATACTGTAGTTGCAGGAATCACAGGGCTAGTATAGTAAGCTGTTTCACATCCTCCACATTGACACCACCTCTCTGTAACTTTTTATACCTCAGTTGGCAGTCTGTTAAGCAGAAAGCTATTAAAACTTTTCTTTTGTTTGGTGGTGAAAATAAGCACCCAGTGGAGATTGTACAGGGACAACAAAAAGAACTGCTGCTAAGTGAAACATGAAATTTCAGAAGTTTAAATCAGAAAGTATGAAAAAAAAACAGGCCCAAACGCACTTGCATGTGCATGCTTAGCTACACCCCCTGTGAAATTAGAGTTTGTTAGCAGACACACTTTTCTGTGAAAAGTATGCAAAGTTTTATCAGTCTTAAAAACCCTGAAGACTGTATTTAAACTGAAACATCTGAGTGACTTAAAGGAACAAGTTATGAACAGAGTGAGTGGCTTCATGTGGGAAGTGAATGAAAGTATTCAGCAGTGAGGAGTTAACAAATACTGAGTGTTGCCACTATTGTTTTAGGCATGTGAACCCAGATTGCTGTTAGTGTTAATGCAATCTTCAGCTAATCAGTTGCTTAATCTTTAACCACTACAGGTTATTAAAAAGGTATCTGCTCAATCTCAAAACTAGCTCAATTAAGTTGCCTAGAAAGTGAAGTACAAGTTGGCATTTCTGGTTAACTCCTTCACTGTACAAAGCTGTTTCATAATATAAACATTCCTTATGAATCTTCTCCCTGGAGAAATATATGGGTGCCTATAAATAATAAAAGGAAGGATGAATACACACAAAATCTTGTATTTCTACTCTATTTTACTACTAAATTATAGACAAATGTAACCCCCAGTTTCACTTTGTGATAAAAACCACCCTCAATTAACTACTTCTTTTGTAGTTTGCCTGTGGCATGTAGCCTGGCCTTTTCAGTTCAGACTTGACTGTTCAGCTGTGCAGTGAATGATGCAAATCAGGCTCCCCGTGCAGGTCAGCCTTCTTTATAAGTTGCTACTTTTTTCAAAATCAATTTTGCAGTTACAAGGTTGAGGTAAAATCAGAAGGTCTAACAGTGATAATTTCAAAATTACTACCCATTATTTTAGTTCAAGCCAGCTCCAGCATGCTCCAAGATTCCCAAGTGTATATAGGACCTAACTTCTGTAATGTAAGCAGATCATACGTTGAGGTCAGAATCTGGAGAGGATCATCACTCATCAAGTGATCAACAGGAGTAGCTGAGTGGTTCATGGAACTCTCCAGTCAGAAACTGGCTTGGATATTTTACATTTCTGCATGATTCCTCTGGTGTGACACACCAGATCTGGCATCACGAAAACAAAGCAATGCCTGTTGAAAGAGCTCTGGAGTCTGCTAGCATGTGTCTCTGGAATAGCCTGGACACATCTAACTTTAGTCTCTCAGTGTACCTTGGCACACTGTCTCTGTTATGCAAAGGTCTCTGGAATGTGCTATGTGTTGCTCAGAAAACCAGAATTCACCACACATCTCTTGATCCTAGACCACCAATTAGTTGATCAGCAGCTACTTGGGATTCTCCCTGGATACTGGCAATGCACTTCTGCATAGTGAAGATGGCTCTCCTTCTCTTGAACCACTGCTGCAATACTGGAGTCCAGTTATATTACAGTTTCAAACTGCTCTGACTTTTATCCTGGAATCTATCTACCGAGAGCCTCCACATAGGAACAATACACATACATGACCCCTGATCTAGCAGCCTTGGAAGGCTCCTTGGGAGGCATATAGCTGTCCCAAGAACAGCTATGAGCCCTTCGTCTCACTCTCCTGCTGTTTAGCAGGTAATGCTTTACTTACATCTCTTGCAAAAAAAACGTTTAAAAAGCAAAAAGAAGAGTGAAGCACTTTCTCTAACATCCATTTTGAGAATAAAACCAGAAATCAGTGCTTACACTGTGGGAGTTAAAGAACTTCTCCTGGGAATATATGGGAGTTTCTTTTCTTCTCCCTCAGCCCAGCAGGTCTTTCTGCCAGTATCTGCCTTGGGAACTATAGGGTAGGGACACATCAAAACCAGTATGGTTTTTTTCTCTGGCTGTAGAGTCAGAGTAGAAGCCTTCTTTCTCAAATGACACAGTCAGAGCAGAAACAGTACTTTTGGCTGGTACTTGCCTGTTATCCCAGGCATCCATTTCTCTTGCACTGACAGGGCAGCAGGATAAAACTTCTCTTCTCCAAGACGATGAAGCACTCACTGACAATCCAATGTAGGTGCCTCAGCTGTTTTTCTGCACCTCTGACTGTACAGAGGGCCAAGAAATGGGAGCCCATTTGATTTGCATAACCCAACTGCTTTTTTACAAAGGCTTAGATTCTTTTTTCCTCTGTTGTATCTAATCCAAAAAACTACAAAAATACAGTGATTTAACACTTTAAGTGTGTGAATGAGTGTGACTTACCAGGGACCAAGATCCTCAAAGCAGACAAGCCACTTTGCCTGCTCTGTCTTTCTGTCACCGTGTACTATTTAAAGCATCATACTTGCATATCAAAATTGCCTATGAGTCACAACAGTACTTTTTAATCACAAAACCAATCTTGCTTGTGCCACGGATGAAAAAATAGCTTAGCTGTGAGTGCTAGCAGGTGGCAGATAATTAAATGCATGTGTGTATGTGAGCAGATCTCCGAAATTGAACTTTTACACTCCCAGGCAGAAGCCTGCTACTTGCTAGTTGCAACTGGCGTGGGGGACAGTTATAAATGTTGGTAAAACCTGGTCTAAACACCTGTGACATGTTCTGAATCCTCCAGTTGGTGAGGGGACATGAGACAACACTGAAGAGGCTGATCACACGTCCTGGTTCTGCACAGACTATGCAGGTTGACAAAGCTGGAGCCTGGAAAAGAGCAGGGGAAGATTCTGGCTGGAGAAAACATCTTGGAAGCCAGGGAAGATCCTCGAGATCAGAGAGCTGGGTGGAGATCAGTGCCAGGAGCTGCCCAGAATCCTTAGCCAGTAACACTCATGAGGGGTAACTGTCAGCAGCAGCACAGCAGGAGCCTACTTGACTTTCTGCTACTGGATCAGCAGTGACCTCTCTGCCAGGGATGGAGGTCAAGAACTTGGGAGCCTAATGCCAGGGAAAGTAAGGGAGTGAGTGTGTGAAGAAGCCTTAATCCCATTGGCTTTTACACAAATGCCAATACCCAGATCCTTGGTGGGTTGTCATTCAATCTGCCTCATTTGTGACAGCTTGAGAGGCTGCTTCATACATTTTTTAATGATTCTGAAAGCATTTCAGAGCTGACATTTACTAACATGTGCCAGCTGATGCACACAGATGCTTTGGAGTGGAGATCCCACTGCTCTTTTCCACAAGTATTGAAAGAAGTGATCATAAAAAAAAGTGCAGAAAGCAATTACCCCAGTGGTTTTGATTGCTGGGAGGTTTTTTTGGAAATAGGAATTTTCTGCTATAGTGAAGTGATAAAAGACCAAAAAAAAGAAAGCAATTCTGTTTTCAAAATATTGAAAATTCAGAAAAAACTTCACACTAAATGTTCAGCAAATCCATTTTATCAGCTAAAACACAAGATGGGGTACCATACACAGTCTTCTGTTGACCACTCCACCAACTCATATAAGAAAGCAGACAGATCTCTAGGCATACTGTAAATGTGGAAGTACATTATGGTGCGTCTCTACTAGAATTCTGCAAATACCACTGCTTGGCTCTACACTATTTTTACCAGACATTTTGAAGAAAATACAAAATTGTCTTTGGTAAAATTTGCAAAAAACATGGATGCAGGGAGAGTAGTAAATACTAGAGTGCCCAGTCCTGTGATCTGGACAGCTTAACTGCCTTGCCTCAAACAAGTATCACGTACCTGTTTATTTCATAACAAAAATGAATACAAGGTGTATGCTTATGTAGGGTGTATTTATTCAGCAGCTAACTGTGACATAGGATGGACTATGGTAAATAATCAAGTGAATATGACTTCTCAGTGCAGCAGCATAAGCAAAATGGCAAATATGCTGGTTTCAGATGTATAAATAGGGGCATTACATAACCTCTGCATTTGGCCTTAGCAAGATTGGCTCTGGCGTATCACATCCAGTTCTCAGCATCCACAAAAGACACTGAAGTTAGACAGGATCCAGAAAAAAAAGCCATAAGGAACATTTAAGGCTGGGAAAATGAGCTATACCTTGAAAAACAAAACCCACAATCTATTTAGCTTGTCAAAGGCAGAGTGAAGGTATCTGCTTGATCTCAATGAAAATGCAGCTTTCATAAGGGGTCCTTCTACTCACCATAAAAATATTGTGTGTCTGGAAATCCAAGGTAAACAAATCCAAATTATAAATAAGGTGCCTGCCTTCCTTTTTTTGCCAGGAAAGTTTATTTTTACTAAAAGTATTTTGGCATGTCTTATTAAAGGCCACAGTGAATTCACCATTACTGGCAAATTGTCTATCAAGGTCTTCCTAGAGAGGCACCCAAACATGCATAACCTCAGGCATTGCCAATGGTGCATATAACACAGATGACTGCACTAGAGGATCACAAGCGTCCCTCCCTCTTTATAGAAATTTAGCTGCATGTATGGGTGAAGGGAACAGCCATGGAACACATCACAGTTAAACAGCCTCACCTATAGTGTTTCAGCTTAAAATCTGACAGAAGAAGGAAATATCTTGGTATTACTGATGTGAAAAATTGAAAAGTGCATTTTCAAAAAAAAAAAAAAAAGGAAACTTTACTTAAAGTGTTAAGGAAGTCTGAAGAAAACATTGTAAAACCCATAGCAATCCCTTAATGCTGCAAAACCACAAACACACCTAAAACCAAACCTGAACCTGATAGTATTCATATGCAGCAGAAAGACTGCAGCATGAATAGGAGTCACATAAAAGCAAAATTGAAAAAAAGCTGTTATGATGCTAGCCAACAAATTGACATGATAAATAATGACAAGCATGATGAAACAATGTTCTTGGACAACACTTGGTGAAAAAGGAGAACTGATCAAATGCCTCTTACCACTCATACATGGCCTCTATAACATGCCTCTGTTTCACAGAGTTCTGCTTTGTGGCAGTATGCTGTCTATGTGTCCGTAATGGTCCAGTCAGTATAGTTTCTCCACAGCTTTTGCAGATGCATTTCCAACTGAACAATTTTGTGTTGGCATTGTTTTTAGGAGAAGCCCTGTAATGCTTTTGTGAATTTTGTCAAGGTTCTCTTCTAGATGTGTCAACAACAGCATTGGGTTGTACAACGTGTTTCCCAGACATCAACTTGAGATTGAAGGGAAATAGCACACCACAAAATTGTGAACACTGTAATTACCTTTGGGGGGAAAAAAAAAAAAAAAAAAGACTGGTATCTTCAGAAGCAGACAGATACTTTGAATCACAGAATGGTTTGGGGTTTTTTGACCTTTAAAGCTCACCTTGTCCAACCACAGGCAGGGACCTCTTCCACTAGATCATGTTGCTTAAAGCTTTGTTCAACCTGATCTTGAACACTTCCAGTCACTGGGCACCCACAGCTTCTCTGGGCAATCTGTTCCAGTGTCTCACAACCCTTATAGTAAAGAGTTTCTTTCTTATGTCCAATCTCAATCCACCCTCTTTCAGTTTAAAATGGTTACCCCTTGTCCTGTTACTAAAGGCCTTGGTAAAATTCTTTCTCTGCCTTTATTATAAGAAATAAAGGAGAATAGGTATTGAAAGGTCACAATAAAGTCTCCCTTGGAGCCTTCTCTCCTCTAGGCTAAACAGTCTTAATTCTCTCAGCCTTTCTTCACAGGAAAGATGTTCCAGGCATCTGACCATCTTCATGGCTCTCCTCTGGACTCACTCCAACAGGTCCATGTCTTTCTTGTGGTGGGGACTCCAGAATTGTATGCAGTACTTGAGGTGGGGTCTCATGAGAGTGGAGTACAGGAGGAGAATCACCTCCCTTGACCTCCTGGCCACACTTGCTTTTATGGAGCCCAACATACAATTGGCTTTCAGGGCTGCAAGTGCACATTGCTGATTTATATCTGATTTTTCAGCTACCAGTACCCCTAAGTCCTTCTCCTCAGGGCTGCTCTCAATCTGTTCATCACCCAGCTTCTACTGATGCTGGTGATTGCCCAAACCCATGTGCAGGATATTGCACTTGGCCTTGTTGAATTTCATGAGGTTCACATTGGCTCACTCCTGAAGCCTGTCAAGGTCCCTCTGGATGGCATCCCTTTCCTCCAGTGTGTTGACCACACCACTCAGCTTGGTGTCACCTGCAAACTTGCTGAGGATGCACACAATCCCACTGTTTATGTAATTAATAAAGACACTGAATAGACACCACTCCCAATGCAGACCTCTAAGGGGACACCACTTGCTACTGAACTCTATTTGGACATTGAGGCATTGATTGCAACTTTTTGTATGCAGTCATCCAGCCAGTTTCTTACCCATCTAATAGTCCATCCATCAAACATATATCTCTTTAATTTAGCGACAAGGATGTTGTGTGGGACAGCCTTAATGGCTGAAGGATCTACCTTACTTACTGGTGTGATTCAAAGGGATAGAGGTTTGATCTGATGCTATGTGTCGTGGTTCTGGGACTGTATACCCGAGTTGTGTTTACCAGCAATGGAGTTCATGCTAATTGCTGGTCTTTAGTATGCACCATGTGTATGCACCTAGTAAGTGATTTCCAGCTGAATATGTCTATAGCTGATAAGTGAAACCGTATTTCTGTAGAAGCATCCCAGACTGCCTAGTCTTTACTAACGGAAACCTGTGCACGGGTAATGAGCAAACTACTGAAGGACCTTGCAGACACATTGCAGAGGGGGACCTCTATGTGGCTTCCTGCATGCAATGTCATCATGGGTTCCCTCCAACCAAGAGGGAAACCATGCCAAGCACACAAGTAAGCAGTGCACACAGGTTGACACTGCATGACACTAAACGTAGACACAAGATAAATCTGTGCACATCCCCTCCCCCTCCCCCCCAAAAAAAATCCCGTCTAGGAAATCTGCATGTCCAGCACAGTAAATTGCTAACATAAACATATTTATTGGGTATCAATATGGCACACACGTGTTATACATATATATATATATAACTTTGAAGTTATACCACTGAGTGCTTGAAAGTCAGAAAGCAAGATGAAATAACAGTAATTTTATGAGGATGAGTCACACTACTGCAAACCCTCTGGAAAACACAAGCAAAACACAGCCAAAAACTAGGAGTAAGGAAATGGATACAGGAAAGACTAAGGCCCATCAACATCTCTTCTTTTGCAGCCTTAGGAAATAATTTTTTCTAATGTGCTCAATGGTCCCTACACAGGATACTGACCAGTACTCTAGGTTTCAAAGTTTCTTAGACAGTAGTCAAGATCCCATAAAAGCCTGTTAGGAAACAGGTGAGGTTGGGAAGCATTTGTGAAAGAAATATTTTGATCAACCTTTAAGTGATGAAAACTCCACTTTTCCCCACTTGCTGTATTTATTTTTGGGAGGTAAGGGGGCTTCTATCAACTTCTCAGGTTGAACTTGGGTAAATAATACTGACATGCACATCTACATAATGGTTATCACCAATAAGTTCCTTCCCTTCACCACCACCACCCTCTATCCCTCCCTTCCCTCTCCCTCTTCTCTAAGAGGAACTGTTGGGAAGTTGAAATGTTGTATACCTCAGATAAGAGATTGCCACTTTTAAACAGCTTAGAAGCTCTGTTTTGGATGGAAAGAAGAAACTTGCTATCAACAGGTCACAGAAATAAATTCCTTTTCAATTCCAGAACTGATAATCCATAAATCTATGTACCTGTGAATAAATAAGTTAGTTAATTCTGTTTACACACATCACTATGACCACTGGAATTCAGTAAATGTTTCATTTATTTTTTTTATTCTCATATATTTTTGTTTTAATAATTGCTGGAACAAAGTGATGACATAATAATACTGTGACATTATTTTTATATTTCTAGTAGACTTCCTCCAACCTGATTACAAAACCTTTCATGATGATTTTACTAATTGGTTGGACACTAGAACACATGAATAAGTCCTTTGTACAGCTTAGAAATGCAACTGATGGTTAATAGATTGCAATTATTAAGCTTAGAGTTCAGAAAGAGCTGAGTATGCAGCAAATAATTGTGATTATTCAGAAAAATAAAGTGAAACATGATAAAAACCTACTCTCAAGTGTGAAATTATGTTGGGAGCTAGGATTATTCCAGCACACACTACTTCAAGCATCTCATTTTTCCCAGAAATACTTGTATCATCAACATCTGTGTACAATACTTTATTTTTCCAACTCCACCTAAACCTGAAAACTACCCGACCCAAGAAGAGTAAGAAGCAATGACCATACATACAAGCTCCATTTCATTTCCCACCATGGACATTCACGCTGCAGGTCCCAGGCAGAGCTTTCAGCCTTTGGATCCTAAGTCTACAAAGGCTTGGGAAGGCAAGGCTCAGACACCTCCAGGAGAAGCTGGAGTTACCTTCTAATGCTTTCCACCTCCAAAAGGGGCCAATACTGGCACAGTACTGTCATAAAACATGCCATCATTAGAATTTAAAAACAGTACATCCTGCTTGTTCACTGATTAGTAGTTTCCTGAAGCACAGTTTGGCTGATGTTCAGTTTTAACAGACATTTTTGGGTTTTAGGAACAAGGTTTGTTCTTAACAGAAATTGTAGTAACTAAGCCAGAGAAATTCTTAAGAAAAGTCAAGAAATACTACACAAATACAAGTAAAACTCACCTCTCACTAGAAGTACAAGCATGAATGGGTGAAACATGCCAGAAGTTTTTGTTAGCAAACTTGTTTTCAGTTTCCACAGGATATATAGGATGAATCAATATTCTTGCTAGTCTATACCTCTGATCCTGCCATGAAAGAATAGAACAGAACTTTGGTCTCTGCCATTGTTAACAGAGCTTTATGAGGAATGAATTAGACCAGGACTTGATGTAGTTGCCTGAGCCCTTTCACTGAGAAAACCTCATCTGTAGAATTACATTACATGGTGAATGCAACACATGTAATAGAATGGGATGAGTTGATTTCTAGTCATAGCATCATCATAAACCACTGTACTTAACTTTTAAAGACTTGTCTTGCTAGTCTTGTTTTCATGCTCAAAACCCATAAAAACAAATAATATACTTCAGCATATTGTCAGTGATTAGACATTTATCTAACTTTGCATTACTAGCAGGAGAATAAATTCTTGAGACATGTATACAAAAATAAATTGTCGTGAGGAATTGAAGTGAGCAGTTACTATTGATTTCCTCTTTAGTGCTATCCACACATGAACTCTTTTCCTGCTTTAGAGGAGTAAATGACTGCTGCTTCTTCCTCTAGCCTTGTGTCACCATTAGTGGTGACTGATAATCTTGATGAGCTCTCTTTTCCAATGTGCTTCCACTTTGTGGAATGTGCTGGAATTAACTTTCTTCTTGAATGATTTCTGAACTCTAAGCTTAATAATTGCAATGTATTAACCAGCAGTTGCATTTCTAAGCTGTACAAAGGACTTATTCATGTGTTCTAGTGTCCAAGCAAGTAGTACAAAACTTGACAAAACAGACAAACAGACAAAACAAATAAATCAATTATATTTTTTCTTTTCACTGATTTAGTTGCTATGTTACAAATGCAAGGTACATTTTGACCACAAAATGCAATGAGAACATTCACTTCTATATCACAACAACAATTATTGTACCCTGATGCTCAAATTCCACAGGCACTTACCTCAGCAGAGTCCTGACAACAGGAGCTTCTGTTTGGTGGCACTCACCCCATGAACTATTTTTCTGAAAGTGGAGGGGTAGAAACCAGGGTTTTTGTTTGTTGGGTTTTTTTTTGGTTTTTTTTTGTATTTACCAGAAATTACAGGATCAGCTTAGGTGCTCTGAAACTTTGAAACAAGGCATTGAATTCTTGCTTTGTACAGTGTACCAAGTGGAAAAAAAAAATCACTAAGTGAAAGTGTTAATGATAACGAAGACACTCTAATCCTGCTAAAATCTGTCCCTGTGATCCTAGAAGTACATTGTTTATTCTTCTAGTCCTGAAGTTGTTTGGCTTCAGGACTCTGACTAAAGCCTTATTTCTGTAATTGCCTAGAAGGCAACGAATTAGAAGACAAAGGGAGTCTGAAAAGTTAGTGAATGGCAAAACAGATTTTAGTTGTTTTAACAGCACCATATCAAAGTACAGTGATTATGTACTTCAATGTAAATGTGTTAATCCAGGTATGATGATTTCAAGGAATCTCTAAAGCTAACATTTCTTTTAAAATGCTATTTAAACAAAATATTGCATAATTTGTAAGAATCTAAATCTCTCTCCCCAGACCCTCAACCATTTTGCAAATAAGAAAGTTATTTCATTACTCTTTAAGTTAATGAGTATGTAACTGTCACAACAGAGCATTACGTTTCTATCCAAGGAGGTAAAGTGCCTAGCCCAGCATATGCCAGCAAAACTAAACATGCATCAGTGTAATCCTCTTACATTTTGGAAGAATGAGTCAGTTTTTCACAGCCAGCATGGTCTCATCTGGAGCCATGTCAATATGTAGGGCATGCAGGCATAACTGTTGCAAACTAATAACAAACAAAAAAGTCTGGGAGGAGGGAAGGGTGTTAAACATTTCTCCACCAGACCTCTTCAGGGGCTCCCATGTTCTCCCACATGACAGCTGGAAAAGAGTGGAAGAGAGCTTTAGTTCTTTTAGCAGTGAAATTATACAACTTCAGAGTGTTTGGAACCCACTTACAGGCCATAAATTTACCAACAGCGGTATTTGTTACTGAACATTTCTTCCTGAAGTGCTAGAGAAAGAAACTGTCAGTGGTTTTGGTTTTCTTCTCATGCATAAATACTGGCTGGATTAAATCTTACTGAAATCAACTGGAGTAAGTATTAACCTTTACGTAAGGTAGCTGGAGGAAATCAGTGAGATCGTTAATGGAAAACCAGGGCTGAGGAAGTCTCAGGTTCTCAGGGGCAGCCCACGTCCCCACCAAATGCAGCTGAATGGTTTCACAGGAACAGCGAGTTCTGCTGGCTATTGCTCTGGACAGTGTATGTGCGTCTGGGTAGCAGCCAGCACAAAAGGTCGGGATTTGAAGCCAAAAGCCGCACGTAGCCTGGTTTAAGTGCAGCACAGATACCTAGGGCAGCACACTGGAGAGGACAGCGTACAGTGGGACCCACCTACCCTGGAAAATCTGGCTAACTGCTGCCACCAGGGCAGAGGCAAGTTTTTTCACACCTCTGTTCACAGGAGGAGCAAGTGATCTTATGTCCACAGGGCTTGGTCTCTGTTCACCGTATTTCTCAGCTCCACTCCGTCTACTTTTGTTATTCAGTGTCAAAACCAGCCTCTCTCTCACTCCGTATCCTTCATACAGCAAAAGGCAATTTTCCTCACCTGGGGTCACAGCTTGGAATACAGCTCGTTTCAGCTGCAGCCTTAATAAACACAGTAGTATTACCCTGAGAAACACCTTTGCAAGACGACTTTTACAAGTGCTAATTTAAAAGCCTTTTGGTGATTTTTTTTTTAAATTTATAACTGCTGCTGAAGGAAGCAGGAAGCTTGTAGGCAAACTGAATCGCATGAAGGATTGTCAATGCCAGTTTTCTTTCCAAACAAGATTAACCCGCAAGCCCAATTTGCATTTTGTTTTGTTTTCTAGTTTCTCATGTCAAAGAAATTAGAAATACAATAAAAAACTGCCATGTATCTGAAAAAAAATCCATTTTACCTCATTGGGAGTCTTCCTAAACTACAAGACCTCTCACAAGAAATTACAAATATTGGCACATAAGAGTCACTTTCACTTGTCCAATTTTCTGGACACTATGGCCTGACTAAGCTGACAGCGAAGTCCATGTAAGATCATGTAGTTGCTATCAGTAAGACCACTATTTTTTAGACTTCTTTCACAGCAACCTAGGAAACATTCTTAGGCAAAAAGGCAAGATAAAAGCTGGTGACTTGCCCATAGCAGACCAAAATTAAACTCATCCTGTGCTTTCTCACTGTTTCTTTCTCTCCTCCCACCATAGATATGGAAAGCTTGTAGGAGAGAGAATCTGCTACGCATTTATACAGTGTCAGCACAGCAAGAATTGCAAAGGTCTTTTAATAATAAACTATGTAATGACAAACTTCACAATCCAGCTTTGAGAATGAGTGCCAGTGCCCTTGGTGCCAAGTTCATTTGCTGCTTCACAACCTGATGAAGAAAGGTGTTTTCAAACAGGAATTCAGAGGATACTCATGGTGTTATCCTTGGTGTACATCATTCTGGCCCCACAGGAAGTCTTATCCCAATAATCTCAATAGCAAGCCTCTTAGCATGTGCTCCTGATTGACTTTGGTTGTTGGAACAGAATGTGGTTCTGGAAGTGAGGTTCTGTGGGTTAAAAAAATGCATTTTTCTCTGCCTTTCCTTTTCTGGAGGCTGTTATTTTCTGTAGACCATCTCCACTGAACGAGGCATTTGGCTGCCTACTCCTGGCAGTTCCGGTACCTCAGCTGGCATCTATTTTCTGCTCCTATGCCCTACTAACATGCAGTACCGGGGCCAACGAGTGAGGAGACAATCCGAGAGCTTAATCTCGGAGCATGGAGTCCAGCAGAACAGGTGAAACAAAGCAGTATGCGTGTTTAAAGTTAATGGTATTTTACAATTAAGTCTGTTTTTCTGAAAATTTCCAGTGAATTTCCTAGTGCTCCAGGCACACTGCAGCAGGTCACAAGCTGCTGGCACCTTGTGGCAGGGCAGGCTTACGAGGTCAACCTTTTTTACGTTAAACTTTTGAAAGCGGTGACCACCCCGGCGCTGGCTGCAGGCGTTGCCAGACGCTCCCGAAGCGCAGCCAGGCGCCTGGTCTGACCTCCCGCCGCTTCCCGGGAAGTAACCGGGACCCCGGGACACACCGGGCACTGCTCCAGGCGTCTGCGCTGTCACACGGCAGAGGACTCATCCCTGAGGGGGTGGTGGCTAGTGGCTTGGAGCGAGAGCACCCCGCGCACTTCGCGGCCACGTCCCTGCCGCCCGCCAGAGCGCCCACCCCCACACCCCGCCCCGCTTCCCTCCGGCGGCGCCGGGGCAAGGGGGCTGCCCGGCCTCCCGCCGTCCCCACACCGAAACCACTCCCCGCGAAGAAAGTCACCAGGGGGTGGGGAAATGGTGACAACTTCAGGAAGCCGCCGCCGGCACCGGGAGACGGCGAAGGGCGGCAGCTCGCTGGGTGGCAGCTCCCAGCCGCGTCCGCCGCGGCGAAGCGAGCCCCGCCGGCCCGCCCGCTGCCGCCATGGGCTCCCCGCAGCGCCTGCCGCTGGCCCACGTCTTCAGGGGGACCTTCGTGCACTCCAGCCGCTCGGCGCCCATGGAGATCCGCCACGGACACCTGCTGGGGGTGGACGATAGCGGGACGGTGAGCAGGGGCCGGGGGCAGGGGTGCTGTGCGGGGGCCGCGCCGGGGGGCCGGGGGCGGTGTCAGCAGATGCCCGAGGCACCGGCCCGAGCCCTCCCCGCCCCGCTCCGCCCCGCTCCGGTCCGGTGACCCTGTTCGGTGCCGGGGCCCGGGCGCGGTGAGTGAGGGGTAGGGCCGTCTCCGCCGGTCCGTAGGGAGGCCGCGGGAAATGCGCACACAACCTGCCGGGTGCCTGCGGGCCGGGGTGTCGTGCTGGCAGGAGGGGGTAGCCGGGGCGCGCTGGGCTCCCCCGGCACGGCCCTGCGGGTGGCCCAGACCTGTCCCCATCGCCGCCAGGGCAGCAGCGCGCCAGGGCCGGGCGCTCCTTCAGGTTCTCTCAGTTTTCTTTCAGTTTCACAGGCAGGTTTCCCGTTCGCAAACTATCACAGCACGCGCTGTAACTACAGCGCACTCCCTCTACTCATGCACAGCCTTCTGAGTGAGGCTTTTTTTTTTTTTTTTCTTGTCACAAGAGAAAACATGACATATGCCCATAAAGGGTTAAGAAAACGATGATGTTGGGCACAACGATTAGTGGTACAAGCCAAGTTTAGAGCAAGCGTTGCATTTACTGGTAAGGCAGGATTGATTCTGGCAGGGGAGCTGTACCGTTCCCTTAATGACAGTGCACGTTGTGTAGGTAGACTGGTGATGTCTTATTGTTAGACTAGTGAATTCTCCTTATACACTCAATAACACATGTACGTACCCTATATATAATTTAAAAAGGTCTTTTTCTTTCTTGCAGCTAAATAACAGGCTTCAGTGTGTCTGGGTTCAGTAGCATTTGAAATCTGTGCAAAGCACACTGAGCCCTTACTGAGTTTATTTTCTCTGTTCATCCAAGTCCATGAGTGTCTGTTTCAGGGCAGCCCTCTTACAGCTCTTGAGGAGTCTGGTGCAAGGCATAGCAAAGTCTATGAGAAGTGGTATTTTGGTGTATGGGAGAGGAATAAAGACTTCCATAACTGTATTGGTTGCTGTCAACTAAAGACAACAGAGCTGAATGACAAAATAGTTTGGTTTGTGTAACTCGGGTGCAGGAGGCAGAAACTCATACCCCATTCTGGTCTCTCTCTAATGACAATTTCTGTAAAAGTGTCCCTACTCAGTATCCTTAGGCTTTAAGTGATTTGTTTGAAAAACAGATATCTTAGTAAGCTGTACCTAGGAATCTGTGCTCTCAGTCACTCTCTTCCCTTCTCCTAGTGAACAAGGATTCACTGGATATTGTTTTCCTTGCATATAAATTGACACATTCTCATGCAGTTGCTTTAAAAAAAATATATTTTCCAGTAAAACTCTGTTGTCCAAAAATAAAATTCCCACTAGAATACAGTAACAAGGACTTTAATTTTCTTCACTTTTTAATACACATTCTTGGCATTTTACTATTCTAGGGTCTGATACAGTTAGTTATGGTACCCTTTATCCTATTACTCATAATTTTACCTCATGCAGAACTTCTGCTGGAATCACAGAAGAGTTAGCTTTTCAAGGACAAGCTGGCTAGAAAATTGCATACGTTTATTGTCCAAATTTACACCAAAACTGTTTCAGTATTACTCCCAAAGAAGTAAGTTAAACTAAGTAAGACTTGTTCTTTTGCCTCATGTTGCTGACTGCAACTGACTGTGGAAGACTCTTGTCTCTGACAGGGTGAATAGATCAGCTTTTGTGAACAGCCAGGTCCTGTTCTCCAGTATGAGTCCCTGTCCTCCAAGGGACAGGATCATACAGCCAGTGCCACAGAAACACTGCCCAGACTCCCACTGCACGTGGGGATACTTGGTTGGTAAAGGCCACAAATGAAATGTCGGCTCTCTGTGCTTTGCCTGTAAATGAAAAGGGAGCTTTAGCAAGGAAGACACTGCTGTCAGGTATGGAGACCCAAGTTATCGTTAAGTTAGCAAAATCAGGACTGAGTTTGAGTGGTTTGCAGAGCAGAGTGGTGCTGCTCTTGAAGAATGGCAAACAAAGAGTAGTATTCCTCAGGGTAAAGAAAATAGAGACAAGTGCAAAATGTGAGTTGTCATTGAAATCTTGGTGAAATTAACTTAGCTGAGTACAATATTAAGTAAATTGAACAAGTATTAAGCTAAAAGCTCCAGTTGGAGGCATGAAAAGAGCAAGAGCTGTGGAATAGGGGTACTTAACAGTTGTTAAGTACTGCCAAACATTGAGTCTTTTATTTAAGCCAGCTAGGATAGCAAATGATATGTACTAGCTGTTCAAGGAGGAAGGTACCAAGGTACCAACATCCATCTGGAGTTTGTTGCTTAGCCTTTCTCCACAGGTTGGGCTGTTTGTTCAGGAGCTGGGTCTAGTGAGTGCTCCTGTCTCTCATCTATCCTCACATTCTAGTTTTGGGAACTAGGCAAGCAGTAGACATCATGTCTCTAGTTGCAGAGGTCAGCTAATTATTGTGGGAACAAAGAGGGAAGAGAAGTGTGTGGGACGGAAAAGAAGGATGGATCCCTTGCTCATGTTCATGTATGAATGTCATAGCCAGAAAGAAGTAACACAGGCGCTGTTGGATCAAAAAACAGCGTTCCTTCAGCCAGTATCATTCATTTCCATTCTTTTGGTAGCAAAGTTATTTGCACTGTGGCACTTGGAAGGAGTTAGCATCTACCATGTCAGGGTTAATGCATAGTTTAGCAGACCATCTATGTGTTGATGGAGGAGCTTTGGGCATCCTTTAGAATAAAAAAAGTCAAGTTAAGCACCAGGGTAGGGGGGGTCTCAGATCCTTGTCTCTGGATCCTTTAGCCCCATCACATGGGTGACACATCAGAACTGATCGATGTGTTTGAGCACTGGTGTTAGCAGCTGTTGATGTGATACACCTTTCCCAAAGTGCTGCTTAGTCTCTGTGACTTCCTTCTTTGCAACCTGAAGGTCTTAGTGTTGCCTGTGCACTACTTTTGACTCTGCTGTGAAGTTGTTTCTTGCTTTTACAGTTTTAAGGTCCAGAACTAATTTAAAGGATCAGTGCAACAGGTTGGTTACCTTGAATGTACAACCAAATACTCAAGCAAATGTCCAAGCCTCAGACCTCAAAGACCCTAAAACATTCAGTTTTAGAAAGATGGCTAGAGAAAATACATCCTAAAGCAATGGAGAACATCTTTTGGGTAACCAAAGAGTTCTGTTGGGAAGCATGTTTGAAAAGAAGATATGTCTTGCTGATTCATCGATAGCTGCATTCGACATTAACGAACCAAATGTCAGGTTTAGGGTTGATTTCATGTGTCTGGCTCCTTTGAAACCTATTTTCTTCATTTTTCCATGATTTAAGTGTTTTATTTATCTGCACCCTATGAGTATATAATAGTAATTTCTTTTCCATGGCAACCTCTGTTTCCAGAATTTGTCATCTGGTGTTGCATATTTCTCTCTCTTTTTCCTTTTTCCCCCACCCCCCCACACAGCAACTCTAACATTACTCATTCTGCATCCATTTTGACTTCAGCATCTAAGTGACATTTTCTTTACTGCTGATCAGAAAATTCAGTGGGTCTGTATTCTAAGCCCTCTGCAGATACATACCTAGTTAAGCTGGCTATATTCCTCTTCAGAAGGAGAAAGATGCAGCTTCATGTGAAGTATTAATGGACTACAATATTCTTGCGATTTTCACTAGCGTGGTATTTATTTATATTGTATGATTTTAACAGGTTTATTTCTGACTAAAATTTTTAAACATCTGCTCTTCAGACAGTGTAAATCTTATAAGCCATATGTGCATTTAAAAGGCTAGGCAGCCAAAACCCTCTTGTCTACAGTTGAGCAGCCTTTGCTTATTTTTCTTTACAGAACAAATAGAAACTGCAAAAGGTAATGTCATATATATATTAAAAAAAAATGGGCGTGTAACTAACTGCCAAACAGCGCTCTTTTGGTCCTCTTGATCTTCCTCCTAAGTTTCTTCCTGTTGCCTTTTTACAACTATTTTATCTTGCCTTTTTTAATATTTTTTTAATTGCTGCCTTAGAAACTGCTGGCCTGAGGGTGATACAGGTCCTCAGTGTGGGCATCTTCACAGGAGCAGAAAGATACCAATAGCGCTAAGATTACTCCCTTGAACTTAGAGGAATGAGGTCTTAAACCAAGGAAGGTGGAAGACTGTGAGTTAGTTTCTGACAGAAACAGTGGTTAGGCTAGAATTCCTGAAAGCTCAGGGTAGACAGTCATTGGCTGGGAGATGCATCCTTTACTCTGTCAAGTGTTGCAGAAACCTGGTTTCTGCTTGGAGCTTGTAGTGGGCATTGTAGTTCCTAGACTCTCCGCTCTTCATTTTTTGGAGAGTTTTCATGCATATTATTGCCAGACCAGAGAATTAAAAAGCTGAGAATTCAGCTGCCAAGAGTCGTGTTGTAGACTAAAACACCATGGAATTTAAAAATAAACAGTAAGTGTGCTAAAATTGTGACTTAGCAACAGAAACTCAGTAGCAGTAGAGTTGATGTTCTCGAAGAGTCAAATGGGGCTGAGATAGGCTCCAAATTGCAGTTTTTTTGAAATAAACAAAGATCTTGAGCATGCTTTTAGTCTGTTCTGGAAACTGAAATCATTATCCTCATTTTTTTCCTCAATTCCTTTTCTGTACGTAGGCACTTAAAAAATAAAAAAAAAAACCCTCAACATTAATGATGTGAGCAGAAAATTAGGAGATACTTAGCTCAGTGCCAATTAGTCCTAGGCAAAGCAATTAATTTGACCCTTCTGGTTTTGAGTACTATAATTGCATTCCCATAAGGCTGTCGCATACCTCCACGATGAGCAGCCATACTGCTAGCATTGCGGTATGTTACAGGAATGCCAGTGGACGCTGAAGTCTGAGCAGTCTTGCCTGCGTATTACTTGAGAATTAATTAATTGTTTTCTTACAAGTTACAAAGTGGGCGCGGTTATTCACTGGATTGTAAGTAGGTATTTCAAAATCATGCTTGATAGTCAGGAAGAACAAGTATTTCAATGCAAACCTATCACCTTTGTAGTAAGAGTGTAAAATCTGTTTTAAGCTATGACTTGTTTTGCCTTCATGTAAAGCTGATGTGGGATACAGGCGTAAAGAATCTAACTATGTTTTGGTTTTTTTTCTTTTAGATTGTGTTTTTCGAACAAACTGATCAACAAGAGCAACTGGCTGAGAAGTGGGGGTTCAAAACATCTGACATAAGAGAACTGAGTAACTAGTATGTGTTTTGTTTAGATTAATTTCAGCAAGTGCCGTTTATTCTCTGAGTGAAGTAATGGAAGTCTTTCTGAATACGTTGTGGTGGGGAGGATGTTAAACCAAATCTCATGGGCAAAACTCTTTTTCAGCTCTGTGAGGGATCTTAACCCAAGAGCTGACCGTGTCCTGGGACTTGGAGGGTGGACAATCTGTACGGTGTTTGCATTCCTTAGTTTGGAACGGCAGCCATGGCTGAATTGTGCTGGCTGAATTACAGTGCACAGAACAAAATGCTGTATTTATCTTTCTTACATGACCTCTTCTGTGCTTACAGAAGTAAATTACATACATCCTTCAGATTAAATTTTATGTCCATTTTGTTAGCAGTGGGCTCTGCCTAAGTAGCTTGAAACTCTAGACTTTGTAAATGTAGGTAACACTAACACTACAGATACAAAACTCAATTGCTTGGGCTTTGACACAGTCCTTAGTAAAAACTAATAAAATTAGAAGATTTAAACCTTCTAAACACAGAACCTTGGATTTCTAAATGTATTGGCAGCTAGAGCATTTCTTTTTTCTTCAGCCAGTGAAATCCCCTACCTTTCTGGTGAAGTGAAATAGTTTTGGATGGCCCCTTCTTGCTTTGCATGCAGTAGCAGAACTATAAACAACCTGTGGCTTGGAATCTATTGCTGCTGCATCATTTTAGTGTTCAGTTGTTAAAAAATCTGTGTTCTTTGTTGGAAGGCTAATCGTACAGTGTATATGAGTCATCAGATGTTTTCTTCACTTGAAATAGCCTGAGGAAAATGGAAGGTTCTGGGAGCATGGATCAGATTGACAAAGATCTTTCAGCATTTTTAGTGTGCAGGAAAACAGGAAGGGGAACTACAAAGAGATGAAATCACCGTTCATTCCTTAGTCTGGGAGAAGGAGAGTGAGAGAAATTTTATACTGTATGGAGTTCCAGCACAAACCAAAATAATTATAGCAACTTCTTGGTGATGTTAATATATTCACCCTGTTACAGCATGAACACTACATGACAACAGACAATATTACAGTTCCATTGTAAATATGCCTTTCTTCTCAAGATATTGAGCAGAGGTTTTTTTCACTGGTGTCTGTGTCTTCATTTGTAGACACAGTGGCTGTTCTTCCATTAAACTTTGAAATTAATTGATTGAATATATGTATGTATAGACATGTGTATAATGCAGAGAAAAACTGGTACAGTTTTGTAAATGTAATGGCCTGTCAGCTAGAGACATTCCAAATATATCCTTACTAGAAAGGAAGACTGTGCCAAAATCTCTTTTTGGGGTGGGTTCTGCAGTGGGGTAATTTTAGTTATTGTGAAGTCTGTTTGGCTTTATTCAGTGTTGGTATTTAGTCTGCGTAAGTATTAAAGATAACTGGATTCATCATGCTCTTATATTGTTTTTCTCTCAGCTATAAGTAAGTCTGTATAAAAGTTATTATTATGTAAGTCTGTGTAAAAGTTATTCAACTGCTTCATACCATAAAAGGGGTCTGGGTAGCACAGTAGGAATTGATATGCTGATGCTCAAAGAGGAAAGGTAATCTGTACTTGCCATTTACTCTGGTGGAATTTGCTCAAACATACTGTTTAAAGCAAAACTACTTACTGTGGAAAATTTTGTGCTGTTTTGGGCTGTTGTAATTCTCATTTCTTTCCCTAGTGAATTCTTCATGCCAGGAATGGTTGATACACACATTCATGCCCCTCAGTATTCATTTACTGGTACAAGAGTAGATCTGCCTCTTTTGCAGTGGTTGACTACCTACACATTCCCAACAGAAGCCAAATACAAAGACAGTGATTTTGCAGAAGAAGTGTACACCAGAGTTGTTGTAAGTACTGCAAATGTCATTTACCTTCTTGACGACACTCATATTTGTGAAATATATGTATGTTTTCAGAAGGTCAGCAGAATTAGTAAAGCATGTTTTAATGTCATGAAGACCAGATAGTATAGCTGCAGTTCTAATTGCCAGACAAGATTGTCACCTGCTAGTTCCAGTCTTGTTCTGTTTTTGCTGGTAAGACAGTTCATTTGATCATATGGATAACAATGAACTTGTTTATAATTTTTTCTGATATCTGAGTACTATGACCAACATTTAAGAGTACTCTCAGAGCTAGTGTAGCCAGCAGGTGCTGACAACGTCAATGCAGAAATATCTAAGCATGGTAAAAAAAAATTATGTCAGAGTATATTTCCTTTTCTGTACAAAAAGCCTCTTGTGGAATTGTCTTCTGCAAAGATTACATGAAAGAGATGATGCTTCTCACAGGCAACAAATCTGGGGTGTTCTGGAGTAATTAAGAAAGACGTTTCTACAGCTGAGATCCTTGGAGCAGGAATATATTTCACTGCAGGGGCTTTAGCTCAAGTCTGTCAACGGTGTTGTGACACAGAGATACTGTGTTTGATCTAGACTGATTCTAAGCAATATAAAGGCTTTAAGGTCAAATTCCACTTGATGAACAATGAGCAGCTCAGTCACATTGCAGAGTACTGATTCTGTCCTATAGCTGAAATGTATCCTTTAATATGTAGACTGAAATATCTTCAACAGATTAAATGATTTGGTCAGCATAAGTTGCCTTGCATTTGTCTAATACTGTGACAACATGTGTCAAAATTATAGCGTAGTGAATCTGAAATAAAGACTTATACTGTCCTTGCCACAGAATTTTTTTAGAAAATTATTTTCTGCCACCTGCCATAATAAAAACAGGAGCAGCTTGCTCATAAACTCTAGTGACAAGCACACATGCCCTCAGCTACTTAAGACATTGAAGTGACCTCATGTTCCAGCTGTGTGCCTCAACATACTGTTACTGTCTCCAGTTCAGACTGGGTGACATTAGCACAGCTAAAGTACTTGCTGTGCAGGGTGTTTAGTAACATCACTTGGGAAAGAACTGCCAGTGAGGGATGGGAGTTAGCTGTAGGAGCTTCAGCATAATGGTTAGGCTCTCCCTATGTCTATCAAATGGGACAAGGCCAGGAAAATGTTTTCACCCCCAAATGTTTCAGAATATCAGTTGCTCTGCAATGTCTGATGGGGCTGATAATAACCTTCAACTGTTAGACACAGGACTAAACCTGCAGGAAGCAGATGCTATTTCATATGTGTCTTTGTACTTTTGGAGTTGTAATGAAAAAATAGTGATTTTTTTTAAACCAAAATTCCGTTTCAAATAAACACTTTCTATACCAGGTAAAAGAAACAGATGAGGTGAAATTTGCCAGATTTTAGCTGGAACCTCCTCTGGTCCCTCAAATTTTACGAAAGCCAGTTCTTGATGCTGATGATTTAGAAACCACGTTTTTAGCTTTCATTTAACAATGATGTTAGGAATCCAGAAGTGGAGAATTCTGAGATTTAAAAGCTAAGAAAGGCAAAGGTAATTTGTCTCAGTAATGAAATTTTAGGAACCCTTAAAGACATTTTTTTCAATTGTTGGCTTTAATTTAAATATTGTAAGGAAAAGACAGAGCTTGGCTTTGTGTTTGTCAAATAATTGGCTCTAGCCATTCTCAAAAGTTGTGTTGGATGCTCCACCTTCTTTCTCATAAAAAAAAATTCTCAGATTACATTGTAGCCAGAATTCAAAAATGCAATTTAAACCTGTATGTTGAATGGGTTGTCAAGTAGTATGCATTAGTCCCAAGATCAAGTGAAGCTGTAAGTTTAATCGTGACTTAATGTGACTGTAAATGGCTCTTCATTTATACATGTCCTCCAAACATAATATGAACACGTATCAACTACCCTCTCCTTTTAAATGGTGTAATTAAATAAATAATTAACTACACTGAAGAGTTGTTCTCAGTTTACTTTTACCTTGCAGTTTATTACTTTGTATTCAGGGATAACAAAAGGGTTTTATACTATTTATTCCAAGCCACATCAGGTAACCAAACAAAACCAGCTACTTTTTCCCAAAAGCCTTGCTTTGCTAATGTTAGGTAAACAGTGCTTCACTGTGGAAACCAGTGCCTTTCAAAGCTAGGAAATAACATAAATGACTCGTTGGTTGTATTTCTAAATATGAGTCAGAATTTATTTCCAGTTTGAGTGAAGGAAATACAGACTGGTTTCTATGGGTTTAAGTGTTGTTAAAATCCTTATGGATTTGGAAGAGAAAGTTTTGTATTTATCAACACTCAGACTTAAAAAAGCAATTGTGAAATTAAAAATCTATATTTTACTTTCCTACTTCACTGCACAATTTCACAATAACTAAATGTTCTCAGAGTTTGAAATGAGACTGCCTGTTCTGCAATTTGGCAGCTTAACTATTTTTTTTCCAGACAGTTGAAACTGATTTCTTTTTATAGAGACGAACTCTAAAGAATGGCACAACTACAGCTTGCTACTTTGCAACAATTCACACAGATACTTCTCTTCTTCTTGCTGAAATTATAGGTAAGACTAACAGTGAGTTTTGAAGGATGTTGTGCAGACTGTGTTAGCTGAAGGAAACAATGCTTAGGAGTTTTAGACTAGCTAGGGGTCTGTCTTTCTACTAATTTGTTTTTTGTTCATTCTATCTGTCATACTGCGTCCCCAGAATCCACCCAGGTTACCCTTGTTCACCTAACCGCCTCTCTCCTACTGCTGTTTTGTCTAGTCTCTTCATTTCCCACATCAGCTGCTGGCTGAGCTTGAATTAGGTCTGCTGGAGCTGCTCTTCAGCTGCAGTTCTCTGCTCTTTCTAGCTTTTGGTATTTGAGGATTAAAGGACTGAATGTCAAGATGTGCAGTCAGTGCATTAATTTCCTGATATTCTGAAATTGCAGTTGAGAATCAATATCAAAACTCTCCACGTGCCCTCCAAAACCAGAACAGTGGGAGTTGCATCAGGTTCTTATCCGTCCCTTTTGTTCACTGTTGCAAATGCCTGCTGTCTGAAAGTGCTGTGGTTCTTGCAGGATTTCTCAAGGCTGAGCTAGCTCCCAAAGCAGACCAATTTAATGAGAATCTGTTTCCATCAAAATCTCCCTAGCCTTTCTAATTTTCTAGGAAAACCTAAAACTTCGAAGCCATTGTATTCAACAACTCAGACAGTAAAAATGAACAAAAGAGATCTAATTTAGAAACACATTTAAAATCTTAGAACTGAATATTACATGCATTCCTTTTAAGTCTTACACTTAGCATGAACAAATCCCAAGAAAGAGGCTAGAAGTAGCTCTGGTAATTTTCTCCATCCAGCTGCATGTGGGAGGCATATAAGGAACCTCATTCCTTTCTCTTAATGAGAGATATTTTGCCGAGATCTTTGTGCCTTTTCTCAGCTCAGCTCAGCTCATCTACCACAGCTACTATACTTTGATGCTTGTGTTTTGCATCCACGACTTCACACTGGTCTTTTTCATATACTAACCTTATGAATTCTGGTTGTGGTTAAACTACAGTAATCTTGTCTTCAATTATAACATTTATAAAGTTGGGCACTCATGTGGAAGAGGAGAACTGTTTAAATGTTTGGGAGTTTTTTCTCTTTTCTTTTTCAACCTTCAGAGTCACATGGATGCTCCCAACTTAAAGATAAGAAAAGAGCATAAATTCTCTTTATGTTAAGTGAAGCTGACTTGAGTGGAATTTTCTATTTTGATTTCAGTACAGGCCTTGGTAGGAGTTTTTGAGAACCAGTGATTTTAAGTTCTATATTCTTATGCA
The DNA here is from genome assembly GCF_963210335.1 of Falco punctatus. Taxonomy (NCBI): domain Eukaryota; kingdom Metazoa; phylum Chordata; class Aves; order Falconiformes; family Falconidae; genus Falco; species Falco punctatus. The sequence continues at coordinate 39,635,256 of NC_137586.1, read as the reverse complement.
TCTCAACAGATAAATTCGGTCAACGAGCCTTTGTTGGAAAAGTCTGCATGGATATGAATGACAGTGTGCCACAATACAGAGAGATTACTGTTGACTCTGTCCTAGAGACAGAAAGGTAAGGTGATTAAATTGATGGCACAACCTTTAGAAATAAGACTTTTTCATACATCTGAAAAGCTGACTAAGAACTTACAGGTGTAAGTTCATTTGGAACAGGTTTTTTCTTCCAGAAGTATTGTTTCCTACAGTCTGGCCATTCCTGTGTACCCAGTCGCTGCACAGTCCAAGTGGCTTCTCTCCAGCTCTTCCAAAGAATGGGAGAAGCTACAGCTCTAGGGTTCAGAGAGAATATGTATTTGTTATTGTCTGTTTTCTGCCTCCTCTTTTTCCTTCACAGCTCAGTGTGTGTAGGTGATGTGACCTGGCATGAGATGGCAGGGTGGCAATCAATTCCTTCACCCCCGTTAACTTCTGAGCTGTTTTCTTCCCCCCTTTAGGATAATGCTTTACTGAAGTTGTAGGATTCAGCTTTCATATTTTAAACATGCTGTGGTTCTCCTCTCCTTCAGCATAGTACCGGTGAAATCGCTGTAACTTGCAGCTAAGAGAATGAAGGAGAATTAAATCGAGGGAATGTACGTGGTGGAGGAGACCCAAGACACCCTGCTGTCTTAGGTTTCCCTTGTCTTTTGCCTCCATGCTCAGAAAATGCTTAGGCAGACATACAGATTTTCACATGGGACTATTTATTTACTTATATAAATGTTTCAAATACCATGCTGAAAAAGAAAATATTTAACAGTAATATGATCATCTTGATGCAGTTGTGTGAAGTTGCAACCTTATTTTTGCAAATCATGCTATAAGAATGCCAGTAAAGGTTAGAAGTGGTCATCGATTTCTAATGGTGTTTATATTTAAAGACATTTTAAAAATATGTAGTATTAATCATTTGCACTCTCCTAACATTTGTTTTCCTTCATGTAAATCCCCAGTTTTTGTAATACAGCATGAGTCCTGCTGAATGGGTCTGAAATGGCAGAACTTCCAGTTTTGATTTTTTTTAAAGCTTCAGAATGATCTAAATAGCTTTATTTTATATCCAACTCCCCTTTTATTTGATTGTGTTAATAACAAATGTTTCTCAGCTTTGGATGAGGGTGTGCCACAAGTACTCCGGAGCTGTGTAGACAAGAAAGCTGTGTGCTTGTCAGCATGGATCAGAAGTACTTACTTACCTCATCAGGCCCAAATTGCAGCAATGCAATTGCAGAGGGATGAAAAAGCTGTTCCTTTTAAGAGGGCAACATTCGGATATTTTTTTTTAAGAACCTAAGAAATGTGATCTGCCACACTGTCAGGAAATGGATTACACTGTTTTCAGTTCTTTACAGTTAACCTCTGGAAATACTGATATTGTATGCATGGAAATAATATACAATTCCAGGTACTTCATAAATTAAATCTAAATTCAAGTCAAGCCATCTGGGAAGAGGAGGACCCATGTTCACATCTATTCTGCTGCAGAGGACAGTGGTTTGAACCTGAGCTTCTTTCTTTCCTCGTAGAGGAGTACATAAGCCAACAAAGTGTAGGGTATTTTGAGAAAGGTGTTTCAGTTTTTAAACAATGCTTACACTGTTCAAAGAATTTGAAAAAGAGTTAAAACAGTTATCTAGAGGGTTTGGATTATCACCTAGGAGTTATACTTGTGCTGCAGTTTCTGCCTCAGTGAATATTGTGTCGTTATACCTGGTGGATCAATAAGAGGAGGGACAGACAAACGATACCTAATTCAAACTATGTATTGGCTCTCAAAGTGAGGCAATGGTGGGCTCAAACTGCAGTGGTCATTGTGGAAGTTGAGCTTAGGTCTCTCGCGTGAGCTGGTGATCTAGCACTGGCTTCAGCGTTGTGAGTCTAGCCTACACCATCATTTTCTTCTCCATCTGAAGACATTTGACAAATCTGATTCAAATTTGCTGTGACCAAAATGGCAGCTTCTTCTGAATATAAACTGTGACATAAAAATTCACAGAGATCTAGCCAGAACCTATCTCAAACTGACTTTTGAAAATTATTTGCATATGCTGTGCTTACGAGTTTTCAAAGAATTTCTTCCCTGCAAAATCAGAGGAAGTTTTATTTGCTCATCTGCCTTATCCATACTGACTGCTTGGAGTTTTTTGTAGAGGTCCCTGAGGTAGCTGCTTTTATTTAACAAAGTAAGTGAATCTATATGTATTTTCCGTAAGGTAGCTTAATTTATGCTCACATTAATATAAGCATTTCCAGAAAATGGAAGATTCTTTAAGTGAATGAGGATGTATACAACTACTGTAAGTGAAGTATGAAATATTATAGTGTTTTTTAAAAAAAAATATTTAAAATAAGAGAATATATTTAAACCTGTGATTTAAATTCATGGACAGACAAATTTGAGTGTGGGGTTTTTTTTTCCTCTAATATTGGCAGCTGTAGCTTATAATTATGTTTTCAGTGAATTTAATGTAGCATGTATTTGGTCTTCAGTGAAAATTCAGAGTAATTACCACGTCTAATGTTAATTATTGCAAATAAAAAAAAATTGTATATTCACAGTCAAATTCACAGCTAGCATGGTTTGATGTAACTATCTTGACTTCATTGTGTTCTTACTATTTCATCTGAGAATCTGGCCCAGCTTTCATTAAAAAATGGATCTATGTCTGAAATCTTAATAGGGTATCTAAGTAAATATTTTCTGTATTTTTTGTATTTTATAGCACAGATGACAGATTTATAACAGATTTTTTCTACCCTTTTTCAGGTTTGTTAAAGAACTATTGGAGAAGAAAGTAAGTAGAATTCTCCTTTGTATGCACTCCTGTATTCAGAAGATGCTGTGTGAATGTATGAAATAGTTAATCCTACTTGGACAAACGTTGCTGACTTAGTGTCCAAATCAATAAATATACATCTTTCTGTGTAGTAGACAGGTGTTATCAATCTGAAAAATGTTTTGTTAGCCATGTTGCTGGGAGATAGACTTGAAGCAGTGTAAATTCAGTTTCATGTGGTCAGAGCACATCAGAGTAATATTCTGTGTTTGCTCTATTGACTTTAAAATATCCAGCTTCCTCGAATGGACAATTTTCTGTTAAAGGAAGATAGAATTCACTGTCTCTCTCTCACTCTCTGGTGTATAAATAGACTGGTAAAAGAAGTTCTTACCAGCATAAATCAGTGTTTTTACAGTAGGGTTACTAATCCATTACCAAATTAGTATTTTGGGTCAGCACATGTCTTCCACTGTGTTTTTAAAGAAGTTCAGGTTTACACTCCTGAGGTAAAGGTAGAGGTGTAGACTCCAGTAGTACAAGCAGGGATACTTTTCTTACCAGCCTTTTGTTTTCAATGGCTTAATTTGTTGACATTTGTGTCTTAAAATATTGAAGCACAGATGCTTAGAGTTTAATGCCTAAATCATATGTATTAGTAGAGTAAGTCAGCTGATCTGCAGAATTCCTGAGCTTCTTGCATGTGGGAGGTGGTATAAGAAACTGCAAACTGTGCTATTATATACTGTCTTGTAGTGGTGCCACGTGCACAGCTGTGGCCTATGACTGAAGAAAGGCTTGTAATGCCATTGTCTCTTTTTTATGAAAATATTAATTCAGAAGTTCAAGCTGTAAACGTTTGTGGCTCTAGTCTTGGTGTCTTCTGCACTGTTTCCTACTGTGTAGCATATCTGGTGCTGAATCTTCCTATCTAGGGAATAGAAGGACAGTTTGTTGCTGTCATGAGTGAAGAAGACTGAACAAGAAAAGGCTTTGGTTTTGCAGAACTCTGCAGTTTTGCATCATTACATCTTTGATGTTTACAGAAGCAAAACTTGGAAAAACATCTGGTCATTCATCTCAGTTGTTTCTCGTAATGCATACTGGACTGTCAGCAAATATGAAGAAGCATCTACTGCTTCTCCTGAAATCTGGTGAAATCTTGATGACTCAGTGAAAGAGTTCTAATGAAAATAACTTCCTTACTAAAGTTCATTAGAAACGTTTTCAAGAAAAAAAAAACTTTGGTTCTCTGTTTCTGAGGTGAAATTACTAATACAAATAAGGAAATGACTATACAGCTTAATTTTAGTTGGCAAGGATGCAGTAAACAGTAAGTGGTGGAGACAAAATGTAATTGCTGTGTAAATGCTTGTCTTAATTGTGGTTACTGAGTTACATATGTAGAATCCCAAGTGTGTCTTTTTAATATTTCCAGTATCCAAGGGTGCAGCCTGTAATAACGCCCCGCTTTGGCCCTTCCTGCACAGAGGATTTGCTGTATGCACTTGGCAATTTAGCACAGACCTGTGATCTCCATGTGCAGGTAAGCTCTGAGAGCTCTGTATACGATTTACATAGTTTGGACAGATAGCATGCCAACCAGGGTTTTTTCATAATGTCAGCAAAACATTTAAATCACATTCTTTCCTTGGAGTCTGACTTTTAAATTCCTCTGAAATGATTGATGGTACTCTGCAAGAACGCAGTGATGTGCACAGGAAGTGAGAGGGGTCATGACTGGAAGGATGCACAGTTCAGCAAGCCCCAGCGCATGGTTGGTAGGAGACCAGCTGTCGGTATCGTAGGCTAGAGCAATCCTTGGGTTGCTAAAGGTTGCTCTCCCTAATCCAAGGGTGTTAACATCTGTCTCTTTGCCTTCTGCTGTTTCTGTACAGAGCAATTTCAGTAGATAAAAGAATTACTTTCCTTTGTATCTTATCTAAAACTGTTAACATAGCTGTAGGATTTCCAGTGTGATGAGGTTTCTGTGTTTAAAAAAATACATATTTTAAAGCTTTCAGGTCTATTGAAACTTCAAGATGTTTCTTTTTTTGGTTACACCGTTCTAAGCATATACTGTTTTAAAGCTATCCAACATTAGGATTTTTCATCATTATGAAGTGGGCATTTTGAAAATATATGCTCCAATGGGAGTACAGGAGGATCAGATTTTTATCTGAGACCAGGAATTAATCAGCCCATCTGAAGATACATGGAGCAGCTACCTATATGTTGCCCTGATCCCAGGGTCCACTCTGTGGTAGGCTGGTTCTCTCTTTTACCTCACAGTCATATGTATTATTTGATTTATTAATTTAATGTTTGCCAAATATCAGGTGGGCCATTATGTCACCAGACTACTGAGGCAGACTACCCAGGCATACCATCTCATATCACTTTTAAAAGAACAAGTGGAGTTACTCTTTTGGGTCCCAGGGACCTCTCTGATGAAAACAGAAAACCAAGGACTAGATCTAACTATAGGCTTTACAAATACTAGTTTCTATTATCATATGTTTAGCACCAGTAGTTTGCTTAGAAGGTTGTTACTTCAAGTTTAATGCTGTTTAAGCCACTCATTGCTATATATTTTCTTACTGCAGAGTCACATAAGTGAGAATGAAGAAGAACTGAAACTTGTGGAGAGCATGTTCCCTGCCTACCAGAATTATACTGAATTGTATGATAAAAACAAGCTGCTTACCAGCAAGGTAACTGCATAAAAACTTGCACAGCATAGCGTACACCTATCCATGTAGAGAATATGGTGGTTAACTGTAGTTACCTGAAAGTTTGTATTGTTTTGTCAAGGTCAGTGACATCTGGGGGAGGGTGAATTGGTTTTATATTCCCTATTGCACAGGTGCTGGTCAAGGTTTTGGAACTTTAGACAAGCCCACACTTTTCCTAAGCATTTTAGGGGGGATGAACAATAAAGATCTTTTATGCTTCCTGATCCATTTTCCAAGAGCTCCAAAGAAAATTGGGGCAGTGGGATCAGAAGAAGACTAGGTAAAGCTAGTATTGTAGGAGCTAGTAATTCTTCAGGAGTACCCAGTTATCCTTAAATTACAATGTTCTTGCACACTGGTTTTGCCTGAGAATTTGTTCTGTGGTATTATGGTATGACCAACTTCATGTTTTGGCAGTTTCCTGCAGAAAAGCAGCTGGTCCTCTTGTCTTCTGTGTGTGAACCTTGCATACAGAAAGGCACACTTTACTGTTCTAACTATCCAAAAGCACTCTCATCTCGTCAGCTGATTTTACCAAGTATTGAGAGGCACAGTGTCCTGAAGAGTTGAAATTCATTAAAGCTTTAGGCTGGCGAGATAAATGCCAGCAGATCTGATAGCAGTCCACACTAAGTACAGGTTTGGTTTTGCCAGGGGACACCATATTAGATAGTGGAGAGCCCATGCAAGAGTGAATATGAACAGCCAAACTACAGTCAGAGTGCTTAAACATCAGTCAAATTAATTAAAAATTTTAGGAGGGAATTTTCAGAGGCACAGAGGGCAGCTGCCAACTCCCTGGGAATTAGCTATTGAGTTTCCATTTCTGTCTTTGAAACTATACCCCAGTAAATTACTTATATACAGTCCTCTTTTCCTGAGAAATCAGTATGGTTTACTTAAGTATGCACACAGTATTAACTTCTGCTCTCTTACACAATCCTATGCATGCTGTTTTTTTGCATCAGTGTGCTGAAGAGAGTATTAGTGCTGCAAAAATGTAAGTCTTAATTCTGTCAAACTTTTATAGGCTCAGCGCTGGTAATGGTCACTGAAAATGGGGGCTACTGGTTGGCTGGGGAAGCATTCTATTGAACACCAGCATGACAAAACCACAGGCATTCACCCCTCCGCAACCACCAAAACTAAGACACAATTTTTTTAATGTTTTAAAAGTATGTTTTTCAGAGCTGTGGCTGAAATATTTCCTTCTTTTTAAAAAGTAAAGATATGGTTCAGCAGCTACCATATGGATATCCTTAACATAAGATGTGGCTATTCTCATTGCATTTTCAGTTATGCTTGAGTTTGATGAGTAGAGGTGGCAAGGGTACAGTGCTATTAGGAGATGCTCAGTGGAACCTGTCCCTATGCCCTTCTCATTTTTATCAGCAGATTGCAAGGCCTAACAGAGTTCTTGCTCTTTTTGAGCGGGCAATGGACGTATGAGGCAATTCCAATTAGACTTGTCTGGGAGTAATTGTTTTATGTCCAATTAAATGATACTATCCTATACTTACTTCTATGTTTTGTGCATACTGCTTGTGAACTTACTTCTAAAATCAATTATGTAGGCCAAGAAAAAAAAGTCATTAATCACTTGCATAACAAATTAAATTATTTTAATGGAAGAATATTCCAGAGGTACATATTTACCTGGTGAAAACCTTTAGAGACACAATGGGAAACATGCTAAGAGTACATACATCTTTCATCGTATCTGATGTACTCCTAGCCCTAGTACTTAATCTCTGTGTTAGCTACAAAATACAAATCATAAGGTTGCCTCAGTGTTAGGGCATTTTTGCATTTGTTCCTTGAAGCTGTTAAGTCACAGCAATCACTGCAAAAGTCAACACCCTGTCTTCTTTCATTAATAAATGAAAAAAAGCTGAGGGAGTGATACATCAGGCATGCTAAAGTTAATGAAATTTTCTCTCCTGTCAATTTCAAGAGCTTTATCCAACAAGTGCATTTATGTCCCTTGATAGTAACAGGTGTCCTTTTCGCTATTAAAAGCAGTGCATCAAAAATCACAGGCACTGAAGTAAATGCAATATTGAGTAAACTGGTGATTCTGATTTTTCCTTAGACAGTGATGGCTCATGCCTGTTATCTTTCTGAAGAAGAGCTGGAAATATTTAGTCTTCGTGGAGCTGCAATTTCACATTGCCCCAATTCTAATTTTTCGTAAGTTAATAAAAAAGAGTTGTGTACAGCTAAATAAAGCTCTTGTTCACTTAGTGGCCCGAGTCCAGCCTACTGTTAAAAGGACATTGCACAAAAGTGACATTGGATTGAGCTTGACCATTCATGCTCCATTTCTCAGTATGGTGATATATATATATATGTGTGTGTGTGTATGTATGTATATATATATTTATTTTTTAAACTTTATTTCTTTTGACTGTTCTATCAGTGGCAGATTCAGGCCATCTCCCTTCCCCTCAAAGTATGCATATGTATTGGGAAAATGGGAATGGGCTGTATAGCCATGTTTCTATTAAGCAGAAATAAGATACTGTATGGTATCCAGCCAGGATACTGTACTAAATGTTGATAGTCATTTTGCCTTTACCATAATCAATATCTTGTTTGTGGTGATGTACAGGAGCTCATGAAATGACTTCCCATCTGGAAAATACTTTGCACCATATTTGAATTTTTTCATAGGTGTATTGAGAGCGCTTTTTCAGTACATAACTATAAAAGCGTGGGTTTTAATTAAGAAAAACTGCCTTTATTTTTAGTGATTAAACCCCATCTTTCAGATGTATGAATGCAAATGCTCCATCCCAGTTTTGTAACCCAAATCTGTTGCACATGTTCTCATGAAATGGCTCTGTAGCCTTACTCTTCCTGAACTTTCTCTGCGTGTATCACACAGAACACATTTCTTCTTCCAATCCAGATTGCGCAGTGGTGTCTTAAATGTGCAGAAGGTCCTGAAACACAATGTGAAGCTTGGCCTTGGCACAGGTTAGTAGTTTGCTCTGACAACGTTTTTTTTTTCTTGGAAACCATTGGGAGATACAGAACCATGCCTGTTTGTTCATATTTCAAATTTAGTATGTCTGGAAGTTATGGACCTGCTTTACCTGCCTGCCCCCACCCCCCACCCCACCCTTCTAGAGTGCTGAAATCTAGAGCTGGTCCACAAGCATTTTAAAATAAAACCAAAAATGAATGAAGAAAGTTTTTTTCCTGTTGTGACAGTAAACAGGGCTTGAACAATTGTTACGTGTTTCTGTGTTGTGTTCTATTTACCTGATCTTGTATGTGAGAGCGTTTATATTAGATATTATATATTCAGAGACAGTGCTTGCCAGCAAAACTTTTTGTGTTTATCACATCTACCGCTTTATAACATTTAATTACAGCTCATAGAAATGGAACCCAGAGAATTATTCCCAAAGCTTGTTTCTAAGAATCTGATCCCTTCTAGATGTTGCTGGTGGATATTCAGCTTCTATGCTTGATGCCATCAGGAAGACAATGATGGCATCTAACAGCCTGCAGATCAATAAAGTGAATGAAACAGGATTAACACTTGAAGAAGCTTTTCAACTTGCCACTCTGGGAGGAAGCCAAGGTAAGAAGAAATTTCTACAGGATGTGCGCAGAGAGCTACAGCTCTTTTTGATATTACATCTCCTGTCTTTAAAAGATGGCTGAATTCACAGATTTTCTGGTGCTGTAGTAAAGTCAGTAGTAATATCTGCTGGGCAGAGATACCGATACCCTTCAGTCTGTAACACCCGTACTAGGCTCATAACAGAAGAGTATTTGTGTTGATGTTGACAGTTTAATAAGAAACTTAATGATTTTACAGGGTTGTACATTTTCTTTGCAAAGATCCTCAGACTTCTTAATCATTAGTGCTTGTATGTTTATCACAGCAATTGGAAATCTGTTTTCTCAGCAACCTACACTTGGAGGAAAAGCTGTGCAAAATCATGCATCCAGTTTGTCATCAGTTTATTTTTGTTTCTGCTTTTTGAGCTCTCATTGTCCTGATTTCAGCTGTGATAGAGTTAATTTTCCTCTCATCAGCTAGTACACCGCCGTGTTTTAGATTTAGTATGAGAATAATATTGATAACATACTGATGTTTTTAGTTGATGCTGGGTAATGTTTATACTAAGTCAAGGACTTTTTAGTGTCTCATGCCCTGCCAACCAGAGGGCTGGAGGGGCACAAGAAATTAGGAGGGGACACAGCCAGGACAGGTGAACCAAACTAGCCAAAGGGATATTCCATACCACACAACATCATACTTAGGATGTAAAATGGGGGGAGTTGGCTGTGAGCTGCTGATTGCTGCTGGGGGGCTGGCTGGACATCAGTCAATGGATGGTGAGCGATTGTATTGTGCATCACTTGATGGGGTTTTTCTTCTTAATTTTTTTTCCTTTTCCCTTCGCTCTCCTTTTTATTACAATTGTTGTTATTATTATTTTTATTAATTTTATTCCACATACTAAATTGTTCTTATCTCAACTGTTGAGTTTTACCTTCTTCCCAATTACTCCTTCTCCCCATCCTGCTGGGTGTTGTGGTGGGGCAGTGAGAAAGCAGCTTGATGGTACTTAGTTGCCAGCTAAAGTTAAACCATGACAGTGAGGCAATTTGTTGCTGTCTTTCCAGCAAATCAAAACATCGTGCAAATCACTTCTCAGTCAGAGAGAAGCATAAAGTTTAAGCGTGATATGCACATCTGCGGAAAATAGTCATATAGTCTATGGGTTATTCTGATCCACTGGCATGTTTTGTCATGATCGCTGTGCCCATACTGATTTATACAATTAGAAAAGCTTTAGTGCAACTTCTGTGATTTAGCAGAGAGCAAATCCACACATAAGTAAAGACTTACTACTTTTTCAGTTAGCAGAAACGATCTCACTACCTGTTAAAGAATGGGTCCCAAGTCTTTTCAGTGTAACTTTCTGTAGTTGTCAGAAAACACCGTTGACAACTATCAATGGAATTTTGACAGATGTAATGAAAATGTCATCAAACAGGTCTTCTCGGGAGTGTATTTGAATTTCTGGAGGGTGTAACGGGGAAACAGAGAACACAGAAAACGGGCAGGGGACAAAAAAGGAGAGATCTTTTATATACTGTTCTCATATATATATAGATATATATATATACACTGTTCTCATAAAAGGTGAGAACAACTTGGGTGAGATATGGAAAGGAAAACTTATAAAAATCCCAAACTCATACGTGGTTTCACAGCTACTCTTGCACTTGTTTCATCTGGATTCTTAGGTTTACTTAGTAATGTATTTATATTATATCTTGGTTTGGAGCTGGTTTATCCTTAATGAATCACTTTCAAGTGTAGAATATAAATTACACATGCAACCTGCCAATAGCCTGGACAAACAGTTTGTGGAAATTTAAATGATTCTTTGTTGTGATAATTTTCTTTGCTAAGACTCCTAAGCACTTGTCACCCTCTTGTGTTTAACGTAAAAATTGCATCCTGCTCACAAAGCCGAAGCAATATGAGATCATTTTGAGACTAGTTGGTAATCAAAATATTTCACCATTTGGAGGAGTTTAAACATCTTTAAGGTTTTGTGAAGTTCCTGCCACACACAAACTTCACTGAAGGCTGAAGTTCCCTTGTTGGACAGGAGCAATCTGAAAACAAGTGATGAAATTATTTGCAGATATTATCCCCTTTGGTAACTTAATTTAACCCCAGAGCATTGGAAAAGTTGATTTAATACACATATTTTGTACAACTTAAAACTCTCCAAAACAATTTCCAAAGAGACACAAAGCCTCTCTTTAGGTATTCTAAACACTTGTAAGCACCCAGTCACTGAAGAGGAACCTGTAGATTTTCAGTGCTTGTGGACCTGAGAACCAGAAGCTTTGAATATAGACCACAAGACAAGCCTTATAAGTGGGTATGAGACCTTCAGATCTGGCTATGATTTTTTCCCCATACCATATTGTTCTCTGTTCCTGCTAATTACTCTTAGTTGTCCTCCCTGCACACATCTTTTATTATCATATTATTATATGTTACTATAGTAATAGGTCTATACAACCTGTCACAACAGTAAACAAGTAAACTTGTTTAAACGAGTAAATCTAATACTGCCTTAGCAAAGTGAATATTACTATATACTTTACTATTTCTGTGACTTCATGTTGTTGCCCCATTTTGAGCTTTAATGATTTCACAATCATTACATTGTAAATTATTGTTATTCCACTTTAGACAGTTAATGGCTTATACATCAGATCAATGGAGAACGTTCAAAGAACAAAAATCAAAAGAGAGGTTCAAATTGTTTTTCAGATTTCTTTTACCCTTAGCAGATGCCCTTCAGACATTCACCAAAATATATGTTTTTACTGAAGAGTTGCTTAAGAACTAAATGCTGACATACACACTGTTGAATTTGCTTTCATGTTTTTCCTTATAATCATCTAAATTCTTGTAGGTTTTCTTATGAACACCTCAAGTAAGTTGCCAGGTGCTTCCACGTGGTGGAAAGAGACTTGTGTTGAATATCTGTTTGTGAGCTTATTTTGTTCCTCAGCTCTAGGGCTAGACAACGTGATTGGAAACTTTGAGGTTGGCAAAGAATTTGATGCACTGCTGATCAACACGAAGGCTTCAGACACCCCTTTTGACTTGTTCTCTGCTGATAAATTCGAGGTAATCAGAACAGGATTAGCGGTCAAAAAAAATTAAGGGGAATTATGTGGGGAAGGTCTGTGATACAGCCAGAAGTGTCTTGAAAGTTATTTCAGTAACAGGGATCAGTTGTACTACACCACTGCTGTGTTTTGGCCCAAGAGGTTCAGTGGTTTTTTTTAGAATCATGCTGTCCTCAGTGACAGTCCTATATCCCCATGAACAAAACCACATGTAACCTTTTTATAGTGCATGTTTTATTAGCCCAAGCTGACAATTAGTTTGCTATTCGCAGTGACAAGTGGCAGCCAAGAAAAAGCAATTTAGTTTTAGTTAACACTTTGAGTTCAAACTTGAAAATGGCCACCTGTTCCCAGGTAAAGACTAGGTTGCCCTGACTGCACTGCTATTTTAAATTTATAAAAGAAATCAAGATGGCTAATTTGAGTTGAAGGCACAGTTTTTGTGCAAACGTACAAGCAGTATTGGCATTATGCGATGGGCACACTTTCTCATACAAAACCATTTTATGATTAAAAAAGGTAATGAACAACAGTTACTTGAATTTACTGATGCAAGCCAGACTGTCTATTGCTGTCTCTATTCTGAATGTCACCATTTACTTAGAAATGCAGACATAAATGGTGAGCTAATTGCTCCTTAATCTGTTTTAGCCACAATAACTGGATTAGATTAAATCCTTTAAATTTTAGACCTTCTCCCTAGTTCAAATAATTTGGGGAAAAAAATATTTATGTCTAAGCCTTTTTAGCTAAGTTAGTGGTTCTTAGGACTTTAAAAATGCTTACAATTTTTTTCTTAGTTTTCAATAAGTAAATGAATTTGAGAACTGTAAAAAAGAAGGGGAAGTATTGTGTTTTAGGCAGGTATTTGTTTCTGCATCAAACTTGTGCAGTGTTTTCTTCCTGAGACATACACCCTCCTTAAGCTGAAAGTTATCTATAAGAAAACATGCAAATTAAGTTTTGATTTTCCTGTTAGTAGGAATATTTGTATTTGGGAAAACTTTTATTATTATCAGTTCTTTCAAGCTTCAAATAATTATGATCTGGTATAGCAGATACTCCTTTCTGAATGTGGTTTTCTCCTATTTTTTTATAGGACGCTCTCCAGAAGTTCCTGTATCTAGGTATGTTCAGAGTATGAGCCCACATAAAGTTCTTTTGTACATCAAAAATTGCCTAAATTAATGTGGAAGTTAATAATAAATTTATTTCTACATAATTAATTATACACTTGTTTACAGTAATTAAATATATTTGTTTACAATGTATATAAACATTAATGTCACTATCTGTCAACATTAATGTTACTTTTAATTAATTAATTAATTGTCAATTTGCTTACATTTCTTAATATTTGTTTATAAATACTGAGTAAGAATTAAGTGGTTTAACTTTTGTTCTTTGGGACATAGTTAAATAGCCAGTTTAACATGATCAGAGGCACCAGGTTTGTCAGATTTATTACCACAGCTATCTTTAGCTACAGTATGTTCTAAATCATATTTCACAATAAAGTAACACTGACATGCTAATCACCCGTTCACAACCAGTTCAGCTCAGAAGGACTTCTGCAGACCAGTTGCCATTGTGAATTTTTTTACTCCCAAACAAAAACAATGGCCTTTAAAACAAACACAACCCAACTCAAACAATCCCACCGCCATAAGAGAATAGACAGGGCGCCTTCTGGACCAGAAGCTGTGCTGCCCATGATGCTGTTATGTAGAGGTAATTGGTGTTAGCTCGGGCCACATTTGTGTCATTGTCTATAGGCTTTTGCCTTCTTGAGAAGCTAGCTGAGTCAAACCAGCTTTCCTTCTCCCTGCTACCTGAGTTAGTTCGGATGCTGTGCAATAATGTGTTTTCTGCACAGATATACAATGTTTTCAGGGTTTGAATCTACTAAATGTGTAGAAAACCCATGACACCATTGCAGAAGCTGAGTGCTATGTTTATTTCTTAAAAAAAGCATAACTATTTTGAACATTAATTGATCTTTGTGGTAACACTGACTATTTCTCTCTAAGTAAACTTTCAGAGTTCTAGGAAGTGGTTGCTACAAATGATGTATTCCAAAATAGATTTTGTGGATTGTGTAATTTTCATTCATTAAATCAGCACATAGATTGATGTGCTAATCCCTGTTTTGACCATATTATTTCAGGTGACGATCGGAATATTTCTGAAGTGTATGTGGCTGGAAAGCAAGTGGTTCCTTTTTCAAGTTCCGTATAAATTTATCTCCCTTTTCCAAAAAATCTCCGCTGATCATTCTGCATCTGATTTGGAAAATACTGCTTAAACACGGTGCCTGATCATCAGGAACGACATCTCATTCTTGTTTCATGTTTTAAGGCTAATGAACATTAGAAATTTTGTTAGACCTTTCAAGAATTACTTCACCAAAATTGTCAGAGTTCTAGAGGAAATGGATATTTAAATTTCTCTGTAAAAATAGCATGTGTGCATTGATAAGGGATTTGTTAAATACCTTAATTAAAGAGGACACTTGCTGTTCCTTTTAATAATAGTGTAGGAAGCATTACAAAGAGCAGTGAGACTCTTACTGTCTGTAATGCATATGAATTTCAAAAAAGCCAGTGCTAGTAAATTAATTTCACAGATTATCAATTTTGTAAAGAATGCAATTTCCATAATATTATCACTAAGTATGGAAAAATCAGTGACATTTTGGGGCATTTAGAACATTTTCCAGTTTTCTTCAGCAGCCTATTTTTTGGAAGTAATCATTTCATTTAAAACATTGGGGGGTTTAAGAGAAATTGGGTAAGAAGCATATATTTATCAATAAATAAGGGTCCTTATTGTCAGAGAGTTCGGATTTGGCATTCATAGTCAGATAGAAGAAACAAATAAGAAATGGGGCATTAGTCACAGGGAGATGGGCTGGGAGAGTGGAAGGCCTGCATTGTTCTGTGATACTGTCAGCTGAAAATGCATTCCTGCAGACTTTGTTCCTAAGTCTAGAAGTGGTCTGCCTGATCTTCTACCCAACTCCATTGATTTACCTTCAGCTGAGTGACAGCTGAATGAAATGTGTTGAATTAGAAGCAGGCACTAGGATATCTGAGCAGGCTATGCAATTGCAAACAAATGCAGAGGTTTTTCTGAATTAGAGGGAGTGCTTCATCTAGTTCAGCCTCCTGCAGAACTTTCCCAAGCTCATTTACTCCTGGCTGTTCAAACAAGGGGATAACCATGACACTTCTCCTTTCTGTAAGGGAAGTGAGTGGGTTTTTAAAAAAATCCGGGAGAAATGGGCTATTTCTGGCCATTACCACCTTTGACCTGAGGTGGAAATTGTCAATGGAAAAAGCAGTTCAGCCTTAACGTGCTCTATGTGGCAACCATAATTCCAGCTCTTAATAAATCCAGGTAAAAAATGTTCCTTTTTTGTTTGGGAAATCTATGCGACTTCCTTTCGTAAAAAAATCTATTTCCCTACCTTTTATCACCAACTTTTTTTGTTTTGTTGTTGGTTTTTGGTTTTTGGTTTTGGGGTTTTTTTTAAGATTATTTTGAGGAGAGCATTTCTTCTTGTTTCTTTATTACATTTTTGCAACACAAAGGATGTAAGCTTTAATTTCAGTGTCAACAGAGGCAATATTGAGTTACTATAAACATGTTTTAAGGCCTGCTTCAAATTCCTTTGATTTCACTAAGCTTTGTTTGACGCTTCTGTCTCACTGCCTGGTCATGTAAAGGCACAGGACTTCCCTCTGTTCACAAAACAAGGAAAGTCACTGCACCAAAGTCCTACTTCATGTCTGCATCTGAGAGGGTGCTTGTCCCGATGTTGCTGATAACATTCTGATTGTAAAAGCATATTCAGAGTTTATGTACCATTATGGTTATGCCTACATGAGACAGTATAGCGTCAAGTGGAAGTGTAAAAGCTAGCTAGCTTAGGCACTTATGGCAGTTCAGTCTTTTTGGTGTGGCTTTTTTTTTGCCAAAGCCATGTAGCCCTACTGAACAGCTTTCATTTCCTCTATGTCAAATGCTTCTTAAAGGTTTGGGAGTCAAAATTTAAGGATTAAGATTTCCACATTCCATCAGGCTGTTTTCTTAACCATTTTGGTTTTGTTTTTCATGTGTCCCAATCACCTACACGGTTGCACACTTGCTTGGCAAATACAATCTTCAGCTCTTTAACTTTCACGATTCAGGGAGCATTTTTCCTCATGAATTTTGACATGAATTTAATTGACCAAATTTCACGTTCCAAAACCAAAGATCTGTGAGATGTGTTTTAATCCTCCCAGTTATTGTTTGAAACTATTTTTAAGGAGTTGCATGGTTTTCAGCTTTGACTTTCTTGCAAGAATATTTTCTGGAGTGAAGATTACACAGCCTTGTGTACAATGTATGTTTGTGCCCTATTTCTTCACTTCCAGAGATATGAATTAAATCAACGCTTTTATTTTAGTGGTAGTCTTAACTGTCTCCGACTTCATTGTTTTCCCACTATTTTGTAGTGCTGTTAAAAAAGGAATTCAGCATATCTTCTTAAAAGATTTGCAGGGAAGGAGGGGTTACTTCTTTGAAAACTAGGAACACACAAAAACTTAAACAAATCCGACATTGTACCACTGGCCCTGTTACAAAGGGGCTCTCTAGATAACTGCTGCCAATGAGCTTTGTATCTGAATACTGGCTGCATCGTGAGCAGTTTGAATCCTGTTAAATTCAGGCACAGTAGGAACTCAGCCTTTTCATTATAGTTTTACTAGTGTCTAGTACCCATATACTACCCAGACTTGGAAATGGAGAATCAACTTTTTAAGAATCTCAGCTGCTAGAGCTGCTGCACCTGGCAGTGCCCAAGATCGGGAGGAGTGAGGATTCAGATGGATAGCGTGACAGTGGGTGCTGAGATGCTTAGGGTTAAAGGAAAGAAACCTGAATTTGGTGTGAGAGGAAGCCAGTGGAGGAATTAATACAACAGATAAACTGGGAGGTACTTTCAACAGCAGCATCTTAAATAAAATTGAATGGAGGAAGACTGTAATGCCAGAAATAAAATGTTGAAGTGAGGTTCCCTGAGGTAGTCCCAAAAGCTTGTTAGTGGGAGGTGGCTTACGCATGGAAATTTTAAGTTTTAGGAGATACAGAGGATGTTGTAGCCAAACTTCTCTGAAGTAATCTTGGGGAAATCATTGAGGATCCCACTGTGAAGTTTTGGTCCTTGGGACTCACTGGCTATGAGTAGATTACCAAGATACTTGATACAAGAGGGGAGGATCAGTAGATTAGAGCAGTACTGCTGAGACTTACACATCTACAATGCAGTTTAAGACTACATACAGTCCATTTCCTGGGGTAAATGTCCCCACTGCATATGCAGTTTGAAGCAGGCCAAATAATTGGTTCAGGCTCTTAATGTCTCTTTTAGAGGCTGGAGTATATTGGGCATGCAGCTGAGCCTCTGGTGCAGTTTCCTCCAAAATAAACTTAATCCTTTTGCAAAACCACCCTGCAAACTGAACCAAGGTTGAGTAGGGGAGTGTGATTGGGGTAGGACATGACTGTTCCCACTCCATCCTCTTGTCTCAGAACTTAGCAGCTGAAGACAAATTAAAGCAACCTCCTTCCCTCTTCCTTCCTCTTGCCACCATCCCCAACACCGCCGCCCCCCCCAAAAAAAAAACAACAACAAAACAACAACCAAAAGAAAAAAAGGAATTAAAAAATTAGGCAAACACTAAGGGGAGATGAGTAACTGGAAGAAAAGAAAGGGATAATTTTCAGTCTGCGTAAATTGAGACAGTGCTACTGACTCAAGGTAAAACCTCTGGAAAAATGTACATGCAACTGTTTCCAGATGTCACTCCCCATTTGTTCTCTTTCCAGACTGTGGATGGGATCTTTCTTTCTTAATGTGTCTTTGTATTCAATGTTAGCACACCACTGAGACACAGGAAAAAAAAAAAAGGGTAGTTTGTGGAAAGCTTGCTTGCTGGGACAATATGGTTACTGTGTTCTATGTTCAGATGAGCACTTATTTATTATAAATGGAATATATTTGAATTACTGTTATATGTTGATCTCATTGTGTCACTTTAGGTTTTAATGAAATGCTAGTAAGTATCGTCTGTGTATTATTCAGCATTATTTGAATTATTCATGTATGGCAAGTGGAGTTCTGCACTTTAAAATGTTGCCTTGGCCTAATGTTTGTATTTATTCTGTTTTCTGTGCAATCAGAAAACTTTGTAGGAAAAAAAATGTGCATTTGTTCACATCCTGAACATTTTCAGTATTGTAAGTGGACTTCCTGTTAGAAAAAGAAAAGTTAAAATGACCCTGATTAAAAGTCTGTGCCTAATTATGCACTCATGAATGAAAAAATTGTAATGGTTTTATGAAAACTGACACAAATACTAATGTTTTAATTTTAAAATATTTACAGAGAAATTGACTTCTAAAATTTTAATCTTGATTTTGCAATGCAGATTAGCAAAAGTTAATAATTATTGCTAAATGTCTACTGTTCTACTGAACAAAGGAAAACGTAACTATTCTTAGTTATACATTTTAAAAGAATACACAAGTCTTGAAAAATAAACAGCCCAAGTGCTTTCAAAGAATATCCCAGTTTTAAAAGGACAAGATTAACAACATTGCTCGGAGAAGCTGTTTCAAAGTACTGTTTTAAGCATTTCCAGGAGCAATCTGTAACAGATGATAAAGTGGACAGCTTTTAAAATAGTGGATTTGCACAAATAAATCATGCTGCCTTATCTGCAGCCTGGTGTGCAGCAGTGGTCATTGTTTCTAAAATGATAGTGTACAACTAAAAGGTATTTAAAAAAAAGCCAAGGGATTCTGAAAATTTGAGAAAGGACTGGGGAAAGAAAATGAGAGGAGATTGGAAAAGGGTGCTAGCAGAATACAAAATAATGCAAAGTAGAAAGAAGCTAGATCAGAGGAACTCATGAAAACAAGATGACATGTCAGTGAAGTTTTAGGTGGGAAACACTCAGAAAAAAAGATGTTTTCTGGCAATGTTCTGTTAAATCACAGCCCTCATCCCTTCTGAATGTCATTGTTGCCCAACAACTGAGCCTATTTCCAAAGCAGTTACTTACATACTTAATTAGACAAGCCCAAATAATTGTAGCTAATCATAGCATAATTATATAACACTTCTCAACTTCTTAACCTCTACTTCAAGATTTAAATCAAAATTACCTGTAACAACTCCAGAAGAAACCTAATGCAAGGGCATGTTATGCTTTACCTCCACGTGTCCTGTGAAACATTTGGCATTGGCCAGGCCAGAGACTGAGCTGGTCTGGTCCCAAGGAAGGCTCCGCTCCTGCATGCCCCAGATGTCATCCCCTGTCATGTGCCTGGTGGCGCAGTGGTGACCGAGTCTGGCACAGGAAGACACACATCTGGTGTGACTAGAGTAACTGAAAATAAGCTGCTTTAAAAGTCAGATTGTTTTGAAGTTAAGCACACTGCAGAGAGCACAGCATGTTTTAAATTACATCAGCATATACCCAATAGTGAACTTCTAGGTACTAGGAACTTTGGCTTAAAGTTGCTGGTCTGGTTTTGTGTTTTTTTTATAAGCCCTTGCAACAACTTGTGCTTCTCTCAACAGAGAAGCCAGCAAATTACATCTGCAAGGCTCTCTGCAGAAAAAGCAATAACAGCAGCAACAAAAACAATTATTGGGAAGCCGAAAGGACATCAGCAACATCAACAACAATCTGTTGTGTAAAGCTGATAGAACTGTTAGTTTCTCTTGAAAGGCTGAGCAATGTTTTTGGAGGGATGTTTCCTGGAAATTTCATTGGAAATTCTTTCCTGGAATACGTCCTGAATCAGAGTGTACTCCAACCACTGAGGTCCCCTGTGGCTTCTGTAGAGGCAGTCACTTCTGTAGATGTGAATGCAATAGTCATGCCCAGATCCACACTTCCTCCCCGGTCAGGACTCAGAAGCATGGATTTGCTTTAATTCTGGCTTTAGTTTCTGGCTTCTCATACACTTGGTTTTAGTATGGAAATAACTATGCTGAATCAGTGAAGTTGGGAGAAGGATGAGGTTAAAAGGCAATCTTACACCCGCCCACCTAGCACTTTGACTCAAAATATTTGTCCTGTCAAGTAGATGTTACTGTGTTTGCACAGGTCTTAGTGATTTGGCTTCATGACTTGAGTCAGCTAGTAACAATCCAAACCAGCCAAGACCAGGATGTAAACTGTGAGCAGCTAAGAAAAGCATAAAAATGTTTTACCTTGATCTGCACTTCAATTACCAAAGGCTTTGCTTAGCCCAGTGCTCCTAGGCACATTTAGGTACAAATATACCCTGGAGATAAGCCTTCAGTAGAAGGGACTAACATTAGTGACAACTGAAGGCTTTGATCTCTGTGTCCTATCTGGCCTTGTGGCTTTGGAGCTGGTTTATGTGTTCCTTTAAAGAGCTTTTACTGATGATGTTTTTAAAAAGTAGTTGCACATATGCCTTAGCTGAGGAAGTTTGCAGCCCTTGCTTCAAGATGAACCTTCTTTCCCCAAGGGAGAATTCACATCTTGCTGGAATAAGCGCTTCTGATTCTGGTCTGCTTGTTGCCTGTTGTGTGTAGGCTCTGGTTCTTTCGTTTGTGAAAAATGCCTAACTGGATTTAATGTTGTTGAATTTATCCTTCCTGTTGTACTCATGTAGTTTCAAGGAAAAGCAATGTATTAGGGATAGTGGTATATGTGATTTCCACAGTTCTGCTTGGTTTTGATCATGCTAAAAGGGAAGTCATGTACTGTTGAAACAAATAAAGAGGCCTTGTGTTTACAGCAACCCTCATCTCTTTCTGTGTTTGACTTTGGTGGAGAGAGAGAAAGGTGGCAATCTGACTGATGAAGATTTTAAGTGAAGACTATAATACACAACAAGGTGTTGGAGATGCACAGAACTTACGTGTTCCCTGCAGAACGTGGGCACACCCATCACAGAGGTTTGCATACTCTGCTTAGTATGCATAACGTTATTTTAGGGAATCTTTTTTCAGATTCAAGACTTACAGCTTTCCATGTATCTTTATTACCAGATTTGTTGGCTCAATAAATCAAAGCCAGTACTTCAGTAACCTTTTTATTATTTCGTGTCTAAGTAGACTATCCTGAAATGCCACCATCTAATGTTTGGCAGCAAGCATACAGAGTCATGTCTCCTTTAAAGTGTTTTTCTTCACTTTTTTTCAAAGCTTAGGCATAAAAATGTCCCCAGTCTCAGGAGCACTGAAACTCATCAGAATTTTTTAAATTTTTTTAAAAATAAATTCTTTTTAATGTTTTATTTTCTTAAAACAAAAACTACCACAGGAGAGCTACTAATTACACACTGAGGA
The DNA here is from genome assembly GCF_963210335.1 of Falco punctatus. NCBI lineage: Eukaryota > Metazoa > Chordata > Aves > Falconiformes > Falconidae > Falco > Falco punctatus. The sequence goes on along the minus strand of NC_137586.1, from coordinate 39,613,630 downwards.
ATTGTATGCTGAAATTTTGAGATTTATGTGCAATTTATTACCAACTTATGCAAAATTATGTGCACAAGAAATAAAGCTGTTCTGTATTTTCATCAACAAACTTATCAGCAGAAGTCATGCAAACTACAGAGGAAAGATAAGTGAAATAATACTTCTTTATGGACTACTGTTCTTAATAGAAGGATCCATTTAGACTTTCAGTTTAGGAATTCTGCTTGTTAACATTTTATTTTGGAAAACAGCAGTAAGAAATGCTTTGTTGATACTTACCTATTTAAAGCAGTATAAATCCCAGATGTGAGCACAGATGTTACAGTATAGAGGGTTTTTGAAAATTTGAGAGCCTTTGGGTATGTTGTCAGTAAATCTCAGGCTACGATTACCTGTTTCACCACAATGAGTTGATGCAGGCACAGTGTGCACAAGTGAACACAGAATTTGCAAGCTTAAAAAAAAGCCATTGAATAATCATGAACACATTACCAGTGTAATTTTCACCAGTCTTCTCCCATGGCTATTAAGAATACAAAGACTTCTTGGTTTGGAATCAGATACTAGTTCATTTATAACTGAGCTTAATAGGGTTACAGTTCATAAGTTAAGAGCATAGTTAAAATGCAAAATGAAAGTTCCTTGCCCTGTGCTTGTACTCTGTAATTAGCTGTTCTTCCTTCTGAAGGAGTGAGTTTGTGACTGCATTCTTGCATTAATTCTGATTAAAACTGTCCTTTAGGAATATGGCCAGAAATGCCATGAAATCCAGATGAAATATGAATGGTGCCTCTTTATTTCCTATTTTCTCCTAGAAGTACCATCTGAAAATATAAAAGGTGTTTTGCTTCTTGGAACCTCTGGATGTATTAAAACCATAGGCACACTTCAGTCTTAGCCCTGACTTAAACAAATCTCAATCTCCCAGCACACTGGTGAAGGTTCATAGCTGTAAAAAACCCAGCTCCTCTGATAATTCATACAGAATATCAGTTCCAGCTAGCTGTGGGCAATGCTAATGCTCATATTAGTGCTGTAAAATTGTTCCCTGAGCTTTTAGTTTTGAGGAGGAGTCACCATTGTTTTATTTTCATGGCTTGTGAAACATCAAACAGACTCGCCAAACAAGAGCAGTGCTGCCTTGCAGCACCTGGCAGACAGTGCTGAGCAGTCCTCCCCTATGTCAGCTGAGGGGCTGCATATCTTGGGGGCGCTTCCAGCATTGTTATGCAGATTCACATGCTCTGAGGGATAATTGGGGGGAAAAAAGAAAAGTCTGAACTGTGTGCAGAAGATGCTATTACAGAAAAATTCACAGATTTTTTTAAGCCTAAACCTATAAAGAAATGAACTCGTACAATCCTCTGCTCTGACGTCTCCAAGCCCTGAGAGAGGGGTGGCTGAGTCATTCCAAGTGGCTGTGCCTTCATCTCATACCCACCTGTGGGGCTGAGCACCTCGGTGAAAGCCAGGACACACACAGAGTCGGCTGGAGCAATTAGGGCTAGGGTTGTTCCAGGCACAGTGTGTAGGAGCAGCATGACGCCATGCACATGCTAAACACTGTCTCGGCTCATTAGGGGAGTCTTGTTCCCTCAGTCACAATGCTGTGCTGAACCCTGAGTTAATGGTTTGGGAGCTTGCTTGGACACCCCATTGCTCAGCCAGCCTAAGCAAGCAGTGCAAACTCCCACTGGAGGCCTGTCGGAGAGCAGGGAGCTGAGCGCAGTTTCCTGCACTCCTGAGCTGGTGCCCCCATCACTAAGGCATCCTCACCTCAATGCTGTCTCAAACTGTCCAAAAGTAAAATTAAACTCAAACTGCTATACTTGCACTGCTTCTGATACAAAAGCCATCTCAAAGCGATTCATGTGTACAGACAGCTCCCAGCTGCTCCGCTGCCTGGCCAGGGAGGAGCTGCTGCCGCATCGGCCTGTAGGTGCTGGTTTGGGGCTGAACCCAGGTGAGGCAGTGGGAGGTAGGACGTGGCATGAGCAGCCTTCATAAACCCCTGCACTTCAGTTTTTTCTGTCTTTAAAAAGAACAGTGGTTGGTAATACCGCCCCTGCTTTGTGAAACCCTCTGAGGAGCTGCCGGGGAAAGGGAAGAAAATAAGAGAGAAAAAGGAAAGCAAAACCAAAGGAAGTAATGAAAGGAAGAGCAGGAGGGGAAAACAATGGAAGAAACAAGCCTTTCCTCCTGCTTTTCCCTACTTTATTTCCAAGGCTGTATCTTACAGAAGTGTTTTGGACCAGTGGGTACAGCCCATGGGTGGGGGCAGTGGGGAGCAGGCTGTGAACAGAGCGTGGTACCCACCTGTGCTGCTCTCCCCCTACCCTTGCACAGCCCCTCTGCCTCTTCTCCTGGTGCACATCTCCTCAAGGCTGAGCTGCCACGGCATCTACTATCTTCCTAGCCCACAGCAAACTGCAGCCCTCTAACAGTGCCCCCTCACAGTGTCATGTGCCATCACCTTCTGTGAGCATCTCCACACCTTCAAAGTACGGGCATCACCTAGAGAAGCAACTGCTTGCAAGAAACATAGAGCCACTGCCGTACACACTTACTGCCATTTCACACTTTTGACTCCAGTGACTTAAACCCTCCATTAAAAAAGTCTGACCTGTACAGATAGTTGGGGTAATAGCTGAAATCCAGGGTAGGAGAGATATGAGGGTCTTAGGTGCTACACTGTCTGATAGTTGTAGTACTTCTTTGAACAGTGCTCCAGCCTTCTTGCAGTGTTGAGATCTGCACTGTAGGGCACAACCTGCCCAAAGGAACACTCAATTCCTTGGTGTTTAGGACATGAAAATCACATTTAAATTAAAACCACTACAACAACAAACAGGACAGTAATGTGGACCTTCTAGGATCTGTGGAGTCACCTGATGGTTATTGTCCAAACAGCAGATGTTACACAGGCTGCAATGCTGAAAGCTACAGCCTGTGAAAGCATGAAAGACATGCTGAATGCATGAGTTTGTGAGTCACCAACACCATTATATGTGTGTGCCTGCAGGATCTGTGCCAGACACTGCGGCTGAGCTCCCCTGTAGGACACCTAGCAGTAGGTTCCGGTGTGTTTGTGCTTGAAGCTGACCCTCCTTATGATTTTCTGGGTCTTTCCTGCAAAAATGTGATTTAATTTAGATTGCTTGGAATTGGTCTGGTAACCTTTTCCCACAGAGATGCTACTGGATGAGAAGAAAGTCAATGCAATTTTAAGGTGATGAAAAAAGAAGCACATAGTAAGAGCTGCAGGATGGGAGAAGGAATGGTAAAGCCCATTTCTACCTTATGCCTTCTCCCGTTCCCCCACCTGTACACATCATAAGTGCAGTTCAGCTTTGATGCAGCCTCAGGGAATCTTACTCTAGGTTATTTTTCCTCTCCGAGGCTGGCAGGAGAGCCTCAGCAGGGCCTGTCACTGCCCGGAGAGCAACGGTGTGCCCTCTGTGAGGCATGGACTGCTTTCTCTTGCTGTAAAGGGGAAGCTTAAAGAAGAAAACAAACCCAGCACAAACTCTAGTTTTCCCCGTGGGAGAAGAGGTCAGCCAGCTCTTCTAGTCCTTTTATTCAGTGCAACTGTGGCCTCCAAGAGGGACTATTTTTATAGTAATGTTCTACTTTTTTTGCTCCCTTTTAATCCCACACAAGAAAGATAAATTCAAACAGGAAGAATGGATTACAAAGGAATTTTATTTTATATATGCTTTATATATATATTATACATATATGAGCATTTTTCATCCCTGCTTGAGTAAAGAGTATCTGTTGCTAATGCTGGCAGGGGTGGCTTTTGTATCTAGTCAGGATGGTACACTGCAAGGAGAGATACAAGTATTTAGGCACAACTGACTGTGCAGAAAGAGTGAGACACACTATCAGTGCAGTAAAAAACAAACTTTGTGATAGAGGAAAGTAAATGGCATTGCCTCCTTAACACATCACCTCATGAAACTGATGGGTGATTTCAGGTATGGAGACTATGAAGGCATCCCTGGACTCCTGGACAGCGGGCACTCTTTCAACTCCTCACCTGGGCACAGGGTGGACTTGGCATCATCTGGAACTACGGTGGGGATTTGCAGAGGGAGCACCTTCCCGGGAGATGGCACTGCAGAAACAGATCAGTTCCCCACCAGACACGTGGCTACCTACCCCTCATTACCCTAAATATGAACAGTGAAGATGCAAAATTATTCTACCTTACAGTCAGCAACATCCCTGCCAAAACAGCCATCTGATTGCCCTGCTTGCAGCATTCAGCATAGAGCTGCTTTTAAAATCTGATGTGAATCATTTTCTGGTGGGAAAAATTTCTTTTGACAGAAGTGTTGTTTCCGGTATTTCATCAAATACAGTGGAATTTAACTATCATTTTGGTAAAATGTTATTCAGTAGGAATTTTCACAACTGGCAGGATGTATCCCCCATGGGCTTTGAGTGAAATAGTTGGTATCTCTGAGCAACCAAGTGAGGCAAGCACTCAGCTGAGAGATCACGGGAGCAGTGTACCCCTGTATCTGCCTGGAATCTTTTTTCTGGGATGCTGAAAAACAGCCACTCCTAATATTAACTCATTAAGTGTCACTTCTAGGGTATCCACTAAATCCAGCTTAAGCTGTCAGCAGAGAAAGTTGCTTCAGTCTAGTGATTGTTTAGTGGCCTCTGGTAACCGAAATGCAACTGAATGAAAAGAAAAAAATACGGGGGGGGGGGGGGGGGGGGGGGGGGGGCCGGGGAATAGAAATAAGTACAAGTTCACCCATTGCAAACAGAACTTATTTTCTCCTGGCATATGATGTCTGTAAATCCTGCTGGCCATATTAGCCAGCTGTGAGACTAACTAGGCATCTGGCAGTTTGCACCTACACAACACTGCTTCTGTGAATCCACAGAGGACTTCAGCTTCACACTGGTAACCCTGGCCCTTCCATCTTCAGACCAAAAAAACCTCACCCCTTTCTTATTTATTTAAAAGCATCAATCTGGAAAAAAAAAAAAAAAACCCAACAAAACCAAAAACCTACAGCAAAGGGGAGTGGGCTCAGACAGCCCAGGGCTGTTGGCAGTGCTCCTCATGTGGAGAGTGGGTGCACCCCCAACAGCACACCAGCCACTGCTCGCCTCCTCCATCCTCCTGCAGGGGTAACTGTGCTGTTCCTTACACAAAGATGTAAAAGGGACTGAGTGGGTCAGACCAAAGGTTTGCCTAGCACAGCTACCCTATTTCTAGTCAGGCTGATAAACATAGATGTACGGGACGACAGCAGGACACAGCACAAGCCTTTCCTCACAGTCTCCCCCGCTTTCAGTCAACAAGTCCAAGAAGTTTAAAGCCAACATTGCAGCAGAGAAATTTGGTGTGGCTCCTTAGTTTGTCTAATCCCTTTCTGAAACATTTACATTTCTGATCTCTGTAACATCCAGCGACTGAGAGTCGTACCTGTTCATTATATGTTGGGTGACGCAATCATTTCTTCTGTTTCTTTTAAACAGGCTGCCCAAACACATCCCTGCTTCCCAGAGTGCCAGCTATAGTGAATAATATAGTGTCACCTTTTCCATTAGCATCACTATCCTTAAAATTATTTTCAAGGAAAAGTAGGAATGTTTTGTGCTTCTTATCATTTTGGCTTGGATTTATCAAAAGGGTATTTTCATCTGTTTTGCAATTTGGTTTGGCAGAGAAAGCTTAGGGCTCAACAGCAAATCACAAGTGAAGTAGTCTGCGTTGGTTTCACGGAAAGCATGGGGCAACAGCTGGTCGTACCTATCCCCCAAACAAACCAGGGCATTTCATAGATCCAGAAGCAGCAGAACATTTTGTACATGTTGTGCAAGGGCCAAACAGCTTGGGATTTGCCTGCTGCCACAGAAATATCTGGCTTTTCCGTGCCAAGGCTGATAGACGTGCTGAGCTGGGCATTGCTGAAAAACGGCATCAGATTCAGGGTTGGCCAGACCTTAGAAAAAATATTGTACAGCATAACATCCTTCTCTTGATCAATGACTGATTTACAATATCAAGTGTCCATGGTTTCCTTCTCCCTGTATAAATGTGGTATGTGGGATGACAGCTGCTATGAAGAAGAGCACAGTAACTGTGTGCCAGAGTACAGAAAGAGGGGAGAGAGGGAAGAGGAGGATATTTCCTTCCTCTCCATGCCCTTACTTACATATAATGTAATTCTTAAAAGAAATCCTTTCTGACAAAAAAGGAGTACAGTAAGAACATGGTTATTTTACCCCCTAAAAAGGACACGAGGGGAAAAGGCACCATAGCTGGCAGCAGTGTCACCCTTCACCACTCCTTCCAGAGATGTTTTGTGAATTCCTGCTGCTGTGTAGTCTGTGAGCACTAACAAAACTTTATGTTCTGGGACAAGTTTAAAAATCTGCATCAAACTACAGCCATACTTGAGCTCCCATCCCAGCAAATTCAGTTAAAATAGCTTGACTGGAAATAGATACACAAAGTGCAAAATATCCCTTTGGATCATTATTTGTACTCACTTCTGTTATTCACATGAGCACTCAGGACGATTATATTTTGTTTTCTAAATTGTCCTCCAAGTACAGTTAGGTAAACATTCAGATACTGTTGTGGGAAATGTGGGATGGATGGACGAACTGCATAATATTAGCACATAGCAGGGATAAGACCTTACAACTTGTTTTCTAAACCCAAGATTACCATGCAAGCCCAACCTTCCCATAGATGCAAAGACCATGAAAATTGCAGCTAGCCTCTTGTGGAGGAAGGTTACAAAACTAAAGTCCTAAATATTACCAAGAACTACTTTGTAATAACCATGACAGTGCTGTAATATGATTTACTCATCCTTTTGCACTAGAGGGCAAGAAAATCAGCACGGGCCCATTGCTTTTTCTGTCTTTGACAGAGCCCAGGGAAGACCAGCTGGATGATGCTGCTTCTCTGCCAAGAGTGGGGATACAACGATATGCATCTCCCTTGCCCTTGAGAATTCACCTGCCAAGCTCTGCCCCTCTCCAGAGAAAAGCAAGCCACCACTGACTGCTTGCAAGGTCTGAGCAACCTGCTCTGACAGGTAGGGAAAGACTGCATCATGTAGCTCCCCTCTGTAACGTTTGTGCTGCTTTGGAACAGTGAAACCTTTTTGCAGGCATAATTTTACCAGCTACTTCCAGCATTAACAGCATGGGAAGATGTTTATGAAGGGGACTCTTGCCTGTTCATCAAGGAACACTGAACCCTAGTTACTAATATCACCTAAATGATTTCTTTGGGTGGTTCTGTTATTTCACTAAGCTTCTGATGTATTAATTGTATACGTGATACTAGTGCTAAATGCACTGAACTGTCTTTTGCATCTGCTGAGATGGTGACTGAGATCATCTCTACAAGTGCAACTCCAAAATAAAGGGGCTGAGGTAATGGATTTCAAAGAGGTATTTAATAAGCAGATTCCTCCATTGTCCAAAAAGATGCATACTAATCAGGCAAAATTAAGCACGAGTATGGTTTGTGTGGTGTCTCTCACTGGCATAAATAGGTCTGACACTCCCCTCTGCACTTCCCTTGGTCCATCTGCTGTGCAGAGGGTCACCACCTTTAGGGAACCATGGCCTTTTCAAAACTGAAATAGCAGTTGAACATGACAGCAGAAGTTAAAATATTTGTACACTGGATTTTGAGACTCCTATTTTAACATTTTATCATATCATCGTAAAAACAGAACAAATGTTTTTACAGCTGCTTGCACGTCTGTTCATCTAAATATGATGGAGATTTTCTGGTTGCAAACCTGTATAAAATCATAACACAGGAAAAAAATACATTCCCCCTACCCCCTATCCCCAGCCCCTTTCCCTGTCAAGAAATAGTTTCTCTTGCATTTTTCCTTTATTTTTTTGAAATTTGCATGGGCAGCCAGGAAAACTTTCACTGTAAAACCTCACAAGTCATGTCAGATATGGGCAAAATTAATGTGGAGGCCCTATCTTCATTACTTTAAAAGGAAAGACATCAATATGAAAATCAAAAAAGGGATGCAAGACACAACACTCCCTTGCTGGAGCAACATACGTGGCAGCTTGCAAGATTTTGTGTGGGCTTTGGTGGCACATCTGTGCCTTGCCTCTAAGCACAGGCAGAAGCAAGGTCAGCATCCCTTGGGGAAATTCAATGTCCCCTGCACTTGCAGCAAGTGTGGCGTTATGACACTGCTTGTGCTGGTAGAGGGGAAGCTGGCCTGCCCCCATGCAGGCTCAGCTCTACCTTGTTGACTTCAAGCATTTTCTCCATCTTTTAGTCGCTTGCTCCAGCTTCCTGAGGACTAGCAGAGGCGGTGTGATGGGCATAAATGCTCGTGCCCTTTGCCATGCACCTAGGCAGGGCCTGGCAGCTGGTGGGACCCACATGCTGCTGAAACTCCACATCCAGAATCATAGCAGTGGTGTGGCATAGGAATAACCCTGCCCTTCAGGCAGCCTTTTGGTTCACTCGAAGTCCCTCTGAGCTCCAGTACTCTGCAGGATACAGTCACAGCTGTATGATTTCATGGTGCTGCAGATTGGGACTATCAGCACAGATAACATAAACACACCTGCTCAAAATATTTACTTGGCCCTGAAACCTTGCTCTGGGAGTAGCTGGCATGCCTGATGATTTCTTTAGCTAAACAATTTGAGTAGCTTTGTTCTTAGTATGTAGCCTTAGAAAAGGGAAACCTTAAGATGCCAGTTAGTTTCTTTAATTTTAATTTCTTTCTAAATGCAATTTCCTTATATTGAAATTCCTGGTAAATACACAAGAGGGACAGAAAAAAAAAAAGGCTATTATTCAGCTACTAAGTCACTGAAGGGAGAGGCTGGCCATGGCTGGAGGAGGCATTGCTGTGACAGGACAGGATGGGCTAGGGGTGGCACTGCAGCAGGTGTGGCTAAGACTCCCACAGCCCCGCTAGCCAGCCCAGGACTGCTGAAGGGGCATAGGCAGACTGGATCAGGCTGTTGAGAAGAATGGCAGCCAGGACACCCGCTCACACCAGGATGGTAGTGTCAGGGCTCAACCCACAGCAGGGTGACCTTGCCTTACTGTCCTGGCCACCCTTTCTCTCCAGCAAGTTTTGTGCAGTGGTGGAACCTACACAGCAATTACTTTTGGACATGTCAGCAGGGAGCAGCCATGCAGAAAAGACTGTGGTTAGCCACAGGTTATTTTAAGCTGAATGAGACTTCTAAGCTGGTTGCGTTACTACCTTCGTGGACTGAGAACAGCTCTTCCCAAAGAGTAGGAAACAAAAAAGCCATATACTATGCTTATGGCTGTAAACCTGCATAAACAAAAGGTTTTAAAACAAGTGCAAAAGCATGCATTTGGTCTCTGAAAAACACGAGGATCCACTTCTCTACACATGGCACTCTGACAACTAAGGTAGGAAAGCGAGGTGCAGGGGTTTTCAGATCCAGCTTTCATCTAGGAAAGAGCTGCACACCGATGAGGTGTGTTTGTACAAAGTTTTAAAAAACCCACAATGACTAGGTTTGGGAAAACACAGGGATTTCATACAATCCCTTTGCCTGTACTCCACCTAACTAAATTGTATTTGGTTAAAATAAGTAGACAGAAGTCAGCAACTTAACTGATGCTAGTAAAACGTGCCCTAAAAGAAGTCATAGTTAGCAGAAAAAAAGTTCAAGTTACTCTGACTGCTTAGGACTTGCAATCAATAGAGACATTGTGTCAGCTTTTTTAAAAATAGCTCTCTATTTGTAGCCCAAAACAGCATACGAATACTCAGAAGGCTGTGCATATATTGACTTTCTTTCTCCAGTACTAGTAGGCTCTGCAAAGATGTTCTTGGCGTAACCTTTTACCACAGATAGTTAAAAAAACACCCACCCACCCTAGCAGCTTTTCAAATCATGCAAACTGCTTTAAGAAAATCAGACAGGTTTGCTTCAGACTGTTCCAGAGCTACCAGGAGGAGAGTGGGATGAAATGAAAGAGAGAAGCAAAAGCTGCTGCAGGAGTTACAGAGTAAGGGTGTTTCTGAGGTCTGAGAGCAGGAGCCCAACCGAGTAAGGATATTCTTGCCTATTGCTGCTTTTATTGTTTGGCAGGGGTGTGACACAGTTGTTTACTGAACTGCAACGCCAGCGATTAAAGATTTTCAATAGCCTGATCAAGGAGGGGGTGGGTGGATTCTAGCCCCCATAGAATCAGGTAAAAGATTTTTGGGACAGTGCTTGCTGGAAGGTAGGAACGATCACCCCTAGGCTTCACCTGTGTTTGCCTGCTATCACAGCCCAGTGGAGGTGTGGCTGGCACAGTGCCTGCTCAGCCTTCAGCCAAAGGGCTACTGCACGTCCCCTGGCCCTCCCTGCCCTTGGGAAAGGGATAAGCTGTGGCAACCCCAGAGCTCAGGATAAGCAGGGGTTGGCAGAGACACCCTTGAAGAATCAAGGAGAGCTGCGTCTGGAGCCTGGCACTGTCACTGCTGCTCTAGACACGTATGATGTGCTTCTCTTGCTGAAAGATGGGTTGGGTCTCTGCAGTTGGGTACCACCTCTGCTCCTGGTACCGTAACTCACCATCCCCCTCTGTGATCAGTATTGTAGTCAACCAGCTTACAGATAGGTGATTAATAAAAGACCAGGCTATCATTTTAAGTTTAAATTTAGACAAAATAGGTAAATACCTATAATAAAAACAAGAAGGAATTTGAAAAAAACAGGACGCTAAAAACTGTTAACAAAACACGGTGTTGGGAGAACACCATGAATATGTCAAGCTAGGGCATAACAAAAGCTCAAGGGGAACCAAATTGTTAGAGAGCCAACAGAAAATTACTTGAACTGTGAACTGTCTTAATTAGCACACTAAAAGATCCACCCTCGTGCAAAGAAAGCCCCTTACTAAAAAAGCCCCTCCTCACAGAACATCATGTGAGGTGGGAAAAAAAAAAGCTGTACTTTTAAATGGAGGCAAGGTTTGTAAGAACCAGTGAGAACTAAATGTGACTAAACAGTAAACGATTGTTATAAGTCTATGAAGTGTTTTACTCTGCGTTGAGACGTAAGTTTTTGTGAATTACCACCTAGCTCCCACTTTGCACAAACTAGAATAAAAAGATAGTGATTTGAAGAATCAGTCAGCAATACGCAGGCGAACGGAGGTTATCTTTATTCGGCAGCGCTGGGTGCATGGGGGATCGCTCCACCAAAGTCATGCACACGGAAGGGACTTTTCAGTCCCCCCTTTATACAAGCTACTCATACCTATTCATTAGTTTTCCAAGAAATTGTTTACATATTTGTTACAATTCTGAGAATTCATTTACATATCGCGTGCCTGCGCAATGTCCTTAAGGAGTTGTCTCTACGCAGACTCTATTCCTTAGCCACCACGTTTAAAGTCTTGATCTTCGCCACGTTGCATGTACAACAGGAATCTAAGACCAAATGCCCCTTCTAAAGATAACCAACCCAAGGACTTAGCAGTCTGTGCATCTGTCATGTTGCAATAAGGGTCCTTGGACATCTCCCGACTTTAAGCATAGGTGCGTCATCCTTTAGATAAGTGGTACAGCATTCACTATTCATTCCGCCCTTTTCTAACAACTTTTGCAAATTCTTTTGCAACTACAAAAAAATCATTATGCCTTATGATCATTCTTTGACAGCACCAAACAAAACATTGAAGTAATACACATATTATTCCTAAAACTATTACAATAAGTAACAAAAGCATGCTTTAACCATTCCAAATTAGGTAACCACGAAGTCAGTTTGTTCCGTATAGTTTCAAAACTCCATGAGAAATTGTCTGTAGTAATTTCATCCAGGATCTGTACCATGTTCCATATCTTATGGATGTCTTGTTTAATCATTCCATCCATCAGATTGGGAACAAGTATTTTGCCCTGGGTTTCCAGGACGTGCTCCTCCTGTCTTGTTTGAGCTTTCCAATGAGTTATTATCACTTTTCGTAACAACTGTGGTGGTTTGGTTTAATATTTGTAAATCAAATCTAGGACCCAACTTATATGTTTTGTCATCATATAGACAGCATCCTTTACCATTGCCTGGCTTTTTCCAAAAGTCTGGCCAGGTAGGCCGTTTGCCATCTAGATAATTCCAGTTTTGGGAGGCCACCCCATACAGGGGTGTTATCAGGCCTCCCTTAGGAAGAGAGGTACATATCCAGCATTCCTTAGCTTTCGTGGCATTAACAATTCATGGCAGTGTTTGAAGATGGGTATTGTTTATCCATGTTTCAGTTTCTAAAATCTCTACAGTTATTACAATTAAGATCAGAATAACTGTACACAAATATCCCTGATCCTTTTGACAGTCCATTGTGTTTCTAGAAGTTATTACAATTAAATAAATTACTATTACAGAAATTATTACTATTATAATTATGATCTAATAAATTGTAGTTTCATGGGTCCTGCTGAGGTGACGGCCCATGATTTCTCAGGAGTTTTCTTTATCCAAGAATAGTGAATCCAGGCTGGTTGTTCTCTTATCTTGATGGCGGTGAAGGTCGTCAGCAGCACCTGATAGGGTCCTTCCCACTTTTCTTCTAAAGGTTTCCCTGAAAAAGTCTTTATATACACATAGTCACCAGGTTTAAAGGAGTGAATTGGTTGATCTAACCCCCTGGCCCTTGTTCCCAATATTTGTTTATTTATAACCTTTAATTGTCCCTGGAGGGCCTTCACATATTCGCACAAATATCCCTCTCCCAACTGTCTTAGATCTTCTCCAGCAAATTGTAACTGGTACGGTCTCCCATAATATTTCAAAAGGGCTTAATTTTTCCTTTGTTCTTGGCTTAGTTCGGATTCTTAGTAATGCTAAAGGGAGAGATTGTGGCCAAGTCAGATTTGTTTCTTGCCCTATTTTTGCTATTTGTTGTTTAATTAAATGGTTCATTTTTTCCACTTGCCCACTTGCTTGAGGTCTGTAAGGAGTATGTAATTGCCAATCTATTCCTAATACTGTACTCACTGGTTGTATTATTTTGGCACAGAAGTGTGAGCCTCTATCAGAAGAGATTGTTGCCGGTACCCCAAAACAGGGAATAATCTCATTCAACAATCCCTTTGTTACCTCTCTTGCTTTGTTTGTTCAACAAGGGAAAGTTTCTGGCCAAACGGAAAATGTATCAGTCATAACTAATAAATATCGGTACCCACCTTTTCTTAAGAGTTCAGAAAAATAAACTTGCCACTGTTATCCTGGATAATTTCCTCTATTAATGTCCCTAGTTTTATTCTATTTGTTACATTGGGATTATTAAGTAAACACAATTCGCATTTCTGAGTCACCTGCTTTATTGTAGTGTACAAGTTTCGCCCTATCAATTTTTGATGTAGACTTTTATATAAAGCATCAGCTCCCCAGTGAGTCTTATTATGTTGTTAGGGCTGTGGTTCATATTAAATTGGATGGTACCACTATACGACCATCTGCCAAATAGGTCCACTTATTTATTTTACCATTCATGTCCTGAATTAGCTTTAGATCTTTAGAATAGTTTGGCTCCTGATCTGTACTTACAGTTTGGATTTTACCGTCTGGTATTAAGGATAATTCCTCCTTTCCCACCTCCTCTGCTACTCTTCTGGCCTCATGGTCGGCCAGGTGGTTTCCAGTTTCCAAATCAGTGCCTCAATGGGCCATTTTATGTTCTTCCTTCCTGGATGACCCTCTTATAACAGAGGGGGTCATTCCTCACATCAAGGTCTGGCATGCCATATGTTCCCACCGCTCAGCACCTACTGGGTTGCAGCCAACAGCGGAGCTCAAGATGCTTCTCGGTGGCAAACACAGAGGCCAACCCAGTCTTGCCCTTGACTATGGTAGGAGGCACCTGACCAACCTTATTCCTTGTACTTCGTTGTTCATGCAGTTTCATCTGCACATCCCATACACAAGGCAAAACACACAGATTCACATTAGCAGAACTATTACAGAGTGTATTTTATTTTAGTTTTTACGCCAATATCCCCACAGCTCTGTTGACCAAGGGATATTGTTTTACCCGAGTTAGGCAGGCCTCCTGCTTATCATTTTTACTGTAACAGGTAAAGCATTTTTCGCCTTACCTGGAATTTATTCCAAGATATACCTGGTTAAAGATTTCTTTTACTTCAGGGAGATTCTCTTTTCCACTTTTCTGTTGAATTAAAGATAAGCTCAAGATTTCAGTTAATTGATTATTTTGGTGAATTTGGCATTCTTATTGTTTTCTTAGTTTGTACTTTAAAGGTTTCAGGATGTTTTCCTGGTGGCCAGCAGCTCCCACAACTGTAACAAATTCTTTTCACTGAAGTTTAACACCAATAAGTTGTTTTTGTATTCACTAAAAATTCCACCTCATTTTTCGTAGTCCCTAGTTCACCAGAACCCCTTGCTGGTTCTTTAGTTTAGGGCAATCTCACTTCCAGTGTCCACTTTCCCTACAATATGCACAGTGATCTGATCCCATAGGAAAGGGATTCACTTTCACTTCTGCCTGACATTCCTCCTCTGTCTCTGCCTCTTCTCCTCTACCAGTTTAGCGCGACCCAGCTCTTCTTCTACCTTCTGTACACCTTCCCTATTCCTTCTATCAACTTTTCTACATCACGATTATCTAGTAACAACCAACTCGAACCTTTATCTAGTCCTATTAGATTATGCTGATAAGTCTTTCACAACCAACTTTCCTAAATTTCCCCATCAAAGATTCACCTCTATTCTCCTCGTACCCATTGCCTGCCCTAAAGGGGCCGTTACCGGTCCTGTTGTACTGCAAATGCTGCAGCAATTGGGGTGACATTGTCAAGTCCTTCTGCTTAGTCGTCAGCAACAGCAACCCCCTCCTCCTCACCATCAGGATTCAGGGCAGGAGATGCAGTTCCTGCTCTGCAGGTCACACAAGCCTGCCTCTGCAACAGCACTTCTGTTTTAACTCTTTCTTACCCTGAATGCAAATCTGCTACTTGTTGCTTTAAGTCTGTGTTCTTACATATCAGCCTTTGCAGGCAAACAGCAAACACCCTGCCATGCGTCCAGCGTGACTCAGCCGCACCTTCGAGGGGGTACGGGGGGTACTGCGTCCTTCCTCTGTGCACAAGGGACAGCAAACCTTACCCGCCACCGTGAACTACCCTGGGAAATGAAGAGGAAGAAGGCTGTAAAAGTCCTAATGTTATTATTCACCAATACAGCCTCCAGCAGCTATTTGCGGATGACTGCTAAATGCCTCTATTTACTCAAGACCAGTTCACACGGAGGAATGACTCTGTCCTGACCTGTGATTCACCCTCACTAGGTGACAAACTGGTAAACACAACAACTTCTCCTTAGGTGAAACCTGAGTAAATTAACTTGCACCCTGAGGCAATTTCCTATCATAATAGGATTTCTAAAGTCTGGCTTAGAAGATCTTGCTGAGGAACCAGTGAACTATTCTCACTGATGGTCCTTTTATTTATTGCCAGGTGATTACATGTAAGCATAGTATAATCTTGAAAGCAAATAACCCACTTCTGCAACCTGCAGGTTAAGGGCTCAGACTCAGCTAGCACACCTTGAAGCCATGGGTGGTAAATGCCAGCCTTTGCATCACTGCTACACACTTGAAACTACCAGCCAATTCCTCTCGACAGGAGACTGAAACGGCAATTCCTCAGCAGCCCTTGCAAATCCATGTGTGGTGGTCTCACCTCTCTGGCCTGTCCTTAACTCCTCCTTACCCTAAATCTGGTATTTGGTGAACTTTCCGTGAACTGTTGTGACTGAACTGGCAGCAAAACATCCAAGTCTTTGGTCCTACACGGTCAAACCGAAGGTGATCTTCTAGTAGAAATACGTAAGCCCATATGGATATTATCCATCAGGTAAGTCCAGCATAGTAATCAAAGAAAACTGCTCAGTCTCACTTTGAAGACTGTAACCAGACTGAAAGGGATCAAGATTTTTCCAGGGTTATAAACCTACTTTCCCCTCATAAATCCCATGCTACTTAAAATACAACTAAGGAAAATCTACTTTAGCCTAATCCTGTTTAAACCTGGTCTGACCTGGTCTCCTCTGGGAGTCAAATGGTCCTGTGTACAAATCATTGAACAGGCTCCCTTGGGAACTCAGGGAATAGTCATCACATACCAAACTTCTTGCTGACCTACTAAAGTAAGCTTGAACCAGATCTACAGTAAGAATGCTGTCAACCCAAGGAAAATCCTCATCCACAAATGAGGCAGGCTGGGTGGGTTTTAAACAGTGTAAGTGTACACTGTGGTAAGTAGATAAACAGGAATGAGGAACAGTGAATTAGATTGCTTTTCCTCAGATCTGTGCTACAACCTTGGTGATACTACAAGTGAAGATTCACAGTGGGACTTCATCCTGCCTCACTACATTGCACAATCACCAATCAGACAAAAATATTAGAGAGGGACAAATGTAGGTCTCTGAAGATGAAAAGCCTGAGCTGTGTAGGGAGCATTTTTCCACCTACACGTTTGCCATGCGGTAGCTCCGCAAGCACCTTGTGCTTCCAACACCTCTCACAAAAAAGTACACCAACAAGCTGTATGAGTACATCACCACCACCAAAATGCTTTCAGAAGACAAAATACATGAAGTACACGAAAAGACCACTGTCAATGAAGTCTGAAAATAAAAATCAACCAGTAAAAGCAAGTCCAAATATTATCTCTAAATATGCCTGGTTAACATTTAATGACTCCTTTCAGACACTGGATAAAGGGACAGAGATACCTATCTCCGTAGGTATCAGTGAGAAGATGATGTAGCAGTGGGAAAATGAAGCTGAAAGGAAAAAAGGTATGAGCAGGGCTCCACACCAAATCATGACTTCAGTTAATCCTTTAAGTCATGTTGCCTCCATGTATATTGACTGAATTGTTGGAGCTATAGGAAGAACCTAGAAACACATGAACAAGGAAGACCAGGTTAAAAGTGACTTACCATCAACAGTGCTCACAGCCCTACCAAAATGACCACAAAAACCCTAACAACTCCTAAACAAAGCATTTTAAAACTGTTGATTTTTCCCCTAACAGCAAACCGAATCACAGTGAGGCTGGTTGCCTATGGGTATGGGGGACAGTAAAACCAATTCAGATCTAGCCGTGTTTTAAGTTTAAAAGTAGCTTAGCAAGCGAAGCCATGGGCAGCTAAGGTGTCAAGTCCAATTAGGCAAGTACATTTGGCTATTATGCAGTCAATGACCAACTCTTTCCTTGGATTTAGACATTTTGCATGAGCAACACAGCTTTAGTGATCCATTTAGCAAACACAGCCCCAGTTTGTCATTAGGGATGCTCATTTTACTCTGATATTCATGCTGGTCTTATACAGAGAAGGTCACTTTATAACCATAGTATATGACATTGCAAATATCAGACTTGGGTTCAGTCAAATCCTTTGAGATATGGCATGTAACTGGAAGAAAAATGAAAAAGATTAAGGCACTTTATATATGAATTCCTTGATATACACATGCTTCCTACACATATTTACAATACATGCACAACAAAAAAAATAAAACAACTTGCTCCACAGTCACAACAACATAACTGAGAAATGTCAGCTCTGTATGGAGTATAAATAGCACCACACTCCAATGGTAGTCATCTAGCATTAAAGGCATCCCGATGGGACCTTGGAAGGAGAAGGGGGGGTTTGGAAATGCCTTCACTTGGCAAAGGCCATGGACAACCTCACTGTGAAACACCTGCAGAGGCAGACACTTGACCCATGTGGTTAGTTAAGTGCAAGACTTAACCTGCCTTATTATGCCAGGACCAATAACACAATATAGTCTAGCCTGCATCCATGTACTCAGGTGCAAAAGTAGATATAGTTATCCTATTTATTTTGTTTTCTCTCCCTATTGAGTAAACCTCAGTTTATGATAACAAGGCTTATTGCTACCTGGGAATAAATGCTGTGAGTGGTTGTAGGCAGGGACAAAAAGGCTAGGACTACAAGGAGGTAAAGATACAGATACCTTACTTAAGTTACTTGAGTCAAAGTAACAGTCAAAGTAACAAATCAGCAGTCGAGCTACAAGTGTTTTGTAAGTATACTGCCATCTTCAACAGTTCTACACCTCTATTTTCATTTTGATCACAGGCTGCCTGTAGTCTGCTATTGATATGGAGAAATAGTGTGAAATGGGGACGATGGACACCGACTGTGATTGTATATGTCTACTCAGGAATGTGGGTATGGTGACTGGTCATGGGTGCGGTGTCTGGTCACATAGGCACACAGCTCTGAGGAGACAACTACAGTTTTTGAGGAGAGCCTGCCCCTCTTCCTCTAACAAAGGGGAGACGCCTGCCCTTCTTTCTCTAACAAAGGGGCTATTTAAAAGAGAATGAGAAAAGATGGGAGACATTCAAATGCTATCTAGAGGGAGGGAGTGCTAAGGCTTCTTGCTGGAGCAGATCGGGTGGTCACAAGAACATGAATCACCTACAAACCTGCAAGACCACCACATTCCAGGAAACGGACTGATAAGCTAATTAACATACGAAGCGGGGTTTAGGTAACGAATATGTATAGGCGTTAATTGAATATTCATTTATTTCATTGTATAAATGTAGGATGGTTCCTCACTTCGGGTATGCACGCTTGTGGAGGAGCGATCCCCCGTGCATCTGCGCGCAATAAACATACCTACTTTATAACTTTCGAGTTATAGAGTAATTCCGCACGTCACTATCTTGCATCCCACATAGCAAGACTTGCTTCTTCCACTGAATACAATTCTTTAGACCTGTCAGAAATCCAGTTCTTTGTCTTGTTGTGCTGTTGTCCCCTTTCAAGCAGAAATGGTATCTGCATTTTCAGTCCAGCAGAAAACAACAAAAAACCCGAACCCCTAAACCCAACCCTGTTTATTCTTGGGCCATCACCAAACTACTACAATGGGCAATTTAAAGGCTGAAGCACAATCTAGTGAAGCGTTAACGGTAGATGAAGGGGTAGTTCAGGGCTGTGAAATGGCACTTAAACCCAAACTTTCCTCTGTTAGGTATGGACCTCACTGTGGGGGTAACTAATCCTAACTGCACTCATCGAGAGAACTTTGGTCCTGGACTATTTTTTAATGTTTCCACAAGTTTGCACTATTTTTCCAGCTCAGGTTTTCTATCTGTTCCCCTCATGTAACTGTTTGGGTTTATCACTTATTAATTCTAATGGCATCCAGGTACTTCCAAGTGTATTGCCAGAGACCTTTTGTCTCCTGAGTAACAGCACAGTCCAACTTCTCTGGGCGTTTCCAAAAAAGGGAGTCAGTAATAAGTCATTTGTGATAAAATGCATTTTCATTGTTTGGCTAGCTTAGAACCTAATACAAACAACAACAACAACATCACACACCTATACAGAAACCAAAGTTCCTTTTCTTACTGAATCATTGCTACTTAACACACCTGGATACCTGAAATAAGCCAATTTCCTTATTTGCTGTGCATTTCCTCCTTCAAATATATGCATCAGATTACATTCCTCAGCAGCTCTACAGTATTAAGAAACCAACATGCATTTTGACTCAGACAAGAGGCATGAGTCAAATCCTTGTTAAGTATTCTCTGAGTGACTAAGAGACATGATAAATACAAGCAAGTGTCTAAGACATGGCCTTACACTTGTGAATATTGATCTTCCAAAACACATGGCAGAGTAATGAACTTTCAGAAGCACGTGTTCAAAGAGCTAAGTATCAGAAAGACAGTCAGGGCTTCTCGACCCCATGGCATCCTTATGCACCACAACCAAGTCATCTGGCAGCTCATCGGCCTTAGAGCAACAGGTTGTAAACACCACAGGAAGCTCATCATTGTACTCCAAATTCCAGTAACAGCTGTCAGTAAGTTTGCACAGGACCCTGTGGAACATGGTATTGCAGTTACAACACTAGCTAGGCAAGTATTTCCCAGATTGAAGATTACCAAACAGCTTTTAGCCGCTTTTATTTACACATTTGTTTGTATGTTCCTTTTTGTACCATCATCTGGTATGCTTGTTTGGGACAGAGGAAGACTCTTCCCAGAACAGCATGTTTATGTGTAAGTTAAAAACATCTCAGTCTAACAGCCAAACATTAGACAAGGATCAGTGTCATGTGAACTGATCATGTTTCTTTCTTGGAAGACGTACCACAGTGTTCGCACCCAAGTATAAATACTACCCCTGCCTCCTTTGTCAATACCTGCTCTTTTTAAACAGCCTTCCCCTCCTCTGAGTGTTCACTGAGCCTCCACAGAATGAGGGCTCCTGAATGATTAGAGACACTATATAGATTATTAGAAGAACAAAGCTCAGGGGAGCTTGCAGACTTACATTTGAGTACAGGCTCATACCCCACTTGTGAGCAATTTATGTATGATACAGTTCATGATTTTCTAGGACAATGATGAATTTTTCATTCCACACACTCCTCCAGATCAACTATTTCAACAAGTCTTCCCAAGTACTGCCTTTGTTCAGATGAAAAAACAGGGAGAATGAGACCATCATAACCATTAACTACCAGTATCAGTACTATTACCTGTCCTTACACACTGTAGCCATGACTGTATCAAACCCAGACACATTCTCCTCAAATGTCCAGTTACAGGGCATTCTCAGCTTCAAAAGAAAAAGTGAACAGCATATTACGCTGCAGTGGAGTAGTGATTATACAATACAGAAGGCAGAAAAATGATAATTTTGCTGCTTTAAAGTAATTCCATGGTTAAGTTATAAAATTCATCCTGGAAAATGAAGTCCCAGAGCATACCTGTGTTCCCTTATTGGAGATGTATATAGTAGCTGTAGTAGTAACATATCACGTGAGTGGCAGCTGACTGGTGGGATGCACATTATCCATTTCTGATACAACCAATTTTTATGCATAATCCAGCAGTAAAGATTTCTTCCTCCAAGGCAACATGTGCTGTCCTTCTTATTGGGAAGGATAAATCTGGCATATTTAACATCATATTTGGATGCTGACCCTGACAATAACTCTGCCCAGGTCTGCTGATGAAGATGTGGACAGAATGGCATAGCCAGTGTACTGGTGCTATTGTAACAGATCCACTGGAAAAAAGTTTTGTAGGCAAAAGAAAAAGCCTTTGAAGTTCGTTGCTAGTGCCTTCCTTTGCTCCCTTTTAAGCACGCTGCTGTTTGCTGGCATTTTTGTCAAGCCATCAAGTAGTTATCTGTATTCCAGCTGCTCACACAAGTTATTTTAGAAGTTGGTATATCCAAATAAGAAATGAAGACATAGGCAAGCTTAAGCATAAAGACAACATCTACAAGAATTTTACACTAACTTTGCACCTTGAACTTTACAAGCCCACTTTCTGATCACAGCAATAACTAAAACCAATAAACGATCACAAAGAAAGTACTGTCTTCTGTACATTACTTTTATTATTTACATAATACAACATAGCATAGATGCTGGGTAGCATGATTATGTGCAGTACATAAATATGAACTATCTGTACATGTCTACAGATCTAGTAACTCAGAAGGATGAAGTTAGAAGCAAAACCGAGATGCTTTTAGTAATGAAGTAAAAACTATGACTGACTACTGCAATAGAAATCAGAAGTTCAGGAGTAGCGCCTTGTATACATACATAACTATTTACAGATGAGAACAGGCATTACCACAACACTAGTCTAAACTGTACTTGTTTTTATATAAACACAAGTTTCATACATCACAAAACCCCCTTCCATTATAACACAGAAGTGATATTACCAGACAAGCATCAGTGAAGTATAGTGCCTTTTCTAGAGTTGTTATTGTACAATGCTGTAGATAATGCAGCCCATGCAATACACCCAAGAACACTACAGTTCTACACTCAAGTACAATTAGAAGTAATAAAACAACCCTTCAAGAGTGGTTCCATCTACGACTGAATTCTACAGCAGCCATGTTGGGGATGGTTTTCCATGCAGAATGGTGCAACTGTTACACTGAAAACAGGAAAAAATTATGCCCTTATGAACTGCGAACACACAGAAGGTAAGCAGACACCACACTTCAGGAACTTACCCATCAGACAGACACATGTCAGTTGACAGAGTTGCTGTGGCATGTCTAAACTTACATAACTTTTTTTTGTAAGCCAACATGTCAAGCTTGCGCTACGTAACATTTCTAGCTATACAAGAAAAAGCTAACAACTGTTGCAGGCCAGTTCACGTTTCCTTTGGGAACCTATGAAATAGCTTTCCCTTTATACTTATCTGATTTTTTCCATTTTTCTCAGTATAATTGATAAGTGACTTTCTTAAATATGGCACCAACACTGATCTTACTGGCATGGTGGACCCCTCTACATAGCTTACATTCTGCTGAAAACAATGGACTGTGAAAACTAAAATGAGAATGAGATTTTAAATGATAGAATTAGACTACCAACCTTTTTGACATACCCTTCTTCAAAACAGGCACTAACACTAGCCAAAGATGATATGATTCAAATACACTTCAAACAGTAGATACGCTGCAAATGTGCAGATAGCATATATCTGTTTGGCACATGTTAACTAGAGGGTCTGTCCCCTGTGCAAGTTTCTAACCATCCAATTATATCCTGGGGAGAGCATATATATTTTCAAGGGCTGTTATCTACCCAATTCTGCCTGTAAGAAACACCCAAACATCCTGAAGTATCATTAAGACAGACAAGGCTGAAAGTGAAACTTTGAAGAACAAAGGAAAATGGCCATGCACCTGCTCTTTCATGTTTTCCTAGGATGTATTAAGAACAAAACAAAGTCAGTCTTTTCACAAGCAGGTTAATTTATATTCTCTGGATTTTTTCAGCCACCACAACTGGGTTCTCTTTCCTGATTTTTGCTGCAGCTTCTGCTTTGTAATCATATGGGCAGTTATGCTTGTCAGAATAACGATGAAGTCCACAAAATAAGTTTCCACATCGGCAGTCAAATCCTGTAGATAGAAAAAGCAGCAACATCAATAGGAAGCTTCATATACAAGTTGTAAATTAGGGGCTTAGTCACTACAAGCAGGGTATGTTCATGTACTCTGACATACAGAGTAAGAAAGATGAACAGCCGTACTAATTTGTTGGGATCCTGAAGAAGCAAATTAAATTTAACGGTAGAGACATTTCACCAAGTTTAATCTAGCAAGAGGCAACTAATCATACCAATGTGTTCAAAATTGACAGGTGTTCTTATACCTGTAAGGCCAACCTTCTTTCTGCACATGAAACATCTGTTCTTCTTTGGTTTGGGCAGCTCAGGGGCTCTCTCTTCATCCTGGGAAGTACTAGGCTGAGAAACTGATGGGCTTGGTTGAGTAACAACTGTTGAAGCAAGTAAAGCAAGTAAAGGTTAGATTTCCTGTTCTTGACTTCACTAGCTATTCAGTAGCATGCATGTATTTCTTGTGTATTAATTACCTCTACTAAAGACCCTGATGTTTGTTGTCCAGAGGACTACATAGGCAAGTCTATGAAAATGTAAATCAGGAATAGGGATTTCTAGGTACTCTGTTCTTCCCTTTTGGCTCTACACAAAACAAATCAGATCTTCCCCACAGTCCCACCGGCTAGAAAATATAAGACATTTGTTACACCTGTACAGGCACATACAGGCATTAAGGATTTGGAAGGCACTCCAGAAGTTCTAAGCACACATTTAATATTTTTAAAAAATCATGCGAACAAGTAAGATTTAATATAAAACAATAACAGTATTGTCATGGCTAAAGTTGTTGAACAGAGGGGATACCTGCAGAGAGCATAACTAATACGAACATATTTTAGAAGGATTACTCTGCCAGTACACTTGTGAAGTCAAGATGCCTAAAACAGTTCACAAGGACAGCAGCTAACAAGCCACTGATTCTGTGACAGATCCAGAACACAGCTACAAGACACGCACAGTTTAAAGATTTCTCATGTTTTTGACACTTCCAGTAATTTAAGGAATCAAGTGCAGATTCACACTGACTATCTGTATTTTTGTACTACATTCAGCTTCAAAATAAGTCATTCCTCAACTGCCTCTGTTATGAACACCTGCAGACAAAATGAGTCAGCTTTGATTTAAGTTCTCTGCAGGATAAAGGTTTGCCCTTCTGTGAATCTGATGGTTAAAAAAGTACCTTTTTTTTTTTTTTCAGTGAAACTTTTAAAATGTCATCTTTATATCCAAACTAGTACAGAGGAAAGCTGAGAGAGTTGTTTTTGTACACAACTTAACACCTGCTCCTGGTACATTTTTCCTGAACACTCCCAGCTGTATGACACCTATTGTTCTAAAATAGAACAAACTATAGAACACATTACAGAACAGGTAGCATATGTAAGCTTTAAGGACTTATTTGTAATAAACTCTACACACACAAATAGGATTTGTTAGTTGAGATGCTTTTGGATCAGTAAATGTTGTATCCTGTGAAAAGAGGATTTTTTTCCCCTGACATGAAGAAACAGTTATATTGATTGGTTTTCTGTTTACCCTTTATACTTGTTTTTTAAAATTGTGTTCGCATTACCATGTTCACAGGTACTCTAAACACCCAGCTCACTATTACCACTAACCTAAAGAGCCTCACAATTCACTGTATAAGACAGCCCCCAATGAGGACTTCATAATCTAAACAAGATTTAAAAGTGACAAGCTCTCAAAGGTAATAAGGAATCTTCAGTGCTTAAAAAATGTCATGCAGTAAAACAATGGCTGCTAATATTTTCTTATACATTATAGCATCAGTTCTAACAAATAACCAAGGCCATTCATCACTTCATCACCTTTAATTTCTGTCACCTGGCATAGATCTTTTCCTTAAAGTTTTGGAAGTTCAGTCTCAGTGCTCTTCTGCCAGGTCTGAGTGATAGAACTATTATTACAGCACTAGCACCATGATCACTGATGCTATTGCTACTTCTTGGAGTAATTTCTGCTGCTTTGTTTTGAGAAAAAATTTTGTCTTGAGTAACATTCTAGATGAATTGATACAATCCTCTGAACTTGTGTTTAAATCTCAAGGAAAGCAGTGTTTAGTATCAATTAATCTGTTTGAGAGCCTGTGGCTAAAAAACAGGTTAAAACCAGTGATATCACAAAGAGCATAAGCCTGCTGGATACTATGCACCTTGGCTAACAGCCGCTAGCTACGGCCTTGAAAGTAATCACTAAACACCTCACAAAAAGCATGGTCAAGCTCCTTTTAGATTTGCTATATTGCTAATTTGTTTTAAAATGAAGTTATAATCCTAAAACATGGCAGATTAAACAGAGGAACCAGAAATGCTCACACACTTTGCAAGTGGTGTATAGGTAGTCAAGGGAAGTTTCATCTGCATCAGAACCAGCTTACAGATATGAGCCCTGGGAGCATGCATTCTGTTTCAATCAGATGTAAAAGAAAATGCATAAGTCATTCACAATACACACCAAGAGAAAATGAAAAGAGGAGCAACCTTTATCACTGCCTATCATGCCCACAGGGAAGGAAAACTGGAAACAGCAACTTCCCTGGAATCACCAAAGCAGAGATAGCCTAGTAGATCACTATCACAAAACAAAGACACTGAAAACAAATCCATTTAAGGGAAAATGTTACCAACTACTACAGATATACTTTCTCCTCTGCATGAAGAAGCTGTGACAACTGGCAGCCCAGCCAGGAACTGGAACATGACAAAAAGTATCTTAAGAAACTATAGCAGCACATTTCCTGAAAGGGATGATAAACAGGATCCTTCCCTCACCACTAAAACATATTCCAAGGAAAAGCAGAACACGAGCTAATAGGCACTCAAAGGTCCCAAGACAAGATGGGGCACAGCCCCCTAAATCCAAATTAAGATGTTCAACTTATTACTTCCCATGAATACAGAACTCTACTATTCTTTTACACCAGTTTAACTTGATGATGCATTTTTATCTTGTCAAACCTTCAAAAAAGTGCTTCTGAGTAATAGCTAGGACAGAGGCAAAGCTGCCTATCCTGCCTCTCACTTAAAGCTCTGTGAGAAAAATACTTTTTCATCAACCTGAAAGATGAAAAATACCGTAAACTGTAGTTGTTCTGGCATGACATCAGCAGCAAATATAAATTCATCAAACGCTACCCTGAGAACTGCTTGTCATAAAAGGCTTCCTTTAGCATGTCAGTCAAATCCAACTGGGCAAGTACAGTTCCAATCCTCAATACAGGAAACTCATTTTATGCCAGATATCACAGCGTTAATCATTAGGCCAAGTCTCTGAATGACTGCTGTATGATCAGCATGGAACAAGTGACTGAAAAAAATGCTAAACATTGGAAAATAACCATTACTGAGGAAGCAGGTCTACAGTTACCAGTAACAACTTTCAGATGAAGCAAACCCTTCACCACTAAAACAGGTTTCATCCCTTTTATCAGAGTTCCTGTTGGCATATACCTCTCTCCATCACCTTGGTTATTTCCCTTCCCAACACTCAGCTCAAGAGGTTACCCAATCAGGTTTACTTCACTTGAGTTTTACCAAACCAGTTCTCCTTTTACAAGGCTGAAAAACATAGGAGCAAGAGATTTTCCGGGCTGAGCAGGCCTTTAACTATTGTTTTGGTCTTGTTTTTATCTGTAGGCACTGTAAGATGCATTTCCATGATGCCCAAGGAAGACTCACTGATCTGCTAGGATAACAAAGACTAATAAAAACCTAGTATTGGGTACCTGAAAAAAAAGCCATAAATATAGGCAATACATCACGAATTTGGGAAAACTTCACGTGCAGTCTGAAGATAAGATGCATCTTTACAAAAGGCATGTGGGAACAGCAAGGCCACTGATGAAAGAAGTTAGCCACATGCCACAGCATGAAAGCTATTCAACGCATACACAGAAAGGTCTTGGACACTGGAGAACAAAGTTCTTCTCCAGTCCCAAAGTATTAAACCACAGTGACCATGTGGGACAGCCATTCAAAATTACAAGCCACTTTAAGAACAGGCTTTTCAAAACTGACAGTAGTTTTTCTTACATAAACCAGTTGAGCTGCTGCAAAAGAGCACGCCTACCGTAAGTATTTTCCCCTCAAATTTCACACTGGAAAGGTATGAATCCTGTTTCAGTTGAACAAAACATGATGAAAATAAAGCAAACTTTTTAACCCTCCCTATATCAAAGTGCGACCACAAAGGGCTACCAAAGTAACACCAATGGGTTTTTTAAAGCTTCTCTGACTAAATAAAAATTAACCAAAACAAGATCCCAACAGCTTAAACTGCATGACTTTCACTGTACTGTAAGTGGTAAGCATACCAGTGGAGCAAAGTCTTGAAAGCATAAGGAAAACTGATTTAAGCATTCTGACTTGAAGCTAAGACCAAATCCCACCATGGAAGAAATGGAAAAATTAAGAACGAGATTAAATTACAACAAGAACAAAAGACGTAAAGTCAAAAGTAATCAGAAAGACATTAGACTGCACTTCTGTAGAAATGGAGTAGAAAGCTGTACTAGAAACTACAATCCTTACATTGCATATTAACAAAATGGACTGGTACATAAATACTATCCATCTTTCCAGGTTAAAATTTTATTATGCTTTATCAGGCTTCCTGAGCATAAAAACTTTATTCTTTGTGAACTACAACTGCTATGTTGACCCAGATGCCCATGACAAAAGGCTGCAGAATAAGCTCCTATCATGTTTTATTTCATAACATAGAAAGTGAATAGAAACGTTTAGCAGCATGCAACCTATCTCCCACATGCCCAACTAAATAAAGTATTGAGTATCTTTACTGCTACATTAATACAATGTAAAGATACCCCAGTTTCAGTATCACAGAAACATGGTTTATTTGGTCACCATGAAGACTTGATGTCTGTGGCATACCACTGTTAAAGTAACAGTGCCCTATCACCAACAATGACAGAACCAACAGTTGGGTCCCCAGACACCTGAAGCAAGGTGAACAGCTTCAGGGCTTAGGAGAGACTAATGGATCCCTTTCAGAATTGTTTCAATCCAGGGTGAAGCTACAGCAGACATGGGGAACATGAAGATGAAATGATTATTTCCAACACAAGACAGAATTGTTTTATCAGACAATTTTACCAACAGCCACAAATGAACTGTCTATACATAGCAACATGCCTAAAGTACTATAGTCATGCGTGAAAATAAGTCAGATTAACAAGGCACTCATTGCAACAAGATTAACAAATATAATCTTCAGTCTACCACATCTCAAAGCTAGCTGTTTACTTGGCGTCTTACTCACAGTGCTACTTGCAACACACTGGTTTATCTACAATATAAGCAAGGGTAACCCATAACAGGGTCTCAACCTGAATGCAGGACTGCCGTAAAATAACTCTAATCATATTGGTTTGGTAGAAATCCAAGAGACACGCGAGCCAACCACCATTGCATGCAGTCTTCTGAAGCTGATTTACTCAGAAACAGAAAGGGTAAGCTAAACCATGAATGGAATTATAAAGTTAACAGTATTTAGGTATTTTTAACATTGTAGATTATACAATACCATAATCAGTTCAATTTCTGGTTCACTTTCTTTATAAGCAGTCATGCTCTGCAGCTGTGGCTTCACAAAATGATAGCTAATTATACTACTCCCTAAAACAGAGCTATTACTGGGTTTAAAAAAAAACCCAAACCACTAAAAACCCTGAAAGAACACCCCAAACAAAACTCCAAGCCTGATACACATGTTGATATCAATTAAGTCTGGAAACACCTGATCAGAAGCTGAGCATTCAGCAATGTAATGACCTACAAAAGTGCAAGAAAATGCTGGAAATATCCTATGAATTTAAACAACATAGTTGTTTAAACATACTTGTTTTCAAAACAGTTATATAATGATAAAAATAAACTATGTTGCTAATATACAATTCTTTTTCTTCTACAGATCTTCCATTTCCATTTGAGTAACTGCTAAAAAAACCAACCCACTCATGTTTTTTAAGGAACAGGCTCCACTATGCCTCACCAACTTGGTAGATAGCAAACTCCTTTCCTTGTGTTAAGCAATCAGAGCAATCTAGGTCTTGCATTTAATTCCTGCAACTAACACAGCAAAAAAGCAACTATGAATCATATTTCTGTGATAGGTATATTCTGACTTCAGTCAAGACTGTATTAGAATTCAATCCTTAAGTGTAGAACCTTATCAAAATCCTGTAAAAAGTATTTTGTAAATAGTGCTTGCTTATGAATATGAGTTTGCACATAAAGTTTATACTTCTGACTCATGAGCAGTTCAGACAACTGCACTGAATATACGCCACTGTTCCATTCTAAAACTGCAATAAACAAGTTGAACTAAGAAAGTACCAGTTACAAGAAAACAGCACATTAGACATGTGAATTACAGCCAACCAGAGCAGTTATATCCATCATGCCTTTCCTCCTTTAAATGTTAAGATACAATTAATTGTATTAGCACCAGATTTGTTCTGAATGAGAATCCAGGCCGCAATCTCAACCTGTGTGAAGGGGGAGGGAAAAAAATCAGGGTGAAAAAAACAAAAAAACAAAACAATCAGGACAATTAAGCCTGTTAAGTTTCATTGGTCTCAATTTCACTACCTTCAAGTCAGTTGCTTCAATCCCAACAGCAAGCAAGTATAATTCTATGCTACAGACTGCTAAAAAAATAGATCAGTTCACCAGATGTAGTTCTAGTTTTAACTTTTTGGCTTGTAGGGAAATATCCAAAATTTCATTTGCCGATGAAAATCTGGCAGAAGAGAAGGTGACTTCATACTGTTGAAGACATTAAGGGGAGAACAATCTACCTTGCTTGAAGGCTACATTGTTTGTTCATGATCTGTTACTTGGTAATAGACAGTTATGAGGTGCAGTTGCTAGGGTCAGACTGCTTACAACTAGGCTGTGTTTTCATTAGCAACTCCACAACTGTAGCATTAGAGGATTACACCTCATAGACAGTATTAGCTTTGTTGTTATAAGGTGATGTGAATTATTTACCATTGTTTCAAATCCTCCTTGAGAGGGTTGACCAACACATATTGAATGCTGCTGGGAAAAGGAAGAGAAGAAAAAATGCAACTAGTCCAGACATGACTATTTTTATAAAAAGTCTTTTGCCTGCAAGACAGATCAGTGTACCAGTGACTACAGCTAACACTACACAGTTCAGATGTCCAACAAACCCTAACAGCATATAAGGACATTATTCTATGCTATCTACAATCTGTTTAAATCATAATACTTAAAATAGAACTCTGCTATTACTGCCATTGAGGCTGTCTCACAAATTTACAAGTATGTACTCAGGAAGGCAGTTTTGTTCCACAAGTTTTTTACCAAAACAATGAAGTTCTGGTATTTTTTCCAGCAATCTCTACAAAAGCTTGTGACAGCTTTTACTAGTTTCAACCTGCAAGGTTATTTACAATTAATACATGCTACTCTTGTTTCTCCTTCACCCCGTTCTAATCAACAGTGCTGTATGACACTACCCGTGATACAGCTGACCCACAGTACCTGAAAAACACGTAACAGATCAACAATAACTGAAAATTGTCCTTTACACCTGGCAAAAGGCCAAATTCCTACTGGAAGTTCTAGTAAGAGTAAAGCCACCTGCTACTTCACCACCACCTCTACCACTACCATTTCATGTATTCCTCTCTCCTGCTTGCCACATTTCAAGTAGGAATTCATAACATGGCGAGATGGGTTTATGAGTATTGTAGCAAAGTCTAAATTATTTCTCATTTATGTACAGAAAGCCTCTTCAGAAGACATCAGTTACAGGAAGTTAATAGCTGCAAAAATATCTTCTCAGTCTATACATAATAGAAAGTCTAATATATTGTATAACTGTACTTTAATCCATGTCACAGAATCTTGACTTATCATGTAAGTCTTGTAGGGCTTCTTGTAAATGGTAAAATCCTCTGTACAAATACTGAGCAATTACATTCAGGTGTTAAAGCAGTCTTTGCTGGCAAAAATATACCTAGATAAAAATCACTTTTATACAGGGCTGAGTAGCACCTCCTACAATTTTAATTTCACTGATTTCAAAACTGAAAAAATACATTTATCTTCAACTTGAGTGAAGAGACTTCACACTAAAAATCAGCTTCATACTAAACATAAGCT
This sequence comes from Falco punctatus, assembly GCF_963210335.1. Lineage (NCBI taxonomy): Eukaryota > Metazoa > Chordata > Aves > Falconiformes > Falconidae > Falco > Falco punctatus. The sequence continues at coordinate 39,582,471 of NC_137586.1, read as the reverse complement.
TTTTGTGTTTTATAACTGTTAAATTTAAAAAGTGTGAATATAAGCATGGAATAAGTGTGCCAAGACATCCATTTGAACAAATTGATATGAATTCACTTACTGGCCTCCCCACCTCCCTCCAAGAAACAGTTTGCACTAACTACTACAGCTGCTAACTTCCAGTACAAGAATAAAACTTTTCATTTGACAATTCAAACCCAGCAATGAAGGCCACAAGTATCCCGCGCCTGCAGAACAATGCTTTGGTTATATCAACTGATTACTCAGTTAGTTCAAGAATCCTAAACAGCTTTCGTTAGTATTTTTATACCAGTATTCCCTTCCCCCACAGCCTCACTCCTCTGTAAAAAGTAATTTATGAAGAATTCCATTCTCCACATGCAACAAGCCATTCTGACTGTCATGAGTCAGCAGGATTTGTACTGCTAAACAGCACACACAAATCTTAACATTTTGACTTCAGAACCAAACGCCTTGCTGAAATGCGGTTTTAGCATGCCTTACTCTTAAAAAAGAAAGATTTGGGAACCAAAACCACCCTCACAGGTGACAGTATTTTCACTAACATTGAACATGCCTCTTAAAACTCTACCTTGCCACTATCCTTTTTCTTGATTCTCTGAAGAGTACTCAAAAAAAGTACTTAATCATCTTAACAGTTCCAACACTGCAACTGGAGATGCCTGCTTAGAAAGTAAACAAACCATCAGCTTCTGTTACACCAACAGTTGAACCCAGTGTTACTCTGCAAACATACCTGGCTCAGTCTCACTTTTTGGTGTTACTTTTTCCTCTCTTGAGATGCTCATTTCTGTCATTTGCTGCGTTACAGGCAAAGCGGCAACAGGCACGTTTCTGTTTAAGTACAATGAAACACAAAATTTACATTAGTTTTGCATTCATAATAAAAGCTTAAACTGTCCAGATCTATTAATAAGCCACCTATCCAATTACTACTGATACATGTTCCTGTCCTCTGCTTCTATTATCTTCAAAACACATCTTTTACTCCATTTTAGTTACTCTAGAAGAAAACAGGCAAACCTGTAGCAAGTATTTCTTCAGATGAATCAGAAACATTCTTTTAAATGTAGCAGTCAACCCCACATATTTTAATCAGTTTTCATTTACACAGATTCATAAACCCCTGTCTAACAGACCGTCCTTTCTTCCTCTGCAGAAACTCACTGCACTAAGGCAGGATTGCTGCAGGCCTTCAGGCTGCAGTACACTCCAGCTCACTCAAACCTCGAAGTCATACCTTCATCTTACCTTGATTTTTCAGATGTGCTCCCAGCAGCACCTTCACAGTTGTTTAAGCTAGTCTCTGCTCTCTGTACAGATGCAGCATCTGAGGTAGGACTGTTTGAACCACTGGCTGTTCCTATGTAAGAGGAGTTTAACAAATTAGTTATGAACAAACTGTAGAATATATGCTAGTCAAGTAGTTTCATATACAGCTACGAACTGTCTGCACACCATCTTCACTGCTGCTGCATATTACTTCTTCCTTTAAGACAGGCTACACTGTTTACAAACAAAATACAAATATTCTACAAATCTGTGCTAACAGAAGAGGCTAACTGGCAAAGCAAGTTATGGCTGAATGCCAAGTGTAGCAGTACACATTACACTTAAATTTTTATCTTTGTAGTAATTTAAAGTAGTATTCTCCTTCTTGATATTGTTTTAGTACACAGCTTTCAGAAGTTCTCCTGAAAAGTGTTCTGGGATTCCTCATCATCTTCTGTATATTTTAAAAGTAAGAAAAACAAAAAAGCCACAGACAACCTTACCCATTGGACTGATTCTACCACTGTTCTGCTGTCGCTGAAGATGCTCTTTGTAGCAAACAGAACACATCCCATTTGTCCTAGGATTTCCATAAAATCCACATCCCGTACTACACAGCATGGGCCCTGGGGTCTGGTTTGTCTCCTGAGTCATTTCAATGCTGTAAATAAAACCAAGAACTGCATTAGGAGCTGGCATGTCACCAAAATCAATTATGGGTTATAGAATTAAAGTATGTCTGCTCACCCTGCACCCAAAAATGATACCAGTATTCTTAAAGAGGGTTATATGGATGTTAATATACCATTCAATAGTGCAATTGTATTGCTGAATAACATAGTTACGAACCTTTAAGAGAAGAAAGCATCATCACACCAATACTAAGAAACAATGTACTTGTTGAGTACTGAGCTGCATGTGCAGGTTATGACCAAATTAAATTCTGACAGCCAAAAAAGTCCTTTATCACCATCCTCTGAGCACTAATAGCGATATGCAGAATAAGCAAGACCAATTTCTTATCTATTAAAAAGTTCTGGCAAATAACAGCTTATTTCCCCCCCAACTCCAGAAGAGCCCCACTTTTCCAGTAACATTGATTTTGCATCATTTTGATGCTAATTCCACTATTAGCAGTTCCTACTCTCACAATACATTTATTAAACAGAACAATAAAAATCTCTGAAGTACTGGCACCAGCCATTTAAAGTCCGTATTCCTATCTTTAGAAGGAGTTTCCAAAACAAGACCATGAACATTGCTTAAATTGTTTATGAAACCTGATACTGAGTACCAACTGGCAAGAACATGTGTACAACAGGCCCTTCAACCAAGAACCTAAAGAGCATTTCTGAAATAATAAGTTTAGACTAGGTCCTACTCTTCCAAGAGAAATAAAATTAACAACTTTAAGCTTAAATATGTTCCATTACACAGCCTAAATATATAAAAAAAGCACCAGTTAAATTCTTTGTCTTAATAAAGTTACAGCAAGCCTTCTGAACCTCTGACAGGCAGACAATGCTAACTCTTTGCCATGAACTGCAGAAGTCAGGAGTAAAAATACTTCACCTTCATTACCAGTTAACCTCTGCAAAGCAAGGTTAGTAGAAAGAGTGAGCAGCAACCAAATCCTTGATTCCCAAAGGCAATAAAACTGGAACACAGTAATCAAGCAATCTGCTACAAATTGAGGGCACTAATAATACTGTGCTTGCCCTCCCAAAATTTAAATTTAGTAGAACCACTGTACATGGCACCTGGAGACATTTTAGTGTAACCTCTAGATTCCTGTCTTTCTATTCAAGAACAGTCACATTAAGAGATATTTCACTGCTGATGCTCATAAGTCAAAAACACCAGAAGCAAATTCATTACAGTGTATAGACAAATACTTCTTTTAATTGAGGAATCCCACACTGCAAGTAGTGCATTTACGTTCCACTAGTTTGACAACTGCAACTGACAGATGCCTTTGTCTAGCTAAACTAAATCTCCAAGAGTTAGAAGAGCAGGGGAAAGTAAACCAGCAAAATTCATCTGCTCGTCTGCTGGTGGTCCCAGGACCTAATTTTCCAGGTATAAATACTTGTATTATTCATGCCTTTACAACACCTTCCAGATATAAATTGTTTCTTTCCAGGCCTACAAAACAGCTTCACGCTTACTGTGATAGTTTTACAGCTATGCACAGCAGTCAAGGAAGTCAGAAGAAACCATGACCCACCTAGAGAAATCTAAAAAAACCAAAATCTTGTCATCTTGTCGTGTAGGCCTATGCCCATGCAATACAAATAAAGACCATACTTCTGCCCCTTTATTTAGCAGCTAAGCTCAAAGTGCTATCACACACCGCCACCACCAATCTCAACCGACTAGCTCCACTTCCCAATGAGCGTGCTGCAAACACGTTTCACCACTTACTAAATCTAGCTTTAGGTGCTAATGCTGGTATTAGCCTGCTACAAATCAGTCTCCACGGCTCCTTTATCAGCACATTCTCCCACTACTTGTAACGCACACCCCTATTTCAAAGCTCATGTCGTTGTCACCCCATGCCTGGTAAGTCGCACTTTGCCAGGCTCTGCAAGGTGACCCAGGTGCCAGCCTTGTTTCTCCTGAAAGCGCCCACCGCCGCCCTGCACCACCCTGGCCAGCCCTCGCGCACCGGCAGCCTGCTAAGCCCCCCCGCACCAGCTCGGTGCCGCTGTCCCGGCGATCAGCCCCCCGGCCGCGCCGCCCCGGCCGGTCACATGGGCGAGCGCCCGCGCTTCCGCCTGTCAGACGGCTGCGACGTGACGGCCCGCTCCGCCGGCACGCTGAAGTCAGCCCCTATTTATATCTCCCGCAGGCCGCCGGCTCCGGCGCGACCCACCGGGCCCCGGCGGCCCGCCGCAGGAGACGGCAGCCGATCACCCTTCCCTTGCACGGGGGTGCGGAAATCCAATCCGGAAAATGCAGCATCACCGGCCCGTCATCTCCCGCTGCCATCGCCGCCGGCGGCTCGCAGCGCGGAGGACGGCGGGGTGTGCTCGGGGCCCAGCGGGCCGCCACCGCTTCGCAAACGCGCCCCATCATCCCGGCGGTGGGTGGTTAAACCCAACTGTTCCTCTTCCGGAAGAGAAGAAAAGATTATGATTTAAAAAAAAAAAAAAAAAAAAGAAGTCTTCGTTCTGCCACCAACAGGAGCCGGTCTTCACCTCAGGGGTGCTCCTGCTTGGCCCCGGGACCTCCCAACACAATGAGAGCTTTTATTCCGCGTGTTAAGTCCAGCAGCAACTCAGGCCGCTCACCCTCGCCGTTACCAGCGAAGGTCGGGGTGTGGGGGGCAGCGTGTATCCTGCCGGCGTCCCGGGCCCTGCAGCTCAGCCGCCCTTCCGCCCCCGAGGCGGCGGGCACAACGCAGCTCCTGGCCGCGCAGCGGTCCCGCATTTCAGTATAACGGCGGAAATAAAGGCCCCAGCGTGCACTGAAATCAACCATAAACCCCGGGAACTGCGTCAGCGATGGGCTTGCTGGCCTAAATACTAACTTACCTCATCATCCTCCTCTGGGAGAGGGACCACAGTTAAACAAGAGAAACACAGAAACAAAGCGCAAGGGGAGTTGACCGAGGCGGTTCGGGCCGCTCGCCCCTGCACGGCCACTCTCGGGGAAACTGGGCCGGAGGGGTCGATACGGAGAGTACGAATCGACACCGGGCACTTCCCGAGAAGGGTGAAGCCCGGATGGGCGAGCGAGACAAAAGCGGAGCCACTGCCAAGCGCCCGCAGCGCGGTTTAATTGCTACCCCGCTACCCCCCCGCCTCCCCGCCTCCTCCGCCGAGGACACCGGAACACAAAAGACCCAGAGGCTGCGGGGCCAAGGAGCAGTTACGGCGGCCGGAGGTGCCCAGCCGGGGCGGCGGGGCCGAGCCGCTCCTCACAAACCCCTGAGTCACGCCCGGGCCGGCCGCCGCCAGGCCCCGTGCCGCTGCCGGCTCCCACGGACTCACCACCGCCAGTCAGGGAAACCGCACAGCCTCGCCGCCGGCCGGGCACAGCTCTGCGCCGGCCCGGCCCCCGGCCTGGCCCCGCGCCGCGGACCAGCCGGCAGGAGGCCGCTGGCAGAGGCAGAGAGCGGCGGGATCGCCCGCGGGGAGGCCCGAGCACCCCTCGCTGCCGTGAGGGCCCTGGGGAGCCCAGCCCAGCCCCCCTCACCTACCTGCTCTCGGCGGGGGCCAGAAACCCCGCAGCGGGTGTCGGAGAAAGCGCCGCGGCAGCCGGGGCAGGAGAGGGACCGGGGGACGCGAAGCTGGCAGCACCGCCGCCGCCGCTTCCCTCCTTTGTTCCCGAAGCAGCGGCAGCGGCGGCCGCTGCGCGAAGCGAGATGCTCCGTAGACGGCAGAAGAGACGAGGGAAAGACTGAGAGGGACAGAGGGGAGGAGAATAAGAGGAGGAGGAGGAAGAGGGAGCAGTACCCACCCATCGGCCCCACCTCCTCCATCGCCACCTCCGAGCCGGGCCATGCACGCTGCCGCCCAGGGGCGGTGAGGAGCCGCGGGGGACGGGCTGAGGACGCGCACGGGGATCCGCGGCAGCGAGCACGCCGCCCGCCTGCCGCCCGCCCGAGCTGCGTCTGCTTCGGGAGGGTGCGAAGGAACTGAGTGCAGCGCGCCCGCCCCGCCCTCCGGGGGGCGTGGCCGTGGCGGCAGCGGGAGGCGGCCGAGGGCGGCGTGGGCGGTCTGGGATTCCCGGGGGCGGCGCGGCTGCTCGGCGTGGCGCTGGGGGGGGTGCGGGCCAGGCCCCGCGTGGGGTGCCTCAGCGCCGGCGCATTGCGGGGTCCCGCAGGATCGGGGCGCCTAGCGCCCCGCTTGTGCGTGCCCGCCCTGGCTAGATCCCTTGGCTCTTCTCTGCTTGCAGTTCTTTAGGCGAGCAGCGATGCTACCTGTACGTCAAATAAATATCGGGCGACTTTCTCGGGGCTGTCAAACCCCATGAGCAGGCTGTGGTGACAGAGCAGCCTAAGAGGTGGCGTTGGCAGCCGGCTGGGTGGTGGCTTCCTTCTGCTCAGTGATGGCATGGAGAAGTTAGCCCTGCTTATTGTGAGCCATGCTGGTACAAAATCCTTGATTTTTGTGTGTTGGTCAAAATTACTCTGCTAAGGGCAAAGTATCATCTCCAAGTACACACCGTTGTCAGCTTGAAACATGTACGTTTCAGGCCGCTGTGTTAGGCTGTGGCCCACATCCAACAGAGTGATTGGATTCCTCCTTGTGCCCGGTTGCCCTGGGGTTTGCCATGCCTCCCATGGGCCCAATAGTCTGCCAGCCCAGCACTCATGTTTTGAGGGCTTGCTGTTTTGAGCTGTTGGATGTGACCATGTAGAAGCACAGGGAGGACCTGAAGACCAGATTGTGATTTGCATTCCGGTTTGCAGATCTGTGGGTCATTGAATGTCAAGAGTAAATATTTCTGTACTTAAGCATGCCTAAACTGTGTTTTAAAGATGGTGTAGATACAACACATAGACTTCATGTCTACTGGATGTTGATGAAGCTATTGTATTCAGAGGATGTGGTACTGACTTAGATGTGTAAGAGAGAAGGGAAGCTGGTATCACTTTGGAGAGAGGGAATTTGGTGGTCATGCAAGCCTGGGTAGCGTGGGAAGAAAAAGAAATCAAAGGAAGGAGAATAAAGCTTCTTATAGCTTTCCTGCTTACTCCGAGAGCAACGCAGTGTACCTGATGACTTCAAAACACTTGAGTAGGTAGATGCTGATGACTTGCTTTGTCATACTAAACTAAGGGCATTTTTTTCTTTAAGGCAGTATTCCTGGGAAGTGGAAAATACATGGATTCATACAAGCATGATATATTTTTCTTAAACATGTCCTCAGGATAGAACATCTTCAACTGTAAAATTTAAAGTTGGTTCAGATACGTATTCTGAGTAATTCAGCTTTTCTTAAATGCAATTTCTGCCACATTTAATGATATTCTAATGCAACAGTTGGGGCACATAGGGCCTCTAAACCACTTATTCTGAAGAAAATAGCTAGAATTGAAATGTATGCCTCTATGGGAAATACACCATAGAAATGGTTAGAAGGTCTTTTATTGTGCCTGATGTGTCTACTAGAGCTTGTAATTTCCTTATTTGTCAGAGAGATGTCTCCTGAGACCCAAAAGCTTCAGGTTAAGTTCAATGGTGCAATACTGCAGCATAGCACTCTGCAGAAGTATAAGGTGCTCTGCTGGCTGCAGAGCGCTGCTGTTGTGCTATGGAACAGCAGCCACTCTGCAACTGGTGCTTGGAATTATGTCTTTGTGATCTGCAGTATTTGGGCTGGTAGTTCCTACTTGGTAGTACAAAAGTTTCAATTCTTGCAAGAAAACATTTAAGCACAGCTTCCTGATGTGAGATGTAAAAGAGAAGTCTTCTGAGATTACTGCTTTCAAGACTGTGAGAGCTGGATATCTGTATCACTTTTAGGGGAAAACTGGAAAAAGAAGCTGAGATGTGTATTATTTTCTTGCAGAAATTCTATGACCCGAACCAAACCTGAAAGGGACAGTAAATCTCATTGTAAAAATTCTTGGTAAAAAAAGTTGGTCTACTAGTAGCCCTGGAGAGTATTTTTGATCTCTTACAATGGCAGGGCAGAGGGCAAAGACAGAACAGTTTCAACTGAAAGCCATTAACTTCTCTGGCTTTCTCCAAGGTAAATTTTAAATAGCAGAGTGATTGTTCAGGAGGTATGTCGACAAAGTCTGTCTCAAAGATAAGGAGCCCCAGAGGAATGGGAAGTTGGCAGAATTCCCTGCTAAGGTCTTTCGCCTCACACTCTTCCCATGGTTATTAACTTCTGTAGATAAGCTGTCTTAGAAAGGCAGTATTTTTCCTGCAAGTCTCAGGCCTAGAAACCAGGAGAGTGCAGGATTATGTAAGAGTATCACATTTTTTATGGGGTTCTGCAGAACTGGGAGGCCCTCCCGTTTCCAAAGCCACAGAAAAGTTGCCTTTGTGACCCTGTGCATATTTACCCAAGATTTCTAACTTTAAGGCTTGCATTTTCAGGACTGTCTGTTTGCTTAGGAGTCACATTGGGACACACTCTCACTACACAGTATCTTAGAGGAAATAGGCGTCTCTTAAAATAGATTTTTATTGCTTATTTTCTTCTTTTTGTTTGACCTAAATTTACCCACAAGATCTAGGTATGTTGTGAGATCAGGAGCAAAAGTGCAGCAGCGTTGCCCCAAAACAGAAGAGAACTTTCAATTTAAGTTGCTGATTATGAATTTCATTACCAGTTGGCTGATCATATTCTTCTTCTCCTTTGGAGCAAACACTCACACAATTGAAAAAAAGGAAGGAATAAAGAAGTAGCCACACATTTTGCTTAATTCAATGCTAAAAAGCGGATTCTACCTTATATTTTAGAGATTACCTTATCCTTTAAGGCAGGGGTCCTCAAACTACCGCCCACGGGCTGGATACGGCCCCCCAGGGTCCTCAGTCTGGCCCCTGGTATTTACAGACACACACACACCCCGGCGAGGGGAGGGGGGGAAACCAAGCAGCCGCAGATGGCTGCCTGCCACTGCATCCGCGTGCCGCCCCCCTGGTTAAAAAGCTTGAGGACCCCTGCTCTAAGAGGTCGGTACCTTCAAGGCTATTGTGAAGTTCATGCAAGCTGATTTGGAGGGGATGGTGTCCTGGTTTTGTCTGGAATAGATGGCTGGAAGCATACCCTGTGCCCCATTCCACGGCCAGGAACACTGTCCTTGGTCTTGAAATGCAAGTCCTAAGGTGACACAGTACCCCAGAAAGAACTGGGGTGAGATAGCAGATATCATTTCCAAAACAACCTTATAGACACCTGGGCCAAAGGGCATCGCATTGAGTGGATATATCACATCCCCTGTCATGCACCAACCTCCGGGAAACCTGAACAATACGATGGGCTATTAAAGACTACACTGAGAGCAGTGGCTGGTGGGACCTCCAGACAATGGGATACATGTTTAACAAAAGCCACCTGGTTAACACTAGAGAATCTGCCAGCCGAGCTGGCCCTGCCCAGTCAAAACTTTTATGTACTCTAGAAGGGGATAAAGTTCCTGTAGTGCATGTAAAAAATACTCTGTTGTACCTGGTTGTATTTTATGAATTGTTCAAGGGTGTAGGCACTTGGACCTTGGCAGGTGAAGGGGGGCAGTAAATAACTCGTTTGGGAATCTGATGGTGACAGGTTCTGTGCACTCTTCTGAAAGAGCAAACCTCCGGATGAAAGGCAGCTGCCCTCTGGAGAGCCTTGAGATGAAATGTAGCATCCCTGAAATGTTTTGGTGAAGATAACATTGTTTTTAGAGATAGATGGTAAGCAGTCTGACACCAAGGGATGAGTGCTCATCTTTTCCACAGATTCTTTTTCTCTAAAATATGTTAGTCTTCTTCATGGTACATAATTGTAAACTTTTGCCTAAGAAGGGTAGTAAAAGGCTGCCAGTAGTCTTCCCCCCACCCCCTCACCCCCCTTCTGTAATGATGACATTTGAGTAGTGACATACTCTGATGGTCTTATCTTCATTGTAGGCAGTGGAAGAAATGTAGAGAGTCACTAAAGTACAGGCTTTTCGGGCAGTGATCCTCTTTTTCTCTATTTGTATACTACTTCACATATTGTGATACAGACCCTGTTCCTAGGTGCAACTAGATAATAACAACCACTATTATTACAGTGGAGGGTTTGAAAGAATGAATCATTATTTGTATGACTACAGAACAGGAAGTTCTGCTGGCAAATCTTTATATAAACTTGTTTTCAAGGACACATTTATGAATACCAATTTCAATGATCTTTTCTTATTCTATTTGGGAGAAGTTCTGCTTTAATTGCACTTTATACAGCTTTGGCAAAATGAAGTGTATTCACCTCTTCAAGTCAATGCACTGAGTACCTCAACTTTTTCTGTGTCTGCTATGACTAAGTCATCTATTCCATTCAGCAGTTGTTACTATTTTCTCTGTTCAGTCTTTTACCACTAATGTAATTGTGGAAGCTCTTATTGTTCTTGATGTTCCTGGTGAGTCCCAACTCCAGATGAGCTTTGTCTTCCCTGATATGATCCCTATAAATCCAGGCAGTGCTTCTTGAGTCTCTCTTTGTAGGCTGTCTCTGCTGTGAGTCTCTGTATGGTGCCTTTTTTGTGTTGGGAGTTCTATAATGAATTTCCTGTTTTGCCAAACTGGCTTTGTGTTGTGTCTGCTTGGTTCCTGGTTGTAGAGATGGACTGTTCTTGTGTTTGAGGATGCTTTCCTCCAAGGCCAACCAACTTCACTGGGATCCTTTTTCCTTCAGAGCTGAGTCTCGTGGTATCCCACCTACCAGTTCCCTGAATGACCTGAAGTTTGCATCCCCTGAAGACTGGGGTCTGTGTTCTGATATACGTCATCCTCCCTCCCCCTCCTCAGGAACTTGACTCCACTATTTCATGGCCAGTACAGCATCACCCACTATCCATCAGCCCTGCTTGGCCCATACAGCACCTGTGTAAAAGGAAGCTATCCCCAACACCCTCCAGCAATCTCCTGGATGGCTGGTGTCGTGGGTGTCCCAATGCATTAAATTTCCCAATGAGGGTGGGGGTCAGTGATGCAAAGCCTTCCTCATGTTGTTCAAAGAAAGCTTCATCAGTTTTCTTATCCTGTTTGGTGGTCTGTTACATACTCCACCACAGTGTCACACTTAGCAACCTCTTTTCCAACCCTGACCCACAGGCTGTTACCCAGACCTGAGCCACACACATCTGAGCTAGTCCCTCACATGGAGGGCAGCCCACTTCTTCCTCATCCCTGCCCGTCTCTCCTGAAGGGCTTGTCTCCATCTGCCACAGCACTCCAGTTGTCTAAGCTGTCCCACCAGAATGCTTGCGTGGAAAATACTTTGTTGTATGCACTCTCTTTGAACATCTCAGTCTATTGTCTTCATTAAACTCTAATCAGTGAAATGCTACATGGCAAAAGCCATCGGCTCCTAGGCAGTCAGGTGCTAAGCCGTTTTAGGGCTTTAATTATCAAATTGAATGCATTCAGTTCTATTTGCTTCTTGATAAAATGCAAGTCTGAGCTGTAGAACAGGCAGGAAAATCTGTATATTTTGTATTAATCTGAAACCCTGGTACATTACATTCTTAAGCAGGTAAAGGTAATCTACATTACTTGAACAGCCCAGAGCAGGCCTTGATGAGTTGGAAACCTCTGTGAATACAGTGAATGGGTGCCTCAGCTAGGCTGGCTGTGTTGATCCTAGCCAGTGCTTCTGTTTCCTTTCCTCATTGTGCTAATGGCACCTCAGTCTTGTCCAAAATGATTTTAACCTTCAGAACTTAACGTGCTCTCAAACACACGTCAGTTCACAGGCTATTCTGCATAGTATACCTACTCTTTGTGCAAGTCCTCACATCTTGCTCTTATATGTCTTGTTTTCACCCTTTAAGAGCTCTTTTTTATGTTTTGATACTTTAATACTTTTGTTCTTTGTTTTCTGCTGATGCTTCAGATAGTTTTGTATTAGTGGATTACTCGGTGTCTGGCTCAGCTATTAATTTAGTTTCTCTAATTGCTGCATTATTTTAAAAACACAATCAACATGCAGAATATGATCCATACTTTGATAGCCTGTACTTGTGACTCGCAAACTATATCTGACCACAGGGACCACAGATTTCTGCATCCAACTGTTTTCTGCAGCACTGCAAGGAAGAAGCCCAGATGTCTGTGTCACCCAAAGCACTGCAGTTGTTTATGATACTTAGATCATCTAAATCAGTGGTCTCCAAAGTGGTGTGTGCAAGATGATCCTTTGGTGTGCAGGAATAACATATTAGGACTTCAGCAGTGCATGTAACTTAATACTGTGTGTGCGTGCTCAAAAATGTTTCACTAATAGGGATGTGCAATCAAAGAAGTTTGGAGACCACTGATCTAAATGATGCCAGTCAATCACATACATCAAACCTGTCTGCTATAGAAAAAGAATTTCACAGAACCCAGAGAATTAGCATGGTGTTGTGCACCAAGTGCCTCCGATGTCATAGCATTTAGTTGTATTTGAAAAAATACATTTATTCTTTCATAAAGAAATTACTGAAGCATTTTAACCAAGGCTCAAATATATTGACAACATTGATCATGTTGTATTAAGCATTGATTGTTCAGCTTTTAAGCACATAAAACTGGAGACCTTTCTCTACCTCCTGAATCTTTCAGAATCCTCTGCTGCCGGTCCATGGGAACAGGGTATGTGCTGAAATATGTTTACAGTATGAGTTTGGGATATGCTGTTTGTATCTCAGTCTGTCTGAAATATGTTTCATTGACTAAGTCTTGGCTTTATAAACACAGTTATGTTTTACATATTGTTGTGGTTTAACTCCAGCTGGGAACCAAGCCCCACGCAGCCGCTCACTCACTCCCTACACAGTGGAATGAGGGAGAGGATCGGAAGAGTAAAAGTGAGAAAACTCGTGGGTTGAGATAAAGACAGTTTAACAGGGAAAACAAAAGCTTCGCACATAAGCAAAGCAAAAGAAGGAATTCATTCACCGCTTCCCATGGGCAGGCAGGTGTTCAGCCATCTCCAGGACAGCAGGGCTCCGTCACGTGTAATGGTTACTTGGGAAGACAAACACCATCACCCCAAACACCACCTCCCATCCCCCAGTTCCTTCTTCCCCCAGCTTTATATGCTGAGCATAATGTCATATGGTCTGGAATATCCCTCTGGTCAGTTGGGACCAGCTGTTCCGGCTGTGTCCTCTCGCAATTTCTTGCCCACCCCCAGCCTGCTCATGGTGGGGTAGGGTGAAGAGCAGAAAGTCCTGGGACCTGGGTAAGCCCTGCTCAGCAATAGCTAAAATATCCCGGTGTTATCACACTGTATCCAGCACAAATCCAAAACACAGGCCCATGCCGGTCACTAACAAGAAAATTAAATCTACCCTAGCTGAAACCAGCACATATATCCAAAGTATGGAATTTGTAGAATGGTATATAAGTAGAGACAGATGAGCATTTTAACAAAAAATACTACTTTACAAATTACTAATCAGAGGCTGTTGCTTGAAAAAAAATATAGTTTATGTAATTTCACTAACAACACCATCAGCCATGTGTCCTGAAATGGATATGCACATTTTTCATTTACTGAAATCTTTGCTGCTAGTAAATGAGTTTTATAGAATTTTTCATAATGAATATAAATAATAAATAGATTAATTTCAGATGTTGTAAACAATTTCATGACCTTCAGAAAATTTTCTACTGTTTATCTCTGTAATGCCCTTGAGATATCTTTTTAGTTTTCCCTAGTTGCTTCATATTTTGCATCACATTCTTCTATGTTGTCTGTTTCAGTCTTGGTTGTCTATGAGTTCTTTGAAAAAAGGAGTGTGTTATACTTAAAAATGTACATCAATAACATAAAAATGAAAAGCCCTTATATCAGAAGTGTATCTGGGAGATAAATCAGATTCTCAGTATGTTTTCTGATGCTTTAGTTTTGGCTTTTGGTGATTTTTTTTTTTCTTCCTTTGTAACAGACCTTCACTTCAGCTCGGTTGAAAAATGACATAGGTACATACACAAATCTTAATTCAGACTTCTTTTTCAGTTTTTCATTTTCTTGGACCCCATTCTGGTCTTAGTTACATCAGTGGAGATTCAGAATAGCTGAATGATAGCTGGTAAAAAGTGCTTAAGAAACACTAACATTTGAAATGTAGAAAATCTCTGCATGATTTTAATTTATGTTGCATCACAGTCAAAAGTAAAAATTCCAGTGACTCATGTACATTTACTGTAAACTGGGTGACAGCAGTTATGGCAAAGCTGAGCACCGTTGAAGATGTCATTCTGAAGTGTTAGCAAATTCTACCAGAACATGTTAGCTGCTGGTTTTTTTTGGTGTTTAGTTTATTTTTTTAACTTTTTTTTTTTTTTTAAAGGGACAAGAGGACAGGCTGTTTGCTTTATTCAGCCATGTCTCTTCCTCACAATGATTCTCCTGAGAAAACTGCAGTACTAGTGGCATACATTCACTTTTTTTGATAATCTTTTAATTTTCTATATTTTTTTTGCTATGTTTAAATAGGATACAGATATCGTCACTCAGACTGTAAGGGATTTCTGCCCAATCTGTTATGTTATTTAATCTGACAATTAAACATTGCCTTAATCTTCCTTGTCAGATTTCTCTGTATTTTGGGGCATCTCCGAGGCAAAGATTAAACTGTACTTGTGGTGTGGGATGACCATGTGTCCTGGTATAGATAGCCTGAAATGTGACCTGGTCTCAGTCTGGGAGAATCAAGAAATATGTTTTCATTTTTCAGAGAGGAGGAAAATATTTACAGGTGGATGTCATGGGTGTAATGTTAATAAATGATGAGGTAGAAGACTCAGGTAGGCAGAGAAGCTGCCTTATGAAAGCAGGTGGGTTTGCAGTGCCTGTTTGTTCAATACAGCAGGGTAATGTCCTGATTTGTGTAATGCAGTTGGTGATGGCCAAATTCTTTGGGTCTGTGCAGCTGTACACACCCTACTAGGATACCCAGCTCTACTTGTGAACAAAGTTTACCTTGTCTTAATGCAGTTCTTGGTGTCTGATGTAGAGGTAAACTAATCCTTTTTGACCAATACTGGGACGTATTTGATATGAAAGATAATTTCTTCAGGGCAGAGCAATTACTCAGATTTCTGGGTGACATCAAAAGATTCCTGCAATAAGGGGAGGTTTTAATTTGGATTAGGTCACCTTTCTATCTTTTCAGAGTGGGATTCTTTTGAGCTAATTTGGATTTGTGGCTTATGATTTGTTTACCACAGAGATGTAAATATTTGGCAGGACACCACTGGTAATGATCTGTGGATGTTCTCATTCAGTTTCAGGAAGAAAAAAAAAACACAAACAGCACAACTTTATCTTTCTCCTCACAGGAGTTTTCGGGACAATACTATTTTTATTTTCTCTGATGCTGGGAAGAGCTCAGGGATAATTCATCAGTTCACTCAGAAAATAACTTCTAATCTCCATTCCCTATAACCCAACAATTTCATGCGCTGTTTTGTGGGAACCCCATGAGTACCACAGTATTGGGTCAAAACCAACCTATAGTAAATTTTCTCAGAGAATGAAAATTGTTAATGTGAATTGGTGGAACCATGAAATAAATTTACCCTTTTAAGTTGCTTAAATCCTCCACACAAAAGAGCCCCAGGAATTCTTATGCCTTGGAGCTAAGACTGGATCAATGAAATAGAAAGGAAAAAGCTTTACATCTGCAGCCATATGGAGACTCATGCAATACTAGCAAAGCTGTAATGAATGGGTTTCCAGGGTGCTGGGTGTATAGAGGCCAAATTTATTTTATGACTAATATGGAACATTTAAAAGGCCGGAGTTTTAAAGGCATAGCTGAAACTTGCATAGCAGGATGAGAATGTTACCCAGTAACAGGAATAAGAAAGAGTTCTGCTTACTTAAAATACTATAGATTATTCATTATACAAAGCATTACTTAGAGTTATTGGTCTTTGAAAATTTGCTTCCTGCTTAAGTTTTCAACAGTGCTTAACTTAGGGATAGGAATTATGCTAACTATTCAATGAGCGTGAAAGTACCTTTTGTGGGATAAGCTTTTAATAGCCCCTGATTTTGAGCTATTTATATTATTATATTATTTTATAGAATTATTTACATTGTGTATTATATGTTTTTTATAGTTTTATTTGGATCTCGGAGCTAGGTATGTGTACCTAACAATCCATGTAATTTGTACACCAAAGAAAAGTATTTGTTACACGAAGCAAACTGTTAAATGTAATTTGGCTTCCCAGGAAAAGACATAGTTTAAAAGCAGTATTTGTGTGCTTTCAAAATAAACTAAACAAATAAAGACAAAAATCATTCAGACACATTAGATGGACATACATTTAAATAGAAACAATACATATTTTAAGTAACAGGGTGAGGGCTGATTTTCTCTTCTGATACACCCTTTCTCTTGTTTACATCTTTGCACTGAGGACAGACTACTTCAGTATTGGGAACATAAAAAAAGTTTGTTTGAGCTTTGGTTCAATTCTCTTGTGTCTAAAAATGATGGCCACAAATACATGCCTGCCTGGAAAAAACAGTGATCAGTACACACATAATTTTTCTGTACAAAGTTAGGGGGTTTTATGTTAACATGTTCTTTTGGGACAGTAAGCAGTAACTGAAAATTTGTGTATTGTGTAAAGCCTATCACCTTCAGAAAGCACTGGTATAAAAGTTGCTTGGTGAAACTAAAAGCGTACATCCCCTTTTAATGAATGTGCTAACAATATTCTGATATCCTGCTTACTATTTTGAATTTTTAAAATGTTCTGTGGCATGTGGAAAATGCAGTTACAGTACTTTGATGTGCTATAGTGTATGCATGTATATGAAATGGCATGGTAGCACCTATTGCAGTTTTAAGGTGACTTAACAGGCACTTCTCTGTAACCACGTAGTTACTTATTAGTAGAGTTTCATTAACTGATAACACCAAATTTATAGGTAACAGTACATTTGCAAGCACTCCAGAAAGCTAAAATGTCTCCGCTGTATACCCTAGTATTTCTGCTGTAACTCACACAGAGGTTAAAACACTACTTCTCCAGAGAACCTAGCGGTCTGGTGCAACCAGACAGAGATATCCTTTAAAGAAAGTGTGTTGGCAAAGTTCCTGCAAGCCACACCTTGAATGTGAGCCTAGTATGTGTCCTTCAAGGTATCCAAGGTACACCACCTAGAGCTCCGTCAAGCCAAAATTCCTAAAAGCTTTTGAAGATCTTGACTTAAGTGACTTCTAAAAGGTATGTAGCAATTCAAGAAAACCAAGATGTGTATTAATCTGATTTTCACAGCCACTGGTTTCATGTAGTGGCCAGTTTGGTCTTCTGCAAATGAATTCTTTGCATTCCAGTCCAGTGTTCTTGCTGTGGAGGCACAGAAGATGTTTACTTAAGTTGTGAATATAAAAACATTCATGAAAATCTTTCACTTACAAGCCATTTGCCTCGGACTCTTTTCACAAGTGTCTGTCTGCTTGTTTTGGCAAGCATTTAAACTATAACATAGCCTACTTTAAAAGCCTTGTAAGTATAACCAAATGGAGGTCATTTTCATTAAGATATCAGTTTGTCATTCATGTTGCATTTCCAGAAGTAAGATATTTTTGGATAAAGCATGCAACCACTGCTGAGAATGTCATTTGGAACATAATGAATATGCAAAATTAGCAAATCTGAGGAAGCATTTCCTTCATTGCACTCCAAAAGCACCATGAGGCTAGAGAAAACTTCATGTTACCTGCCTCTTCATTTCTCAGCACTAGGAGATTTGTGCATTCCTGACCCCTTCTAGGTGTCTGATGGCATCAGTTTCTAACTTCCATTTTTCCCTTTGGTAGTCTTACTACAAATAAAATAACAAAGATAATTTGTTTATAAAAGAGTAAAGAAGGTGTTTACCTAGGCTTCGATGTAAGATGATGATACAGCAGGGAATGCAGATGCAGCAGGGAGAGCTGTCTACCCAGGTTCACCTGCCAGACTGTTCTGCCATTTTGGGTAATGCTGCAAGCTCCTTTGCATTTTAATCTGAAATAATAAAAAAATCCAGGTATTGCAAAATTGATCTATAATGTTTTGTCTATAATATTGATCATAAAATGCATAGCTATTTTCCTGCTAATCATCTCATTACATTGACTTCATCTTTTAGAAAGCCCTAGCCGCTAGGGAGAAGATGCATTTCTTTCCTGGGCTGAAGAAGGCCTGCTATACTGGGATCATAGTGGGAATTACACTGGACACTTCTAGAAAGCAAGTCGCTACCTAAATACGGATTTATGTACCTAACTTTAGTTGAGCATGTTTACTGAAGAGACTGGGACAAGCGCATGTATTATGACAGTGGGAGAATCAAAGAAGGACCCGCGGAGCCTCGGTGCCCTGCCTCTTGTTTTATCCCTAGGAGACTGCCTCAGTACTCACAGCACTCCATTTTAAACAAAAATAGCCTAGCCTCTCCCTGCTAGTTTACACAAACAGTTAAATCTGTTTCTAGACACTGTACAATCCTGAGAATTACAATACTATATGTATGAGTCTCTTTGTGGTATTGGATCACTATTTTTACTGTGCTGACTGGCAGAGACTGGGCAATTTAGTTACTTTGGTTAAGTCTGATCACTTGATACTCTGGAGGTTGAAAGCTGCAGTGACAGGAAGAATCTTCTTTGAGAGCTGGCATTCAATATGTAAGTACTGAGGGAGATTTCCAGGCCTGTCCTGAGTGTTGCCAGTTACACCTCTCCAGGCACTTCAGCTTGATTCACTGTGGCCTGTCAGCGGTCTTGCATACTCTGTCATCGTAGGCCTGAAAATGCCTGTTGCAGTTTTGTAAAGTCAGCATTCCAACAGTAAAATAAAAGAAATTAAAATAAAATAATAATAAAAAGTAATAGTAGTAGTAGCAGCAGTAAACAACAACAACAACAACAACAACAATAATAATAATAATAATAATAATGATGTCATAAACATTTATCCTATGGGAAAATATATAATTTGCAAGAACTCCAAAGAAATATTCATTCTTTGGACTATAATTGTCTTCTCTTGTTTGGTTTTGCAGTATGTCTAAGTATCCTATATATCTTTTCAACCTGTTAGGTTTTCGGTACCTGGGTTTAATTTAAATGTTTCATGCACTTTTGAATTTTTGTGTTGTTCCTTCTGTTGGGTTTCCACTGTTGATAACCTTCCTATTATCCTCTGGTTTTAGCATCACATTTTATTAAATCTCACAGTTTATGACTAAGGTGGGTTTTAAAACTAGATAGCCACTGAGAAGTTTACTGAAAATTTGTCAGATTGCACTGAACTCTTGGGGCTTTGGATTATTAGTCCTGTGGAAATTGAGATCCTTACAGTAATGGCGTTTCCAGAACATTTGCAGTGCTTTTTCACAAGACTTTACCATCAGTATCTCATCAGAAAGAATACAATGTCCTTTTGTACACATTGAAGAAAGCTTTCAGTATGTTCCAACTAGCTACACATAAGAGAAATGAATTTATTATTTTTTTCCCCTGGCAAGACAATCCAGTGGTCAGGTACCTTTCGTAAGTGGTCAGTTTTCAGCAAGTAATTAAAAATGCCATCTTTGTTAGCCTAGTCTCTTACCTTCTTTCCTACTAGTCAATTACACCCAAGAGTGTAGTTTGGTATTGAAAACATTTCTTTCCCTTGCTAAGAAGGAACCAGCTTTTCCAAGACAGAGGCAATACACCTGTGTGTTTAGAAGAAAATTATTACTACAGCTCATAAAATATGAAACAAAGGTAAATACAGAGTATGGAAGAGCTCCACAAAGTTTGATTTCACTAGCAAAGAAGAAAGTTACATCTAAAGTAAAACTAATAACCTAAAATTATGTTTGTGTCATATTTATCTTTTTAAAATTATAGCTTTATACTCGGGATTTTTTCACTGCTCCAGTCCACACAAAGTGATAAAAACAGCTGATGGACATTTAAGTAGACAGCATGTTAATAAGGCCTGCAGATACAACTGCTAATGTTGAGACCCTATTTTGCAGCTGCCTCTTAGCCAAATTAGGGATTAGTTAATCGTGGGGCAAGTTTATGCTACGGATGTGTCTTGGTGATGTTATCTCAGACTGACTCAGTGCTACAGACCCTCCTGGTGGCAGCACTTTTATAATGACAAAACCATGTTTTCATCCATGTGGCTTCTTTCATTTGTAAAAGGAACAGGAGAGAGGTTTAGGTACATTAGTACCAAAAGTACTTTGCTGGAACAGGAATGATTTGTTGGTGTAATATAGCAGACTTTGTATAAGGGGAAGGTTGCTCAGGTAAAGATGGAGATGTCTGCATTTGTAACCTGTTTGCAGACTTAACATTAACACTGTCATCTTGTAATTTGTTTCGATTTACTTTGCAATCTTAACCTTCTTCCCATGTCCTTTGAAAATTAAGAAACCATATGAGATCAAAAGTGCTTTCCTAAAGTCAGTGAAAAAGCATAGTCTTTGACAAAAAAGAGTTAAGAGTGGAAGTGCTGCCGTATGGGATGGGCTTGCCAGGGAGAATGGAGATCGGACAAGGAACTTGGGCACTCCTGTGCTACTGATGCGTACAGGCAGACTGGGAATCTGCCAGTAAATCCACTTATTAAATGTTTCTATTTGCCTAAATGCCAACAGGTCATATCTACCACTTTCTGTTTCTTACGCAGGGCCTCTTGTCAGGTACAAACTGGGATGGTACTGAGGTGTAGGGTTCAGTTTGGGGGCCCACTTCACTTGAGGTGGAAAGTGCACAGCCCAGCCAATTGACCTGCATACTCATTGATATTGGAGACATAATGAGGAAAGTGGAACTGAAGCAAAGTAGTGATAGGATCAAATCCCAGAGCGGATGGGGGTAGTGGGACTGCTTAGGAAATCGGCTGAGTCATCCAAAGAACCAAAATAAACATAAAAGTGATTGTCATCAGTCTCAAAATGATGACCCCAATGTAGTTAAAATGATGTAACTGAGATTAACAAATAATTATAAAAGTTTTCAGCCAATAGGGGAGTACAATTAGGGCTGGTATATTATTACATATGTAACTTGGCTGCTTTTGTAATTGATGGTGAAACTCTCGCTGACTGTAGCAGAGCAAAACAAACAGTATTGAGCATTGCGTACTTGCAATTAGGATGACAGAATATGGCCAAAGACAGGTAACTGTAGCATTTGCTGAGCCTAATCAGAACCCTGTGGCAACACCAGCAGACAGAAGATACCAAATACCAGTTGCTGTCTTTTGGGGAGGTTGATTTTATGGCTAACAGGTAATGAAAATAAGTACTTCTTCCAAAGGAAGGTACCAAAGATGCAAAGATACCAAAACATAAGAATTGACATTAACAGTCTCAGGGCATCAGGACCTATGAATCATGAAGAGATTATAATCTGTGTTTTGTCACTCTCTGCTTCTGTATGCTATATACTAGGAAAAATACCAATTTTTTGTTAATAAAGGAAACAGTATATATACCCTCTATACTTGAGGCTGTCTATCCCAGAACGTTTTGAAGACTGTTCATCTAAGTGCAGCAAACATTAAAGTCATTACTAATAAAATTATAAAATAATATAAATTAATGATAGTGTAGTAATGAAAGGAAAATACAAAATCTATAGAAATTCTAGCTACAGATCTTAGCATAACTCTTGCTTGTAGTTTCAGCCTCTCAGAGTAATTCCCATGGAAAACAACACCAATGTGAAATTTTGGTCATAATATCTCACCTTGCCCTTACAGACACTTGCAAAGTTTTGTGACTGAGTATTGGGCATCAATCGCTTCCCTCTGCACAGCAAAATTAACCCAAGTGCTGTGTGGATTTACGTCAGTTTCTTCTACTATAAATTCAGGTTCTAGGACTCTGCTCTGTGGCAAAAAGACAGGAGCCGCCAGACCTTTCCTTGGCTGCAAGCAAGCACTGCTGCCAGCCAGCGCACAAGCAGGGGATTGCCCAAGGCTGGTGAGGCTGTGAGCCAGTTGGTGCAGGGCAGCCTCTTGGTGACTGTGTGCTGGAGATCGGATTTACACCGCCTGCAGAATGGTATCATAGCAGCAACAGGGAAGGTCCTCCCTGAGCTGTTTTTCCTCTGTGTTTACTCAACAGCACAATGGGAAAATCCTCATGGTGCTTGCTTACCCACAATCTGACCAATTTATCTGGCTTTATTTCAGTTTAGGCTTTAACAGTCTCAGAGGTGCTAAGCTGTATTGACTGAGCTACACTGAATGGATGGTAAATAATTTTTTAGGTTCCTAGCCTGGGCCTGGATTTGATTAAGTCTACTGCACTGGAAATAGGGATGGGGAAAGTTGGGAAAGGTTTCAAATATAATACCAGCGATATCTCTACAGAGATCCTGAGAATGGCCCAAGTGACTCAAGTGACTTAGGACTTCTCTGGGAGTGTACCAGAAGCATTTTGTTGATGCTGTATATGGAGCTTTTCATAGAATCATTTAGACTGGAAAAGACCTTTAAGATCAAGTCCAACCATTAACCCAGGACTGCCAAGTCCACTGCTAAGCCTTGCCTCTAAGTACCCCAACTACATGTTTTTTGAACACTTCCAGGGATGGTGACTCCACTACCTTCCTGGACAGCCTGTTCCAGTGCTTGACCACCCTTTAAGTGAATAAATTTTTCCTAATATCCAGTCTAAACCTCCCCTGGGGCAACTAGAGGGTGTTTCCTCTAAGGTGTCTCTCCCATAAACATTTATTGAAAATAGGATCATGGAAAGACAGTGCAGAGGTAAAGCATGACTTTCTTGTCTGCCTTCTCATGTTGGCCATGGCCTGCCCAGCATTCCTGCCCCACTTGCACATGGTGGCCATGTGCACTACTTCTTTTCTCATCTCACAGTGATGCAATCCTCCATAGCAGAGGGTGTTGATGAATCTGTTCATGTTCCTCTCCTTTGATACAGAAATCATGACCCTGCCATTTAATCCACATATTCACTGTATTTTCTTTCATTCATACTAGTATGAAGGCTCTCTGCTTGGGCTTTTGAGCAGCCCTGTGGCCATAAACAGAAATACTGAAAAATTTCAGTGACATTCACTGAAATTTCACTGAAAACAGCCACACCAAATTAAAATGTTGTATATTATAACTTACAAACTTAGCTTGGCACATCCAAAGCTGAACTGATTTATTTTACCATTCCCTTTATAAAGAAAGAGCCAGTGCACACTCAAGCCCACCACCAATTTTCAGTTTTCTCCTATTGCCTTGATGCTGCTATTAAATAGCCAGCCAGGAATTAGTGTGTGCTTCTGGCCTGGCTCCTGGCTGAGCAGATGAACAGGAATGCACCAAGTCCCCTTCCAGCTTGCAGCTCTTTTGTAGCAGCACTGGTGTGTGCGCTAGGAATGAAAGCAGACAAAGGGTTGGTTTGTCTGCACACCGCTGCCTTTTCTTGTGTCCGGATTTGGGCAGGAGGGTGGTGGAAGGCTTTCCACACTTCTGGCTCCCATGTCCCCTTTATACATGGAGTCATTTCAACTGTAAAACTGGTCATGCTTGTAAAGTACTTGTGCTAGGCTGGTGGGTTAGTGGCTTTGGGGAGGTTACAGTTGTGAACTTTGGCTTTTGTTAAAGGAAATGAGTGGACTGTTGTCTGGTTACAGGCTCGAAATTGCAGAGAAAAGATATGCAGAGCCCACTGGTCTGTGTTTGTTTACCTCTGGCTGGCATTTTACCTGGTGCCAGTGTCTGGAGACTCTGCTTGCACCTCTTTCCCTAATCAAAATTTCACATTAATTCTCACAGTGTAGGCAGTGGATTTTGTATGACATATGGCTTGATTTCTTCTCCCCACCTTTTACCTGCAGTTCAGTTTTGAAGAAAAGATTAAACTCCTTATTGCTATCACATCTGAAATGCCTTTTGGGAAGGTTTGTCATGCTCCCTTCTTTTCCTGCTTTTAGCTGTGCATATCAAGCCCCATCCCCATGCCACTGTAGTACATGTAACTGTTCTTTCTTTTAATTGTGGAGTGTAAAAATGCCTGTCTGCCGCCTTGTCATCAGAATAGTGTTAAATTGCATCACATTAACAGGGTATCAGAGTGCGTAGGTGGAGCCCAGGGGAAGCCAACCTATTGCATGGTAATGCAAGGGTAAGAAAAGGGCCATATGGGTCTCTGGTCACACTCTGTCAATTGAAGGAGTTATCTGGCAGCTCACAGGGGCTGGCAGCAGGAATAATCCTGTGGACCATCTTTCTGGAAACCAGGTTATTATTAAAGTATGCATTTACTGACTCCCAAAAGGGTCAAATGATAAGAATAAACCAGCTTTGTGTTCATCTTTGGTGCACAGCCTATTTGCAGATAGTCTCTGTTTCTGTGCTCATGTCTGTAATTACTGTGAGTCACCGTATGTCTGATGTGCAATGCAAATTACTAGGCCAGATTAAATTTTGAAAACATTGAGTATCTAAACCTGCAGATTTTAATGTGTTGATTTTCACCTACATCTCAATGATGACAATGATTTCTTTTTTTTCTTTTTTTTTTTTATTTTAATACTCATGGTTTTCAGTATATGGTGCTGTTTATATCATGAAATGAAAAACTTTGGTGAAGCCTTACAGCATATTCTAGCTTTGGGGATCATGACACCATTAATCCACACATTGATGCATGTCTGATATAAAAAGAACTCTTACTGGTTGGGGGAATGGACAGGAACTACCTGTTAGTCTTTATCACCCACTGAAGAATCTTAGCATCTACTAATAACAATTTTTGTTTTTCTGAAAGTCTTCTGTCTGCCCCTTTCATCAGTGGCCCTTGGTTTAGGAACTCCAGTGTTTCACTAAAGATTTTTTCATCTGCTTTTTCTAAGGTTACATGAACACTTTCTGGTTTTCATGCTTTTTCTGTTCCCAGTGACCCTGACACTAATTTTTTTTTAACTAGGAAATTTGGAATTGAGATTGTATTTGAAAGCAAAATAGATACATCCTGCAGTTATTTTTTTGAGTTTTGCTATTGTTAAACCAACACAAAATTCAATCTTCCTTACAAACCTAGCACTTTAGAGAAAAAAAATGTTACTCATTAGGGAAGCTTGCAGTTTGATATAAGTATTGAAAGTATTGAAAGTCTGCTTTTCTGTTTTTTGTTTTTTTTTTTTTTTTTTTTAAGCTACTTTATACTGCAAGCAATCAAGCTTATGAGATTAAAAGGTTATCCTGAAGAAGTCACACTGCATGCCTGAAATCACCCAGCTGTTACAACAAGGCTTTCCAAACCAGTGACAGATGACAAAACATTTTGTTTTGTGGTAACACTTGGGCATGCTGACCTTATGACCTTTGATCTTGCACTTGTTTTAGAAGCTTTCAAAGTATTTCAGGATGACCTGTTTTTTTAAGATCCATCAATGGTGGCAATATCCAGTTTGTGAGTCTTTATATTATCAGCTGTTTCTCTCTTTTTGCTGAGTAACTTAATGGGAAATATGATGTCATTTTGTATTAGTAAGCTCTTTGTATGTTAGAGTTTGACCTTCAACCAGGCTAGCAAATCCCACAGATGGAAACAAGGATAGTTAGGCAAGCTTCCTGAATTTGGGAGTAGTAGGAACCAAAGAACTGGAGATATGCCTATGAATCTGTTAGAGAATGGCCTGTCTTTTAGTTTAATAGGCTCCCTTTGCTGAATTGCTGACCCTCATGCACGGTCACCTCTGCAGAAAGGAGAGAAGATGCTGATACACTTGTGAGGAGCTTCTGGTGTTGTTTAGCAATAGCGGCCTCACTCATCAGCTTAGCAGAATTTTGCTAAATAAAATAAGAGCTTACAGGAGAAGTTCTTGCACTGGAAATGCTGCAGCTCCCAAGTATCAGCAACCAGACTAGGTTTTCAAAGTAAGAATCAGGGGTTAAGACAAATGTTTTCTAGGAAGAAGGTTTTGTGGTTATTTTATGAAATTCAGAAGTGAGTGCTAATTAGCTTACCTTTTCATGATCACTGTAACCATAGCATTTTGCTTAACTTTAGGAACAGGCAGACTTTATGGAACTTGAAACTTTGCAAATTATTGTAAATTGCTACTTTTTTTCCCCTACAATAATTATTTAGAGTATTTTAAAAATCGACATTTTCTAAGGTTGTCTTTAAAATATTTTTTTTTTTAAATTACATTTTCCATACAGCCACAAACAAAGCTGGACCACAGTCCAGAAACCTCTGAGAAAGAAACATGAATACAAGTGACTTTGAAAGTTTGACTTTGAGGTTGCTGGGGCAGCCTTAGTTTAGACCCCTTGAGGTTACACATTATGCCACCAGCTTTAATTATATTGTTGCATACATTTTTTTCTACTCAAAATTTTGCTTACCATTATGCTAACATTTATGAATCTTTCAGTGTTTGACTTTGCATGGTTAACTTTTATCTTGCATGAGGCATGTCTTATGGTTTGGAAGAAGCTGGAAATGTAGACATGTATTTTCCTGGGATTTTTAAAAAGGAAGTCACCCCTTAAGCTGAAGAAGTAATTATCTTGAGCTTCTCTGACCACCTGTCATATGGGTCCTTAGCAGAGATAGGGACTCATAATGCTTTTCTCACCTATTTGAACTAAAGGAGTGACTGGTAGCCGTAGAAGCAGGAGAGACTCAAGTTTCCTGAAATGCTAAACAGCAATACCAGAGGTGTGTAAAGCAGCCTGGGTTACTGGCTTTCTTGGATGGCATACAAAGTGTTCCCTTTTCCTCTTCTTTTCCACTTTGGGAGGCTGAATATAAATGTGAAGATGCTCCAAGAAGAATCAAAGTTTCAGGCCCATAATGCTGGATTAGTTTCAGTTTGTTCTGCCAGCAAACGCAGCCTTTGTTCTCGCGGCAGCTATTCATCTGCTTTTCAGTTGGATGGGAATTGCATTCAGCCTTTTCCCAGGGCCCTGTGCTCAGGGCTGTCTCAGGGATGCTGTCTTGAGCCTCTCCTATGAGGAGCTAAGCACTCGGACTTTTCAGGAGCAGCTGAACTTCTTAGAGGACCCAGACCGTGCAGTAAATGACATCTTTCTAATGAAAAGAATATGTTGGAGGATAAAATAAATTAATATTTCAACAAAGCCCTTGAGACAGCTTAAGACACTGTTCTTAAAGAAGGACAGGCATCTGAAAAGAGTCATAGGAACAATAAGAACATATTTTTAAAATCAAAATCTCATGGAAAATATTCTTTGGGGCAGAGAGGATGGAATACCGATTTCAACTCTACCAGCTGTAATTAAAACCATAAGCTTCTGTTGGGCTTTTTTTAAAAAAAAATATCTAGGAATCCTTATGGAAATAATTATTCAACCTTTTGGTGCACCACTGAAAGAGAGAAGAAAGCTCTAGTTCACAAGTTCCTCCACATGGGCAAACTCCTTCACACACCACAAACTCCACTTATTTTACTAATTATTAGGGTAGTGTCTTAAAGGGAGTTAACTGGTAGCTTTGGGGAACCTCAGTGCTTAGCTTGATCTCTGCTTTTTAGTTTTTACCAATATGGACTTAGGTTTGCTGGAGATGTTTTAGGATAATGGTGACAGCACTAGACTTGGTCTGGCAAGCCAAGCAAATGGACCATGCTGCGGTATGAGGAGGAACTCTGCCTAGCCTGGTGCTTGCACTGTGCTGCTGTAGTGCGTTTGATGGGTGCATCACTCCATACACTGTGCAAAAGGGCTATGCTGGCTTTCCCACGTGTGTGTGGAGGTGAGGAGTGCTGGTTTCGCTCCCCATACCCATGCTCCAGCATGGCAGGGTCCTGCAGCTGCATCAGTCTATCTGTGGTCCCCATCAGGAGTGTATGCATCCATCCTGCTGCAGCGACTTGCAGTATGGAGGCCTCATGGTGTGCAAGGAGAGATGGTGTCCAACCATCAGTGCCTGCAGAGATCCTCCAGCACTTACAAGCATGTGCCTGCTTATAATTGATAAGAATCTAGCTCTCTGAATGTTGAAACTGTATAGGTAAGAGATGTACTATGAAAAGGGTGTCCTTTTTGACCATTATAACTTTAATAATCTCTTCTTTAGCCTTCTCTTTTTTGAAAATTCTTAGGCAGCCATTGTCTCAGGAAAAGAGAGAGACCAAGAGCAAAAGATGTCTAGTGAAAGGGGTTTTATTTTCTTCTCTTTCTTGTCATGAAAGAGTTCATTGTTCCACCTCCACAGTTCATTGCTGGCTGCGAAGAAGGGAGCAAATTACTCAGTGCAGGCAGAGGAGAAGAATGGTATTGAACTGGGATGAACAGGGGGTTTCATCACAACAAGAACTGGCCAGATAAGAAATCAGTTGATTTGTGTTAGATGGCTGATGTTGTATTTTAATATTCCAGTAGTGACCATGCTATCTCTGATGCCTTTTGGAACTGTTTGTACTTTGATTTAATTTAGGATTAGAGCTTTTGAACAGGTTCCGTAAGACCCTGGAAGGAACAGTTACTTGTCAGCTGTGATTACATTTAATTAGTGCAAATGGGCATTTTGCCATTTTCCCCCTTAGTCATAGTTTACCAAGCTTCACTGAGTCTTTCTGGGGGTCTATATTGCTTTTTGGTTCTCTGGGTTCTGCGTTATATTATACCACTATATTCCTGATATGCAGTTTTATAGCAATTACTGTTGGCACAGAGGAAATAGATAGTACCAGACAATGTAAAAAGTTCTCCTTTCTGCATTATATAGGGAAGACATTTATTTTCTTTTCTCTATGTAACAGTGAAGAAATGTGGCTGAACAAATGAAGGCGAATTGGTATTTTTTCTTCTAGTAGTTTTGACAGCACTTTCTACATGGGATTTTTTACCAGTAGAACTATATTGATCTATCTATAGTGCCATAGTTATAGTGCTCACATTCCCATGTGAGCAGTCTTAGTCAGGAAGGGAAGTGTTCATGCAAGGATTTATGCTGATACAGCTCTACTGAGATAAAATATACCAGCATTGTTTGACTCACGTATTTCTCCATGTAGATAAATGCTTAGCACAAATGCCTGGCTCAAAGACCCGCACCCAGTAATAACTAGTCATCAAATAATAGCCCAATAATAACCCACTAACTTGGGAGTTTTCTGCAATGGGGTGCTGGAGAGTGGCTCAACTACCCACCCTTTTTTTCCACATATCTATCAGTTCCTCTGCTGAGCTTTAACCATTAAAGCTTCTCATCATCATCTGGAAAGGCTCTTAATCAGTGAAATAGTACAGATGCTTCATGATATATTGTCCAATAACAATATTTTTTTGTCAGAATATATGGTGTTCGCTGAACAAAAACAAATTGAGAGACATCTGTAGCTAATTTTAGTCTGGAGGAGTGGAATTTTCAGGGATGTCTGTAGGCCAGGGACATTAACAATGACACGGGCAATATGTATTTGATGTAAATTGTTAAAAATCTGTGGGCGGTGCTGCTCTGGGCTGGGTAGTTACTATGACTATATGTGCAAATAGAGTGATGGCTGATTTATGTGCAAAGTCATGATTGATTTCAAGTGGGTTTGTAGGTCTGCATTTATTTTTGACCTCCTTTTCTATTTCACAAGAACAATTTTGTCATAGAATTTGGTCTTCATTAACTCTTAATAAATACTTTCAGTTGATTTCAGTGTTGCATGACCAGGTCCTAGCAGCATGGACAGCACAAGGAAAGATTAACTTTGTGGATCAATATTGACTATACCTGGGGACTTTTGTGCATGTTGAATTGACTTAGTAGTAACTTAAGCTGCATTGATATAAAAAGATCTCCATTTAGGCAGTATATTCCCCTAGTTTAACATAAGTGCCAGTAGCTATATTGCTCTTTTTTTATGTTTGGTTTTGCTAACATAAAATCTGGATGATAACCAGCAGAAAATTTATATTCATAGTGCATCAGAGCTTTCCTGGAACACTGCTACTAAATGCTGCACAACATCTGCAAACAAATGTTTGGTAATCTATGTGAGCACAATGAAATGAAGGAGAGAGGCTTGGATCTGGAGGGGTTATGCATGGAGGACAATCAAAAAAGCAGCAGGGCGAGGAGGCAAAACCTTAGGACTGCTGAAGAGGGAACATTGCTATAATCAGGGAACTGGAAAGGCATTGCAAAAGTAGATCTTGTGGATAAATGAACTAACAAAGCATGCTTTCTGGTTGCTTTTCTGCTTCTTCCTCTTTGATGTCTGACTGCCTTTACATTAACTTGAGGTTCCATCAGCAGCAGGCTCTGAAAACCCCATGCATGAGGAACAGCTGTCCATAAGAACCTGTGACTCAGAAACTCCAGCAAAAGCTAGGAAAAAGAAGCATTGTCAAGCAAAGCAACAAGTTTCTTTCACCCATGTTAATAATGTATTAAGCGTGATTGCTTTAGGCAGCTGATACTGCTCCAGAGCATACAGCCTGAGTGGTAAGTGTACTGGGTGTCCCACCTAGATGCAGAAGACTACAGAGGGGACAGTCTGGGTGGAAGGGGCACCATTCTGAGCTGAGGACACTACACGGGAGGCAGTGTAATGGAAGTCATGTTTACCCTGCAGAGCAAATGTCCTTTGGGGTCTATGTCTCAGGTCCTGACCCTATGATCACCTAGTTCAGTGGAGCTCTTGGACAACACTGTGATTTTATTCTGGTCTCTGTGCTTGGATTTCCCTTGTGTGGAAAGCAGGACACAGGGGATGCTGCGGTCTGTATTTCATTCTGACATGGCATTGCTGGGTGTTCACCTAGGCTCCTGCAAAGTATCCAGGACCCCATGATACAGTCATAGTACATATAAACCCTGCTCTTCACTGTCACATTGAGGCCCAGCTGATAAATTATAGGCAAAGAGTGCTGAAGCAGCTAAGAATATCCCTGTTGCTAAATATGAATCAGGTTTGCATTTGCATTTTCTTTAATTAGAAACATTTATCTTATACATTGACATTGTTCCACTTAATGAACCTTCCTTTCTTTGTACCATGAAAAGTGAGAGAGTGGAAGCAATGAGAGAGTGGAAAACCAAAGTGAATCAGGGTGAAGCTATATGAAGCAGTGCTTCAAAGGAAATAGCAAATCAGAGGTGTATACAGGCAGTCTTCACAGACCTGGACGCTGGGCAGCGTTCAGCAAATTTTCGTTCAGGTATTTCCTTCTGCTCTGCAAAAGATCAGTACAAGGGCTGGTGCTGCTAAGCAATGAATTTTGGTAAGGATTTGCCTTTTACAGGCATGAATGACTGCCTTCTGCAGGGAACATACCTTGAGGTGTCATAACCCTTCAGCTAGTGATCCCTTCTGTAGTGAAAGAAGTGGCCCATGGAAGCTGAGTTGCTTTGATTCCTCTGGAGGTGGATCTTCATGAGCTCCTTTAGCCTTTGGTGTTCTCCAGGGGGCTCCAAGAGGCAACAAGTAACTTGAATCCAAAGATTAAAGTTTTCAAGCTGACACCTCTCTGATCCTATGGTTCAAGCCCCCACTCTTTGCACAGCATGTAAACAGTTGCAGTTTAAGGAAGACAGAAATATTGTTTGTTTAAATGTGATTTGATTTTCACTTTTTGAGCATTAAATCAAATGTTCCTGGTCAGAGAGAGCTCTTCTTTCATTCTTCTAAGAAAGTACCATTTTACAAAAGATTTGAGGAGGTATTCCACAGAAAGCACCCACCGTTTCTTGGAGTCAATAGGCCAAAATGATTAAATAGATCACATAGCAAAGGTACACTTACCACCTTCTTGTCAGTAAGTGTATCTCATAGCGCTGTACCCTCAATAAGGCACACTGCAAGTGCAGCAAAAGCTCAGGTCCAGGAGAGTATGGGCCTTGGCTAGTGGTTTCACATCCCACAAGCTAGGACAAGTGACCCCACGTATTTGTCAAAGCCTCTTTTTCCAAATTAATGTCTACATATCTGTGTGAGATATCCCTGATACTGTATTCCCAGAAATTCTCCCTTAGGAGGTGGTAGCTCCTAGTGTGCTCAGTCTGCCTGGAAAATTGGTGTCTTTCTCTCTCTGGAATGCTTCCTACACTGCTCCAGACAATATTGCAGGTGACGTATCAGAACTGGGTTCTGTGGTTGATATTGTGCACCAGGGATCACTGTTTCCCAAAAGCATGCTCTGTGGTCATCCTGCAGCTGCTTTCGTGACTGTTGGACAGTTCCTGATATAAGCAAATCTTTGTCAGCTGTGGTAGCTGGAAGAAAGGAGGAAGACTCAGATGAAGACAGGAAAACACAGTCATGTCTGTGCATCCAGTCAGTAGCAATCTTGAGGACTGCTGAGGGAAAGACGCTGGCAGTATCTGTTATTCAAGGGATGTGCCCACCTTCAACACAACAGCTCTGCTTGTCAGGCTGTCAGCACTGTATTTGTCATCACTTGCAGGCAGCAGTGCAGCATCATGAACTTCCAGGTGCTCCAGGTGCTTGCAGGAGGTCTCTCGTGTTGTTCC
This sequence comes from Falco punctatus, assembly GCF_963210335.1. Lineage (NCBI taxonomy): Eukaryota > Metazoa > Chordata > Aves > Falconiformes > Falconidae > Falco > Falco punctatus. The sequence continues at coordinate 39,550,053 of NC_137586.1, read as the reverse complement.
TTTTGCTGAAGTGCACACATCTCTGTCTTCTGCGGCAACAGGGTTGCTGTCTTCTTCTGACGATACCTCTTTATTGCTTCCCAAACAACAATGAAGCTATTCTGTGTTCCTGTTGAAGCAGCTACCCAGGCTTCTGCTCTTTCCTTAGCCTCATGCTTATTCTTTTTCCTGGACAGCTGCAGGTGAGACAGAGGAACCTGTGATTGTGGCCACTAAAGCTACTGTCACAGCTGTTGACTAGCATAGTGCTTGGCTTGCAGCCAGCTGACAGCAATCAGTGTCATGTCAAATGTACACACACCATGTATGGCATCTGCCTGACTATAAAAGTGAAGCACGACTTGCCTTGATGGTGGTAGTGGCTGTTCACTGGTGCTGGCTGTTCAAAAGAGTCAGATCACAAGATGGCAGGAGAACATTCCAATATTTTTCTTGTGTGATCCTGAGGTGAGGCACAGCAGTTTTTGTTGCTTCATGACCCACATCCAACTGCCAGAAAAATGTCACCATGAATGGAGGTCAGCACTGTTACAAGCAAGCGAAGCCAGAAGAAGAAACGTCCCTTGTCCAAAAGCAGTAACTCACTGTGAAATGAAAGCTATTATGATGCTGCCGCTGTGTGCCTGCTCCGATGGTACGTTTAAAATGAAGTACATCATCTTGATGTAGCCTGAAGAAAGCAGACAAGCTCTGTATTGGGTTGGCCTGCATTTTCTGTATTGGGTGGCTTGGATTGGTATCACTGAAATAAATGGGTTTGCACAAGTGAGCTGTATATATTAATTGCAAATGCTCTAGACTGCTTTTTAGAGAGGTGTTGACTTGTTGAATGGATCCCAAGGCTGGTATAATACTGGCCATGACACTAGAATTTAGCTTCTCTTTGGCAAATAAGATTATATAGACATTCAACAGTCTGGGAGTGCTCCTGCCTTTTTGCACCAGGTCTCCAACTATAAGCTGGTGGTGGAGTCTAACAACATTATTTCATTACCTCAGTATCTGGTAAAACCCCTAAAATTAGCTATTAATCCCAGAATAATTACGTTAAACAAAAGCTGTGTCATCTTCCCAGTTCCATTCCAAGTTATAACCTAACTACAGAATGGCAAGATTTGTATATTGCCATAAAATGCCACAGACCATGTCGGGAGACAGAGGCTCAGCTCCCAGGCCCACTGAATGCCATTGCAGTACTCAGAGATGCTGCTAGGCTCGGAGGCTGCAAATTCCTGTAACACTAATTCAGAAAACCTGTCAGCAAATGGTTGAAAATGCAGGACATTTATCTCACTACTTCATTATTTCTGCACGTATGTCACAACTCTTTTTCCTCAGCAGCTCTAGGAGGAAAATGATAATTTAAGTGCATGAAAATAAAACCAGGCTGCCACTCTGAACACTGGTAGAGCCAATGCTGAGAGGAGAGGAACATCTGGGAGCAAACTCCTTTCTTCTGGTCAGTTTTCTTATCTTCATTTCATTGTCCAGCTTTCATTCCTCTCCCAAACTACATGAAAGAAGACTATGTGTGTGTGCATGTGTATGTGCGTTCAAACTGTCTTTTTCCTGTGTGTGGTGAGAGTATGCCAAGAACATTCTCAAAATTACCAAAATACAAATAAATAAAAAGAACAAAATATGCAATAACCTCTTTTACATGTGTATGGGGTGTGCATACAGATTGTATTGGTGCAGCTTAGCAGTCTGAGCTGTAAGCCTTTGTTCTGCAGTGTTTTGACACAAAGTTTTCTCAAAGCTATGTTATATGCTGATGCCTTGTTATTTAATTTTGCAAAATATAAAGACACCATATATCTTGCTGGGGAGGAGGGAGCATGATAACAATTAGATCTTGTAGTAGTGAGAGGCTCCATTGGAGGAGTGGAGAGAAATACAGCAATTAGAAACTTGCAATACCTGGTTAATATTCAGTGTTAGCCACATTGTTCATTTATTTACATCTGAACACCTTTTCAAAGTCCAGGGCCCTTTACTGTCCTTCCTCAAACTGACAACATACGAAAACAAAACCCTGGGCAATTTTCCTTCTCCGAGGCTACTATAGCCTCTCTTCTCTCAGGATCATATGATTTGCTTGGAGTCTTCTAAAAATAATATTGTAAGTATAAGCAATTAAAGGTGGAGCCTAACCTATCACATCAGCACTGTTTGACTCCGTACTAATGCTGAACTTTTCTTATCGCTTACAGTGCAGTTCTGTGAACCCTAGCAGTTGTCACAGGCCCTTGGGGAATTGTATTAAAATTTAAGTGTTGCTTAATACTTAGAACCATGGTAAGTCTCTGTGGAACTATAAAATTACAGGCAGTTTTGCATAAGTGTCTTTTTAAATGACAGCAGAACACCACTTTTTCTTCCATTCAGAATTTATTAGAAAACTCCCTCCCATACTTCTTCCCTGCTTTTGAACTAGAACACAATGTGTTTTTCTCTCTTGAATAAAATTTCTTTTAAGGAGGTGTGTGCAACAGGTTTATGCATATGCTGAATTGGAAAACATTTATACTTACATCAGAATGTGTTTGAGTTCACTCAGGGATGTACACTGTATGTACTTTGGTATACACAAAAGGAACAAAATAGGAATGTATTTACCATATATGTAGACTAGCATTTACTATCACTGAACAAAACAAAACAAAAAAATGTGCAAGACTGCATTTCTGACAAGCTTTCTGTTGGAAAATGTGCAGTAAAAGTATTGAAGTATTAAAATTCTGAAGAAATCAGGCCTATTTTGCTGGCTGGAATATCCCTTAGAAAAAGTGAGCAAGAAAATGTTTGAAACATATGAAAATTTGCCAATCAATATTTAAGCTGAAAATCTACAGTGTTTAATAAATTAATTTTCATTTCAATATTAAATATATATACTATATACCTTATAATATACATAATGCAATGTAACAGTTGAAAACTTGACAGTAATACATGGTGATTTTAAGATGTTTTGACTATTGCAGCACTTCCCTTTTCTCCCCAGGTCCTGGAATTTCCTCCCTGAAGAATTCTGAAATTTTGAGTTGTTTGCCGTACAAATGATAAAAAATGAAAATCCTTCATAACACTTAATTCCTGGTACTGCTTAGTACCAGCGATGACTGCTCTATTGACAGAGCTTTGTTGGTGATAATAGATTGGATATAACACTTCCAAGAAATTGGAAAACATTGATTTGAGATAGTTACAATCTAGAAAAAATGTTTTAGGGAACAAGCTAGTGCAAGAGTAGATGAGCTAAAATGGCTTTCCTATCTTTTACTTTTCTGACTCTGTGACCCTGTAGCACATGCTTTTAACCCGTTAAAATAAGATCTGAATGCTCACCATTGGTTTCCAGCCTTACAGTCAGTAACAGCAAAACGAGGGCTGTTACTGATGCTCAGACTGCTGCCTGGCACTAGTGGGTGTGCTGTGATCTGGCATTGTCAGAACATGACAAACCACCGTTCTGAGCCTCCTCTGGAGGCTACCACGTAATTTAGGAGATAACTACTAGAGTAGTAAGATTTTCTTTTTCTCACCTTCCTGGGTGCCAGGTAGGGCAACAGTTTCCATAAAGAAAAAGGATGGAGGCAACTGAAGATTTCAGTTAAATAAAATGCTGGATCATCTCAGGGCAAATGATGAGCCACAGAAGTGCTTCTAATTTCCATGGCATTGTCACCTTTGTAGCGGGAGGAAAGGAGTGCAGGTAGGAAGGCACTGAATACAGGTACACTTTCTGGTGTCTGGTCTTTTAAACTGGGCTTCTGGCATACTGAGCAACTGGCATGTTCCGAAGTGACATGTTTACTGCAGGACCTGCAACTTCATTCTGAATAATAGATAAAAATCATGATAGAAAATACATTACACAGAAAGGCTGCATCAGGAATGTACCTGTGTAGTTGTAACCAACCCATACAATTACCCATGGATGAACATGACTTTTTAAGAACGCAGAATAATTGCCCAGGTAGAGAAATCTTTCAGTTTCTGTTACAGTAAGGTTTAAACAGCAAGAGTAAACCTCAAATTTTGGCTTGCAGTATTTTCTTTGTAGATTCTTGTTAGCATTTCATAAACAGACTGCAGTGAGATGTAGCAACATTCAGGAAAGCCTGTTGTTCCTTAGTAACAGTTCTGTCATGGCTCCACTAGCATGTCTGTTCCTGTACTTTTATGTAATTCTGCCTTTCCTTTTAATAGCTGCTCACCATCCACCCAGGCAGCCATGCTGTTCTATGTACAGCTGCTTTGAAAATTTTTGAGGATCCTAAAAACTGTCACCTTTGGGAATCTGCTCCTTTGCTGTGGCATTTGACAGAAATAATGTAGCAGAAGTGGAAACTAGTGGCAAAAGACTTAAACAAGAAGTTGCCAAGGGCATGCCAAGGAGCTAGACCTATGACATTAGGTAAACGCTACACATTAAGATAGGTTTACTAATGTGGGAGCCATTAGGCTTATGCATAACCAAAGAATTGATGGAAGTCCATATACAACTTTTCTATAAATGGACTTGAGGGCAGTGCTGATTATGTGACAGGGAATAAGACTGGCCTGGCAGTAGGGTAGATGAGCTAATAGATCTTTTCTATATTTAATTCTTATGAATTGTATTCCATCAGTCAGCAAATGGTACAAGGAGAGGAAACTTGGTGCCAACCAAAGTGGTGCAGTTATGCAGATGGGATTGTTTTCAGCAGTTAGTTCATGTCTGCCAAGAACCACTTGCATAAAGTCCTTAACCTGTCAGATACAGGCACATGTTGGTGTGCCGGGGCCTCATTGATACTAAGGGAAAATACAATCTGCCTTTTCAACTCGTTGTTCTCCTTCCTGAAGGGTGGTGCTGCACTTTGTAAACAAGGTGCTTGTGCCATCCCTGTAGTGTTGACTCCTTGAACTCAGATCACAGGACTTCTAAGAAGTTGCACAACTATAACATACTTTGACTTCTTTGAGTGGTCACAGTATTACTAGTTTTTTTTCTTCTTCAGGAATGACAAAGGCTAAACTCATAGAAATAGCAAAGATCCCCATAAAAAATGCATGCACTAGGAAATAAATACCCATCATAAAATTGGACATAATGCTAGGTGTACAATTCACATACCTGCATGCACCAAAATGATACTTAGAGGCCAGACTAGGCTCTGGTGTACACTTTTACATGATTTGGAAATGCAAACTAAAAGCTGCAGTTTTGAGCATGGACTGCTGGCCAACAGTTCTTTCCTTGTATTTTAACCTGTGCTAATGGCAAGGAACAGCATTATTCTGGATCACTGAAGCCAAACCAGGGATGGGGGAGAAAGAATTAAGTCACAGGGTTTAATAAGAGTCTGCAGGGGTGTGCAGAGTTAGTTAGCATTTTTGCATTTGGTACTTACGCTTCAAAGAAGAGAAGCCATTGTCACTCCACACTAACCTGCATGATACCTCGGTGGGGTTGGGTGTCTAACCACAGCTCCCCAATGACCTGTTAGAAAGAATCCTCCAGGGTCAGCTGGGGATGCAGTCCCATTGTCACAGGCACTGTGTGGCATGGCTTGGTTCTTGTCTGCCTGGGTGGCTAAACGCTAGGGTCAGCATCAACAGCTTGCTTCCCCAGACTGTTAACATGAGATGCCAGACAGACAGGTAGTATTGCATCTTTTGAGATGAAACAAAACATGGATAAGTGCATTATAATCACTTATTGTGTCCTGTAGGACGCCTCTCACTCATGTCCAGAAATTGTGGCCTGTTAATATTCAGGAAATGTGCAGGCTTGAGCCGTGTTTACTTCCTTGGCAGGTCAAAGGTTCCTCTGTTGCAAAATAATCTTGCAATGACCGGGTGTTTAAATGGACAAATAGCAGGCAAGGAAGTAAGCAAAGCCATCTGGATCACTCCTGTCCTACCCTTCCATCAAGCTTCCATCTTTTCAGGTTTTGAAATAAATTTGTTTACTGACACTTCTGGAAGTCCCAATGTTCATGGATCATCTTTTCAATTAATCTCAGAGCAGATTAAAGTGTCAAATTTTTCTGGTTTCCTATGCATACTGATTCCATGCTGAACTGGTCTGGATGTTATGGATACCTTCCAGGCATTTAAAATTATAATCTTGCCATTAAATTCATCTGGAGAAAAGTGAAAACAGGAAATAATCACACAAGGAAACTTTACTGCACAGGGGGAAAAACATCTTATTAAATCACTAGCTAAGATCTGTGTTAATGTTATTTCCTTTTCTGAAAGGAAATGGATTTTTTTCCTCCCTCTTCTATCCTTCTTCTGTGCAAGGCTGTCCTCCTCATGTTACACTCCTAGATGTGCTTAATCCATAAGTAGAGTTGAAAACTAAGTCTTTAAACCCAACTCTCCTTGTGGAACACAGAAGGCATATTGAAGCCGATCATTCATTAATAATTTATTTCTCTCTCAACAGCTATTTTTACACAAATTCTGAAAACACCTTAGAATATAGATCAACCTAGAAAACTAGTTGTCCTGTTGAAGTTAGTGGGATAACTTGCATGAATAAAGTAGGCTCGTGATACTGCCTACAGACTATGCGCTATGGCATGGGTTTTGCAGATGTGCAGTCTTAGGTCCTGTGAACAGATCCTGTTTAGAATGAAGCAAAAGCCAATTGGATCCCAAAAAAACTACAGATATATCCCTTTGAGGTTTGAAAATTGCACAGAAGTTTTGTGGACTGATTATTTATTTATTAAATTTTCCTGAACTTTACAGAGCCCTGACACAACAGGGTATGGAAAAGCAAAACATTATGCCAGTAACCATTTTTTGCAGCATTTTGCCTACATTGAAAAGGTAATTTGCCCAAAAACCTCCTTAGTCATCTCTATCACTTTTAAATTTGGAGCACTTCTTTTGGAATACATCTGCAACAGAAGCTTGGGTTTTCAGAAGTCATTTTTAACCAATGCAAGTAGTCCTTAAGATCTTCTGGAATATTTTGGAAGCCTGCTCAAATCCAAAGCTTTTCTACTGAAAGTAAAACCAAGGTTGTACCCCTTTAAAACAACCTTATGGACCATCAACAGGGCTCACTGCTTGGTAGGAACTATTCAACTAGTTAGACTAACAGTTTTCCTGTTTAGGTAGATGTAGTAAAAGTGATGATCTAGACTGTAGGCTGACCATGTGCGTGGTGATCTGAGGGCTGGAGACCCCAAGGCACTGGACAGCTGTTTCCAGGGGTGTGGCTCTGGAGTCAGGACACCTCAGCTTCTTGCTATGGTTTGCCTCAGCCAAGTGCAGGGCATCAGCAGAAGGAAGGAAAATGATTTTGCTGAAGCATGATCCTGACAACTCTTAGGACTTAGAAAATCTTAGCAGAAGAAATGGAAGTGTTGTCTAAAACTCCTAAATTCTTGAACTCTGGTTTAGTGCCTAACTATATGTACACAAGTTTAGGTCAAGCTGACCCTCTAGAGTTGGCAATAATGATGAATGAAGGGACTTATAAACAAGGGAGTCAGCTCTGAGAGACAAAACAAAGAACATCCTATCTTCATGATGTAAGCCATGCAGACTTAGACTATCTTATGTTAAACTCTGATTAGTTAGCTCTTACGGTCTTTAGCCTCGCCCTAGAAGTTAAATATCCTCATTATAATACTAAAAATCACAGCTCCTAAGGGAAAGACCCAGGCCCACTAAAAGACCCTTCCTCAGAGAGCATGCATAATAGTTAGATGAGTAGGTAATGGGGATGCAAATGTGTAGCAAATCATCTATATGGACCTGCCCTCTGGACAGGGAAAGTGTGGTAAGATTTTGCTTATAACGTTTGAAACTTTTTACTGCAGTATGCTAGCTTTGTTTGCTAGCATTCAGACTTGTGCAACTCTGCAATAAAACAATATCTTGTCTCAGTGCATAAAATTTCCTTCTTGCACACTGGGAATGGACTCACATTTTAAAGACAGCAGAAGCCCTGGGAATGGTGTCTTTGACTGATCCTTCAGACTCCTGTTTTGTTGGTATAGATTTGAGGCTGTCAAAACTTGCTGACTGCTAATTCACCCATAGCTAAAAGTATTTTAAAAAATCTGGCTCTTTTTTATTTCTATAAGGCTGTCAGGAAGGGGAAAGCAACAGACTCTAGCACCCACAGCTGTGAGGGTCCTTAGGGTTGATGCCTTAATTTTGTGCAGAATTCCTCTATACAAAATGTTCCAGTTGTTTTGAAACAATATGCAGAGGTGTGGATGTTTTTCTGCTGCAGAAAATATAAAAACATCCTACTAACCTGCTGCTGTGGTTCCTCAGACTGTTAGGGGAAGCTGAGTGGAAAACATTTTGAAAATTGTGAGTGTAATGGTCTGTGTCCACTTGCTTCTGACTGATAGTGGTGCTGGGCAAGGAACGAGGTCTGGCCTGTCACCAGGCTGTGACTGGGGGGAGCAGGGGCTGCTGAGGCTTAGCTTAGCAGCTGGAGAAGAGGGTGGCACAGCTACACAGTGAGCAAAGGCGAGTGCAGCCACATGGCGTCACTTGACCTTTGTGGGGTAAACACCAGAAAGCACAAATGGAGGCTATTGCGGGCTCAGACAGCTGCCAAGGGCATTTATTCTGTGAACTTCGTACAAAAAACAGTGGGGAGAAATTCAGGACTCCTGTGGTATAATGCTGGGCTAATACTAGCTGAATTGCGGACATGGTTTTCCAGCTCATGCTCTGGTTTCTTAAAACAGAAGCTACTGTAACACAAGGGAACAGATCATTAAAAAAACTCAGAATTTATTCACCGAGCTGCAATATTTAAATCACCAGTGCTCTGCATGACAATATTCTTCACTTTATCCCTTAGGTTGCACTGGCTAAATCAGTATATGCCCTGAACAGCAGGTACTTTCAGTCTGTCTGCAAGCAGACACGAGTAATCATTATCATAGATATTACACATTCATAATATTTGTAAGAGTAATATCTCCATGCAACACACACACACACACACAGAGTCATGTTAACCCAGTTAATAATTAGTCAAAACTTGTTTATGCCTTATCATATTCCTTCTGCAGCAACCCATTGAATTAGCCTGCATTATAAATATTAAACTGTTATTTCTCTAATACTCATATCATCCCTTGAAATAACAATAACAATGTTCCAGTCTTGTGATGAATGTTAATTTGCAATTGATGTTGTTGAAGAACCAGTTCACGGTCCAAAGCAGCTTGTTTTTTCATAGTTGGATTTATTGTTTTTGCTGTACTGAAACCCCTGTGAGTTGCTATTTGGATATAATCAAATAAGATTTCATGATAAAATAGAAGTTCAAACAGAATAATGTCATTTTGGTGTTTATTCTGGAAAAATCAGGCATTATTATTTTTATTTGGAGAAAATGCCATTTTGATTGAATTTACATACTCAATCTAGGAGGTTTTCAGCAGGAAATTTAGACAAGCTGTAAAAATGACAAAATTACTATTTATCTTCTTCTCTTCCAGTAAGGAATGAGCATCAGCGAGCATTTATTCTTTTCCAGCAATACATATAACTATGAGGGTAAAGGAAAGAAGGCACCACCATAGCAATAGGAGCATTTATGTAAAAAGGTGGTTTTGCATTGTGTGCACTGAACTCAAAAGCTATTCTCACTTCAGCTGGCAATTAGGTACAGCCTTCATCCTCCTCCTGTTAAAATTTGGGTCATGATTTTTCCTGCATGAATAAACATTTCCACTCTTAACAGTGGAACGGGTGTCTGGAGACATTCTGGTCTCAGGAAAGCAGAGATCGTCTCGGGTAGCTGGAACCAAATTCATTCAGCTTTTAACATGAATTAGCTTCTGAGTTCAGTTGTGAAGTGGGGCAGAGACCAGCAGATGGATTTTAGGTGACCTGTGCTGCAGCAGGAGCCAGCCATAAGGTGGGCTTAGAGCATTACATGAGTTTTAAGTAATGTGACATGTTCATTACAGCTTACCTTTAGTAACAGGATGTGAGAAGTTTAATAATGCTGTGAAATAATTTTCTGTTTGTGCCCACTTCTAGTGTTTCCCTCCTTAAAATTCGTAATGAAGACATGTTAAAAAAGAGTTAAAGAGATAATATCTGCAGAGGAATGAATCTCATTGATGAGATATTTGAATACCCACTACCCAGAAGTCAACTGGCAGGAAACATAAAATAATTAGGTTCTACAGTTTTAGAAACTGTTTAAAGCATTCCTTCCCAGGGGTTAAGGGACAGGTCTCTGCTTGACTGTCCCTCTGCCAGCCTGGGTGAGAAAGGTGCAGGAGAGCATGTTGTTTCTTCACAGTGGTAACTAGGGATTAACTTCTGCCATTTGCATCTACCTCCAGCTCCAAAACATTTAACCAGTAGAAACCTGTATGGGGTTCACAGGGTTCAAATAAACAGGTTTCAGCTCATGCACTATGTATTAGTCAGCTGTCTTGAAGGAAGTTATTTACAGCTAGTTCTGCCTACCTCTTGGCCTCTCTAGACTTCTGCTCCCCCTTCCCCAAATTCTTGATTGATTTCCAAGGTATGACTAATGCATGTCTATAAATGCTTCAGGCTTCACACCCCAGTTCTTTTACTTTGATGATTTGTGTCATTATGTTCCTGTTTACTAATGTTTCAGTCAACAAGAGTTGTTTGCTGCCTGAGGGGAACACAGGAGTTACAATGGCTTAAATTATTCCTAATCAAGTTCCAACTCCTACCTGATGGGAAAGATGAGAGATTTATTATTGTTAATTTAATCCTTGTGAGACATCAGATGCCTTGGTAATGGTTGTCAAGATAAGAGCTTGACTATATAAACAATGAATGAGATTAAAGAATGGTGGTATTAAGGTTTAAAAAGAAAGGCTGTACCCTTCTACCAGTGAATGTGAATTGGTCCGCAGAACAGTTGTGAACACCTTCTGTTGTTTCATTTAGACTTGTCTAGGCCAGCATTTATCAAGAGATCTACCACTGTTACTGCTTCATTAAGTGACACTCAAGCTTTATAGTATAAGAGAAATGATATTATTTAAACAGTCCTAGCCCTGGTTTAAATACCGCTGGATTCTGTCTGGTAAACCAGGTGGCAAGCAGTGCAGGAAAGCTACCCCAAAGAGACTGAATAGTGAATGCTGTACCACTTATCTAAAGGATGACGCACCTATGTTTAGTTAAAGTCGGGAGATGTCCAAGGACCCTTATTGCAACATGACGGATGCACAGACTGCTAAGTCCTTGGGTTGGTTATCTTTAGAAGGGGCATTTGGTCTTAGATTCCTGTTGTACATGCAACGTGGCGAAGATCAAGACTTTAAACGTGGCGGCTAAGGAATAGAGTCTGCGTAGAGACAACTCCTTAAGGACATTGCGCAGGCACGCGATATGTAAATGAATTCTCAGAATTGTAACGAATATGTAAAGAATTTCTTGGAAAACTAATGAATAGGTATGAGTAGCTTGTATAAAGGGGGGACTGAAAAGTCCCTTCCGTGTGCATGACTTTGGTGGAGCGATCCCCCATGCACCCAGCGCTGCCGAATAAAGATAACCTCCATTCGCCTGCGTATTGCTGACTGATTCTTCAAATCAAGACACAGAAGAGAAGCTACAAAAACTGGAAAATGGCCAGCTGTGTGTCTCCCATCTGTGTGCAACAGAAAGGGCAGGTTGGGATTTGGCAGGGGTTAATAGCTGGTAGGAGGCATCTAGGGAAGTGCAAAGGAATCCTGAACTCCTTCTAATCCTTGGAGAGGTTCCTGGGGGTGTGGGGTGATGGGTATGGCTAGGAGTATGATCTAAGCTGGAGCTCAGGATCAAGGTCTGGAAAGGTCACAGGGACACTATATTAGTTTTCCTCTACTGGGTTGTATGTGGCTGAAGTGAGGATCTTTCTCCATCCAACATGTGCACGAATATTTGTATTCCTTCTGTGCTCTGTCATCCCATAAGACACTGAGACCTTGCTGAGTTATTTGCAGACACAAGCATTAACCTGATTGTATGGAGGTTCACAGTGCCATGATCAAGATAATGTGCTGACAATATGGACAAACGAAAAACTTGTTGAAAAATTAATTAATTAATTTCAACACTAATGAATAATGTATTGAAAGTCTTCTATTCACCTGAAAAAGCAAGTGGGCATAGCCTGCTAACAGGACTTTTGCACTGTTTCTCTTTAATCTCACAGTATAGGGAGATGCAATACTCCAGGGATCCAATGAACACAGGAGAGAAAGCCACTGAGTCTGGAACCTCAGCTGGGAGGAAAGGGTGCCATTTCACATAGAAGAGGATGGAATAAGACTCTCACAACTTTGTGGATGCAGGCTGATGACGGCAACATTGGGCAGTTATCTAGGGAGGTCCTAAGCCTTTGCTGAATTTCCAGGCACATAGATTGGTTTTGCACTCGAGCTGTTTTCACATGGTTTTCTAAGTTCCAACCTGTTTAAAAGACTACAGTAATGCATATAATTAACAAAAAATACACTTCTGCTCCTGGTGAGGTTCAAAAAGATCAGAAAGCAGTTACACCAAATGTTTACCATTCCACCTCCATTATTGCAGCTGCTGTTTTATTAGACGTCATTCCTGAATATGAGCAGGTAAATTCCTTCCGATTTTTACATTGCAATTGACAAGCCCTAATCAACTACATTTTTTAGTTATTGCTTTGCAGACATCATAGACCTACATAAAGAACACTGGTAATAGCAAGTGAAGCTTCATTTTCTTTCTCTAAAAAACACATTGAAAGCCAAACTGTGCACAAAGGAGGAATTATAGTGAAGTCTCTGCCACATCTAACCCAGTTTGTAACTCAAATGTTGGTAGCAGTATCGTATTACTTTAAAACAAAAAGTAAACTAGATACTTTGCTTGATATTAATTAAGTGACATTTTATATTTGAAAGTCCCCCCCTCCGAGATAGTGTTCAGCCTTTCTACTGCTTTTGGTACTCTGTTCTAGATTAATTCAGAGGTAGTTATTTTTGTAGCATTTCCTTTGTCAGGGGAAAGAATTTTGCTGCATGTTTGTGTATTTCAGCTGGCATTTAAAATCTCATATATTTTTAAGACTTCTTCCATTAAATTGCACATGCTTAAAAGCAAAGGAAGTGTATATTCTGCCATGTAATGTGTTAATGTAAAACTAGCACGTGTTGCTGCTGCAAGCCTGTATGGTACTCAGAGAAAGAACAAACTGTTCAGGGAGTTTTTTGCCCTTTCTAGTCCCAAGTATTATTTTTTTTTAAAAAAATTACACACACACACACACACACAAATAAGACTTAATCCATCATGGTGGCTTTTTGGGTTTGTGGCAAGGTTGAGATGTATCTGTGCTCATCAGTTAAAGAGTCTGTATCCTTATCTAGCATATTCTTCCTTTGATTAGCACACATTTGCATATGGAAAGATAAAGTTTTCTTCCTGCCAACAGTTCTCTATTCCCATCAACTATGAGTATAGACAAACTGGAGATATCGGTGAGTAACTTTTTGCTGAACTGCTGAGTGAATATTCAGCAGTATGTGTAAGAGGAGCAAGTGACCCCCAGGTAGACAGGGACTTCCCCATGGGACTCCCACATTAACCCCCTCAGTACTTTCCAGCTAAAGTTAAACAGTGTGAGCTGCTCAGAAAAAAACGGGTTATAAATGATGTAGAACTGGGTGGGCACTGTAGCTGCTCCAGAGCAGCTGGCTGGTCGAGTGCAGGTTGACCTCCTCCTGAGCATGTGGAGCCTTTCCAATCCAGCAGACAATGGCTGGGGAACTCACAGGAGCAGGGATACAAGCAGTAAAAGGACTCCAAATCTTGTTAGGAGTAGGTTTCTAGGAAGTTGCTCAGCTGATGAGAAGCCCTTGCTGGATTTCTTAAGAAGCTTGATGTGGTTTTAGAGAGTGGCAATGTGGCAGGAGAGGACACCTGGATTTCAGCCAAAGGTTTCAGTCTTTCCTTGAGCTCTACCCTGCGCTCCTGTGAGGTTGCTGCCAGCAGGAGTTTAAGTGAAGAGTGGTGAGTGCAGATTTTTTATTGTTTGAGGTTTCCTTTTCTCAAAATGTCTTGTCTCCCCTTGTTAAACTACTCAATGTAAGAGGAGCCAGAGGGAATTCATGGCTGGTTGCAGACCCCCAAAGGGAAAAACCAATTGCACACATGCCAGCAAAAGAGATACAGTAATTAGTCAAACAGACAAATTCAAAGACTGGGAGTCTGGAGGGTCAGAAACTTTCACGTTTCCTGGTGCAGGGTCAAGAAGCTGAGACACCTGACAAGATTTACTCAGACACATGAAAAGGATGATAGAAGAACAAGTGACTCTTCAATTAATTTATTCTAAAGAGCATTTGTGTAGGAGAATAACACGGAGTGGGGGAATGGGGAGTTGTGATGTTACTGTCATTAGCAAGGGCTGTTCATACCAAGGATTATCCAAGTCATTGATATATGGGAAAGTTTTTTTATCCCAATGAAACTGAGGGCCCACAACACCCTCCTGACCCCAAGCCAAAATCTTCAGTAAACTCACCTCTGAGTGACAGGCACCTAGCCTGATTCCACTAAAAAAACAATTAGTCACTGTTTCTTGATCTTATTTTGAATAAATCTCTGTAAAATAAAAAAAGAAAGATTAGGGCATGTCCCTATAGAACTGTTGATGTTTGCTAGTACTCCTTCTGCTTGGATACACAAAACTTAAAAGTAGAGTTTTAAAGGATAGAGTCTTGATTTCAGGTGCAGATATTTACGGTACCAAGATTTTTATTTGACTGTGTGACTGAACTTGTTACAAATATTTGTCCTTTATGTATGTTCCCTGAAATGTTTTGGAGGGTTGACTGGGAGACTCATGATTGTACAAATTTCAGGAGATAACATGGCCTGTTATTGCATGGGGAATAAGTTACAAAGATTTTTTTTCTTGCAGCAGTGACAATAATGTGCTAAGTACTTTCTAAACACACTGGAAGAGTCTCTAATGGGAAGAGTCATTTGTCTTGAGAGGAAGACAAAATGAACAGGGAAAAGGGAAGTAGGACAGTAAAGGCTAATTGCTCTTGAAACAAAGAAGATTCCTCACAAAAAAAAAACATCACAAAAAAAACCCCAAAGACCCCAGTGGTGTGTTTGGTGAGAGGGGGTTGAAGGCAGAATTAAGAGTGGAAATAATGATGGTCTGTGGAGAAATTCATGCATGGGCTGGGGGAGGGCTATCAGCAAAGGCATAGAAATGACTGTGTGAGAAATTGGCAGTCACAGAGACATGTGTGGTTGCTTGGTGGAGTGGTGTGACATAAAAGACAATGAATGTAGAGGAGACATGTTTACAGAATCTTGAAAATGATAAAAAAAACCCCACAATCACGTAACTTCAGGAGGGAGAGAGAATCTGTGCAAAGAGTAGCAAGGCATATTGGAAAGATAATTAGCAAATAAAATCTAGTATGCAGAGCCTACACATCCATTTCTTCTGTGCCATGACATTTCCATGATGTTGTGGTCCTGTCCCACCAGTAACAGCAATAGTGAGAACACTAATAGAAATAACGCATCACCAAAATTGCCCCAAAATTCTTCCTTATTCTTGGTGGCAGATCACCTTCAGATGGGGTACCCACACATGAGAAGAAGTGGATGGTAGAGTGGGAGGACCCAGAAAGGGCCTGGAACCAAAAAGTAGCAGGAAGTTGTAAAGAGAAAAAAATCTTGCCTATGGAGGAAAGATGTTCTGAACAACTAGGGACAGGGATCTTAATTTGTTCCAGAGGCTGAGGCTGTTCAATGTACTCTTAGGATGTCTCCAGTCTACTTTTTCCTCCTTCCATTTTGCATCCTTGCTTATTTCTCTTAAAAGTAAGCCTTAGTTGATCTAAAGTAAGGTGCGACCTGGACGGAGTATGAACCACTTCAGTGTTCAGCTGCTTTGGTTCATTCCCTGTGGCTTACCTAGTTGCAGAAACAGTTTATTCCTGTCCTCTTAGTCCTGGAACTTTACCCTACATACATTGTCATGATTTCTGTGGGAAGTGGGTACCCTTCGGTGTAAGCAGCAGCAGCTGCAGCAGCAGTGTCATTTGGCCCATAGCCATGTGCCTGTGGAATAGTGAAAGGAGTGCATCACATGAAGTTTCCTGTCTTTGTGACCCTGGCAGCCCATTTTTCCTATGTCTTTGTTCCTTCCTCTTTGTACCAAAAGATGCCTAAGCTTGGATTCCTGTAGCAGTGGAAGTACAGAAAAAAACAACCCAACAACCCAACAATTAACCCAGAACCCAAAAGAAAACTGTAAAAATCCACAAAAAGTGCTGTAGATCAGCATCACTCTTTTTTTGCATAATTATGTAAGGAGATCTCATAAGATTGCACAGGTAAAATGGACAGCTAGCAGTTCAGTTCTTACGGATCAATGAACGCATTCAGCAGAGTTACCTGAAGAAAAAAACAGTGCTTCCAGCTCCTGTAACTCTGTGTTACTATACCCATTGTGATAGCAGCTTTATAAGATCAGGCCAATCTTGCAAGCTGTGTGTTTCCATCTGCTTGTGTTATCACGACTGCATATGGCACTTTGACAAAGAAAATAGACAGGATGTGTGGAAAATAATTCCTCTGGGGTCTAAAACTTACCAATTATGTGTTTTTTTTTTTTTTTTTTTTTTTTTTTTTTTTTGTTGTTGTTGTTGTTGTTGTTTGTTTGTTTTTTTGTGTTTTTTTTTTTGTTTTGTTTTGTTTTGTTTTTAATAAGGCCACAGCCATGGATGCAAATTGCAAAGAGAAATGCAAAGGCATAGAAGGTAAGCATGTGAATCAATTGAAGAATTTCTTTAATGGATCAGTAGCATGGATGAAGGTGTAAAGATTTTCTATGAGGTAAAGTGGTTTGTGCAGCCAGAAAGGGAAATAAGAACTATCATAGTAGTAATCTCTGCCCCTAGGAGAGGAGACTAAGAAATGGGGCAAAAGCAAACTTCAAAAGAGAGCAGAAGGTAAGGGCTGCAAGTACTTGAGCATTGCACAGCAAAGCAGGAAAGTTTCAAACAATTGTAACACCAAGATAAAAGGCCAAGGAAACAATTTTGCAGTGATGAAAGACCACGTGGGTGTAGGAGAGGCTTGAAATAGGTTTGTTGTTTAGACATGGCTTGAATAAAGTCAACAGTATAGTAGTCTGCCTTCCTCCCATAGATCAAGACATAGAAAAGGGATTCTGAGTAGGACTGACAGTCCTGAGAGATCAGCAGAGAGATGGGAGATGGAAATCACATCACTGCGTGAGAACCACTGACTAAACCAGAAGAATGGAAACCCTTTGGTGCTTCACGACAGTGGGAGAGGAAGTGAGAGGAGGACCTACTGAACAGTCATTACATTGACTTCACAGCATCTTGCCGTGGTGGACTTAGTTCCACTTATTGCAGAAGTACTGCAGAAATAGATGCCTGGATTAATTGACTGCATCTATGACTAGCCTCATGTGTTTGTTTTTTTGATGTTTTGCTTTTGTTTTTGTTTTTGTTTTTCTTTTTTAATCATTGGTTCTTCCAGAAGTATTAAGATATTCTTACAAGTATCTGCTGAATGGAATGATTCTTTTGGAACAAATAGTTATGAAGATGTTAGAGGGGGGAGAGAGACAGACAATGAAGGGGACAAAAAAAAAAGTTCTAACTAACTGAATCCTAACAAAAGTCTTACACTTAGGTGAAAATATTTAGCAGTGGTTCTTGTGCACCCCATTATATTACTAAGCTATAGATCCTAATGGTCACCTCTGTTGCTTTCTGGACAAGAAAGGATTGCCATATCAGCCAATTATTGACTATGGATAGTAGGATATACATATTTTAAGGTGTGTAAAGAACAGTAGTGTATCACAATTGTTTTCAAGAGTACATGAGCTTAGACTACAGTCTCCTCAGGGCAAGGATTTTGTGTCTTATGCTGTGCTTCCTTAAAGGAGCCTTTGTAGAGTAGCATGCTTACCTGTGGTGCTACTGAAATGCTTGTAAATAATCATCTTTTTGTACCTTAGTGAACATCTTTTCATCAAATACTTCTGGCTATTAAATGACTGAGGTACCTTATATCCTACTCTGTGGAGGACTTGTTTTCTGTAGTGAATTCAGTGTTCAGGATTCACAGCCCTGAGAACTGCAACTATTTTTTCTCCCGCAGAATAATGGCTAATGGAAAACAATAACTGCTAACCCTACCTTCTTGCATTTTTACATTGTTGTATTTTATGGTAGTGCTCTGACCAGATTTACTTGATGGTGAGTGACTCTTTAAGAGGTGCCTGCTATGTAGTGCCCCCTTAATTTCAAGATACTTGTTCAGGGACTTGCCTAATCTATAAAGATCTGAAAGAAATGGGTTTGTATTATCAAGGCAGATCTTTTTTTCTGTCAGTTTTCTCTTGACATTTGTGGTAGATAGAATGCTTTGGCCAGCACCTCCTCGGGTCCATCATCGGAAGAAGCTCTTGGTCATCTAGAACAAAGACTAACGGCCTCTGAATGTCTCCGATTCTCTGCCAGATGAGGAGATTATCATTACCACCTTTTTGTTACCATCTGCCAAGCAAGGGTTACCATCCAAAGACTTGTTCTGTTTGAAGGGTTCATATGAGCTATGAGTTATCCACATCAGGAAAAGTCAGGTAGGTCAGCTCAAGCCAGTTTTGAAGTGGACAATCTTTTTTCCAACACTGGTTATGGCTGGCATAAGGATGGTAAGAACAAATCATCAACCAGAACACCCTTTTGCCAGCACCCCACATATTTGTCGAACACCCCACATATTTAGTTTATTGGTGATTTTTCTTTTCCTAAGGGATCTGTGAGTCAGGTATAGCAAACAAGAACATTCGGTATAAGAACTATCCCCATATGATGTGCATTTTCTACAGTCTTCTTGACAGTTTATTCATACTTAATCGCATTTGCCATATTCAGCCAAGCTAAGAATGAAACCTGAGGTAAAACGTTGAAGTAGCTCATGATGGATTTGGTTGCCAACACAATGCTTGCATAAATTAAATGCAGGCTAATAATTAGTGCCCTTTAGTGCCCTTGAAATCTTAGAAGCATGATGGAAAGCATGATTTAAGATCTGAAGTCCATGTGGAGCCAAACATATGTTTATCAAGCAGCCAAATACCAAAAAAAACATCACACTGAAGGCTGGGTTTGCTGACAGTTCGAACAGAGCAACAAATAACAGAAGCAATAATTTCAGTATGCACCCAAACCAGCACTTCTGGGTTTGACCTTGGGGCCCTTTCTACTACCATTGCTTTTTTTTGTCAATGTTAACAAGCAGATGTATTGCCCAATGGCCCTGATAAATAGTCTATCATCAGAAGGAGCTTGTATCTAAAGTATGAGTAAAGAAAAGGAAGATAAAGCTGATTCATCTAGAACAGGAACGGCAGTGTGCCTGGTGACTGTCATCCTTACACTTCCACTGTACAGCATATTGCTCTGGGCAAAGCATGGCCTTTTGTTACCAGTATTAGACTGTTTCATTCTGCTTAGGTCTGATGAGTGTGGTTGTTTGGGTTTTTTTAAACTTTGCTGCACATTTTTGTTATGACTTTAAAGTATTTCTTAAAATATTGGAAAAAAAGTTCCATAATCAGAATTGTCCCAATTCAGTACCACACAAAGACATTACTTCATGGAGGAGAAAGAAGGGATAGTTGTTACACCTCTCTTTGTTCCATGTTGACCTTCTCTCAGAAGGTTGTGTCTCAGAAGTCAATCACAATTAAGGAGGTTTTTCTTGGAAGAACTTCTTTATTTGATGGTATCTTGGGAAAAAATGGGTGTAAGACATAGGGTCACTTCTAACTACTGTAGATGATTTCACTGGATGCCAGATGATACAAAACCAATGCATTTACATTGTTACATATTCTGGATTGCCAGCTATAAGAAATGCCCATTTTGTCTGCAATATGACATTAAGTTCAGTTTCTGAACAGTAGATAGACAGTTATTGAGGTCAAACCGTCAATTTGTAGTGCTAGTTTGTGTGTTTTTTCCCTCTTTAAGGTGCTAGTCATTGCTTTATTGTTTTTCTACTGTGATCCTCGCCCTTTTTCTTCAACAGTTCTCTTTCATGCAGAATCAATAAATAATAGATGATCTGGAGATTATGTTTTCGCTCCCCGCCTTATGGTAATATTTAGAAGAAGCTTCAACATCTCAATACTTCACACTTTTTTCAACTTTAAAATCAATCTAGTTTTCAGAGTCATATCCTTAAAATCCTTGAGAATATTCAGGTTTGCCACTTGGGAAAACTTGTATACATTTTCAAAAGACATGTAGAACAATTTTCACAGTTGTTGATTGGAACTGATTATAAGTGCAGTTGTTTTGTGGTGTGTAATCAGATTACATATCAAGTTTTGCACTGATTTTTTATACCACCTGTTACAGAGCTCATCTGGGACAAAAGTTTGAAGAAAGACAGAAAAAAAACAATTCACAGGCAAATCAGCTCCATGAGCTGTAACAAATGAAGAGCTGAAACAAAGATGCTTCAAAAGAAATTGTTATTTGTTAAGGTCCTTCAGCAGCTTAATTTTCCTGTGGCTGAATTTTGCCGTAATATTTTGGTAAGGGGCTTTAAGTGCATTGCCAGATCATTTCATACGGTGGTTGGCGTAATTTCTGCTTCCCTGGTGAAGTATGGTAAGAGTACCCAATGGGTATCAGATACTGCCTGCAGGCGCAGCACGCTTCTGTTGAAATAGCAAATGGCAGTGTTTTGACATACATGGTCATGCAATTTCCTTGCCAGCTTTTTGCTTGTCTGCCCAGTGAAGGTAGTAGGCAACACATCCTTCACTAGATTTCAGCAGACCATCCTGGTGTGAGCAGGAGTGAATGGGACCTTCTCCAAACCCCATCCCAATGTGTTCCACTGCCTCCATGCTCTTTTTGGAAGGGAGATGTCCTTCACAGGGGCCTGAGTATTTCTGTATCCGTGAGAACAGGACAGAGAGAAGACAGAGTCCTATCTGTATGGGAAGCCCCTACTCTTTCCTCTCTTGCAGGTTTGTTTGTGATTTGTGTCCTCCTGAAGCTGATTTAGGACACTGAAAATGATGTTACTGCTTGGTGCCACAAGGATAGGCAAATCATGTGCCAGACTAGCACAAGAGAGACAAAGGATGTTATACTGGTGCACTTCAATTATTGTAATTATATCTATCATTATACTAATTTTATTGCTTGTTTTGTGATCCTTGGATGGGAGATATTAAAGAATTATGGAGATAATGTAGCTATTCTCTAGTCTATTAATGAAGACTATTGATGCCAGGTAAACCTTAACATGTGTCTCCATAACTTGCTTTTCCCTTTTCCAAGGAAAAATAAGCCCTGAAAATGTTATACCCACTGTAATGTATGCTCAGTAAGATACAAAATGGGACCTGCTCTACCAGAAGTCCTGTAGCACATTCATTTTACTCCATCCTCTGCCACTGCAGTCTACCATGTAAGATACTAAAAGAATAATTAACATAGCTGAGTAGTGCTGTTTTTGTCTCTGATTTTTTCCCCCTTCTATGACTCAGTGTTTCATTCTAATAAACTTCTGAAGTAGCTTTGAAACCCTGCCAAGAAATCTTCTGTTTCATGATTAATATGTCTGTTTTGGCAGGGATACAATGTTATGCAGCATTGCATTTAGACTGGATTTATTCAGATCTGATTGTGAGATCGTTGCACATCACAGACACAGTATGCAACTCCTTCAGAAATTTTTTTGCTCATTTTGCTGCATGCTAAGAGAGACCCACAAATCTGTATCTGTGTTTTTAATAACTGAGATTTCTAAGTGATTCTAACCATTACAACCAGATATCCTTCTGAGGTGCAGAGAAAGCCCTGAGGGGGTCTACCAAGGGAAGTTGCCTCAAACTGCCATCTGAGAGTCATAACATATTGGCAGATGGTGAAACCTCCAAGCACAGAAGGAACTAAGGATTTGCTGAGTATAAGAAGTTTCTTACTCTGTTTCCTGTCTGTCTATGCTCTATGCACCATGGCATCATCGTTTTGGACATCAATTAGCATCTCTTTCTATTAGAGAAAAATATTGAAGAATTAATGGTGTTCAGTGTCATACTGACTTTCACCTTGACTACTGTACAGAAATTACAGGGAGGATGACGCAGGGGTGAGCTGCTGAAGCTCTGCCTTGGCTCTTACTGGCATTAACAGGGTCCAGAAGGTTCTTCCTACAAGTGGACAGCAATCCCTCCTTCCAGAGCAAGCACTTCAGTGAGCGGAGCCCACCTCTTCCCTCAGGTTGAAAATCTGAGTATAGCGCTTCTGTTAGCTAAAACAGAGACGTGGTACATAACTGTTTGCAATTCAGTATGCAAAGTTAGCTGAGATTGATTTCAGTCTGGGTTGCAAAGGTCTGTCTTCTGTCCCTGGCTTAACTACTCTAGATTTTGGGCAGGATTCTTGAAGTGTGGGAACTGGCTATACTGTAACCCCCAACACAATGCCTAGGAGCGCAAAAGGGGTGGTGGGAACCACCAGTGCTTTTGTGGACAAATCTGAACAAACAGGCTTTTAAGAGTGTTTTTTTTTTTTTTTTGTTTTGTTTTGTTTTGTTTTGTTTTCTGGTAGCCAACAGCCAGTCAATATTTAGAATTCAGAAGCTGCAACTTTACCTTATAATAGTTCACTTGCTTCTGTGGTTTTCTTTCTATGACCTGCCCAAACAGTATTTTTCAATTCTTTCTGGTTTTACTTCAAATTAATTTTACTTCACCTCTCAGCAGGTATGTCTGTCTGATGGAAAGAAAATCAACCAGAAATGTGAAGTCTCGTGTTTCCAAACATGTAAATGAGAGAACTTTTTGTAAGATGGAAGTTTGTAAACATCCAGCAATACAAGGAGTACAAGTAGTCTGAATCAGAGTCTGTCTCCTCGTGTTCAGGAAACTGTGAACAGATTCTTACCCTCACAACCACGCAGCAACTCTAAAGCCTGGAAAGTAATTGAAAACCAGTTCACTGACAGAGTTGATCCGGTCCTTGAAACAAAAGCTTTTTACAGGTATTCCTTCTGGAAGCTATATTCACAAGAAGGGATTTCAGATGGTTCTTGATAATAAGACAGGAAATTTGCTCTGCTTTCTAATTCACAAGAATACCTTTTGTTTCTAGCTATTCTTCTCTGCTGCCTTAAAAGAATAGCTAAGCATATAGATCTTCACCCAGCACTGCTCTTTGCTAAACAATGGTTATGATCTGTTCCTTTTTCATTCTGTGTAAGTTTCATTTTTTAAATGCAGTTAGGTGAAATGCATAGTTTCAGGTCCCATTTGATGCAACTGCTTTGACAATGGATCTATGATAGCAAAAAAGTAAGGTGCTTTGATACTAAATGGTCATACTGTGAGCGTGTGAAAAGCTTCCTTGCTTGTGTGGTGCATTTGTGGCACAGCGAGTTGGAATTGTCACGCAGTATTCCTCAAGTGCACTGCACAGTCAGATGTGCATCCCTTCCCTACTCTGCTAGTCTCCTAGCAAAGTGTGCCTTGTGTGGATGGCATTACAAAATATACAAAGCTTTAATGATTACTGTGATATCAATGAAATTCACTTTGGGGTAATCTGACAAGTTGTTCATATGAATATTTTCACACACTGGAAAATATTCTGTGAGCTGCAGCTATAACCAGTTTAAAAGCAAGCTTACAATTTGGGTATATTTTCTCCTGCATTGACTCAGACTTGGTTAAAAAAGAAAACAAAGATACCACTTTGGTATATGATATCTGAATCAGTGGGTGGAACAGTTTTGTGTATTGATAGAATGTTTTGTTTAGGGATATGACACAAAAAAGACAAAGTTTTTTGACTAATAGGGGAAATACTTTCCTCAGGACACTGATGTGAGTGAAAGGAAAGCAGTAGAACCATAACTCTATTTACCAATGGAAGATGCTTACTGATTTGAAGCTGCAAAGTAGTATAGCTTGATAATTTCCCTGTTTTCTTGCTTTTATTGAAAGGGAAGAAGGAGGAGGACCGTGTGAGTTGAAACTCTTAATATCCTTTTTTTCCAAGCTTAGGAATGCTAATCACTGTTCTCACTGTTAGCTCTTCCCACAGAGCTAATAAGGGACAACTGGAAACTGTCTGAAGGGTGGTGGATTCAGAGCTATGCAGGTCTCTAGGACCTGTCTGTGTACCTCTCATGCCTGTGCTGAGCACCACATGCCATTTTACTATACCTGTCAATTCATACCCTTCCCATTACAACAATATCTCAACAATATGGTAAAGGTTTCAGCTTTCCCACCCTCCTCCCACCTGCATTTTCTTTTTAATCTATTTTGTAGGTGGGGATTTCTTAAATGTAACACTACAGTGTAAAATCCAAGCTCTCAATCTTCTGCCTAAGAATTAAGGGCTTTATCTCAGTGAAAACAGAAAGTATTTTAAGAATGTTGTGAGAAGGCTTGCTTCAAGCAGGTTTTTGAAGTTTTCTGTGCCCTAACACTGGGCATATTACAAACTAATGTCCCTCCTTTATGTTAGCAGAGAGAGTGCCTAAACCAGATAGCTGAAGATCTACTGAATAAAACCCCCAAAGGATGTGGTCTCTTCAAACATTATAAAAATAATGTATTCAGTGGCATCAGGCCTCCAAATGAAAAGTGCTGGTCTAAAAAGGTTACATCTAGCACAACACAAACCAAAACATGACCACGGATGTGTTAGCCATATTCAGCATGAATACTTCAAAAGGAGGGAACTGAAAACAGGGTTTTTGCAGTGTAGACTTCTCAGGCACACCAGTATGGAGACCGAGAGCTAGTACCTGAGCCCTTGTTTCCTGTGGTGTCCTGAACTGTGCAACCAGGCTTAGTGGAATGAGTGATGTATAACTGTACATACAGCACCTTCAGCTCCTGTAAAATGACGTAGTTTTATTGAATTCAGCTGGACTTGTTTTTCAACTCATCTGAATCACCCCAACATTACTGACTTCAGCAGAGCCCTCTTCTTGCCCATGTTGTGTGGTACAGCATTTTGTCTGTTCTCCTTATTTCAGCTACTAATGAATAACATATTTTGGAGGGAGCTCTGCATTCATCACTCAGCTTTCTTTCCTGCTCACCTCCTGGTACAAAGTGGAGAGACCCAGCTGGTGTCTTTGTCTTGCCCTGTTGGGCAGCACTGCCTCTGTTCAGTGCTTCCAGTTACCATGCTCTTCCTCAGGTTAACACTGAGCTCAGTTTTTGTAATTTAGAGCATGAGAAGATGTATTTTGCTAGCAAAGACTTAGTATGTAACAAAGTAACTTATGATTCTAATGGTGTTCATCCAAAGTGCCGAGCTGGTTTTCATGTTGAGATGAAGAATCCTTGCATTGCTTTGGTTGAAATCAGTAGAACTATACAGATGTAAAATGTGTGGAATGGAAAGGAGAATAAGGCGTGCTTTTTAAAGAGGTATATAACTGCTTTGGTGAGGAGCACTGGCATATTGCTTTTGCAGTTATATGTAAGAATGTTTTGGCTGTTAGGCAATATATATAAAGACAGAGTAGCAGCATGGAAAGCAGACATTCTGAGTGCTCCCCTCCAGTTTAGTTAATATGCTGACTAATTGGGAGGATCATCTGTTATGAGCTCTAGGGAAAGGTATTTCCCCTGTTTGAAAATAGGTCAGGAGGAAACCTGACATTTCCTTGACTAACTGATTGCTGTGTTTGCCAGCCCAGGCAGCCTTACTCAGAATATCTTCTGGGAATGAGAAATAAAAAGTGTCAAAGTGGCTGGGAGTCCTCACTCTGCTAAATTAATTTATTGGTTTCAGCTTTCGGCACTTTTTTTCCCCCAAGAACAAATGAATCCCAGGCTTTGCAGCCACAGTGTTGTAAGCATCTGATTAATTTCTTGGGCAATCCAAAGCAGAGAGGGGAAATGGCTGGTCGGAAAGGACTGTTTCTTGCTGGCTGGGGAGATACTGCGAGGTGTGGCTATGATGACGGCTCCGGAGTGACTCAGCAGATGCTCCTGTTGTTGCTCAGTTGAAAAAGTAGTTCAAAAGCAGCTGGTGCTTCTCTTTCAATTTTGTTCACTTCACCCAACTGCACCAGTGAAAAACTCTGTAATAACATGAATCCGTCATTTCTAACATTGTTCAATATTTGTTTTTAAAATTCTGACACAGTTTTTAAGTTCCAGGCAACGCCTTCTTCCTTATTCCATGATGACTGGGTTTTAAAAACAAATGCAGGATTGTTGAACTCTTGGTTTAAGGAGTTACAACAGGCAACAGCCCCGATCAAACAGGAACATGCTTCTGTGTATTTGAGAGTAGGGTAAAACTCTGGGACAGCTTGAGGATTTTTTGTGTGTGGTGCAGCATATACTGGATTGATGCTCTGGCTGGAGTCTCAAAAATAATAGTTTTGTGGCCTCCAGGCACACAAAGCTACAGCACACACGCATACACACAGGTAAGGAACTTGGGTTTGTACACCGCTGTTAAGTCTCAGCCAAGGAGACCACCTGAGGTTGAGAGAGGGACGGAAGCAGGAGGGGGAGAAAATGTGACAGTGGCCCTGGCAGCAGGAGCTTTTCCAGTGTGCACACTCCAACTCAGGGTGTTAAGAGTGAGCCTTGAAAAATCATACATGAAGTTGCAGTGTGAAGCAGGTTGCTTTAGTCATCTTTTTGGCATATAAAAAGCCAAAGTCCCCTTGGCCCTTTGCAGAAGAAAAGAACATTGTTTATTAGGCTAAGTAGATGCTGTTTTTTTTTCCTCTCTTTTTAGTAGTCAGTGAAAGAAAAAAGGCAGCAAGAGTGAATAAATAAAAATCCAAACAAGAGCCAGCCTCTTCATTTCCAGTGGCAATGTGTGGCTTTTGCTCCTGGAATCAATTGCCCCCGTACAGAGATCCCAAGGGTTCAAATTGCCCCTGCTCCACTTTTCAGTGGGCATCTCTGGCTGTAACTCCTGGTAACTTAACCTAGTGTGTCCCCACAGGATCTCCCTGTTACTGCCTGCCATGGTTTAAACCCAGCCAGCAACTAGGTACCACACGACTGCTCACTCACTTCTCCCTTCCCCTGGTGGGATGAGGAGGAGAATTGGAAAGAAAAATGTAAAGCCCATGGGTTGAGATAAGAACAGTTTAATAACTGAAATGAAGTAAAATATATTACTACTACTACTACTACTACTACTACTACTACAAATAATTATAATGGAAAGGGACATAACAAAAAGAGAAAGAGTAATAAAACTCAAGGAAAGGAAACAAACAACAAAGTGCCAACGAAAGAAACAATCCTCCACCCCCCTCAAAAAAACCCTAAGTGATGCAGAATACAATTGCTGACTACCTGCTCACTGATGTCCAGCCTGTCCCCAGGCAGCAACCCTGACCCCCTGGCTGAGTTCCCCCAGTTCCTGTACTAAGCA
The DNA here is from genome assembly GCF_963210335.1 of Falco punctatus. Taxonomy (NCBI): domain Eukaryota; kingdom Metazoa; phylum Chordata; class Aves; order Falconiformes; family Falconidae; genus Falco; species Falco punctatus. The sequence continues at coordinate 39,522,571 of NC_137586.1, read as the reverse complement.
TGATGTTGTTATGGTATAGAATATCCCTCTGGCCAGTTTGGGTCAGCTGTCTGGCTGTGTCCCCTTCCAGTTTCTTGTGCCCCTCCAGCCCTCTTGCTGGCAGGGCCTGAGAAACTGAGAAGTCCTTGGCTTAGTATAAACATTACTTAGCAAAACCTAAAAACATCAGTGTGTTGTCAATATTATTCCCCTCCTAAATCCCAAACACAGCTACTAGGAAGAAAATTAACTCTGTCCCAACCAAAACCAGGACAGTATCCACTCCTTATTCTATACCATTTGTGTCATGCCCAGGTCCTACACTTTCCAATACACCATGAGCTTTCTGGTCTTTTTATATATACACACAGATATCATTCCCTATTCAAAACCTATTTTGAAATAACAAGCCATTAAAAGAATGGAGTGTTACTTTCAAAAAGGCCCTAGGAATATTTTTGGAGATGATAATGACAAAGGATCTTGATTTTTCCCATTATTTAAAAAATAATTGCTTTTGATCACTCTTCTAAAATATTTCTAAAATGTTCATATGTAGACAAAGAATAATGACATTGCTGGGGGTGGTGGTGTTGTTATGATGAATAGGGATTGACTTTTGTCATGGGGACACATTTTAACTCTGAATTTTTGTATAGGCTTTTAACATAAGTCAGAAGTGTATAGTCATAGATTTTTTAGGAATTCCATGAGTTAGAAGGAAATTACAATACAAAATGTGGGTGGAATGGTTTCCAGAGACAGTCTCTGCTTTTGCATCAAGTGTTCCCACACATATTTTAGTACCTGTGACTTACCGTGGAGACTGATATTAATTGTTGGTGCCAATGCTTTCATGAGAGCCCACTGATTTAGTGTGGCTTAGTGTCTGGGTGCTCAGATAAAGATATCATTGGGAACTGTCTCCAGCTGACTAAATCCTGCTAGTTTCAGTGAGTGAGTGCCCAACTACATAAATATTTTTTGTGAATCCTACTGGGTATTCTGCATTTTAGTGAGTATCTTCCTTTGTGCTCTGTGTTCTGTCCTGGGGACAACCAAAGTTGTCTAAAGGACTTCATTTGCCCTTACACATGCCTCTGCTACAGAAACTGTCCTTTGAATACCCCCATAAACTTTGCTCACCAAAAATTGATTTAGCTGAGGTCTTTGAGAGCTTATTAATAGTGCAGCACAATGTTTTCTTATCGCATGAGGCAATGAGTAACCTAGCTAGACTTGGCATCCTCTACGAGTGGCACAACTCACATGACAAATCAGAGTGGTTAAAAACAGGCAAGACAACTTCTATTTTTACATCATGGGGTTCTGTATAAACAGTAGCACACGTGAGCTTTTTATAGGGAGCACTGATCAGTGCAGTTAATTAATGTAACTAGCATAATGTCACAAGCTGGTAATTAATCCGAAGCATGTTTTATCATTGTTGTGCTCTTTATATTGACTCACAATAAATCAGCACATAAGAGACACATGATATAAAGTTCATATTTTTGTTGCAACAAAACAAAACTTATGTGCTGGATTGTTTGCTGTCTAGTGAGAAACTGGAGGCACAATGATTACTCATGGATACAATTTTGTTCTAGGGCTTTCTGCCAATTAGGAAGAGATTATTTTTTCTTGAGCACGCTCTCTGTAAAAGTAACTGAGAATTAGTATAATGTCATCACTGGCAATATTACACCATCTGTGTGCCCTGCACTGGTTTGATTGACTTACTGACAGTGATTTAATTTCTCTGAGGGGCACAGAATCCAGCTGCATACTCTTGCAAATGGTGTGTGCCTAAGAATAAGTTCTTTTTTAATGGTTAGTGTAAACCAAACTAATAGAGAAACAATCATCAGCAGTTATACTAAATCTGACCAGTTCAGAGTACACCAGTTAGGCTTCTGCTTATAGAGGACTGTCTCTGTTCTCTTTCCTTTGGAAAGAACGTGGGGAGATAAACTGATCATGTTAGTTCATTAGTATAGATATTGAAATTTGATTGAAATGTATACCCACAGTATACAAACAATGTCAGTCACAAAAATGGGATTTTCTATCATTCTTTCATCTTCTGCATCATATAATTTTGTCTATGAAATTTTGACTTTAAAAATAAAATCCAATGAAGAAGTAGCACATCAGTACAAAAGTAGCTTTTGTATTGTCTAGCTCAGTTTAAAATTCTAGCTGTGAAAGTAATCTGATATGCTGATATTCTTTTTTGATTATTTGTCTGTCCATGTCTGTTGTCCTGCCTGAGCAAATGCAGTAGGCTTTATACATAAAACACAGCATTACATATTTGCAAGATTCCTCTGGTGCATTTTATGATTGAACAGGTTCTACTGTGTAACTTCTTCAGATCTTTCAGTAATGAAATCTATCCATATTTCGTCTTATAAAAGATCAATCTTTTTGGCTGAAAATATGTGATCTGTGTAGTATTTTTTTTAATTAAATTATAAAGGCAAGAAAAAGGAGTGAAAAAAAAAGGAGGGAAGGAGAGACCACTCTCTTGTAAGAGAGAAAACTGAAAAGAAGGTAGGAGAGACATTCAGAGACATTCTGAGTAAATTGTTAAGATAAGGGAAAAAAAATTCCCACAAAGGATTTGAGATTTGCTCACTGCTGAATTACATCACTTTTCCAGGTTTGAAACTGTTTTTCAATGGAGTTACATGTCCAAAACCAGAATAATGAAATGGCAAATTGCAACGTGCCCTGCCATCTGTGGGAAGACTCCCACAGACCTCCACAGTCTAATCTGGGCATGTTTTGGAGCACGTAGTTGGGCCGATCCTGGGCCACAGACCCTGATGTGGTCTGTTCTTCATGAGGGCTTTACCACTACCTTTGCTGAGAATCAAACATCTCATGCTTATGCCATTTGGTAAGAGCAGTCACTTAAATATCTAATGGCTAATTGTTTCCTGTATGAGACTACTCACTTGCTTCAGGGTAAGCATGTGCTTCAATGTTTACCTGAACCAGGGTCTCCACTAGTCATTGAGGCAACCTCTACTGCAGTCTGCTGGCTGTGGTCACCAATGGCTCTTTGTAGCCCACGAGAAGGTGGCCACACTTTGTGAAGGTTTCATTTCATGCTTCATACTGTATGCTTCAATTGATTCCTAAAAAATCACTGTGAAATAACAAAAGAAGATGCAGAAGTAGAAACAAAAGAAGAAGCAAAAGGATAGCAGTATTCTCTTACCCTGCACCAGTGCAGTCAGACTGCAAATGTGCTGGAGGAGCGCTGGCTATACCTTGTGTCGTACAACCTAGCTTGTACAGATGCAGTTTTCTGTCACTAGGTCTCAAGGTGGTGATACCTGCTTGTAGCAGATGAGAAAGCAAGAGCACAGAGAGGTGAGATGTTCTGCTTGAAGTCACCCAGCATTTTGATATTAGACCCAAACAGTAGCAGTCCCTTCTCCATGCAGCAGGCCAGAGTCACTCCCAAAGATATTCAGGGGTCTGTACAGACAGACAGATAATCTAGCCTGATTTCTGTGTAGATGAGAAAAAGAGTAAGAAGAAGTGAATGGTAGCAAGGTGAAAAAAAAGCAGAAGTGATAACTTAGACACACCTATAAATCTTGGAAGCTCGGTCTGATGTACTCTCAATTAAATATGAACATCATCATCTCATTAATGTGTGCTAGCCACAACTGTTCGGAAATTGTAAGTCTAAATAGCAACATAAAGAATGCTTATATATACTTTCTAGCATTTGCAGTTTTCAGAATATACATGTAAGTTTATTATGAGAGCTATTCTTTTGAAAAAGAGTATGTTCAGATGACTGAAGAACAATGATTTTAAGAAGCAATACCGAATATTGTGAAACTTCATAATAAGCTGCCAGTGTAGCAATGTTATTTTTTGCTACTAGTTTAAAAGTAGGCATGGAAGAAAGAAGAGGAATAAAATACTAAATAATTTGTGTCTATGCCAAAATTGAATCATATATATCTTCTGAGTTCCAAAACAAATAATTGCTGTTCAGTTTTATTTGCATTCCTGATTTTGTCTGATGAGGATAAAGAAATAACAATATAGCAAAAGTAAGACCACAATTTTTCTGGCCTGGCTTGAAGATTTGGAGATCTTATAAATGTATCTGTTCTTGTAATAATTATGGTTTCTTTACTGATAAAAGGAGCTTATTTATTTAGAAAAATGGCACCAGCTCTGGACTTTTGTTCTTCACCCTTACTATTGAGTTGGAATAGTGAACCAAAGTGACTTAAAGTCAACTTACATTATGGAGGATGCACAATTTGAAACACAACTTCTCCCCAGAGCTATACATAAGAAAGCGACCCCTTTTTCTACATCAGCTGTACAAATGAGTTCCACCGTACACAGGGATAGGTGTGACACATTAATTCTGTTGGGAAAATGCATATTTTCTGGTAATTTGACTTCTTCATAGTGGTACATGTCTGTGTGTGCAATGGGAAAAATGTAGCCCCGTTTACTATGGCAATTAAAATATGGCAAGGAAAAGACACTGGGACATTGTAAAACATGATTGAACTTTGGATGTTTTCATCTAAAGCCATCACTTTGTGTGTACTCCAGTGACAGGCCAGCCTCTGTCTGCTAGGGAACAAAACCTTTCCACAGGTGGGTGCGTGAATGAAGTTGCCTCTAGAGAGGCAGAGCTTCTTGGTTCTCTCTCTTCAGTCAGCAGTTCTGTTCTGTAGAAGAGGAGAGTGAAACCTATGTCTTTTTAAATTTTCGAAACAACTTTTAAAGACGTTGGCCATGATTTATTAGAAACAGAAATGTACTGAAATCCCAGAATAAAAAGGTCTTTTGTGATTTACAAGGAGAATATCCTTAAATAGTAATCACTAAAGTGAACTGGAAGTGCCTGCAACTGACATGGCTGTTGCTAATACAGCTGTGAAAAAGGTTGTGTTTAGCAGACTGACTTGAATCAGTTGTGTTTTGTGATTACTGGTTAGTGTTAGTGTCTTTATATATTAAAGGATCTCTGAGACTGTCATATGGGTTAGTTTTGCTTTCATTTACAGTACTGAAATTGAAGACTGCTTTGTATATGGCTGATGCTGCAGAAAGCAGAACATGACCCAGAAATATATACGCATATCCCCAAGGCAGACTTCAATGAAAATCCCGAGTCTGAACATCATAAAAATTTTAGTGAGGCTCCAGTGTGGTAATAAACTTAATGCCTTTCCTCCTTATGACAAAAGTCTGATATCATTTGCACAGTTTACTAGACTACATTCTTTAGGGTATGTAGGATTTACACTGGTGAGAATGAAATTAATTTCCCTTGATCTAATACCTTGAGTCTCTGAAACACTTGGACCCTGTTTCAAACACAGACTCATTTCAATGACTCACCATAGAATCATAGAATAGTTTGGATTGGAAGAGACCTTAAAGATCATCTAATTCCAACCCTTCTGCTATAGGCAGGGACACCTTCCACTAAACCAGGTTTCTCAAAGCCCCATCCAACCTGGCCTTGAAAACTTCCAGGGATGGGGCATCTACAGCTTCTCTGGGCAACCTGTTCCTGTGCCTTATCACCCTCATAGTAAAAGATTTCTTCCTAATATCTAATGTAAATTTACCCTCTTTCCATTTAAAGCCATTTGCCTTGTCATATCACTACACGCCCTTGTAAAAAGTCCCTCTCCAGCTCTCACATAGCCCCCCTTCAGGTCTCCTCAGACCCTTCTCTTCTCCAGGCTGAGCAACCCCAACTCTCTCAGCCTGTCTTCATCAGAGAGGTGCTTCAGCTCTGATCATCTTTGGGGCCCTCCTCTGGACTCACTCCAACAGGTCCCTGTTCTTGTGTTGGGGTGAGTCCCAGAGCTGAAGGCAGCACTCCAGGTGTGGTCTCATGAGAGCAAGGTAGAGGGGGAGAATCACCTCCTTTGACCTGCTGGCCATGTTTCTTTTGATGCAGCCCAGGATATGGTTGCCCTTCTGGGCTGCAAGCACGCATTGCTGGGCCATGTTGAGCATCTTGTCTACCAACATCCCCAAGTCCTTCTCCACATGGCTGCATTCAATCCATTCCCCACCCAGTCTGTATTTGTCCTTGGGATTGCCCTGGTCCCTGTGCAGGACCTTGCACTTGGCCTTGTTGAACTTCATGAGGATTGCACAGGTCCACCTCTCAAGCCTATCAAGGTGCCTCTGGATGGCATCCCTTCCCTCCAGTGTGTTGACCACTCAGAACCACACAGCTTGGTGTCATCAGCAAATTTACTGAGGGTATACTCAATCCCACTGCCCATGTCACTGACAAAGATGTTGAACAGAGTTGGTCCCAATACCTACGCCTGAGGAGTGTCACTGGTCTTCACTTGGATGTCAAGCTGTTAACAGCTACTCTTTGTGTGTGATGATCCAGACAATTCCTTATCCATTGAGTAGCCCATCTGTTGAATCCATGTCTCTCCAGTTTAAGGACAAGTATGTTGTGTGGAACAGTGTCATATGCTTTGCACAAGTCCAAGTAGAAGACATCAATAGTTCTTCCTTCATCCACCAACATCGTAACCCTGTCGTAGAAGGCCACCAAACATATATGTATTGATCAGGCTCCTTTAGTCAGCTCCAGCACCTCTCCTGGCATGATAGGATTCCTCTTTATTCTGCAGAATGGTGAGATGGTTCTGCAAAGGCACCTCAGGCTTCAGGGGAAGTCTTTTCCTCCTGCTAGTCCTTGCTGTTACAAGCTTCCATTCTTCTGCATTATTCCCCCCCCCCCCCCCTTCCGATTTACTGGTGGGGGAGTTTTTGGCTGTTTGGCTGTGGATCCACTTGAGACTGCACTTGGAACCAACTATCTAACTCCTTCCTGATGTTATGCAGCCTTCTAACCTGCAGCTCGGCCACCTGCTGCAGGAAGTCCTCTGCCTGGGCACAGCTTTTGCAGTCAGGTCCTCTGCCTGTCCCTGCCCCAGGACCAAGATCTAAGCATTCCTTGTAGTCGAGGTCTCCACTGCAGTCTCTACCTTCAACAGCTCTGTCTGAGTGGAGGCATTGACCACTGGCAGGGTAGATAGTGCAGACCCTCTTAATTAGAACAAGATGAATATTTAAAGGAAATTTAGGCTTTCAGCAAGACTTCATTATTAAAAAAATATAGAAAGGACAAGACATGACATTTTTAGATTTAGAAAGGAGCTTATGGAATGAACATGATACTTGACACAAAAATGATCCCTTCTCCAATTTTCTTATTTAGCTGCTACATGAAGCACAAAATGAAGGAATTACATGGATTTTATAAGCATTTGGTTGTCAGTTTCTTCTTTGAAGGTATCAAAGCTAACTGGAATGATTCAGTGAAACTTGGGGCTGCTCCAGTGCTACCTCTCCACCTCCAGGTATCTATGTGGCCAGGCACTGCATGCTGCATCCTTACTGCATTGCCTCTGCCTGTTAGCAATATTGGTACAGCCTGACGACTGCTGCCCCAATGGAGTACAAAACATGGTCAAGCTATGATTTTGAGCTCATTGTTTTTGGTAAAAGAACACCCTTTAAAGAAGTGCTACAACAAGTTGGAACCTGTTAGAAGACAAGAAGGGTCTGTGCATTCAAAGCACAGCTACCTTGCTGGCTATTTTTCTAAAACACTTTCTTAACACCTGCTCTGATTTGCACGTTGACTTTGACCGGCTTTTGCAGCTTGCCCAGTTGAGCAGTGAAACTGGTGATTCACTGTAGGGGCTGCAAGGTCTGTCTAGCACCTCGGGGACTGTGGAGCCCGCCAGAAACAGACTTGTGTGGACTGGTGTCAAGATGCCTTGTTCTTGGGCATGCATTTCAACAACCCTAAAAGATTCACATTTTCCCTTGCATGTGAAAAGCAGCACACAGGAACCTGCAGGCATGCACAACAGCAAGTTTTATCTGTCCTGGACAATCCCTGGAAAAGGGCTACGTATTCTTGAGTGCCACCTGCTGGCATTTTACGTATGGCATATATACAGTCATACAAGTTCATTCGTATTAGCTCCTTCATAACAGATTTATTTGCCAGCTTTGGTGATGGGGGTTACTTTATACAGGTCATTAGGGTAAGTTCTTCACCACACATCCCAAGGTATTTAAAAAGCACTTTTTGTTGTTCTTCACAGTACTGGCCAGCCTGAACTCTTAACAAGCTTTGGTTGCGTGAATTTTCTCCCTACGATGGTGAACAGCATCTCTCTCACAGGTCCTTGCTTCCAATATCCATATACTTCCCTTTTCCTTCTCGGTTCTAGAAGATCTCTGCTTAGCCAATCCAACCTTCTGTCCCACTTGCTTGGCTTCTGACACTTTGGTGTTGCCTGCTCCTGTGCTATTAAGAAATGTTTTTTAGAAAGCAATCAGTATTCATGAACCCCGCTATGTTCAAAAGCAGATTCCATGGGGACCTTACTAATTAGCTCATTCAGCAGCTTGAAGTTGGTTCTCCCCATATCCAGGGTCACAGTTTTGCTAAATTGTGGTCACTGTAACTAACAGAGGCACCAATCACCACTTTGCCCATGAGTCCTTTTCTGCTTACAAACAACAAATCTAGGAGGGCATCTTTCCTTGGTGGCTCCCCCAGTACCTGCCCCAAGAAGTTATCTTCAACATGATTCAGAGATTTCCTGAACTTGTTTGTGTCTGCTGCATGATATTGACAGTTGACATCTGGGAAGTTAAAAATCACCCATAAGGACAAGGGCTATTGATCTAGAGATATGCCTTAATTTCTTGTAGCATAATTAACTGGTGTCATCATCCTAGCTGGCTGGTCAATAGTAGACTCCCACAGGCACATACTCTTTACTTGCTTTCCTGTTCATCCTTACCCAGAGACTCTCAACTGTGTCATCACTAGCTGCAAGTGCCATACAGTGCAGCCCCTCCCTTACATACAGTGCCACCTTCTGTCTCACCTGCCCTGTCCATCCCTCCTGAAGAGCTTAAAACTCTCCACCACAGCACCACAGTCACAGGAGTCATCCCACCAGGTTTTGTTTATGCCAGTGATGTTACAGCTCTGGGACTGAGACAAAGCTTCTAGGTCATTTTGCTTATTCCTTATATATCTTTATATACTTGAATAGAAATCTTTATATGTGATAATGAGGATGGGAGTAATTTTCATAGATTTTGAGGGATGATACAGGGAAATAAATTTATGTGACTTATTATTACAGGAAAACTGAACTTTATTAAAGAACAGACAAGTGAATGGCAAGGTCAGTATATTTCAAAATATTTATTTACACGTGTCCACCTGTCTGTCTCTGTATTTATGTCTGTCTTCTTTTTATCATATTCTTGGTACATACCAATCCTGTAAGGATAGATTTACAAGTTTTATGTAGGTGTTTAAGTTTTACAATGACATTTAGGTTTTTGATTCTTGTGCCTTCTGAATACGTGGAGATAGAATTATGTTTCCAAACTTGTTTTTTTCTCTCCAATGGAAGAAAAGACATATAAAGGATATATATTTTTCTTTTCTTTCTAGTTTGCATTGTTGAGTAGTGCACACTATGCATGTCAGCATTTATTTACTGTGAGATACAACAACCAAAGAGATGAAGTTAGTGTGTCATACCAAAAGTGAACTGTCTTCAGAAACTTTATCCACTGTAGTTAGCTGCAGTTGGGGTGTTGTTTTGAAGTTGTGTGCTTAAGCCATACAAACACACTGAAACAGAAGAGAATGTTGTTTATTTCACTGCTATAATCTTTATCTCTGCCATCCAAATGGTTGATAATTTACATCTAACAGGTCATGGAAAGCAGTGACTTAATTGACATGGGTCAAGATTAATGTCGTTTACCTTCGTGCTCACTCTTTTGCTGCTTCTAAGCAAAATCTCTCTTGTGTGGTCCTCTGCTTTCTTAAATAACGAGACCGTGAGCTTTCTGCGACGGCAGGTTTTGCTGTGAATGGAGCCCTTGCATTAAGGTGCGACTGACTCACATGCATTGCCATCTGCTGGTAGCAGCTGAAACTGCAGCGTCTCGGGAGGGGTCCGCGTGGCCTGTAGTTTCTCATAACAAATTGTGGTCTAGATAGTTTAACAAAATATCTATCTATCTATCTATCTATCTATCTATCTATCTATCTATCTATCTATCTATCTACATCTGTCTGTCTGGAAGCTGGAGATACATCGTTCATCAACACTGCTTATATTTCTAGTTTCACATATTTTTACAAACTCAGTTATATGCTTTGTACAAAAGATCTTTCCTGACACTTTTATTTTTGAGATAGTCAAAGAATGACAGAAATAATAAACTAATAAACTTTCTCTACTTCCGTAGAAATTAGGAGTATTTATTAAGTCAATTAATGTAATTGACAGATATGTATGTGTACATGTGGAGAGCTGAAATTAATGGATGAATGTTACATCACATAATAAAAACAAGTATGTGTTAATAAAGCTATCACAATCTTTCCCAGAATTTGGCCCAGTGGCCTTGACCAGTACTGTGTGACATGGCATGTTAGGCACAGAAAGTGGATAATGAAACCTTCAAGGCATTAGGAAACATTAGGAGGAAAAGAAAAGAATACTCTTTCCATGCCTTGTGCTCAGTTGCCTCTCCTCCAGTTGGGGGTGGCTGGAAGGCTGACCTAGGGTTTGGAGTACCAGGAATGTCAGTGATATTAAACTTTGGATTGTGGCATCTTATCATGGCAGTGCTGGAGTCATCTCTGCTCAGGAGCATGTCTGGGTTTTTCTGAAGGATCTTCCCTTGATAAATGATAACACAATGATGACAGTGTAATGTTCAGGAACACGGACATGGGTATTCTGAAAATGCTTTTGCAAAATTGCCTCTGTCTTTCAGCAACTACCAAAGCTGATGTGAAGAGAAGCTCACTTGGAGGTCATAATGGTGTAATTTTCTGTAATTTTTTCAGTAGCTGATGATCTGCATTTTGCCCAAATCATAGTAATTTTAAGACAAGATTTAGTACCTGCTACATACAGTGATGTTTTTTCAAAAGATCTTTGATGCTGCATGTCATTCTTTCAAGGGTGCTCAGCTGCGTAGGTTAGGTTTTAATAGGAATGTGATTTCATGGTTTCAAGCATATATTTCAAGCCACAGTTTGAGAGTCCAGGGTTGGAGCATACTAGTATTTTTCCAGGCATTGTTGGCTTGTACATGTGTGTATTTGTGCAGGACTTCAAGATTTGTTTTCAGTACATTTTATCTTACTTTATCCTTGGTTTATTCTGTGTTCACTTGATTTAAGCGTATTTCTTTCCCTCATCAGTTGAATTGCTGGATTTATGCCTCAAGAGATCATCAACCATCTAGGAAACCCTTACTCAGCAGTTAACTTGTTAAAACTTCAAACTATCATATGACTTTGCCCAGGACTGCCAAATAATAAAATTTATCACTGTTCATCAGCTGTTCAAGAGATCAGTAGAGAATGAGTTAATAGTTTCAAAATCTTTCCTAATAAAGGCATGTCCAAGTATTAAAGACTACTATTAAGACTGACACTAATTGGCATCCATTCTGGCACATCATCTCACCAAACTAAGGCAGACGTGTATGAAAGTTAAAAAATAACTTTTCACTCACATGTTCATATTCTTATAACAACCCTGAGGCAAATGATTTTTATGGGAAGTTTGGCATATGAGTAGATAAAAAAACCCACAAACTCTTAGTGTGGTTTTGGTTTCTTTCTCCTTCATGAAAACAATTTTCTTTCTGTTCTAGTACTAGACTTTTCCCAATACTACAATAAAGACTGCTGATTACCTAGTTTGTTTAACCTTGTCCTCTCAGGATACTTACTAGCTGCTATGAGCAGGCACTGACTGAGTGCATTGGAGAACTATAGGCAGTATTATTAATAATCTTTCGTTCAATGGCTGAAGAATTTGCCATTGAATCGACTACTTGTTGCACTGTTCTTCCCTGAACTCCTGCCTTTCATTTGTATTGTATTCACTTGATTTTACAGGCAATGTGAAACAGAGAGATACAAAAAGCCTGGTTCCTCTGGCTAAATATACCACACCCTCAGTCATTCTGCAGAATTTGCTTTTTTACCTTAGGGTTTTGTTATTTTGCTGAAGCTTCACATTCAAGATTTTACTTTCTAACTCCTGGCTGTGATGGAACATGGTTCTGGTGCACTTTGCTCTATGTTTCCCTGTAAAAAAAACAAATAAGGGGCCATTTCTGGTTTTACAGCACTTGCTGCTTGCCATGACAGCAGAGGATCCAGAGTGGCAGGTAGGGAATATGCAGAGCTCGTTACGATCCTAGCACCTTCATGAGATTTGGACAGGTCTGCTCCAAGAACTTGCAATGGTCAAAGTCCAGAGAGGGAGTCCCTGAAGATGATTACAACCCTTCCACTTCCTCTGACACGTGCAGTGGTGAAGAGGGTTTTGAGCTGTGCCACCTGTGCCTGCTAAGTCCTTTGCAAATGGGTTGCCTGAAAAATGTGTTGAAATCTTGGAGTGGAAAGTAGTCACTGTTGATATGTTCTCTGAGTGATAACGGCTTGTGCAAGGGTTATCTAATGTAGTAGACTACATTAAAGTGGACTGGTATTTAGGAGGACCTGATCTGTGACTTACATGAGGCATTGATGGCTGTGAAGTCATAAAGTCTCAGGATTTTAGTACTCCTAAGTACATGCTACCGCAACCAGTCTGTGCAGGCTAAGACTTCTGTTCACGTCTTTTTGGCTGCTTCAGCTGCACTTACTATAGAAGTAAGTACTTCAAAACATGTAACAATTAGTGGTTTTTGGTTTTTTTAATCTCATTTTAAAACAAATAGCAATAGAGGGTTGCACTGAGACGTAAATCTGGAGTCCCTCCATTGAGAGTAGTGACAACTAAGCAGCAAATGCAATTACCCGAGCAGTGTGCCCATTCATCAGCCTAGCAGGTGCTGCGAGCAGTCAGACATAGCTGGCAGTGTGTGATATCAGGTGTTATTAAAGAAAGCAGCTGTATTAACAACCATTCAGTCACCCATTCATTTTGGCTAGAATAAAGACAAGAATATGATTCTAAGTAGAATTATCTAATTCTGAGTGGCATTATCATTAGAGGAAATGCATATAGAAATATATCTTCAGATGGACTTCCCAAATGCTTCTGGCTACAAATTTTCAGAAGTCGTTTAAAGAACAGAGCATATGGATATGTAGAAACTCTGCTAAATATCTCCTTTTCTAATAAAAAAATACTTTGGCAGAATTTTAATGAATATTTAGGAATTTAAAACTGGTTTTGAGGTTTTAATAAAACATTCTGATTAATGATGGAGTAGGATAGAGTCAGCAGTCAAAAGCAATTTAGATAAATTCTTCTAAATCATATATATCATCCTAAATTCTTGTGATCCACATTAATTGACTAGAAATTTTTCAAAATGGTATCTTCATAAGATTTCTGATGTTTTTCCTCTGAACCTGGTGATTATGCTTGGTACAGTGTAAATACAATAATATGTATTTATAATAATAATTAGAATAATACAACAATATATAATAATAAAATATAACACAATTCAGTGTACTATATTATAATGTAGGTATATTATATATAATAATATTATATTATGGTATCACATATATAGGTGTAATGAAAAATACATCCCACTGTATTTTTAGCTTAACTTCCAGGTTTTTGGAGAAACTTGAAACACAGTACTCCAGAAATCTAGTCATAATGACTACAAATAGCTTCATAAACAGTAATTGCAGTAATTGTTTTACTTTTGTGTAGTTTTTTGACTTAGCTGTCAGCTCTCTTTTTCAGGAGCTACTCAGAGACCTCAATACAAGTTTTTGTCTGCAAATGGATTTAAGCTGTTTTCTCTGTGAATACCAGTGTGGCATCAGAACAGTCATGTGTTTCTGTTATGTGGCATCCTCTAATCAGTGTTCAAGAGCTGAACATGTTGACTTGGGAGTTAATATTCAGAAAGAATGTGGGTCACTTTTGAAATTTTCTGGCATGAAGTTAACCAATCTGATTTATCTGACTGCCTTTCCACCCTCACCAGGTTCCCCCCAGTGCCACTGCCAGCACCTGCTCTGCTTGCGCTGCTGTGGGATGGTGCCCCTCAGACAGGTTTTGACCCTCATGCTGTCTTGGCCTCCTCCCGGTGCAGCCTCCTGCTGCTCCCAGACGTGATTGGCATAATCATGCACATAGCTGTGGAAAGATGTGGGATAATGTGGGTGGTAGGCGCAGACTTACCAGTTAATGCTGTTCAGACTCATCTGACCCATTTGAATGCAGCAGGTTAGGGGAAGATTACATTACACAGGAAAAGGCATTTTCACTGGCACAGCTACAGTGCCATGACTTCAGCTTATTTTCATATCTACTACCAGAACTGTCTGATTTTTTCATGTACTTCAACAAGGCAGATTATGTATTTTATGTGCCTCACAACAAAACAGCATTTTAAAATCCCATCCTGAAAAGAGTCATCTTTGGCAGCAAAGTCTGACAGAAAATCATTATTGGCCTAAGTTTAGCGGTATGTCTAGAAAACAATGAAAAATGCACCTTGAAATGTGGAATAATCAACATTGTGGTAGAAAGGGTTTACAGCTGCTGTGCAGAAGTGGCAGGAAAGAAATTAGAGTGGTTATTTCTTTGTGAATAGGTTGTGGCACTGTAACTTAGACGCTGATTGCAAGTAAAATTGATGCTTGCAGAGTTACTGAGACACTGATATTTGTACCAAACATAGCTATGTCAACATTCTTTGATATCATCTTTATTTCCCTTGGATGGATTTATCTGGTTGGCAGATGGCTATCTAATGGGTTATCAGTTTAATAGTGTGAGGAAGAGTATGTGGACCGATACTTTCAATTTCTCCTCTACTACAGGTTTTCCCACAAGTTTCAGCTGTGGTAAAGGGCTAATTGTGTATTTCCATCCTCATCCTTTGTAAACCACCCATGCTTCAGTGCTTTGACTATATCGTACATGTCTCTGACAAGGAGATAAAGATTTGAACACAGAAACAAAAATGTGGCATGTTTGCTAACAACAGGAATTTTTGCAGTGTTCAACAGGCTCATTTAGGAATGATCCCAGTTCTCTGAAACTGTCTGCACTGAGGCTATTTTCATAATTCTTATATATTAAAAACACTCTGTGTTGTTCTGATTTTATTGCTATTAAATAGAGCTAGATTAAATTAAAAGCCACTTTTTTTTTTTTTTTTTTTTTTTGCAAGACTGGTGTGCTGTAAAGAGAATCTTGTGCAGATGAAAACTGTCCATGCTCTCTATGCAATCATTTATATTTGTGCTAGAGAAGCAGTAGGATGCTGTGAGGTTTAATTGGTACTGTTTGTCCCCAGTCTCTGCTTAGTATTTGGTCTCCAAGGATAAACAGAAATACAAGATGAAGCTCTGTGCTATGTTATCTCCAGTGGCAACCCTGTCTTCAAAGGTTTGCACCCTTTTTCTGCCTCCTGACCCTGGCTGCCCTTTCCCATATCACGTCACAATTTGACTCCCTCTTCTGTGCTAATTACAATTGTTTGTGGGACCGTGCTGTGGATTGGATCACTGCACTAAGCTGGCTTAACAAAATGATTATTTTCTTTGATTAGCGATCCAGTTTACAAGGTAGACCCATGCACAGTTTTAGCAGTACATCAATGAGGGCAGCAAGTGGTGGAACTCATGGAGACGGTTAACTCCTGCAGCCACAAAAGTAGACCACAAACCATCCTTGATCTGGCTTGTCTACACTAAAAAATTGCACAGTGGTAAAAGTATTTAACTAAATCTGATCACTGTATGAGTCAGGACACCTCGAGAAATAAGTAAAATGGGGTGTGCAATTCACCTATATCATAGCAAATGTTCACCGAGAGACCACATGTGTATATGACCGTAATTCTTTTATTTATCTAGCTTTTTTAATACTGTCTTTGCATCTTCGATATTAATGTAATGTCATTTTTGCTGGTAAGATTAATAAATCAGCCATCAGTGTATGTCCCTTTCCTTGTCATATATCCTTTCATATGTTTTCCAATGTGGCTAATAAATGAAAGTGAGGTATCAGTAACTTAAGTTTCTGATGAAGACTTACATAGTTCCATCAAGGCAATGGTCCTGATTTGACTGCAACTGCAAAACATCTTGTTATAGTTCTTTCACTGCTTCTTTTTTCAAGTACAAGAATCAGTAACTTGAACGCCATGCTCATCATTCCTCCCAAGATGTTATTCTTTCAGTTATTAAAGAAGCACAGAAGTCTACCAACTGAATTTTACTGAATTTTTAGAACATGATTATTCTTTTTCTGAATTCATAAAACCATGGCACGGTCTAACTATGGATTTTCAGAGAAGATTTGAATGTTTTCTTGCATTTCCTTTTTGCATTAGAAGTCTTTCCAAAGTATAAAAGCACAGGAGCTAGGATATTATATAATGACTAATATGAGAATGCAGTAAAGGAAGCAGTATTAGTTCTGAAAACATGGTTTATAGACAAAGATGTAGGACCTGAGTGTGTAGGCTTAATTTCTTTGGCAGTATTTGAAACATAGGATGTTCTAACAGAACACCTAACAGAAATAGGACTAAACACATGGATGTGTTTTGTCTGTAAACTGAATTTCAAGTCAGTCCAAACAACACCCACAAACATTTTCAGCATTCCCCCAATGCTAAAATTTGAAAATGGAAAGGTAAGATAGTGAGCATCACTGAATAAACTTCTAGATAAACTTCCTTCAGACATCTGAATGACAGCTCCAAAGAAAAACAAATAGCTTTCATAGTCATGTGAGTAAAGGATCCAGAAACCCCTCAGGAGCACCTGAGAATGTGGGGTATTCTGCAGATGCTTACCCATTTTTTCAAGCTGGGTCACACTAAAGAATTCCAGATGAGGAATACTGAGGAAACTATGAAGAAATTATTCATTTAAAAACAGATTAAGAAATGCATTTTATGTTGTTTTATTTGTAACATTGGTTTATTTGTAGTGAGTTGTTTCAAATCTTTTACTTCCAAGCCTGAACTCTCTTGTTAATTAAATTTTTGCTTTTTTTCACCATTAAGCTTGTCTGGTATTGTAGATACAAGGTGAATCAGGGTAAAGCTCGTAAATTTAGGATGCAATATCTGCATAAAGGCAGAAGCAGGGAGTCTTAATGGAACTGCAAGGAGATGCAAAAATAAACCAGCAGATATATTGTCATTGGACTCCTTTTGCTAAGATATTTTAAATCAGTGTCTGACTGTTAAAGCTATTTGTGATTTAAATATTTCTGAGGTAAAAGCTGTCTTTCATGAGGAAAAAAAAATCCATGTAATGTCCTCCACACCCTGAAGTCTAGACCTGTATACAGCATCAGAGTGTGTCTGTGTGGACAATGTGCAACATCCTTGCTCAGTAAGGCACTTCAGCATTTAAACGTCAGTGTTAGTCGCAAGAAAGTACATTGCAGGAGAGTTTTTCTCTTTTCACTAATAATAATAAAGAAGGTGAACAATTTCTTCCATTCTTTTGACCTTAGCATGCCAACCCTAAATAGTAAACTAAACAGTCATGAAAGATTAATCACTTAGGAAATTAGTATCTTCTTATATTTCAGTCAGTGAAACTTCATCAGTGCCATCTGTTCAGTGACGGACAGGACAATGTTGATGTGGTGCACTTCATCTTGAACCACTCAGCCTTCAGACGATCTGTTGTATAGGTGGTAGCTGGAGCAGCCCTGTGAAATAGTCATGATGCCTAAACGTGAAGACCCAACCACCACTGAAGGAAATGGTAATTACAGCTGTAACTATGTGTCCTAGACACATACTCATTTTCTGTATGTAGGTCAACAGTGTGCAAGTTTTGTTTTCCTCTTGTTCTCTCTAATACAAAATCTGCTTTGTTGCAATTCATTATCTTTTGTTCAGAAGTGTATTTTACTTGGCTTTTGAAAGCATCTTTGATGTGTAAGTTGGCTAGTTGTAGCATGTCAGTGTGGCTTTCTACTGGTTAGTAAATCAAGAGTGCCACCACCACCGTGTTACTAGTCTTACATTTATATATCACTTACAGGAAAAATGAATAAAATGAGTGTTTTGTAGCTTCTGTAAGCTACAGAAAGGCAATGCCTCCTTTTTATATTGCTTTCAGGACCTGATATGAAGTGGCAAACATTCTTCATAGTAAGATCAGCAATATTTCCGTAGTGATACTGCACTGTTCTGGATGTAAGAAATGTTTTTGTAGGATGATAATGCCTAATAACTTATTCTGGCAAAGTGCAGGGCAACTCTTTGATACAGGAAGTACTTTCAGTCCTCTTGAGCAATACTGCTCTTCTCAAAATGTGTATCTTTTTCATATGGAACAGGTATGACATTTCTTATCTTCAGCATGGAAAGAAATTGCCAGGGACCTTATTCAAGACTGGTTTCTGAATGAGTTCATTAGGCCTTGCTAAATACCAGGGCTGGTACGACTAAACAGTGCTTTCTATATTTTTAATCCACACTTGTAACATGCAAAATGGGTTCCACTTCCATAGAAAACATCAGGAGGGACTGCCCAGCATTTTGGCAGAATATGATGTACTTCCATTTTAAAAGTTCATCCTGCTTTCTTTCCTTTTGTTGTTTGAGCACCTTCATTGTCTTTCTCCACCCAGTTTTTTCTACAAATCCCTTTAGTGACCAATTGAATTTTCAAGTGATGCATCCTAATGGTGCTCATTTTAACATGAAGGAAGCACAGAATCTAATGTTGCATAGGCACAATACTTACCAGCTTCAGCAAAATTTGTATCTGAATAAGAAAAAACCCAAGCATGACTACAGAAGATACACATTTTTATAAGCATTTCTAATGAACACATTCTTAGAATATCAAGGTACTAAGTTTACCTTAAACATCTGTCTTCTACTTGCAGATACCTGAATTAATTGAATTCTAATAATAAGTGACCTTATTATTCATTAAAAGTACAGAGGTTAGCATTCCTGGGGTGGACAACAACGACACATCTTTTAACTGGAGAAGGCTGAGATCTTTAGGGTGCAGAATCATGATCACTTTTTGACACATTTTGCATGAAAATTTATCCTGTGCATAATCTATAAAAAAACCTAACTACCTTAATGACAGCTATGAGTGCATTTGGAGATGAAATAGTGTGAAGGAATTCAAGACTCCATCTTGATTTAAGAAGACTTAAAAATCTGGAGCTCCATTATAAATAACTATGAGACACTCCCGGAATGTGGTTCTTAGTCCATTTTTGGCTTAAAATGTTCCAAAGGTTGCAGCTGGTCAGAGCAGAGCTCAGTCTCTAATCTAGTTGTAATTTCTTTACAGGATGTTTTGCTTCATTGTTGCTGACAGTCCTGAGGAATGTTCTTGCAAAGAATGGACCACCTCAACAGTTACAAAAATGCAGTCTAGGGCCATACATTTTTGCTTTTTGACTTATTTAGCTCTAGTGAAGCCCTGCTTTGGCCATTCTTCTTGTTTCATAGTATATCTTTTGCAAAATCTGTGATAGTAGGAGGTGTATGATTCATTATGCTAAGTTCATGAATGTGAACACACTGTTCTAGGCTTCTCATACGGGAAAAGAAGACTTAGGGCAAAAATGTTCAGAGTGGATGTTTGAAAGAGGTCAGACTGAAAATGCCTATTATCCTCTCAAAATAGTAAAAAGGATATGTGGTGAGCTGGTCAGCTGTAGGTATCAACTGTAAAAGAACTGTCTTTTCACCAAGTAGTCAAAACTACAATTGACTTCAGATCCTCTAAGAATGCTACATGTAACTTGAACATAAACTGTTTTCTCCATATGAACATGTGTTCTTGCCATGTTAGCAATACTATGAATGAATGACAATAAGCTAAGTAGATCACATTTCAGAACCTGAAAAAGTCAGATTGATATGATTTACTGCAGTCTCACACTCCTCAGAACGCATTAGGTACTTAATATTCTTATCCCAATTCTTGCAGTAAAGAATGCAATAAAAATGAAAAATTGCCCATCATCAAGCCACCTGTGTGATGAAGACACAACTGAAATGTGGCTTCTCTGTGTTGTTTTATTACATTTACCAATGGGTCCTGCATGCTTGTCAGTGTCTAGTCTTGGGTGGGAAAAAGCACTACATGGTTAGGTCTTTGTCTGGCGTACGTAGGGAAATGCAGGTTTATCCAGAGAGGTGGAGTAAGACACAGTGACCTGGAAATTCTTATCCATGATTTCCTGAAGGGGGTGAAATACTGAGGTGTTTCTCACTGTATTTTTTCCTCCTCTACCTTCCGTAGCTTTTATAATAGCACAATCAGGTTTAGCCTAAAATTCTTGCACTAAAATCATGCAATAAACTTACTTATCCCTGAAGGGGAACTTTGCCTAAGAGAAGTCCTGACCCACAGACAGAGAGACAACACTCAAGCCTCATGGTGTGTAAGTGCAGCCTGGAAGGAGATGGGAAAGAGGAGAGTGTAATCAGGTGATCTTATGCCCAAATCTATTACCCAATGCCAGCAGCCCCAGTGCCAACTTGATCTATGTGAGCTCAGTCTCTGTCATTTTAGTAGAACATTTGTAATTTTTCCTTACCGGTGGAAAACAAATGAGCAATTTACGGATGTAAATTGAATGGATTCCATTTGTTGCCTTTGATCCCCATCTGTAATTTTAAAATCGTGACTGGGCTACAGTTAGCTGGGCAAATTCTCTTTAGTGGCATCTACAAAGAGGAAAAGCTTATTGCTCCTCAGGCAAATTTATGGAAACTCTTGATTGTAGAATTCTGCAGGCCACAGCGTATACATTAAGGCTAACAAGTCTTCCAAGACACTAGTGGATTTATGACATTGTAGTATAAATATTCTGCGCACTTTAGTATTTACAATCTTGCCAATTCAGATGCAGGAAAAAAAGCACTGTATTTGTTAGCATCAGTGTAACTGAATAGGAATTATTATTTTACTTCATAAATTCATATCTATTGCTGAACAGGATTTTTTTTGGGTTGTGATTTTTATTTTGATCCATTGGAACAAAAAGTTGCAACACTAACTGGGAAAAACTTAGAAGAAAAATCAAGCGTGGTCTCAAATATTAGGTGTTCTGGTTGTTCTGTAAATGTAATTTTTATTTGTAATTTCTGTGTTCCAGGTCCCTTTCTGTGCCCAAGGTGGGCCAAGCTGTTTTTCCCAATGCTTGGAAATACACTAAGAGGATGGGATCTGTAGTGTTAAGGTCTCAAATCTTGGATATTGAAGTCTGCACCAATTCACTCTTGCCATAGACTTTCTGTGAGATCTTGTTATATTACTTTTGGTGTGTTTCACAGCTGTTACTTCTAGTGAAATTCATCTTCACAGAAGTGTGTGGGACACTCATATTTACTTGACCTGAAAGAATGATATGGAATATTATAGAAATTTTCCCATTATTTTGGACTAGTACTTCATGCGTATTTGTTGTCTAGTATGATCTTGCATTGCTGACATTTCTACATGTTGGGCATCCAGTTTATTAGCTATCTAGGTTGATGTCTTTCCAGCACTGGAAAAAATCCAGCACAATCCATTCCAGAGGAAGACACAATAATTGCTTACAAGGCTCTATCTGAAAATGATCCATTTCGTTGGCTTGACAATTAAGTAGAAATTTATTTTATGACATATACAAAAAGCCTGATAGCATTTTTTGAATTACAGATTACTTTATGTACCACTGAATTTTTTTTTTATGTCACCAGCACGTAGAATTGCTCAACAGCAAATCTGTTTTACAGCAACTAACTATTTTACTTAACAGTAAGTAATGTGAGCAGTAGTATTTGTATTTTATGGAGTGGTTCCAAGAACAATTATCTCTCTCACAGTGAAAAATCAGGGAAACTATGGCAGTGTAAAACAAGTCTAAAAAAGAATCCAAAATCTGAAATCTGAGTAGTACCGTCTGAAAAATATTGTACAAACAACTTGGAAAAATGAGGTAAAGAATGCAACAGCCTCCACAATCTGCTAAATGGCCACCTCATATAGCAAAGACTCCTATAGTTTTAAACATTTTTTCCTGTCCTTAATTTCCTCATCAGCCAACATGTCACAGCTCTCTCCTGAGCTGTCTGATGCTCTGTTTTCACTGCAGCCTGTGACCTTCAGGTTAGTCTGAGCACAAATTCGGGATGCCCTCCTTTAGTCTTGTTGGCTCATTTGTGGCTATAGTCTAAAACATAAATAAGACTTCAGGTAAAATGATAGCTTACTCAGATTACACTTTCCCTGTCCTTAGTCTAGAAAGATAAGAAAGTTTCCCTTAAACTACTGTGGAAAAAAAAAATCAGAAAGTGATTGGGTTTCCTGGAGCATAAGGAATTATGGACTATAGCTCCAAATATACTTAATGATATATGTATCATTATGGCATATTATGTGTCCTGGAAAACGTGGTAACTGAGCAATAGTTTTCTGTGGGTCACAGAAACTCAAATTAGCTGACTCAAAGCCTAATAACCTGGTATTAGCCCTATGAATATTTATACAGTGAAGAAATGAGGTCCTATCAGCCCTTTTGTGGAACAACGAGTAATTCCAGACAGTGCTTTAGTGAGACTTAGTTGATTTTAGTGGAGGATTCACTGAACTTTTGATAAGCGGGTTCACATGAAGATCTGTTTAAAAAAGCAGAATACATGTATATCAACTTAAAAGGATCCCACATAGTGATGATTTTGTTCCTGCATCAGAAAGTATACATTTTTATTTTAACAAACCATAGCACCAGAAATGCTTTTCAGTTTTCCTATAGGATGATAATACAGTGCCTGGGGAATGCACTGTACTGTTTCTCTATTGTGGTTTATAGAAAAGCATTTAAATTTAATGCTAAACTGCATTTAGATTTAGTGTCACTGTGAAATGTAATCTGTGTATCGTTGAAATGATTCTCCAATTATTCAGTTAGACATAGTTCAGTTAGGGTTGGCCACAAGCCCCCAGAATTGTGAGTTATGAGCTACCTAGCCTCTTGCTTTCCTCTTGAGAAATACTACAGCGTTAATGACCTGAAATGGCTTTCTAATAATAATAATAATAATGTTAAGCATAGTAATGCTTATTTATCTCTCTTATTGCTCAAATATCCGTGTGGTATGGCTGCATAGCTTACATGAATGTGTGTATCACTGTTCAGGACAGATTTCAGGGGTGGTAAAGCTCCTTCATTGCCCCTCCTTAGTATTTTGTTCCTTCAAAACAGCACCAACTGCTATCACAGCTGACCCAAGTCAATAACTTTTAGCTCTACTCTGATCTTCAGCTTTTATCCTAGTTACACAGCTTATGACATGGAGTGGAAACTGGAGGATTGGAGAGCCCTCCATGGCTTCCAGCTTCTTTTAAAAATAAATTCTAGTACAATGCTCTCTGTATCATATCCCAAGACCTGGAAGAGATCTCTTATTCTGTGGATACAGCAGAATGAGAAGGACAAAACTCTGATTCCTATCAACACATTTCATCTCCATACGAGCATTGGGCTGTCAGGGCAGGAATGTTCTGAAGTTCAGTCTGGAGCTATAATTTTAAATTTTTGCAGAATTAACTTTTGAATCTGCACTTGTTCTTGTTAGGTATGTCTGTAGTACCCATTACTCAACTAGATCTGCATGATTCCATGTGATCACTGGTCACATTTTCTGGGCTTGTTTTGTGGCAATATATGCTTTTGTTTGATTTTATGCTTTTTATTCATTTCTTTAAAAAACTTAATCTTTATCACTCATATGCCTTAGCATTTACTTGCAAAAGAGACATAAACACAGGAGTCACTATTCAGACACACTCGTCTCTAGTAGTGTTCTCAGTACTTTCTTCAAGGAGCCTGAAATCTATCAATTATTTTAACACTGTATTTTACCTGAAATGTTGGATTTGGACAAGTTCATTTGTTACCCTTATGCTATTAGAATTAATTAAACCCCAACAGCTAGCTTCTGTCCTTCTGAAGTCTCAGTGTTGCATAATCCATTGTCAGTTTCACTATTATGCCAATATGATGTCAACTTGATCAGAATATACTTTCACTGCTAATGCATGTTTCAGTATATGTAATAAACCTCTAGCTGTTTGCATGTTGCATGGGCTTATCAGGAATGCAGTGAGACCAATCTTGTACCATTAAGGTGTTTCCCTGGGAATTTCTGTTTGTCTGGAGGAGATCAGCAAAAGCATTAGTTGCAATAGAAGACTGTGCCCTATTGTCACATGCGAAGTATCTCTTTAGAAGTGTCTGTCTTCATCTTTGCAAGCTTTCAATAGCAATGTAATGATCTTTGTCAAATAGAGATCCTGTTACTGTCAGCAGCAGAAGGCATACGTCCAGACAGAACAAAGGAGTGCTTATTTTCACATTCCACTGATGATATTGAATAATAATATTTTTGCACAGTGTTAAAAAATTATTGTGCAGATGCTGTGGAAATGATAGAAAATGTACTTACAATGAAATGTTTTGTGGAAGGAACTTATTCTCCCTACATATATCCGGGGTTTAAAATGCCTGTCAAATTCTGGGTAATATCCCTTTGCCCATTATGGCACACAGTGAAACACGATCCTAGATTCCTTCTTGTTTGCAGCTTTACATATTTTACTGCTTCTATTTGATATTAGGTAAAGCCAAGAAGCTCTGCCTGATTAGCTACAGCAGTCCATAGATAATCAATTTGTGTATAAACTTTCAATGAATCACTAGTGGCTTAATTAAATTTATAAAAGGAACTAGGGAACTAGGGAATGGATGGAGAAAGACAGAATATAAAGAAAAATTCGGAAGTATTACAGATGAGTTAAGAAGGAAGATAACTGTAGTTTGTCCTTGCCTGAAAAATGTAACTATAGGAATCATGACATGTCACCTGTCCTGTCTGTACAGAGGGGAAAGAGAAAACTTACATCTGGAAGATACGTGTTATATAGGAGTGGAATGGCAGCTGCCTATTTCTATCATGGTAATATTTCTTAGTGTTCTTATTAATCTCCTACTACCATGTATGTCTATATATTCCACTGACATGTCTCAAGTGCTGTCCCATAGGTGCAAACCTAAAGATACCTCAAAAGAACCTCTTAGCTTCTGGCTTCTCAGGTATTAGTTGGGTTGCTTCTGAAGAAACACTGCTGGTGAATACCACTAGCAGTTTCATGAGTGACCCATTAACTAATATGTTCATATCATATATTTTCAGAGTATAATAATTATTATGATGGATATAATGCATATGAAAGAGAGTATCGTTTTTCTTTCTTCTCTCTATATACATGATCCCAATTTCAATGTATACCAGGCAAATGAATTGGATACTTTCCTGGTTATTGATGGGTAGCAGAGACAGCATCTCTTATTGAACTTATGAAGACTGAAAAGATTTAAGCAAGAGACCCACCACAAAACAATGATGTTTCTGAGCAGAATTATTATTTGCTTCTGCAAATAGGCTTTCTCTCTGCAGTCTCCAGTGTTTTTATCATTTCCTGAGTGGGAGAAGAGGGCTGTGGTGCAGCATATGAGCGAGCTGGATCAACTTTTGTGACGGTGCTTATAGAGATTTGGTTATTGGAACTGAGAGTAAGTCTCCTCTTTCTTCTGGGGCTGTGCTCTTCAGCCATGCTGAAGCTATAAAGCTTCACATCCTTCAGTCAGTCAAATCAGAAAATTATTTTTTGCATTTTCTTTAATCTCAGCCAGTGCTTATCTTTCATATGTTTAATAGAATCTCTGAGAATTAGCTGAGAATCATTTTAATCTTCCTTGTTCTTTACCCCAAAATGTAGGATATTATTATCATGTTTTGAGGGTCCTCATGTCCTACATGTTTCTTCCATGAGAGTGAGTTCTTCATGTCATCACTTTAGGGCCTATTTGAGTGTTGAAAGGCAGTCTATTTTTCTGGCTTCGTCTTATTTGTTGAAAACTATTTGCCATGTTCCAAAAAGCTGGGTTTGTGAAATGGTGTAAGGGAGTACAATGCAATAATTGCCAAGAATTCCTTGAAGCCACCTTAAATCCACATTTCACATGCACTGACCTTTGTTTTCACTCCACAGATGGCAGTGATGTTGACAATGAAGAAAGCAGTGCAGTTGAGGATGAAGAAAATATTAAACGAACAGGTCAGTAATGTGGATTACTTTGAGGACACACTCAGATTTTTCTGATTATCTGTAAGAATGAAGGAGAGGGAAAGGTCTCCCTATAACATATTGCCTTCTCTCATGTGGTGCTTGTTTGTTTTGTTTGTTTTGTTTGGTTTTTTTTGTGTTTTTTTTTCCCACCACATATACCACAGGGGGGAAAAGAGCAACATCAAGAACAAGAAGGGGACATGCCAGAGGCAGAGCCAGGCGTGGTGGTGAGGAGAATGAGGATGATGAAGATGAAACAGGGAGAGCTGGGCATCGTAGGCACAGAAATCGTAGAGGACGGGGACGAGGAGCTGGAAATGAGGGCAGTGATTTTGATGTGGACCCTATGAAAACCAGGAAGAACAAGACAAATCAGAAATCCAAGGAAGATGATGAAGAAGTAGAAGATGAAAAAGGAGGTAAAAGTGGGAAAGGCAAAAATGAGAAGAAACAGGACAAAAAGACTGATAAGAAAGGGAAAAAAGAGAAAGCCAACAAGAAGAAAAAAGACAAAAAGAAATCAGGATCTGGGTAATTCAATAATTTTCTTATTTTTCAATACAACCCCAAATATCTTTTATAAAACCTGCTTTCATTTATGGCTGTGAAATACCAAGAGCCAGTATGACTCCTTTACTAACTTACAGCCTGGTTAGAACTGGACAGATTTTTATTGTTTCTGCAATAAGGACATGCTGGCTCAGTGAAATGGAAACTTTCCACAAAGCCTCAGTGGAACTAAGTCAGGGGTTTGTTTGCAGTTCCAGGGTGGGACCTCAGGAAATGACCAGCCAGACCCTTCTAGGATTGCTGATACCCTGAGGATTGGGTCAAATCTGGTCAGGCAGAATGGGAAACTCTAGCCAGGGTCACCCTTATTGTGGTTAAATGCACTAAGTTTATTAAGTTTATGAGCCACTCTCTGGAGAAAGGGAGTGAAAGTGACAGGGAAGGGGAGAAAGTGGCAAAGAGAGGTGATAACAGGTGGGATCTCTCCTGCTCTTTCCCCAAAACTACACTCCCCCCAATCCCAAGCTAACTGTCCAAAGGTCTAGTTTTATTTCCAGTGCTGCAGAACTAAAATCTTTACACTTTTCTCAAGATCAAGTTCTTGTTTCCCAGACAGGTTTCAGCCAGCTTTTTTGTAAAAGATCAGCACTAAAAATTTCAAGAGCCCAGAATCAACGTCTGAGATGGGATCTTCCAGCCTGTCTCCTACTGATTCCCTCTGAAATATTGCCATTGACTTTTCCACAGCATTTAATGTAACCTGGCTTTGGATGACCCCACTAACATGGAGCACTTCAGAAAATTATTTTGTATTTTTCTGCTATCCTGGCAATCTTTTCCTGTCCCTTCTCATGCTATTGAAAAGAAACAACCCCTGGGAATGGTGTATAGTAGAGCAAATGGAGCTAGGCATGCTTGTATCAGTGGAGGGAGACAGAGATTCCCCTTCCTCCATTCAGTGCTTGCTACAGCCGTTTGTGTTCCAGAAGGCATCACTGGAGAACACAGTTGGAGTCAAAAGGAAGAAAAAAACACAGTGAGACATGCTGTTGCATGCTGTCTGTCTATGATCTCATTTCAATGTACTTCTTCATTCCCCTTCCCTACAAGAATGCCTAAAATCTTTCTTTGTCCTGGCTCTTCACTGTGGTGCCAATGATATCCCTCTGCAATTTCCTGTGCTAATAATAACAACAGTCCTGAATGTGTCAAACCATGTTCCTTTGCTTATTGTTGTCTTCCAACATAAACATTTACTAAGCGTTAATTAAAAAAAACCTACCCAGTGAAAATATAACATTGAATAAGGGCACAGTGTTTTTTATTTTATTGTCTTCCAAAGTTCTTAACATTAAAATACATATGTTTAAATTAAATAATTAGAGATTGGTACCTGGAGCAGGCCTTTATTTTTGAAGCAGTAAGCATACATAACATTTGAGGAAAACCAGGATGTTCGGGAAGATACCTGAAGAACATTATATTTTCAGACTTTTAGGGGACCAGCTATAAGATTGCAGAATAATAAATGTAAGAATATTTTAAAAGCTTTTTTTTAAAAAAACCCGAAGTAATCTCAGATCAAAGGAAAATAGGCTGGTGATCAGTTCAGCTGTGATTCAGATAAAGGATTTGCAGACCTTCAGGACAGAAGAGAAGGGTGACAGCATAGAAATATAGCCTGTCCAGCAAGTCCATGAGGACTTATCACAACAAATGATACATACTGTTTAAATGTACATCTTGCTGATGTAGTGTTTCAATTGCCAAGACATTTCAGCATGAAAAAGCATGACAAGAGTGAAACAAGAAGCTGAGAAAGAAACAAACAAACAAACAAAAAAGCCAAAACAAAAAGGAAGAAAAATTAAATGTGATGTTATTCCACAGGGAGGTAATACTGTGTTTGCTGCTGTCATGGATTTTGCTAGGCCCTAGAAACATTACCCTTTTTAGCTAGGGCACAGTACAAGTCAGTAGAATCTGTTATTATCCTCTTCCTCCCTGCTACTTTTCATCTAAATCAGGAAAACCTCTTTAGGCCTTATTATTCTACATAAAGGACATAAAGGAATCCTAGATGAACTCTGTGTTCATTTTTTTTACCTGATTATTTTGATCTCTACTAATCTGTAGTAGTAAGTTTCACAGGGTAATTCCATTGTGAAAGATGTTATTTCTGGGTGAGTTTTAAATCTTCTGCTCTTAGATGGTATTAGTTTTTGATGTGGGTGACTGTTACCTGTTAATGAGGAGGGGGGCCTGCTCTACACTTTTCATAATCATTGTCCCAAAAATATTAATGATAAAATGCTTCTTATAGTCTCACTGTGAAGATCTTTGATATTCTGAGGTTGAAATGCTATTTTATTCTTTACTGGCTTGTCTAATTGTAATTGATTGGTCTTAGATAGAAACTGTATGCAGTCACTAGATCTAAATCCTCAGAGAAGGAATATTCTATTCTGCCTAGCCTGTGTAGTTTCTGTTTTTACTGTATAGCTCTATATGTGAGCAAATAAACTGATTTTTTTTAGGTTTACTAAAGAGTATAAAGCTTATGCTGAAATCCAAATGTACATGCAAGATTAAACCAGTACAATCACCGCATCTTTTTTCTAGCGGGAATATTGCTGAAAAACACTAATTGCCAGGGGATGTTATGGGGATTATCAGTACACAATAGAATTTTCATGAAAAACTAGGAAGATATGTAGTGAAATTTATTCATTTGTCACTCTAGACTCTTAAAGTTCTACCAGTCTTTTCCCTGAAAACATCCAGGCTCCAAGAAATAATTTTCATCTTTATTTTTACCTCTATGAAATGGCTTTTACAGAAATAATGAAAGAAGTAGATTACATCCATAAAGAGGAGATGAAACTAAACCCAAAACACAGATGCACAATATGGGTGTAAAACCAAAACACAGATGAACAGTATGAGCAAGTTCATTATGTGTGTGATTTAAGGAAGTGCCATTGTTTTCAAGAACTCTACTGACTTAGGAAAAGATGCATTGTGTGCATTGAATTGGAGCCAAGGAAGATGGGAGCTTGATGTGAAAATACTTAGGGATGCTTTATGCTCTGTGTTAGCCTAAAGGTCACAGTGAACCCTTCTGGCCTTTAAATGTATGAATCACAATCTTTCATGAACGGCTAAGACTTTTGGTTGCAGAAGACAGAATTCTGATTTCCTGGCTTGAATCTCATAGTGTTCAACTACTCCACTAATGGAAAATCTGCTGTAACTGCTTAAAGTTTGACCATATAGTGTAAATACTCTTGAAAATAATGATTTCCCAAAGATGCTTTTGGAATTTTTATTATTTTTGTTGTTCCAAAAGAAAGTGAAAAATGGATGTGTTTGCAAAGGCAAATAAAACAGTAATGGGCAACAGGCACAATAACCAATATTATCCCTGTTTTACCTCTTGTGTTCTGCTCAGTTTCCAAAGCAGCTCGCTGTGTTAGCACCTGCCACTCATATTTCCCACCACTCTCACTGTAGTCTCGTAAAATGCTATATTTCAATTTTGCATAACCCAACAATCTTCTGTCAAAGGAAATCCTCAATATTGGGCATGTTGCTGTCTGCTTTGTAAGATGCAAAGCAGCCGATTGTAACAACTATGGATTTAAAGCTGTCTCCTTTAATCCTTCTGTTCTTCTCAAAGACATGACTCTCTGCATTATAATGCCTCAAAGTTATATGCAGAAATTTGGCCTTCAACCATTTGACTTAAGTTTTTATATAGTTCTTTCCTTTGCTTGTCACAGTACTGGACTAACAATGAAGATGTCTGATGGTCAGTCGCAGTCTTTCTGTAGATTTTTATTTTCTGTGGCACAGGTTTTTATCACATATAAAGTGATAAGTCTGAAATTTTATGGCTGATGGGTTCAACCTTCTAACATGACCGTCTTTTGAATAAATAGCATTTGAGTCTTTAATAGCAGGGCATCTAATAACTATGAGAGCCTCTTTCTTTCCTTTGCTTAGGAAAGACGCTTAGTCCAGTGTGTCTGAAATTTTTAAACTGATCCCCTGTAGCTTTTGCTAAAATGTTTTATATTTCATGAAAACTAAAGATAGATGACCAATGAGAAATTTTTATTTTGCTGTGTTGCAAAAATAATTTTGCTTTTATTGTGTTAGTTTTGCAACTTTTCATAAATATTCTTGCTGATAAACCCTTTTGTCCTTTATGTAACACAAACAAATCCTTCAACCTTTATATCACACAAATCTTTAACTATAGCTGTTTTATCTGTCTTGGTAGAAGAAAATGTTTATAAGTCCTCGGTTATCCAGAGGATAGAAATTATACAATTAGGTGACTTAGGTAATAAATCGTTTATCTCTGACAACAGATTTTGAATATCAAACTCTCAGAAAGGTGAATTATAAGCAAATCAGTCTGGAAACTGATTGCTTGATAAAGTCTGAATGAACTGTTCCCAAGGTAAACTAGAAAACTATTTAAAAATCCCCAGCAGTACATTATCAAACATTCAAAACAGAAAAAAGAGGCAAAAGAAAACACAACAAACAAACAGAAACACATCAAACTGCTTTAACTAAGAGCTCACTTAGTGGTAGTTGTCACTGTCAGCTTTTTAGGGCAAGAAGTCAGTCTAATGAATTATCTTTTATAATTTTCCTGTTTGCTGGCATGTTGCTAATGACTTGCTATATGCCATTATAAGAGATGTAACATTGCTCACAGAAAAGGATATCTATGCAGGTTTTAGGAAAGTGGACATTGCCTTAGTCAGCATTGCTTTCCAAAGATACTACAAACCAGTGCATGGATAAGAAGTTCAAACTGCAAACACAATATATCTGGAGATGCCATTACTATTGCATCTGCTTAATCTGAGTGTTATGGGTTTGTGTCATGGCCTTGCTGCAATATGGCTTTGAATCTTTCCCATCTCTGAAATATTACTGCCTCGACCAGTGTACAGACTGTGATCTGGTATTTAAATTTGTCTTTGCTGTGACTGTGGTGTCTCTTCTTTCTCCTGTAGTGCACTGAATCAGGGTGAACAAGTTCGTTTTTATGGCTGCAGTTATGGTGTCATTTGCCTGTTGTGAGTTTGGGTTGGACATTTAGGAGGCTGGTTACTTGCGCAGGAAAAATCAGTGGTGGTTAGGCACTTCCCCAGGAGTGCTGTTCACTCTCCATGGGATGCTCTGGGTGTAGTGCTGGCAGAGCTGTGGCTCTGCACTTTGTGTGCAGGCTTTGCCTTTCATACTAAAATTAATAACAAGTCTAGGTGAGCTGTATCCTTCTTTCTGTGCAATAGCAAAGGCATTTATCTAGGTCTCAAAGTTAAGAAAAATTAACACTCTGTGCTTCAGTGAAATCTGTCTGTTCTGAGTTTTGGTGATGGTTTTTATTCCTGTTTTTGTTTGAAGCTCTGATTCCGACTCTGAGGAGGAGCCAATTACAGAGGAGGAATTGGCCAAGCTGAAAGAAGAGGTAGAAGAAAAAAAGAAACTAATTGCCACACTACGAAACAAACCATGGAAGATGAAAAAGAAGCTGTCTGTTCTGAAGTAGGGTTTGATTTCCATAATGAATATCTGCTTTGCTGCTTTGCACTTTGCACTATTTTTCTGAACCTTTGCTTTATTTCTAGACCAACTGACACAATTAACTCCAAACTAACTCTAAATCTCTCTTTCGCAGGATATGCTTTAACAGAAAGTGGAGTAAATGGCATTGCAGATCAATGCTTTCTTGTCTCTGTAGACCTGAAATCAAATACAAAAAACTCAATTAATTTTCTTTTTTAAGTTTGCATTACATCCCCTTACAGAATCTTTCGTTTTCTTCAGCTATGCTAATGATAGTAAATTCTGCTGTTGATAAGTTTAATATCTCATTCAAGAAAGATGATGTAATTTCAGAAATATCTGAAGATTACTTGGGTGGGAAAAGAGGATTTATCTTTCTATTCTAACCTTTTGGAAAGAAAACTGTTTTTTTTGTTTTTTTTTTTTTAACTTATTGTTGTGGTTTAACCGCGGCTGGCAACCAAGCACCACACAGCCACTTGCTCACTCCCCCCTTACCCAGAGGGGTGGGAAGAAGAATCAGAAAAGAATGTAAAACTTGAGGGTTGAGGTAAGACAACTTAATAGTAAACCAAAAGATGCACATGCAAGCAAAGCAAAGCAAGGAATTCATTCACCATTTCCCATCTGCAGGCAGGTGTTCAGCCATCCCCAGGAAAGCCGGGCTCCATCATGTGTAATGGTTACCCAGGAAGACAAACACTATAATGCAGGATATCTTCCCTTCTGTCTTCTTCCCCCAGTTGATATACTCAGCATGCTGTCCCACGGTATGGAATATCCCTTTGGCCAGTTTGGGTCACCTGTCCTGGCTGTGTCCCCTCCCAATGTCCTGTGCCCCTCTAGTGCTCTTGCTGGCAGGGCCCAAGAAACCAGAGTCCTCAACTTAGTATAAACATCACCCAGCAACAACTAAAACCATCAGTGTCCTATCAACATTGTTCTCACACCAAATCCAAAACACAACTGCACCAGCTACTAAGAACAAAACTAACTATCCCAGCTGAAACCAGGACACTTATGAAAAAGCAAACTGATTGGAAATTGAGCTCTTGTTTTCATGCATTTTTAGGTGTGCCACATATAAAATTGTATTTTGCCCTAGCAAACCTATCACTACATTTTCACTAAGGCTAAAAATTAATGAAATTTCATTTACAGTTAAATTTCCACCAAGCACTGGAAATTGGTTAAATACAGATAACTTTATTCTTTTGCCAAAACTGTTACACTCCTCTGTTTTGAAGAACTCAACACTGCAGTACTGCCCAAATACGAACAAAATACATGGCCTTGCTTTATTAGAAACCTCTAATACAGAAAAGATGCTCTCTCCTGCAGACAGTTTTTGATAGATAGAAAACACAGACTAATGGTAGGAGAGAGCATATGAAATATGGCGCGGAAGATCTACAGATCTTTTCCTTCTAGAAGGTAAGGTCATTTTGCGAAGGATACAGTTGCAAAGAGGAAATGGAAGGTATGTTGTGAAAGTGGTAACATGGAAGGGTGTAAAAGACAGCAAAGTACCTAGGAGATGTAAAGTGGAAGCATTGTGAAGGTGAGGGAAATTTCAGAAAAAATAGAAGAGCAGATTAGATAATCTAGTGATTATTCTATTTTGCATAGCCTATAACTGAAGGATCTTCATGTAAATAAAGTTAAAATTATTGTATTCTTACTATGAACAGAACTTCTATTTTTATAGCCATTCTTCTATCCCAGCATTCCTAGCAAATCCTAGTTGATGGGAAACTTCCAGATCTGGTACAGCCCTCAGATTATTTACCGTTATTGCTTTTCTATGTGGGTGGCAATGAAGCTGCCACATGTAGTCCAAGGACAATCAAAATAAACTTCAGGCCTTGGAGTGGATCGTAAGCAAAGTTGGAGTAGCGGTAATTTTTTCTTCTATTCCCCCTGGTTGTGGGCAGTCATACTGGAAGAAACAGATAGAGCTGGTCTTTTAATACATGGCTCCATGGCTGGTGTCACTGACAGAATTTTGGATTTTTCAGTAACAGGATGGTCTACATGGCACCAGGCCTGTGGGTGTTGTATGGAATTCTCTTTCAAAGGGGGAAGAGGGTCTTTGCTCATGAACTAGCAGTACTGATTGACAGAGCTTTAAACTACACTTGAAGGAGGAAGGGGATAACACCAGTCTCATCCATGACAAGTCACGGGATGATACACCAAGGTTTGAGGGATGGGGTGCTGGTGAGGTCCCTCAGCCTGTTGCTCTGTGACCTGCTGGGTACACTGGAGCACATTTAAGTCTTACAAAGAGGAGCCAAGGGCTTCTGAAGTAATAGGAGTCAACAGGAAAGCACCAGGGAAATACCTCAAAGGAATTACAGGTAAGCTCCTCTAAAAAGATGACATGACTGACAGCCCAGCTGAAGTGCCTCTATCCCAATGCATGCAGCATGGGCCACAAACAGGAGCTGGAAGCCACTGTGCTGCTACAGAGTTATGACCTAGCTGCCATTACTGAAACTTAGTGGGATGAATCCTGGGACTGAAGGTCCCTGCTATTGGTGGCTACAAGCTGTTCAGAAGAGACAGGAGAGGACAAAGGCGTGGAAGGGTTGCCTTTATGTCAAGAAATGGATAGATTGTGAAGAGCTGTCTCTGAAGAATAGCCATGAGCCTGTTGAAAGCTTATGGGTAAGAATTAGAGACCAAGAAAACAAATAGAACTTTGTGGCCAGGCTTTCTGCAGACTTCCCAATCAAAAGCCTCCTTACTCCAGCCACAGGAGGCATCATGGTTGCAGACTCCCATGCTGCTGGGGGACTGACATCTACTGGAAAAGTAGCAGAGAGAGCTGCAGGCAATCCAGGAGACTCCTGGAGTGCATTGAATGGTTAACTTTTTAGGTGCGGTAATAGGCAGCCCTACCAGAGGGGACGTGATACTGTAGGTCAATCAGAAACATGACGACTAGAGGCAGCCTGGGCTACAGTGATCATGCACTGTTAGAGTTTGTAGTCCTGAGGGATAGGGGACAGGCAAAAAATACTGTCAGTAGCCTGAATTTTAGGAAAGCAAAATGCCAGCTCTTCAAGAAAGTAGAATCAGACTAGATATAAGGAAGACATTTGTTACAATGAACATGGCAAAACACTGGAACAGGTTGCCCAGAGCAGCTGTGGATGCCCCATCCCTGGAAACGTGCAAGGTCAGATTGGATGGAGCTCTGAGCAACCTGCTCTAGTTAAAGATGTCCCTGCTCATTGCGAGGAGGTTGGACTAGATGACCTTTAAAGATCCCTTCGAACCCAAATCATTCTATGATTCTGTCATCAACATCAGCTTGTTCTCTCAGTCTGCTTATATGACACTGTAAAAAAGACATGTTTGAAGACTAACTGAAAAATATGTTTGCAGTGCTGGGAAATGTTGATTAACTACAGAGAGAAACCTCTAAATCAGATATGTAATTTTTCACATGATACGTTTTAGCTCAGCCACTAGTTGTGGGTTTGAATGAGGAGACCCTCAATGAACATCTGCAGCCTGTGTCATCTTTTACGGGTCAGAGGGAGTGGGAATATCAATCCTTTCTGGCTTAAAAAAAATCTGTGTTACTAGGAAATGTTTGTAATTACATGACAGCTTCTAGTTATCCTCAGTGAATGTTAAATTACTGCACTTATTTTATTCTCTGAGGAGGGCTTTCTCATTTAAGCCAATAATGAGTTTTCAAAATCCCACCCTTGTTACATGTCTTTTTATTTTAACAATTTCTTTCTTAATATTTAGGGTGAAATGGTCTTGTACATTCAGGATGGACAGCAATTCCACCTAAATGTCCATTAGTTTATCAACTATATTCTCATGTTTATGAAATCTAGACTGGGACACTAAACATGCACTCAATTTTATTTGCCAACATCAAGAGGTTTATTTTAGTAAAAAACATGCGTCAATGTGCTCTTTTGGCAGTTTGTGACTTTTTTTTCAGCTCTGCTTTGCTACAGCCCTCTCTGAAGTAGACTTGGAAGCATATTACCAGCTTATTTGCCCTAGAAAAATGTGTATGCCAAAAGCAAATGACAGTTTTTTCCATATTAGCTTATTTATTTTAAATCTAATTTTAATAAATGAAGAATTACTTTTATTGCTGTGTTTCTCTGTCAAAAAAGTTTTCAAAAATAGTCACCTTTTATTCCAGGCAATCCCATTCAAGTTGTCACAATTCTGTACAGAATCATGCATATCTCAGCAGACAAAACACGTAAATCCAGCAAACAGCTGGAACAATAATAATAAAAAAAGGTAAAACCTAATATTTAGTCACATTCTTAAATGTGTGTGCTGAGAATTAGGTTTTTTAAATTTGCGTTTTGCATTTTAGGTGAAAATGATGGAATTTGGAAGCACTCAGTACCTTTGAAAAAATCAAACAAAATCATTTACATACCAAAATACACTCATAGACTAAGTTTTCTGGAGTCCTGGTTTTTTAATTGGCTTTTTGGAGCCTAAGTTCACCTGAGTTGCAATGGAAGACCTGGTGTTATTACGCTGCTTAAAATAAGTGCTATCTAGGTGATGTATTACAATGGTAGTCATAATAATACAGAAGTACCTATATTAGCACATTTTAGGTTATCTATATATTTGTTTTGTATTTTGCCAAGTTACTTAAGATTTATACCAGAATCATTAGTCTTACAGATTGCCATTACACATGTGGAAAATGGACACACAAAGTCTTTAAGTGCCTTGAACTTGTAAATGAATAATGTGACTTTTGAATACTCTTATAATACCATCTCTTGCTGCTGAAACTTTTGGTCAACAGTTATTTTCTCTGTCATCTGCTTCTTCTTCAGTGAAGGTTTGAGGGTATTATGGGATGTGTGGGAAAGGAAACAAGACTATCTTCTTAGAGACGGAAGAAGAAATTTCCTTATTCTTTGTCTTCCAGCTTCTACAATAGAGAGAGACTTCATTGGAGATTTCTTCTCAGCATTAAGAGGAATGTTCTTTAGTGTGAACCAAACCCAACTTCCATGTTTGTTCTGTATTAGCATCAATTTTTTTCCAAGAATGAAAAAAAGATATTCCCTAGGAATGCTCAAGGTTTTGTTACATATTCATGACAAAATAAGACCAAAAAAATTTACTTTTTTCATATTACTCTGAAAAGTGAATATTAGGGATAATTAAGACTTTTCATTCTAAATACTATTTTTTTTAAAGAAGTGTTAATTTATCAGAACAAACTATTTTTGGGGAAAGATTTAATTTTGACTATTTTTTTTTTAAAGTGACAATAAATTTTAAATTGTTGAAACATTTTGTTTAAGCATTTTCAAGACTGAACAATCCCCTCACTTCGATGATTCAAAACCAATTTTTCCATAACATGAAATTATGGGATAGGAAAGTGATTTCTACTTAGGTCAAGTGACTACTTTGTGAAATAGTCCATCTTCCTTAATTTTTTTATTCTGAAAATACATGAATGAACAATAACTTTAGAAAACAGATGCAGAACTCATTGCTTTGTAGAAAATAACTTCTGTCAAAACCTGGCTGAATTACTCATTGCTGAAATGGCATTTTTCATAGAGATGCACTGGTAAATTAGATCAGCTCTAATTTCTAATTTACACCCCTGTGTCTAGAAAGATGCATTTCAAACAGCCCCCATTCTCTGAAGAACCATCACTGAGGATACTACTCTGCTGCATGGTCTCTCTGCGATTTGAAGTTAAGCTGTACCAGCACTGTCAGACTCTAGCCTCTCCTTGAGACATCATGATCAGATCTTTACAGTCTGGAGATGTGAAAAAAGTGAAGAAGAAGCCAAGGAGAGGAATGAAAAGGTGTTTTATGGGAAATAGCATCGCCACTCTCCCAGGCCCTAAGCGATAGACTTGTTAGGCTGTGGGCTGGGGACATATGCGTCCATGCTCTTGAGAGCATGTGTGTGGCTGGAGTTTAGACTTTTTTTCGTTTCCAAGACAAATATTTTCCTTCAGAAGAATTTTCTTTTTTTTTTTTCCTTTTTTTTCCTTCCACTGGTTTCCATGGTTTGTGAGTATGCTGTGCCTTTTCTATGGGAGATGAAGATTTGTCCCCATTTGTTCCTTGTTAGTGCACATAACACTTATAATCAAAGTTTTGTGCTATAAAAATAGCAAAAGCTATTAACAGCTATGTAGTTTACATCCACCAGCAAAGCCTGTTATGGTACCATATAATCAGAGAACTGAGCACAAGAATCCAGAAATGTGCTTTCAAGCTGTACCACAAGCAAGTTTGTGGACTATCAAAAGAAATGAAATGACAATACCCCTGCCCTTCCCACCCCCAACCAAAAAAAAGGCAGTCAAATGTCAAGCTTCTTAGGCTTTTTAAAAGACATCCAATTAAATACAGACCCTAAAAAAAGCCATGACCACTTTTTGTTTTTTTCTAAGAACAACAGAGCAGAAAAGTCTCTTCTCCATCTACCAGGGACAGAATATAATATGGTGATTTTTCAGTATTTTTTTAGCATCGTTTATTTTATTACAGGACTTAGATTACCCATCCAGACAGATGAATCGGAAACAGAATATTTTATAAGCATACAAAACCAAAAGATACATGACATGCATGTGTGGGTTGGGGAAGTTTCCCATTTTTAGATGTGTTCTTTGTACTCCAATGAATCAGTATTTCATGTCTCTTAGTGTGGATGTACTGGCAGTCCTGGAGGCTAGCCTGGATGTCCTGGAGGACAGCTGGGTACTAAATAACACTATAATTTGTTGATTATTACTGCTGAACTGATTTTCAAGTGAGCTTTGCTTGACAACTATTGTTTGGCAGTCAGTTTTTAACCAATCTTTTTAAGACTTGGAGAAATCCTGGGTGATCAATATTAATATGACATTTCCTTTTTAATGAGTTTTTAGATCTCAGAGACTGAAACCTTCCTGAACTGTTACTGAAAAATGTGAGCAATCCACTTAAATGCTATTCATAGCAATAACCTCTGAGAGCTGTAATTCATCCTCTCAGTGCAACACTGAAGTGCCTGAAGTACCATACACCTAGCACTTTGGAAGCTGTAACTGCACACCTAGTGTTAATAATTAACTCAGGCTTCTCTGGGACAATAATGCCTGGCCCCATGCAACATTTATTAGTTCCTTGTGTCTGTAATTCAATTAATAAGGTTTCTCTGAAGCTTCTTTAAATTCACAGTTAGCTAACGGGCCACACTTTGGCCTATCTTGTGATATAGATAATTTACCTATAACACATGATACCAGTGATTACAAAGCTCAGTTTTGTCTCTCTGTGTTGTTTTTGACACGTCCTCATGTTAGTGAAGTTGCATGACTTCCAAGCAGGCATGCATATATATGTATGTGGTTTCTAAAACAGTTCTATGGGTTTAGGGCTACTTTTATTGCTTGATCGTTTTTCCTGTCCTCACATTTTACTTTTAGCACAAAAGGAAGGGAGGAAAGGACAAAGTATTGCAAAAATCCGCAGGGATGTACAAATAGAGGACTTTTGGTGAGATAGCTTAGACATCAAGGTAGAAACCTGAATTAAGTAACATATTGGATTATATTTAACAAAAAAGAATACGTGTCACAGACATGGAAAGGACATTGCAAGCCCGTTCTGTGACTGAATGGTGCCAAGTTATTGCTGAACTTCTAAAGCTGGAAAGCTTGAGTAGAAGTCAAGGAAATATCTCCTTAACCTACAAATCACAGAGGTCAGGAGTAATCCAGAGGGACTAACCTGCTGCAGAGCTAGTGAGGGAAGAAAGGCTGAGGAGGAGAAAGAAAACATGTTCTGTTTGATGGCTTCAGCATTGTCTGGCAGTTAGGGTTTCTATAATACTTCCTTGCACAAACCTGCACATATTTCTCCTTCATTACCCACAGGCTCTCCTTCAGGCTCTGCTTCTGCACTGAATTTGCTTTTCAGATATTTCATTAAAACTCTGGTGGGAAATTTTCTTAGAATCAAATTGTTACAGAAATTTGCATTAAACTACCAATTAAGTAAGATCTTGAAGTCACGCAAATATTCACGGCTGCAGCTAACACATAAGCCGCTGTGGAGCACTTAATAATGCCTTTCTATATCTGCATGTGGCTGGGTGACTTCATAAGATTTAGTCTTTTTCAATGAGCAATATGAAAATGCTATTTAGAATGTTATTGGTAAAATCCACCTCACCCCAAGAGGTAACACAGGCTTGTAGAACATCAAAGGTAGCTTGACTGCATTTATTCCAAGAGCAGAAGACGATTTGCACTCTTTCCTTTCACAAAGTATTATTTTTTAAAAATATAATAATCATAGAACCTACATAATAATCATAGAATCATTTAGGTTGGAAAGGATCCTTTAAGATAATTGAGTCCAACTCTTAACCTAGCACTGCCAAGTCCACCACTAAACCATTTCCCTAAGTGCCACATCTACACATCTTTTAAATACCTCCAGGAATGGTCACCATTCTTCCCTGGGAAGCCTATTCCAATGCTTGATAACTCTTTCAGTGAAAAATTTTTTCCTAATATCCAGTCTAAACCTCCTCTGGTGCAACGTGAGGCCTTTTCGTCTTGTCCCATCGCTTGCTACTTGGGAGAAGAGACCGACACTCACCTGGCTACAACCTCCTGTCAGGGAGCTGTAGAGAGCAATGAGGTCTCCCCTCAGCCTCCTTTTCTCCAGGCTAAACCGCCCCCGTTCCCTCAGCTGCTCCCCGTCAGACTTGTGCCCCAGACCCTGCACCAGCCTCGCTGCCCGCTCTGGCCACGCTGCAGCACCTCAGCGTCCCTCTTGCAGTGAGGGGCCCAAACCTGAACACAGCGTTCGAGGTGCGGCCTCACCAGTGCCCAGTACAGGGGGACCATCGCTGCCCTGGTCCTGCTGGCCACACCGTGTCTGGTACCAGCCAGGGTGCTGCTGGCCGCCTTGGCCACCTGGGCACACTGCTGGCTCACGCCCAGCCGGCTGTGGACCAGCACCCCCAGGCCCTTTCCCACCAGGCCCTTTCCAGCCACTCTGCCCCAGCCTGTAGCGCTGTGTGGGGCTGCTGTGACACAAGGGCAGGACCCGGCACTGAGCCCTGTTGAACCTCACAGGAATGGCCTCGGCCCATCGCTCCAGCCTGCCCAGGTCCCTCTGCACAGCCTGACTGCCCTCCAGCAGGTCAACGCTCCCCGTCCCTACTCAGCGTCATCTGCAAACTTACTAAGGGTGCACCCAAAGCCCTTGTCCAGGTCATTGATAAAGATGTTAAACAGGACTGGCCCCAGTACTGAGCCCTGGGGAACACCACTTGTGACCAGCCACCAGCTGGATGATGCTCCACTCACCACAATCCTTTGGGCCATATAAGCATGTGCTACTTTTTTATTAACTATGTGCCTATTACTAACTATGTGAAGATTTTGACTATTACTTTAGAAGAGTGGGAAATATTAATAGCCACAATTTTTAATATGTGTTAGGAACCTCCTCTTGTCATAGTCAGTGTGAAATATGCATTAATGCCAAAATTACCATTAATTCCAAAAATCACAGTGTATTCTAAGTAGACTAGAACACAAATGGAAAACTAATATTGTAAATTTATCATTTACACTTAGTTGATTTTTTTTTCAAGGTGTATACAACAAATTTTTAAGTGCATGAAAGCAACATACAAAAATATGAGAGGAGCTGCTTAATACTTATTTCATGGAACGTGAAAGTAGCTTCATAAATATTGGATTGCATGGATCCAACTGGTTTTGTGCTCCAGTCTTGCATGTGTAACTCAGTTGACTGCATGTGTCTCTGTATGCAGTCAATAAGAAGTTTAACTGGTATCAGATCATCATCTGGTTTGTTTGTGGTACAATGATGTATTTAATCCAATGCAGGCCAGCCAATGGAGTGAAAACCTGAGAAAAACAGATTATAAAGCATTAACACTTAAGGGGGGTGTATAACATTTCTGTGACCAGCACATACAGGAGTGGGTCAGTGTTGAGGAAGAAGGGATGCAGGGAGAAAGGAAACCTCAGCACTGGCAAAGTAAAACCCAGGGAAGCATTCAAGAGAGTCAGTAGCATTAAACCTGGCAATCTGGGTCACCACCTTCAGAAGGCAATGTTTTGGTTTGTCCTGGAGAAGAAGCTTAAATGCTGTTCACACTCAACTTGAAAGTTTGCTTATGGAGAGTCCAGTAGGCAGAGAGGGATAAAAAATACTACTTTTTGTAGAAAACCTTGTAAAAAGATATTTAAAAAAGTGAAGAGAAAGTTTGGATTAAAATACATCTTTTTATGTCTTTCATTATGGAAAGTTCCTTCTTGTTTTAGCTTAGCTTAATTTTATAGCAGAACATGTTTGTGGAGAACTTTTGAGTTCAGCTACAGGTACAAAATATGTTCGTGTCCACTATAGAGGATCTTTTATGTGTTAATGGTTGTTTTCATATTATTCCCTTAAATTTCTGACTTACTACTTCACTATAAAAAAAAGAACAACCTGCAATGTGAAATCTTCATATTCTTCAGTATAACTGCATCTAATTACTGACTGAAAAGCACAAGTTTTCTACAGCTCTGTAGGTTTTGATTTCAGTAATTTTTCATGAACAAGCTCCAGTGCTTAATTACGTAGTGATAGAAGTGATGGTAGAAGGTTTTCCTCTTAAGTCCAAAATACGATATGCTGACTTGGGTGATAGGTACGTTCCCAGTTTATTGTTTCTGGATGCTTTTATGGTACTGTTGTTCCAGCACTGACTGCTGAGTTTACAAGGAAGCTGCCATCTGCTGTTAGGACTGCCACTATCTCCTGACAGTGCAACAAGATTTTAAATCTTGAGGACATGGATTTAAAAGGGACTCTCGGACATTGGTTTCCTGAAGCTGAAAGAATCTGTTCTCTCTGACTTATCTGAAATTTAAATGTAAAATTTTATGCGAATCAAAATGATAGAAGGAGATGTGAGCGTGGAGCCAGAAAACCTCTGAAGGACCCGAAGTGGCTTTGAAAATAAAGAAGGCTCAGCCAGTGACAAAGTTAGCTAAAACACAGAAAGATCAGACTCCAAAATCCAGCACACAAATGTGATCCAGAAGAATAGAATTGAGAATGAGGGCTCTAGAGCCTTAAACAGATGCTGACTTGATCCCTGAAGAACACTTTGAAGTGGTAAATAGGTGGGATGTGTGGCTGGGTATTTTTGTCTTTTTTTTTTATCTGGATTTGTGCATGCCTTGTGCCACAGGGAAAATAAAAGAAAAAGAGTGATCAGATTGTGATTCATGTAATTGTGTGTAGCTTTTTGCTTCTGCCAACCTGTGTCTTTGAAAGAGAAAATGGGATCTCAGATGGTGTGAAAAGGGTGCTAAACTCCTGGGGAGGTTAGGTGAGGCGAAACTGGTCCTGATGCCTCACCAGCTGGGTTTAGATGTGAGTTCTTGGAAGGTGAGAATTCTCAGAAGGTTCTCAAAGACTGAAAGCCAAATTCAGTAGCTCAATTTTGCACCATCTTGGGAAGCATAGAAAC
The DNA here is from genome assembly GCF_963210335.1 of Falco punctatus. Lineage (NCBI taxonomy): Eukaryota > Metazoa > Chordata > Aves > Falconiformes > Falconidae > Falco > Falco punctatus. The sequence continues at coordinate 39,478,712 of NC_137586.1, read as the reverse complement.
AAAAGGTTGTTCAGAGGCTTGTTACTGTGAGCTAAAAAGTCTGGCACAGTGGGTGTCTAGTGGGGAAAGGTTTTGATAGGTCTTCAGCTGACAGTATGAAGATCACCCTAAGCATTTGTGGTTACTAAAAATACATAGTATTTTTAAAGTGGCTGAGATTTTTAGCCATGAGTTAAGAGAAAATATGACATGGCTAATATTCTTCTTCACACATAATTTTAACTTGCCTTTATCACAGCTATGCCACTATTCTGCCAATGCCATTGTCAGATTTTGCAGTTTAACACAATCTTTTTGCTTGCTTACATAAAATATGTGAACAGAAGATATAACCATGATAATTAATTTCACTCAGTGAACTTATCTCTAGTGCTTCTGGAGAGCCATGATCACAATTAACATTTTCCCAATAGTCCACTGTTTCTCAAGTGCTTAGCGCAATGCCCAATACAATATGCAATTCTTTGCAGACATCTAGTGTGATGAGAAAAGAGTTACACGGTCTTGTGCATACACCAACAGCTAAGGATTCTTATTCTATTTTCCAATGCTTTAGATCAGGACATTTAGCCTTTAGGGAACATTTTATCGGTAGACAGACATGGAAGTCATACTTCTACAGGAAAATTATATAAAAATTATATTATAAATCAGATTAAATGGAAGAAATATTAGTATACTTGTGATCTCTTTTTATTGCTTTATTGTGTGGACACTATTCCTTTTTAAAACAAGTTAAAAATCTTTCTTTCATAATTGTATATCATTATTTAACTTCCATATCTTTATAAGCAAAATTTAAGTGTTTTGGGGACCAAAGAAGGTACAATTCTAAGAAATTTTTCTGAAGATGATATATGCAGAAATTATGAAGAATTGAATTAAATTTAGTCTTGAGAAGGGTAGACAAAGGGGAACCAAGTCTGTAATGTATATATATCTCCAAAATAAAAAGTGAAAATAGATTTCCCTTAGATAGTTGGACAACAATTTATATTAGTTGGAACCAGGAGGAATAACAGTTTGTGAGTGGCACAAGTAGGCAGCAGCTGAACTGCAGAAGAAAGCCACTGTGACTAAAAGTATTTGATGATATTAACTGGTTGTAGGCAGATCTCAGAGTTCCAAATGCATTTTGGATGTAGGCAGATGACCAAAGTGGCTTGTTCTGTTTGCATTACATTTGATTAGTCTTCTGTGAAATACAGAATCTCAGAACTTTTCTTTCTAAACATTACTAAGGGAACAAGATTATAGAAAAATCTATGAGGAGTTAGGACACATAAACAATTACATTGATATGGTAGAGACAATATAAAATTTACCATAGCATCATGTCTTTCTCTCTTTTGCCCTCATTTTCCAGGGAAGCCCAGCTTTTTGTTGAAAAGTTTGAAGGTGCTCTTGGAAAAGGAAAAGGAAAAAAATTCTATGCATTCAAAGTGATGATGACCAAGGTAAATTTATTATTTCACTAACTTCATGTAAAGCAAATAAGGAGCCTTTTGCAGATTATTGCCATATGTACCCATCTTCCAAAACAGAGTTCCTTGTCTTTCTTTGCATTTTAACACATGTATTTCCACTTCTCTTGCATGAAAAGATTTCTAACATAAGCTTCCAGTTTGATTGAGAAACTTGTCATCAAAACAAAAATCAACTGGTTTGCAAGAGTTTAATATCTTATTGAAGTTAATTTCTTTTGGTGTAGATTGGGCTTTTCTGTGGACTGAATCCAGAACTCAGTCTTTCTTTTGAGACAAACTTCTGTGAATTATCACAAAGTGTATTTTTGCCCCACAGCAAAAATACTGTTAGCATCTCCACTGAGCCAAGGTTCTAGGTCCACGTATATTCTAATATGGCTCTGTAGGACTGACTGAAAGGCCGAACAGTGGTTGCTGAGGACCCAGTGTCCAGGCAATGTGTATTCTGGCAGCTCTTTCTCTGGGCTAAGACATCTATGGTCTCAACAACTACATACCCAGCACAGTGGATGTGGATTAGCATGCCTCTCAACTATGTTTTTTGATGTAGTTTTATGCTCTGACACCACTTTATAGTGCAAATACAAGTGTAGTAAATTGAGATGGTTTGGAAGATTCACTTCAAAAAACACACTCTTGGCCAAATTAAAATGCTGATGCAGAATGATGCCAAGAATACTTGGCAGGACTACCTGCTGTGGCTAGGTTCACCCTTAGACTGGATTTTCTGCAAGCAGTCGTGTAGTCTCATCACATAAGCATTAATGTTCACAAAAAACAATAAGACTTTCAAACTCAGCTGGGCACTGGAAGCTCAAGTGCAGAAGTTAGACTTATCCAATAGATAAACCACTGGTTAGAGTAATTGCAATGAAATGACACAGCTTGAGCTCCAGATCTGAATTTTGAATAGCAAAGGAAATAACAAAATAAACTCTTAGAAACAATTAAAAAAATATTAAATGAATGGCATGAAAGGAAGGGATTATTTTATTATTCTTCTTGTGGAAGAGATAAGGACTTCACACAGAGCCAGTAGGAAACATATTCAGAACAAACAAAAGGAGATGGTCCTTCGTGAGCTAGCGCTATCTGCCAGAGAATACTGTAGATGATTAAGGGGAAACTGAACATCTGGGCATTGAGATGATGGTAGTTTTTTTTATCTGTGACCCTTTACAGAAATGGATGAAATTTCAGAGAGATTTTGAGAATTTTAAGACAGCCTGCATACCCTGGGAAATGAAAATTAAGGAGATTGAAAGTAAGTACTTATGGAAGGTAATAAAGAATAGTATCTAATATCATATTCCTGATGCATGCCAAAGTGGCAAATTACTTTTCAATACTTTAGAAATATATATCTGTATTCAATGTGTAATATGAAATCAATGAGTATTTATTTATTAAGCTTGATGGTATAGCTAGTTGAGAGAGTGTTAGTCAGCTTACAGGTGATCCTTGAAAAGTGGAATTGGGATTTAGCTGTTGCCTAACATCACTTTAGTTTGCCTGTGTACTATAATTATTTCTGTGATGTTTTTTCATCACCTTGAGACTTATGGTATTTTGGCATTATTTCTCTCATTTTCAACTGCATAACACAACACAGAGAAAATAACAGAGGTCTTAGATGTCCCTATATATTAGGCATAGTGTAGTTAGTACTGCAGGTATGTTTGAGAGCAGGTTTTTGGCAGAGGTGAGTTTTGTGTTCCAGTTCCAGTGGTGAATTAAACTGCAGCCCTCCCTGAAGGAAATTTGCCTTAACTGCGTGGATACCTGAGTGAGACTCTGCCACTAATGAAATGCAGATGGAAAAGTGCAATGAAAACTTATTTTAAGAAGTTGCCATTGGAAGAAGCTGTGGGTTGCATCAAAAGTCAATAACTATAACAGAAGAAAAACAGGAAAATGATACATTGTTAATTTTGTGGAGTTTTAGACTACAAAATAGCCCTTGAGGAAAAATTATACAATGTTCTCAAACATATGGTCTACAGACCACTGAACAGATTACCTACTCACTCAACACAGAATTTAGGAAGCAGCTGCTGCATATGTGTAGTTAAAATCAAACTCAGCAGCAAGATGCATGTGGTGTCCTAGTGGACTGGACACATAATAGATGTCTTGAGGATCTGTGAAAGTAACGTTTCTGAAAGTTTCTGTAAAGGAGTTGTCCTGGCACAAACTGTTCTGCTAGCAGTAACTTCCAAGAGACATATTTCTTTCCTCATAAAATCAGAATAAAAAATTGAACAGGGTATTTTTTTCCAGTCCCGCTTTTGTATCTATTTATTTTTTCATTTGAAACAAGTAACATTTTTGCTGTCATCTGGAGGGTCCCAAAATCACAGTAGGATAGTACCTTTTCATAATCTCAAGGGGTAAGATTATGAATTTTACTCTCTTTTTATTATTTTTTTGTTCTGTTCAGTGTATTGCTAAGGCAAGCTGCAATTGTTTCTTTTACTTGCAGAAACAAGGTTCTGTCCAAATATTAGTAATTTAAGAAGTTTAGTGCAAAACCCTGTAGTCTAGAATAAGTCTTGATTTCAAGGGAACACCTCTGAAATATTGCTGAGGAAAATAATTTTAAATCACAATAAACCTGGTTAATCTAAGCAGTAGCTCTCAGCCCATACCTAAGATTTGTATTAGCGCATTTATAGTACTGAGATCAAGGTTGTCTTAATGACGATGCTGATAAAGCTACCATGTCCCAGAGAAATAGGGCATTTAGATAATAAAATGAGAAGTGAGTGAAACTGAAATAGAAAAAAGCTAGTCTATGTATAAGGGAAGAGTAAACATTAAGATACATTGAGTCACAGAGACCAAAAATCTGCTGCTTCAACTTCTTCTAGAAATGTATATAGGTCAGATGTGTACTACATTGGTCATATGTATCAGGTTTAGTAAAGTGGAAAGCATTATCTTGTGGTTTTTGGCATTTAACAAGCTGTTGGTGTTGAGTCAAGGATTACCCTGCGTTCTTCAAATTTCAGGTTAGCAGAGGTAGTATAAGATAATTTGTAAAACTATTTTTTATGTCAAGCTCTCATCAAAATCTCCAGATTTGATCAGAGATCAAATACAGAACACATTGGAGGAGCACCCACCTTTTTAACAGACTCAGCTTCAAGCTTGTATGCACAAACTCCAGGGAATGAAATATTCTTAACAGTTGCTGCCTTCGGACATGGAGTTGTGTTGATGAAGCAGAAGTAACTCTGCAAGGGGAGGCTCCAAACTGGGCAAGGACCAGATTCCTCTGAGTCCTAGCAGCCATAGCTGTTTGGGGCACAATTCAGTCCCTTGTAAAATGACTTAAACACATGACATCAAACAATAAACAGAATGTACCTGATACTGCTTATAAGGAATCTGGCAGAAAAATGTCTTTGGTTGCTTAAGACTTTACATAAGAGTTGCTAAATACAGCATATTGAACACTTTGGAGAATCTTGCTGGCACAGGCAACACCCTGCATGTAACCACTGGATCTCTCAGTCCACCCAAAATGCTGAAGAGTGGTTGAAGAAAATAGTTGAACACTAGGCTTGGACACCAGGATCAATATTTAAAAAGATGTTGTTACACAGCAATGTTTGCGTAGAGTCCTTAGTCATGTCAGTTCCCATGGGCTGCAGTCTCATGTAGCAAAGTACGGTTGCATAGAGAAAACTGGAGTGAGCACTGCCTACTCAACAGCCCATTTTTAGAGGAGACAGTACAATGAAACAAGCAGCAAACAACATCAGATTGTGACAGGTAAAGTAGGTTGTTTGGACGACTTGCAAAATGCACTGACTCAGTTCACTTGCCACAGAGTTGCGTCTGTACAACTGCTTTCCATGTCAGTACACAGTTTTGCATTTTTAAAGTAATGTTTCTTTTGTGCCAATTTTTCCACGAGGACACAGGTATCTGGTACATTTCATTCACTAGTACACATGCTTAAAAATGAAATGTTCATAGGTAGCTTCTGCTCCTTCCAACAGATGGGATTATAGGTAAATTACCACCTGCTTAGCACAAAGGAACTAGAGGTAAAACTTTTATGTAAACCTCTATGATCACTGCTAATACTATGCTTTAAGCTACTTCCTTTCCAAAGGCAAGCACAACAGAAAGAAGTGCTTATTAACAGGGTATAAGAAGAGGTCATGCTAATAGCACATAAAAGAGGCAAGAATTTATGAAAGTTCTGATTGAATTTTGCATGATCCTAGCTAAAAGAAAGTGTAAGCAGCAGAAGCATGAAAGGAACAAAAGCCTGACAATTATGTGCAGACTACTTTGTAGAGGAAACATCTATTTTTCAGCTATAGCTATATAAGCTATATACATATATATACCAGCTATAAGCCTATAAATACAGCTTGGTGGGAAGATTTAAACACCTTCAAGAAGATACTTTTGATAAAAAAGGGCTCATTTAGGATAGGCCAGATTAATCTAAGAAGGACACCAGCTAATGTTGTAGGTAGATTGAAGTGCTCTTTCTGCTCTGAAGAAAAAATTCTGATTTTATTTCAAGGTCACTTGTAGATACCCAAGAACAACCTCGACCCAGTCAGATAATTCAATGGTCATACTGCTGTGCCTTAGACATGCTACAAAAGAGTATAGGAAAAATACATAAATATTAACTATTAAACATTATTAATATTGGCATGAGAAAACACACCTTTGTTTTAAACTTTTCATACTGTGTCCTAAACTACAAAATTGCTCTAACCACACATTTAGACTTGATATAGGAATCATTTCTCTTGGGCCTGTGGACTGGCAGCAGGAGCACTATTAATATTTAGATACTAAATTTCTTTCATTTCAGTAATAATTATAATCAACATTGTCATTTAATAACAAAATAAAGTAATGAAAAGAAGAAGAAAAAAGGAAAGTATTAATTACATTTAAGCCTTAGCAAGAAAACTCACCTTTAACCTCTGCCTAATTTCATAATACTCCCCACTATAACAAATAGGACCCTTGTCACAGAGTTATTTCCTTCTTATTATTTACTATCAGAGTGCATCAGGCACCTTAACTAGACTGTGCCTGAATAAACTGTTGAAAGGTCACATTTTTCTTGTGAATGACTAGTAACAGAACTGAAAACTGCTGTTTTTCTAACTCTGAGAGACAGATGAGCCTGACTGCCAGCTGTCCTGTATTCAGCAGAGCTGTGCTGCAACAAACTGGGCTTGAATTTGAACTGTTATTTCAGTTTGGCCTGAATTGCAGAGTATTAGTCAAATCATGCCCTTAGTGCCAACTGCTTCCCCTGCAGTCTCTTCTTCACACAGGTCAGGGTCAGGAGTCTGTAGTGGGTGGAGTCCAAAGCTTCATCTGTGCACCTGGTAATGGAACTGCCTCCATACCTGCATGCTGGTGGAACACATAAATAGCAACGCAAGAGAAAGAAAGGGTACAAAACACTGGCAGATATTTTTATTCTTCCCTGGTGAGCACTCCAATAACAGCACTTAAAGTATCTGGCTAATTCTGTGCTGCTTCTGATTAAAACTGAGATAAGTACTGATTCAACATGTCCAGAATACTTACAGTTCACATCAGACAAATAAATAAATAAATAAATAAATAAATAAAGGTTATTTGCTGTGAAACCTGCCACTAGGGGATTTATTAATAGTTTAGTAATAGTAAATGTCGCAGCTTTTGCACAACCCTAAATACTCCGTGTAAATAATACTCTTACATTTTTTGCTTCTGTTTTCTCTGCCAGGTCAGTGAATGCTAGTATGCATTCTGGAAAAAAAGTATTAGAATTATGGTAATAAAGAAAATTAAAAGCTTCCCCTGACTGTACTTATCTTAAGTGAACTTTGAGCATCTTCATCTTAAGGTAAAACAGCATGAGACAACTAACTTATTTGCTCTTTTCACATCTCATGTTTTCATAGGTCACTTTGGCTCTTCAGTAGCGTCTTATTTCATATTCCTACGCTGGATGTATGGAATAAACATGATTCTCTTCGGACTGACTTGTGGACTTGTAATGGTGCCTGAGGTGGGAATCTTTTAAATTATCATTGAGAGTTGTTATGTGAATTTCTGTCTTTGCAGCGAGATTTCGTAGGACTGGACCTTTAAATAAATTTGTAATCTCTTTATGCTCCATTTAAAAGTATTAAGGTGTACTAAGGCTGCAAAGATGTACTTACCTTGTGGACAGTTGTCTCTACACAGACATGACTTGAAATAGATACAACAGAGAAATGTATATAGGATTGTGTCCTGAAAGTGCTTTCCCACAGTATGGAGTTGGAGCTAAACTTTTTTTTTTTTTCTATGGGGAACTAAGGAGAGGAACTGAGTCTAAGAAGCAGCCAAGTGGAGTACCTTGACTAAAATGTGCATTGTAATAGAAAGATACATTCCAGACCTCTGAGGCACCATGGATCCTTCTCAGTTGCATTAATACTCACATGCTGATAACGCCCAACAGGGCTGTAAAATCCCAAGAGAGACCCCTCATGTTTTGCACTGTGTGCAGCATCACTATTAATAATGCTGCTCAGAGCAGATGTAATTCAGGCAGAAATCACTTCTGTGAAATGTAATATTTTTCTAGTTCCTTTGAACCATGATACTGTCTTTCTGAAACGGGGGCTTATATAAAATTAAAAGTATTGTGCCGTCTCCCTAATTTCATTATTCCATATCCTCTTACTTATCTTACCTCCTAGTAAGCAGTTGGGAAAGAGTCACATAGGAATTTCCAACAGCTTCCTAGTATAGTGTTTCAATAGCATGATCCATCTTCAACTGAAGCCAAAACAGGAAAAATGCCCAACAGTTTGCAGGATAAAGCTTGGAAAGGACCCTGTCAGGACATAGACTGCTGAGCAAACATCTTGCCAGGAGCAGTGGGCCCTCAGAATCAAAAAACTGAATCCTTAGCATCTTCCCATACACTTCAATTGAAAAAACAGTAAAATCTGTAATGCAAGAAAAATTGTTCTTCTGGTCTTGTGTGTAAGACAAACACCACTCATCAGAGGAACCTGGATTTCTGTCTTGCCGTTAAATGTAAGAGGCACAGTTTGATAATCCATTGATACCATTGGAACATTACTTTAAATTTAGAAAACACCATGAATGTGTACTTAAGCATAGTTTCAATCATTAATGCAAGGAACAATGAAAAATATTGGAGAAATAGGTCATCCTCACTAAGCAGTTTAGGAACACAAAACAAGTCTTCCTAAGAAATGACAGATCACTGTCTCTTCCCTTTGTTGGTATTTTGCTTTAAAATGTAAATTGCTCTCATTTTTTGGTTCAAGGCTTTGATGGGGAAACCATACGGCTCTTTACCTAGAAAAACGGTCCCAAGAGCTGAGGAAGCAACTGCTATGAACTTTGCTACTCTCTGGGATTTTAGTGTAAGTGCATAAATTTGCAATAATGCATATTCACATGACTGATTTTATGGACTTAATTGATTATTTAATATTTCAGGAAAAGATGGCAATAGATTTAATCTAATACTTCTTTTCACAAGTTCTGAGTACAGACATTTACTTCAGACAAAACAAATAATGAAGCTCAATGTCCACATGCACATTTCAGTATATGCAGCAATTCAAAACCATGCAGCAACAACTCTCAAAGCTGGATTCACATCCCTGGGTATTGATGTGCCATTTCTTATAGGTGAATTTTGTCCTTTATTTTAATATGATTAAGGTTCCAAATGTGAGGATGCAGTGTGAATTAGAAAAAAAGAAAAGATAATCCAATAATATGCTCTGTAGGCTTTTCCTAAAACATTTTTTATTTTTAGTCTTATAGAACATGCAGATACTTTAGCTGAATTGAGAAACATATCTTAACTCTTTACCATTGACGTGACACCCAGTCTGGCCTGTGGAGCTATACCTCTTGCACTGAAAAGTTAATGGTATATTCCTAAATATGTCATAATGCTTTTTCTTCCTGAAAACAGAAGTTTTATCAGATTTTGTGTGTGGCATGTCTCTGTAGTTGGCCTCTTTATATAAAGATGACACAAATTTGCGTAGTCAGCTAATGATAAATTTGGTATTGCAACGTGTTTCTTAGAAGGCTAAGTTTCTCTGTGGCATGCAGTCAATGTCGTCAAAAGGTACTCTGCACTGTGAAAGGGTGCAACCATCTAGTTAAGGTTTTTCTGCAGATTAATGGAAGCAGTATCCACAGAACAAAGTGTGATTTCTCCCCCAGTCTTTCTTTACCTTTTGTAAAAGGTACCAAGACTTTGAAAGACTTATGCATATACATATCTTTTAGCCCTTGAGTTGTTTTAGCAACAACAAGCATGAATATAATGTTAGTAGCAGACCCGTTTCTTGGAAAAATGAAGTCAGGTGCAGCTTCCTCCAGTTTGCAGCTCAGGCTCTCCAGCTGTCTGCAGAACAACTCATCTAAATGTGACCTCTCCATGTAGGTTTGACCTGTGTGAGGTCCCATCCCACCTATGCTGGTGAGGAGAACAGTGCAGGCAGTCTCAGAAGGGGCATTCATACCTGTTCTCTTTCCAACAGGAGGCCAGCTCTGATCTCCCCTGAAAAAACATGAAAAGGGTGGAATGTTTATACTTCTCATTAATATTGCCATTTTTCAGTATGGTTGAGGTGTGGAGAGATCCCCAAGCTTGTGATATTCAGATCTCAGTCAGGATTCATTGGTTTTTGGCTCAATACTTTGTGGACATGCAGATGCTGCTGTATTTTGGTCCTTTATTTAGCTTCCTTGGCTCTATTTTCAACCTTTAGCTATCAGCGGAGAAAGGATTGGGTTGTAAGACAAGAGAACACTGGAAAAAACCTTACTGGATATATCTGTTTTCTAATTTACAAGTAAATCTTTCAGGCTTATTAACTGTAAACAACGGAATCTAAAGAAAATAATATAACAATGGCTAGAAATTAGCCATATTATTATTATTATCATCATCATCATCATCATCATTAGCAAATGTTTGTCTTTTCACTATAAGGGTACGTAAAGTGAACAGATACTTCTGCCTTAGTTTACCACATAAAGTGATGGACCCTTCTTGGATAGAAAAGAGTACAAAAAATTTTTCTAAAAAAGCCGTGTATGTAACATTTTGCAATGACTGCTGCATAAGTTGACAATGCTTCTGGTTCATCAGGAGTTTATTATTAGATAATAATAAAATGAGAAATTAAAACATAAGGGGGAAATTGGAGACAAAGGAATCACAGTAACTTGGACATTTTGTAAAGAGAATAGAAACTAGTAGAGCTTTATACACCTAATGGGAACAAAGCTTTTAAAAGAAATGCATTTGAGAAAAGATGAATGAAGACAGATGGTAGAAAGGGAGGGGAAGTTTATAATTGTCAGAAACAGGATCTGACATCTCTGAAGAAGAAAGTGTTGCAAGTAACAGGGTCGCAGTTAACACAAGGAGCAAATGCACAGGTAATTAACATGGAATAAAATAGTGAAAGAGGTATATGTCCTGACATATTGAGGGGGAAAAAGAATTTTATTGAGTTATGTCAGATTGATAAATTCTCCCTGAAGACAATGACATCTTTAATTAAACAGCATAGGAAACACTACCTTTCATCTGCTAGCAGTTCTTGTGTGCTATCAAGTAAGTTACAAATAAATGAACTCATATCAACAAACATTACTTCAGCCTGAAAAAAACCCCAAACCCCACCAATCTTTAAGACATTAAAAAAAAAAAGAAAGATGAGCACAACATACCTTTTGAGTTTTTTGCTCATTTTCTCATTTTCTGACATGGCAAAAAGAAACAATTTTGGATTATGATATATTTCAGCTGGAATTCAGTTTTAACATTGTATGTTTTACAGTTCAGATAATAATCCAAATGTAAAATTCAGACTTTCAAGGCTCATTACAATAAAGCATTTGACCAATAGCCTTATCTCTCCCCTCTTTTATGTCAGGCTCAGAAAGGAGAGCAAAAGATCTTCCATGCATGCCTACCTTTACACAGCTAAAGATATTTCAGGTCTACTGGTGACATGCAGTAGGCAAAGCCCAGGAAACAACATATGGAATGACATGCAGTGGAGGAACTACTCTGACTTTGCAGAACACCGCGACTTAAAAAGCATTTTAGTAATCTGCAGAATCCAAAAGGCTCTCCAGAGCTACTTTAGGCTGTATTGAAACCCGAGCTAAAATGGAATTGTAGGATGCTTTAATGAGCAAAAATATGCAGATGATATACTATTGAATTTGAATGTTTCCTGAATGATAGAAATGTTTTACTAGTAATTAGTAACAAATGTGTTCTACAACAGTATTTCCCTTATCATAGAAAAAGATACTACTATCTGTTGTGTAGGCACATCTCTCAAAGCTACTCTGATATTAAGAAAAATGAGATATGTTGATTACCAAATCAAGACATTTTGAATAGTATTTCTGTTTATCATATATTAACATTTTATTTTCTGCTTAGGATTGTAAATTTGGTTTTCCAGATAACGCTCTGACTCATTTCGTGTACAGTAAGAGCTACAACAAATTAAGTGCATGTTTTGCAATAATATGTAAGAGAAAGGTGTTATTTATTATAAGTAAAATGAGCAACTGAAAAGCAGGAGGAAAGTAAATTGCTTTTTTAATTCACAAAACTCTCAGCTTGCTGTACTATTGTCAAAATAATGCAAGGTGCATCCACCAATTACATGGTCAAATACTCTATTTCACTTGAAATCATCACACCCAGCTGGAGCTTTGCTACTTGCAGTGCATGTGCTAAGCTGTCCTTGTAAGGGCTCTGCATATAGTCTTCTTCTGGGAGGCAAGTTCTTGCTCTAACCTGAGGATTATCAGGAAGCTTTAGCTATATGGATCATTTTAAATACCAGCAATTATTGCTTACAGATGATAGTGTACTAGTAGTTTATTTTGAAAAATCAATAATCTGACCAGGAGAAGAGACGGTAATTCTCGCTAAGATTTTTAGGAAAGGAAATGCATTTTGACTTGCTGAGAAAGAATACGCTTACATTGCACTTTTTACAGTCTTGGAGTCTAAGTGTTGAAAAACTCTGCATACTGAATAAACAGCCATAAAATGCTACTGACTATTGGTTAACATATATTGAATGATCACCCAATGAAAAGTAGACACATTGTCAGAGAAGGCATACGAGAATTTTGTATTAAATAGGCTTTACAAGTAAATTTTATAAATGTGAAAATTAAGTTAAAAATCTACATCTGAAAGTAATTTGTAAAACAAATTTTGTAAACCAAAAAGTTTTTGTCTTTAAAACAAGAAGTATGAGGGAAAAAAATAAAGTTTTGACTCATTAAGATGTAGATGGAGTGCCCATGAAGAGTTTTAAAAATAAAAGATTTGAAACTTGACATGAAATACTCTAAGCCTTTCCAAATGAGAGATTTTCCATCCTGTGAGATTTATTGTAGTAATGCTTACAGCTCTTTTGAATGCATCGAAATTAATGTTTCAGTACTTTGCTATTGTGCAATTCCTGATTATTTGCATATTGAACAGACATGACATTATGATTTTTGCTGACTTTTCAGGGCTTTGCACAGTATTCTGTACTCTTTTATGGTTATTACAATAACCAGAGGACAATTGGATGGCTCAAGTTCAGGATGCCTCTTTCGTATTTCCTTGTTGGAGTTGGGACTATTGGCTACAGCTTTATGATTGTCATTCGAACGTAAGTTCTCCTTGGCTCTGGAATAAAGTACATTTAAAAAGGAATATAATGCCATTGTTGACCACTGAGATATCTTTTTGAAAATATGATAATTGTAAGGGCAGGACAATGCAAGCTCAAGTGCAAGGTCAAAGTCATGTAAGATTCCTTCAGTCTGTATTTATTTATTTTTCTGCAACAGCAGCTATGTTGCAGTGCTGTGGAAGTGCAAAAAAATCTTTGCTGAAATAACATAACAATTCCCTCTTGCAGGAAAAATGAATGTATAAAGTAAGGAACAGAGCTGTCAGCCCATCTTCTCATAATACTCTGTATCTAGCAGTATGTCAGCTAACATCCAGGACATTCAATTGTTCTGCGTTTAATGATACCTTATGTGAGTTAAATTCTTTTACAAAGGAAGAAGACAAGAAAGAAAGAAACATATGACAAATAATTTTGTGTGTAACTCAGTCAGCAGTAAATGATTCTCAGCAAGACTATAGTGGTTAGGTCACATTAGCAAAGTTGTGCAGAAGCATTAATGCTACTGACTATAATAAGGATTTAAAGTTCTGTGGAATGCAAAATAATCTTCAGCAGTGTGCAAACTATGCTTAATATAACGTTAAGAACATAGTGTTAAAACAGTAGGAAGCACAGGGGTAAGTGAAACAGGGCCTAGGCAGTATGACTCGTGATATATTAACTTTTTGGCTTTTGAATTCTGGACTTCAATTTTGCCTTAACATCAAAATTTAAATGAAATAAATTTATTATTTTATAGCCAAATTCATTACTGCAATAAACTGTGATAATTCTGAAAGCTTCTAAGAAGATAGGCTGCCAGTTAATATAATCTTTAATACTCTTGATTCAAGCTTGATGACCACCTGCCATAATAATACAGTTAGCTATAGTGGTGGCTTTAAAAGATGCCTACAGTGAAAAAAATCAGAGAAATGCACGTCAAGGTTCAACCACACTTGTGAATATAGAGAAAACTGCAGCTAATCTGTTTCCACTGTTTTGTGCTTAAGTAATTATTTTTCACTTGCATGAGCTCTGGATTAATTCATGTTCTGTTTTCCAAATATTCATGTTTCTGTTTTTTGGAGGAGGAATAAACAGCTGCAATAAAAAAGGTAATTAGTTTAGCTCAAAAATATATTTTAAAATGTTTTTTGATGATGTAGCTGTGAAGGTTAGAAAAGTCTTAGCCTCAAATAAATGTATTTCAATGACTGTCACCCAGACAAAAAAAAATAATAATAATATCCCTTATAGTAGACAATACTTGTGGCCCAAACAAAGGAATATCCTTGATGAAAAAAAAGACATTGTAAGAGCTAACTTGCCATATGGTCACATGACACTAATGGTGATCAATGTTTAGGTAATCTTATGAGCGGTTCTTGCAGTCTTTTGCTCTTTGTTATTTCTCCAGAAAGCACAGAAACTAAAAGCAGAGTAAGACAAGGTGCTATCATTTTTCTGCTGTTGACTGATATCTGAGAAAGGGAATATTTACATGAAAGAAGCAGTGAAGCTTATAAGGACTATTATTCTGTTTAGGAGAAACATTTAAATTCAGATAGAGCTCTCTGCAGGTCTTTCAGTGTATAACATAAAATGGAAACTTTTCTGGTCTCAAAGAAATAATATCCCAGCCACAAGACTATTCAGTATTTCGTTAGGAACTCTTGTGAAGGAATTATCTTAGCCTAGAAACCTAGAGTAGGGCAGATCCTACCAAGAACCTTTCATAATCTCTGTCCCTTCTGTATACAAGCAGTATAGCACACCAAAAAAACAACCACCACCAAACCAACCCTGGTGTTAGTTTATGACAGCTCAGAAGGATTTTCTGTGTTATTTACTTACTTTTCTTTTCCTAGATTTGAAAGTATATATTTTGCTGGACTGTTAAAGTGTAGCGCATAGAAAGCATTGATATTAATAACATAACACTACAGCATTAGTGAGCTTTAAAATAAGCCTGCCCTACCAATATACTTCATGCTTGTGCTTAGTAGTTTGAATTAAGTGATAAAGTATACAGAATCAAGACTATTATTACATGAATGACAGCATTTAAAACGGAGAAGTTAGTAGTCAAGATTAAGTCAAGTCACTGAAGAAATGATTTGATATTTCTGGATACTGTTACAAACCTTGTTTATAAGTGCATAGGAGATGAAAGGGAAGATATAAAGCTGTATTAGTGACACTTTTATATGGTATAACCAGGTTTTGTGCTGGCTTGTTATTTTAGAATTCTTTTCTCTTTGTGAAGTCTCTAATAAAATCTGTTGCAGTTCAGGAAGCTCTTCAGCTTTCTACTTGAGAGGTCTTTTTGATGTTGTTTTCCCATCGAGTTTCTCATCCAGCAGAGTTTGTCTGAGCTATTAATGAAATAAATTCATTCTTTCTCATCAAAATGTGTGTTGTGAGCTCATAAATTTTCTAAATATGCAAGTCTCCATCCTTCTTTCTTGTTACAGACTGAACTTTCCAGACTTAATAGGACACGGCTGACTCCAATAATATTTTTTTTTCCAGAACAATGTTATAATTTAGGAACAATTTACAAATCATTCTTACATAGCAGAACCAGTTCTAACAAGGTCTTCCTGTGTCTGTCTGGCTTTTGTAGAATGGCAAGGAATGCAAATGACGATGGTGGTGGGGATGATACTAGTTTTAATTTCAGCTGGAAAATGTTCACAAGCTGGGACTACCTGATTGGCAATCCTGAGACTGCGGATAATAAGTTTGCCTCCATCACAACAAGCTTTAAGGTAACATAGAGCTCTGTAAGGAGAGGTAACCTGATTTGTCTTTCTCACTGGTATGAATTAAATGGAAATAAGTTCAAGTATCAGCTGTACCTGGGCCTAGAAACTTAAACTGGAATTGGCAGTTTTATACTCTTCTGAGTCTGGATCTTTGTGCCTTGCCATCTTAATTTTTTCCCTTTGACTGTGGAAGGAAAAGCATTAATGGCATCTTCTGTGTCCTCTGTGACCATAGTACTAGTTTTAGAAAAACGATTCTACTGTAAAAATAATTGTTTCTTTTTTCTCATCTGTGACTGCTTCCAGTTTCTATAGTACTTGTCTGAAAAACTATTTTTTAAAATGCTGGTGACATTTTGCCAATCTCACATTGTCATATTCTCTTGCTATACTGAAGAGATACCATAAGATAAAGCAGTAAAATGGTCTGTAAAGGGCTATTCATCTTGTCAGAAGAACTGGCCTTAAAATTTTGAATGTATACTTGCAAAAAAACCCCCAAGGTTATTTTCCTTCCATAATATAAAGCCTTCTTTTCAAATTAATTATGAAATATAGCCCAGTTTGGAAGGAATCCAAGGTGGGTTTAAGCCTCTTTTCAGTTTATAGGGTATGTTGATTCCAAGAGTCATGGTGTGGGGAATCTGGGCCAGGATGCAAGATGCACTGCTGTGAAAAGAGTGAAGGGGATATATTTTATCTGTTGAATGCCAAAGAATATGTTTCTACACTGTGGTCACTGGGACACACCGGTGCAGCAGTAAGGGAAAATTTAGTTTTCAGTGTAATAATGTACAGGGAATACACTCACAAGGTGTTGCCAGGTAAAGAATGTGATGCTAGATTTGCAGTCACAGTGACGATATACAACATGGGGGCTGAAGGACCAAGCACATGCCACCCTTCCTTTCTGCAGGGGTGGTATAGCCAATATACCACCTCACCCTGCCCACCCTCCCAACTGCAGACATAAAAGATAACCACATTCAAAGTCAGTAGAAAGAAAAAGAAAGAAAAGGTCCAAGAAAAACAAGTATTGAGGAAATACTGACTGAAAGCACTGAAACTGTGTGAGCTTTCCCTGCCTACCTGCTAAGGTCAGTTGCTAAAAGCTATTTGGAGAAGAATACAAATAATTTGAGACAGAGACTTAATTTTGAGAAACAAACTAAGTTTTACTGTGATCTTTGCAAACAAGCAAGGAACCTTAGAGAAAAGGGTTTGTGTGAGCTATGGGAATTTTTCTCAAGAGCTTTTGCAATCTCCTTTCATTTGTGTAAAAAACACAAATCCCAAGAAAAGCAGAGCCATGCAGAGTAATTGTTGCAATGCAGGAGTTCAGCTTCCCCTCTGGACAACTGATCTCTACACCAAAGTGAGAAGCTGTAACCAAACTCCCTTTCACAAGGACACTTCAGAACAAAAGCTCTTTCTGCTGGCAAAAGTAGAACCTGGATATTACAGTTATACTAGAGTCTCAATATAGTCAGTCCTGGCCAAAGGTACGTGTGGGACAGTTTTTATTCTGCAGTCTGAAGATGCACACTATTTGCCATTTTTGGGATTCCTACATCTAAACTGTCTTTTCATTCCTTCTGAATTGCTGATTTTCAAATTAAAACTTTTTGCTCTTTTCTCACAAATGCACATTTTTTAAAGTATGACAGTTCCTTTTCTGACAGCTAATCACACATTCATCCTGCTGGGTCACTCGGCCTTAGAAGCTCTCAAGCTTGAGAGAACATGCTGGTTTCTTTTTGGCGCACAAGTGCAGGTGTAACGAGACTCAGTCGGGACACAGTCATGAAGCAAAGCAAACTCTGGGGAGCCTAAACCCCAGAGTCTGCCAGGGTCCAAACTGGATTTTGTGAGATAAGATCATCTCAAAACATGATGCCCAAGTGTGCATTCATATCTTTGGAATTTATTTAACTGACTTCTAATGACTGGGAAGCAATGTGGGGTCTTGACCATTAAAGTACTCATAATATTCTTTTCTTTCTAACAAGTGCAGGAAGCTATTGTGGAAGAGCAGGAAAGCCGAAAAGAGGAAAATATTCACTTGACTCGATTCCTGAGGGTTCTTGCTAACTTCTTAGCTCTATGCACACTTGCTGGGAGTGGCTACCTCATCTTTTTTGTTGTCAGAAGATCCCAGAAATTTGCCCTGGAAGGTCTGGAGAACTACGGGTGGTGGGAAAGAAATGAAGTTCGTGCTAGCACATTTCTAAAATAGATGTGGTTTGAAACTGTGTTCCTCTATACTGCTTGTTTCTTTTTTTTTTTTTTTTTTCCTGAGAATTTAAATGCTCTGAGTGTGGGTGGTAAATGTCTAACAAAATAATTGCTCTTGTCCCTCTGCCTCCTGCTTCATTAAAATAATGATTCCTTCAATGGCCCTTTCAAATGTCCCTTTGCTTTTAGTTTTCATTTGAGGTCTTTACCTTTCCTCTTTTGTTTTCTTAAGATTGTTTTCCAGACACTCTGTGGACTCACAAGATCTCTCAAAGTAGCCCACTCTCCTGTGGCTTTTCTCCTGAGACTGGACCAAGCAAAGTGACTGGTGTGTCAGCATACCCAAAAGTTATATGGGGCGTCATGGGTACAACTTCGCTGTGTAGCAACAGGATGAAACTCATGCCTTCCAGTTCCAGCTGCCCAGTCCAAGTGTCCAATACCATTTTTTTGTGCTTAATCTGCCTTCTTCTGAAGCAGATGCAGTCTGGCCTGATAGAGGTGTATAGTGGTAGAGATTATGCTTGCTGTAACTGTATGCAGTAAGCACTTGAAGTCAGTGTTGCTACATGAAAACCTGGGGAGGCTTTACTTTCTTAGCAAAAATGCTCCTGTATATGTTATAAAACTAGCTTTTTGTTAATCAAAGCTCATCTTCTGAGCTGGAAAGTAAAGTAGATACCTGATTTAAGGCAAGGCAAAAAGCTGCTATCCTCACGAAGCTGCTGGAATGGGCGAAAATCGAGTGAGAAAAGTCAGTCCTTAATTTTCAACACCAAAACCCAACAGAAGAAGTAATATTAAAAACTCCAGCAAGCCACCTCTGGAATCCAGAGAAATGGGATTGTTGAGATTGGGCTAAGTTACTTGATAAAAATTATTCCATTTTGATCTGATGGGAAAGAAAAGTTCTATACAAAACTGCTTGGTTTAAAGCAGCATGGGGTCTAAGTGTGACAACAGACTGCCAGATGAAGAGAGTTCCGAAGGAATTCAGGAGGAATAAGGTTTTCTTTCAGCTGAGAGGTGTGGTAACAGATTTGTACTAACAAGAACTGTGCTACCAAAAGCTGTTATATTAGCTTATACTGCAATCTGGAAGTAGTTAAATATATGCATGTTTACATTCATTGTTGTACTTTTGTTTGCTTTACAAAAAAATACTGCTAAGGAGACTCTGTAACACAGAACTAAGATCTGGAATGTGTGTGTCTCTTAAGGAGAGTAAGAAAATGTTGCCATTATTTGGCTGAAGATTTTCCCCTATTGACAGGTAATGAACATATTTGTGAGGTACAAAATATTGCCTTCAACGGGCTATTAATATTTAATTACATAAATACATTTGGCTTCTATATAACAGACATTTAAACACTTTTCTTATTTCCTAGATCAAGAGCTTTTATGTTTATATCATTAAAAAATAAATTGAGATTTTGATCAGAAAAAAAATCCCATAAACACTTAATGTACTACTTAGAGCAAATGAAAGTGCAGCCTTTACATACAATTCAGGAAACACTATGTAAAAATTGACATTCTTCATAAAAATACTAAGCTTCTTTTGTAAGAAATTTCATCAAACTGAGTGTATTAAGGGATTAAAAAATGTACATAAACCACGTAATTACGGTGTTCATGGAACAATACAAGGTGAATACATTTTATATCATCTGTTCCTGAAGCTCACAGCCTAAGGAAGTGCCACTGGTGATTTCGAGGACAAGACCTTTTTCTCTCTATCTTCCTGTGTCATAATGTTGTAAATTTTTAGACTCCTCCTCCATACTGGCAGTACCTAGTTCTGTCAGATCACAGCTCAGATGAAATTGTTTAGCATGTCACAGAGAACAGGAAATTATTGGAAACAGGCAGACTGGGACTGTGAAGGGATTTCATCAGCATTTGCATCACTCTTCATACCTGGCTGTGGCCTGATGGTTGGTCATGCATGAATAATGATTCTGCACCATACAACAATTTCCCCATGTCTGTGGAAATTTTGGTAAAATGTACAATGATGTCAATGATTTCCTTGGTGAAGTGTTCTGAAATTAGATGAAAATTACTGAGCAAGATTGACTTTTCTAATTTGATAGAAGATAATTTGCAGAGGTTGAAGGTAGCATGAGCATCTGTCTGGTACTGAGGTATCCTGTTTTCTCAAATGTATTCCTGTACTGTTTAAAAATTAAGTTACTTAAAAGCAGAGAAAACTTTTAAGGAGAAAGACTGAATTCTCTGAATCAGAATCGTTAACAGCATTTGGGGAAAGAGGAGATAAGTTTTACACTTCTTTTTTTTTTTTTTTTCTTTTTTTCCAGCAAAAAAATAGTATAGCTTTAACATTTCAGGTTTTGCAAGCTGAAACAACCCAACAGATCTTTTGCTAAAAATATCCTGCTATTTAATGTTTCTAGTAGTGGATATAGGGTACACTTATATTGAAGTTATTAAGCCATGTTGTCAATGTTCTCTTTAGTTCTAGTAATCATCAGGCAGCTTTTATTTGTATGAAATATAATTTATAATTCTAATTTATTTTATTAAAAATGAAACTATTTACTAGAAAAATAGGTATTTATGAGTGTTTTCTGCAGGAGATGCCAGACAAATCCATGACTACTGCAATCATTGCTAGTGGAAGATACAATTTATTTTAGCTAGACTACATACTATTAATGAAGTTATCATTTAGCCAACAAACAGTCAGTGTTCAATATTTAATGCTATGTTGGCACAGTTATATATGCTGGGGGGCTGAAATTTAGATGTGGAGGCAGTCACAGAGTTTCTTATCAGGTTCATAGCAGCTGGAAGAGCTTGTGTAAGCAGTAATTTTCTAGCTTTCTGAGTGTCATGCAGGGAGTTGGTATCTGGAGTAGTTAATGTCACAATGTGTTTTGAACCACAGTTTTAATAATTAGTGGGTGCCTCTTGACTGTTGATCCTTTCTTAGGGAAAAATCTATCTCAACAGAGCAGAGAGGGCTTTTGAGATTCACTCAGCAGACAGTGAATATAAGACCACATTTGCTATCAACCATAACTACTGTATATGCATGCTGGCATGCTGCCCATCTTCTGGCATATAATTCCACAATTCTTAAGTCACACACTGCAGTGAAACTGTCATGGATAAAAATAGAGCAAGAAAATCTGCTCCAGCACCTGAGCGTCAAACTGACGAGAAGAAATCCAGAATATAAATCATATCCTTTCTGAAATCAGGCTAAAGTGGCTAAAATTCAATGGATGATTCAATGGATGATTTCTTTGTTCATCAATATCTTTCACAAGAAACTAAAAAGTATAATGATAATATATCTAGGAAACTATATTAGAAACATAAATAAGACAAAACATAATAAAGATATAGAAAGAATTACATGTTCAAGAGAAAGAAAAACAGTGACTTCTGACCTGACTTTCCTATGCAGCAATAAGGAAAGTTTCAATAAAGTCAGCAGGTACTACATTTAAAACTGCCCAAAGAACATACATTTTCTTCCTAAATACATATTCACTGTGTCTTTCAATATGAGAACTATGAGACATCAAATGAATTGAGTAGAAGCCAGGTTCAGAAAAAGCAAAAGGGAAGGAATGGTAAATGGTGGTTGCCAGTGCTATGAATGCCAAAATTTAGATCTGTCTGAAGGAAGACTGATCGGATGAACGAAAGAAAAATCCTCTGGGGGTTACTAAATACACAAAACCCCACAACTGTCTGACCAAGTACCCAAACTGAATACAGATGAAGCCTAGGACTTTTGATGTGTTTGCCCTGTTTTTGCTCATCCATGGGATCTGTTGGGCTAGGCCAACCTTTGATGTGACCCAGGAGATCTCCTCTTATGCACACATTTGCTCCTAGAACTAGATGCTACAGGAGGCTATGAGACAGCAGAGTCAGTGAGGATTCTGATTGGAGATTCAGCAGTATCACAATAGGACTGGACATTTCTATTGATAAACAAGGTATACAGCCTGTTACAATAAGTTTGAATTTTAAGAATTCATGATCAGTCATGTTGGCTGTAGTTGACTCCTGCAGTTTTGCCATCTTGGGCCATCTTGGGCATAAAGTCTTTGGTTTAATGGTGACTGAGACAATATGTGTTATAAAGTATGTTAAACACTTTGGAGACTTTAAGATAAAAATGTTTGCACTATTCATGATGAAGAAAAAACAACCAATGTTTTGATCACTGACATCTCATTACCTTCTAGAAGTACCAAAAAATAGGAACACGCACAATTATTATAAGAGAAAATTTATTCAAACATTAATGTATGAAGCCAAACACAGCTCTTAGTATAATAAGGTAAAAAGTGGCAGGAGATTAAAATATAAATTCTGCCTTTTCCAGCTATAAACCCAAGTGCTGCAGGAGATGATAGTTAGAAGTTTTTGGTTGGTTGTTTATTTTTTTGTGTGTTATGAGGTAACAGTGACTTCTTGTTATTTTAACAAACTAATCACAGTTACAAATAACTGTCTAAATACTTAAGAAACATCAGTTAAATCCTATAATTGTTAAAAAAAAATCAACATACTACTTGCAGGGTGCCACAAGCTATGCACAGATTGCACTGCTGATTGCCAATAAATGCAAAAATCCGGTAATTAGCTCTAGAACTTAATAAAACCCAAGAATAGAAAACTAGCAAAAAGCAAGCCATTTATTTTTTTTCTTCAAGAACATGTCTTATTGATGAAACTTTTTAAAAGTAGTAATGTACATATTTTTGAGTGAGTTAATTTATTTGTTGGCATAATGCCCTTCTGTTGCCATATTTTTTCTGAGAAGCCAAGGCAGTCGTAATTCTCTTGGTAGCAGGAAGTTAGAAATTTAGTAAAATTTATAATGGTTCTAGCAAAATGGATTCTGCTTGGCTGAGAAATGCTAGTTTCAGAGCAATTGGAAGACTAGGGTTCTGTGAAAAACTAATTTCTTTTGTGATTAAATCGATTATTTTTACTAAATTGTTTTAAGATGATTCGTCTTAAATAAACGTCTTTGTGTTTTCCAACCTTTGTGGCTTAGATTGAGACAATGTTTTCTGTTTCTTTGTTGGTTTTAGTCATCTAAAGACACAGTTTTTGTAATGTTTTATTTCAAATTGAATAATTGCACTTTTAAACTTTTTCAATTATTTTCATTTTTGGCTGGCACAATGAATTAGAACCAAAAGGTTCAAGTGGACATGATATAGCTTTCAGCAATCACTTAGTAATGTTACTAGAATGCCTCTCTTGTTTGTAGAATTTGTAAGCTATATTGTATTTCAAGCTTTCTATAAAAGCTAGTTACCTGGTTTTCTCCATTTGCCTTCATTGAATTTGTTCCATCTCCATACTGCTAAGATGATGAGTTAATTTTATGAGAAGTTTCTAAAAAAAACGAGGTGGAAAGAAGCGAGGTTGATTTGAATTTGCTTATGTAGCAAGAACATGAAATCTGAGATAGACTATAGAGCTGGGCAATCACCAACCATATGAAATTCAACAAGTGCTGGATTCTCCACCTGAGATGGGGAAATACTGGTTATATGTACAAACTGAGAGATGAGAGGCTGAAGAGCAGCCCCATGGAAAAAATCTTGGGGTCTGGGTGATGACAAGTTGAATATGAGTCATCAGTGTGACCTGGCAGTCAAAAGGGCTAACCATGTCCTGGGATGCAGCAAGCACAGCGTAGCTAGCTGGTCAATGGAGGTGATTGTCCCACTCTACACTGCACTGGCACAGCCCCACCTTGAGCATTGTGTGTATTTTTGGATGCCTCAATATTAGGACAGCAGGCTACTCGTGTATGTCCAGGGGAGGGCAGACAAGACGGTGGAAGGCCTTGAAGGCAAGACTTATGAGGAATGACTGAAGTCACTTGGCTTGTTCAGCTTGGAGAACAGAAGGCTGAGGGGTCATCTCAAGGGGGGCAGCAGAGAGAGGGTGCTTATCTTCTCTCTCTAGTGACCTGTAATAGGATATGAAGAAATAGAATGAAGCTGTGTGAGGAGAAGTTCAGACTGGACATGGAAAATGTTCCTCACTGAGAGGATGGTTGGTTAGTGGAACAGGTTCCCCAGGGAAGTGGTTGTGCCAGCAAGCCTGTCAGTGTTCAGGGAGTGTCTGGATGACGCTCTTGGTCATATGGTTTAGTTTTAGGTAGTTCTGTGAGGAACAGGGAGTCTGACTCAATGACCCTTCTGGGTTCCTTCTGACATAAGACATTCTATGATTCTGTGACATCTAGAATTAACTTCTGGTGAGATTTCAGATAAATTTAATTTAGTGCAGTATATTTGTAGTAATGCCTTTTACAGAAGAAAGTTTTTTATCTATGTGTTTATTTGTTTTGTTTTATTTAGTTTATCTAATTTATCTGTGTGTCTATTGGAAAGATGTGGTAGAGACATAGCTTACGACAGTACTGGAAATAGGTTTTGCTAAGTCCTCAATTTTTAAATGTAGATTAAAATGTAGATTCTAGTCAGAATGACTAACATTTGATTATTTTGGAAGTTTAAGTGAAAAGTTAAATTAACAACTCATATAACCATCTGCAGCAGATTGCAACTGACTGTTCATCCCTTTGTTTCTTTGTGAAAGCATCTTGTGACTCCCAGAGTGGTTTTTGTTTTTAATTAAATCAAAAAACTAATAAAAAGTAGTAGTGGAAATACACCCTCCACTCAAATCAGTAATAATAAAAAAATGTCCTCTAACATTTCACTGTAAACTATTTTTTTTTTTTCTTCTTCTCAGGTGAACATGGTTATGTCGCTTTTAGGAATGTTCTGTCCAACTTTATTTGATGTAATCAGTTCTCTGGAAAACTATCACCCTCGAATAGCTCTGCGATGGCAGCTGGGAAGAATCTTTGCTCTTTTTCTTGGAAACCTCTACACTTTCATTATTGCCCTAATGGATGAAATCAATCTCAAGGCAAGCTATTTACTTCCTTTCACAATTTTTAACATGTAGCTGGGCAAGGATGAGGATCTCTGAGCTGGTAATGGGAGTCTTGGAGTAGAAAAAGTTGAAAGTTGGTAACAAGTTCATGTTATTTTTTTCCCCGATTTATTTTTTTAATTAGTTGGAAGAAGAAAAGATAGTCAAATATAATATGACAATATGGGAAGCCAGTCTGTATAATGGTACTATTCCAGAAAATTCGACTGCTCCTCCAATACAGGTGGATCCTGCAGATGTCCCCAGGGGGCCATGCTGGGAAACAATGGTAGGACAGGTAATGTAACTATTTTGAGTTCATGTTTTGTAATAGATCATAGTCAGATACAATATATACTATCTAAACCCTCTTTCTTTCTGCTATTAAGGTAGGAAAATGTCAGGGAAAGCAGATGTGTAATTTTTCCTGAGCTAAAATGTTGCAAAAAAATTATTTGAGTTTCTTTGGACCCTGTGTAGTAGGGAATTCTTTCTCCTGGTAGTTGGCAGCATTGAAAGCATTTCTTTTTTTCCCTTCCTTTTCGCTACTCTCTTTATTTACCTTCCTCTTCCTCATCCCATCTTTGTCTGGCAAAACCTGCTTATTAATTTTGAAATGTTGGATTAATCACAACCCCTAATAAATGTGGTAATTCTGATTAGAATTTTGATCAGGCAAAATTAGTTTCTATCTACAGCAGATCTATAGAAACAACAACAAAAGAATGAGTAGCTCAACAAGAAAGTATGTGTAAGATAGCTCTCACATCAGTGTGCTTTTGAGGAGGCACTCTATCTTCAGCTAAGTGACAATGCAGAAGAACAACGGTTGTTTAATGGTAAATCTTCTCAGTCATTTTATTTAGTTCAGTTCATTTATTCTTATTGATCTATTAATATAAAATGTCATTTCCAAAGAATTTTCTAAGATCTACCTTTCCTCTATTTGATCATACTCCATTGTTGTTTTCCCGAGAATAGATTCACCACTGAATCACAACTTTTGCTGTTGCTCCATCACAATCTCACCTCCTGACTGAACAAACCACCACCAGGGAGCAGGCAAGCAGGAAAACCAGCCCCTCTATTCTTTTCACTGGTGCTGAATAATAAGCTAAGAACCACCAAGAGCTGCTCATCACTGCACTAATTTTCTCCATAATTTCAGATCAGGGAGATTTAGGCTATTGGCGTAAAGCCTCTTACAGTAGGGCTTAGTGGGACTTACTAAAATAAAGGTAAAGGAACAAAAGTTTCCCTTAAGATTTTCTTCTTTCCTCTCTATATTCACCGGGAGTTGGTGCTCCTTAAGAAAGCAGCCATTCACTTTATTTATTCATGTATTTCTTTCTTTATTTATTTGAATCTTCCCAGAGTCAAAGGGATCAAAAGTAGTTTAAGATATTAGCTCAGATTTTTGTTATACCAGTAATCTTGACTAGAAGCCTTTCCCAGTCTAATCATACCCTGGATGCCTCATCTGATAACAGGAGCACAAATCAGAGCAAAGGATGCCTCTAGCAAAGCAGGGGCAGTTTTTCTTCTGGCTTTTTTCAGAATCAGTGAATGTAGAGGAGGATCAGATTCTTTTCCATGTTGAAGCAGGGTAAGCACAATTAGGGATCCAGTCTAGTATTTCATTATTACTTATGATCAATTATTATTCTATTTATAGATTTTTATATATATATTCACATCACAATATTATTCTAATAGATAAATATTATATAATTATATATTTAATAAACATAATATATTTAATAGTAATAATTAAAATTATCAATTATGATCAATTAAATATGATTAATTGCTTAAATATAGTCTTGAAAGAACATGTTGCTTTAACAGGAATTTGTGCGGCTGACAGTCTCTGACACGATGACAACATATATCACAATTCTAATTGGTGATTTCTTGAGAGCTGTCTTCGTTAGGTTTTTCAATTACTGCTGGTGTTGGGACTTGGAATATGGATTTGTAAGTATCTTATTTGATATTTTAAATGTCTTTGTCAGATTATCACTGCATATTTTGTAGAAATTACATTTTCTTTACAATTCTACAAATTTAACAATTGGTTAAACACATCACCTTCAAAATGCCTGAACAACAGTGTGTTAGTTTTTCTCAGAATTTACTTTTGCCTTAATATTTGTCTTTTAGACTTTGGTAACTTCAGGATTTTTTTTTTTTTATTTTATTTTTTTTTTTTTTTAGTTTGAGTTCATTCTCTTACCCAGTAAGAGAACTGGGTACACATTTTTCACATATTTCTAATTTGAGGACTAGTTCCCTGTTCCACAGTACGCAATCTCGTTGATATCTATGGGATTTTGAAGAGGGTCTTCTAGTACACAGTTTGTGAAGAAAAATGTGAAAAAAACTTCTTCCAAAAATCTTATTATATTTTTTTTCTAGAATTAGTTTGGCTGAAATATAGTTGGTACGTTCCATAACATAAGTGGGTGTAGAGCTCTTCACTTGGGAGCTGAGACTTTCACTTTTTTACATGTATCTGAACTAGGTTAACTTAGCCAGCTGATACCTAAACTGTAAGATCTGATGCTGCTTTTTCACCTGTTTAGTAGTAAGGGTACGGTACTGGCAAAGCTTGTGAAGCTCCTAAACCTCCTTTGTACTTATTGAGATGTATGGGAAGGAGCTAAGTCATTTAAAGCTGTCTTGGATACATCTGCACTGAGCAGTCACTGTACCTGTTCTACTATCCTTTTATTTTTCCATCAAAATTTTATGTTCATATGTGTACAAATTTATTCTTTTACTAAAAGCAGCCTCTCAGGAAATTATAATTCCCAGAAGAAGAGAATTTTTTTTATGTTTTCTATAGAAAATGTTTTCTGGTATTGCAGTCTTATTAATATTGTCTGGGTCTGATGAAATTCCAGCCTTTATAGTAAGGTTCAGGTTTCCCCCTGTTAATTGTCTGGTGTGTCTCAACCAGGACTGGTGTGGGGCTGGAGAAAAAGACTACTAGCCAGCCAGGCTGTGGACAAACAATTTAGAATCCTTGCAATATCACTATCAAATGCAGGAGTCTGAATACAGCATGGGCAGAGAGACAGCACAGCTTGTGGAACCATGTAGTTTCATATACTTAAAATGCATCTGGAACTTGCTTACATTTTCAGATGTTCCACATCCATCTCAATAGCCAGGGCTGGACGTGGGGAACACATGAAGCATTGTAGTCAGCATTACATCTGCCAGGAAATAGCTCAGACTTTGTGTTTTATAAAAGCATTGAAGTGATAGCCTGAATCTTGTCCCTTTCAGGATATCCACAATCAATGAAAGAGCTTGAATGAATGCAAGCCTGAAAGCCACTCTAAAGACTGTAGGACAGACTCTCCTTAGGATGATTTGTCTTCCATTTGAGCTTCCTGAAGCCTCTTCTGTCTTGCTATTTACTCTGAATCAGCTGCCTTTTATGCAAGGAGTTTTTGTTGCATGACCTGCCCAACCACAGGTGCCTAGCGCTATGTGAGACAACCCTGGGTATCCAGAACAGCTGGATAGGGCTACCGGTTGTATTTTTTGTGAGATGCTGTTGTGATTTAACCCCAGCTGGCAATCAAGCCCCACGCAGCTGCTTGCTCACTCCCCCCACAGTGGGATGGGGGAGAGGGTCGGAAGACTAAAAGTGTGAAAACTCATGGGTTGAGATAAAGACAGTTTAATAAGGAAAGTAAAAGCCACACACACAAGTAAAGCAAAACAAGGGATTAATTCACCACTTCCCATGGGCAGGCATCTCCAGGACAGCAGACTCCATCACGTGTAACAGTTATTTGGGAAGGCAAATGCCATAAGGCCTAATGTCCTCCCATCCTTCTTCTTCCCCAAGCTTATATGTACTCAGCATGCTCTCCCATGGTATGGAATATCCCTCTGGCCAGTTTGGGTCAGCTGTCCTGGCTGCTCCTCCCTGTTTCTTGTGCCCCTCCAGGCCGCTCACTGGCAGGGCCCAAGAAACTGAAAAGTCCTTGACTTAGTATAAGCATTACCCAGCAACAACCAAAGACACCTGTGTGTCATCAACTTTGTTCTCACACTAAATCCAGAACACAGCACAGCACCAGCTACTGAGAAGAAAATTACCTCAGCTGAAACCAGGACATGCCTTCAGTGTCCTGGTTTTGGGAGTCACACAGTGAACACAGCTTCACTTGAACTTTGACTGCTAGATGTCAAAGTGAAGACACACACCTCCCTCCATTAATACTTAAGACTTAATTTTTGCTCTTTGTTTTTTGTTGCCATTAGGAATGTTAATGGAATACAATATGGTAAATCAATCAGTAGAATAGAGTCTATAAAGTAAGGAGCTTTAATTAAAGGTCTGAACAGACCCACACAGTCACCATCCTTCTTTCTAGATGTTCATCCATATACAAAATAAAGAACATAAAGAGAAGTGATAAGCAGGGAGAGTGAATCTCACAGCCCACATGGAAGGGCTTCAACACTGTTGATGGAAGCTGTGGCATATTTATCCAGAAATGAGGGAACACTTATTTCCATGAAATATTATTGTTCTCAAAGTGTCAACAACATGTCTGCTGATAAGGGATGATGGAAAAAAAAATATTACTGAGGTTTTTATTTGGCAGTATATAAGAATGGCTATAACAGTCAGGTGCATTATGGTCCTCAGGTCCAGTAAGCTGCCTGAAACAACAGCCAGAAATGGTAATGCAAACTGGAAATAATTGGATTGCTGGAAATACCTGAGCTTAGAATCTTCCCCAGGAAGTAGGTCTTCCTGTGTCTCTGTGGTTAGTGGCCATCATATACCTCTCATCCATTAATTTTAACCTTTTTTGTACATTAAATGATTCTGGCAATGAAAATGTCAGTTGGCAAAGAATTCCAGAAATTAACTTGCATGTTGTGTGAAAAAACACTTCATTGTGTTTATTTAAAATTAAATTTAAAATTATTTTATTTGTTAATGCTAGCCTCTATGTTATGAAGAATAGTCACACATTATTTGATTCTGTATGATCTTATTCATCTCTCCATGTCACTTAAAACATTCTATCCATCTATACAGCCGTCTATAGTCAATCGATTTCCAAGCTGAATACTAGTAATGTATTTAATCTTTCTTCATATGGAAGCAGATTCAGAAATACATGAAACATAAATAAAGCAGTATGCTGTAAACATATACATATACATCTGTACATATATACAGAAAACTACACAGAAAAAGTGTAGGGATTTCAAACATCCCAACAATATAACATACTAGAATTTAGAATTGTGAGTTGAGTTGGTGATTTTAATTGAATAATTTAGTCTTGATTCAGATATAAGGCAAGAGTTATTTTTGTATCTCATGCCGCTTCCTCCCTGTCAGTCATCTGTGTAATTAATACTTGGAAGATACACAGTATTCATGATCTTTTTGTCCACCCACTATGGTGAATTATGCAAGTCATCAGGTATGGTGTAGCAAAAGTCTCTTGTATGAGAAAGCTGATTAAACAAAACCTTGTGACAATGCAAAACCATATGAATAATATGCTTGAATGAGACATTTAGATGTAAGCCAAAAGTTTACAGCCACAATTTCTTACCAGAAAGTTTTGTTCTGGTGCATATGCACACAAACTAGTACGTATGTGTGTATTTCAATCATCACTCAAATGCAGTGTATTCAATGTTTGCAGATGGAAGTGTTCATGAATTAGAGACTAATAAATAGGGTAAAAGATAAGATGTGGAAATGATTAAAGATTTGGAAGAACAGAATGAAAGGGTTAGTTAAGAAATGTAAGTCTAAAGACTTATTTGTTTACAGTATTTATGTCTATACTGGAAACAAAAATTTATGATACAGTGTTTTCTTCAGCAAAGTGGTAATGGCATTGCATAACTGAATCTGGAAGTTAAAATTAGAATTAAACACACTCAAATTAGAAATAAGATATTCATATTAAGCAGGGAAGGCAATGATTGGCAACAACTATCAATGCTTAAAAATAATTCATCATCTCTGTAACTGCTAAAATATGAAGAATAATGTTATAATTCAAGCGGGAGTTAAATCACAGCAGCCTCATAGCTGGTACCATATTGGAGGGCACATTAGATGACCACCACTTGACACTCCAACGGAAAATTTATGAACTGTTGCTTTAAAATTTACTCAGTACCCAGAACTATTTCAAATTTCCCATTAGCACCTTCCTCCAAATAATCTCAAAAAGATTTTCAGTAAAATACCGCAAGCTGTATGAATGTATACCTGTTGGCCTTGAGTAATTGTTTCACAATTCACTGACAAGATGCAACAAGAGGCCTTACAACAAAATGCTAGTATGCTGCTCCTGTTGGAAATGACAGATTTAATCTACTGTAAGTCATCTTAAAACCCTTCATGTAAGCCTTATGAAAGTATCTGTATTATGTCTTTCAGCCATCATATTCTGAGTTTGATATAAGTGGAAATGTGCTGGGACTGATCTTTAACCAAGGCATGATCTGGTAGGTGTGCCAAAGCATGTTGCACCTGCAGGACTGCAGTATTTAGTTGTATCTA
This sequence comes from Falco punctatus, assembly GCF_963210335.1. Classification (NCBI taxonomy): domain Eukaryota; kingdom Metazoa; phylum Chordata; class Aves; order Falconiformes; family Falconidae; genus Falco; species Falco punctatus. The sequence continues at coordinate 39,446,956 of NC_137586.1, read as the reverse complement.
TGAAAGATCATTCTGAAATGCTGATTCTGTCCCATTGCTTTAGTTTGATGGAAGTGTAATACAATACAAACCAAACTCTGGTACACTGCAATCAGTGGGACCACTTCAAAACTACTTCTGGGGTAAGATTATGGGACAAGATGGATCAGGATTTTGGAATGAGCTGGTAAGATCAACCAGTAAAAAATGCATAGATGAATCTTATCTTTTTGTTGACTGACTGCTTGCTGGAGCAATGACCTGGCCTGTAGTGTTTCACTTTGAATTTCAGCCTTTCAAAATACCTTACCACTCTTTTCTCATGTGTCCTAAACCAAATTCATGTATAGAAGCCTAGAGTCATAGAATCATTTAGGTTGGAAAAGACTTTAAGATCATGAAGTGCAACTGTTAACCTAGCACAATATGTACAGGCACGTGAATGCGCATAAAGTGCTACTGCTCAGTATAAGTCCTTAGACCTAGAGGAGAAGAATTCTGTGTTTCTATCCATTTTTGGACTTTGGATGAATGATAAAGAACACCAGTGTGTAGAGCCATCATGCAAGATTCTCAGTGTTCCTTGAGAACTGTCCTCCTCAAGCACTATTGACTTCTCAAAGTTAGTTCTTGCTAAGGACTAATTTTTGACATTTAATACGACTGCTGATCAGACTTTTTGCTTGGTGAAAGCCCTCCTGTAAAGCAAAAAAGGTTGTGTGTTGTGTACATGTCAAAGAAATGCTGCAGAAATACAGCAAAGAAAGATGCTGAAAATATCTTGCAGCTCTCACAACCAAATCCTGTTGAGGGGATGCACTGAGGGCCCTGACAGCAGCACCAGGCGCTTGCTCAGGAGAGTACCTTGCTGGGGATGAGCATTGCACCGCCTATGGCCTAGTAGTGATGGCATGCCATAAGAGTGTCGTTGAAGGGAGTCCAGCCCAGCTGCTGGAATGTGAAGCACCCATACTGTGTTCTGCACCTTAGCGAAGCAGCTTAGCTTTGTGATTGGCATCTTGGTATCTGCCTTAGGACTAGTGTTCAAATTTCTGATAGGAAACGTTTGTCAGGCTGCTATTCATCAAAATGATGAGGCTGTAGCATAAGCTCTGCTTGCAATTTTATGCACAATTGATGGCACTGATACTTCCTACTGTTGTAACTAACACTTTTGAAGATACGTTGGAAATTATTCTCTACTTGAGAGATGCTGAGGATTCTGTGAGGGAGTCAGTTCCTGATTATTGTCTAACAAAACTTCTATACATACCTATAATTTTTATACTTCATTACTTGTAAAGACTCTGTGGACTTCTGCTATGCCACAATATACACATTCTGGCACAGAAACTGTGACTTGTGCTTTTGTGATACTATTTAGATATAGCATTCTTTGTCGCAGGGTTGGGACCACATTTACATGCTAATTGATATTTGCATGGCCAAGTAAAGCACTAACCTTTAATGTTTTTCAAAATAATGTCTGGTGATTTAAACTGAACCAGATACATCAGGTGAATAAAAGAAGGTTGACAGAATTATGATAAACATGCACTGCCTAAAGCATGTTTATCTTTAATACATACATAAATTGGTTTCTATTCTATCTGAGCTTTTCAAATTCTATTGCACATGCTTGTCCTCATCTGAAACAGGATAAAAGAGAGTTTCAAGTGCAGCTGGTGAGCTGATGTTACCACAGAGCTAGAGAGGATACAAATGGCATGTATGTGTCCAGTTATTTTTGTGTACAAGAGAGAGAAGTTAGGAAACTTCTTCTCACCTCCTTCTCTGTGTTTTCACAAAGCAAGTGGGATGCATATAATTTGAAAGTCTTATCTGTATTAATAAGCTTTGGCAAGTATTTGTCTACCATATAATAAATATTGTACTGAAATATTATGACAATGGCCATAAGGTACCCAGATTCTGAACTTCTCAAAATTGAGGAGTGTTTTGCAACTGATTTCCATGAGACTAAGGAACAGGACCACAAGGTGCTCTCTCCCTTCAACTGCAGAACTGCAAACCCTTGGTCTTTTCATTGAAGATATACTGAAAGAGGAAGGCAAGATACTAATATCATAGAGTCTGTCATAATATTTCTGTACTTGGAAGGTCTTTCCAACAATGTAGATCTATTGCCTGTTTTTTAAAAAGAAAAACTGTGGCACTCAGAGGCAAAGTAGCTCAGCCCTGGTCACCTGGACAATGATTAAGGAAAAAGTAGGTTCCCGATTTCTTACATTCTGCACTGTTTGTCCAGGCAAATGAAAGTAGTTGCTTTTCAGTCAGCATGACACAATAAACAAGGTGTGATAAAAATAAAATGGGCCCAACTATTTCAATGTCATAACCATGCAACTACACACAATACGGAAAAAACCCTATTTAGCAGAATCAATAAACAGTTTGTTGGTTTATTCCACTAAAGAACCATGGTAATAGAAGTAAAATACATGTCAACTAGAGCAAAAAAATCCTTCCTAAAATGGTGATAACATATTAAGAATAATAATAAAGACTAAACTAGCTTATTTTGGTAATACCTAGCTTTAGGCCTATCCTTTGTTATACAACACAAGTGAGATGCTACCTGAACTAAAGGGACAAAGTAAGAGTGAAAAACATTTCATTAGGTGATTATTTAGTTTTCAGGGAAAGAGGGCTTTGTAGTTTTGAAACAAAAATTTCATATGGAGAATTCTCTTCATGTGCCTCTTGTTCTTCTTAAAAAAAGACTGACAAAACAAGACCAGTAAAAAAATATAAAGATGGTTTCATGAACTTGATTTCTGAGTGCACAGTGTGTATGACTGCAAAGCACATTGACATAGGGAGTGGATGGCATATCTAGGAATACAGAAGTCCTGCAACAAAGTGGTTATTTTTTTTTTCTTCTTTTCTAGGATGGGATCTTTTTATGCTCCATGTCTCCCAGCAATCAACGTGTTCCGCCTCCACACTTCAATGTACCTGCAGTGCTGGGCAGTGATGTGCTGCAATGTCCCCCAAGAGAGGGTCTTTAAGGCTTCCAGATCCAATAACTTCTACATGGCAATGCTGCTTTTCATCCTCTTTCTTTCTACACTGCCTGCTGTGTACACAATCGTCTCCATCCCACCATCTTTTGACTGTGGTCCTTTCAGGTTTTTTGCATTTTACATTCATCTTTTGTTATTGATGTAATAAACTGCCTCATCACATCACAGTGAATGATGCAGTAATGATGTAAAGCTTCTAAAATAAGTGTTAGCACCTGATAGTTTAAGTGTTTAGTTGTGTTACATTTCTCGTTGTGGGTAATTCTTGAAGCTGGAATCCTAGAAAACTGAGTAATTCTTTAGGCAGCTTTATCTGAAGTATAGAACAGAAAATCTTTTAGTTAGTTGTAATGTAAAAATTGTCATTACTGCTGTAATTCAGCCAGAAATTATTCTTAAGGAGTAGAGCTGTGACCTCTTATGCATCTCTGGTCTGGTGGCTTGATAATGATGGCTTTCAGGAAATGTCTGCATGTGCCCTGTAGGAGGGGCGTGCCAGAATGTATGGTGATATACTAAACGTATGGTGGTGCAGTCTTTTGACTACTGTGACTCTTTCCAACTGACACAGTTTCATGTACCTGTAGTACCACTGTGAAGCCGATTCCATTCCTGAAGTCTCCAAGACCTGCCTGTTCATTAGCGTCTTCTAAAAACTTAGGCCTGCCTTTGCTGTGCAAACATGTGCCTCACATTCAAGCTAGCCTAGATATTGCCATGCTTTCTCGTTTTGTGCATACACCTGGAAAGTCCAGGACCATTTTCATCATCTTTACTTACCAGGTAGAATAACATACAACTGTAATGAGTACACAACAACAGTCAATATATGAAATTAAAATTTGTAAAAGACTTTAGTCTTTGGTTTTAAACAATGTATTAGCAAAACAAGAGTAGGAGAATAGTAAAAGACACATCCTGATTCCAATGAAAGGTTTGAATAATACATTACTATTGTAAAATTATCTACATAATCCCCAGTGCACTTTGTAAAGGAGCAGAAGTCGTGCCACATTAACTTTGGCCAAAGTCAAAACATCTGGGAGATTGCTTCTAGCCATCTGCAATACTCACAATCACCTAGGAGGGAGAATTGCATGACATGCCAAAAATTCTGATGAAATAAAAACCTGCTTGAATTTACAGAAGCAATGATAACAAAGCAAGTAATGCAAAGCAATTTTTTTTTTTTTTATTTGAGCAACTGTTCAAAATGAGAAAGATAATAGTGCCTGCAAATTTTCTCTGTCAAATGCGATGATGCTTTGTTCTTCATTAAAAAAAAAGTAAAAAAAAATATTAAATCTTCAACATAACATTTAAATGGGGGAGGACTTCTTACTAATGAAGGTTCATTCAACCTGGGTGTAGGTAATGCTACTCTTGAGCAGCCAGTGGGTAAATACTGGTAGTGCATGGCTCTATATTTAAAAAGAAAAAAAAATATTCTTTTAGTAACTCTGTGTCTCATCTATTATGACACTTCTGATTCTTTGTGTTTGTTTGTTTGTTTTTGGTTTTTTTTGTTTTGTTTAATCCATCATTAGAGGCAACATATACAACTCAACAGACACCTGCCAGGAGTAGGGAAGCCAGGACAGAATTAGCAAAGTTGTAACAGGAGAAGCTTTGTGCATGCTGGGGAAAAGATAAGGACAACACAGAGTGGGTGGGTGGAGAAAGTGGAGAGAAAGAAAGATCTGAAGAAGAATTCTGCCTGCAACCTTTCTACATTACTGGAAAAAGAGTAAACACTGAGTTAAGAAAAAGACCTGTTTGTCAGAAATGTTTTACAAGAACTGAGAAGAGGTGACAGGAGACCTTAATGACTGGAATATCAGGTGGTAATTTGGTGACAATTCCTTGAACCAACTAAAACTACCAATTAGTCTCAATACACATGAAGACCCATTTTTCTGGTCTTGTTTATGTAAAAACCTTCAAACTCTGTATTGTGAGGCACAGCCAAAGACAAACAGGAACAGACTTTTGAAACATCTATTAAAATGCTTCTGCAAGGAAAACTTAATGTTCTGACGAGAAAATAGTTAGATAAGCTGGCCATGGAACAGATACACATGGTTATTAGATTGTTGTAACAGTAACAAAAATCCAAAACACCACTGCTGACTTCTATAGCATTGATACACAGGAAGGAGAGAGGATTAAGCTGAAGCGTGCTGAACAGAAACCATTTGCAAGCAGACCAATTTTTGCTTATCAATCATACAAAGACAGGATTTGAATTTTTCACCAGGACTTCATAGAGTGTAAGTTGCAAGTTTAACTTCAGTCTGGTTGGTGGAGTAATCTTGGTGTAACTGCAGGCAAAATCTATTAGCATACAATAAAAATATTGGCATCTATTCCCCGCCCCCCCCCCCCCCCCCCCCATCAATTCTATTTGAAATAGTATTCCTTTCTGAGTGTCAGATTTTAGATGTTACCATATACTTTATTGCCCTTTTCCCAGGTATGATGTAAAGTGACTAACCTATATACTCATACTACTGCATTGCTATTGCCATAATATTTTTATGAGATATATTTCAACTTTCCTGTTTAATAGTGGGAAGACAAGAATGTTTGAAGTCATATCAGAAACTCTGGAGCATGACTTCCCTTCCTGGTTCGGGAAGGTATTTGGTTACGCTTCTAACCCTGGACTCATCCTACCTTTTATATTGCTGATGGTGTATGTATAGAATATTAACTCAAAGCTTGCTTAATCTAAGGTCTGTTAAGTTTCTTTTACTCTGAATCTTTACTGCCTGAATGTCTAATTAAATACAGTGCTGATTGCCCTGTGGTGATGGACTTGAATTCATGAACCTTTTATTTGATCATAATTAATATGATTTTGCACAAAGGGTAATTTATCTTTTTGTTCAATGGCTTTCTTTTTGATTTTCTTATTGCTTTTCAAAAATGTTGTTGTTGAAACAGTAATGGCAAAGCTATTAGAATGCAAAAGCCCTATAGGGGATCTGAAGTGCTGTGTGACTTTGATGAGCTTGTCCAGTAGGCAGAACAGCCCACTGGATTACAGATCCTTAGCCAGTTCAATAGAAACATGACCACTACGATGCAAAGTTATTTCTCAGTAACTTTCAGTGGGTCTGATTGTCAGTGCCTTGGCCTTTCCTTAACAAACAATGTACTCTATGCTCTTGGGACAGGTGTGTGAGACAGGGTGTTGGAGACTTTATGAAATAAGGCTAGTAGAGATTTTTTTGTGAGTCAGTAACTGGTAAAGAATAATGACCCCAAAAGTCTTTCTCAGAGACTCTGCTGAGCCCTGCTTCATAAAAGCATTTTAAACTGCTGTGTACTTACAACAGATTATATAGTGTACTGCTGAAGTAAAAATTAATTCTATGTAGAGATAGGCTGGGATTTAACCCTGTGTTGTAGAACTGCCAATAAATACAGAGATTACAGAATACAACAGAAATTGCAGAAGAATTTTACATGAGCAAAATGAAATTTTGAGATGAATTTTTGCCAAGGTTCACTTAAAATCATATTCTATTCTAACCCTTGGCTAGAAAAACAAAGAATCCAGACTATCTTCTGAACTACATGGTCAACTCCTCCTGCTTATTTTTCTGACCACTTTGGAATGTTCCAAGGCAAATAAACTAAAAATAAACAAAGAGGAGAGGGGGAGGGGGAGGGGGGGGGGAGGGGGAGGGGGAGGGGGAGAGGGGAGAGGGGAAGGGAAGGGAAGGGAAGGGAAGGGAAGGGAAGGGAAGGGAAGGGAAGGGAAGGGAAGGGAAGGGAAGGGAAGGGAAGGGAAGGGAAGGGAAGGGAAGGGAAGGGAAGGGAAGGGAAGGGAAGGGAAGGGAAGGGAAGGGAAGGGAAGGGAAGGAAAGGAAAGGAAAGGAAAGGAAAGGAAAGGAAAGGAAAGGAAAGGAAAGGAAAGGAAAGGAAAGGAAAGGAAAGGAAAGGAAAGGAAAGGAAAGGAAAGGAAAGGAAAGGCAAAGCAGAGAAAACAACATATGCAGATTAATTATTTACTGTTTACACGAATAAAAGACATCATATCAGAATTTCTCTAATTAAATCAGGATGGTGAAAAATACTAATTTCATAGAGTTATCACAAAAGTAATATAATATACTGAAAAATGAAAATTGCATTATGCAGTTACATTTTTGTTTAGTAGAAGAAAGTGGTCATAATTTAAAACAGAAATAAAAATGTATGCTTTTGGCTGTTTTCTTGGCAGTCGTTGAGTTTGCTTATTGTATTAGTTCAAAAACTTTTATAAATACGATTTACTAATTTTTAATTATGTCACACAAGTTAACTTTTATAAGTTACTCTTCAGAACACACTTCATAGTGAGGTTTAGTTTTATGGAACACCTTCATTAACTACTATATTATTGAATGTAGAGTATTAATAGACATGATGATTTCTTTCAGCTTTTTTCCCCCTGAAGTAACAGTGCCTTCTTTGTACTGTAAGGAAGCACATTGTTCATTGTCAAAATACTACTACCGATTACGTATGATAAATGAGGAAAAGATACAGATTTTGTATTAGCACACCTGTAGTTCTTGCTATAGGAATGTTGTAAAAGTCTTTATATTTAAATTTAATTATTTTTCTTTAACTTAGACTGAGTATTTATTATCTCAATGCTACATCCAAATCCTACAAGGAAGCTAACTTGGAACTGAAAAAGAAGCTACAAAGTGTAAGGAATAAACAATTACTGATTTTTGGTTTTATACAATGTTAGAGAAGCTGTTCAGGTCACTGAAAGATGCCCTCTCTCTCTCCCCATCATTAGCAAGCAGAAGAAAATAAAAGAAGAAATAAACAAAGGGCACAAAAATCAAATGAACAAGAGGAAAATCCATTTGAGACAGAACCACCACAGCCAAAGCCAAAAGCAGACAAGCAAGATGAATCCACTTCAAACCAAGGTAAGGACTGTTTTGAGCTCCTCAGGAAGAAGAATACATTTATGTCAGACCACAGTCTTCCTCACTGTCATGACTGCTTCCTTTGCCACAATGTCCTGAAAGATACTCATAATGAGAAATCACCAGTATTAACCTAGTCTCCAGTCCACTTTTCTTTCTTTGGCTTCTTTAAGAAATACTGTAACATTATTCCACACTAGGCAATACCAAAACAAAAACCCCTGTAATAGGGCTATAATGAATGGCAAGATCCCAGCCACAAAAAAACCCTCACTTAAAGCCAGGTCCGAATGTCAGTGATCCCGCTCACAAACAAATTTGGTCCAAAACTTGCACCTTGCTATTGCATTTTGTTGATCCAGGACTAGTCAGGACAGCATTTCTCCTCTGTGCTATGTTCACCAGGAGAATGTATAGTGAAAACACAGTATGGTAACAATCCTTTTCAGAATGTCTAGCTCGATCATGCAGGTTTCAGTCCATCTTGAAGGAATTCACAGACTGTTTCCTTTCCCTGGTCACTGTTAGACTTTCCTCATCATGTATGCATGCCATATATCCAGTATAGGCTCAAGCCTAGCAGAGAAACCCAGATTGGAGATGACTGTCTTTGGAAGAACCACTTGCAAGGTGTGTCTGCAGCCTCAAACACACGCACTTAAATTTGAAATTGCTACCTTCATCTTCATTTACAGGTGATATCTAAGTGCATCTAGATACTTGGGAAAAGCCTCCACTTCACCCTGTCGTTGGGGCCTTGCAGAAAGGACTGGAGGGAAAATGTGCTGCAAAGATCATGAAGGGCAGGGGAGGCCACAGACTTTCCACCACGCTGGAGTGGACATGTGGCTGCAGGATTTCTCTCTCATGGGATTTCTGGTTTGCATGTTCATTTTCTAACTCTATTCTCCAAACACATTTCAGACAACAAGAAAGAACAGGGTGGCAATGAAGCAAAGAAGACAGGCCAGCCACAAGAAGACAGCTCCTCTCAGGCACTCCAGCATCCAGGCCTTGCCCCGAATGGCCTCTATCCCCTGCACAGCAGAGGAGGAAACCTTCCTCCCCCATCCATAGCTGTGATGAGGCCACCAGGGCCCAGGGGCTATGGAATGCTGGGCTATCCACCTGGGAGCCCACGCTTCCCTGGGGCACAGCCAGGAATGCCCAGGGCCCCTCCCAACTACAGATAAAGACCCTCCAGCACATTGTGATATGATGATGGACACTGAGAGCCAGAAGAGTGGTCCTAAACCCACACACACTCCTGCAAGTGCAGAAACCTGCTGTGTTCGTTGTAAATTTTCATGTGCATAAAAGTTACCTATCTGCTTCAGTTTTTGCAGGACGGAAGGCTTCAGAAGAAAACATCACATATGTCTTGCAATTGAAGGGCTTACAAAAATGCATTATCTGTGTCAATAGGTAACTAAACTTTGGGATGTTTATTGGAAGGTATTGATTAGAAGAATGAAAAATATCTTGTATTTAGTTGAATATTTTCTTAAAAGCCTGAAAGTGTGTCCCTAACATCTTTTCCTTTTTCCTAGAAGCACAGTACACTCAAAACATTGCTTTGTACAAAGGATATGAGTCAGTTATATTTAAACATTGCATATAGATTGTCTTCTGCAGGTCATATATGCATACCCGAAGATTTCAGATTGTACATGGGAAACAAGGATCTTTTCAAAAGCTGAGTGATTACCTCTAAAATCTTTGGGAAAGTGTTAAAACAGTAAAAGAAAAGCAAAATTCAGCCTGTTGCTATGAAGAAAACTCTCATTACAGCACCACTTTCAGCTAATAATAGTTTTATCACATTCTGGAAGACTAAAAATAAATTTTAAAAATCAATGAAGTGGTGAAGAAATATCTCCTGTGCAGAAAACCATATTTGAGGAATAGAGGTAGGCAGTTATGCAATAATTCCCCCAAGATGTTCATTAGGATTGTGTTATGGCACAGAAACACTTATTATTGCATAAGAATTTGTGTTGTATAATCTGCTCTGAAGATTTATCATTGTATACTTGTATTGATCACTATAGAATCTAGGGTGGAACAGGTCCTTGGTCTGATAGGTCTTGTGGAAACACAGGATAGATAAAAGCCCATGTGCGAGCTGATGTTATTTATTCAAATGAGACAGCTTTAATTTTATGTTCTGATTTTACTTCCTTGTCCAGAATTTGGGTCTTGTTAATTATTTAAGGATTCACAAGATTATTAAAAAAACCCCCCTGTCTTCTGAAAAAAAAAAAAAAAAAAAAAAGCAATACCTTTGGGGGCCTTCTGTATAATAGAGGTCCATTTTGTATGGTAGAAAAACTTGAACTATATGTCAGTATAAAAAAAGTCTGTGACACCATAAACCAATTTCCATGTAATTAAATTGTGGAACTCACTGAAAAAGGCTTACACACACCCCACCCCCCCCCCCCACCCCCCCAGTATAGACTATGTACCCCCATAAAACACAAAGACCCAGATGCAATTTCCAGCTCAAGTAGTCTTTAAATCAATTGCAAGAATATGGGAGGGTAAACCAAGGGGAAGTTCAGTTTATACTTGATTTGACTCTTGTACTGCCTCCATAAGCATCTGATATCAGCTGGAGATAAGATATCCATCAATCAGTCAGACCTTCATTGAGCACCAGCATGGCTGTTCTGCATGTAAAGTCTGTGGGTATTAAAGGCTTTCTCATTGTTAGCAGGCTTACTATTTCATTCTGTGGGATTTCTTTACATCATGAATGGGAGAGAGACACAGCAAAGAATCCACCCACTGAAGTTGTTCTGAGGAACTTTCTGTTAGATCTGTTTGCTGTAATGATTTTCATCAATAAATGTGTTCTTAGAATGCACATATATGCAGTCATGAGCATGTAATAGCCAACATGAACAATAATAAGACTAGGTGTTGCTTGTGCCCTGTGATCAGCATCAGCTTGCTGTGGCTGAAAATGAGATATTTATTCCTATTCTTTGGTACTTCTAAGTGAAGGTCTTTCATCACTGTTTCGTGAAGCTGTGCTTTCAATGCTTCCTAGCTTAGATCTAATTGTCTGCTTTCTTATTGATAACAGAACATTGACTTAGCAGAGATGTGATCTTACACATTTCAGTATTCTATAGTAAGTCCACCTTTAAGAAAACATACTGTCTACTTGGTAAAAGTAATTTTGAGTTTGTTACAATAATTTTGCATGACTACATTTCATGTTTCCTTTCTGTACAGACTTCCTCTACCCCTCCTATATCTGAATCTTTCAGTTCTAACTTTTTGTCTCTGCTTTTTTTGAAAAAGCACCTCAGTCAGCCTTCATCCACTTACCCACAGACCCACAGACCAAGTCTGAATCTTGTACTGTGTGGAACAGGTAAAAGTACTGTTGACAGTAGGAGTAATGCTTACTATGATTCAAATCACAGCAAATGATCTTGCTTAGAGAATGTATTTTGTTTTCCTTGGTGACACATATACTGTTTTCTTTCTTCTGTGTTGTTAGACCTGCAAACTATGCTTAGGGACCCCTCAGAGCTCTATTATTATTTTACTGATTCAAGGCTCAGTACGTTTTACCATGTCCCAGATCTTCCTCTGCACAATTAAACACTGTCTTAATAGCATTTGGCTGAGCATTTTGTACAATTTTCTGCATAATAAAAGGACACTTCACAATATTAGTGAATTGGTACAGAGAGACCTTTAAAGTATTTTTAAGTTCCTGCAAAAGATTTAATTTCTCACTGATCTGTGAAAATTATAATTACTGTGAAATGATGATTATTGAATACATCTCCTTTTTCCTGTTCATCTTTTTTCTGCATTTGAATTAAATATTTTCACTCAACGACAAAGTCCTACCCTGGGAATGTGCAATGCTCTCAGCTGAACAGGAAGTAAAAGGACATAAATAAAGTTCAGACTTGACTGAATTCAGAGCAAGTGAGAGACAGGACTTTTTATAACATAACCTTTTCAACACTAGATTTATGTTAGCCAAGACCTGAAAATAACATATAATACATGCATTAATACAATACATGGAGATCTATGGAAGCTTAGAGCTGTTCTAAAGCTGATAGAGGTTTAAATCCAAGGAATCATTTTATTACCCTACAATGCTCACCGGAAAATTAGGTACAGTTTTTATCTCTGCTGAATCCTTTGCTTCACTTTCTAGTCCTCTGTGAAAAAAACAGGCTGTTAAACTAATTATGGCTAGAGATTAACTTCAAGCAGGTACCATTAGCTTCATTTGTCCTTTGTTGAAAAATGAGGCTGTATGAGTTCACTATGAACTTTATGCTGCCCATGTCACATAACTAGCCTGTATTAAGTCCTTGAAATTGCTGAATGGACCAAAAAAACCCCAAACCCTAAAATAAAAAAAAAAATAAATTACAAGTATGTGATGACACAAACATCATTCACCTATGTCCTGTAGTAAAGGTTCTTGTAATCTGAGAAGCACCCATGCCCAGTGGTTATAAAAAAGCTATGGAAAACAGTATTTCCCTGTGCTAAAGAATGACATCAGGTCATGACAGAAGGTTCTGTATGGATATGGTAAACTCTGCTTTACCTGCTGTTGACAGTCTATAAAGACTGGACTATAAAAATGTCTGTGTGTGATTGTGCTGTTTAACTGATGTTACCTACCAGGTTATAAACATACTCGGTGGAAGCTGTGCTTCAAATTATTAAAGGCAGGTTAGTAATGAAATGTGTACTTTTCTGTGAGTTCTCTGTTTTCTCCATCTATTTCAGATGAGCAATTGTTTCTAACACATTCATGAACCTAGCTATTAGCTGGTAATCGGGAAGAAGCATTTACCATTACATATCTTGCAAGTGTGAGGGAAAGGGTGCAGTTCTCATTCCCCTGGCAGGGGGAGGCTTTGGCAGTCCACAGAGGGATGCTGCTACACCCCTTCGGTGCATCAGCTACTACTGGGGGACACTTTTTCATGTTTTATTGCTCTTTCTGGTGGGTAGAAGTAAAGGTGTTTCCAGAACGTTGTGTCAGAGGAAACAGCGAGGCAGAAGGATGTAACTCCCTGGTAGCCTACCTGTGTCTGCCTGCTGGCTCAAGAAACATGGGGGTGATTTCAGCAGCAGGCTTCTTCTAGAGGGGCACAGTTCAGAGGGCTTTGCAAGGCATAGCAAGAGAGCTTCATCTGACAGCTCAGTGACGGGGCAGGAGCCTCAGCTCCCTGGGCTGCAGCTGTGTGCAGATGGGCTCTGTCTCACGGCTGATTCAAGCAGTGACACTAAGGCTGTGCACAACGAAAAGGAAACCAGGTCAGAATCAGTAGGATGCCATGGTAATGGTTTGTGACATTCAAAGCCGGCATGGTTGCTTGTCAGATAACTCACTGAAATATTTCACTGGGTGAAACCTGACTGTGTGAAACTGCAGGGCTTTGTCTGCTCCAGTAACTGCTTGGAAGAGAGCATGGGCTCTGAATGAGGGCTGCCACGTCTTCCTAGCCACCTGTTCTCCCTTTTTCTCAGCAAAGGAAACAAGTCACAGCCTTGTCCAACTCTTTCCTGTCCATTTTTAGTTTAGCTTCTTCCACTCAGTACTACAAGCAAACATCTGTCTTTCTCCATCATACTCCATTACATGCAGGCACCAAGTCCTACATACAGCTCCCATATACATACTGTGCATGACAGGTGGCCATTTCCCTAAGTAGCAAGGTTATCCAGGGAATTCCCATATTTCTGTATTAACAAAAGCCACAGAACCAAGGTATTTTTATTGCAGTAAGTCTTTGTCTTAGTGTGTAAACGTTGTGGGAAGAGACTATGTTATAAATTACAGATCCTGTTGACAGCTTGCAAAATGAAATGTTGCTTAGGACCCAAATGTAATACCAGTATCATATTGGGGTATAAATATTCTCTGTGGAGTATTTGCTTGTATTTACACTATTAGAAAATTTAAAGTTAGTGTAAAAAGATGAAAGATGTTTGTCATTAATAATAATTCAAAGCAGGAATAAATATCAGCTCCCTACATGTCTGGAGAACATCTGAAAATACTTGCCTGCACTTCTTTTATCCTGCTTAGCATGGGGATCTAAACAAAGGAGCCTGTATACCACATCGGATTTTTTTTTCTTTTAAACAAAAAGTCTCAGCTGCAGTGCATAGTCTTAGAAAGCTGTGAACCACATCTGCTGAAGTGTTAGCAAAATAATAATAAAAAAATATTATGGCAAAATTTGTCTCAGGGTTTTTTTTTGTCCTTGACTGTTTGTTGGAATTCTTTTTGTGTATTTTTGGATACTGTTTTGTGCAGTTAATGTCACAGCTATGCACTTTTTGCAAAATATTGCGTTCTTAATTTTGAAGTTGTACAAGAAAGGAGGATTTTCAAAACTTATGGTGGATTTTTAGCTAAAATCCATCTTTTTCATTAAGTTTGCAGTAAACTATGTTTATCACTTACCATTTGACTCTTTTGTCTGTGTCCTTGCCAGTTTCCCATAGCTGTGGGGATAGTTTTTAATATTTCAAGTTTTTAATCCCTTGTGAAGAACTTCCTAAAAAAATAGAACCAGAACATTTTCCCCCTCTCTTGGAATTAGATTAGAAAAAAATTTCCAGTAGGTAATCTATAGTCAGCAAACCATTATCTCAAAATACTGGAGCAGGAAACAAACCAATTATATTTGGGATATTTAAACTGCAAAATTCTTAGAGCAAATAGTTTTCAATGAATATAAATTCTACTCACAAAAACTATTAAGTTAAAATTTAAGATTTTCTGACTACATAACTGTACCTGTGTTTATCCCAAGTGATTGACTCCACAAACTAGAAGTCACTTTTATGCAATGAGCTAACCAAAAGACAGTCAAATGGGTAACAGGCCATTAAAACTGTTAGTTTGCATCTCTGATAAAGGATCAGTCTAGGTTTCCCCACTAGACAAAACCTGTTTTCAGACATGGCAAAACGAATAGAAGAAAAAGTGTTATGTAATAATTGTAGTGGGGAAAAAAAACCCCTCTTCAAAATTACTTTCAGAGGTTCTCCAAGCATGAAGGCCAAATCTCCAGCAACACATCAATGTTCACTAGCAGGGTGATATCAATTTAATAGGTATCTTACATAAAGTAACAATTTGATCCTTACAGTGTTGAAGCACAATTTCATTGTAATCAACATGGGATTAATTTCTTTCTTGCTGAAGGTAATTGTGATAGCCAAAACTTTTTCCTTTCTTTCTCTCTTCCTTTCCTCTAGAAGGATGAAGCAATTGTATTCTTTGATATACTACTTCTGTCAAAAGCATTCCCTTCTTTTTTCTTCTTTTTTTTTTTTCTTTCTTATATTCTTTTTTTTCTTTTTTCATTTTTTTTTAATCACCCAATGATTGTTCCAAAGACAGAGCCATGGCTCCCTATACCTTGCATAAAGGATGTTTTTAGAAAGTACACAAGCTATATTCATTTGTTTAAAGGAAATGTATTTAAAAAATTGAGGAGATTTTTCCAAACACCTTGTAAGCCTTTTTATTACTTGTAAACAACTAAGGCTGAGAACCTTTAAAATCTTTTATACCATTCTAAGGGCATTTTCTTACAGTCTGGCATCTTCAGGTATCTCTGATGACCACACATAGCAATGATTCTGATGGACCATGTATCAGCTGATGTTCCTGCTGCAACCAGATTAAAAATATGGAAGTGTGTTTTTCCTTTTAATAAGCAGTTTCTTTTTGTCAAGATCAGCCTCAGTCCTACCTAGCATGCAAAAGCGGATTGACAGATCTGTCTGTGCCACTGCTGCTCTCATGTGCTGGATAAGCATCATGCAGGTAAGTATTCTCAGCCGGTAAACTGTGCTCTCACTAATTTTGTCTGCTAGGGTAAGTTCCTTGGCACTTGGCATTTCCTCTCTCCGAATGAACTTTGCTGCACAGTGGAAAGCAAATACTTTTTCATTTCCACACACACAAAGGAAAGTGATGTAACATGCATTGGAAGTGAGATGTGGGGCATGGTGACAAGTTACTATAAATAGCAGTTTTCAGAGCACTCACTCTCTGTCTAATGTGAGGTTAATTTCATCACCAGGCTAGACTAGGAATAAATCTATCTATTTATCTATAAACAGTCTGTGTCCTAGGTGCTGTGCCAGCTTAGAAAATAGGACACCAGCTATAGCAGAGAACACAAAGCATATTATGTGTTAACATCTGATTTCCCCTCCTGCTTCAGTGTTGCCTTCCAGGGGTTTTCTGAATCACCTGTGATTAAGGCAGGCTGTAAAGGCATCTGCTTTCTACCCCAGCCATCCCCTCCACATCAGGGTGCTGATGGCACTGGGAATCCTGGTCATCAGTTTGCAAGCCCCCATCTTCCATATAGTGCCTTAAATGAGAGAGGGAGCCTAATCTGATTCAGCAAACTAAGCACCAAGGTAGGCAGTCTCTCCATCTCCTGCTTTGTTAATGAATCTTTGGAAGAATGAATTAAATTAAAAGACACTTAGTCACAAGGAAGCCACAAGAAACATTCTTTTGTTTACTGCTGGGCTGTCTTCTGACATTCATTCAGTGAAAATACAAATGCATCACTGTCAGTACATAGCTGCCTCTCACCTTTGCTTGGTCTCCTGTTTGGTTTTGCTTTGCACCAGGCTTTTACAGGTAATTCAGTGGAAGGATGCAGGCACAATGAAAGGTAACAAGAAGAGGGAAGTAGCTTGCCTTCCTTTCTCTGTGCAGCGTTGTGGTGGTGCACTTCTAGTGACAGCCCTGGCTGTAGGCCCTAGTGACAAAGTGATTTGGCCATGTGCTGTGGGACCACCGTGAAGCCGCAAAGGCAGGACCTCTTTTTTTCTGAGACTGCGACACTGTCTGCTCGCAGCTTGGAGAGAGGCTCCCCACCCCTTTCCAGCTCTGCAGCTGGGAAATAAGCTACTCCCTCATGCCACGACAGCCCTGTACCTGGGACAGGGAAGGCACGTTCATGTTTCCTGTCTGTTCATGCTACGTATCTACCTGCTTTCTGTGCAACACGAGGCTGGCAATCCTTGAGTGTTAGGCTGTGCATATTACGCTGATGGCACTGTGTTAGGATGGCCATGATGTGGCTGAGGCAGGACGGGGGGTTCCCTAAGTTTAAGCAGTGCTGTTGAAAGAGCAGTGCCCTGTGCCAGGTACTCTCTTTCTGACATCAGAATTCCTCCTTCTTTTACACATGGGATCAGTTTTCAGTGTCCTGTATACATAGTTTCATTTAGGTCTTTTTCCCCTCCTTCTTTTGCATGCAATATGTATGATTTAAGGAACAAAGGGAGTTTCTTTTGGACTGCATTTTGATGAAGAAAACCCGACAATTCAAAAGTACTTTTTCCTCCCTGCCATATCTAGATAGTGGTTTCTTTGTCTGCCATCTTCTCCAAGTCATTCCCACATGGGAGAACCCAGCATTTCATTTCTGCCTTGATGAACAGCAGAGAGCATCCCCAGTACTCTTGTTCTCTTTTTCTACAGCTTCACTTTACAGTTCACAACAGAATTTGAGTCAGAGGCTAAAATTAGATTTGCTTACTTAACTGAATTTACCTCACTGTGTTATACTTCTCATACTCTCTTCCATGTTGTAATTTTGCAGAATATCATTAGGAAAAAAGCAACTGGTTATACACGGGGTTACTTAGGCCTTTACCTGAGCAAGCCCAGGCTGGATAGATTTACTTTTAAAGATTATGTGATACCTCGATATGACTCTAGTGTTTTCTAACAGTCAGTCATTAACTCTGTGAATCCCACCTTTATCCTGTTTCTTTATCAGAAGGTACCCCTAATCCAAACTAAATTAGGTTGGTAAAATCCCTTTTGTATTTTTATATCTCAGAGTGTTTGAACTAGGAGATAGTTTATCTCAGAGTTCATCAACTTTGACTGAAGAAAGGCAAATATGTCCCTGAATTCTTCCTTGTCTTTCTCTCAGCCTTCAACCATCTCCTGAAATCCTGCTCCTTGCCCATCCTCCTTCCTAACTGTGGACTTCACTTGTAATTTAGCTTCTACCCTATTCACTCTATCACTACAAACTATACATAGATACAGAGATAATAACCCAGCATTTAAATATGAATTTAGTAAACAGCTCACTGCCTGCAGAGGATATCTTGTGTACTCACTTTAATGACTGCTGAATTTAAGTTGAACTTAAGTCATGAAAAAAAATATTTTATTACTATTGTCCTCATCTGCCTAGCTACTTCCTTTTCAGCTATTTTTCTTTGTTAGACTTACTGACTGCATCATGTCTTAAGATATATGTAAATTCTTCGGGGTAGTTTAGACTTTTTACCTGTTTGTAAGGTTCCGAATCTGACTAGATCTTTGAGTGCTACTAGTAAAGTGAACATCTAGGTTTGTGAGTACTTAACTGTTAGTTTCACATTGATATGTGCCATCAGATATGAATTAATCTATTACCTGAATGCATAATAAGAAATAGTTTTAAAACTCAGACTGAAGTAAAAAGTGCCTTTTTCATTTCCAATGCAGTTGCCTAAAAAAATTTACGTGTGTCTTGGTCTTTTCTCCAGCAGAGGTCAGAACAACATAAGATATTGCCCAGCACCTATGTGAGCAGCTGCCTTAGGAAAGCATAAATCCTTACTATTTGATTTTGTAAAAAGTGATAGAACTAAGCTTGCTAGTAGAATTTCAGATCAACTGGGAACTCATGCGAAAGCCAGAAGTTTGCAGATACGATGTTTGTACTAATATCGATAATACAAGCTTTGCTGTGCTGTGGCCATCCAAAAGGAACAAAAAATTCAATAAGCCATCTGAAATACTGCATGGGAAAAAGCAGTGAAAAAAATAATCTTTCCAGAATTTGTGTTTTTCAGGTACAATAACTGGTGGTAGTACAACTGCTTGGGAATAAGTCTGTTGGATTCAGTTTATAAAAGCAGCATTGCTGAATCATATGGTCTGACACATAGGTATTTTGCAGGTCAAAATGTTCCGTCTATTATCTTATTTCAGACATGACAATATGTAATGCTTGTTCAAAAAGTCAGCTTTAAACTTTATTTATAGATACATATAGAAGACAAACAAACTCATCAAAATGAGTTTTCATTTAAAGAGCCTGTATTTGGAAAGGAAAAATCATACTGTGTCTTATATTTAAAGTAACTGAGAAATGATTTTCATTTTACTGGACAAATACATAGATATGTGGTAATATTGAGATAGAAAAGCCTTGTTCAGAATAATTTGGGAAATGTTTTTGCAAAGCAGAAATTTTTGGACAAACTGTAAATTGTTATCCCCTCAATGCAGGTAGCAAACTACCCTGCAAAGAATCCAGCATCATTCCATATCATGGAGCATCCATAAGGGACCAAACACCACAAAAATGAAAGATCACATGCAGAGATATGATTAAAGAGAAAGCCACAGGCTTTAAGAACTGTCACAGAATAGGGCGGAGGGAGAGGTGGTCCTGCTTCACATAAACTGCCCATGTAGGTAAGTACTGCACAGCTTCAAAAGTTGAGACACCCACCACAGAAGGTTACAGGTACCTATCTCTTCTTTTCCACATCATTCCAGGATGAAGAATACATCAGACTGCACCTTTCCATTCCCTAACACAAAACAAGTATAAAAGTGCAGGAAGGATCTTACTTCCAACACAGTGTAAGGCAGAAGGGCCCCCAGGTTCCATGCACAGCAGTGGTATATCTGGTCCTCACTTTGTATTTCAGTCAATTACAACAAATAATTGTGCAGTGGCAAACAATACTGCTCTCAGAGAACCTCTAGCATTGCACTAGAAAAGACAAGTAGAACCTTAACTCCAGCTACCACCATGCGATGTGGAGTAAGTTATTTCTGTACTTCTGTCTTTGGGAGAGTCATGGGCACACTAAAACACCATGGGAGTGTCGCAGCGAGAAACAAGGAAAACTAACTCCAGAGAAGTATGAATACAAAAAATAGCATAATCAGGTTAATTTTCTTCACTGTATTTGTTGCTAGCAATACTTTATTACTTACGTGGTGTTTTTTTGATGTGCCAAAGGGATGTAGCAGAATCGCTTATGCTACATTTTGCATGATGGTATCATCTCTGCATATGTGGTGATTTTGATTACATCCCAGTAAGGCTGCAGGAGACTGTTGCTTGCAACTGCGTTTTTAGTTTGGCTTTTCTAAGTTGAAACCTCTCTGCTGGATGGTCAAGGAATTAGTGGATGTTTTCCCTGTCAGCTGCATGTAACTGAGAGATACAAGGTATGGAGCAGTAGATGAATCCACAAAGATGGGTATTTAACTTCCATTTTCTTTGTATGTATTCAGAATTACAGAATAAAACAAATCCCTTTCTTGCTGCCTTTCCTGAAGTTTGTGTGAAAACATCTTTCCACTAGCAGAGATACCCTGGTACCTCAATGTCTACTAGGGCATGCATAGACTGTTTGGAACTTAATTGTTACAACTGCCAAAAGCTAGGTCATCCAGTATATGCCTAAAATATATGGAGGGTAACAAACTCAAATTCATTAAAACCTAGCAGCTTTAAACATGTAATTGTTGCAGTGTGTGGCTAACACTGTGTGAACAGTTACACCAGTGCTCCCCTTTTTCTGTCCTCGGGTCCTGGTGGTAAATGGATTTATTGTGCAGGACTCCAGTTTCTAACCTGTGGTACCAGCCTTTTCCCAGTGTCTTTTCTCCATGAAATGGCGATACAACAGCCTGCTTGTAAATAGCACTTTCTCTGTTTCTTCTGTTTGACTTCCAACAAAGCATCCTTGTGCCAGAGATTGAGTCAGAATGACTTCAGAGCCTAGTGATTATAGAGGCTATTCCCTGCAAATGCAGGAAGATGACCCCTAGCCTGTGCTATGTTTAGTTGCACCATTATTCTTGAGTGCTTCGAATTGTTAGCTCGGTGCTTAGCATACAAGATTTTGTAGATTTCATTTCAATGTTCTTAATATGCCTACACAGATAGTGAGAGCTCCGGGAACCTCTTGGAAAGGTTCATGGACAGCAGGGTGCCTACCAGTTAGACTGCAGCCCTGAACAGAGCAACTTTTGTGCTACTTTATCAATTTCCTAGGAGTTCACAGGTGTATTCTAGAAGGGATTTCAATGAAGAGTAAATAAAAAAATATATTAAAAAAAAAATCACACAATTGTACTGTAGTTCTACACATAATTTATATGGGATCGGAGCATTAAAAGTATGATTTTTCTCCCAGGCAGATAATGAAATAAAGAATATTTCAATCCTAGGTTAAAATAGATTCCTTCCTGGTTCTGCAGTAACTGTATCATTGTTCGTTCATGTGTTTCTTACTTCATTGACAGATGAGGTGAGTTAAAGTAATGCTGTGCCATCACTGCCTTGAGGCTAGGAACATTTCTTTATATAAATCCTGGTGCAGGTATTCTTTTGACAGATGATTTTTCTTCATATATAGACATATTTTTTTGTTGAGGAAGTGTTTGTATTGCATTTTGACAAAAGAAAAACATATTTACTGTGAAGAGAAAACAAGACTGATCTGTCACAAATGCCATAGCTGTAGAACCAGATTTCACAGATAAGCCATTGTTCAAAGCCTTCTTGAGATCCACATTAATAACTACATCAAAGATTGAGCTGAATGGCATCCTACCCATTAGCTGGTTGTCTGTGGATGACTCTGCTCTTCTACACAGCTATTTCTTAAGTATTAACTAGAAGGGAGAAAATATAAAAAGCCGAAACATAAATGCAATTAATTAGTTCCTCTAACCTGGCTGTATAGGTCCTCAGATAGCTTCTTCTCTTTGCTAACTACGGAGTATCACTGCAAATATTACTGATGTCTGAGGGTCACATTGTGGCTTTTCTGCTGTATGTAGTTGCATTTCTTTTAAGTCTAATATTAACTATGATTTCTCTGAACCTGTGCATTATATTGCATTTGCTCTGTGAATTTTTTTTCTCAATTCTACATACTTTATATATATGTTGATGTCTAGCCTTCTGGGATATGTATTCCTTAAAGAAATACATAAGAAAGTGCTATATAGCTTAGGAGCTGGACTTCTTAGATATCATGGGGTAGAAACTTTGATGTATTGTCACTTTCAAATGTTGCAACCAAAAGTTCATTCATGCAGGTAGTATCATAAAATATCATAATGGCCTTAATTTTCCACCCTGTTCCATAATATGAAACATTTCTTTCTGTCTCTGCAAAAGGTTCAGTGTGTTTTTCTGCATCAAATCCCTGTTGACTTTTCTTCTGACATGTCTTTTCTGTGGGCATATGTCTTTTCTCCCTTCTCAATAAGGTTTCTTAATTTACTCTATACCTTTGCTCCTGATTGTTTTTTTAAGCTTTACTTTTTAGGCCTACAAAGGTTTGGTGCAATAAAAAATTGTCCACCTGCCTTCATCTGAATGTTATGAACAAGATTTGACCTTGGTGTTATGGATTTTGCTAGGTGGCTGTAGCCCACTGCCATGCACACTCACAGATTTGTGTATCCGTGCTTTAGAGCAGCAAGTTTCTCACAGACAACACAATGACTAATAAGTAAACAGATATTTTCTGTTTAATCATGTAATGTCTTATTTATACAATAAGAATTTTAGTTTTAAATATTTAACTTGTTTCTGGATTCTCTCAAGTAATGTGTTCTTTATTCTGTCCTCACATTTGTTATACATTTCCCTGGCTGAATACCATTATTAAAAATTTTACCTTCAAAATAATTTGTTCTGTGTAGCATTCAAAGGAAAGATTAGTTTTAAAGATGTCCATCTGGTTTGTTTAAAAATTAAAGAGCTACAATGCATCTTTCAGATAAAACATGCTTTTGGAAGTTAAAGCAGTAATGTCACCCAAGCAGCCCTGAGGCAGTAAAGCACCAGACCATGATGAATAAATGGTTCTTCTATTCAGAGCATAGCAGTGCTCACAGGAGATGTTTACCTGAATCACATGGATATCCAGAGCTGTCAAAATTAATGCCCGTGACAGCTGTCATTCCTAGAAATCTTCAGTTTAAAAAGTCTTTTTATGGAGGCTGAAATTTTTGTATAGGCTATGAAGTGTTCAGGCTGTTCTCTGTTGTTGACCCGTCACTGCCAGCACGGACAGTGCTGAGGGCTCGATTTAACAGTCAAAAATTATGTCATGCTCTTCTAGATTTGGTGCTTAAAGTTTCAGTCTGTTAGGAACTGATCACTTTAATACACAGCTAGCTCCTCCCATACAACTCTTTATACGACCTGAAGGAACTGCTAATGAGCTGTGCATCTTTTCCTTCCAGCTGCTTTCCAGCTGCAGTAGTGCATAAAAACACATAAAAATTTGAGTCAAACTGACTCATTCTTCTCTCCTCACAGGCAGCTGCTTGTATGCTAGGGAAGTAGGCACAAAAGGAGGCAGTGAAACAGCTATGAACTTGATCTGGGCAGGTATGTTTGGTGTGAAGAAAAAGGCATCTCTATTTTTCTTCCTATATGTTCAGTATGTCAGAAATTTAACCTTCATAATCTCCTTTTATGAAATAAAATTCTGCTGTGTTCTGTTCTTGTAAATATACTCCAGAACACAACGGCTCATATTTGTATATTGCACAGGATTAGTAGGTTTTTGTAAGCAAAGTATTTACAGAAGAACATAAGAATGCAGCAAATAGGCAGTATTTGTGCAACATCTCATAGAAAGTTAGTAATTTGGCTAAATAAAGTTTAAAAAATATTTTCCAGTGTCTATAAAGCCACGTACTTTAGTAGCCCAATTTCTAGCAGTGGATAAGCCAGTGGAGGTTAACTGTTCAGCATACATATTCACAACAGCAGTGAAAAGTGACATATAAAATGTTGAAGGTTTTGCAAGGGAACCCTTGTTTAAAGACAATAGGCTGTGATTCCTGAGATAGTGGGATAATGTCAGACATGATCTGTCTTGTATCGATAAACAGTGGAACGCACGGGCATTTTTCCTTTTGTTAAACAAAACTGAGACCTCTCTGAAGAGAAGTAGAGTAACACAGCACAGGCTAAGGAAACGTTATGGATGAAACGTACACCTTGCTTTGCTAAGTGTAAAGTTTAGGTTCCTAGGATACCTTCTTATGGAGATTGACCTCTCCTTAGTGTTAATGGCATGTTGTACATCGCTTGGGGTTTTTTTTCCCCTTGAGTTTTATTCTTCTCTCTCCCTGTCCTCTTCATTACAATTATTACTGTTATTGTTATTATTATTACTACTTTATTTCAATTATTAAACTGTTCTTATCTCTGTTTCTTCTGATTCTCCTCCCCATCTTACTCGGGGGGGTGGGGAGTGACTGAGCAGCTGCGTGGTATTTGGCTGCTCGCTGGCATTAAACCACAATAGACATTCAACGTGGAAAGACAATTTCCATTAAACATGTCCTTTGTATAGGTGTTAATAGAGAGCCATGGAGCACAGGGGAGTATGTGCATCAAGAGAAGGAGGCTGAAGCAGTAGAAACCTTACTTTTCCCACTGCACGTCAGATGCCGTAAGGGGAGGCTAACAAAGAAGCTGTAGGAGGTGGGGTTTTTTGCTAAGGTGGAATATGGGTTTGTGAACTCAGAATGGTCTTCTCTTCTACCTCCTTACTGTTACTTTTACTGTGATTGTTCCCCCTAATCTGTGATCAAGTCTGAGAACAGGCAGCCAGCAGGTGACGTGGAGAAGGCACTTTGTACCCAAGAGTTTCTTTGTTGTTCTGTTATTTAATTTGGTTTTGTAAAAGATTTTACCTCTTTCTAATCATGTTGTTGCGCTTTTAGACCTCCACAGCCACAACAGTGTTAATGGTGTGTGCTTGTATCTCCTTCCTCCTTCAGATTGAACCTCCCTCATGGCATGTGGATATGTGGAGCTGTGACTTCAGATTCTTTTTGCTAGCTTTAGTTAACCTATGGCCAAGGCCTCTCACACTAAAAAAAACAAAACCCCTTTATTGCTCAGAACATCAAAAAATAAATACTAACATTTATTTTATTTCAGAGAATTTTATCTTAATACATGTAGAAGAAATACATGACAGATTTTCCCTGGAAATTCCTGTAAGAGCCGGTCCAAAGAGAATGATATTGTCTCAACATTGTCAACAGAGACCTGGAGATGGAATGTGGTCCTCATGGACACCAAAATACAAAGACCCTGGGAAGGAGAACTGCATGGTACGAGGAGTACTATGCTGCTCCCTGCTACTTGGGACTGAAAGGAACAACTATGATAAGGCCGCATAACTGCTGTCCAGAAGATGGATCACAACCACTGTTGTAGCAACGAACCAGAAAACTTAAACTTCAGGTGAAATTTCTTGATTATAATATCATTATAATACAATAACATACCTCCTGGTCTGAAGCTGCCTCTAAGTCAAACCACGCCTCGGGCACTCCTCTTTGGATGTGTGTGGTAACCTTTCTCGAGAGGGCAGAAACTGGCAACAATCCATGGGCCAGAGGAGGAGCAAGGTGTGTTTCTTGGCATAAAAGATGGCTTCTTAGCAACCAAACTTTGAAGATCTTCCCCACTAAGGATCATGATGATTGGGAGGACCAGCGGGACGCTGCCTGGACCTGGGACCATAGGGATGCCTTGGACCTGTGGTGGTAGCTATAATCCTCTTTTATTTTCTACTCTACCTTTTCTTCCCTTCCTGTCTCTCTATCACACACAGCTTTACAGGCAAAAAATAAAATTGCTCTGTTTGATCAAAGCATAACCCCTTGGCGTGGTCACCTTGATTTTTTGCACTTCGAGATCATAGTAAATGAACCACCACGAGTCCACGGAGTGGACTGTAACAATTCCCCACTAGGAGAAAACAATAGGCTAAGAATATTGAATAATAATCAGTATATTAATATTGAATAAATAATTTGCAATGAGTGTTGACAGTATATATTAATCATATTCTTCTGATGGATAAATATTTCTAGACAGATCATGATTTTCATGTGTTCATCATCCAAACATATGCATCGGCATTTTTGCCTATAGTTTGAACTTGACCAATGTGTTGTATGAGGGGTCATGCATTGTGTTGAAATTAAGTGTTCTGTTGATTGGTAACTTGCATGGATTCTTTTCCCTGAGGATTTCTGGAGATAAAGAAGGTCATAGAATCTTATGTCTTTTAAAGATTTCCATGAACACCATGGGTAAGCAGGGTCAAAGATTCTTTATGTAAGAGTCAGCTTCCTAACAGGCATTGTGTTTAGCAATACATGCTGTTTCTCCATAATCAGAGTTCTAAAATATGTGTTGATGTGTCTATGCATGGGACATACTTACAGTCCAAATACAATGTTCACATGACACATTTATTCCTTCACACTCATACAAAGTGTTTCGTGGTTCTTGAGCATAGTTAATTGTGGACAGTGTTGCTTGTTCTCATTTATTCACATATTTGCCTGTCAGATATTTTTCCTTTCCAAGGGCAAAAATTAACCTTATTTAAATTTTGCCAGGTTCATTCTGGCTGTCACCACATGGTGTGCTCCTTGGTCCTAAGCATGGTCACTATCTGTAATAAGGAGCTATGTTCAGAACAGATGTAGAATCTGTACTACTGGAGACACCAACCTGCAAGGATCCCATAGGTAAGGCCTTAAGAACGTGTGCCATTTGGCAAAGTATGATACAAAGGCATTATTCTGCTTGCCACAGCTGGATTTGTGCTGTATGGATCATGCTATATTATCATGCTTCTTAATGGTCCCTGAAAGGTACTGGTGGCTCAGAGATTGTTCTGTGCTGACTGTGATAGTGTCCAGTTGCATTGGCTTGTTTAATAACTCAAAATGCTTGTCAGAGTTTGTCAGATTGCTCTTTATGTCCAGAACCATCTTGCACTGCGGTGTACTGAGCATATGTAATTGTCAATTTATTATTTAGTCATAATCTGATACTCCACATAGAACTATAAGCAATATGAGGATATAAACTAAAATGCTAAAACAAACCCTCTCCTTACTACTGTCTCTTCTAGTTTGCTTCTTTCTAAATAACCATCAGTACTAATAATTTTTGTTGGAAGAGTTAGCTATTTCTATTCTGCTCTCATAGAGGACAATCTTACTGTATTTTGGTTAATACTTCTCCCAGATCTCTCTGCAACACCTGCTAGTAATGTGTAAAAGCATCCGTGGTCTCTTACTCTTCCATGGCTATTTATTATACTGTGTATTAATCACCTTTGGTGCTGTACTTGAGGACTGTTTCATAAGTTGGATTTTCAATAGTTAAACCACTCATACTCTGTTCTGTTTATTGGCTTTTTATGCCTGTACAATTTTTTTATGTAACAAGTGACTTGTGACCTCTCTACAAGATTACACAGCATTTTATTTGATTGAATCAGTTCGTGTTGTGCTTCCAGACCTTTAACTTTTGTTTCCAGATCAGTATATTCACCAAGCCACTGTTCTCCTGTCAGCGTAGCAAAGGTTACAATTCAGTCCTTAGAGCCTCCCACTAAGTACACAGGGAACTATTATTCCCAACTTTTCAGAGACTTTTTTTGCTACTTAAATTTAAAGTGGGGTATTCCACTTGTTCCTGTAACTTAAATCTCACTTTTCTGTAGGGGAATACGTGCAAAACAACGTTAACAACAGGAGAACTTGAGCATGACTTGAGTGAGAATAGGGAGTGCAGAAGGATCAGGCTTGCCTGATCTGACAGCAAACATTGTGATGGAGGGGCTGGGGAGGGACACTTCATCTATTAAAGCCCTTCATGTTAACTTCTACAGAATTATAATGAGATCTTACAGTAAGATCTTTGAGAATCTCAAGGTGATCCTTAGCTTTACTTTCATTCCTTGTCAGACTCCTTACACTTTTGTTATTGTTCTCTTCCTTTCTCCCCCTTTTTCTTGCACTTGTCTTTTCTGCACTTATCTTTTGTGTCCCAGATGGCATATCCCACTCTCCTCCCCCTAATCCCTTTTGCCTGCCAAGATCTCACATCTTTCAAATTCCTCACTAAAACCTACTTCATCAGGGAATTTTTACTCCTTATCCAAGCCAGATGCCTTTCTTGCTTTGAATATTTTTCCATATCTTCTCTCGTCTGTCTTAAGACCTGGATATCTGGCAGTCAAGGATTATCAGTAATTTTCTTTCTTGAGACAGAATGAGAATTCCTTACATATTCACTATTTTGACTGAAATAGCCTGAGGGTCCCTCTATGCTGCTGTTGCCATTCAGCAGCTTCCCCTTCTTTAAAAAAAAAATAAAATTCTTGTCAGGGGCAAGGGAGGGGGCAGGGATGGCCCCTGTGATGACAAGACAATGGCTTTAAGGATCCCAAATTCCTAGGACTTGCTTTTCTATATGGTATAAAATTGCCTGAAACAGATAAATTTCCAAACAGACCACAAAGGCATCTCCTTGATCATACTTTCATAAAAATTAAAAGTGTCCATTCAGTAGTGTTAGAGGGCTAGAAAAGTAGTTGACTGGAAAAAGAAACAGTTTAATTCAAATCTTCTCGGATTTTGCTGTACATTAATTACTCAGGCACCAGCCGCCTTGGAGAACTACATGAAAAATATTACTCTTTCAATCCAAACAAAATACAAATTTAGTAATTGTTTCTGACTATAGCAGTCAGTTTTCAGGGGCTTTGAAAGGAAGTGCAGCAGGTTCACTTCTCTGGTTGATTTTTATTCTCTGTGAAATGCTGACTACAACTTCACTAATGTTGTAATCAACATTTACATACAGATCAAATATTGCTCTTCTTATGTTTCAACCCAGTAATTTTCAATGATGTTGTTTTGGCACCTAACAGCAGTAACATGATAGTGATTCAAGCCCAGAAGGAAAAAGCCTCCGTAATTACCTGTATGATATTTGTCTGGATGATCACAAGTCACTGAACCCATGTGCAGTTATAATGTAAAGGCATAGCAAAGAAATGTCACCATCAGGTCTTTAATACTATGAACACAATTAAAAACTCTCTCAATTGTGGAAGGATGTTTCTTGTACACACAGAGAGATTGTATTAGTACTAACAGTGTGTGCATTGTGGAAAGAAATGCACTCCTGACTTAGACTGAGTCAGTAACCGGGTGGCTGAGGAACAAATAGGACCATATTCTGAAATTCTTCTTAGTTTGACAATTTGCCATGCACTGTGAACTAATGTGCTCTTGTAAGGTAAACCAGACTATGCAATTTATTGAGCCCTTGTTTGCCTCCTTCAAGCATATCTCAAGTGCTTTAGGCAAACACATACATACTGAATTCCTTAAACTTACTATATGCCGAAAGGTGTATCTCTTTACATTTGCACCTTTTGGGAACAGCCTCAGTGTTTCATCAGATTAACCCAAAGCTATACTTGGCTCTGTCATTACTTGCATGACAGTCTGGCCTCTGTTGCTGCTCTCTCTCATGTATAATATACACACGGAAACACTTTTCTGACTCAAGGCTTTTTAAAAAGCAAGAACTTAAAGCCACTACTAGATGCCACATTTTAAGCACTTATGAAACATTTAAATTGACAAAACAAGACTATTTGCAGCTTTGTTTTACCTGTAAATAAGAGAAAGAGTGTCACACAGGAACTGAAATATATTTACAATATTGCTAAGAACAGTTTTAAAATATTTCAGGCATTGTAAAAAATACATATATGCATGCAAGGGTTGGGTTGATCCTTCTCCTATACCCTCTATTCATGTCAGGTTTTCCCTCTCATTGGGTTATATTTCAAAGTTATTCTTTGTTTGGGCTTGCAGTTGCAGGCAGCATAGCCTGGTAGGACTGGATTTGCAGTCTTAGCTGCCAAAGGACACTGTGAGGAGATAAGAACCAACCGCCCACATGGTACACATTCAGAAGGGAGTTGTTTCAGACTAGCCCTAAGAGCCTGCTTCCAAGAGGTAAATGGTTCTTGTGGCTGGATCATACCAGACGCAGGCCAAGAGTATCTTCTGGCTTAGTGTCACCAAAAATTCAACCAGTTTTGCTCCCCTATAATATTCTTCCATGTGAACCAAAGAAGGTAAGTGGAGATGATCAGGAATATAATTTCAGGAATATAATCCTGATCTGAACCAAAATGCAGATGTAGACTTACTGTCATTTAGTTTATTTATCCTTTGAGACTTCTACAGCTGACTTCAGCAAAACCAGAATTTGAACAGTAGCGATTTATGAAGACCCGCACCTGCTTTACATACTGGTTTCAATATATCCAGGTTGTTTTTTCTAATATTATATGTGTCACCAATTTTAAAGTCTTTTGGAGTATTTTGGCATTCTTTTCTTCTCTGCAGCTTATTCCTTTAGGATTTCTTCCCCGCCCCCCCCCCCCTCCAGTATTTGACATTTATTTTTATTTCTGTGCTTTCTTCTGTACAATTGCCTCTGCTAAGTAATCTATGTTAATTATTGCCATGATACATTTTTAATTTTGATTCACTCTTCTTTCTTTTGCTTCTTCTATTATTTTGTTACTTGTTTCTTGATACAGGAAAAGAATGGGGTTTGCTTGACAGTTATGGCTACTGAAATTATTTCAAAAGTATGTGTATAGGATTTGGAACTGACACCTTTCAAGAACAGATAACGTTGAGACCTGTGGAAGGATATACCTGTGCCACAAGTGTTATGTCCAGTTCTCAACTTCATGAAAAAAGGCGTCCAGAGAAGAATGAACGCCTGATACGGTTTTGTTTTAATCCTAATTAAAAAAAAAAAAAAAAAAGAGATAAAAAGGAAAACAAAGAAAAAACACTGACAAGCATATCCAAATGAACAAAACCTCTTTCCTCACAATACTGTACAAATTCTTCATACTTGTTGCTTAAAAATTTGTGGTGTGCTGTATTGTTACTAATGGGCAGACCTTGTACATAAGGTTGTATCTAAGGCTGACCCTCTCTAATAAGAGATGAGTTGTGGCTCTGGATGCAGTCCAGAGCAAATAAGACCCTGTCAGTAGCAGGATATATAATTGCTGTATTTGGTGTCTGTAGACCCCTGTCCAAGAGCTTATCTGGTAGCTGCTGATGGTGAATAGCCGTTGGAGGGTGCTGAGAGCTGTGCTGGCAGAGAATTGTGAAATACCAAAATTGCACAGACCAAGAGACTTTAGAGGTTATGGCCAGCTTGGGATATATATATCTGCAGAGGGCCTTTATGAGAATAAAACGATACATGAAAAAAAGAAAATGAGGTAAACCGATGAAGGGACTCAATGGACTATAGGGAGGAAACCATCCAAGTTATAAGGAGGCATGTAGATACAGGTAAATGGAGCAGGTATGAGTCACAAAAAAGAGTGCCTTCTCTTCTTTCCCTTTAATATTTCTTGCTTGTTGTCTGTTAAGACTTTTTATATACTTATTGCTAGAAAGCCAGGTTTTGGCTCTTCGCAAATTGTCCAGTGTTCCGTGTGTTCATATTTTTCCATTTATAATACTGTCAAAGTATTAGGGACTTTAGTCTCCATATAGCAAAAATAGTATACTTCTGATGGCCTAAACACACCATTAAGACAGTAGTGCCTCTTTATGGATATAAAAAATGTACTATGTAGTGCCTAGTGGCTGAAAGACTAATGAAAGAACCAATATTAGGTTTTGAAGGTGGATTTTAATATTGTTTAATACTATCTAGATTACATTTGTGTAGTATGATGAATACATTCAGTAGTGTAAGTAATATATCTAGAAAAAGTTTATTATTTTTAAAGACACAGAAAAGTATCTATCTGCTAATTACTCATAAGTGCTTTTGTTAAGGCCACAAAAAAGAGAAAATGCAGAGAGCTTGCAATCTAACATTTATAAAAGCACATAAATTCAAACTGTACCAATAGAATACATTGAAAAAAGAACGTTTTCATAGTACTATAGAGACCTTCCACTGAAAATGAAAAATAGTTCCTTCTGAACATGAATTTCAAAATTACTTAGCTATGTACCAGATATTAAAATTTCCTTTTCTGTTAACTGCATTAGAATTTCCTACATTATTCTTTATATGGTCAATGTAAGCAAGTACCTCTCACACAATCAGAAAGCAAAAAGGTTAATGAATAATTTGGGAAATGAATTTTTTCAGAATTGAGATTGCCTTTTCAGACTCATTTGAAGATGTCAAATTCTGCACTTCAACAGCATTAAGAGTTCTTCTGTGGGATTTTGATTGCGACGGTCTTAACTTCTGTGTACTCATGAAGACCATATTCTCCCCTAGATAAAAGAGAACCAAGAGCAGTATTTATGCTAATGCTTTTTATATGAGTTATGTCCTGGATGGAATTTTCAGTGGTGCTCTGTAATTGGCCAGATGTATAGCAAGTATACTGGACATATTTGGGAGACATCTGTGCAACTAGACTGCTGCTGGAACCCTTTTTAAAAGCTATAGCAACTGTCTTTCTTAGAAAAGTAGGAGAGATTGCAGTTTCATTTCTGCACAAAAGAATGGCATGTAATCATTTTAGTGCATATCTAAACTGGGTGCCTGTGCAGTAAATCGGGCACAAGTTAGGTCTTCACAAATACGCTCGACATGTTATTTGCAAAGGCTTTCCTCTGCTGTCAAGAGTTTTCTTCAGAGTCAAAGAATTTGCACTTCACCTCAATTAAATGGGGGACATAATTAATCCACTATGATATCTCCCAAACAGTGAAAAACACTTAAATCTTGATGACTTATTATCAGCATGATTCCACCTTTACATTTTACACGATGAGATGAAGCTTGCTTGCGTGCCTAGATGCTTGACATCTGACACAGTCAAGCTATTTAGACATAACTTGATTGTTTGATAGAGTAAGGGATTGCTACACTAAAATGTTATCCAGTTCTTACTGCCATTTTACTAGATACATGTGTCTACAAAACAAATCTGTGCTCAGGACTCCTGTGCCGTCAAAAATGTTTACCGATTCTTTTCATTTTTGAAGAGGCATTCTGTTAGTACATGACATTCAGTAATTTAATTCTTAATGGTATTATCATTGCAAGAATTATACAGGGGATTTTATTCTGGCATTCAAGGAAGTCAACGGCTAGATGCACTGATTTTCTGAATATTTCAGTGCAGTTGTTTCCCACATATTACTGCCTCTCTTAAAATCAATGACACAGGTTTTCTTCCTTGCAGTTTTGTAAGGAATATTTTTATTGGTCCACTAATTGTGATTTTGAACAAAGCATTAGGAAAAACTTAATTTGCACAAAAGCTTAGCTCCTTCAGAATGCACGGTTATAGACAATATTACAGTGTTCCTGTTATTTCCAGCAAATAACCCCCCAAAATATTCCTGCAAAAGGCTGTGATTCAGAATCAATGATCTCCCAGGTTTTGGCATCCAGGAAATGCAAAACAGTCTTTGATAGTAATGGCCTAAATTATTTGGGGTTTTTTGCATTCACATTTTCTAAAGCTTTCAGCATTGGCATGACTCTGTTTCCTTTGAAATCAGCAAGAGCTTTGACATCAGGAGCAGACTGAGACCAGTTAAAGTAAGCATGAGAACCCTAGCCTTTATCTCAAAAAAAAAAAAAAAAAAAAAAAAAAGGGGGAAAAGGAAGCTCTGAAGCCCTTAACCTGCACATACATTTTTAATTACTTCCATTATTCTTTACCATTATACCATAAAAGTGTTATGTATTTGGCTTAATAAAAGGGAAAATTTACATGTTTTGATTTATATTCATTGTTTTAAAAATACTTCATTGTTCCCAGATATATGGCATTTTTGACAAAAGACTGCTTGTGATTTATGTTCCAAAACCCTCCAGAAGACATAATCCTACATAATATAATGAACATGTATGACATCAAATGTTTCAGTACATAACAAATTAAATGATTCTTTTACTAATGTAAAGGTCAAGATGAATACAGGTAAGGCAGGACATGATTCAAATTGAAACTGGACTAAACCTTAGAAGTTTGAAAGAATTTCATTAGCTTGTCATTTCTGCATAGTTCTCTACTTCTAATCTAGCGAAAGACCAAAGGTCCAGGGACTACTGAGGACTAATTTTGTCATAACTTTTTACTAAGCTGGACATACTGCAAAAATATTGTTGTCATCACAAAACTTTGAAACTGAAAACTCTTGTTTAAATCAAAACTTTTGAAATGTCTTGTGCTCCCAAAACCTCAGCATTTAAAGGAGATTCCACAAACTACACACATAAGTATCTTCATGCAGATGACAAAATCTGTACACCATAAATATAATGATCAGTTTGGCATATCAGTAGATCACAAGCTACTAAAATCAGTCATTTTGATAAAATGTGTATCTAAGTAACATTCTTATTTGTTTTATAGAGGAATTGTTTGCTTGACATTGTCTCTGACAACATGAAGCCTCTAACACTATATAGACTAATTCGACAAAAAAAATCAAAATAGGCATCCTAGTTATGAATATTTAAAGTTGAGTTTTGGAATTCCACTTTGCAGTTCCTGTGAACCTACCTTTAAAAAAGTGTTTACTTACATTTCTCGTCCATTTCCTGACATCTTAAACCCTCCAAAAGGACACTGAGCAGACATTGCACTATAACAATTGACCCTGGAAGTTCAGAAAAATTATTTTTAACAGTGTGAAATGACTTTTCTTACTTCTGAAAAATCAGTTTTTTTCTTTTGACTGTAAAAGACGTGATAATATTCACAAACTCTATCTAAGTAATGAATTTGCAAAAATATATATGTTGAAAGTTCAGAGAAACAGAGCATTACCAGAAACTACAGCTATGATCAGGGTTCTAATGCTCGTCAAGGATCTTCAAGCAAAATGGCAGTCACGTGTTTCTCTGATAGTTATGATAAAATTCCTTCCTAACTAGTGCATAAACTCTCAAACTGAAGACTAGTCACAAGTCTTCTGCAGGTACACTTCCAACAGACAAATCCAGCACCACTTCAGTATATAGTTAGGAAAAATTGATACTACTCAGTGTTAAACCATATTCTATATTGTGGTTGAGAACAAAAATATAGTAATGAGTAAAAAAAGGAATTTTACAGGAGAATTTATAGTATGAAGAGTTTTGGCAGAATGTCCATCTTTCTCTTCAACTGAGAAGTTATTTTTATCTTGCAACATTGTCAAATCAGATATTATCTATTTCATATCATACAATTTCTGCTGCTGTTAATCTACTGGTTTCAACAATAGATGTTCTGCTCATAGTTAAAGATTCCTAGACAGACCAGCAATGATGTAAATGCAAACCCCAAAGACTCCACTTTAATTTTGTTTTTTTTTTTTTTACATTTAAAAGATACCAACTCCTAAGTCAAAACTGTTAATTCATTTTTATAAAGGATATGCTTTTAGGTCACAGGACCTGGGCAGGAATTTGTGCTGGCTGCAAATTCTTTCAGATAGAATGTAAATAGGACATAGATTTTGTGTTCAAGTAAAATTAGTTGTTCTCTTTTTGTTGCATTAAAATAATTGAGGGAAATGCAGGTCATGGTCAGTGATAGTCATTAGACTCAGTCTGCTATTCCTCCAAACTTTCACTCTTGCATCTCTCAGCCTTTGCCTTTCCAGGTCCATGTAGGCTGCCTCTTTCTTTCCCACTGCTGGAAATAGTTGTTCCTATAGCAGCTGTCTCCTACTTGTGTTTCCTTCCTTTTTTTCAACCACATTTTATCAATCTTTTCCATCACAGGTGGATGTTCTGACCAGGTTAATGGCCACAGAACTTCAGATAATTAGTTCCTTTACACAGTATACGCAGCAATTTCTGCAAATTAAGTATGTATTGGGCTATGCCCAGGTCCTGAACTGAAAGGAAAGTGGCACTTACTGTATTTCCTTTTGTTTTCTTTCCTTTTTAGCAAGCCAATTTCCTTTTTTTCTAGTAAGTTTACAAGACAATTTTGTGAAGACTTACAGGAAGTAGTTATTTAATAACATCTTAAGTATGGAAAGATGAAGGGAATGGAAGCACACGAAGATAACATTAATCTACCTCTCTAAAGATGTTAAGGAATTCAGATATAAAAATATACCACCCAAGAAAGTGTTAAAATGTCCTACAAGTACTGCCATTGTCACCTGCAGTTCTGAAGGAATATTTAAAACCCCATTACTTACCATACTATTCCAGCCTGAAGAGCAGCTGCAAATGTCAGTGCTTTATCAATGTCTTTGGTAAAAACTGCTGCTGCTAAGCCATAGGTAGTATTATTTGCCCTCCTGATAACTTCATCTACAGTTTTAAACTTCATGATTTGTTGAACAGGTCCAAATATCTGTTTCAGACACATGCAAACATGTAAAGTGGATTAAAATAGCTTATTATCGTAAATTATGTATATTTTAAAATTTTAGTTCTGTCAGATGGCCTTATTCCTGAATTCATTCAGTCAGCAGTGTACATCTCAGAACAGAGTCCTAAAAAGCATTATAAATTCACATAAAAGTCAGATTTTTGTAGCATGGAGCAAATCAAGATAGTATATTGTAGAATGATTAATAAAACAATATAAAAATAAATAAATAGAAAAATAAATAATGAAAACAATTAAATAAAGATGGAAAGACACTCACCTTAAAGGTAGTTAACACAGAGCCATGGTGTGTTACGTATCTACACTGGTTACCAGCAAACTGGTGTTTTCTTGTGTGGAGCTGAGAAGGGCATTCAACTTTACCTTCCCCTAAACTTCCTATCAGACCTTTATCTCTGCAGTTAGCTACACAACTGGGCAAATATTCCAAGTGAAACAAATAATTCTGCTTTCCATATGGGTGTTATGCGAGATAATAGTCTCTCAAGGCTTGGCTTTCCCACTGCTGCTGCTCCATGTTCTCAGTCAGAGGTGCCCATGCCCACCACACAGTGCCAAGACTGTGCAGGGCAGGGGGGCATTAGCACATCTGATTACTGCTGTTCCCATAGATTGTGATCTTTTAATTTGATTTTCCTAGAAAGTGTTTAGTGCTAGCTTCTAACTGGAGTTGCAGGGATTGATTTACATAGCTCAGAAAACCACTGAACATTCCCTCACTGTTCAAGCTGTGAGTTGCAGAACTTGGATATCTAAATTGCCTTGGCTCTCTGAGGTTTCTTTATTCAAAACACTCAAAATAGTGTGAGAAAAACAGCTCTTGTACTGCTGACCCAAAGGAAACCAATAGATCTGTGAAGAAACATACATCTCTGAAGTTTCCTACCTGCCTCCCAGACTGACAGAAACAATGTAAATTATTTCTCATACAGTTCTTATCTGTTTTATAGCTCTCTCCCCTTGACAATTAAGTCTGGATGTTCTGGTGTTCATTTTAACTCAGCCTGTTGACTCTTGCTAGGTACATTCAGCAGACTGCATCAGCAGTATCACTGGCTATATAAAGCAACACCTAGATTTGTAACAGTTGTGAAGGAGCTTTCTGGTATGAAGAAGTATAAAGGACACAGAACTGCAGCAGTTGTTGATCAAGATGAGTGTGAAAAAACAGAGAAGAGGTCATAACTGGACTTGGAGGCTGTGCTTACTGAACTGTTTTTCTCAATGGCATAGCAGCTCTGCACTCCTCACTCCTGTTCGTTGCAGATGATCACTGATGCCCTGGCACTGCCACCTTAGCTGGGTCAGTAGAAGCTCTTTCAATGCTGTGTAAACACGTGCAAACTGATCCAGGTTAAATAACCCTGCAGAGGCAAAAGTCTGCTTTGCTGTATTTCCACAAACAAAATGCCTGTGGAAGCACAATCAAACTATTTCCTTGGTGCCTGTTGTGTCCAAACCCCAACTTAAGTGGCTCCTTTTAGGCAGTGCAAAGAGTGGACAAGCTGTGCCTTCATAATCTGCCTCTCTGTTCAGGTTACTGGAACTCTCAGATGTGAGACATGGGCAGTATGGTGTGATGTAAACAATCCTAACCTCAGCATTTTCTTATCTACTGCCAGTGTATGCTGGAGTCTTCGTTGGCAGGTCAACCTACGTACTCCTCCTGAGTTGGTGAAACCAGCATTAGAAATTAAGAAAAGCATTTTTAACCACCACCAGAATAGAAGAACAGATTTACTGAGTGTTTTTATGTAGCCACTTGATCTTCTAAATGGATATTTTGTACAGACATTCAAACAGACAATCTCCAGTGAGAGTACAGACTGCCAAGAATTTATTTACCTCTTCTTTGGCGATGCGCATATCATCTGTAACATCTGAAAAAACTGTGGGCTGGATGAAGTAACCTTTGTCTCCCCATCGACCTCCTCCACATTCCAGTTTGGCTCCTTCTTTTTTCCCACTCTCAATTAGCTCCAGGATTTTTTGAAACTGTTCCTTATCAATCTAAATGAAAAGATATCACAAGAATGAAAACAGCACACACTGATAATAACTGTTCACCTAACTCATTAACCAAAACCTAACAATGTTCCAGCTTTATTCAATTGCATGTGTTGAAGTCGAACAGCTGGAGACTCCTGTAAATATTCTTGTCACTAACTTTTCAAAACTTTCCAGGCTTTTCTCAAATAGGCTAAAAATCAGAAGTTTTGACATAGAAGATTCAGCTGTAAAGGGATTGATACCCTTGTTTTCTTTAGTTAAAAAAAATAAATTAAAAAAATCTATAAAATGAGTGTGTTTCATACTTCTTCCAGTACTCTTGCGAAGCACTAATAGTTCAACAAATTAAAAATTGTTCAGCTTGATTCTGAAAAATTTGCAGAGGTCTTGATCTAACCAGCAAGAGTCTTCTGAGCTTCACTAGGTCTGGCAGACTGGCCATACTTTTTTCCTAAACTATTAAAGGAGGTTAAAAAGCAACAATAAGATATAACTGCAATTCAATGCTGTTTTGAGATAATTCTGATTTAATAGTGGAATAAAGTTTTTTATATTTGTGGATTGAGAAGCATAAATGACAGATTTTTTATGGTATGAAGCCAATCTCTGCCCCAAGCCTACCAACAAATTCAATATATGCCAAGCTTATTGCAGTTTGGCTCTATAACATAGCAAAATGATGGGTCTTTGGTTGAAGGGGTTTATGGTGGCAGTACAATAGGAGCTTGTATTTCCCTAACACCTTCCAATTTCCAGTGGCAAATTGGATAAAAAGAAATAGTGTAAATAGGGACTAGAAAAAGATCACATATTGGTTCCTCTCCTCCCCTCTCCAAGTCAAGAAATCACCACTTCAGGCCTGAAGGGAAATTGTGCACAAAACATTTATATCACCAAAAACTCAGTGGTAAAGTTTGTTTGGTAGAAGCCCCTAACACCCCTTTTTTTTTATTTGTTTGTTTTTGTTTTGTTTTGTATTGTTGTTGTTGTTGTTATTGTTCCATTTTTGTGATTCTTTCCTTCACTCTTTCAGGCCTTCAAGCACCGGCTCAGGAAGATAGTGGGATTATTTCTAGGGGAACTCTTGTGCAGAAGCTTCTTCTCTGTGATCATACCCGTCAGTTAGCAGAGTAGGTGTACATCTTATTCTCCTATTCATGCAATAAAAATTTCTTATTTCAGTTTAAAACACGTTTTACCATGGTTATAGAATGCAACAATATTTTCAAAGATTCTGGGGCATCCTAGATGCATACTAGATTAAACAGCTATTCAGCTAAAGCTATGATAAAAGTTTGTATTTATAGGGATATGGATTCATAAGGATATCTATAAGGAGGTAATTTTTAGTTCACTGCCTTTGTCATTTTTTAAAAAACAATTGTCTTACTGCTTACTGAAGACATAAAACTTCTGCTACCCTGGTGGCCAAGTATCTCTTGTGCATAAACACCTTGAAGAGAAGATGAGGTTTAGATGACACAGGTCACATTGCTGTCAGTACTACCTTTGTTATTATAATCATCATAATTTTTCTTCATGTGTGAATTAGCATATTTATGATCTTTTGAATTCCATTAGGGTCTTTGGCTTTTCTTTTGTGCCTGCTGTGTAAAGCCTTACCCAAACTTGCTGCCTGAGGCAGGTGCTGCCCCAGAGGGCCTGGGAACTGGAGGACAAATATGGCTTTTGAGGAGGCTCTATGACAAAGGAGCACAGTGAATATGCCTGATACAGGCTGTCGGGTTTTGTTTCTAGAAAGAATTAGTCAAAGCACAACATGGAATTTAAAGACAAAGAGAGATGTTTAACAACTACCACAAAAGAAATGCACCTAAACAGCATGGTTAAAATTTTTGATTAAATGGGATCATATCAGTTTTGAAAGGAGGAACTTTACTAATGTGAAAAAAATTAAGATTTCTGCTAAAGCTCCTAAGAAGAGAAAGAGGTCAAGAAAGGCAAATGATGAGACTGTGGTTATCACAGACTTTAAAATGTCTCCAATAATGCTTTTTTTTTTTCATGTTTAACCTTCTTTTTTTTAATAAAAGCTTACTTTAATCTCTCATTTAAGTTCTTAGCATGAATTTCAAACTCAGAAAAGCCACAATAACATAAGAATAGATTCCTGTAAGTTTTGTATAAGCTGTACAGCAGACACTTGTTTGAATCTTCCCATCCTCTGGTATTTAAATTTATTCAGCTGCACATATTAGCTTGTTAGCAAGACACATTACACAATATCAAAATAACATCCTTAGTATTTTTAAATTCTCCAAATCCTGTGTGGCTTGGAATGCATTTTTCCGATTTACTTGGTGTCTTTGATTACATAAAATGACTGTGATAACCAATGAAGAACACATTACATTATGAGATGTGCAGGAATTGCTTTGTCTCCAGCTTTTGCTTTGTCTCCAGTAGCGTTCCTTGATTCTGTGGCAATCAAATATGTACATAATAACTCTGCCAAGAAAGTATATATCCTGTTAGTACAAGCTGATATGGGAATAAGACTCTAGATGAAAACTAATTTAACGATGCTCTAATGTGATCCACTGAAGCCACAGCATTGTGAAAACTATGCTTTTTAATGTTGCATTTTAGCATTCATTTATTAGGAAATCTGTTGGTATAACCTTTTAACATAAGCAGAAAAAAGTACAGAATGATGCGTTTCAGTTCTGTAATATTCTAAAACTGAGAGCAGCATAATGAAAGACTAGCACCTTGAAAAAGGGGAAAACCCCCGTGATTATATTTTATTTCATCAAGCTACTCACTTCTAGTGGCACTATTTCAATATAATGTTACCAATCTTTGATCACACTTGTGCAGCTGTTGCTCTGCAGCTTTCTCAAAACATTTAAATTCTATATAATTGTTCCCATTCCATAACAAAAGGAACTAGAAAAGAGAAAGGAACCTCACCCTTAGGCCTATGATAGTGGCATGACCAGCCATCACTCCAGTTTCTTCCTCCTGTTCCTCCAGACTAACCACTAGACAACTGTACTTATTCTTGGAACTAATGCAACAGTAGGTTTAGAAGTATATTAAACTGTGATATCATGTCATGATTATATTGGAAACATGTAACATTACTTACTTGAGGGCCTTGCTGTACATCAGGCAACAGAGGATCCCCAAGAGTATACTTCTTTGCTCGTTCAATGCTCCGACGAACAAACTCGTCATAAATAGACTCTTCCACAAAAATCCTAGATCCTGCTATACAACACTGTCCCTGGTGGTAGAACAGACCAATATGGGCAAATTCCACAGCAGCGTCCACTGCAAAGAAATGCAGAGTTCACCAGATCATAAACCTGAATGGTCACGTCATAAATTTTTTACAAACCATGGTCAATTCATATAATTTCCATTTTTAGCACTTTTTATTTTTATGGCCCTTTAAAACAGATATTGATCCTTTGACTTATGTCAAAAACTACTCTTATCAAGCATAGCACAGTACATGTAAACAAACACACATTCAGCTCTTCTGTGTGAAATGTAGATTCAACATTATTTGCCCTATCAGCAGTAACAAGTGGAGTATTCAGCTAGAAAGTATAAGATCCATCTAGCTGCTTTTCATTCTGCATTCATGTTGTATTAGGATGATCCTTAATTACGGTAAGGGTAGACAGGTTGTCAGAGGTTCATATCCTTTCAGGAGCCACCAATTTTTGATGGTTATCTAACTTAAAACTATGGCGTGACAAGAAAACATTAAAACTTACTCCTTCATTAAACAGGTACAAATAATTTACTGACAAAGAAAATAAAAAGAACATGGGGCTTGCAAAAGTAGTAGGTTTATATAATAAAAATGCTACTAACAGTCTGCGTCTGCAAATATAATGTTCGGACTTTTTCCTCCAAGTTCCAATGTAACTCTCTTCAGATTGCTCTTCCCTGCTGCTTCTTTAATCAGTTTGCCAACCTAAAAGGTAGGGAGACAACAGCTTTATCTCAAAAAGTTTATTATGACCTCAATAACACTTCTCTGAGTTCCTCAGAAGTGAAAATCAGTTCACAGTTGGCTGGTATCCCAGTAACTGTAGAAATGAAAAATAAATGTAAAAAATTAAAAAAATTTAAAGAGTCAGGTTGTAGGTGACTTGCAGTCTACAAACCAGGGATGCTTCCCAGAAGTGTTTCCCCCGGGACACACTCATGTTAACTGCTAAAGATGTCTGGTGGGTTTTTCGTTACCACCACTCTATTTGCTTGTGTCTGTCATCTAAAGTAAGCACTGATTCCTGCTCAGCCAGTTACTCCCATTAGGTGAGAAGTTCCTCTGTTTTATACATGGAAAAGCCCTTTGATACACAAAGTGTATGAGAGAAAAAGTAGTTAACTGCTCTGCCTGTATAGCCAACTCTTCCTTACTCCAATTTCTCCCTTAGAAGAAAGAAGAGGAAATGGACACTGTGAGGCAGAGCCCCTACCCTGCTTCTTTCCATTGATAGCATAATTAAAGCAACTACTTTATATGAATTGTCCTGGAAAAAACTGAAGCAAAAGAGTGCTTGTAGCCCTCATGGCTTTAACCTGCAACTGCTCATTTGAAGCAACCATCAAATAATTTCCTCCAGTCTCCCTGCCCATCTTCCTGTTTTAATTTCTCACTGCTAAACTACACTGTTACAGGAAGAGGACTGTCACAAAATTCTGTGAATACACTATCTGGTCCATCTGCCTTGGAGGGGCATGGACACTGGAAGCCATAGTTAGTACTGTCCATTCGGAACACCCATGGGATATTTCTCATACATTGCCTTTTAGATTATTTTCTTTTTATCCCCATTACTTAAGAGCTAGAAGTTTCTAAGAGTAAACACAGCTCTTGCTGTTGGTGTATACTGATCCTTGACATTAGGCAATGATATTTATCTTTGGAGTGTATATCCAAGAAGTTAAGAGACCAGCTGGCAGCTCTTCCACATAGCGTGCATACAGAAAGATAATATAATGTACTGTGTTAAGGATACAGTTATTTAATGCCTGCACTGAGAAATCTTCAGTCATACCACTCACAGTTCTTCAGAGTGAATGTTAGGAAAATTGAACAGAAATTACTTCCCTTCCAATTATTAAACTGATATGTATTCAAATACACTTCTGAGACCACCTAGATGATCATCAGTATCATTCAAATACCAAAACGCCACCACCCTACCTAAAGATGTGCAGAACCAGGAATGAGATTTCTGAAGTACCTTCCTACTATCCTGCTGTTGTTAAAAATAAATAGAATGGAGCACAGCCTGTTTCACATTTCGCATTTAAAAAAATAATTATTCTTATAAAAAGAAGCAAACAGTTATGAAAATGTTATCTTTTTAAAGGACAAGACTTAAACTAACCTTGGTATACTAGAACTTACTGTATCTCATGGGGTGCCTCTGTTTGAAGGGCTTTCTTGCAATACAAACACTGTTAGATATGTTTGAAGTTAATAATAACCAGCAAATCATTAAACAGACTTTGTTTAACAAACCAGCAGCCAAAAGAAAGAAAAAAGTTAAAATAATTACACAGAACAAGTTAGATATTAAA
This sequence comes from Falco punctatus, assembly GCF_963210335.1. NCBI lineage: Eukaryota > Metazoa > Chordata > Aves > Falconiformes > Falconidae > Falco > Falco punctatus. Next base: position 39,403,041 of record NC_137586.1, on the reverse strand, counting down.
TCATCACTGGGAATCAGAGGGGTACATTTCCTGCTTATATTTTCTTGTATTCGTTATAGTACCTCTGTAGAGCCTGTGAAAGCTACTTTATCTACATCCATGTGGTGAGAAATTGCTGCTCCCGCGGTGGGTCCAAACCCTGGTACAATGTTCACAACTCCAGGTGGAAATCCTACCTGAATTGGAGGAGAGAACCCTGTAAATCTGGGGAAGGATAATGACTAGAAGCACATATCCATACAGTCTTACTTCCCTTTTCAGTTCTCCAGCTACTTTTTCCTGGTCATACAGTTATTCTCAGCCCTAGAGCCCAAAATGTGTTCATTCTCTCATGATTTACACCCTTTCCCCCCTCACCTGTATTTTAGGCTATTGAACTGGCTCTTTTTGTTTTTTTTTTTTTTTTTTTTTTTACAAAAAGAACATTTTATTTCCGTTCTTTTTCAGTGCCATTGCCAAGAATACATTTATTTTTTCTTTTCTCCCCCAGTCAGATGTACAAAGAAAAAGATTGCTTAGTCTCATGCCTGCCTCCTAAAAGCTATTTGAAATATCTGGTGTGCTTGCTGACTTTTGCTCATTACCCCTTATGCTAGATGGAATTTAATTAATGATCTGCTGACTTACACTGAAATTCTATTAAGAAATATGATGGAAAACTCACTTCAAACTCAATGTCTTTGCTTTTTCTTCTGGATGTGGGTTGAAAGTAGAGAGTGGGCAACATGAGAGTTTACAGAAAAAAAGAGGCAGATCAGGTACCAAGCATGAAAAAGCTGGCTACCTGAGATAGCCTGCAAATTTTCTATTTAAAGAGGCTTTTCCTGTGGGTCAAGTCAAACCTATAGCTTCCCACCAATTCTGTATTAGATATGTTCCATCCATAGGCAAAAGAAGTTATTTTCTTCCAACAGCTTGTCACGATGTGTGAACTGGGACTGACTTCCCAGTAGCTATGGAGCAGCTATGGGATCTCAATGGCACTTGCAGAGAAAGCATAGAATTAAAAGACCAAAGAAGTGCGTCTCCTGTATTATCACTGAAATGAATCTCTTTTTAGCACTAAACAGGACTTTGGAATTACATGCAAAGATTCCATTCTTATTTGGAAAATGATCAGTTTCAGCTGGTGAGTTACAGCTCTTAAACCTCATGTCCTGTGTTATGGATACCAGACAATTACTTTGAGCAACTTCTGTCCCTTGCATGTTCATGCTCAGATACATTCTGTCCATGATTTTTATGCTCTTTTAATGTTCCAGATTAATATTTACCCTGGAAATGATAAGACAATGAGGTTCCTTCCATTTGCTTTGCATTGTGTTTCATAATTTGCAGAGAAACGAATATTTTTCATGGGACTTACACACACTGTTTCACTTTGGGCATTTAATTCTCATGTCTGTATTAGAAGCTCTTCTCTACATATTAGCAAATGACTTTTGTGAGGACTACTAAGAAAGACAGTGAGGATTAACAAAAGTGACTATATATATTTTTTAATGTGGACAGATGAAGAATAGAAAGTTAAATTGTATCTTCAAGTAGTTTCACAAAAAGTCTAAAGCAGTTACTGAAGTGATCTTTGAGGTTTTGATCACTATCAGGACTTTGGGCTCCAACATTGGATAATCTGGGTATAAATTAAAAGTCAGCTAGATTTGGGGGAATAAATCTTGAAGGACTTGATAAGAATAATATTTGGGTTTTTTAAAGCTATATATAAAAATATATTATATATATACTTTATATTTTGTTATATATAAAATATAACAAAATGTTTAAGCTTCTCAGTTAGTTGTAAATGAATGGCTAAAATGAGATTTATCTTGCCTTTTACTAAAAATGCTCTAATATTATACCAGTCATTACCATACTGTTGTAAGTGTGCATCCAAAATGAACCACTGTTCACATTCCCACTTCTGAGCTCTCCTTTCAGGAACTTAGAATACTAGAATAGATAGTTCATTATGCTCAAAGCAGAACTGAGTTACTTTCCTACAAAGTTGCTTTTTCAGAGAAATATACCCTCTGATACATATCGTTAAAAATTAATGGAGAAGGCATCATAAAACCATAGAATGGTTTGAGTGGGAAAGGACTTAGAGACCACCTAGTTCCACCCCCCCTGCTTTGGGCAGGGATACATTGCACTAGACCAGGTTGCTCAAAGTCCCATCCAACCTGGCTGCCAACACTTCCAGGGTTGGGGCATCCACAGCTTCTCTGGGCAACCTGTTATCTCTGATATTGTTTTTAAAGCATTCTTCCCCTGTGATATTGTCTAATAGCACTTACTATGTGATGTAATTACAGCAGGACTTGGCTCCTTCCTGATAGTCATTTAGTTTCTGTGAAATATGAACGCGTAACCAGGTTAGGCAGCCCAGACAGGATTAAAGCTGGCCAGAGAAATCCAGGGCAACAAGAAAAGCTTCTATTAGTATATTGGTTATAAAAGGAAGACTAGGGAAAACATGAACTCCTTCCAGAAGGAAACATGAGACCTGGTTACCTGGGACATGGAGAAGGCGGAGGTACTCAATGATGTTTTTGTCTTGGTCTTCACTGGTAAGTGCTCCAGCTACTATAGGAGAACATCAGGTTCAAGAACATCTAAGGAACATGAAGGTGACAAGTCCATGGGATCTGAAGAGATGCATTCACAGGTCCTGAGGAAACTGATGGATGAAGTGACTAACCACTATCCATCATATTTGAGAAGGTACTGTAGTCCAGTGAAGTTCCCACTGGTTGGAAAATGGGAAACAAAATCCCCATTTTTAAAAAGGGAAATAAAGAAGACCTGGGAAACTACAGGCTAGTCTCACCTTTGTGCAAGGTCATTGAGAAGGTCCTCCTGGAAGCTGTGCTAAGGCACATAGAAGATAAGGAGGTGATTGTTGACAGCCAACGTGGCGTCACTAAGGGAAATTCATGCCTGAAAAATCTTGTGGCCTTCTGTGATGGAGTTACAATGCTGGTGGATGAAGGAAGAGCAACCGATGTCATCTACCAGGGCTTGTGCAAAACATTTGACACTGTCCTGCACAATGCCTTTGTCTCTAAACTGGAGAGATACATTTTTGATGGATGGACCACTTGATGGGTAAAGGAATTGGTTGGATGGTCACACACAAAGAGTTGCCATTGATGGCTTAATGTCCAAGTGGAGACCAGTGATGAGTAGCATTCCTCAAGGGTTGGTATAGGGACTGGTGCTGTTTAACACCTTTGTCGGTGACATGGGCAGTGGCATTGAATGCACCCTCAGGAAATCTGCTGATGATACCAAGCTGTGAGGTGTAGTTGACATGCTGGAAGGAAGGGATGCCATCCAGAGGCACCCTGACAGGCTTGAGAGCTGGGCCTGTGTGCCCCTCATGAAGTTCAACAAGGCCAAGTGCAAGATCCTGCACATAGGTCATGGCAATCCCAAGCACCAATACAGGCTGGGTGGGGATGGACGGAGAACATCCCTGAGGAGAAAGGCTTGGACGTGCTGATGGACAAGAGGCTCAGTACGGCCTGGCAATGTGTGCTTGCAGCCCAGAAAGCCAACCATATCCTGGGCTGCATCAAAAGAAACATGGCCAGCAGGCTGAGGGAGGTGATTCTCCCCTTCTGCTTTGCTCTTGCGAGAGCCCATCTGGAGTACTGCGGTCAGCGTTGCAGTCCCTGACATAAGAAGGACATGGACCCGCTGGAGTCAGTCCAGAGGAAGACCACAAAGATGATCAGAGGGCTGGAACAGCTCTCTGATGAAGACAGGTTGAGACATTTGGGGTTGTTCAGCCTGGAAAAGAAGGCTCCAGGGAAACCATATAGCAGTACATATTCTGGTACCTAAAAGGGGGCCTATAAGAGGGCTGGAGAGTGACTTTTTGGAAGGGTGGAATGAGGGCAAATGGCTTTAAACTGAAAGCGGGTAGATTCAGATTAGGTACTAGGAAGAAATTCTTTACTGTGAGGGTCGTAAGTTGCTGAAACAAGTTGCCCAGAGAGGCTGTGGATGCCCCACCCCTGGAAGTGCTCAAGGCCAGGCTGGATGGGGCTTTGAGCAACCTGGCCTAAGAGAAGGTGTCCCCTGCCCATGGCAGGGGCGTTGGAACTAGATGGTCTTGGAGGTCCCTTCCAACCCAAACCATTCTGTGATTGTATGATTTTATGGTTTAGTTTCTGTGAAACATTATGAATGACCATAGAGTATGTTCTGCTAAATGTTTTGAAGGGGAATAATAAAATGTGCTGAGTCATTTGCATTAACACTCTGCAAGGTTGCTGCACTGGTGATTATTGGTGTCTGTGCCAACTCTTCAAACATGTTGAGTACATTTGTTGATTTTACTGGGAAACAGGATAGCTGAACTCTTTAACTGTTCTTAATTGGGTGTTTCCTGGGCTAGGCATGATAGTCAATGCAACTTTTGAGACACTTGAGAAACTACCACACCCCTTATGTTCAATAACACATAGGGTATTCTCCCAGTTTCTGTGTGAAGAGTGTTCACAAGCTTAGCAGCAGTCACCAGTTTGAATCCACAGTTAATGCTAAACCCAGGTGAATGGAAAGTTTGTTCAAGTAGAAAATAATAACAATTAGTTGTATAAACAGGACCTTTTCTGTGATAACTATGCTAGTGAAGTCATTGCCACCCATCTCTAAGTACTCTGCTTGTTTTCTTTTGACTTTGAATAGTACTGTGCTTTTGTAACACAACTGTTTGCCAAGGAATGGAGTGAACTAAATTGCTATTGTGTTTTTTGTTGTGTATGTGGACTAGGCTGAAATACGTATGCTTTTGCCCTGGATTTGCTTCACTGGTTTAGAGTAAAGTAAGTTCCATAGTGCAAGGCTAGACATGCAATGAGAAGGACTTCCAGAGGACAGCTTGGCTTATAATGACCTCTGGTATTTCAGATGCAGTATACTCTTAATTTCTGAGAAGGGCAAAAAACTCTGTTGATGACTTACCTCTTTAATTAAGGATCCCATGTAAAGTGCAGTCAGTGGAGTTTGTTCTGCTGGTTTGACAACCACCGTGTTTCCACAAGCAAGGGCAGGGGCGATCTTCCAGATGAACATCACCAATGGGAAGTTCCACTGAAAGACAGATGAGAAGGTGTATCCTGTTTCTAACACATCACCAAAATGCTTTTTTTTTTTTTTTTTTTTTTTTTTTAATAGCACAAATTTTCAACTGGGTAGTTGAACTCTTTATTGATTTTTTTCAGAATGGAGATATTTTGAAAAACCAACTGGCAAGCCATGTTATACAATGACCAGTGATTTTGGTATATCTGAGTTGAGGTGATCAGCTCAAGAGACAATAATGTACTCCTTTAACAAAGCCTTACAGAAAGTTGCTGGATTAGTGGTGAAATTGGGATTTTTGCCATTTTAAATTATCAATTCTGTCATCATTCAGTTTTCTAAGGGATACAAGGTAATAACACATAACGTTTTCCCTGCCCTCTTCCCTGGATGTTTCACTGTCAGCTCTCTGTTGTAGTCAGTCCAGCCAGACCATAGAGCAGCTGACTCCTTTGGTCCTCTTATTCAGCAGTATGAGTAACAATGTAGATGAAAGAAAAACAGGTTACCCCTTTGCAAATATTTCTAATAGTTATGGAAGCACTGAGTCCATGAACCTCAATATAAAAGATGCAGTGTGCCTTACCTTTATGAAAGTAGGGAAAACGGTAGTTAATGGTTACCTTATGTCAGAAAGGCTTGGAGGACTATACATGCAACTGTTCTTTATCTGTCTCCTTATCTAATTTCATTTTCACCCCACCCCCAAAAATAATGGGAGCACAAATAACACAAATTAAGGGATCACAGGGTTTTCTGGATCTTTATCATTAAAATGGAAATGTGGGCATGGAAGGGAAATAGAAATTATGAACTAGCAAAAGTGTTCTGCAGCGTTCACACCATTGGTTAATGTAAAAATGTCCAACTGGGTGGGTTCACATTTCAATGGGCAGAAAATAAAGATATACTCAGAAGTCCTTGAACATTTTATGAGGGAAGCTAGTCCTCAACTAATTGCTTATACTTCCAGGATACAATTTTCTTTAGAAGTGGCCATATCTAGTGTTTCTAGTTATTTAGCATATCTTGAGTCTGAGTGCTTTACATGAAATATCTTGTGCCTAGCCTACAAGAGAATCTAAACCAGCTGATTCCCAAGATATCCTGGGGGCTGTATCCAAACTTATTCCAGTGATGTTCTCTAAATCAATGTGGTGGTCTACAGAGATAACAAATTTGCAAGCTCAAATTAGGGACATCAGGAATTTGTGGGACCCACATGTCTGAGCAAACTTGATAGTCAAGCTGAGTATTTCAGGATCTGATAAGCTGGTGAGCAGTTCAGGTCAGGCTGCTCATGCCTACCATGTGCAAAGAGGTGCTTGGACTGGGAGTGTCGAGTGCATATAATCATTTCCACAGCAACCCACTGAAGCTGTCTATACCTCAGAAACAAATTTAAGAGCTCCTCAGTGTTTTGGATGTTCAGACTCAGGCAGGCCTTTTGAATCTTCACATTGCTTCAAAACTGGGAATTTAGACACTTGGAAACATGCAGATCAGTATCACCGTACTTATTGGACGCATTCTTTGTGTTGTTACTTGTACCATCAACATGGTGAATGAGTCTTGGTCATAAACAAAGATCCAGCAGTCTGGATGCTGTACAGAGCAGAACAGATATTCCAGGTCCTGAAGAGCTTATTGCTTATAAGCTTATATTACTCTCTCCTACTTGTTTATTTCTAATTCCTTCTGTTCCAGCAAAACAAAATTCTGTCTTTCAAGCTAATCCACCAGTCAATGTTTTGAGATTTGTTTTCCCTCCATATAGAGAAAGGACAGAGACAAGGCTAGATTGGAGTGACTCATCAAAAACTCCATGCTGCAGAATTTGATGAGTATTCAGGATAGTCTTTATCTTTTGGGATTGGAAATCTTCTGATTGGTAATATTTCACAAATGCATTTACATAGACAAAATTTTGAAAATATTTCCATTTGTTACAGGAACATTTGTATTTTACATAAGTGGCTCTTACTTACAGGAATAATTTGGCCACACACCCCGATAGGTTCACGTCTAGTAAATGTAAAAAAGTTTCCATCTAGGGGAAGAAGAAATAAATTAGATATTCAGGACAAAGCTCTTCTGAGAAACAGTTAAATCAGAAAGAAGATAAAGCTGGATACCAAACTTAGCTGGATACAATTTTGCTTATAAATGATGTTTTCAAAATCTCAGCTATGCAAAAAAGTAACCATAAAGTGCATCTGGATTCAATATCTACTTTCTTCCTAGCTCCAAGGTTTGATTCTGCCAGCCTGACTGACTTTCTGCAGTGATAGCCCTGCTTCTCAGTATGGTATGCACAGCACATCAACGAGCATTCCTCATTGCTTTTTTCTTTTATCACCTTTTTTTTTTTTTTTTTTTTTTTTTTTTGAGGGTACTCTTTTAAAAGCTACTTGCAATCCTAGGTACATATCAGACATTTTTTAATATTAGATCTTAGCTTAAATCAAATCCATTAAGTATAAAATTCTCTTTGATTCAAATAAACATGTGTTCCATTAAGCCTAGTATAGAGATTTACGTGACGGAAAAAAAGTTGGAAGTATTTATCACTCCAGTTTTCCTTAATTCCTTCTTTATTACCATTCTTTGTCCTTCTGAGAGAAGGCAGCTAGAAACAATGTTTTCATAGAGCTGCTTAATGGGAGAGAGAACGGAATGAAATTTCAGAAAATAAAGGAATGTTTCCTTGTTCTTGTCTTTCAGTACTCTTCCTAATAAATTATCCAATAACTGAAACAAATATTACTGTTCATGCTAATCTTAGCTTTAATAAACAAATACCTGGTTTTCATTACTGTATCATTGTATAAACTATATATTGTTATGCAAAAGTAACCTGCCAGACTTAGATGTGCATACAGGCTAAAATCTTTTGTTCAATGAAGTACTTATTAGTGGTGTATAAAACAAGAAATGAATGTGAATAACTGCACTAAATGTTTAAAAGAAGCAGTATGATAAATCTTCAATAATCTGTATAAAGAACTATCTAAAATATTTTCTATTTGAGATACATTTTGTGTTGCACAACATTTACAAATAGGCAGTTTTTTATGGATTACATTGACTTCAGTTGAGTACTTCTGTTATCTCAAAACTACTCACCCATTGGAACAGTATGGCCATGGATTTTATCAGCCCAGCCTGCACAGTAGCGTAATGTTTTGATACAGGCACCTAAATCCATTAGGTAAGCAGTGGAAAAGAGTTTCCCACCATCAATGGCTTCCATTGTCTGCAGAAAACAGCAATTACAAAGTTAATATCAATTATGGATAATAGTTCTCATGCTTGTACTTTGTAATTTAGCTTTTGGTTGTTGAGTTCAGAAGTTTTCAGCTTCAGTACAAACATTTGGATTAATTCCTCTCTGAAGGACATGTAGCATTTGAAAAACCAAAGGTAGCAATATACAAATGAGAAATTTTCATGATCATTCATTCACAGTGAGCTATGTAGATAACATGATCATGATCATGGCACATTTGCAATGATGAGACATCTGAAAAAACCAAGATTTTCCATATCTGAATCAGTTACACTGTTTTAATTTATATTAACTATTCTACAAGTATAGATGAAATGATCAGCTAGGAGACTGTGCAAATAACTGATGAAAATAAAACAGGTGGCTTTCCAATGACACCCAAGGTAGGCAGTAGTCTCCTGGAAACATCAGTAACATTAACTTAGGATCCTGTGATGTTTAATTATTAAGAAACATCTTTCTTGGTGCTTAATGAACCCCTGATTAGCAACTTATATGACCAAGAAGACTCAAAGCATGGAATAAAATACCCTAAATATACCTTGAGTGTTTGATGTGAAAGGGAGAGGTCTGAGCTATCAAGTACACTCAACTGAGAAAAATTCACTACGAAAAATAAATGCTTAGAAAAGACTCTCTTTTATTGGCTAATCTTTAACTGAGTGAACTAACTGGTCTTATTTGAAGCCAGGCTTGACTCTCCATGCCATGGACCTCCATGCCAGACAGATATAAACCTTTAGAATAATGATCAGCAAATATTCATTGAACATCTATAATTTTTCAGCTGGCAATTGTGTTTCACCCACAACACTTTAATGATTCCATAGACACCAGCACTAAACATTGTTGATTTCCAGCCATGTCTAGGGACTGTGGTGAGGATTAATGTTGTTTAAACACCCCTGATTGTTTGGATATCTAGTTAAAGATCATGTACAGTTCTTAAATAGTGTCAAGATCTTCTTGACACTGCTGGAATTTTTTTCTTAAGTTTCCCAGTACGGAGACACTGGGGATCTTCAGCTTTGTGAACAATCCTGTTAGGATACTTAGTAGGACACCCTCAAACTATAGTTTCAAGGTCTAGTCAGATCTTATAAATATTATTTTCTTTTCAAAATTTGTTATTTTGTATATCAAAGGTTCTTCAGGGTTGCAGGCTGAGTCTACAGATTGATCCTGCAAGTACAATGTTTCACCAACAACTGACCTGTGAATCCCACAGTTGTAGATAACTGGACATATTGTGGATACCATACTTGGGAAGAGAACAGAACAAATAGAGGAGCTAGCAATGCTTGATGTCTTTCAGCAACAAGGAACTTATTAAATGAGATATACCCTTGCCATTCCAGGCAATATGTCTGGCACTGTTTTGTTCTTTTTGGATATAGGAGAATTTTTTTTTTCTGGCTTTGAACTCACCAGCTATAGCTTTTAACATCACAACAGACTGAAATCTAAGAAACAAAATTCTCTGGCTCTTTCAGCACCCTGCTTTGACTTATTCTTCCAGTAGCCTACCTATAGGACTGTTGAGCCTCTGGAGCCTCAGAGGAGGCATCTTGTCATTATATGAAACACTGAAATGGAATAATTTTGATCCTGGCCGCATGCACAGACACAGAAAAATACCTTTGCAATGAGCTTTGGGGTCTGTTTTGACCTCTAGTGTTTACAAGGCTATTTGCAATTCTGTAGTACTTGTTCTGCAGTTAGGATAAGCTGTGAGTGGAGAAAATCTCGCCTGATTTCGACTGAGTCTGAAAAGCACTCGATTCAAACACACCTTATCTAAAAGGAAAAAGCAGTTAATAAAGCAAATAAGGTGTAGGAATTAAAAACAAGGTCAGTAAAATTAACTTGGGAGGAGCCCTAGAGAAAAACAATACTTCCATATTACAAAAATGGCAGGTGGGAAGAAAAACTAACTTAATGTTTCAGCTTTCCTGTGGAAAAAAAGATTATTTCTCCATCCTTTTTGCATGTGTAATGCCTTAGGCTGTACAATAAAGAAGCAAATGCCAACCTTACACAGTATTTAACTTGTAATGGAGCACACTTTTCCTATTAAAAATATAACTCTTACAATTTTGTCTCTCTCAATTCCAATAAATCTAACTTTGTTGAGGACAGACATTCTAGCCACCCGTTTCCTCCTGAGTCCCTATCCTTAACAATTATCTTTAATAACCTATCAGGGTTATTAGAGAAATAACTTTGTTGAAGAAAAGTGTAAATTTACAGCTGCAGACTTTGGAGTTCAAGGAAATAACCTCAGTTCCATCGATTTTTAATTTTGATTTTAAAAACCTTTTTGGGACACAAGCAAGTGTCTTCCTATACTACAGCCATAAGGACAATAGAATGGGCAATAGATTGCTTGCAGGTTTTACTTATTTTGAAGGTTTGAATTTTATGAGCTTATTGATGGTGCGGTTTCGATCTAATGGCTAGGTAGTTCAAACTGTAGCTAGATCAGTCTGAGTGACTATCTGCAATGTCGGATACTCCCTCCTACTCTAAAATTTTTGCTGCTGTTGGCAGAAAACCAGGGTTCATTTTCAGGACGTTGCAAACAATTATCCTTCCTAAATGTTAATTGCAGAAGGTGCTCGAAATAGCAAAGAGTTCATCTGAATGGTAGCAACATATGTGGGGTCTAAAACATGAGGGGGGTTTTACTACACTTTAACAAATTGGTAGTGCATTTAAAAAAAATGTTCTTTCTTGCCTTGCTGCATAATCTGTTGGTGGTGGTGCTACAACTTAAGTGTCTGCTGTTAAGTGTGGTAAAATGGCCAATGCACAGTAGATGGTAAAGATGGACATCATTCCCACCTCACCGTGTTCTTCCTACTAATAAGTAATTCATTGCTGCCTTTGGTTCTGATTAAGGTTTTTCATTCATTGCCAGTTGCAAGCTGGAATTAATGAAGGACCAGTGATAACAAAATATATAGACATGATATTCAGAATTTCTCCAAATGCTTACTTGTACCATCTGTAAGAGCTGAGCTAGGCTTAGAGTTTAGGCCTTGATTCAGGCTTTGATTTAGACAAGTGTCAAGCAGGTGGTCTATGCTAGTGTGTCCTTAAGAACAGACAAATGAAACTGCATTGATTGTAGATGGCTTAAGTATCATTTGAAAGCTAATCAAATACTCAAGTACTTTGTGTGGGGGGGGTGTTAATAAACCAAAGCGCAAGTCAGTTTAATGAAATCCATTTGCAATAGAGATGAGAAACAAGTATTGAGACAACCTGACTTTCCAAGGATTTACCATGTCATGCTTGTGTATAACTTTCTTTAAAAACTGGGACATAGGCTTTTCTCCCAGTCTTTTTGTTCATGTATCATACTCACAGCTAAAATCAGCCGATCTCTTTCAATTAAGTCAGCTAGTTTATTCAAGAGCCTTCCTCGCTCTGAAGCATCCATTGTACGCCAGGGTGACCCAAGCTCAAAAGCTTTTCGAGCTGCTTTAACAGCCTTGTCTACATCTGCCTGTGGGGAAAACAGAGAAACTTTTATAATCAATAATCGATTCTGTGATCAGTCTTGTTGGTTGTTAAACATGTGAGGTGTTCTGCAAGTTAAATAAGGGACACCAACCCCAATCTAATCAGAATTAGTACAGTAATCTTAAATACATGGGTTATTTTCTTTCAAACACTTATCATTTCAGCAATGTGAAGTTGTATGAGAAACAGATGGTTTCTCAAAGCTTCTAAAACAAAAACATATTAAGGAACTTTATTTTTAAACTTCAGATTTTCAAACCTTCTGCCTTCTAGTGTCTGTAATTGGGGATACACCCACCAATTACACTACTGATGCAATTTAATCTTTTTTATATACAAAGAGATGTCCAAATCTCTAAGTTAAATATTTAAGTACTCAACATCATCTAAAAGTATCTGGTGGTGTGCTAAAGACCACATTAGAAAAATCTGTTCCTTAGAATGTTTCATAACAGGAACAGAGATTCATTATTGAGGAAGACAATTCGATGTGGTTGTTTTTGAAAGATTTAAGGAAAATTTGTATTTTAAATAATTTTAACAGTTGACTAAGTTTAAAATGCTAAGCCTAAATATTCTAAAGTTTAAACATTGTCTTTGCATTAAGCAAGGTAATTTGTCAGTCCATTAATTGTGTTTATAGCATAATTTATTGTTTATCATTTGGCTTTCATTATAGCAGGAAAATTAATCTACAATGAATTGTATGAAACTGTTTCCTCTGCAAGGTTGTTCCAGAATATAAAAAACTAAACTATGAAATCTATTGAGAAAAGGTTTTTATTACTTGGAATTCTATAGCTCAAAATTTTTGTAAAAGTTTCTCCAGGAAAGCAATGACATAAAAAGGAGGTTTATTCCAGTTTTTTGTTGGAAATTAAAAACAAATTCTGAGAAAAAAAAAAATCTATACATGGCCCATTTTACTGAGCAATTTGCATGCATTGGTTGGAGGATTTCTTTCAAACTTTTTTTTGTACTGCTGGTTGCTAGTCTCTCCTGCAGGGGAATCACTATCAAGGCTGACTAGCTCAGCGAAGTTTACTAAGATAACACCAAAGTCAATTGTTCAAAATTTTAGCCAGATTTTGGTTCACAGCAAGATCTCATCACCAAGATTCACCAGAAATCCTTAACCAATGTTGTTAGCCAGCAGGTAATTTTTAAAAGCAGGGAGTGTGTGTGTTTGGAAAAGTGGCTTGGAAAGCCCAGCACAGATGAGCTAGGCAGGAGGCCCCCCGAACTTCCCAAGGTTCATTCCAGGAAATTTGGAAAAAGATGGGAAGGGCCTCTACAAATAGCACAGCCATTACTATGAGGTAATACTGACCGGTCACTTAGATCCGGTAGTTGAAATCTACCAGATTAAAAGCAATTGCATTTCTTCAGAATCTGTCAGAATGTCATTAAATACCTCATCACTTATCTGTGACTCAGAAAATTGTATTCAATTAATATTTAATTCTGGTTTGTTTGGTTTTTTCTCTCTTGCCTCTGTCATAAATATTTTACAGCTTTGCAATGTGACTTGGGAGGTACGCCTTGACCTTTACAGAAAAGAAAGGGAAACCATGAGCTATACTTGTATGAATGATGTAAATTAAAACTAAATACAGTGCCATGTGTTCTTTCTACTACAAGTGCAGAAATAATTAAACAAAAAAAAATCATATAAAGCTAATACAAGGCTGTGTATGAAAAATAAGGAAAAAAAAAAGTGTTCTTCAACAGTTGAAATTTGGGTACCTGAATCTACACTGAGTGTAGAGACTGATAGCTCCTTTCAGAACTAGTTTAGACTTTTTATAGAAGTACATTTGCTTTACATCCCACTGACCATTTGTTGAGCTGCTTTATTATTACTAGGGGCCTTTAGGATTAGCAAACATAGCTTGAAAGAGCCATCAAACTGAAAGGAAAACAGTTCCCCACCCACATATGTGTCTGTGCTTTGTAATCTCCACTTTTTTTTTTTTTTTTAAATACCACTGCAAGGCAGTGTACAGCCCTTTGTCAACCCTATTGTACACACAAATTAAATTCCTAAAATCTTGGCTCATTATCTAAAGACTAGGCTTTAGAATATTAGGTTCACAATGACTGTGTAATTTACTAGATTTGTACATTTCACTTGTCAATTTGGTTAATAGCAGTTGTCATTACACATTAGTTTGCAAAATTATTGGAGAGAAAGCAAACCCGTGTGTCGAACAGTATTATCTCTTTAGTGATTTGTTAGGTTGCTTGTAAGGAATGAAAGCTACAAAAATTCTGAATGGGTAAGTGAACAGTTGCAGGTCATGAGTAATTTAATTTGAGGATGATCAAATATCAGGCCAACCTGATTTGCAGCGTAGTTTGGTTTTTAAACACTGACTAGAGAAGAGGTAGAAGAAGTACCATTTTACATCAAAAGCATATATGGTTCTAGTGGGGTCAATTGAGAAGTTAACAGCATGCTTATGAAATTCTTTGGCTGAGGACAGAAAGAGCCTGAAATAATCTCAGTGACTGTGAGGACTATATACAGGTAATTGGGTCTAAAGAAAAGAAAGAAAACAGGCATTTGAAATACTCATGATTAGACATGTGAAATTATCAAAATACAAATTCATGAAGAATTTCTCAGCCATCTGCCTAACAAAATGTTTAAAATGTGTCTTCACTATGACCGTCTTAATAAAGTGTGGACACTATTGCTCATGTGCTAGACAGATAGCATTTGAGCCAATGTTTATGAGTGGATTCATGATGAAACTACAGAACAGAGTAACTAAGATTCAGTAAGCACAGGATGGTGAATGAACCGGGTTTCTTTGTGTTTCTCACAAAACCCATTTTATTTCAGAGTGAATCTTTGTACAATACATTATAGTATTTTGAAAGAGATCGTGCTTATTATATGGGCAGTATTTTTTTTTGGTGAACTTTAACACAGATAAATGGCTTGTAAGTTTTATAGTAGTTGTCATGGATAAAAAGGTGTTTAATGGACATTCTGCTGCTGGATTTAAAACACCCTTGTTACAAATATTTCCAGATATGCATATTTCTTGACTAAAGTTAACATCAGATTTCATTTTGTGAGAAATGTGAGAAAATTTTCGCAGTTTTTGATGTAAAAATTTAACTTTGAGGAGAAAGTGTAGAAAAATGAAATAAATATTTGCAAGAATCAAACCAAGTAATTATAAAACCAATTTTATTTTCCATTACAGTCATCACTTCTTGTATACCTGTTAATTTGAAATAGAAAACTGCTCATATTTATTTCTCAGAGTTTATAAAAAATTTTCTTTGGTCATCAGTTTTAAAATGTTTAAAGAACATTGTCTGTTCTGTTTAAAAGTGTACACTGCTAATTGACAACTTACATTTAAACTATATGGTACCACTAGGCAAATCCTTTTCCACAAAAAATACATAATATACAGAAATATAGGGCTGTTTATTTGAAGGCTAAGGTTTTAATTATATCTTTGATATTATATGTGTATGTGTGTATGTAATTTTCCAATAAGAAACCTTATAAATATAAAATACAAATACTTTCTTTAGGACCATGTTGCAATACATTTTTCACAAAACCAAATATTTGAAGGGGACAGTACTGAGAAGATATATTCATAGATAAAAATGCTCATGGTAATGATCATCTTCACAGCGTCTGTGTGGGAAAATACAAGTATTTGTCCACTTCATGTTATTTATAATGAACAGGCTTTTATAAATGTGTCACGAACAGATTACATCACTGTGTAAGGAAAACACAGGAAAAAATAACAAAAAAATTTGCAATTATTAGATGTCACTGATCAAACATAATGAAAAGGATCAATATTATTAACAAAAGATATTAATAAAAATATTTCTTCAGAATTTTCCTCTGATGAGCAAGTTTCTAAGAATAAAACAGTTTTTCAGTGTTTGTTTACAAGGAACATCAAGGCAGTAAGGCTCATTAAAAAAGCTAAGAATTATGTTTGCAGAAGGTATATGGGATGGAGTAAGTATGTATCTGAGGTGGGGTTTTACATGAACAGAGATGGACGCTTGCATTCCTGCTTTTAAGATGCAGAATTGAATTTAAAACTAGAGTTAAGAGCGAGCAAGAAAGAAAACCCTACCTTGTCGCCTTCTTCAACCTCACAGATTTTCTCTTCATTTGCAGGATTAAAGACTTCAAATTTTTTACCACTGACCGAATCATGCCACTCATTGTTTATAAATATCTGCAGATGAAGAAATAGTGTGGCAATATTAGTAACATATTTTATCTGTTTTAATGAAAAAATCTCTTTCATAGCTGAGAGCTACCTGATTGATAGGTACCTGAAATAAAAAGTGTAACAGTTGTTTCTTCATTCTTCTGAAGAGATGAGTAACAACGTACACACTTAACCAGGATCAGCTTTTAAAATTAACTTCCTCTGGGGAGGCAAACTTCCTCTCTCTGCATGATCTTTGTACTTTGTTTGAGATCATCAGACAAAGGGATCCTTCCTCTCTCAAACTGGTTTGTGACATTGGAAAGTTACAGCCATCAATGACCCACCTAAAACTACCTGGGTTTCCCATTTTCACAGGGTGGGTAACAATGGAGGGCCTTTCTGTTGCACAGCCCAAGAGAAGTAAACTCGGTCGTTGTGTTTAGTACATGTAATATCTCAGAGAACACAATTTTATTTAGCTTTGCTTTGATTTCTCTTCACTATCTCCTGCCAAAAAAGAAAATCCCCGCCAAAAAAATCCAACAGCATGTCTTCCTGAAATTAAAGTCAAGATTAAAAAAAAACCCACCACAGTTAATTGAACGAAACAAAGAAGGAACCACTTAAGCAGAGTAAAAAGTAAGCAAATATACTTCTCCATTTCCATGTTACAGGAGAAAAATAATTAGAGATTAGGGAGGAGCTCTTTTGTTTTTCACCCAAATCCTTTGGCTTTGTGGATTCCTGCTTCATTGAATGTGATCCTAATGGAGATTTAAAAGCAGAAACATAATGATCTTAATCTTTTACAGAAACAGCAGATTTTACTCCATTAAATAAAGATAAGAAGTATGAATCAAGAGGATATGGCTGATGTATTCACCACAATTACACTGTGAGTAACCTTGGAGAAAACCTAAACTGTTCTTGCTACTTGGTGCATTTCACAGAGACACTCTCTTAAAAACACAGTTAGCAGCCTATACTAGGAGAAAAGTTCTCTTTCACACATCGTTGTTGCCTGGAAAGGAAGTTGAATTACTTTATTGATGAAATCACACACACTTATTTCTTTAATTGCTGTTTTTCTGCTTGTCCTAATCTTACAAGGAAAGGAGGGCTATCCTCCCAGACTGAACCAGCACAAAGCAAAATGTTTACACTGGCCAAATTAAAATGTCCAAGAGCTGACAGCAAGGAGAATTTAAACAGTACCTTATGGGCAGAAGATGGCTATGATCCTCACCCATACATATAACCCTGTACAACTCAACAGATCCTAATGAAAATATACAGGAAACGGTGGCACTTCTGATCATAGTTTTCAAAGCTAGTTCCTACACCTCCTTGGAAAGACTGTTTGCAGGATCTCATTCTGAGCATTTCCATGTCACAATGCTGTTATTCCCTAGGAACTGTGTTATGGGTACCAGAGGCGGGGTTGTGCTGTATTACCATAATCCTGCACTCAGCGTGTGAATATAACCACACACACATATAGCAAATGTGAGTGCTGACAGTGTATATGCCCTCATGGCTTGACAGGATTACAGCTGATGGTAATGTATATGGGGGGCTCTTCTCTCTCCTTGCCCTACCTGAAAGTTTCTCTGCAAAACACCAGGAATTCAAATGTCTCTGGTTTTAATCTTCAGTACGTGCTGCAATTCCTGCTTTTGAAGAGTGATGCTACTTGCCTTGTATGACTTCAGGCTTTGCCAAGGTGATCCTTGGGTAATCATTTTAACTGTCTTGCTTTATAATCAGTATGACTATTTTCTGCTTAAGGTGATCCTATACATTTGATGATATTCATTATTTATTCAGAAATTTCAATCAATATCCTGATTAAGTCCGATTTAATGGTCACAGCTACCAAATCTTCTGTCACCCTGAAACTGATGACACTTCCCTGCCTCCTAGTCAGCCTTTAGGAATAAAAGTTATAAAATGCTTGTTATCCTGACTATTACTGTCCATGTCTGACTATTATTGTTTGAACTGCAAGGGGTATTACAGCAAATTAATATTACTTGTGTACATTTTCATAGTTTTTCATACTTAATTCCAACTCTGAGGATCTCTGATGTGTCTTCACACTCATTTCTCTTAGCAGACACCACCAGCCTTGATTTTCGATCCTCCTAGATATTGTATAACCCCTTTTACTAATCTGTTGCCTTTGTGTGGAACCTCCATGTACCAGGAAAACCAGGCCAGCCTGCATTGCTCATTTAACTGTTTTATCCTGACTTTTACCTGTCAGAGACTGGAGAAGTCTAACATTAAAACCAAAACAATAAGTTAAAATTGTGCTTTCCTCAATCTTGTTAGAATATCCTGTCTTTTTATTTAATGTCTTTCTATTTCAAGATTTTCACAGTGCCAAATATATAGCTAGCAATTAAGCACAAAAGAACAATTGCACAGCAGCTGACCTACACCAAAGTTAATCATAACAGCTTACCCAGCAGCAATGAAATTGATATCCATATTTAATTTAATAAATGTTAGGAACTGTTTCCTTACTTGGAGATCAAACTTTTATACTGGGTCAAAGTACATTGTGTACTGAATTTACTTTGCAAGACTGGAATAAATACCATCGACTCTTCACTGAAACATTACTAGTGCACTTAGAAGAAGACCCAAACAAAGCAAGGTGGGAATTGTTGTTTCCCATGTTGAACTTTTATGATCTGTAACCATTTGTGGTTTCATAACCCCAGAAATTCAAACCTAGTCCCTTTTGTATGGGAATAAGTAATTGGCAAAGGTACTGTTAAGTTTGAAATCCTTATAAGGTCTAAATGACATCAGTGTTATACAAGAATACTTTCTTCAAAAACAGCACAAAATTCCTACCATGTCTATTTTACTTTTACTATTAATTTTGTTATCCCATATACTATGGGACTTTCCTTCTCTTTCAAGCTCTGGTGTCCTAATTTCAGTTGTACTATATGTCCCTTAAAATTATGTCCAATGAGGGTTTCAGGAGTGAGAAATACTGCAGCTCTCTAGGTTTTTGGTTACTGCATGTTAATAAGACTGTTGAAAAAATCTGTAAAAATCAGTCTGCTTTTCCATTAAAACGAACAAACACTGCAATTGTGCCTGAAAAAACAGTGTTTTTCAGTTTTGTAGGGAAAATATGGCACTATACACACTATTATAAAAAGGTAAATGGCTTTTTAAAAGTGTACTCTATACTATTATTAAAATAACGATAATATTTCTGGGTTTTGCCTCCTGTCATATTAAAGATGATACAAAATGAATTGATTCAGCAATTGCTAAGAGACAGAGAATAAAACAAGCTACTAAAAATATGCTCTACTTACTCCCTAATTACTGAGAAATTATGCGATATTCCACAGCTGTGAAAACTTAAGAGGACAAGCAGAGTGAAGGCTAAGGACCTTTGGGTAAAATTTGAGGCACTTATCTCTGTTCGGAATTGCAAAATAGAACTGCGGCCCTATCCATACATGTAGAAGGTCTGTGCTACCCTAGAGTTAGCCACTTCTGAGCCACTGCTGGTAAAATTGTCGAAGTGGGTTAACTTTTTACTTCTGACCCTGCCTAGAAACAGGAAGAGAAACCTCATTGGAAAGATCTGACACATGGCACAGATGTTGAAAAAAAGAAGTTATGTTGCTCCTGAGTGTCATGTAGGTTGTTCTCCAAAGTGGACATGATGATGTATACTGTCCAGTATTAACAGTACCTGTCACTCTCTGTCTAACCACCTCTGTGATCTCTGGGTTTGGGTCAGTGCTGATACGGGGTTGCCACCCTAAGCTGCCCTCTCAGTGCCTAAGCCCATCTTCCTGCTGTTGACAGGCTGGCGCCCTTCCTTCTTGCTCTGTCCCAGTGCCACTGCATTGCTGGCATGCATGTGAGATATTGATCATGTCTGTCATCAAAACCACAGCAAGGTCTGACTGACTGTGCCAAAGATTTTGTGCTTGAACCATGCCTGTATTTAAAGTCATGGAATCTTGTCCCACCTTTAGTCACTGTAGCTGTGAGGCCAACTAACAGAAAAGATGTGATTCTCATTTCCCCTCCATTAAGATACAGGACACACTGTTGCTGCTGAGTAACAGGAACATTTAAAAAGAAAGCGAGAAAATACTTTGGGGCAAGCAAATCAAATGGTTGACTCAGGGCAGGACAAAGCAAAGACACCAAAACTACAGGATAAAAGTTTTCGACCACACAGGTCTGGGATTTAAACTTTACCACCACACAACATATGTTATGAAAAAGTGACAGCTTTCAGGCAACATATTTTACGTATTTTCAATACAATATTTGTATTGAAATTGCTTACACTGACTGTCTGAGTGTTGTTAATAACTGGGAAATAGTTTGGTAGTAACTATCAAGATCAATAAAGATATTATCTCTAAATGGGTATGGTGACAACTTCCTATTAATATATTCCTGTATGTTTCAGCTTGTTTCTATGTGGGCACCACATATAGTGTCATTGCTGCCTCCAACCATCACAACTGACCAGCAAACTTCTGATGTAACAATGTCAGGAAAATAAATACTTGAGACCCTGGAAATTTCAGATACATGATGGAGATAATTATAGGAGTATCCACACAAAATTCTGACTCTTGTTAAAAGACAAAGACAACAGTTAAATGGTTAATATGAAAAAAGACTTATTTAGTAACTAGTTACATTGCCAAGAAAAGAGACAAAGCAAAAGGTAAATATTAACATAACACTGCTATGATGTTACAGTATGCCAAATTCATATCTGTCTGTGTAAGGAATAATAGCAAAACATACCATTTTTGGAAGTTTTTAGAGTATTGGTTTAAATACTGGATTTATTACACCAACCAATATCACCCATGATATTAGTTTAGAATATCTTCCTTATTAATGTTTCTAATACCATTCCCATTTAAAACATAACTTTATCAGGACTGTATAAATCAAACTATCCAGATGTCTTTCATAAGCCAGATAGTAGTCTTGCATATGCAGGTATGAAAGACAGAAAAGAGAAGGAAAAAGTCAAAGCTCTCCATATAAGCAATGTTACATGCAGTGCAGGCAGCTGCACACATAAATGTGCATGCAGCCAAGCTCATGTAATGCTGTGGAGTACATCATGCAAACAAACAGAATGTGGGTCTCTAAATCCATGCAACATGGAAGTACCACCCAACAGGAGCCTTTGGCAACTCCCTCGTGCTGCTGAAAAAAACATTTGGAATCATCTTGAAATAGGTTACAGTGTTTTCCCCGTCAGTCAGAACTCCACTGGTTGCTTATATTTTTTTGTGCTGATTTGTCAGCCATAAATGCAAAAGACCTGCCTTTCTGTGGCATGTGCTGTGCAGGGGGTTGTCTGTGATGACTGACTGTGGCCCATGAGGTTTAGGGCTGCAAATTTATTTTTCAAGGATTTGGAAATGTTGTCGCAAACATTTTGTAACTGTTATTTCACTGGCATTTTTAGGGGAGAAGATGTTTTTGTATTTCAACAACAAAAACAAATTCTTTCTTCAACAAAGAATTAATGACTTCCAGACTTCTTTGCACTAGAACTGGAAATACCCATTTCTTGTAGATGAGACTGTACACTACTAAAGCTTAGTATTTAAAATAGAGCCCAGGTAATGGTCTATTGCTGTCAAAAACCCTCTGACTGGCTTTATTTGCCAGTGTCAGAGTGCAATAAAATCTTGATTCTCTGAAATGATTGATTTCTGTTTAGATAATCTATTACCATTCACCACTTGGGGCTGAAATTATGTGCAAGACTACAGTATTTTTGTCATTGTTTAGAAACTTGATTTGGTCACTTAAATGGTTTGAGCAAAGAACAGGAAGACAAGACCTGCTCTTTATCTTTCTTTGTCATCCCAGTATCTTTTACCCTTTAGTCCCTGGGTATTTTGAAAGGACCATTAATTCATTTTTTTAGGTACCTCTAAGGTGGGAAGTGCCATGTTTGGGTCTGTGCCACATAAGGAAAGAAAGTATTTGACTCTGGACAGCTTTGTCTGGTGAAATAGATTTTAAGGCCTCTATATTCTGTGTCATCACCTTATGAAACAGAACTTCTTGCTACATCTTCTTTAGAGTAAGGATCCCCTTTTTCTGAATTTAATACTGGGCAAAGTCTGTACAGGGTTTCAAGCCTCAGTGCTTTTGTAGAAGTGACGTAGAAGTGCAACCTAGAGAAGAAAACACTTCATTTCTGATGTTGCAAAGATCCTATACATGACCCCATATTCAGCATCTGTCTATAAATTTACTCTTTGTCAGGGAAGAATGTTTATGTAATTCGCTATTATGGTTATAAATTATAATCCATGTTACAGAAATGAGTCAAGAAACATAATAAAACTACCTAAAATGTGGACTATCCCAAATTTAGCTATTAAGGGTAGCTTTATAAACATGGAATGAAATATCTAAGCTATCTTCTCTTTAGATACCAGGAACTCTTCCAAACTTAAAGTACAAGAAAAAGCATAACCTCTTCCCACCATAAATCTGCCCTCAGATAGCCTACAATACTTGCTATGATAAAGCTTTTCTTGACAATGCTCTTCAAATGAGCCCAGCTGCCTGTTTTACAGAGCTAAAAGCCAACACCAAGTTTCAACAGCTGCTCAGTTGACTGATCACAAGCTTTCTAGTGCAGACAGTAAACCAGGGAATGACACCCCATCGTTCTTTTAGAGGCTGGGAACAGTGAAGAGGCACCAGGGCTTTGGCTGGGCTTCCACGTGCTGCAGATAATTCAGCATCGCTCAGGTGAGGTGATGCACTGTGCTGAAAAATTGTTGGCACCTGTTCACACCCGCTCCTATACATTATGAGAGTCATTCAGATATTCTTGAGTTTGATGATGGCAGTAAATCTTACAGTTACATCTAAACCTGAAAGAGATTTGTTGCCCAAGAGAAGGCTCATTTCAGGTGCTATAAATTCTGATTTAGTAGTCCCAAAATATGTCATGGAGTCTCACTGTATTCTTTATGACATACAGTTAAACTATGTGAAATTATTTAAGGAACTACTAAAATCTGAAATTGTAAGCTTCAAACAAATACATCAATTTATCAATTTGGAATACCTGCTGTGAAATCCCCACCCCTTAGTCTTTTCCTTAGAAGAAGTTGATATTTGGATAATATTTTATTTATTTTTTTTCCCCTCTCTTGGGATTTTATATTATTGTTGATACAGGAATTACATTTTACTGCTGTAATGAATCAATAATCTGAGAACATACTCTTTCAATTGATTATTTATTTAAGCATTCTAATTTGTCAGTTAGTAGCTTTGCATCTACAAAGTCAGCTGATCTTAAAAAGAGCATGTTTCTATAGAACCTTTATAGTTGATTACCTTACCCAGATATTCTGATTA
The DNA here is from genome assembly GCF_963210335.1 of Falco punctatus. Taxonomy (NCBI): domain Eukaryota; kingdom Metazoa; phylum Chordata; class Aves; order Falconiformes; family Falconidae; genus Falco; species Falco punctatus. Next base: position 39,379,500 of record NC_137586.1, on the reverse strand, counting down.
AACTTTTGTGTTTTTACCCCTCCTCTTTGTGCAGCTAGTGCTTGCAACATATATGATAATCAGTTGCAATTTTTCTTCACTCAGAGTGGCTTACCCTTCTACACTTTCTGATATTTCACATGCAGCTTAGCGAGAGAATGCACTGCAGTTTTCTCTCTGCAGTGTAATTTGACAACATAATAATTAACTAATCTGAGTTTCTCTGACTAAAGGAACATCACAGGGTTTAGTGTATGTGAGAGCATCATGACAGAAACCATTTGTCAAACAATCATTGTCTAATTCCTCAGTGTTGGCTAAGTAAAATATTTACTAGTATATTTTTAGCCACCTACCAACACTCATTCAGTTCATTGGAATATCTTTAAAGGAGATTCAGATATGAAACCAATTCAAGATCACTTTGTGGTTCTGCATTTACACCAATTTCACTATTTAAAATGCATTCAACTTAATACTGACATTCAAATTCCCTGAAGAGTGCTTAGTTTTATGCTATATGTCAAAGGCATAATCTGAAATGCAGCTGAACTGACCTGTAGATCCATAGACATATGGAATTAGTTAAATTATCTCTGTAAAAGGCTCAAAATGATCCTTCCCGTAGAAAATAAAATCAAGTGTTACGTAAAGAGTAAAGTCATTGGAAGATCTTCTGCAGACCTTTCTTCAGATCCTTGTGTGATGACTGTTGATATTATGCCACGGTAGAAAAAGAAAATAGTTTCCAAAGCTGAGGGATCTGCTGATGTCCAAGGTGCTTCATACAGAAGGTTAATATATCAGCAGTAATTAATGCTTCCCTCATCTTGATCTCTCTAATGTAACTAGTCAAAACAATCCCACACCCCATGTTATAACTTGTATGGGACAAGAGAGGAACAGGATGGATAAGAAGAGGAGAGTGGAAAGGCTTTATTAAATTGTGGGATGACTGCTGGGTATGGAATGACATTTCTGTTATCCCACCTCCCTGCCCCTAATTACACAGTTGTGGCTTTCAGACAGTCCTGTGTGATATTTGAAGAGAGGAGGGAAAGGATTGCAAAAGCCTAGCCTCTGCAGGGGTGTGTTGGATTTGATTACTTGTAGGTACACAGTTTTGTAAACAAGTGCATTGCATTTCTGCAGAATTACACATTATATGCAGTTTTTAAGGAAATGGTATCTATTGTAAAGGCAAAAGGAACATGCATTTGCTGTGTGACACTTTCCTTAATTGTACACTATGGACATTTCAGCCATGCTGGCTGCCTTGTGGTTGTTTTTAGTGTTAATGGAATAAGTTTTTGCTAACCTAATACTTTAGAAAGGTAGAAATGTTTACAGGAATTTATGTCTTGCATATTTACTTACACCAGATTTCTGAGCTTGCGTTTTACTCATATTAGTTGTTTCCCTTTGGAAAAATAAAACAGCAAACAAATAGGACTGTAGTTTCTGGAACACCACTGTGACCTAGGTACTAAAGTATCTTCTCCGAATTAAGCTTTTTGGTTTTTTTGTTTTTTTTTTTTTTTTTTTGAGACAGGAAGAGCAGTAGAGAGCTATCACATGGCAGAACTCCATAGCTTTCATGGCCTGTTAAATATTTACAAAGTAAGGTCCTGTGTGATTTATTCAAGAAAGACATGCATTGAAATCTAGTTAGGTTTTTTCCATGAAAAAAATAGGATAGCGTGGAGTTTGAAAGGACCAGTCTAGATATTGCTGCACACTTTACTTTTGGAAAAGAAAATAAGCACTGGCTCTAGAAAATAAAATGTATTTCCATTGCAATGGTAATGAGAAAAATAATGAACAGTAATCAAAGAGTCTCCAAAGAGAAGAGGTCTTTTCTGATCAATTATTCTACCCGGATGTTTCAGAGGGCAGAGTTTCAATATTTTGTGCCAGCAGTTTGTTCAAAGTTCTTGCAGTTATCTGCGTACTATGATACAAAACAGGCAAAAGCCTTTTCAAGCTGGGAACACAAGTCTGGATTCAGACCTTCTTTATCTGTGCATATCTAACTGCATATGGAAAGATTTTACTATTTTAAAAGTTTATGGTAATGTTGCGTAATTAGTGATAGTAGGCTTTACCTGTTTTATTGATAGTTACTTGGTTAAGCTGAAAAACAGATTCACTACCTCTAAGAAAAATATGTGAGTGGAATTAATTTTATTTTAGTTTCATTTTCACACATCCCTTTCCACATAAGCTGATTTGGTATAATTATTTACATCTGATTGTAATAATGATGCAATATGCTACCATTTTAATTTGTTCTCACTGTTCTGAAAATTAATATAATAATAGAAACTTTTCCTTCTTTGCTCCATTTATATTTTCTGATAAACTTATCACTGCAGAAAGTTTGTTTCAGGAGAAAAACACCCCCTACCGCAAGTGAAATATGAAAGGATCCTATCCCACTTGCACACTTCCTGAAATACTTGGGGTAAAAGCATGACTGAACATTAATTGCTAACACGTATAGTATCAGAAACAGGTCAGAATAAACATTTTAAACACTGATTTAGTTGCCTCCGTGGTTCATCTAAGATTAAAATGAGCACAACCTACTGTCTGAGCTGAATGCATAAGAAAAATTAAGAAACGCAAATGCTACTAACCTTGGTGTACTTAATTTGAAGATTTTTGAGTGGTTCAGGCAGCGCTGGCAAAACCGGAGCAGGACTGCTGTCTGAACCTTGCTTCTTCATATTCTCAGTTGAGGAGTTTGACTCTGTTCCTGAAACACAGGTGAAACTGGGTTTGAGGGAACCACAGTGATTTTTGTCCTGACTGAGCTCTTAGCTTTATTTGTGCTTTTTTATCTGTACCAGCCATGGCATATTTGCATGCAGGAATATGATTGGATGAAAGAATTCATTGCAAGGAGAAAATGACACTACTTATTTTTAAGACCAAAAGCAACAGCCTTTTCACTGAGCTGAGACCTCGATGAAGCAAATGCTGCTGAAACAATCTGCTTAGCCAGACACCACAGATTTCTTACTGAGGAACACAGTTTAAAGCTCCCTTGTCTTACCTGTAAAATTACTTTATTTTAGCAAGCAGGTCCTCAGATTTTAGCTGACGTTCTTCACGTACTTGAAGGCAGCTCTGAAGGTAAAGACAGACTTATGAGCTCTGGAAACAAACTAAGCCCTTCTCACTGGAGTGTTGGCAAGAATTCCCAGAGCTGGAAAGCATTTACTAAAAAACAAGCCACCTTAGGTTACGCTTTAATATGTTCAGAGTACATTATAATTCCTGTAATTAATACCTGCTTTGGAGATCGCAGAAATAAGAGATGGCTATGGTGATAGAAAATCCTTCACATGCTTTTCAATAGATGTGAAGGTAGGACAGAGTTGATTGATCCAGGAAAAATGTTCTGTGGGTAGAACCAAGCAAAACCTTGTGTTTTTTTTTTTTTTTTTAAATATCACAACAGTTTTAAGGACAAAATTTTTACTTCAGTGCCCTTTGGAAAATATTGTCTGTGTCTTTCAAAATAAATGATTTAATAGGCAGGACTTTTCTATCTAAGGTGGAACCCATTGGTGCTTATATGTCCAGTTCTGATCATTCAATAAGAAACATATCTCTGGTATAGGCAAATAATTTTCTGAGGCACAAGAAACTCCTTTCTTCATGAAGTCTTATCCTTCCTGATGAATGGTATCACAGAACCAACTGGGACTGAATTAGCACCTTTTTAATATGCTGAGCTTCTGATATATGTACAGTGGATTTTTGCTATAGAAATAAAAAGAAGTGATCTTATTGCTTTCATTGAGACAACACAGATGCTTGAAAACCTCACTGAGTTAACTCATGTATCAGGCATCATCTAAACCATGTGGCAATGGAAGCTTTGTTGCTTTTAACTGATGGATGATATAGGACGTATCATGAGATGGATCTTATGATGCATTAGTTATATGTAACATATTTTCTGATTTAAAGAGTATGATATAATTATCATTGATGATATTTGTGTTTGGACATATGGTTGGAGCAAGAGCTTCTGGCATTTAGAAAAGTCCAGGTAATTTCTGGATAAGAGAGAATTCTACTCACAACAGTCATCTCTCAGGGTGGACTTGAGCTAGTTTCAGCCACTCACCATATCATGTGAATGAAGGGCACCCATTCCCATTACTGTAATGTCATGATATCCAAGGTTGCCAGCTCAGTTACTTCCTTTTGGATGCACCCTTCAGCTACTCTGCCTCAGCTGGCCAGCTCAAGCCGTCCCAATGTAAAATGGTATATTTGAGAGTTTTGTGAACAGCACTTTCAGATCTTAACATTTTGGGTTACAGTGTTGGCCTGTCTTAAGTAATGTCATTGAGTCTCATAAAAAAAGACGATGTCTAGATAGAGTTTGATCACTATTATTTGGAATATAGCTTTTCAATGTTACCTTCATGCAGCAAATTTTTGTGGTTTTCCTTTTTCTTTTTCTTTTTTTTTTTTTTTTTTGTTTTGTTTGTTTGTTTCTTTTGTTTTGTTTTTATTTCCATCTGATTTTATGGTTCAAACACTAAAGACTACTCTAATAATCTTCCTGCCACTCTTTTCTCCATTAATCCACAAAGAGTTTGTGTCTGGTTAATTCACCTGCTAATTACTCAGATTTCCCTAACTCAAATATAATTTAACTGAGCCATAAGCCAGATATTAGTGGAATTCCCTGGTTTCAGGCAACAGAAAAAAATCTTTCTCCCAAGCAGGAGTGTTCTAAATACATTCTCATGCTCTAAATACTCTCATATTTAGGTACCATTGCATTCCTGAGGTGTTTTTAAAACGACTAAGTTAGAATTGAATTATGATAACCTTTTTGGAAAATGACAGCATTTACCCTCTTCCCATGTCTATAAGGGCAGCCTGAAATCTGCTTAGACAGGCTTTAGAAATAGTACCCTGGGTGAAAAGTTTCAACTTTTCCAAACATGCCCGCAATCATTGTTTTATTTTCCACACTATTGATTCATTTAACACATACCTTACCATCTTTCTTTCCTTTCTGTTTCCCTCTTTCACTCTCGGACTGCATGAATCACCTTCACTACCACGCTTCCTGTGAGTCCTTTCTTTTCTCTCTAAGCCTTTTGTATTGTTAAAAAGGTCTCATCTTTTAAAAAGATTACTTGCTATCTTGAGCAATCTGCTTTTCTATGTGCGCCTTATCGGCTGAGACTTGCTCCAAATAGTACCATTAATGTCAATAATTCCTTTAACTTCTCTGTGTTATCATATCCGGGAATGCCTGACTCCCCTCCTTTTTTCGAGGAAATTTGAACTACTGCTTAGCCTAGCTGTTCATGACCATACCAATCATCTCCCTGCCAATAACTTTCCTATTCACTTTCAGCCTAGGATTCCTTTTAGCCTAGCATAGGAATTACATCCTTTTCCTCATATTGCAGTTGCTGTTTACTACATCTTCCTCCTATTTTTGTTCTGTATCTTTTTTTCCCCATCCTGCATCACTAACATTACACATTTTATCTGAATAAAGATGTGCACTTCAAGCACTACATATTTTGTAGACTGTACTATTCTTTCAATTAGTGAATTATAACGCTTATTACATTAGTTATATTACAGATATTGTATCTGTAGTTTACATAGTCCGAAGTTTACATAAGCTCTGTTGTTAATATTTGCTTGGAAAATATTAGATTCTACCTAATTTTTTTCTTTCTTGTGATCAATTATCTGACTGTTACTTATCGTTGTCTTTTCACTGCTAAGGAATGAACCTTAGCTACTCAGCCAGGAGAACTACATGACATATTATGTGACTATGTGGTAGTGCTTTTTACGCTGTAATGCATAACATTTTTCCCAGGTTAAACTTACTGAGTTCCCCTATTCAATAAAAGATCAAAAAGAAACAAAAAAAAGGTTGTAAGTAAGCTCTGAGATGCCTTGCTGCATGACATTGGCGGTGCTAAAACACAAGATTGAGGGCTGCATGAATTATGTAATTCTGTGTCAGTACATTAAATGAAAGTCTTAGGCTGGAAGAATCTGTAAATCACTTGTCCATGTGTTTCTTCGCAAAGATGAAGAAAAAACTAAACCAGTAACTAAACAAAGAGTTCCAGAGTACAAGTAACCTTTCTCCTTAGGTGTGATTATACAGTGGAATATCACCAATGTCATTGGCAGTTACTTTTTGATTGGATTCATTGTGATTTAGGTGGGCAAACTGTTTGACCTATGTTCTTGAGGTTCATTGTGGCCCCATATTCATTGCATGGGATACGGTTCAACAGCCAGCAGCACACAGACGTAAGCAGAGCTTCAGCTGGGCTAGATGGCAATCCAACTAATGAAATCAGCGTGTCACAAGAATCAGCCAGAGGTAACCTGTGACTAGATTGTCTCCCCTTAGCTCAATACTAGCACTGATCTGAAATGTCCTGGCCTTTCTTAGCTGCCGTGAGGTGTCAGTCCAGGAGAGTCTTGTAGGTCTTACGCCACCTTGCCAAAATAGTATCAGTGTCTTCAAAACGCTGTGCAGCTCAGATGGCACTCGATGCCTATGTCAAAGGAAATGACTTGACCAGATTTATGATTCTACTTGCTGGTTTTATATTAGTGCATGCTGGGCTAATACAGTCTGAAAGCCATATACTTGTTATAGAAATTCCCTTTCCAGCATTTAATAGAGAAATATTTACTTTACATTGTAGATAAGACTATTCTGAGAATAGAATTCTCTCTTACCCAGAAATTACTTTGACTTTTATAAAGGCCAGAAGCTGCTGGACTTTTTTTCCCAGAAGTAGACACAAGTCTGTCTTTTTCAAAGGAGTCTTCTCTTCCACACTCCCTCCCCACTCCCCCCCCCCCCCAAAAAAAAAAAAAAAAAAAAACCACAAACAAACCCAAACAAACAAACAACCAAAAAACAACCAACCCCAAAACCCCAAACCCAAACCAAACACCCTATATCTTCCTAGTTCCCACAGTCTGGGTGTCTGTGTCTCCATTCTCCATCAATAGGGGACAGGTGACTTACTCTTTGTCTAATGCTGAGATTGTAATCACAGCAGTAAGAAATTCTAGTCCATGGGCTTCTATAGAAAGCAGACCTTGCCCTTCAAAATGCATGTTTGATCATTAAAGAAATCTGACTATTATCTTGTACTAGACATGCTCAAAGCCACATAGATCAGATAAGACAGCATATATTTAGCATGGACTATCTACAATGTAGAACAGTGCAAGGATTTTAGTATTGCAGGTAAACAGATAGTAGATATTCTCTACTTTACTTTTTTGTCATTTACAGCTCTGGGAAAGTTTCAAATTGCATCTTTGGCATCTGATGATCTATTAAAATTACACCTTATATTCCATAACAGTTATGCCTTCTAAAAGGTGGCATAACAAGTAACTTCTATAAAGTCATGATTGCAGATTCCAGACACTTAAGATGAATAATCTTCCATGGTGACTTAGAGCACTGATGTAAAAAGTTACCTGGAACAAGAGATGAACAGGATAGGCTGCTGCGATCTGCAGTTTGGTAGCTAAAATCTATCATCTGTGCTGAATTTAGACAGTCTTCAATGCTTAAGCATATGTTTACACTTTATAAAACCTTATCACAAAAAAAATCACCTGAAAAATCTTTGTTGAAACAATATCACTGTTACTGAAAATCCTGATTAGCTGAACTACTTCTTCCAAAACAAGATTATACATGGTGTTAAGAAAGGGAATTATTCAGTGATTCATACAAATCATTTGCTGGTACTGACAAATGCTGGCAAAAAGTCAGGAGTAGAATATATAAGTGTCAAAAGAACCAAAATACGTTTAAAAAGTGAAAATCATAGAATTTATGAAATCACCAGACTTGCTCTGAATTGCTTTATTCACATTGTTAATATTCTTTATGACATCCCATTAATGGCAGTAGAACAGAAACAGTGGTCACTGTTTAGCATGATGTGGAAAGTCAGACACATCAGAAATTAGGCAGAACTGGTGTGAAATGTGTGCCATTTTTGCCTGTCTAAACTGAAAGTCCAAACGTAGGTGGGTTGTACAAGCTCTGATAACTCTAATTGTGAAACACTGAAATCAAAATGACAAGATTTTCAAGGCTACTGCACAAATTCCTTTGGGTGTTGTAGTACACTGAGTACCCTGCATTTCTGAAAATCCAAGTATTCCTTTTATGTAAATACAGGTATCTTTGAGCACAATTACCAGTTCTTTAGTCATTATAAAATTTCTGTGAGGTATACACTCATGGAGTTAGGCAGCTGACAAATGCATAACTTTTTATTTAAGTTTGAAATTTGAACTCACTTGGTTAAAAATACTTCCCTTTTGCTACATGGATGATAAAAGCGTATGAAGAAATGTCCTGGAAGATATCTCTCCATAATGCTTCCACAAACAAGTCTGAACACACATGATAATACTAGCTACTGTTTGATTCATGCAAACACCTTTGCTCCAGTAATGTCCAGATTTAACCTGCGTTGATTCACTACAACAGGGGCAGAAGCAGAACAAAAAGTAGAAAAACTAGTGCTACAAATTTAATAATCTTGGTACCAAAGGATAGCTTGAGCTGATAGTGGATGCTGTCCTAAGCCTATTCTCTGCTGAATCCATAATGACACTTTCATCCTATGACACTTTCTGCAGGTAGGGACAAATAAGCATTTTCTCTGCTCCTACACAGAAACTTGTGCAACCACAGCTGGATTTTTTTTTTCTCATTCACAGAGACCCACCTGCCAGTGGAGCAAGAGATTTTTTTCTGATTTCATACACAGATAAGGCACTCTCTGCTTGACTGTAAGTTGAACACAGAGCTTCGCAACAAAGTTCAGGATAATTTCACCTTTTAACCATAAATCCTTCCACAACAGACAACAAAGTATGACAACAGAGCAAGAGAGAACAAAACACCTAGAAAGGAAGCCTGGGGCTCAGAGTGGAGGCCCCACTCACTGTTACATGGGCAGCATAATCCCCAAGTGCACAGTTACCAGGGTTAACATGTGGACTGGTGATGCTGGAATCCAAGTTTGCTGAAGAAAACCAGTGAAAAACGCCTTTAGAAAAACAGCCATATTTCCACTGTTTGATTTTGGTGGGATGAGGCAATAAATTATATCGAGATTAGCCCAATGGAATGGGGCACACTTCAACAAATGCATGCCACGCCCACACAGCTATATATGCCTGAGCTAGCCGTACAGCAATTGTCCATAATCAGTGGTGAGAAACAGGACTTTTTAAAGCACAAATCCTGTCACTCCAAAAGGGATATCTAAAGTAGCTTGGTATCCTCGTAAACTGCACAGTATCCCATAGATGAACAATTACTGTTGGTGGCTATAAAGGAATTCTACTAATCTAGCTCTGATACAAATATTTATCATTTTTTTAATTACCATAAATAAATTATCATTTACACTGGAGTGTAAATAAAGCTTAACAATATCCTTGTGTAGATAGCAGGCCCTCAGGAGAAAACAAAGACTTCCTGTCTGCTGAAGAGTCCTTGCTCTTTAGAAGATTGACTGGGAGCCAAGGAATATATATCAAAAATCTAGCGGGGTTTACCTAGAGCAAAATACTTTAATAGAAGTGGGTATATCAGTTTAAATCTGGATTTATGCAAAACATTTGACACTGTCCTGCACAATGCCTTTGTCTCTAAACTGGAGAGATACATTTTTGATGGATGGACCACTTGATGGGTAAAGGGATTGGTTGGATGGTCACACACAAAGAGTTGCCATTGATGGCTTAATGTCCAAGTGGAGACCAGTGATGAGTAGCATTCCTCAAGGGTTGGTATAGGGACTGGTGCTGTTTAACACCTTTGTCGGTGACATGGGCAGTGGCATTGAATGCACCCTCAGGAAATCTGCTGATGATACCAAGCTGTGAGGTGTAGTTGACATGCTGGAAGGAAGGGATGCCATCCAGAGGCACCCTGACAGGCTTGAGAGCTGGGCCTGTGTGCCCCTCATGAAGTTCAACAAGGCCAAGTGCAAGATCCTGCACATAGGTCATGGCAATCCCAAGCACCAATACAGGCTGGGTGGGGATGGACGGAGAACATCCCTGAGGAGAAAGGCTTGGACGTGCTGATGGACAAGAGGCTCAGTACGGCCTGGCAATGTGTGCTTGCAGCCCAGAAAGCCAACCATATCCTGGGCTGCATCAAAAGAAACATGGCCAGCAGGCTGAGGGAGGTGATTCTCCCCTTCTGCTTTGCTCTTGCGAGAGCCCATCTGGAGTACTGCGGTCAGCGTTGCAGTCCCTGACATAAGAAGGACATGGACCCGCTGGAGTCAGTCCAGAGGAAGACCACAAAGATGATCAGAGGGCTGGAACAGCTCTCTGATGAAGACAGGTTGAGACATTTGGGGTTGTTCAGCCTGGAAAAGAAGGCTCCAGGGAAACCATATAGCAGTACATATTCTGGTACCTAAAAGGGGGCCTATAAGAGGGCTGGAGAGTGACTTTTTGGAAGGGTGGAATGAGGGCAAATGGCTTTAAACTGAAAGCGGGTAGATTCAGATTAGGTACTAGGAAGAAATTCTTTACTGTGAGGGTCGTAAGTTGCTGAAACAAGTTGCCCAGAGAGGCTGTGGATGCCCCACCCCTGGAAGTGCTCAAGGCCAGGCTGGATGGGGCTTTGAGCAACCTGGCCTAAGAGAAGGTGTCCCCTGCCCATGGCAGGGGCGTTGGAACTAGATGGTCTTGGAGGTCTCTTCCAACCCAAACCATTCTAAGATTCTATGGTTCTGTGTTTCTATGATGATAAATGATTTTTTTAGAATACTCATCTTCTGCTACCTGGGTGTCTGCTCTTTGTGGTCTGTATTTTCAATAGCATGTTTTGTAGTGCACATTGTTTTTGGGGACAGATGTTTTAGTTTTGTATATAGGGCAATTTGAATATGAAATAATGACTAAAATGCAATCACAGAAACAACATCAAAATAAAAATAAGAGGAAATGTTAAAGGAACAGGGTATATTGTGGTACAATAAGAGAAAGCAAGCCATGTTTCAAGAATTAAGACCATTTTAAAAACAGCTATAGAACCTATTTCATCCACAGGAAGCAACTTTCTTTGTAATACTAATGGAAGACAAAGTGCTAGCTATTTCAGCATTACAGCGTTTCCTAAAAGTTGCAAGAATATCTCGTAATATGTAATATTTTTCATTTCCTAAAATTGAAATTACTTGGAATTGTTTTTGTCTCTTCTTGAATTTATCATCAAAAACTCCAGACAAAAGTAAAAGGGATGATAGTTTATGTGAAGAAAGCAATCAAACAAATAAACCCAACTGAAATCATTATTGTCTGAAGCATCAAAGATGTATCTAAACTTCTCGAGAAGAAGTAAATCTCTCAAAACTGGGATAAACCATACCAAAAAATGTAACTGAGACTCATAAATTTCTGTCTGTGCATTTGCCCTAAAATACAGAAAATAAGCAATTGTATTTAACTTGTATCAATAGAATTTTTCCTACTCTATTAATTCCTCCTTATTATTCAATCATGACATCAAATATTTGCAAAATTAAGGTCATAGAAACAGTCCATTCATGAATTAGCAACTGACAAAACTGCATTTTTCACTCAGGCTAAACTATTTTTCATGTCAACAGGATATTATTTAATTAAAACATTAATAATGGTCTATTGCTTTTCTAACCATTTGCTGAAAGTTGATGGACATTTATATCTCTCTTGCAATACTGTTCTGAGAAAAGTGGAAAGAATATCTGGGCTGTAAAAATGAAAACTGATAAAAGAACAGCATTACAACACCTTAGTTAATAAATTGATAGTTTTACTTACTGTAGGTTTAGTCATGGCAGTCTTGGAAACACAGAACGACTTTTATAAAATATCCTTCTGTGATACTGTTATTTTTTTCTCTATTCTATGCTTAAAAAGTGTGACATCAAGTAAAGTCCATTTTGCATGAGTCAGAAGAACAAATTTACTCCTTTTGTTCTGTTAAAAATTAAACTAAATTTTTAAAACTTTTTTTTTTTTTTTCAATACACAGGTCAAATGAGAGCAAGTAATAAGTAATGAAATAGTTTAAAGTTTCCTTAGATAATTGATTATGAAAAAGGAGGTAGATTTTATGCCACAGGTCACAGATAAAAGCTTTTATCAGTGAACATAATGAATAATTTGATGCAAATCAATAGAGTTCATGCAAGTGCAAAGTAGTCAGGGTTAGATCAGAATCAGACCCAACACTAGTTATTAACCTGCATTGTTAGCAACAATTACTGCCAAGTAATTTTCAGCATTTCCTCCATGAACCTTTGTTTCAAAGCCAAGATTTAGACAGCCTCAACTGATTTTACATAATTGCTATGTGTGCTTTATAAGCCTGTGTGTCGTGATTGTGTTCTTCAGTTATGAAAGTCTCACATGTGAAAATAACCCTCTTTCAACTTTTAAAGTTTTAAAAAGCATCTATAAAAAGTTATTGTACAGCTAAAAAGAAAAAAGTCAGAGGTATATTTAATCTACACCTTTTTTGATATTTAAAAATAATTTTCTAAAGATCTATTCTTTAATGTCCTTATATCACTTCTTATTTTTCTTAATATTCATATTTGATATTAATAATCAGCATGATTTAAACTACAGTGTTTTTGAAAGGTTTATTTTTGTGTCTTTTGGTATATAGGATGTCTTGGGCACTGAGATCTCTGCAGTGAAAATAAGAAAAACCTTCCTACTCAAGACCCAATGTGCCTTTTGCATACATCATGCTAGTTAAATGCTAGGATGTGATTTGAAACTTGCTATTAGTAGAATAAATTAAAATTATATCTACTGAAGTTACAATTGAACTGATGCAAAACTAATATGAAATCAAGAGTAGTTCTTTTGAGTCATCTTGTTCCCCCTCTGCTCCAGCTTGCTTTTAGTATGATTATTCCCAGAAAGTTCCTACAGAGCTGGCTAGAAACCACCCATACAGGTAAGCAATCTTGGGGTCAAAACTCACCTTTATAACATTTGAAGTGGAATGAGAAATGCTAGGAAAGAACCATATTTGCAGTAGGAATATCAGTTATTATAAATAAAGGATAAATTGGCACATTAATTCGTCATACAGCATTTCCAAATTAACTGTGACACTCAAGTATTTTCCTTGTATTGTAATGCCAATGGAGGATTTTGATGGATTTCCAACTCTGCTATTTCTCAACTGTTTAATTTAACTTAAACAAACAAACAAATAACACAAAGAAAAACCTCTCTTTGTTTGCAAATTTCAGGGAGATTTCTGTGGACAAACATTGGCGTTTCTAATGAAAACTGGACTTCAACAAGACTGTAAATCTGTGCAGACATGTGCTCTGGGGGACTAGGACTCAGGATCCAAACCCTGATATAGAATAAAACTTTGGTAGCACATTATGAAGAGTCCCTTTTTCCTGTTGGTAGAATATAATCTTTTAAGATAATTAGTAAGACTGACATTATCCCTTGTCCTGTGGCTTATATCTTGACTTCAAGTTTAGATGTAATGTAGTTGACCACATTAATTTGTGATCTGTAATTCCCATTTTTCTGTACTTTGTCATGGTTAAAATCCAATTCTCATATGTTGATATCTGTATTGTACTAGTGTATGTATGCCATGCATTAACATCACTGGTAAGTGAGAATTAACAGCTAAAAGACTTTACTATGATTTTTTGAAAGACAATGTGATTAGTTTAGTTTCCACTGAATGCTGTCAAAAGCTTTCCCATTGTCTTACGAATTCATAGTATTAAGTTCTATGTACCATTATAAATAATTGCATTTATAAAGGAATATCTGTTATGACAAATTTGAAGTATATTATTAATTTCTGTAAGATCCCTTGAACTCAGTATCAAAACATACTAGTACAAGAAATCAAGTAAATAGCATACAATCTGGGAACTAGTTTCCTGTTTTGTTACAGAGACTTGCTAGCCAGCAGATCTACAAGTGCAAACCTAGTAACTGCAAATATAAGGAGCCAAGCTTACAGTGAAAACCAAATCCTGCATGGGGTGTGTGACATTATTCACTTCTCATCTGAAGTTAGAGGTATGTTTTATGGTTGTGTTACATATGTGTGCATTTGTATATAAATGTAGATTATTGCATATACTGATAGAACTGGATCAACTTTTTGGGACTGATTGAATAAATATGTTTCAATTCCCTTCTAAGAATACAACTAGAAAAAAGAAAATAATATCCTTTTTCTAAGAAGCTAGAACATTTTACCTGGAAACAGTGTAGTCCAATATAATGTACCAGTATTTACTAATTCATTTAATTCTGAGAGAAAAAAAACCTGCACATATTTTCAAATTGTTACACAATTTCTAAGAAAACAGGAGCTGCAAAGCCATCTCTCTGATTTTTTCGGTGTGTCTTTTTGCTGTTGTTGTTGGGGAGCTGTGGGGTGTATTGTACTTTTCTTTCCATAAACACATAAAACTGTGAAAAGTACCTTTCAGTCTTGCACTACATTTTGTCTTGTTTGATGTCATATAACTGTAGAGTAATACTCCAAAGCTTGCTCTGATCACCAGTGGAGCCAGATCACTGGTAATCTATATAATGAAGAATGTAAATAAACCCCTTTTTTACACCATTTGTGTGTAACATCGTCTGGCTGCTGCTGCCAAACGGTTGCAAGAAAATAAACAAATTCAGACCTTTAAAGAAAATCTCTGAAGAGTTTAATATCTTTTTAAAGTTTTGAAATAAAATTGTCTATTTTGGTTTGACTGCTCCATCTACTAAATAGCAGAGTAATTAAAAAAAACCCAGCTTCTTGGTTCTGTCAGTTTGTGTGAGGAAAAATACAAGAGCTGAGAACATCCAGGTTTCTTATTCCCAAGAAAAATCAGTACATGTTCCTAGCCTTTTAGTGCACTTTTCAACATTCTGCTGAGGCTTGTCAAATACATACATTCTGACATATTGCCGTGGTAGTGAGAGTAGTAGAATGGCAGAGAAGTGAAGTTTTATGCACAATAATTATGGTTATACTAAGCACTCAAAAAATTATATGAATTACACATTATCTGCATGATAATGCAAAGTTTTTTTCCTGGGGTGGTGATAATGATAATAATAAACTGAAACTTACCTGGACTATCAGCCGGTTCTGGAGAAAGCAGAGAGGCAAAAATGAGTCAAAGGCAGGAGACAGTGGTTGAAGGTGAAATTACTATTTATTCCTTACAATTTTTCCCTGAAAAACAAGTTCCATGTAGCTAAAGTTATAAATCTGGCTTTAAATTTAAAGTTAAAATAAGGTTTAAATAAAGTTAAAATACTGATACTCTTTCCTAATTAGTTAATTTGCCAAACTCCACTGACACAGAAGTTTTGAAGACCATGGGAGATAGCATTTAGTCTTTCACAATCAACATAAACTCACAGTTGTTTCATTCAGAATAAGGTCTGCATAAAACTACTCCTTTCCGACTGTTGCCAAAAAAGATTTACAATTTCACCTCAAAATTAAGGAAAATTCTAATGTTATCTCAAAATTTCACCTTGAATTTTTCGTTAATTCAGTGTAGGCAAATATGAAAACTTTTACCAAAGCAAAAAGGTAAAAAAGGGGATGGACTGAAGGGAGAACGAACAGAGGAAGGAGAAATTATCAAACTACATATAAACTAAAATTAAGAACACCAATGAAGATGAAGAAAGGTTTGATGAGATAAAGACATAGCTACTGTGGGTTAAAGAGATAAATTAGAATCAAAGAGAACTGTGTGTATAAAACTATTTAAACAAGCTGAGAAATTGTAAGCAAAACTGTTAGGTAAGACCTCAAGAGGAAATTTTGGTTTCTTAGTTTGCACTGAGTATTTTCCCATTATAGGTTAATGATGGCTAAATCCTCCTTTCACTACCTCAGTGAGAGCACAAGCAGATAATTTATGTTCTCTTCCAGTGTACAAGCATCCATGCCTCTGCAATGTGCCTTTTGAAGAGAAATATTCCCAAAGCCACTGTAAAATTTGTTGGTTGCTGGGAGCTGGGGCTTGAACTGCAGCAAAGGCATTTTTAAATCCAGATTTCTTCCATTTTACCCTAATCTGTTAGTCACTGTTGCTGGGGCCATATAGGGGCTCTTGATCTTCTTTCTAACACTGAAACATCTCACTTTCTCTTTCATGGCCCTATAATAAATCTGCTTTTCCTCTGTCTTGCTCTAAATTACTCCACTCCACTCCAAGTGTAAGTGATAAAACTGGCAGCTAGAATATGCTGTACACTAGAATATATTCTATTTTGTTCTTTTCTCAGAAGTAACTGCACTGATGCAACTGCAGTGTCAGGATGGAGTCTACCGTCTTGTGAATCCTTACACGTTGTGGTCTGTTTTTCACAAGATTCAGTTGCCTTTTTCAGTCTTTCATCAATACCAGCTCTTCCAGCCTTCAATATGTCAGCAAAATCCATGTAGTTGATTTCTTGTCAGAAATCAAACAAAAGATAATTGTGTAATACTTGAGCAAAACCTGTCTAATATCTTTCCAGTAGTCTAAGTTCTTAGAAACAGAAATTTACTCGTTCATTCATTTGTAAAGTGTCCTGCATTGCCAAGGACACTAAATAGCGGAAGAGAATACCATCATATTTCTGCGAAAAGTGAGGAAAAACATCTATTTCTACTCAGGACCATTCTTAGAAAAGCTATAGAATATCTGTTCTTTGAGGAGAAATTACATGGGATTGAAGTGCTTTAATTTGCAATGAGAGAAGAGCAATTTTAAGATGAGAGCAGGTTCAACTATCTAGAAAAGTCATGCAAGTTCCTATGAAGTCCAAGAAGACTATGAAGACATCACTTAGTATGTAAGTTTATCGATACATTTAGTACTTAGACTTCAGAAATGTTCAGTGTTTGGAGAACTGCATTTTCATTTCACCTAATACAATCAGAAAAATTTAATCATAGACAGGAGTTTTTTGAATAGAAGGATAATCAATGTAAGAAGTTCTGAAAGACAAAGTGCATGAGTTGTTTATACTTTAGTGTCATGATTTATTTTCCCATTTCTCCTCTTTATGACAGCATATAAAATAAAATATGAACATTTTATTAGACTATAGTGTGTTCTCTGGTTTTAGTGTAGTTACAGCTTTACAAATACTGCATTTAAATGCAAGTCAGCAACAAATCTACTATGGCTTTTTTTTTTTTTTTTTTTTTTTTAAATGTGGCTAAAGGAACAGCTATCTGGACATGGTACCTCTATGGAAACTGCAAGAGTGAACTTACAAGTAAGAAAGTTTTTGTAAGGCATTTTGAATCCATTTCCTTTGTGTGCTATCCAAGCCTTAATTTTATCATGAACTGGAGAGTAAAATAATATAGTCTGACAACATACTCTTAAGACTATGTTTTTTTGTACAACATTTCATTGTTCCATTATATAAAGACCACAAAGAATATTCCTTAAAATAAGTCATGACAATTTGTTTTGGAAAAACTTTTAAAATTCCAAACACATGAGAATGTCACAACTTTACAAATATCTCCAAATAAAAGTTCTCTGAGCTCATTTTCTCCCAGACCTGACCACAAAATAAGGAAAGCTGCTTGCTTTGATCTGAAAAGATAGTACTTGTTAGGGCTCTAAAATTTCTTAGCTTTGAAATAATTATTAATGCTAACAGAAGTTAGAAAACATGGCAGATTAAACTAATTTACTCAAATTCAGGCTTTAAGCAATATGCTAACAATCAAGAAAATATACTAACCTGAGTATTATGTAAAGACATTTTGTCAAATAGGTTTGTGCCTGTAGCTGGACAGCCGATATGGGAAATTCAGCATGAATATTCATGATAGAAAGTGCTTTGCCTGATGGTGAGCATTTGCAGATGCAGGGGCGCTGTGTAATGCCGTGCAGTGGATTAAAAGGGGAGTGTTTGTGAAAAGGGATGGTCAGGGTACAAAAAAGAAAGAATAATTTAGGTGGGTGACACCTTTACAGTAAGAATCAGTCTACTTTTTGTCTTAATAATTTCAGCTATCTCTCCCCATAAAATATAAAAACAACCAAATATTTCAAATAAAAGATGAAAATATTTTCTTTATAGATTTTTTGATGCTATATGAAGATGAAAAAAGAAAAAAACCTGTCACCTGAGACATGGACACCAATCAAAATCTTAATAAGAATTTTTACTTAAGTACCTCTGTGCTTTTCAGTCAAAAGACAGAAGACAAAAAACCTCAAAACATCCAAACCTCAAAAAATCCCCCTCAAAACCCACCCAAACCTCACACGTCTACAGCAAGGAAACTTCATTTAATAGTTAGAATAATCACATCGTATTGCATGAGGTTTAAAGCTAGAAATGTCAGCCACGTTACTCTTTGAAGTAAGGGTTTGCTTTTTGGAAACAAAACATCTTTCAGAAGACAGAACAATGCCATATGTCAGTGTGAGTAAATTATTTACAGTGGCAGATCTGTCCATGATGTTGTCATCTAGCACAGCTTCCTCACCTAAAGGTGTGGTTCCCATTTCTGTTGGGATCTTGCAGTCTTTTCTCAATGATTTCCATTTAATTTGTGAAGTTAGAGGAGGACATGCATATTCTCAGCTCTGCTATTCTCACTCAGATACTGAAAGCAATTTGTTTAAATCTAAATCCCAGGAAGCCTTTTCCTTATTTAAAAGTGTGGAGTTTACGTTTTATGAGAAAATGTTAGATTGATAACATTTATATGGAGTCTCATTATCCGATATATCGTATTTGTTTAGCATCAGTCCAACGATGCAAGTATGTGTAAAGGTACAGATCTAATTAATCTGAATTTCTTGCCAAAGGCAATAGAAGCAGGATAAAATACACTGTAGAAACACACCCCAAAATTGTAGCATATTTCTGTATGCAGCAAGCTGTCCTGACTAGCTAAATCCTTTTCCAGCCTCCGTATTAACACATTAAATCTTATTAACCATCAAAATTTTCTGCTGAACCTCTGGCCTCTAAGGAAATTAGCAATCCAATTAATATTGTGCATGTTCCTGAGATAGCATGTAAGACTACTCTGACCATAGTTAATATTCTTCCATATATAGCCTAAACAAATTATTTGAGATCATGGATTATACTGCCACAGCTTGAACATTGTGAGCTTTATTGCCTTGGTGCTTGCAGCACCTCTTTTCTATTTTCCTGCATTTTTTTTGTCTAAGTAACAATATTAGTTTTTATGTATTTTTAGTAACCTTTCTAGGCATATAAGCAATGAGTTCTTCAATACTTCTTTGGCTGAGTTTTACTTCTGAGGTGAATTTTAGCACTATATCAAATCCAAAAATGCCAGTTTCACATGCCAAAATACCATTGTTTCATCCTAGGTGTATATTTGTCTTCCTGAATCTATCTCTATATGTCACAAGAATAAGGCAAAACCAACTGCAATACAAACATAAACACTGATAACACATGATAACCTGTCATCACACCAAAGCGATTTATAGTAGATTTTAATACCAAAGTTATTAATCCACTTGAAGCAGTGTTTCTTAAAGGATAACTTTTAAAGCTATTGACTTTATGCTTTTGTAATACTTCAGGCTAGATGACCGCATGTACAAAGAGTTACGTGCCACCAACTCCCACAGGACACAGCCACCCCTGCATTACCTGTGCATTTTAGAAGTGACTTTTCTCTTGGTTGTGTAGCTGTTTATTATCTGATCCTGCATTCTGCAGCTTTGGGAAAGTCTCATACTCAGTGTGGCTGAAACTGAGCTTACTGTGGAAACTGTCTGGGCTGAATTTCATAGATAGCACCGAACCAAAAACATTCAGGACTGTGGATTACACTTTGTGTTACATAACTATCTTCTAGAGTCATTCCATTCAGCTCGTGACACATACTTGCCCTAGTTTATGGCGTACTAAAGTGGTTCTTCTCAGGCCACAGCACTGCCTTTCTCTTACTCCTGCCATGCCATATATGTTGATGGAAGATAGAGGTTTTGTAAGCATTGCACTGATAAGTGTGCTATTATAGGCACAGAGCATTTTCAGGGGCTTGCACATCAGTTTGACGTGGGGAAAGCAACAAGGAATGACAGAAACTATGGTCCTAATCTGCAGGGTGTCAGAGGATAAATATGTTTACTCTTGTAAAATCACCAGTATGTTTACTATATGTGTGATAGAATGGCAATTATTTTCTGCTTTTCTAAAGATACGCACTTTCTAGATATTTGTTGGATAGGTGTTTAGATTAGTTTAGTTTCACTATTTTCCCCTAATATTTTGGTTTCTGACTAAACAATGGTTTTAAGTAAGTTCGTATGTGCTTTATGGCTTCCCCAAGATACTTCATTATCCATATAGAACAGGAAATAATATAGTCTTAGATGTCAAAATTGCTTAAAGTTCTTAATGTCTTCTAGTGCATAGATTTGTAATGTCCTGGATTTTTTATTAAATCACAAGTTTATATCTTTTCCTTATGCAACTTTCACATTGTGGTCTATAACGCTTATAGAAAGAAAAAGGTTGTATGAATTAAACAGGCTTATTTGTCAATACTGAAACAGAAGCATTACTGTAAGTTCTTCTAATTCCTTGGAAAAAGAAAAGTATTTCTCATTTGTGGTGTAAAATAAACCAACATCCACCACTGCATTTTTGCATTATTATATAAAGCAAAGATCAAATGGAGGAACATTATAAGAGCCAAATCTCTCTCTCCTTACTGGATCTAATAGAGTTTGCACATAATTGAACGAGTATTTTGGGAAATAAATAATGGATTATTTAACCATAAACTCTAACACCCCACCCCCCCACCTCCCAGACTTAGTGTAACATCTCCTTATTTGGTCTCATGTTGATTCTGTCCAGCTAGAAATTCACTTACACACCTCTAGAAGAAACTGCCTAGGATGTCTTCTTGAGAGGGTATTATCTTCTCCAATGCTTTAACATTCTTGTATGTTCTGATAATCAAGCTTATACTTTGCTTTCATTACACATTCCTTTTATGCCCCAGTAGTCTGATCTTTTCTCTGTCATAAAGAGTTGGTTTTGGCAGAAAGGAAATTAATTTTTCTTAACATATATAATGACATTTTGATTGTGGTACTTTCAATGCCTCCCTTTCTTCCCTTATTTCAAATAGATTTTTCATTCTGTTTCCTGGTTATCAGATTTCAAAAAGACCACTGAGATTTTTTAATTTCAAAGAATATTTGCATTAGCATTGCTAATTAATGGATAAATTATTAACACTAATTACTGTCACACATCTTCTTATGCATGCAGACACATACATACGAAATTAGCAATTTAATGTAACCATTGCCGTAAATCTGGCTGTTGATAGTCCATAAATCTTACACAACCCTCACTGAAGGCTTAAACTATGTATTTGTGTATTTATATATACATATATAAACATAAAAGCACAGACAGACATGTATATGTTTTATACAGCCATGTATTTTTGTATTAGTTGGACAGTTATACCTGTCTTTCCTGAGAATGCATTTCAACCAAACAGTACCATATGTAGTCAATCAAAAATTCAAGGCCTTACCTTTACAATTAGGACTGGATTTCTTAGATCTGTTGTATTTCGCTTCCACAGCACACTCTGCCCTAAGGTCTGTGATCAGAACTACAGTCAGAGTGCCAGGCATGACCTCTATATATACACAGTTCAGTAATAGCAACAAGTGAATACTTAGATTCTTACTTCAGACCCACATTTATCAAGTGATTTTAATCATAGAAAGAGATCCTTCAAGCAAAAGCTTAATCTGCATTGAATTGGGAGGGATCTTGATGATACACTTGGGAAAAAAAAGGAGCTTATTGTACAACACAGCAGATGAAAATACCCGCAGCCATTGCACGTACCACTCATTCTGTTAACCATGTAATATACATTGTCATTTTGACATGTAGACTATTTCTCTTCCTCTATCACCTCCATGTCAATCCAATTCACTCATTCTTGCCAATGATGAAATAAAAAAAAAAGAAAAAAAAAAAAAAAAAAAGAAAGAAAGAAAAAGAAGGAAACATGGAAAGATTGTTATCCTAGATCTGCATTTGCGGAACATTTTAAAGCCAGTTAGATTAACCATTGGGAAGATGTTAGTCTAGATAAGAGAATCCCCACTGGTTTTCTGTCTCCCTTAGACAATGAAATCACATAGTTGTGTCTGTGCCTCTCTGTTTTGGATTGTTCTATTTTAACACATAACAGATTGAGGGCTGCCTACTATTCCTAATTAACTCAAGTTAAACTAATGAGAGAGAGAGAGGGTGGAGGGAGTGCCAAAAAGAGAAAAGAGATCATGAGTTGGAAGAGATTGAATTACAACTTAAAGGGGATGGAGAAAGGAAAAGAAAAAGAAGGGAGGGGGAGGAGGTGCAGATACTGTTAGGCTGAAAAGTAGGGGAGAATGAGGGCCTGAGAACAGATTTGCCCTTCATTTCCAAGAAAAGGCAAAGATGCCTTGCAAAAACACCCAAGATATATATGCAATCCAACATTGTGCTGAAGTCAGATGCTTGCTTCTTGTTAGAAAATACTTCAGCACCCACTGGAGAACAGCTCAGATTCCAAAATCCAGCTATTGCTTTGCTATCAACATCTTATCCAGCATGTATCCACAATTTATTGGTGTAGTTATTTTTGTAAAGAAAATGCCATGCAAACTGCTCATGGAAGAAAGTGGTCTTCTCTTTCTAAACCTCACAAAAAATGCCAGGGAAATGTCAGGTTTTGCTGCACTGTATCAAACAAATGTAAATGTAGGTTTCCTTATGCTAGGAGTTAGAAATAGGGTCATGCGCACAAAGAGGACTGTGGAACTGAATGATCCTAGTGTACTTACATGTTACTTACTCACCTATGAGTAGAGTAACTTCTAGATTTTGTGTTTGTGCACAAGAGGTTTCACTCTTCACTTTTACTGTTATAAATTATTTTGTGTGTAGACATCTTTATATAGAATATATTACATTTTTGATAGACCTTTGGAAGATTTCCTATCTAAAAACACAGATCTGAATCTCTACCGATCTTAATACATTCGGTGCTGTCCTGATCCTGCTCTCACACTGCTGTTACCAGTAGGTTAGTTGCTGGGCTTTATAGTGCAACCTATAACAAAGTGGTAGCAACCAACTTTAATGTAGAGCAAGCTTGAAATAAGTGTTGTGTTTCAGGTGTGCACATGCTGTGCATAATGTCATGTTTAGAGGAGTACCTTTTTGTCCCAGCCCCAGGAGAAGACTCTGGCCAACAATCCCATGTTTCTGTCCCTCTTCCCATGTGCAGGCATGGGGACAAGAACTTGTTGGAGGCAGAGCGTGTTGGAGGCAGAGTTGGAGGTAGGATGGGAGTGTGGTTGCAGTTGAGGCTGTAGGGCTGCCGGAAATGGGATCTCACCTCTTCAGCACATGCATCTGCTCCAGATTCAGGCTCACAGGAGGAAAGAAGAGTGGTAAAAGCTAGGCAAACAATAGGAGAAGTGAAGATGTAAGGGGAGAGCTGGTGGTAATAGGGAAACAGGTAGGCTGGAGGTGTCACTGGGAGTCAGGTTGAAGGGAAGAAAGAAGTGCGGTGAAGGAAACATGGTGTCAGATCAAGGGAGGAGAAGGGGGAGAAGGAATCAAACCTTCACATTGGGGAAATGAGGGAAATACCGGGAATGCAACACACAGGCAGGTGAGAGAGAACAAAAACAGAGTAGGACTGGGTAAGGAGAAGTTTCTGTAGGCAGCATACAGTGGAGAGAGGAAGGGGAGAAAGGGGGGTGATAGGAGAGGCAATGGTTAGGGATGTAATCAGCTCTCCCCCCTCTCCCCTCAGCCCAAAACCAGAAGCTTTTGTTGGACTTTATGCCTGAGTATGCCTGCACGCTCATGTGCACACATGTGCATGTACATACTTGCCTCTCTACCATTGCCTGGACTGGGATTAAGAAAAATTCTGGCTGGTTTAGCAAAAGCCAAGGGGATGTGACAGGTAAGTGGGAAGGAAATAGCAGGCTCATTTTGACTGGCTGTGGTTATTTGCATCTAACGAGGCCAGCTCGTCGCCAGGCTCTGTGCAGATGAAATGAAGCGATGGGCTGAAGCAGGGCAAAGGAGGCGCCATGTCCTGACAGGCTGAGGTGTGACCTGACAAATCCTAACCACCCCAGACATCTTCAGAACAGCGAGGGGAGGGATGGTGGGAGTGCCAGGACACAGACAGGGCATGGGCCCAGGGAAGAAGAAGCTGGGGAGGGAGGACACGAAGCAATGCCCTACAACACCTTTTTTCAGACTGAGCACAAAAGTGAGTTTAATTACAAACCTAGCAATGGGACATAGAATTTTGTAACAATTTTTCCTCTGATTTATTTATTTATATTTTTCCAAGGAATTTTTTGACACATCGACTTCACAAAAGTAAAAAAAAACCCCAACCTTCAAAAATCCTCACATCTTTGTTTCATTGACAAAGTGCTGGTTTTGTGTTTTGCCTTCTTTTTTCTTTGCAAAGAGGGGGGTATATGCTGTATGAGAGGGATGCAGATGTTAGCTTTCAAAATGCATTCAGTGACACAACCAAATGCCTAACAGCCTGACTTCCAGACCCTAAGTCTATGAACACCTGTATCTTTGCAATGACTAAGTGACTTTGGGCATCCAAAGGCATTAACATACAGCATCGGCAAACAGGTAATGTTGGAATAGATCATAAGATGAACATGCTGTTGACCATGGGTTTCTACACTTATGGGAATATTCTTTCTGTGGACATGGGTGTCTATCAAATATTTTACTTATATACAAATGTATCTTGCTCAAAAACTTTTAGGACAAGCTGTTGAAGTACTTTTAGGGATGTTCTGTTTTGACTCGTGCCTAAATCTAGCTGTTTGACAAAGCAAAGAAAAAAGGAGAAAGTAAATTGTAATTTGTAATTTAAAAGTCAAAGGTAATGGAAAGAATATTCTGGTTGCCAATAAACAGTTCTTCCTCTGAGAACTATAGATCAACTGTTACTAAGGTTTAGAAGCAAGAAAAGGTGGGTCTGGAGAAGGACATAAGCAGCTATAGGGCAGTTGTGTTTTGTATCCCTGCTACTGTAACTTCCTAAAAAAGGAAACAGTAAGAGAAAATCCTTATTGGAAAGAAAGAAAAGTATATATACTAGTTTATTGCCCTTAGTGTTGTAAAACCAGTAGAACATACTTTTGTTTTGAGTAGGGTAGATTCAACTTCCATCTTAGAGATTTCAAAAATACAATAGTCAGTCATAACAGAGGGTAGGTTTAGGCTGCTGCATTTCCCTGTGCAAGTCTCACACTAGGGATTAGTACTTTACAGAAGCCATATTATGGTTAACATACAGTGCTGCTTGGAGTCAAAGGCAGTCAACTAGGTGCAGGATGCCAGAAAAGCAACTGGTTTACTATTTTTATACTTGGCTATCTAGAACACAATGTATCTGTGCTTATGCCAACATTGTTTCTATTTGCACTGGAAAACACACAAGTTAGAGATCTATGGTTCCCAATAATTACTAAGAACACAGATTTCTGAAGACAAGAAAAACAACATTGGTGTCTGGTTTTGCCACTTTTAACCAGCAGACCCTTTGTATTGTGCCTGTGTGCACACATACATAACGAGAAAGATGACATTTACAAAGTTGTAAATTAACTTATCTTTCTGAAATGGGTCTTCTACAGTGTATAATAACATTTTCCCCCTTAACAGAGATTTTATGCACACTCATAAATCCAGCTGAATATAGTATATCACCTGAATAATTGTATTCATGAGAAAACAGAAGAAAAAGGGGAAAAGTCATGGCAATTGGGCTGATATCCCAGGACAAATAAGCAGACAAACCTGTAGACAACTGAAGATAAACTTGCTACATACACACATTATACTATATATTTACACAGAGTTAATACAACCAGTTCAGTTTCACTAGACCAGAGTAGTGTATCACTCTGCTTTGACTAAGTGAAGCTTTAAGAGACTGCTCTAACCATGGTTACCCTGGCACAGAAGGCTGCCAGAAATGTAGGTTGACTTTGGACTCTAGAGTACCGTAGGACTAGGCATCGAGGGTTTGATCTCTCCAGCTCTCAGGAAGGCTGTAAGTGTGGTCAAAGGCTAAGGGTCAGGGAGGACAGAGGACTGAGGATATAAGGAAGGTATACAGCCCCAACTTACACCTTTTGTCAGTCTGCTTGCTGGAATTACTTGCTCAAATGAGGGTCAGATTAGTCTGTTCTTTTCCAGACTGACACTGTAATGAGAATGATTGCAGAAAAATAAAAATCAGCTTCTTGGAGAGCAAAAAGTTTTCAAAAATACATATAAACAAACCCCAAATATCAACTTACAAAAAGCTATTTCCTGCCAAAAACAGAAAGAGAAAAAAAATATAAAAAATGTGCAATTCTGGTACAATCCTGATGCAGAAAGAAAGTAAAGGCTTATATGACACAGTGTTTATTAAAAGCTACATTCATGGTATGTGTTGGAGTCAATGACATAACACCAGCTGAAAACTTTCTGTCATGCTTACCTGGAGCAGTACTTCATTACAGCTTCAATTCCACTGAATAATATAGAATTACTCATTCCTCCCCTTTATATCAAAAGTTTGGGTTGTTTTTTTTTGTTTTTGTTTTTTTTTTTTTTTTTAATTGCATAATTATCTCAAAGTTATTTTCAAACAGAATTTATATTCTGAGGAGGCAAAGTCAAGCCATTAATAATTGTTTCTGCATAATACTTGGCATAGATTTCTTGGGCAAATCACTTCAGAATTAGATTTTGCTTTCAAAAGGCAACTGTCCTGGTTTCAGCTGTGATAGAGTTAATTTTCTTCTTATTAGCTGGAGCAGTGCTGTATTTTGGATTTGGTGTGAGAACCATGTTGATGGCACATGGATGTTTTTGGTTGTTGCTGGGTGATGTTTATACCAAGTCAAGGACTTTTCAGTTTCTCATGCCCTGCCAGTGAGTGAGTGGGCTGGAGGGACATGGGACATTGGGAGGGGACACAACCAGGACAGCTGACCAGAACTGGCCTAACGGGTATTCCATACCATGGGACATCATGCTGAGTACACCTAAGCTGGGGGAAGAAGGAAGGGGGGGCATTCAGCATTATGGCATTTGTCTTCCCAAGTAACCCTTATGTGTGACAGAGCCCTGCTCTCCTAGTGATGGCTGAACACCTGCCTGCCCATGGGAAGTGGTGAATGAATTCCCTGTGCAGATTTCGCTTTACCTATTGGATCGTTCTTATCTCAACCCTCCCTCAAGTTTTACATTCCTTTCCAATTCTTGTTCCTAGACCTCTGGGTGAGGGGGCAGTGAGTGAGCGGGTGCACGGGGCTTGGTTCCTGGACAGGGTTAAACCATGACTACAAGACATATTCTAACTGTATTAGAAGTTTTAGTGGAAATCTATTCTCAAAAAAACCCCAGCCATCATAACAAAAAACCACTATACCCTACTGCAGGGTAAGCAAAGTCCCATAGATACTGTGATTATGCAGCAACCACATTTATGTTGGATTTTTTATTTTACTAAAAAAAGCATTGTTCTGAAAACTCTGCATGTTGGAACCCAGTGAGTCTCTATGAGTAGACACCTGCCTGAGACTTCAGACAGCAGGAGAAAAAAATCATTGTAGGTAGTATGCACTATCCAATTTAGTGTTTTATAACTGTATATATTTGCAGATAAACCCCCCTAAATTTTCTTTTTAAAATGAAGATGATGCAGAAATCAGTATTTGAAATTTTGGATTAATTATTGGATCATGGAGGATTCCATTTTACTGCCACAGGCCACATGTTGTTTTCTGCCACTGTGTGCTAGTAGGAACTTCCTAAAGCTGTTGCATTAGGAATCTTAGGATTTGCCTAATGCGCTTAATGTGAGGGGAAATGAATTGCCATACTTATGGAAAGGAGGCTTTTGAGCCATCCATCCAGGCTTCTCTGTAGCAGCCAACACACTAGGAACAGACCCAAGGGAACAGGCAGGTATAAGCCACTTGCCTGAACTTGAAACAAACCCTCCTGAGCATCTTGATGAATCTTTGTACTGAGATTGTCAAGCACAGGCATTACTGCCCAGACAGAGGCGAACACACCAGAGTGTCAGCCACCTTAGCAGACACTTCTACCAATTCTGTAGACCCGGCACAAATTATGCCAGCGCTTGTCTGCACTGTGACTCCCCTACTCACTCGTGCTTGCATCAGTTACCTGAATGATGCAGCATTTGGCAAGGCACCCCCAGGTTCTAGGTCTGTTCATTGCATGTAAACACTTTCTACATCTTTCTTTTTCTAGCCTTGGAGCATGGAAAGCTCCAAAATAGTTAGCAGCGCTCTGTGTAGTCTTATGCCTGAAGCTAATGTCATATCAGCTTTACATCAGCACAACTCACTGAGTTTAGTCATGCTACTGTTGGAGTACTTCAGCAGTGGAACAAGTTCAGGCCTTTATAATGAGATGTGATTAACATTTTAGGTGTGGTTTTTTTTTGCTGTTTGGATTACATGTGTTCACACAGTACAAATATTTTTGTACACAGTAGAAATATTTTAACATCTTTTATGCCTCCATTAGTTCTAGTGTAGATTCCTAAGAAACATAAATGTGGTATAACATTATGCTCACAAAAGCTGAATATCCCCTGATAGACGGTAATGCACTCTGCAGAGGGGAAGCAGCACAGTAACATATAGAGAATTTGCCATATTACTTATCAACTTTTGACTCAATCAAATTTGCAGAGCAGTGGAGGATGAAGGACTGTTTAGCACTTGTCCATCAATTTTGGTCTTCATTCTGCTGTAAAATGTACTAGCAGTTGCCAATGCAAGCTAATAGAAGCTTAGGGACTTCTACAAGTCCGTCCTCTAAATAATGCCTGGCATGACTGAATCTACAAGTCTGTCATTTATTATGGGTTTATTTCAGGCATATCTATGTTCATGGCAGCAAAACAATGTATGTAATTTTTGAGGAGATGCAACAATTGTGTAATACAGTACACTACTGTTATTAAACTTTTTTCAGGACAAAACAGCCTCTTTAAGTGAACTATGTCTGTTGCACCTCAGTGTCTAAACACACATTTTATTACATGTATGCAGCATAAAAAGCACTGTTTATTTTACCCAGCAAATAACTGCCACCCTAAATGAAATATTTAGCATACTCACTCATCTGAGAAATAATACAAACATTTAGCGCATGCTCTATGTTAACTGTAATATTTTTATTAAGACAGGCAAAAATGTTTAAATGTTCTATTTTCTATAAAACACTTGTACATCTGTACCTGAAAAAAAGTTGTCTAGGAAAATTCTAGGCATAACACTGTGAAATTTGTTGCCAAGCAGCAAATGTCTAGCTCTAACACTCGTAGTCATGTTCCTGTAAAAAATCCAACTAGAAAAATGTCCCCCAAAACAAAAGTAATGAATGAGTTTTTGCCAGTTGTTGGAAAATTAGTACAGCAGACAATTTTATGGGAAATGTTTTAGTCATTGTGTTACTTTTAGAATGTGTACCCCTGCAGCTGAAAAGAACAGCACCAGAGCAGTCAGGAAAACACCTGAGTTTTATGAAGTGTCAGATACTGAAAGAATAGAAGATGAAGCCCCTGAAGTGCATCACTGTTCAGGCTGTGGAGGAATGTGAGCTCTGAGGCGGGTGGTTCACTGTGATGCCCAGAATGGGACAATCAGAATTGTGTGGGGCAGGTAGGATCCGTCAGTCCTACCTGGAAGTGTTTGTACTCAAAAGTACTATCTTGGAGTTTGCTGTTTCTGAGTTTTTTACTGTTAAGAAAAAAGGAATTAACTGTGGGGATGTATTTGCATCATGTCGTGGTGAGCTGGGTTAAACTGGGGATAACCAAGCTGTGTAAAGATCTTGTCACTTTAAGATTTACCTTCTGTTTCTTCACACAAATGAACCCTGCTTTTTTTCAAGGGCTTCCTATTTAATTCTTGTTGTTCAATTCAGCAATGTGTCTGAATAAAAAACCCTTTTCTGCTGCTGTGTTCTGTGGATGACTACCTATAATAAACCTGAAGAAGAGCTTTTACTTGGGAAAATAAATTTAATGTAGGTGACTGTTTAGTATTTCTTTTGGGTGGGTTTTTATTACCTTTGTGATCTCTCATGTTTTAGACTTTCCCAAACCCAGCTGCTTTATCAGAAAAGTGTTGCTTGAGCATAACTGCTCAAATCAGCTATTTGCTGTATTAAAAGAATTTCTGCTTAAAAGAAGCTTTGCTTCTTCTAGGAGACGTGTAGACTGAATTAATATGAGTGAGTCCCAAACATTTTTAAGACTCTGTACTCAGCTGACAAACATTACTATCTGATTAGCATTTCAACATGCTGTTCTTCATAATTAAATATCCTTCTGAAAAGTACTATTAAGGTTCCATGATATTGTTTCATTAATGATTACGTATCAACAGCAGATTTTTTGTATATACGTGATTAATCCTCAATACTTCTGTTTCTTTTTCAAAGAGCATTAATAAGCTCCCTCAAAACTAGATAAATGAATTTTTAAATTATCTTGCAAGCTTTCTTTAATATAAAAGCATCTATTCCTGAAAACCTGATAAATGTATACAATGTCTACAATAAACTTTACCTAACAGATTATTACAAGTATCTGGTCACAGTTCAAGTCTTTTGCTTCTTACCCATTCATTTAATTCCACTGAAAAAAAAAAAAATAAAAAAAATAAAAAAAATGTTGAATTCAACACCTAAGTTTTATGGCTGAATTCCCTCAAATCTATGCAAGTTACTTCAAAGATTGCAGTAGTAAACACTTTTGTATTGCCAGTTCATTACTGTTCATAGCATACTTTGACCATTTGAAATGCTATGCATGTGAGGAGTTGTCAGGGCAGTATTTTTTAACAGTCTCTCTTGGAATAAAGGAAAGTAAGGTAGTTTAGGGCTCAGTTCTCATTAATTTACATCCCCATGCTTAGCAAATCCAGACTAACAATGTAATCATTTCAATTTATAGCATGTGTAAACGGGATTAAGTCCTTAGGCTTTGTGGTAATGAAAGCAGATGGAGTTGGAATTTTATGCTACATTACCAAAAGTGCTTTGGTCAGATTCCCAAACATTAATGACCAGTTAATTTTTTTCACTGTTATCTGAGAAACTTCTTACAGTTTATTTTTCTGTTAATAGTTTTTGGTAGCACTTTTCAGATGGTATCTGAAGTGACAACTCAGTCCAATGGATATAATGACTATTTATTTTACAAAGGCTTATGCTCAATAGTTGCAACAGTTTTTCTTCTGAGGTTACATGTGTCTTTCCTAAAATCCTTCTATTTTCCTACTTCAGGTATTGTTGCTTCCTTTAACACTCCAGTGTTAATATTCTAACAGTAGGTCAAGCAAAGAAAGCTTAGCAATTATTCCCGGTTATCTTTTGCGGTCTCTGGCAGAAAAAAAAATAGATGGCAGTAATTGAATGTGTAGTGTTTTCATTGTTTTTACTGCTTATGGTTACATTTTAGTGTGGTAAACTGTGTCTTGATCAGATGTAAATAACCTGTGTAAGTGAAAAAAAGGCCAGTACCAAAGTGTGGAAGACTTAAAGGTGTTAAGTACCGAGCTAACATATACTTACCAAATAAAAGGCCAAACTGCAGTTACAGTTGTGCTGTTGGTGCTGTTGCAGACACAGCAAAGACTGCTTAGCCTGTGTGTGCACCTCTAATACTGGTGGCTGACCAAAGAGTTTTCAAATTGTTGCTAGATATTAAAAAAAAAAAAAATCAAAATAACAAAAGAATAAAATCTTATAGTTGTTTTAGAATTGTTAATATGAAATAGAAATAAACACATGGTAAAGTAGAAATTAACTATATTTTAACAGTTAACATGTACATAACTTGACCAGAGACAAGTTCCTCTTACATCCAATAGCAGGTCTGAGAGGTCAGCTTGCAGTTGTGCAGAATACAATTTAGAAAGAAGAACTATTGCAGAAAAAATAAGAATGATTGACTTTCTATGAAGATTAATAATGTACATAAAAATTGAACTATTCCAATTTCTGTATGGTATTTCTTAAGCAAGACTTGCACTTACCCCCTTTAACTGGAAGATGTTGTAGAAGGTTTGGTAAGAGTTGGCCAGTGTTTAATTAGGAAAATTAATTTTGTATTAAAATGTAGTAAAAACCAAAACAAAAATATCTACTTTAACTGACTTTGCTTGTTTTTCTGCTCAAGCTGTTCAACAGAAGCTGGGTTAGTTCCTAGAAACTACATTTTTATCCAAGTTTAAATAGAGCCTAAAATTATTTGCTACTTTAATGGGGAGCTTGCCCAACGAGAATTCTTTTCTTTCTTCCCACTGAAACACTCTCATATAATAAGCAATTCCAGAATGTAATTGCTTTATCAGAAAGGCTACCTTTATACTCATATTTTGCTATTAGAATGTCTCATGCCTTTCCTCATCATTTCTTTTTATACATATTTGGGGCTATATTATACAAGCAGTAAAAAACTCAATTTATTTTAATTTTTATTTCATTCTGTGAAATTTGTGTATCAAAATGAGGGTTTAAGATACGTCATTTTCTATTTTGCCATGGGTGTCAAAATTAGTTACTTTTGTGTACACTGATAATTTTTTTCTCTGTTGAGTTTTCTTAAGATCTGTCGTCTTAATAGGAAATTACATTTTCAAATATCTCTTTTCCCCTTCCTTCAAAACTTTTCTACTTTTTCTCACACAAAAAAAAAATAATAGGTGAAAGATTTATAATAAAAAAATGTATTTACTAGTTGTGAATCTTGAAAAAGCTCTTAACCACAGAATCTATTAAATGCTACTCACTCTTCAGTTTCTTCTATTTTGAGTTCTTTACAAGAGTGAATGAAAGTAATCTGCTGCTTCTCATCAAGGTAATCCTGAATGCCATTTAATTATTGCTGGTTAGTTGTGGAATACAGCGATAGAATTTGATTTATTATGTGCTGATTAACTTATTTGGACACTTGTGCATTGAGTTTTATTAGCTAGGTTTTAATTTACAAGCTCTAATTCCTTATCTCATTAGATTTCAGTGTCAGCATTTCTTTTCCATTCTTTTGCTAAATTTTCTAAAGTTTCTCTGTTTTTCAGTAGTGATAAATTGATACTTATTAATTTAACCAAGTTAGTGCAGCAAGTGGACATGTACTTTTCTAATATGAATAATCTATTGTCTGTAAATTCTGGTCATAAGAGGAGTGATTTCTGAATGAGCACTAATTAAGTAAAACTTCAAATTAATTTGAAGAACACTGTAACCAGAGACCAAGGGCTGACCATTCTCAGTTAAAAAACCTACAAGTGAACTGTTAAAAACAAATTCTTGCATAGATTTCCAACTATATGCTTGGATATGAAACAAAAATTTGGGTCTCAGGTAGCTAAGCAGCTTCTATTAATACATCATTGCAGTTAAAGAGGTAATAAACGTTTGTTGTATCGGATGGAAGATTTCAAAATGCCTATAAACCATACGGTTGAAGAAGACATCTAAAGAATAAAGGCCAAGTACCAACATTATATCATAGGCAAAATCTATTAAAAAAAAAGACATTAAAACAGAAAAAAGTGAAAAGAAAGGGTGATTTTGCAGGCAGCCTTGTTTTTCGTTAAACTGTATTTAGTAAATTGCCTTTGTACTAAGGCACATAATACATTATATCCCACAGACTTTCAACCACTTTTAAAAGTAAAAGTAGAATTATTTTAGCCTTAAAGTCCAGGTTTTCTGGATATGTGTAAACAGAAATGTAGCATTAGCTTACCTGACCAAGGACCAGGAGACAGGGACATGCAGAGACCCATTTCCAGCCAGCCAGCCAGCCATTGTTATAACCTAAATAATAAAATACTATCAGTTGTTCTAACTCCATGACGTTGGAGTCCAGGAGAGACAAGGTTGAATGGGCATCCTGTTCCTCCCCACCCTCAACCTGTTGCTACTCAAGTCCTTCATTTTGGGGTGCCAAAACCTCTCATCTCCACTATGTGTTGATACCTCTCTGCACTGTTCCCTGCCTCAAACACAGAAACACATACTGCTTAAGGAAGATGATTCGTAAAGTCATGAAGGTTGTTTGAATCAGGCTACCATACTTTTTATTGCTGTTAATTTAAAAATATTATTTTTAAACTATTTCAATAAGAATTCTCTACTCAACATGGAAGATTATAGTTAAATAAGACTAATAACTGCCATCAAACATGAAAGAAAAATAAATGATATATTGGGGATTACAAGTTACAAATCTTTGTGCCATTTACTGTTTTTCCAGTCTAAAGTGCTCTTAAACCATGCCTTACTCTATTGCTTGCAGCCATGCTTCTGGATATTGTTAGATTCTTATGGAATTCACTAACACAGAGAGGAAACAAAGGTGACTGTGTCATCACCAACAACAGTTTCTACACAACTTCCTTATCAGAGCAGCACACCTTTTGTATTTGTGCCTGTATTTTCAATTTTGTTTAAAACTGCCAGTATTTCATCATGACAAGATCCTCACCTTTATAGGGAGTCATGGGAGAATAGACCATGAATGAAGCAATGAAGAGACACTACACTTAAGGAAAGGTTTGGTCTGGATTCTGAATTCATTGCACCAGCCCGACCATGCTCCAGAAAAACAAGCCTGACTCTGGAATTTTCATCAGCTTCATTTTGTCAATACTTTTAAGGACATCATTGGATTTCTGGGCTATTGGAACACTGTTTTCTAGACATTCCAAATAGAGATGAACCAGGTGGCAGTTATTGAAAATACTTTCTATCCTTTCTGTAGAAGCGTGTCAGTTTTATGAGATGTCATCTGAATGTTTTTCTTTGTTCATTCACAGTTGCTTACTGTGGTTGTCTTTGTGATATCTGTATGTGAAATATTTAGAACCCTAGTCAAGACTATACAGACAGAGCACAACTGTAAAGCTACCTCTGTGTGTTGATATGTAGCTTAAACACTGCCTATATTTAGCAGCGATACCTGGAAATCACACTTTTAGCCAGATCTTTACATAAATAATGCATCAGTGAAGTGATACTGATGTAGTGGTGGTGTGATGATTTTAACTGCAATTTAAGCTCAGGTGCTAATATAAATAAGAATGAACTTTGTTCTATATCTGCTGAAAGTAAAATTGTGTTGGTGTTTTATTTGAGCAATGTCTGGGAGTGCCTTAATCTCCTCATAAAGCACTTTCATGCTCACAGACTGTTAATGATTTACTCACCTTTCTGGACTGTCTTCTGCATCTGCTTTTTGTTATACCACTAAAAGCTATAAAGTTTTGCACTGATTTCAGCTCACAGGGAGGTACATTTCCAGACTTAAACTCAATATAAGACTTGTCTGTGTGTTTTTATTTTATATGTGTTAAATTAGTTGATAATGATATTATTTAAACATTTTAAAATTAAAAGTTCATGA
Source organism: Falco punctatus (assembly GCF_963210335.1). Lineage (NCBI taxonomy): Eukaryota > Metazoa > Chordata > Aves > Falconiformes > Falconidae > Falco > Falco punctatus. The sequence goes on along the minus strand of NC_137586.1, from coordinate 39,343,880 downwards.
AAAATTGGTAACACCACTGTCTTAACTCCATTTCACTAAGCATAGTGGTAGATTCAGTATAAAAGTAGTGTAATATTGTGCTGAATCAGAAATCATAGATGACATCTGTGGCACAGCAAAGTAAATAAGAAACTCAGATAATGAGATACGTAAAAGTAATAGAAACTAGAACTCCTGCCACAAAGGCTTTTTGAAGACTTTGCCAGAGATTTAAAATAATCTGTGTTTAAATGTTGAAGTTAAATATCTACTGCTGCTTAACTTGTAGCCATGCAACTTTGGGCTCTAAGATGTGAGCATCGCAAAAAATGAATGACTAGCAACACTGAATGGATGATTTTAAAGGTAAAAATCTGGGTGCTGCAATATTTCTTCTCTAAGGGTATGACTTCTCCAGGAATGATGCAAAGTAGGGTGGTAAGACACCACTTATACTTTCTTTCTTATGTAGTGGTTAGGTGTGAGCAGGATGTAAGGGCAAGAAGTACTTCATTTCAGTGATCTGTATTGCACTGAGATGAAGAATAGTTACAGTATGACTAGACATAGTTGAACTGTTTAGAGGATAAGAACATCTTGGAATGCATCCACTGAGGATGCATTACAGCAGACTCCAGTGAAGGCTGGGTGACAAAACATGCTGTGACCCTTTTACCAACATGACTGCAGAACAAGGTAGAAATCATTTGCTTTCATTTCCAGCAAGCATTCCCAGTACAGTGCAGTAATGCTTAAAGATGTGAAATAAAAAGGTAAGGAGTCACAGTTGAGAAGGTGCTGTATGAATACACAGGAAGAGGTATGCCTTACCTTTGGAAGCATTAGATCTGCATTTCTAGTTTAGGGGGTGGAACTTAGCCTGAGGCAAAATTCTCCCCAAAGCACTGCACTGACCTAATAAGGCGTTGGTTTTTTTGTTGGTGTGTTTTTTTTTTTTTTTTTTTTCAGAAGAAAGAATGTCAATCAAAATGTTTTACAAAGGCAAAAGCAAGAAGAAAATCCTGCCTGGAGTCCTGACTGCTGGCTTACTGGAGTGCTCAGACTTCCATGGTCTGTATTTCCAAAACACCTGTAAAAGCTGAGGCAATATATGAAGTTGTTTAAAATCTGAAAATCCTGATCCTTGGGACTTCAATCCAAGACTTCAGTCAGGATCTTTATTTAACTAACCTGGTGTGGAAAGAAGTTGGATTTCCACTCCTTCCTCCGTTTTTCCCACTATTTGTATTCCACATTTTACTCTGACTGAAGACAGGAGTAATTCACACTGTATTTCTGAATTATACAATCCTCAAAAACCCAAACCTCCTTTTCCTAACTACCATGCTATGTCATGACACTTTAAAACACCTGTTCCAGAGAAACCTTGGGCCCCCAGGTTGAATTTTGACCACACCGCTGGGTTTTGACCACACTGCTGAAGACTAGCCTTTGAAGTGCAGAGGGGCTTGAGCCACACTGTGCTTGGCTACCCCATGCCTTTAAGGTGCCATTTGCTGTGTATGCAGATTCAGTCCAAATTGTTTGAAATAACGTAAAGCTGGTTCCCTCTTCTCCAAGAGTATCTGTGGCCCAGGTAATAGCCAAGAAGGAATGAGCCCTGCTAGGATTGTGCTGAAAGTGCAGTTTCTTCACAATTTCACAAGGTTTTTCCCTGAAGGATGTATTCTAGACCCCACCTGGATTTTCTGTCGGAAGCAGCTCAGTAGTTTGCTTTGGAATAGAAATTGAAAACAAGTGCAGTGGCTTGGGACCTCCCAGTAAATGAGAAAGCTCTTTGGCCATGTAGTTGTATCCAAACAGATTGCTTCTGGACCACTGATAATCCCAAACTGAATTTACTTTAATATGAACTTCATCTGTTTCCTAGTTCAACACACATTTTTCATCAGTTTTGTTTTTGTTTTTTTTTTCATATGACAGAGAAGTATTTATTTCCAGCTATTAAACCCTTGCCTCAGAATTATTTAAGCTTGAGGACTGGACTTTTGAGGAAATGGTTAACCTGTCTGGTTTCTCATAATCCGTAATCTGTTAAAGAACTGATTGCCATTTATCTGTTTAACTGTCAATGAGAAGCAAAAATTAGCATCTATTTGAACAGGCTGAAAAATGATCACATTGCAACTTCAAGGACTATTAAACAGCTAAAACTAGCACTTACTTCCCCAAACCTTTTCACTGAATATGCCTGCATAAACAGTGATGGGAGCTGCCAGCAGCAGAAGGGGTATCTCCCCTGATGACAGCAGCTCCCACCTCTGTGCAGGAAGGGTTATCCCTGAAGTGGCATCTAGTAAGTGTGACCTCCTTAGACAGGCTAGTGTGCTGAATGTGCTAGATGTGTCACTCAAGGCAATGTTTTTGGTGTTCATTTTGAGTGGGGAAACTGCAAGCAGATTCCTGACAGAAAGTAGCAGAGGTTCTGGTTTGTTGTGGTGATCCAGTTGTTTTGAAGCTGAGATGTGGACTACAAGCACAAATTCAACTTCAGCTTTCTGCAAACATGTTATTTTAATTTTGGGGTAGTAAATGAACACAGGCATAGAGCTGTTGAAACGGTCTTTCTTTACAGAACGAAGTGATCACTGCAATGATTGCTAGCAGTTGTCATTGTTGGGCAGTAGTTAAGGTTTACACTGACTTAAGACAGATTGATCAGGTCAACTTGTCATAAAACAAGTGCAGGCAATAAGAAAGGATCCAGCATTACTTCCTAGATATAGAATAAATAACTGGTATCCATAATAGAAGTGTTTGGAGCGGCAATCAACATGCAGGGACATGGAGCGAAACCTTGCATCAGCTGGGGGTTAGGATTTCAGTTCTTATCCCATCTTTACCAGACAAATGATTTTTTAAAGTCCATGATCATTACCTACTCTGTAAAAATACAAACAGTAACTCACATTTCTTCTAAATATATTTTTGTCTTTTGAGGATAAGAAAATGAAAAATCAGGTTTTCTGAAGTTTTTATTTTAAACCAACAAGATAAAATTTGAAAACAACAGGATATTATTAAATTTGTTCTCATAACGGGAGGATGAGTTAATAGAGTCTATTAACCTCAGAAAGGCTAGTAATAAGAAATTATGACAGAAGCAAGGAACAAAAGGGAATATAACTTTACTGTGTGGAAAAGCTGAGTGAAAAGTCACAGGGCAATGTAATCATGACTTTTCACACAGAGTAAATAGAAGAAACAATAAAGCTCAGCTGTGAGAGCAGATAGCTGAAACAATGAAAGCCAGCTCACTCCAAACACGTGGACAGGTGTGAGAGGAAACTGAGTAGTGGGGGCTAAATATTGATACAAAAATGTGATAGCTAAGGCACTGTTTGAGGGAGCTTTGGAGCAAAGATATTGCTATCTCAGTCAGATTAGTCTTGATAGAGTGTCTTTCAAAGGAAATGCTAAGAGATTCAGGACAAAGTGCTGACCAAGCAAAGCAAGGGATTGTGTGCAGAAGAACAATTACTCAAATTCTAAGGGAAACAGCACATCCGTGCAGTTTTTGTAGGTATGCTCAAGGAATGGCTTTGTAGCAATCCTGCTTCTACCTTCTGGTTCTCCACCTACTGAAAAGTATGAGTGAAAAAAAAAATATAATTGCTGAATCAAGAAGATTGGTTAACTGTTCAGATTGAAAGGCAGAAACACTTTTCCAGAGAAAGAAATAGGAAGTGAGTTTAACAATTAAGATTCTCAGTAGTCATCATAAGGAAACTGAAGAAATAGCAACTGTGCACCAATGTGAAAAGCCATCAGTGACAGCACAGAGTGCTCTGACATCATCTCAGAGTCTGTAAAGTGTTTTGTGTACTTGTTATCTTCAACTCTATTAGTGTTGCTATGAGCAGCAAGTATTTTAGGACATTGTGTTTTGAACTTGTGTTTTCCATACCTGTAAAATCATGAATGTTAGACAAAATTCAGGAAAGGAAGTAAGTTTATTTTATTTCTACCACACAGGATGCATTATAGTAATACAACTAAATACAATTTTGTATTTATATGGATTTTGTCTGGTGGGTTAATGTTTTTACGTATAAATACTGTTTAAACTTGCTGTATCAGACTGTAGTTGATTGTACTTGCATAATGCAGATGACAAACACTACGGAAGTTGGATGGAAGGTATTTTTCATCTTCTGTATTGAAGAGCAAAATGGATGACAACTGATCCAAAATACATAATGCAATTTTTGTAACTTCAATAGAAGTGACAGCCAGAAATGCTCCTCACACTGAACTAGTACTCTATTCTTACAGTGCAGACTTATGAACTTCATCCTTTATTATTACAAATCCAATATAATGGGGTTTCCACACTTTCTACAAGCAAAAATCTCTCAGCATCATGATGGGGGTTTGGGAATTTTCTCATGATCTATTTTTCTTCCTGCATCAGCTCAAACAGCAAGTGGGATGAAAGATTTGCAAGGAAACTGAAACACTGATAAGAAAATCATGTAGCTGTGCTATCCAAAGAATAGGTCACAGTTACATTAGCTAAGAGGAAAAAAAAAAAAAAAAAAAAAGGAATATTGACTACCTACTGTTTTACGTTAAGTCCAAAAAGGAAATGTCAATGAAAACCATCAAAGTTCATGGGACATTAATTGGCATTAAAGTGTGGTAGGCGAAATTTAATAGAGGGGAAAAAAAAAAAAAAAAAAAAAAAAAAAGAGAGAAAGAAGAAAACCAAAAAGGCCAAAAAAAAAAAAAAAAAAAGATCAATTGCACCTCCTTGTGGTGTACAAAAAGAGTGATCAGTCTGACAGGGTTTTTTCGTAACTTGAGACAATGAAAGTATTTCTATTTCAATATACTTTAGAAATTACACTGGGAGAAAAAGCCTCACTCAAATGCCTCTCTTCAGCTGCTGAAGCAGATTACTGCAAAAATTGCATTAAATAAGGTAATTCATTGGCTATTTGCATAGGAATTGGGCTAACAGAGATCTGTTTTCTGAGCAATATGAATGTGTCATAATCAAATATCAAATATTGTCACTGTTACATAAAATTATGACCCAGAGGCTGACTGCACCTCTACTCTGCCTATTATTGATCCATTTCAAGAGCACGTCATGTTCTTTCCCCCCGTTTTCCCTTTCCTGCTTTTAAATGTCTTCTTGCATAGACCTTCTGCTAGAGGGTGTTTCCACTATGGTGACAGCCACAGGGGACTGTAAAGCATATAAGGTTACATTTAGGCTGCATACATGTCCACAGGATCTTCAAGGATTGAGTACTAATTTTACCTTGCTTTATGTTAGAGACTATATTCTCTATAGTCATGCTTTTGCTACTGTTTCATTTTTGAAGCTGTGGACAAAACAAAGATGCAGCAAGATATCCCCAGACAACTTGTTCCTTTTTCCAGTTGGGGTGCTGAACCTGAGCAATATTTCTCAAACCAAGTATGTATTTCCATGAAGTTGTATGGGAGAATATTTTAGCTGGACATGGCTTTATGAAGCTAAATGTCTAAGATCTATAAATGTAATTAAAAAACCACAAACAAACCCAAACCTCCCCAAAACCATTAAAAAAAGAGAAACCCCAGCTGCTCTAAAGACAGATTAAAAACAAAACAAAACAAAACAAAACAAAACAAAACAAAACAAAACAAAACAACGAAAAAAGGACTTTTAGGAGCTTTGGAGCTCAGATTTTATGTATCCTGGGGTTGGGAACAGCTAGGAAGACCTCAGTAATTTTATCTGTGTGTTTCTATTCTGTTTGCTTATTCCACTCAAGACTGTACCCATTGCTTTGGTTTCAGACTTTTCTTTAGGAAGCTTGTCTTCATTTGAGATCATTTGTGAACACAAACATAAAGTGATTTTTAAATCTGTAATATATTCTTGGTTTGAGTAATCTCCTTATATTCTATTTTTTTTCCAGCAGTACAGGTATAAGCCAGGTGAAGTCTATACTTCTAATATAATTCCTTAAGATTTTCTGAAAAATATTTCTGCATTTATAGAAACTTTCTTGCATGAAAATTAGTTCTATGGCCTGAGAAACAAACAGAGAATTCAGAAAGTGGTCAGGCAGATTATAGTTCTTTCTTTATTATTAAATATTGTTACTTGGAAAAGTAACTAAAAAATGCTGATATACATTCGGTACTTCAGAATATTCTTTCTGTTTTTCTGAACCATTATGTTTTTTATAAAATACTGTAAAATATATTCCGTGAATAATATAACTCCACTTTCAGAAAACACTTGCATTGCCTCTATATTGTCTATAGTCTGGCATGCTTGCTTTGCAAGTGATCTTTTCTGTCATTTCTCATTCCCCAACCAGAAAATCCGAGTGTTTGATTTTCACAAACAGTAACTATGGGGAGCATGGGACAGCACTTTTGCTTGGCATAGAAGGAGGACAAGGGCTTGAGCTTCCCTGAATTGCAAACTGTTGTATGCATTCAAAGTAGGAATGAAATGGCCTAGTATTAAGAAACCTTCAGATAATGTTTGATGCTCATAGCTATTCCTTTGTTGTCAAATCACAGCCAGAGAATGCCAGGTTTTGCCATTCGGGAGAAGATGCAGAAAATGACTTGTTCTATGGAGGGGAAAACAGAAGTCCTTGCAGTCCTTTTGTACCCCCAGCTGTTATTATCCTCCAAATTTGCCTTACCACTGGCCACAGACCATGACAGCAAATATTTACATATGCTGACACAACTGTGTTCATCCTTCCTGCACCTGCCCAGAACTTCCATGCAACTGTCATCAGGCTCCTCAACAGCTGTGACAAAAGCAAAGCTCCTCACATCCTGCCTAGGCACGACATTCAACTTGTGATGACCTGACATCATTCCCAGAAGGGTCATGGCAGTTTTTGATACTCCAGCAGGCCCTGGAAACATAGCTTTCAGCCTAGCAATCAGGAGCAGAGCTTTCAGTAGAAGCACTGTGACATTTAGGAATGCCGTAACTGAGAGTGGCCTCTTTATTTTGCTGAATTACTGCCGTGCTTTGTAATGATTGAAGTAGCAACACACTATCTGTAGCATTTATTTCCATCTTTATGGATGTGCAACCTCCTGTGTGAGGAAAATATCATTTTTCTAGCTCCTCTGTTCACACCAGGAAAATGTTTATACATTAAAGAATCCAACACTTAAACATGTAAAAACCCTCTGCATTCAGATTTCATCACACAAAATTTTTGGAAGGAAGCGGATGCCATTTAACATTTTGAATATACAATCCTAAATCCACTGGTAACAAGCCAATAAGATAAAAAAAGAATAGCTTTCTGTATTTTATGAAAATGTTCAAAATCAAAGAAAATTTGTTTTTTCTAGTCGCATTTTTCATACTTTTTACAGAATACCAAGTTTTTAAAATAATTGATTTTAGTATTTCTATTCTAGAAAAGGAGATGTGTTTCAGTACAAAAAATATAGAATAAAACCTAGAAATGAACTAAAAGTAATTTAAAAAAATCCATACAACCTATTTCCATCAATGCAATAAGTCAGTATGCTTTCTCACTGAAATCCTGAAAAGGAATTATTTCCTAACAGAGTATACCTCCATAAAAGAAGTAGAACAGAAAAAGGAGTGACACTGACACATGTTCACTCTTTATAAATTAATAATAATAGTTTCAAAGAGCATATAGATTGCATTTATAATACTGTATTTCTTCAGCGGTTAGACTGAGTAAGGCTGGATTGTTTATTTAAATATTTGTTTATATATGCTTAATCTATTCATATTTCTACAATTGTTTGATTTTAATAATTTGCTTCACTCTGGATAATGTATTGATCATATTTCTTCTGTGCTATATAATTATAAAATTTTACTTGTTGCATGAGACCATATTAATTTAGAAATATTTATACAAAAATTATTAATTTAGATTAAAAGGGAGGTTTGAGGAACTTGTATTTGTTGATGTATTTGTTACTTAATGTTAATTTGTTAATGTATTTGTTACTTAATTCTCTAATGGCTTGTTATTTTGAAATTTTTATGGTTTTCTAACTGAACTGTCATATAATAATAGCAAAACCTATAAATCTAGCATATGCTCACGTGTTTTTGTCAAGCAAGATAATATGGGAATGAACAGCAATTTGAGCAGCACTGAGAGGAATAATAATTCATGTAACTAAAAAAAAGGAGAAAAATCAAAGAATATGTGGTATATCCTTTGGAGGTCAATTGCCTATAGGAACAGACATGCTTCTGATGCACATTTGAGAGTTATACAGTGGAAAAAGATTCAAGCAAATTGTTCATTATTTAATGAATATTGTGTCCCATCAGCAACACCTTTATGTTGTGAGGGCAGCTGAAGTTTATCACAAATTTATTACTGACTGAGGATCTCTTTCTTTGTGTTGCCTGTATAAACCTGTAGTTTTTCACCTGATAAAAATGAAAGAAGTAGATAATATCTGTAAGTCCAGCTGTTACCTTAAATCTGCAATACGCCTGTGCTTAATGGTAGCTTCTGCTACATCTCCTCTTCAAAAACTGTAAAATTTATGTTCACAGGCAAAACTGTCCTTCCTTTATATTTTTTTTTTTTGGTAGTGTAAAATAACAACAACAAAAAATCATAAACAGAGATAGATTTTATTTTAGGCTGAATGCACGAGTTTGATTATATTTTTAGCTTCATAGCAATATGGAAAATAAAGGCGACTTCAAGGGCTTCATGCAGTGCATAAGACACTGTCTTAAAGCAGGATGAATTTTATCAAGTACAAGCAGAATTATGAAAAATACTGGCAATAGCTAGTTTTTTCTTTTACTTCTCATACAAGCATGTGTGCTTCTTAGCTGGTCTGTGTGTGCCATGACACACACTATGTTGAACACTTTTTTTATTTCTGAAACTATCATATGCAGAAATTTTCACAGCACTGTTGCACAGTTATGAGATGGTAGAGTTGCTTGGATTTGCAGGTGTCTCTAACTATAAAGTGGAAGAAGGCACGTAAGAAAAGGATGAAGAAGCCTCTGGTCCAACCCCTTGGCTGATTACTGGAAATTTGCTGCAGCTTGCAGGAGGATATCCTCGTATAATAGCAAGAAAATTAAGAGACAAATATGGTGACATGTCAAACAAAGCTGTAATTCATCCCAGTGGTAGTTGTGCATGGCATTGACATATTTAAGCAGGGTTCAGAAACACCAGGAGAAAGCACTACTGGCAGATCAGATCTTTAGTTTTTCTCTGACTGAAAATTAAGGATGTATGACTTTCAATAAGAAATATAAAGAAGGATGGAATGTCCACAAGGGCATTGCAAAAAATGCCTTGAGAAAGCTGTCATCACACTCTTGTCTACTGCAAGAACAGGTACACTTTGAAGTTTCAGAGACTGAGAGTATTTAGGGACCTATCAGACACAGTGAATAACTTTGATCTTGCTAGTTTCCTCACCAGATGTATAGCGAGTGTCTTCTGTAACCTGTGCCTTGAAAAATGGTACAATTAAAATTATGGTGAGTTCCTCACAGTTCTTTATGTCATCCATAAGGTTGTGCAGATCTTTAGCTGTAGCAATGCTGCAGAACTTTTCCCTGCTTTTCATCATCTTCCTGACGATAAACATCACTTGTGTTCAAAACAAGGAAAGGTTTCATGAACAAGAGTGTTCAGGAACATTGTATCTCCTATGTTCAAGTGAGGTTTGTTCTTAGTTCTTCAAGAACTCCTTAATTTCAAATAAAGAATTTTAAACTTGTCACTTTTTTTTTTTTTTTTTTTTTTTTTTTTTTTTTTTTTTTTTGTGTTTTGGCTTTATCAAGGAGTTATGGGGTTAGTGTACTGAAAAAATTCATCATCTCCTATTTAAAATGCACTTTTTATATCTCCTTCCTATGTTAAAGAATAAACAAATAATCCGCATATTGCTTTGCAGAACTGCATTTGAGATATTACTGATACTCTGATTGCACTATGCGAAGACCAAAAAAGTCGAAGTGGGGAAGCAACTTTGACAAATGAGCAGATTGATTCCACTGTCAATGACGTGGAAGCATATCTGGGGCAGTTATGCTTATATTTCAGAAAAGTATGGTTTTCTTTACTACTTTGTCAGTTATTGGACTCTTCAATTTCTTCCTCAATTCTTCCTTCTTTCATTGTTTGAAAGCACAAGACAGCATAGTAGGAGCACTTTGACATTTTAACATGTTCCAGCATCCTTAAACAGAAAACCAATATCAAACAGAAAAAAGAAGTTCTTATAGTATATCCTAACCAGAACTATTCTTTTACAGCTAGCACTGATGACAATTCTTTTAAATACTTCCTTATCTTTAAAAAATAAGTTAAAACTAATTTTAAGCATACAGGTGGAAAAGGCAGACAAAACAGCAAATGGGTTGAGTTGAATGGCAATCTTGGGACTACAGAGATTGTAAAACAGAAAAAGATTTCAGGTTAGGAAAAGCTGTAAGGACACTGATAATTTTATTGTCAACACTCAAAAGTCAATAGGGCCAGTATTCAGTCTGGACACATTTACACACATGAGCAAAAAGCCCTGAATAGTACACTAGGCATGAAATGGACTAACCTACTTACAGTCCTGCTAATGGCTTATGCTTGTAACTCCCACTCACAGCAATGAGAATTTCAGCTGAAGTTTAGAACAGAGCACATGCAATTTGAAAATTACACATAACTGGAAAACGTTTGAAAGGCTAAGAAAGGGGTTGATTGAACAGAATAAAACTTGGACTCAGACAAGTTGTTGAAAACATGCACTGTCTAAATTTACAGTCATTAAAATATTTAAGTAGATAAGTAAGAAAATCAGGCTCCTACCCAAACAGATTAGACTGTGCGGTAATTTTCTGTGCTCTTAAATAAGTCTCCAACCAACAACAACAAGAAGAAAAACAGCTCTCTGCAATTGCCTTTATCTGATTTCTGTTCATTAAAGTGGAATCAAATAGACAGGGAGGGGCAACAAATTTAATGGTACCAGAAGTTATCACTGTATAGCTAATTGACTGCATATCATAGGAAAAAATCACTATTACCAGCAGTCTTGAATTCCACTGGGAATGTAACCAAAAATGTGCTCCAGAGCCCATCTGCAATTTCCTTAGACAGTTACCAGGACTTCTGAGGGCACACGTCTGGCAGCCAGTGGGAGCAGAGGGTTTTTCCTGTGCAGCATGTCTCTGGCCTTACACTAGACTGTTAACATCAACAGAGTCATGGAATCACAGAACAGCCCAGGTTGGAAGGGACCTCAAAAGACCACCTGACCCAACCTTCCATGAGAAATGGAACCTAGATGAGGTTATCTAGCACCCTGTCCCATCACATCTTGAAAACTCCAGCAATGAGGACTCCAGCCTGTTGCTGGGGAGGTTGTTCAGTGATTGATTGCAGAAAAATTCTTTCTTATGTGGAGATGAAACCTCTACTGGTGCAACATGTGCCTCTTGCCCCTTGTCTTCTCCACGTGGGCACGTGGGTCCTTTTGAAGAGAGTTTTTGTCCTCTTTGTAGCTGCCCTGTAAGTACTGAAATACTGTGATGAGGCTTCCCTGAGCTTGCGCTTCTCCAGCAAGAAGAGACCTAATTCATTCAGTCTTTCCTCATTGGACAGGCTCTGCAGCCATTTGATCATCTTTCTGCTCCTCCTTTTACCCTCTCCAGTCTTTCTTGAACAGTGAGGACCAGAACTGGACCCAGTACTCCAGGTGCAGCCTGGCAAGCACTGAATAGAGCGGTACGATCGCCTCTCTATCTCTGCTCATAACCCCCCCTGAGGATGCAGATCAGGATCCTGTTTGCCTTGGTTGCTGCAATAGCACTCTGCTGACTCATGCTCAGCTCGTTATCCCCCAGGACCCCCTGGTGCCTCTCATCAAGGCTGCTCCCCAGCCACACAGGTTGTGGCCAGTGCTGGGCTCTTTGGTTATGTCAACCCAGATGTAGGACAGACTTACACTTTGTTAAACTTCATACAGTTCTCGTTAGCCCACTCTCCCAGCCTGTCCAGGTCTCTCTGAAAGACAGTTTTCCCTTCTGACATGTCCACCTCACCACCCAGCTTAGTGGCATTAGCACACTTAGTGAGGGTGCCTTCAGTCCTGTCATTCAGGTAACTTATGAAGATGTTGAACACTGTGGGGCCCAGTATGGATCCTGGGGGAGCCTGCTTGTGATAGGCTGCCAGCCTGAGCAAAAATGCTAGTTCTTTTAAACAGAATTATCTTCAAAATTGTTCCTTTCATTCAATGACTGCCTCACAAAATAAGGACACAAGGTCATGAGTTAAAATTGCACCAATTCTTCCTTTTCTTTGTTACTTGTATTACTCTGTCATATTCTGTACAGTTGACATATAGAGAATGCGACTTGTGTGTGGAAAATACAGTTTTGTAGGGCAAACACTGAGGACTATACCCTAAGGTTAACAGTCCCACCTTTTCCAGTTTCATTTTCACATTAACAATATTAATTACACATTGTACCACTTTTCTTTTGCTGTTAAAGTGTATTAGAGGGCTACATTAGCTGACTTCTACTCTTAGTTCACTTTCTAATTCTCTAACATAGTTGTGGCCTTCAAGTAAACAAAAAAAAAAGAAAGTGTAAGTAACAAAAAAAAAAAAAAAAAAAGAGTAAAATGTGCCTATTTTATTGCCAAATAAATTAGACTTCGACAGCAAATTTCCATTTAGAAGCCTTGTCCTCTAGGAAGAAGGAAGCTACTGTTATTTGTTTCAGGTAATGTCTAAGGTATTTGGTTTTGTTTCTGTGTGGTGAACAAGATAGCATTACCCTGGATTACCTGTTTAAAAAGTGCAAGATTTTCACAAGAAACTGCAAGGAAAAAGCTGAAGGATGAGATGAGGGGAAGCCAGGACTGAAAAGGAGTTCCCATTTCTTCTCTTGCGTCACAGTCAGGCCAAGTAGGGCCAGACCTGAGGGAAACCTGTTTCAGTGAAGAGCATCCAAGCGGAGGCACGTGTTTCCACTAATGATAGTGACCGTTTCAGCTGAGGTGATTTTACATTTAGGTACAGTAAGATACAGTTCTCTAGAAGATGAACAGTTCTGCCACCACACAAAGGCATGTTTTCTGTGGAACATGAGAAGGAATGAAAACTGTCAGAAATTTGCCTTTAATGTTTTAAAAATCATAAATGAATGACTTCACTGTTTCGAAAACATGTGTCTGAATTTTAGCTGGAGAAAACCATAGACTTTTTTGGATAGATGTTATTAAACAACACTGATATTACTATTCCTGTCATAGATAACCATTTTCCCACTCTCTTTTTGCAAAAGGTGTGAGGGCAGTGAAAAAAAAATGATCTAGTGTAAGATTAAAAAAACCCCAACCCTGTCTAAATTATATATTCTGTCAGTCCAACTAACTTAGCATCATGCTGCCACTATCTTGCATTCTTACTGTGAAGCCTCTCTTTTTTTTATTATTAGAATATCTTTTCCATCATTCTATATAGGGAATAAGCACATAAGAAAAGATGAAAGCCCAGAACTATAGAACTGAAACAAGCAACAGTCAGAGAGCTGTAAAATTAGTATTGGATTAGAAGTAGAATGTTAATGCTTCCTTTAAGGCAAAATATTATTTTATGTTAATTTTCATGAATGCTTTTTACATCTGCTCAAATGAGCATAGTAGAAATACATTTGTCTACTGAGCTTAAGATTTCTATGTTAGCTAAAAGTTAATTCAGTGGCAGATCTCACATGAGAGAGAAAGCACATGAGACTGCGAAGGGTTAATGTGAGAGCTGCAGATACCTGAAAAACATGAAAGATTTGAGAACCTCACATATGAGCACTGCATTTATCTTATATATAACCTACCTTACGATGAAAAGAGTCTCGTTTATAAAGCATCTCTGTGTTGTAACAATACAGAGAATGTCAAATTTCTTCTGGAACAGTGATATCAAAAAAGATATATAAGGTAATACCAGAGTTTCGTCAGTGACAGAGACAATGAGAAAGCCATTGCCAAGGTGGACAAACTAACCAACCTAGGAAATGAGTGTCCTGGATAGCTAAGATCAACAGATGAGATGTGCTAAGTAAGAGTTTTCTAGAAGTTTTCCTAAAGAGTACTTGTCTTCTGCAGCGATGGTTCTTCCCTGGTGAGGGAAAAGTATTTTTAAATGAAGTTTCTAGACAGTGTGATTTTCCTAAATAATGATTATTTCTTTATTTTGGTATACCAGCCTTTAATTTGATTATATTCTTTTTTCATATTTTTGTTTGGTTTTTTTCCATGTATCTGAGGAACAGTATAATAAAATTATCAGGGATTTATAATGCTGCTGTGATGTACCACCATGAACATCTTTTAGAGGGGCAAACCAGGAAAAATTTGTACAATACTAAAAGTCGGAATTCCTTAAAAATAAAGTGGATTTTTCTTTCTTTTTTTCTTTTCTTTACTTCCTCCCCTCTTGCTCCCCCGCCCCCGCCCCCCCCCCCCCCCCCCTTCCTTTTTTTTTTTCCAACTGAGGACACATGTCTTAAATGACATAAGTACCCTTTTGTCAGCTTTGGTGTTTAAGTCCCAATTTTTATCTTGCTTAAACTAAAGGTATTTTTTTTTTTTTTAAATGCACTAAAATGCATTAATCCCTTCCAAACCAGGAAGCAGTTTGGGAGCTGGTAAGGTGAAAGCTGGTATTCTTTCAGTTTAAAAATAAAACTAAAGCAGAAAAGTATGAGAATTGATGGAAAACAATCCAATTACTCACCTGTTCTCTAAGACATTAGTAAGTAAAACCTACTTTACTTAGTACAATTTTCATTTTTCAGTTCTTTTAATAGGATCTAGATATCTTGACTGTCTTAGTGAGAGACATGTTTTTGCATTTTTAGCTTCAGAAATACAATTAAATATCTGGCCCAAGGAGATGAGAAACAAATTGTCAGTTCCCTAATCTCAGCACATCCTTTACTTGAACTACTCTTACAAAAATAAAATGAAAATGAAATGACATTTTGCTCTTACTCTTATTTTTGTCACTTTTAATATATTGGTTAATTTAATTAAAGTATGTATCAGCTGCTATTTTAAATGCTGTTTGGTGAATAATTCTAATTAAATTAAATTCCCAGCCTTAATGTTGACATTAACAGTAAGTAAAAATCAATTGCCTAGCAAATAAATGAATCTTTTTCTCTCTTGCAGAATTGAAAACAGATATAAAAGCTAGCAAGTTGACCAATTGCATATGAAGCCATGAAACTGCTTCAGTAAACTTGCATAGACATGAGATTAAGTAAAGGAAGGAGTCAGACATTTAAAAAGGTTAGGAAAAGAATAATAAGAATTGTGTCAAACCTTCATCACAAATATAATCTCTTCACATAAGGGTTATTTAAATAGTTAACAAAGCTAACCAATAAAGTTAATTTAAAAAGTTATTTCTTTTTGGACAGTTTATTTTATTTTACACTACTAGACATAAAAAATACAACTGCTTTACGCTAGACAGATTGAATCTGCAACACAGTTCAAAAAACTACTTTGACTCATAACAGCTCTGGTTCATCACACGAATTACATTCTTTAAAGCCAATTTAAAACTGCCCTTACCATCTCATCACTAAATACATCAAAGTTCTTACTGCAGTAGAAAATCAATTGGTTGTCTATGTGTGCATCCTTCATATAGCTTGTATATAGTTTTAACAGATATTTTGGGTTTTTTGTCTCCCTGTTGTGGTCTGACACTGGTCCAGTCCTGTCTAATTCTTGGACTTATTGTAAATGGTGCTGCATCCTGGAGTGGTATGTTCATACTAAATGTACACAATCACCCTCTTCTTTACCTACTCTAGTGGTTTTTCTCTTGAGCATTGTCCCCCACAATGCATCTATATTTTAGTGACATCTATGTCCTTGTTTCTTTTCTTTTGAATCCCCTTCCAATGGTCTTACTGCAGAAAAAGTGTACTAACAGCTTAATTGAAACATGCCATAAATACATTAATGGTTCTCAGGAACAGACATTGTGTTCCCAGTAGTACATATTTAGAACACACTTATCAATCTGTTTGCATAAAAGCACCATCATTGATATGCTTCATCTGTAGAAAGTGTTCTTTCAGATAGGTAATTCAAACTCAGAAGCATCACATAATGAAAAGACATGCAGTTTAAAAAAAAAAAAAAAAAGAAAAAAAGAAAAAGTTTGTGGATGTTATCTTCTGAATACCAGGTAAGTGCTGGAATAAAACTCGTTTTCAACTTAGCATATAGGCAGTAACATTAGGGACTTGCCTCAGTTGACTGCTGCAAATGAACCACTCATAACCCCAGGTTCCTATCTTGAGAACCAAGAGTGCACATTTGGTATCTAAACCTGCAGTGTGCATTTTCTTCCAGGAACTTGATATCATCGCCTTCAACAACCATTTGTTAGAGACAAGTGGTTGTCTTCAACAATAACCACTGGCATCTTCACTTTCACTTGTTCCTTGATTGATTAGAACTATGACTTCAGATTTTATATTTTTAAGTTTTTCTTCATATCTATGATTGTTTTTCAATAAAAAATGAAATTTAAGAAAAAAGGGTGAAGAGTTAAAACACTTACTATGGTACAAAGCCAGCACTTTAAAATAACCACTGAACAGTACACTGAAATGGGACAGAATAAAGTTAATTTTAGAGGCTTGTGCTTCACAGAAGAAAATTACCCTTTGGAGCCAACTCTTTGTGTATACTGCTTGTAAAGACATGTTAAATGCCCCATTTTAGACAGTAGAAACTTAGTGAGATGCGTCCCACCCATGTGCAAGCAAATTTATACCTGATTGACTCCAAGAAAGAAACAATAGGACAAGAGGAAACAGCTTCAAGTTGTGCCAAGAAAGTGGCTGAGGGACCATCCCTGGAGGTATTTAAAAGGTGTGTAGATGTGGCGCTTAGGGACATGGTTTAGTGGTGAACATGGCAGTGTGAGGTTAATGGTTGGACTTTATTACCTTAAAATTTTTCTCCAACCTAAGTTACTCTATGATTCCAGTGTACCTTTACTTGTGATAGACATCAAGGGCCATTAAGATGCATAAAAAGATTTGTTTGTAAACAGGAAAAGGGATATACAGATGTAAAAATAGAATATGGTTATCCTTGCATACACAGAAAGTGTGACCATATAATTCACCAGTTAGCAAAACTATGTTATTCTTTAATGTAAATGTGCTTAAGGGTTACAGGTACATACCTGCAGAAATTTGTATGTAATTCACATTGAGATTTGTTCTTTGGAAAAAGGTCTGCAGACAGACACTACAGGACATAATCCAGACCAATCTCAAATCCCTTTAGAATAGTTAGGAAAAGGAGGGTGCTTTTTAACACATTTAAAACCATGTGGTATGATACATAATACATAATATATTACCTTGATTTCCATTTTAAACTTCTGTGTGAGTTCCTCTGGATGGTGGCTCTGTCTCCTCAGAGTATGTTGCAGGGTTTTCTGGAGTTCCAGTAATTATATAATCACATACAATAAACATATAGCTTCCTAAATTTTGTAAATTATAGTCATTCAGACAGTTCAAAACTGCTCTCCTTTCCCTGCCTAAACTGCCAAAAACAGGTTTTCTGTTGCATAATCATAGAAACAGGAAGCCAAATATTTGAAAAAAATTTTCTACTGGTCCTCTCAGAAAAGCTCAATGTCTTAAATTCATGCAGTGGATATTTTTAAGTTTTCTTCAAAAGAGGTTACTTTCTTCTGAATTCTACATTTGCTGTTGCATTCAGTGCATGGCTGCTACATTTTGGGGGGATTCTGGATGTATCTACCTTGGACACTCACTGAAACATTTACACACTATATGCAAAAGACACGACTCAAAATGATAAAAGGTATCAGAGAAAAGATGAACAGTGTGGTGTGAATGTGGAAATCATATGTTTACAAACAATGACCCAGTATTAAAATTCAGATAGTAATTCATTAGAATGCACATAACTGAAGATGTTTTATGGGATACCTTATGGCATGGCAGCAGTACGTGTCTAAACACCTTTTACTGCTGTACTGTGCTTTCCTATATTCAAAAGTGAGTTGGCTGAGGATAATTAGGCTTCTCTGAATTGACAAAAGGATTTCTCACCTGTCAAGGCTGCATGAAGACAATCCCTTTTAATCCAGTTAGGGATTTCCCCTGTCTGGATACAATCAAACACAATTTTCTCTGTTTCAACATACTCTAAATCAGACTTTGTTTTCCCAAGATTTCTGAAAAGTGTCATTGAGAGCTGTACCCTGTCATTCAAAAAAAAAAAAAAAAAAAAAAAAAAAAAGACCTTGTAAGGAACTGGTTACTTAAACCACAAGAAAGGTGCAATTACACAGAATATGAGGAAGAAACGTCCTGTAAAAATGAAAAATGTAGGAAGAAAAAGATGCTGATATTGTAGCACATGCTTGCCAAGTAAGCTTATTTCAGCATGTTTTATAATAGACTGGATACAACTTGAGTAATCCAGTTAAACTGAAAAACTGAAATGTTTTCCTGCCTTTTGTGGCTGATTTTTCTAAGTTCCCTGATTTCTTTCTTTAGAGAAATGTAGAGTCTACTTCGAAAACTCCCCCCCTGCCCACTGCCCCCCCTCCAGTATATGTGGAAATTACATTGGCATTCTTTAAAATGTATTTTCTCTGAAAACAATTTTATCTGTATTTTTTGTATTCATTATTTTTCTGTATTACTTCTATCTTTGCTTTATTAACTACTCAATATACCTTTTGTCATCCACAGGTTCATTTCCATTAAATACTTCATAGGACAGAATGTCAGCCTGAGCATTATTAAAGGCTTCTTTCCAACCAGCCCTTTCATCCTCATTCTTCCTGATAAGCTGACTGATGTACTGTTGTGCCCCAGGGACATCACAACATATGGTGTGAACCTACCATGGATCAAAAATTAAATCATATTTCCTGTAAAGCTGTCACATTTGTATGTAAATCATGTAGTTCACACAACTGGAAGGATAGAAAAACATGTGTTTTCCGTGATGCCATTCCCATGCTTCACTAATTTATCTTTTAAAATAATGCCAGTTAAAAAGCATGCAAGTTGGTCTAATCAGTTTTCTGTAGGCTGACTTGCAGTGCAAGTTTATGGTTCTTTAATTCCATGTGTTGTTCTGAAAATCTCAACTGCAGCCTTTAAAGCAATGCATACAAAACTATTTTCCCAATTCTTTAAGACAATAACAATAATAAATAAAACTGCACTTTTTTTCCTTATTGAACTTTTAAGAGAACCCAGTAAATAATTTCTCATCTTCGCAGTAAGTGAGTTCTTACCTTCTTGACAAGAGTTTTCAAGAACATCAGCACTGTGATTTGAGGTTTCATTGCCTTGTTATAACTTCTTTCACTTTGTAAGAGCTCAGTGACTTCTCTCTCTCGTTTCTGTAAAGATTCCTGTATCTTTTGCAGCATGTTGTGTGCTTGCCAAAGATATCCCTTTTCGATTGAACATTCAGCTTTTTCTTCATTAGCTAGCTGGGTGGCAACAAAGATAACTTACTGCTGAGTCAGGATCTAGATTTTCATTCCTTTCATATGAAATTGACAAAATTTTAATGAGCAAGGTAGAGCAAAATTGGAGAAAAATTGAAGAAATATAAAATAAGAAGGGCTGCTTGGTTCCAAAATTCAGAATACAGTTTTTATAATTCAAAGAGGTAGATCTTTAAAAGATTTTCTAGTAAAGTTTATACTAATATTATAATGAGGAAAACAGCACACTATCAGTGGTTCCACTAGAATAAGAATTTACTTTATTACTGTGGTGTTTTAATAATTCCTCACCAATTTATCATTCTCAATACTTGCATATATTTGTGCATAGTTTTTATTATCAGTTAGTTCCATGGTTTGCTTCAGCCTGTGCTAGAATCACTGAATGCCTTTGAAATACCTGCAATAATCCTAAAAATGTTTCCATTTTCCTGCTTACTTGTTCTTTTTTTAATTCTACAACCTCTGACGCATTTGATTTTTCTCCTTCTTTCTTCTCAGAATTTTGCTGAAGTATTTTTACCTGGAAATGCATGAGGTCATGCACTCTTTCCACATACAGACTGATGTTGTGAAGTTCCTGCAAAGCTGAATTGAAAAAACAGTTACAAACAACTTAAGCATTTCTAATCTACAGTTCCTAGAATATTGTCTGCCAAGTTATCTCCCTTTATAGATCAAGAATTTTTAATGAACTAATAAATTTTACTAATCAAGAATTCCATTTTTTATTAAAATTCAAATAATTTTAAAAGGCTTGTGCTTAGTTTTATTTTAAATTTCTAAAGGGAAAGCTACAAATGCTGAGACAGACCTACTCAAAACTGATGCTGACTGTAATAAGCCAGTTATGCTAAGGAGTCTGGAGTCATGACAGATGTTATTTGTAGCTTCAGCATTCCTTTACTATTCCATGTGTGGCACATTATTGCAGTGGAAAAGGTTATATTGACTTCAGCTGACATGCACCTCAGTGTAAACAGAAAAACAACAGGAAAGAAAACAGAGACATCCAGAAATAGTGTCTGAAATATGAAACTCACTCAGTATGTGCTGGGTATAAAGATAATCTAGTTTTTTACACTGTTTTTCTAGAATCCAGACCTGTAAGACAAGAAAAGGAAATATCAAGGAAATGAGTGTTACCAATTCTCATTATATTTCCTTGGGGAGAATAATCAATAGCAGTGAATTAATGCTGTTGCCACCTATAGGCACAGCTTACACAAATGGGCTGTTACGCAGTAATTGGCTGTTCTTAGCAAAGAAAATATAGAAATAAAACAGATACTTCTCAGACTCTAATGTTTTCACAAGAGCCTGTACCATGCTTATATTTTCTATAGCATTTGTCCACATTACTGGAATGCAAAAATTATTGAGACTCCTGAAGCAGTTGAAGAACAAAAGATTTTGGACACACAGCCCAAAGGCAGCCATGAAGAAAATGTTGCATGTGTGAAATCTTAACAGTATTATTTGGTCAAATAGAAGATCTTCCTTCTTCCTATGAGTCTTAGAATGTTGTATCTTACTCCTTACTCTTTATTACAATATTTTTGCTACATTTCCTTGATTTATAACAATTAGGTCAAAGGATTTGTAAAAGCCATGATTTTTCATGGTTTATCAATCAGGAACACAGTATTATTGCAATAGACATTGTTAAAAGTGTTTGAAAAGAGAGAAAAAAAAATCAATACTGGTGCTATGCCAAGTTTAATCAAAGGTACTGCTACATCATTTTTAAAAAACAAACCCCCAAAACAAACAAGAACAAACACAAACACGAACTCCAGCTCTTTCTCGAAACTTTCATTCAGAAATGTTACAGAAATCTTCATTCAGTTTAATAAATACAAAGGAGAACCTGGCTCTGAGACTCCCTGCACCCTCTCACCACACCCACAAGGTTAGCTAAGATCTCCCTGAATACATGCCTTGGAGTAGTGCAATGAAAATTTACTGTTATAAAGCAACATTGAAGATTTACAAAATTACAGAAAGGCTTGCACATACTAAATGAAACAGAATACTGCAGAAAATAACAATTATCAGACCATGCTTACAGATGTTATCCATAAAAAACCAACATTTTTTTCTTTTTTGATCTCTGCAGTCATTTCATCTCTTTAGTACATCAAAGTTGCATTATTACAGAGAAATCTGGAAAACCTGAGGAATTTCAAGCACATCCCTTTTTCCTGGGAACTACCAAGTGAAGTAGTTCTGCTGCTAGGTCAATCAGTTGCATTGCAGTGTTGTAGTAGCTTAGATGAGGTAAAGGTTTTGTTGATCTTTAATGCTAATTGCTAAACAGAAAATACCCAATGTGCTTTACTGTTATTTAAAAATTCTTCAAAAGACATGAAATATGAAATGAGAAAGAGAAATTACAATTAATAAATTTTAGAGGAAAACATGATACAGTATGACCAAAAAAATGTACATAATACTCATTGGTGTTTAAGGGCTGAAAAACTCCTTTGGTACTCTGAAAAAGAGGCAGGCATGTGTATAGCTGTGCAGTCTTAGCTGATTTGAAAGTACCTATCTAAAGGTGGACTGTAGTTTCCATGCCCCTTAGACTTCCAGAAACAGCTCACACTGGAAGTGGTAATGAGAACACTGTCCAGATCCAAAAAGAAAACCCAAACTAGCTTTGTTTACCTTTTCTTCTTCCCATTTCTCTGTCTGTTGCTTTATTTGGTGAAGAAGGTCTTCCTTCTCTTGGATCAGTTGTCTGTTTCTTTCCCTCAGGCTCTTAAGACAGTAGAATAAGACAAAAGGGTTTACAATTTCTATGCCACTGCTTCATTTTTCAAAAAGGCCTATATTTTGAGGCTTTTTGTTCCACACATTGTTGAGAAGTGATAACATTTGGACCAGGCTGATAAGTCCTGGGGATCTCACACAAAAATAATAAAAATTGACCAATTTACAATGACCACATGTGACCAGAGGTGGTCTGATTCTAAAGACGTTCCCTAGAGGCATGAATGTGTTGAACCTTTTCCTCAGTAGTGGAACAGAAGGAGGAATAGGTTAAACCTTAATACCTGTTTGTCACCAAAAAAATATTACACATCCTATACATTCTGTGAATATTGACACTTTCTTTTCATTAAAAAAAGCTATTTCCAAGTGCTTAAGCACAGACAGTAATGGAAAATCCCACACAGTTTTCATCAGGGGCGTGAAGGTAAGCCAAGGTATGAAAACTCTTTTGGTAATATACTGTGTAAGATGTTACTCATGTCCAGAAGGAGACAGATATAGTTCTGTATTAATTTCACAAACGGTGTGTCTTCATTTGACTGTCTGACCCTAAGAAGAAAACTTTACTTATACAGCCTGTTCCTTCAGCCTCTGGAAGTACCTGCTATTCTCAGTCACACGTAAAAACTGTACTTCTTTGTTACCGTAATTATATCTTGCTGGTGTGTATTGCTCTTGCTCATCAGCTCTTGGTAAGCTTCTAACTGGGATCTCAGACTGCTCATTTTCTCACCATAATGTTTATTTATAGTACTTATAGTCTGCTCCTGTATTACAAAAGATTGAGACAATGAACAGTGAGCAAAAACATGAAAGCCAAGCGTGATAAAGAGAATGGTTTCCACAACAGATAATACTTGGTTCTTTTTCTTCAATGCTTTTTGTTGTCTGCAAACTTTTCTTATTGATCATAGGAGGTTTGTGCTTTCACCCACTGCAGACTTTGAGCAAAACTTGCTGCTAAAGGAATTTATCTTTTCTCTGTTTTTCTGCAGAAGTAAAAAAGAAAGCCTTTCTGAAAGCAGACCAGAATTAATTCCCTGTAAACATAGCTAAGCAATTTTAAAGAAATTAAACTTTTATCAGAAAACAAAAGCTTGGATGTGTAAGATTTAAGTAGCACAAAAAATAACTCAACATCAGGAAGCATCTAAATAAGGAAAAAAAAATAATATGAGAAACACAAAAAAACCCGAACAAACTTTAAGAAGCACTGATATTTTGAGTGCTTCTAGGAATTATTTTTATTTCAGAGATTTTAATTAATAACACATTACAGTAGCCAAAATGAAAGATGTTCCGTGAAGAAAGATCATTACACCCCCTGTGTTTGCATCTATGATCAGGAGGCAATTCTTTTACTATGGATGCATCTGTGTTCTTCCTGTTTCTTTTTTTCTCTTTCCCTAGTGAACTACAGCTGGCTGAAAGTGCAAAATGTGACTATGCAAGGATTATATTCCTACTGAAGCACAGAAGCGGATTTACAGAGGTATTGTAATGCTTGTGCAGATATGATAATCTTGGAATAAGATGAAGTCTTGTTGCCTACCAAAGGATACCAAGTCTTTGTACACTATGTACAGGGAACTCTCTCAAGATTGCTTGACAGTCTGAAGAGTTTGTTTGCTTCCTTTTAGGGATTTCAGAAAAATTTCTGAATCTCTTCACTCTGAGCACCCAGAATAAACTTTAAGTGTATGAAAATTGTACATCTACATAAGAACCAAGTGTCCATCTTACTCTGGATCTGAAAAGCAGAATGATGTGACAAATAAGCAGAGAAGTGAAACAGCTGCTGCAAGAAAAGGTTTCAGAACAGTGTAGCTGAAGATTATGTGGGTAATTTCATATTTTGGGAGAATTACTGACTAATGAAATGCGAAAATGCTTCCACTAAGGAAACTGAGGCACTATGGTCACAAAACTGGCATCTCTAGATTCTGATTGTAACTTTGCAGGGGTTTATAGGTGAAGACATTCTGCAATTCTGTAAACAATGTTGAGAAAATATTACAAGGCTAAAGCAAAACAAAGTATAAAGTAGAGAAGAAAGTACCCACGGAGGAAAAGGCCATAAAACTTTCCACTTTGGCAATGAAGGAAAGCAGTACAGCTTGGCACCGCCATTTACAATGACATAATTCTTGAGGGGCACAACCTACATAAATACAAGTGTTCCCACCATGCAGTCAGTCAGTAGAGGAAGGTGGCATTTAAGGTAGATATTTAGTACACAAAAAAAGTTTAGAAAAATCTATGCAACTGTGCTAGACAAAAAGTAAAATTGGATTTCACAAAGTTGTAAGATCAAATACACTTACAGATACATTGGCATTATTTCTAGAGACTTAACATGGGTACCTGAATGCAGATGTAAATGTGAATGAAGTAGATTTTATCCTTCTGTGTAATTTTAACTAATGGTATGACACAACAGTGCTAATGCTCCAGAACATTTACCTGTTTTTCTTTCCTTATATTGTCTAGTTGTCTGATTATCTTCACGTGTTTTTTTTTCATTTGGTGCATGTCTTTTACAATCTGTATAGGATGAAGGAAATTATCAACTAGATAATAAAGCACAAGCAACTCCAGTTGTAATTAACCATCAAACAATTTTGAGATACATTTCTCAAAATGATAAATACAGTATAGTGAAGAATTTGATCTTGAAAATAGGTAAGTAACCAAGAGGGCTGCAGGCAAAAGCTTTCAGGCTTCAACAACTAGAAATTATGTTATGCTATTGAATGAAAATCTATTAGTGACTTGAAATGGATTTTCTGGTCCTAGTATTGCATCTCCACCTCTTCCTTTTTACTGCAATGACCTGAATTGAATACAAAAGACAGTCATTACAATTATTCTAAAGTTCTTGAATAACAGCATTGTGAAGCTTATTTCTCAGAAAAAATAATAAAAATGGTAGTCAGTAGAAAAGATTACATTTTTGCATTTAAGAGTTAGATAACACAAATTGGTTCAGAATAAACTCAATTTCTCTTTTGTATTCCATAGAAATAGTTTGAGAACTAGCAGAACTGATATAACTTTAACATGTACTACACGCATTTTTCATGACTAATAAAAACAGTTGTATACATAAGTGACCTTTTTCCTGTTTGAAAATGAGTCATTTAAGCTTAAAATTGCATCGGGATCTTAGTGACTGTTTTATTCCTTTTGTTTCTAATCCAATTCGTAACAGCCACAAAAGGAAAATTCCACTATCCCCCATCCCAGCTTCTGCCTTTTGACATACTTGTCTGGTAGGTGCAATGTCAAATTACACAACACTGATACTTGTGCATCTTAAGTAAGACTAACAGATACTGCTGAATGAATTATAGGAATAATGAACATGATTATATGTAAACTATAAAAATTATAAACATCTAGAGCTTTTCCAGAGGTTTCCTTGGTTTCAGTTCTTCATTTAAGCTTAATATGATGCAGATTTTGCTAACAGTGAGCAGCTCAGCTGAAATAAAACTGAAAAAGAGAAAAAAAACCCCATTTTTTTTGTAGTAGCTGATGCATTATTTTTAAACAGTTGTGGTTTTGAAATATACTGTTCTATTTATCCCCTCATCAAAAACTATTGTAGAAGTAGAGGAATTTTAAAGAGACACAATTAAAAGGTTAAGACACAAGAAACCCCTCTTCTAGGAGAAGACTGAAAAGATCCCAACAGATTTATCCTTCTTATCACCCACAGAGCTCTGAGTCATCTTAATTAGATTGCTTCAGATATTTGAACAGCTAGCTCAAGGGTCTGTAGTCTGTAATAGACAAGTCACCACAGAATTTTTTTGATGCATAGCAAAATAACAAGATTGCAAAAGCATATTAATCACCAAGAAAACAGGATATATATATATGTACACGCACACATACACACACAGATGCTGCATAATATAAAATAAACTGGCTAAGCAGAAAATAAAAAAAAATATGCTAGTTACTGGTACCAGAAATATTGCAATAGCAACAAAATCTTACACTGCAAATCAAAAGCCACATCGAGAAACATGATGAGAAATATATGGAAAGGCAAGAGTTTTCTCCATGTACAGTTGCAAGGGAGGTTTCTGTCTTTAGACACCTACTGGGAACAGGCAAATTTGAGCAACTTAATATCTGAATTTAAGACATCATTTCCATGTTAATGTTGGTATTTTTATGTCAATATTCAAAATGTAAGTGAAAGCTTTCAAATATGAAGAATGAACCTATCTAAGCAATAAGATTGTGTGATTTGAATTCATATTATGATAATTACTATCACACTAATTTTAGTATATCCTAGGAAAAGAGACACTTAATGCAATGGCATTTTTTTGTATTGTAACTTATTCATTCATGCTGGGGTGCTTTTTTGGGGGGTAGGGGGTGTTTGGTTTTGTTTGGTGTTTTTTTTTTGTTTGTTTGTTTTTACCTTGATGATAGATAATGCAGCTAACTTGTAAGGAATATATGGTACTTCTTTGGTTGTATGGTCCTCCAGCTCAGTTGCTTTGTGATCAACATCAGAACAAACTCCAGATGTGTTCAGTTGTTCTACTGTGTTAACAAAAATTACTTTGTCAACTTGAAATATAGAACAAAAATGCACAGCAACTCCATATGTACATATTACCTTCTAAAATTTTTATAAGAGACATCTAGTTTTAAAATGTACCTTTTTTCTGATAACAAAGAAAGTGGACCTTTGGGAGGAGAATTTCAGCAAGTCTGACCTGTCAGCTTTGATCTATGGAAACCATCACACATAGTTATGTTGTATGACAATGACTTGTCCATGATTACTCTGATGTTAATTACTTATATAAACTTACATCACTAAAATGGAAATTGAAAGTTTAGGTTATAAAAAAAATAATGCAGAAATAAGCTGCTTCTTAAGAAAACTGGCATTTGTCACAGCTAAGAAGAGGGCGCTTTAAAGCCTCCTTCAAAACTACCTTTTGCAAGTTGTTTATATGAGAGTATTATATAAAATTTTAATATTTAATTTTATCTTTTTTTTGTTAATTAAAAACTTATCATTACTTTTTTTTTTTTCTTTTTTTTTTTTTTTTTTTTTTGAATGAGATCTCTCTGGCTTAACACAATAGGTGGCTTTCTATTAGAAAAATATTTTGACTAACATGATCCTTAACTAAGTATCATAATTAAGTAACAGGTGTATAAGGTCGAAAGAGACTGATCTTAGAATGTTAACTATATATGTATATATATGTATAACTATAAACCTAAGCTATACGACTTCACAGAAGTCCAAGTGACACAATATCATCCAATTAAAGCTCACATAAAAGAGAAATAAGATAAACTTTCCCTATTTATGTAATACATTATGTGTTCCAGAAAGCAAACTGGAATTATAATTGCTATATAAATATACCTTTTTCTAGAGCTCTGTTTTCACTCCATCCAATCAGGGAATTCAGAAATGACCACTTGTTTATATTCATTCCAAGTCTGTGCAGCCATGAGTTTCCCTCTCTATCTGTTAACGAAATCAAGGTGCTAAAATCAAATGAAAATCGTTGCAATGATTCACTGATTCATTGGCTTTAAATGTAGTATGCACTTATTCTGTTGGAACCAAAAGAGTTTTAAATGAGTAAAAGGGATACAAAAAGATGGGAAGTCATTGAGAGAGCTACAAGCATAAGAAGGATGTGATACTTGTCTGAGACTAGAATGGTTCCACTTAATCTTGAAAATAGAGATATACTGAATGCAAAGGCTGTACTCCAGATTTGTTTCTCATCTTCTGTAAAAATATTTTCAAAATAGATTTTCAAAAAATTACACAACTGGATTTTGCCCAATATCTTTGAAAATAAGTGTGTGTGTGTGTAGAGACAGGGGTGGATTACATATGAGACATATCCGATCCAGGTTTATTAATGATAACTCTGGGTGTGTGCAACAGTCCTGCTGAGAGAAAACCAAGCCACAACACCCAACATGAGCAACTTCTTCAAGTGTTCTGGTGTGCAAGGGAGAACAGTGTCTGAAAGAAGTCTTCTGTCTCTGAATTGGTCAAAACAATTACCAGAAATTAAGAACTTTTGTCCATTGGGGAAATAGAAATGTATAGCTTCCTTTCCTAAGATCCTGAAGAAATATTCGTTTACTCACATGGTGCAGTGATTTTCTACGATCAAATATCTATCTCTTCATATTGCTTTTATTTGACATACTGTAACAGAATGTACTGTTTTAAAATAGAATATATCCAGCTACTAGATGGAATCAGCAGATCCTGTTCCCATATAGCCGTAAATGGGTTGTTTTTCAAAAGCCAGTTTTGATGATTTATAAAATACATAACTAAATAAATGTGTTGAGAAAAGTACCCTTAGCTCAACTTACTTTTCTTTCTGAATGAATTATTTTAATCAATATATGTTACATAAATATATGTATGTATATCAGCTTTTGTTCTGTGAATTATGTTAGTGAAGAACACGTTAATTTATATATAGATTAGCTACTTCTTGAAGGACTTGACCTTTCACATCTATATCCTTCTGGTTCATATTTGGCTTTCCTAGACACTATCTGAAACCACAGTTATTCTTGAAAAAGCCCTCCACATAATCCTACTTTAGGCAAAATTAACCACTGGAGCATGAGTGCTTGCAGGTTAGGAGTGTAGCATCTGTCTTCTAGGATAAAGATTAATGTTAACTTTTAATGGAAAACAGACACAGACACTGTTTCCTACTGGAAAAAATGCGTTACTATATCACCTCCTGAAATTCCTGCAAGTTTCCCCTTTAGTCAATAGCAGCCCATTGGGAAGAAAGACAGTTGAACCTCCTTCAATTCATGAATGCTAAAACAGTCCACGTGTTCTTTTTAGCTTAGCATCTCACAGAGCATGTCACTCCCCAAACTACTGAATACTTTTTCACAATTCTTGTGAGTTAACTCATGCAAAACTCTGTGGTATGGCAGGGACAAGACATCTGTAACAGTTCTTTCCCTTTATTTTCAATGCCATCAGTCAGACTGGCTCTCAAAAGGCATTCAAACCACCACAGGACCTTGCAGTTTAATTGCTTTAGAATGTAATCTTCTGCAAACAAGAGGTGTCTCCTTTCTCACTTTACAACTAAAATCAAAGCACATGGCACAGGCTAGGCAGCCACATTGCTGTTCTGAATAGCTGTGGTAGTATTTTTTGACAGTTTTTAGAGAGTCTGGTAAGTTGCACAGCTTGTTTTAGAATTTGCAGGTCCAGAACACATAAATTTAATCCTCCTGTGTTGACTTTGGGTTTAATGAATATAAAGCCAATACGCATCTCTTGTATATGAGAGGCTTGAGGATCACTTCCATTACCTATATGCTGAATCATGACAGGAACTCTCCCACTTAGTCCATACTCACATTCATCCATATTCAAGCTATATCAGCACTGATAATGCAATATGGACTATATGCTTATGCAGTTCTGCTTCTGTAAGACTACAATATAGTAATGTGGTACCAATCTGCCCTTTTGTGGAAAACAATCAATTACACTCTTATCCTGAACATCTGAGGCACAAAGTACTCCTTACCCTCCTCAGGTGTGTCTTCAATCATAACACTTCTAATCACACATGAAGGATGTTCTTGTATCTCCTCTGAATAATCAATAACACTGCCTGGTAGAGGAACAGATGAGTAAATGGTGGTCTGTGGTTTAGTTTCAGTATCAATTCTTACTGAATCTTCATGTTCTTGGAAGCCTGAAGGGATAGCTTTTTTCACCCACAGTTCTGGAAAAACAAGCAAAGTGATTGTAATAAATACTAGGAAGAGGTATTCAGTCAAGAGTCTTGAAAACAGGTATAATGAAACAAGATCAGATATGTAAGATCTGTTACAGATATGTAAGATCACACACAAAAATAATTTTAGATAAAAATATTACAAACTGTCAGCTGATTTAAAGTAAAACTGGATGAGTTTCTTAGAAACTGATTAGAGCAAGCACATAGTCCAGAGTAGACTCGTAGGAATTTTCTTTCTGTCTCATTTGAAATCTAATATGATTATGTGATTTAATCTTGGTTTGACTGTCAGGTTTAGCTGAAATGGCAGCCATATCTAAGTCCATGAAATAAACTTTCCAGAATTCACCAACTATGCTGAATAAGACCTGCTAAGTCTCCTGCAACTTCCATCCATAATCACATCTCAAACATACTCCTCCAGCTTTTGGCCAGCTTCTGTTTCTGGATCTCTTTAAGACGTCTGCTCTCTTGTTAATGCCCAACTTCTACTCTGTCCCCACAAGAAGTGTTTCTTTTTGATGCACTTCAAATAAACCAAAAAGATCTATTAGCAGAAAGTAATCTTTTTTTGTTTGGTTGGTTTTTTGTGCGTTTTTTGATTTTTTTTATCTTTTTGCCTTGCCAGACTCATAACTTCCATAAAGACACTACTTTTCCAGCTCTTCATGGTGTATGGAACAGCTAGACATAAACTCCCATATAAGGAAGAAAGTAAGTACTTGATTCTGAACCTGTATACAAAGACAGGCTTTTGAGCAATCAGAGCACATACAGAGGAATTAAAATCTAGGTGGCTAGAAGTTCAGCAACTGAACTTAAATCATTGCAGAGTTTCTAGCTACCTAGCTATGGGTCTCACCATTGATATTTGCTCACTGTCTGTCAACATTGCACTAAAAAGCATAAAGCATTTAAAAACCTGGCTTATGCACACTGAGAAGGCCTTAAAATTACACTTCCAGAAATAACAGAGGTCATCAAGAGTTATGATGTTGACAAAGTAGTTACCAAAAGTAACATGTACTGGTTGAAATTGTATATATCTAATGAAGCTGACAGAACATTCTCATATAGCAGACTGAGAAATGCAGCTTGAGCATGGACTGTGCTTCCGAAGGATAAAGGTTCCTCACGTGACCTTCTTCTCAGCTAGAATGGATAATAACATTCATGGTAAAGCTCAACACTCTGATAGTTCCTAATGCTCTCTTTAAAGTTTTCCTGAGTTCCTTTCCCATGGAAAAAAATCATGAAGAATTTAATTACCTTCTTTCTTGCATGGGTGTTTTTCAGAATGGAATCTATTGCATGTGACTACAGAACATTGAAATACTGCACACCAAAGCACAAAGTGTTAAAAATACCACTCACAACTCCATCTTGCAAAGAGCTTTTCAGATTGCCATTTTACCCTCATGCTTCAGTGTATCCTGTAATCACTGCAGCTCTCCATGTTATACAGAACGTGTAGCTTAAACGTTGGTTCACCTGTAGCCTGCACATCAGTCTCCAATGCCAACAGACTGTTAATTTTATTTTTGATGCTTTATCAGGATAAATAAGTAGCTATTCCTCTCCTTGTTCGTATTTCCTTTCTTTGTTATGTGTAAGTGGTTGAAATTAAGACCTTTTTGAGACATGAGAATAGTTTATCACTGTTGACTGAAATTCCTAGGGAGAAAGCGTTTGTCTCCCAGGGCTTCATTAAGAGATTTTATCACTCCCCCTAGATGGACTAAGTTTGGCTGTGAATTTCTTGGCCCTCTGCTACTTTCTCTCCACAATTATCTTCACAATTCTAAAGAATCATACAGGATTTTCATTGATAATGAAAAAGAAATAGTCTTTGCTGTATTCTATTAAAGTTGTGGGTTCGTTTTGGTTTTTTGTTCCCCCCACCTACCCCACCCCACCGCGGTGATTTTTGGCCACCAAAACCACAAGATGATTGTATAATATTTCAGTTTAATTTATTTAATAACAGTAATTGCACTGTAACAAAGATGCCGTTGGTTTCACTAATCCTTCCTTCCATTACCATTACCACAGTTAAGAACTTTTTTTATGTTTCCCCAGCCAATTTGCTCAGTAACACTAGGCAAAGAAGCAGCACAAGAATATGTTCATATATATATATGTATCAGCTTCTGTTGTGGTTTAATCCCAGCCAGCAGCTAAGCCCCACACAACCACTCTCTCACTCCCCAGCCCCAATGCACCCTCCAGCATGACAGGTGAGAGAATTGGAAGGTTAAAAGTGATAAAACTCCTGGGTTGATATAAAGACAGTTTAATGGGCAAAGCAAAGCAAACGAAGCAAAATAAATTAATTCACTACTTTCCATTGGCAGGCAGATGTTTAGCCATTTCCAGGAAAGCAGGGCTTCATCACATGTAGTGGTTACTTAGAAAGACAAATGGTACAACTCAAAAATCTTCTTCCTCCTTTCTCTGGGCTTTTATTGTACACGATGTCATATGTCATGGAATATCCCCTTGGTCAGTTGAAATCAGCTGTCCCAGCTACTTGTGACCCTCCAGCCTACTTGCTGGTGGGTAGTGTGAGAAACAGAGACCTGGACACTGTGTAAGCACAGTTCAGAAATAATTAAAACATTGCATGTTAGCAACAGTGTTTTGGTCACAAGTTCATAGCACCATACAGACTGCTATGAAGAAAATTAACTCTATCCCAGCCAAAACCAGTACAGCTTCCAAGCAGCCTGAAATGTAGGTGATACTGGAATGGAAGTTGAATGAAAACTTACTGAAACTGGAAAGAGAACAGTAGTTTCAATCCAAGTTAAATGTACTAAGCACTTAAACTTACCTACGCAAAACGTTGAAGCATAAAAACTCTGTCCAGAAATCAAACTGATGTAAACCTAGTTCTGAGTAGAAAGTTTGACAAAAGCTATGTGGAAATACAGTATTTCTTGATGGTACTTACTATGAGAGAGAGACTGAGAAGCACATTCTCTTATACCCAGAAGCACTGTCAGAACAGTGAAGGAAGCATCAGATAAATATTTCTAAATATATTTTCAGCTAAGATTAAAGATGAGAGCAGCTTTAGAGTACAGCATTTTCTAGTAAGAGGCTTGTGTCTGTAAAGAGAGAAACCTGTCACTTGTGTAATTCTACTGTGGTCGGGATCCAAACAAGGATTTTTCACACTCTTTTTTTAATAAATAAGATCACACTATAAAGTTCCTTGATTTATCATCAGTTTCAGGTCTGTACCTCAAATAACAGTAATTTAGAAGGAAAATACTAAACCTAACAGACTTTGATGATCTTTTGCTCATACAATCACAATGCTATCTATTTTGACTTAAGCTGAAAGTCCTTCTTCCTTTATGGCCAGTTCAACTGGCCTGCAACCTAATGGAAACCCAGAAAACTTAATCTCATGATCCGAACTCAGTGGAAATGAAAGTACTTTCACAATTCAAGAAGGTATCTAGTACAATTATTTTAGGCTGTAACATCTTCATTAGGTAAGTGCCTTACTTTGTACTTGGGAAGAGTCTCACCACATAAAAATACATATGAAACCACATAATTTTACTGACAGTGGATTCAACCCCAAACTTTTCTTTGTAAGTAAGGCATTCCACCAAAGACTTCTGGAAGGAAATATCTATGCTTGGTGTTGCAAAGCAGGACTTTTGATAGTGGATGCTTCTAATGAGCAGTGAGAAAATACCTGTTTCATCTGTATAGTAAGAATGCAGACAGTAATCAATAATACAGTATTAGAAGTAGTTTGGAGGTTTATTTAGCCTGCAGTCATTTCTTTATAGTATTTTAGACATAGCATAACTAGTTTTGGGGTTTGGATTGGGGGATTTGATCATTCTACAAAACTACATATTACTAACCTTTCATTCCCTGAGATCACAGAATCAGTCACAGAATGGTCAGGGCTGGAAGGAACCTCTGGAGATCATCTAGGCCAACCCCCTGCTAAAGCAGCTTCACCCACAGCAGGTTGCACAGAGTTGCCTGCAGGTGGGTTTTGAATGTCTCCAGAGAAGGAGCCTGCACAGCCCCTCTGGGCAGCCTGTCCATGGGCTCTGTCACCCTCAAAGAAAAAAGTTTTTCCTCATATTCAGACGGAACTTCTTGTGTTGCAGTTTGTGCCCATTTCCCCTTGTCCAGGCACTGGGCACCAGGAAAAGAGCCTGGCCCCGTCCTCCTGACACTCGGCCTGAAGATACCTGTATGCACTGATGAGATCCCCTCTCAGCCTTCTCCAGGCTGCACAGGCCCATCTCTCTCGGCCTTCCCTCATGAGGGAGATGCTCCAGCCCCCTCACCCCCTCGGCAGCCCCCCGCTGGCCCCTCTCCAGTCGCTCCCTGTCTCTCCTGAACTGGGGAGCCCAGCGCTGGGCACAGCACTCCAGGTGCGGCCTCACCAGGGCAGAGCAGAGGGGCAGGACACCCCCCTCCACCCGCTGGCCACGCTCCTCCTGATGCAGCCCACGCTGGCAGCGGCCTCCTTGCCCACCGGGGCACACTGCCGGCCCACGGGCCACTCGGTGTCCTCCAGGCCTCCCAGGTCCTTCCCCGCAGAGCTGCCTGCCAGCAGGTCAGCCCCAGCCTGTGCTGGTGCGTGGGGTCGCTGCCCCCCGGCGCAGGACCCTACCCCCGCCTTTGCTGAGCTTCATGACGCCCCCCCCGCCCCACTGCCCAGCCTGCCCGGGCCCCGCTGAACGGCAGCGCAGCCTCCGGGGTATCAGCCGCCCTCCCAGCGCTGCACCACCAGCAAACTGGCTGCGGGCACGCTCTGCCCCTTCACCCAGGGCGCTGGTGGGTGGGCTGAGCAGGACGGGACCCGGTGCTGAGCCCCGGGGCACAGCGCTGGCTGCGGGCCCCCAGCTGGGCTGCGCCGCTGGTCACAGCCCTCTGGGCTCTGCCATCAGCCAGGTCTCAGCCCACCGCCCTGCCCACGCGCCCAGCCCACCCGGCCTGCGCTCACCTGGGGCGGCTGTGGGAGACAGGGGCAAGAGCCTGGCTGAGGGCAGGGCAGACAGCACCCGCTGGTCTCCCCTCACCCACCCGGCCAGGCGTTCCAGCACAGAAGGCTAGCAGGTTGGTCAGGTGTGATTTCCCCTTGGAAAAACCATGTTGACTATTCCTGATGACCTTCTTTTCCTCCACATGCTTCAAGAAGACCTCCAGGATGAGCTGTTCCATCACCTGTCCAGGGATGAGGATGAGCAAATTACTTTTGCCTAGCATTATTTAAGGTGTAAAAGGAAAGACTTTCCAAACAGATTCCTTGGGGTACAACCAGAATAGATCTGTTTTCTATTAAAAAGTTTTAACAGAATTCCTCATGGCAGGGGGGGTTGGACTAGGTGATATTCACTGGTCCCTTCCAACCCAAACCATTCTATGATTCTGTGATTAATTTTCATGTCACGCTCACTTCCAAAAATGGATCTTAATCAATTATTTCTTTTCAGGATTAACTCCCTGGTAGACTGTTTCCATGTCCAAGACTATTTTTGAAATTAAAAGGGGTATGAGTTTTACATAAAAATTTTAATTTTCATGTAAAATTTTAGTTCCTCTGTCAACATAGAAACTTCATTTGTCTTCCATCCATGGAAATGTAGCACACAGTACTGTTGTCATTCATTCTCTCACGTGTTTGCTGTGTTGTCCCTTGTGTATATACAACTGATAAACATTTGATGAGAAACATGAAATGTCCTTACATTCATAATCCTCACACTGAAGCATAAACATGCATCTTGTGCAATCTGCACGGAAAATGTGATCAAACAACCTTGATGCAGATAATCATGCATAACCAGCTATCACAGGAAGGAAAGTGAACAATTGTCTGTGGCTACATCTCTACTGGGGTGGTTAGGGGACCTAGAGGTCAGGCTGTTCTGAGAAATATGTCTTCTTGGTTGAGATGAAATCTTAATTTATACTTTAAAACTGATGCCTGGGATGCACAAAGGGATATATACATATATATGTATTTTAAATTAAAAATCACAATTTAAAATAGGAGCAGTTTGTCTCCTGTTTTATAGCATGCTTCATTTATATCTAGACTAATCCCTGCTGATACTTAAGTTTAAGAATTAACAGTGCACTTCAGATGCGGTTGTAGTTGGAAATCGCTGATTCCATATCATGTTCCTTCTGTGCTACTTCATGCCAACTTCAATAAATTTTACTCCTCTAACAAGTATAAATTCTGAGGTCTGTCTTGTAGCTTTATCACATCCCGCATGTTTCGCCATTTAGCTACTTTTTGCTGTAGTGATTTATATTTTATGCCTTGCATTAGCAGATGTTGCTTTGTGACAGGGAGTTATTTTCTTTTTATAGAAGCGGCCAGTTGCAATTCTGACAGATGGACAGAAAGAGACTTATCTTCATAATACTGCTCAAAACAGGCAGACAAGATGGAAGAGGGCTATCTATTTTGGCAGATATAACTCCAAAATCTCATAACATTTATATTTTTTTTTTGCCAGAGAATTTTTCCCCTAAAAAAATTAACACAACAAAGCATGCTAGCATGGAAGAAAATTATTCTATTATATCATTATTAAAATATTATAATTATAGTGCATTCTAAGGACACATTTTTGCTATTCTGTAAAAGAATTTGCATATTAGAATTTGCATTTTCAAGTGATCAAAACAAAGTAAAACATAAAAAATGTCATTGCACTGCAGTCTCAATTTCCTCTTTCCTCATAACTAATACCTCCTGAAAAAAGATGAGACAAAAGACAAAGCAGATGTGCTGTGTTCTCTGTTGTTACATAAAGAGAAAGTTTCAGAGGATCTCAGAGCAAAGGCAACTGGTTTGGCACTTGTTTTCTTTGCAGTCATGAAATATTACACATTTTCCATCCCTAGTAGTAACTTAATTGAAAGGTATAAATGCTTCTATTGTGGTTACAGGAATATTCTACCAAAAGGAAAAGACAATTTATGACAATTAAGTTG
This sequence comes from Falco punctatus, assembly GCF_963210335.1. NCBI lineage: Eukaryota > Metazoa > Chordata > Aves > Falconiformes > Falconidae > Falco > Falco punctatus. The sequence continues at coordinate 39,306,741 of NC_137586.1, read as the reverse complement.
TGTCTAATTGCTCTTCTTAGAGAAAAGGAATGGTATTTTTAATATAGAATCACAGGAAACAGTAGAGTTTTGCTACAGAGTTTTAATTTCATATTGACTAACACCCAGCATTATTTTTTTTTGCCAGGAGCAACCATACAGCAGTACTCAGCTATTAGAGAAAATATACAAATTTAAACCTCAAAACTGTGTGTCCTGTAGGAATTCTAAGATAATAGAATCAGTCCAAATGAAACACAAAAGAAAAAATGTAGTCTTTTCATTGTATCAAAAGTACAACCTGGATAATGCATAAATGCACATAAAACCTGTATATTTAACATCTACTTTTTTCATTTGAAGATCAAAGATAATAATGTGAAAAGCCTAGCTTCTTTCCAGAAAAGTGATATCTGTTAAGACTAATTATTTCATAAATTTATTTTTTCCTGTATGATAAATGCCAAAACTAAGTATTTATTATAAGTTGGTCACGAAGTCCAGTTACAATAATTAATATGATATTATTTGGCCACATTAAAATAATCTCGTTAGCTTTTGAGAAACTTGCCATCACCACCAACTTAAAAACTTATGGGCACATCTTTGTATTAAGTTTTATTTTCTGGGAAATTTTTTCTTCTCTAGTCAGGAAAAATTAGCCTATGACAAAAGTTCTCATTCCATTGCCTATTGAATTATGTAATATATTTACAGAGTTTAAGAAAAACAGTGGTGGATGGTAATCCAGTCTTTACATTTAACTCCAGGTTCATCTGTGAGTTCACTGAATGGAAAAGGGGTAGGACAACATGACCAGTTCTGGTGTAATTACAGGCACATCAGAGTAATCCCCTCAAAATGCTGTTATGCTCAGGATCTCAATAGTAATAGACATTTCACAGGATCAGACCTTGTGAAATGGGAGCTTCATGCCCAGGAATGCTGCATGCTAACCATCACTGAAACAATCTTTGATTTAAAAGCATAGAAGTCTGGGGGTTGAACAGTGTATATAAAGCTAGGGAGGTCTGGGGTTTCCTTGAGGTAAAACTAGTTGTAATTTGAGGCAACATTCACACAGGCATTCCTCATGTAGTTGAAGTTTTTGTATTTTTGCTGATCGCAAGCAGTAAACAAAGAGCACTGGCAACTCAAACTTTGTGTGGTGTGGTTGCCCCATATTACATTCTTGACATTACATTACATTACATTCTTATGAGCAGCAGTCATAAGAACCTGCCTCAGGCCTATGCACATCTTGCATTATAGCTTCACAAGATTTCATAGACAGACCTGTGCTGCATCGCAGTAAGGAAATCAGCTCATGGGTAAGCAGCACAGCACGGGAAATTTTAGTATAAGTGTTGCAGAAAGGGGTGCCTTAGGGCTGAGCTTTCCTACAAGTGTGCTAATGCCTGATATTCAAATTCCTAATCTCCAGTGGAATGAGAACACAAATGCTTGCCTTAAATTTCTGAGTAATGCACATTTTGGAGCAGATATCTCTCTGGTGCTGATAATTTCTGTTCTAGGTCCACCCTGTACTCTCTTACGTGTTTAACATGCCAGTATCCCCATGCAAGATGCTGATTTTGATAAACTGACACTCTCTTTGTACATTTTCTAGTATATTTCTTGTACAAATTTCTAGCAAATTTTGTCAGAAGAGTCAGTTCTAATTGCACAGGTTTTTTTCCTGATTTCACTCTAGATCAGATATCAGAAGTAAGCAGAATAACACACATCACTGTTCCAACAGCCTAACATGATTGTATCTAAATGACAGGAAAAAACCCCAACAGTAAAGCAGTAGCAAAATATCTTTGGTCCCTGATCCTGAATCACTGGGAGGTGTTACTTGAATTTGCTAAAAAATTAAAAGTTTAGCAGTCAATATCCTGAGTAACTTCAGTTCTCATAGCATGAACTGAATTAATGTAGTCACCTCCTGGCATCTCATCTCTGAGATTCTTACACAGCTGACTTCGTAAATCCTTCAAAGTCTATGGGTAGTTATTTCTTGAGTTATGAAATTTGCTAACCACAAAGCAAAGAGGATTGTATTGGTTACTTCTACTGGATGTGGTATCAGTTCAAGATGTAAACACCCCTCTTTTGTCTTGCTCTTTTCATCTTTGGAAGAGAAAAAGAAAAGCAATGCATGGATTATTTCTTTACTACTAGGTAATGAAGTTTAGATTCATGGAGTTACAAAATTGCAAAGCTCCATGAAAATGTTTCTGTTCTAGTTTTTGAAATGGTGGTATGGTTAGTTAAAAGAGGTATGACACCTTCCTTTTCAAGCTATTCTGAACCTTATAGATCAGTCACTTTTCTGCAGCTGGAGTCACTGAATTGTTAGGTCTCTAACCTTGGGGTAAGGTGGAGACGTGTTTAACAGGTGTGTTATTTATGGTTTTAAGGTTACTGAGATGTTATTATTGATGTTCACATAGGTGGCAGGTATAGTCATCATGTTCTGTCCCAAAACTACCTAGGGACCCACCTAGGCTGGCTAGTTGCAGCAAGTTGAGCATTCAGTCACTGAAACAGATATTGTTTCATACAGTGTCATAATTTTCCACTCAAGCAGCACTGTGACTACTAACACACAATTGTCTGACCATAATACACAAAGGATTAGCTGGTATATGAAAATAATTGGGCCAGCCAGGGACTATTGTAGTATATGCTAAAGCCCTGGATGGAAAGACAAGTTACTCCATTAGTCTTTCAACTTCAAAGATACTTGGTCTATCACAATGCCAATGTTCCAGTCAGTGTCTTTCTGAGGTCATGTCTGAAACTAACTATTGGTATGACACATTTAGAATCTACTCTTTCAAATGCTCTTTTTGTCCTCTCAACCCACATAAAAATATAAAAAGAGAATGGTTGAGAATTTGTTTGCCTCCCTGAACTTCAACTAGGATAGAATAGATTAGCTTTAAAAAAAAGCTAGACTGGTATCAGTAATGTTCCAAAATTCAGGTATGTGCTGTTGGCTCAGTCACACTACCTCCATTTTAAGGGACAAGAGAACTCAAATCCGCAGTCCCATTTTTGTGGCCTATCAAGAGTTTCCAATCTAGTTTAAGATGATGCTCCCAGTTCCACATGTGTTATACCTGCAACTAGAGCAAACAGACACTACAGTTCAGCAGCTGAAAGGAGTGAATCAGATCATCAGCCAAGTGGCACAGTTTGACATCTTTTTCTCATCTATAAATCTTCAAGTAGTTATACCCTATTGCTTAAAAAGCTTGGTGGATGATTGATAAAATCCCACACCTCCATTAGAGTGGTGTTCTACACCTTTTCAATGGTTTTCTCTCCATTTTGTGTGTGCAAATATTTGCCAATAAAACAAGCTAACATTACCTTTTTGTTTTGTCTTTTAGCAGTAGGAGAAACAGAATTATTCTTTTTCCAGAACCAGGATTGTGATGACAGTGGAATACTTTCTTCAGAATAGGAATACTGGTCTAAGTAAAAATCCTGCCCGCTCCCCCCCCCCCCCCCAAAAACAAACACCAAAACCAATAGGAACAGAAAAAAACCCCACCACATCACATATTATGAAAAAGTAGTTCTTATTCCAGTGGTTAGTGGAGATTTTTGTTTAAAAAATAAAACAAAACAAAAAAATACATTGTTATTATGCATGATACAGATAGCAATGCATGTAAGAATTAAACAAAGATCACCAGGCACTCCTATTTATCATACATTATAGTAAAATGAGAAAGAGACACCCTCTAGTATTTAAAGTAACTTATGTAAAGAAAAGCTCCATAGAGATAGATTAAAATAAGTCATTTTATTCTGACAGAGTGTGTTCATGTTCTGCATATGGTCAAGAAAAAGTGAGTGTTGTAACCACATAAAGCTTTTATATCTTTGGACCAGTTTTAATATAATGTCTCGGTAATCAGATCACAGTGTGGGATGTTTTACAGAGAGTATTGCCATCCTACAGCATTAATTAATTTAATGCCTTTCAGATGAAAAAAAAAATCACTACAGAAATTCTTAGGATATTATGGATTAAGGGTCATCTCACAGATTTATAGGGTTTTTCCTCTGGAGCTTCCCTGGACAGCAAATTATAATGAATCTTGGTACTTTAATGCTAACTGCAATACCAATGTTGTGTGTGAAGTGTCATGTAAGATACAGCGCAACAGCCAAAACAGTCCTGTGATCTCAAATTAGTTTTCCTTGGCTTCTGGTTACACTTAGACCCAGTCCAGACCAGCTGTGATAATGGGGCTCTGAGAGTCTCAGTAAATCATCAGATATGCAATTCATTCAAATTGCAAGTTTTGCAAGCATATTACAGGGCTGGGAACTGCTGGAACACAAGGAACATATTATTCTGCTGAGATGTGCTTCAGACTACAAAGAAAGGATGCTGTTAAGGGATGGAGAAATCAGCCAGGTTTGTATGATATCTTTCCTTGACTCAGCAAGTATAGTTTTTAAATCAGTAGTACACACAGTTAAATATTCGTGCATCTCACTATATGAGCGTGATAAACCCAACACAGACTAATTTCTCTATGCAAGACATAGACATTTCAGGGGTATGGCTCAAAAAGAAGATGAAGAAGCAAGACTATCTTTGCATCTGTTTCTCATTAATAGTATTTAACAATCATTATGTGTCTTATTCCATGAGTCATTGTATGTCAAGGTATAGAACACTGCAATTTCCATCAAAATGGCAAAACAGTGGAGTGACTTTCAGCATTCACAGCAATTTCTCAAACCTTGACAGAACAGGAATTTATTGAAATTTGTAATCTGTAAACTGTTGGGGCAATTTAATGTAGTGCTTGGTCTGGGCACCACTCCTGTGTTGTGAGTAATACCTCTAATTTTAAGCCCTCATTTATAGGGAGGTAGCAGTTGTTGTCTGCAAAGATAGAAAAATATATATCATATATATAACTAATATATAACATATATATAACTAATACTCTTTTAATAACTTTGTATAGAGGGCTGCCTGGAAGTAAGCTTCTTGATTGCTCCTTGTTACAGGACTGTTCTAGTGATATGCATACTCTGCTATTCAATACTCTTCATAACGCAAGTGTATACACTAGGCTTTCTAATAAAAGTATCAATGGGCTGAATGGAGCTTGTCCTAACCTCTGTGCTCTGACGCAAGACAAGGAAAGGCAGTGAGAAGACTTCTATGGTTTGGTGAGAGTGTCCTTGAAGTATGTTTCAATAGAAGAAACATAGTGAAAGAGAAGGTGACTGCTTCTTTGACTTGGGCAGATGTACAGAGTATTTTGACCTTTATTATGTGGAAAATAAATAGCACAAAACTTGATGTGGATATAGAATAACTGCTCTCCCAATGCTGTGAACAAATGGGCACTGACAGTCAAGACCAGACTGTTTGTCTTTGTTGCTTACAAAAAAAGTGGAAATTGTAATTTTAATTGCTGCTGCTGATCACTCATACAAGCAGTCAAGTAACAAAATGTGGTTGTAATATTCAGTGTAGCTGAGTGGTTGGAAATGGGCCTTTTGGGGCCTCTTTTATTTGTGAATGGAATAGTAGCTGCCTTTCCTATTTACCTACAGGCCAGATGGTCTTTAAGTAGTCTGATCCTTCCTTCTCATTGAGCACTGCATCACATGGATATCAGCTTTTTCTATTATATTTAAGCTTGCATTTATAGCAATGATTGCTGTTATATGAATTCAGCCTTTGTATTGTTAATAGGAAGGTTCATCCTCTGAGAAGGATATCTTTTATAACTCGATCTCATCCTCTGAATCTAGCTTAACAATGAACTCTGACAGTGTTTTACAAGTAGAGGTTAGTTTACATTGTCAAAGGCTACAGCTCAGATTTTTTCCAGATGAAAATACATTATGCAAACTTTTTCTGCGTATTCATTCTGGTCAAACCACATTTTTTTCTCTAACATTCTCAGATTACACTGCCTTAAGAAATAGCCTTGCCCAATAGCATTGCCTAACAGAGTTGACAATCAATGATGTCATTTAACTTGTTATTAACTTCTGGTTTGAGAGGAGGTTGCACAGTCAGTAAGTTGACTTCTCCTTTTAAATTTAAAAATCCTTAATTATCCTAATACAGTGCACAGGCATGAAGAAGAGCATATACAGAAGTTATCAACTAGTAAGTTGTCAATTTGGAAAAAACTTTGATGTCAACGGTTAATATTACAGCTTGTTACTACAGACAGTAAGGCTTTGTCTTGCTGTGTTTTGTTGATGCTATCATTATTTTCCTCTTGAAAATCAAAGTAAAGGCACACGTTTCCCACTATAAGCTGCAGAGATACTGGAGCAAAGATGAGAATGCAAATTTAACAGTCCTTGGAAAATATTGTGCATTTGTATGTTTATTTATAAGCATAGGTATTCCATTCATATCAACTTGATATTTCATTGTATTCCCAACATTTGGTTATTCATTAGTCAACTGCCTGAGAAAAGTAGATCACAGTGCCACACTGAGTGTTATTCATCTCTAAATCAGCCATGGCTGATCCTTTAATTTTAATCTTTACTAGTGTATTTCAATTTTAAGCATAATGCTAGAGAAGTGTATATGACATCTGAGAAAAAAATCACTTTTACTAATATGTGTGGAAAGGGTTCAAATATATTCATTAATATTAGGTAAGAGCAGACTGCTCCCTCATGATCTATGGGCAGGATCTGCAAGTTGCATAGAAAAAGCCACAAATCCTCCTCATCTTTCCCTCACACAGCTTTTCAGCTGCCTGCTCCCTAAGGTGGGGCAAGGCAAACCATCCCTCTTTTAGTATCGGCTTTGCATAACTGTTCATTTATTCTTTAATTACACACCCTTGAAGAGCACTCACAGAATCTGGCCTTCTGCTTTCATTTATCTAAACCCCTAAATGCATATGCAATAAAGGTCTCAAACTAAAAATGACTGTAGACGCTGAATATTTTAATTTTTGAAGCTTAACCTTGGTTACCTGCTAGCCCCCAGATATGGCCACCTTAGGGTGTATATCAGAAAAAATTAAGTCTGAACACTCACAGTAGTAGCTCATAAGAGGTATTCTGTACAACAAAAAATATTTTAAAAGTACAGGTGCAATTTAATGACAATTCTAAGATGTCACTGTTAGGATATATGTTATTTCTGTAGAAAATTTAGTAGGAAACCCACAAAGTTAGGCAATATACAATTTTATTCTTTTGTTGTGGTCTTATTTTCTCTTCTTTGAGGCAGAATGCTCTGGTAAAATTATTTGCCTTGTAAATTCTTTTTTTCAGGAGTTAAGATTTCAGGGAAGAAATAAGCACCAGGGACAGGAGATCTTGAGAAAAGGTCTAATCTTTCAAAAAATAGTCCTAAATAAAATATATAATAGAAAAGAAAGCACTAACTACTTCACCCATTTTTTTTTCACTTATCAAATATCTTGTTAAATGTTCTTTTAGGTACAGTGGTTTTTGCTTGAAATTCAATGGAAATTCTCTCCTCTTAAATTTAAGTTCATTCCTTCTTGTTCTATAACCAAATTGAAGACTTTTGAAGACTTCTGAACACAGTCTTCTGAGAAAGAATTTAAAGGTTCTTACATTATTAGACCACTAAACCCACTTTCCAGTCTTTCACCAGAAGCCATTTTGATCAGCCCTTTGACCATTCCCTTGTACAATCTTTCTTGTTTATTTTCTAACATTGCATTTCTTGAAATGACATCCCTAAAGGGAGACAAAGTACATAAACATGAGCACACACGGTCACTTGCTGTGGCTGAAATAATAATGACTTGTTGAGCTGTGGAAACTCAATCCTCTTTTTCTAAAAATTCACAAAATATTTGTAAATCCTAGAGTGGCTTTATTTAGAAGACCTTCATTTATCACGCTTTTCTAAATATTGGTATGCAGCTTTCCAACTAGTCACTAACATTTGAACATATGTTTTCCTAGGTCAGCAAGAGAGCTTTGAAAAATAATTAGCTGTATTCAAAACTATACTCATTCACTTGTGGATCTTTCTGCCATGTAAACAACTTAGCTCTTTTAGCATGTCATTCATATTAGTGTGTTTCTTTCCTTGACTTTTGTTTACAATTAAGAAGCTTAAACATAGATTGTTATCCTCTTCACACTTTTTATGCAGCTTGTTTAATATAACAGCGGTTTGGCTCCACTCTTCCACGCTCAACAACTGTGTTCTGTAATATATCATACATGAACAATTACATATTTTTTTTCTAAACAAACATTATGTCCAAAAAATTACCTTCATCCATTGTAACCAGTCTGTTTCTCAGGGCCAGTGTTCCCATAGAGTTGAGAGTTAACTTCTGGTATTTTCTGACAGCCTCCCACACTGTGTACATAGATATTTAATCTTTAAAACAAAAGACCTTCACTAGGCAACCAGATACCTGCAGAAAGTAAAGTATCAGGTTTCTTCTCACTGTTTCCTGCAGCTAGCAATGTCTGTTTTGCCAGGAGACCAAAACTTACAGGATGAAACTCACAGCTGCAGAAGACTTCAGTGCAACTGAAAAAAATACAGGCTGAAGTACGCTTGAAAACACAAATATTCACAGGGTTAAAAGGGTTTAATTAGAATATTTTACAGATATCCACACTTCCTTGTTTCAGCTGAAAGAATGTGAAATATGATACTCTTGCTACATTTCCAGTAGTGGTAAAACTGGTAAAGATAAAGGATGTTTTATGCAACTTCAGCCCTGATTTCACATAAACAGAGTTATTAAATGCTTCCAGGTGAAACTCCTTTTACATTAAAGCAAAGTTTGCCCTGCTTTGGAGGACTGCTTCATGGAAGTGTATTGCCATTTCTCTTCTCTACTAATTAAAGGTAGAAAAAAGACATTGCCAACATCATTATGCTGAGTCTGGTCTCAGGTAATGAGACAAGCAGGTACTTTTGAACTGTAGATCAAATACACTGTTCTCTTGGTATAACTCCAGGCACAGAACTTGTGATATATTCCTATATAATATGAACAATACAGGAACAGGAACTGGGAGAGGAAAGTACTGCTCAGCAGTTGCAAGAGCAAATACAGAATAAACTCTTCGCAGGCTAGTGCGATCCACCTTAGTCAGGTGAGGCCAGTGGCTCAGGATTTCTACTTCACTTGTATTGTTCTGCACCCCACCCTCATGTCAAAAAGGATTAAAACCAGGTACTTGCCTATAGATTATAGTACAAAAGGAAAACTTTTGGTATTACTAACTCAACAAGCAGTTCCAGTGTGGGTTTATAGCAGAAGCATCACTGGGAATCTTCTTTCAGATAATCCACAACCTATTAATTTGTATGACTAGTTTCTTTAGTGTTCTATTTTGAATATGTTATAGTTTCAGCAGGATATGAAAATTATAGCATGATACGGGACCAAGATAAAAGGCTTCTCTGAAAGAGTACCTTCTTATATAAAAGGATTTTTTTTTTGTGATTTTTCTTTTCACAGAAAAAAAAATAACCAGTGGACTTTTGTGTCATGTCCATGTCTGTCCATCCCCCCCTTCCCCCCCCCCCCCCCTTTTGCCTCTTGCTACAGAGGAAAAAAAAGAAAGAATGGAAAAGGAGAAAAAATGAAGAGAAAAGCAACCATCTGAACCACTGAGGGTGTCTGATTGTAAAAAATTCCCAACTTATAAAAATAAAACCATTTTTGACAATTTCTGTTTCCAGATTTTTTTTAAATAACAATAAAAAGATGTATGGCATAGAATTAGCACTACAACTACTGCTAAAAAAAAAAAACCTGGCAAAACATAAAAAGTCCTGACTCCAAGTCATATTTAATTATGTTACTTTAGGTTTCTACTTTAATTTTTTAATGTTCACCATAATGTTTCTTGCTTTACTTAGTCTTTTATGGAGTGTGCAGTAGCCCCAGTACTGAGCTAGGACCTGACTGTGCTAGCTATTAAACAAACAATAAAACAGGTTGGCTGTGCCACAGACATCTTCAGATCTTTCTTTTCCATACTTTTGTTTTGGCTGGTGTTCTGGCTACTGTTATGTTAGGAAGAATCTTTACCTGACAAATTTTCTTCACATTTTTACTTAAAGCATTCTTCAAAAATCCCTTTAGTAATCAATTACATATATGTCTTTTTCTTAAATCACCATCATCTTGAGACTCACTATTGCATTCTGGCCTCTGGTATTTTGTTATCAATAATATTTCATGCATAATTATGAAAAGGTAAATTTCTAGGGCCAGGCATCTCATGTTCCTCTTTGTATATTCCAAATCACTGTGATTCTCTTGAAAACCTTGTAGCAGTTCCAGAGATAGATAATTTACTGTAGTATAGAATTGGGACACATTTGAAATGTCACATCTGTTCCTTTCCCTTTTGAGGAAACTCAGATGCAAATCAAGCTCTGAGTTATGTACCTTTAGGAAGTTCTATAATGGGACAAATTACAACAAATACAAACATGCCTTGAAGTTTCTTCTCTTTGAAACAAGCTTAAACCCTTTAAAATTTGTCATGAATAACTATGACTTGCACCACGTCATCCATTGTGCTCTACGTGGCACTTCTTTCCAAGCAGCACTTTCTTTCCAAGCACTTCTTTCCAAGGCTCGAAACAGCCCAGTCCAGAGTAAAACTTTTGTTTTACAAGACACAAGAACAGCAGTCATCTTCCACTCCTCTGAAGCTCAGTTGTGACACAGCACCAGCTCTCCTGTTTTGGGTTTGGTTTGGTTTTTGTTTCTCAATGTTCAAAAGACTTTTCTCCATTAAAGGCATTAACCTTTCTACAACAGCCATATATTGTTCACTTGTTTAAAGTAAAGCTCTGTTATTTGTGTTGAATGCCACTTCTGTTATTATATACACCCTCTAATTAGCATTATACTACATAAGGCTGTAAAAAGCCTGTACATTCCTATTTCTTTGCCTTATCCCCTGCATATGCACTAAGTTATACCTTTCCCAGTGATTTACTGTTTTTGTCACAATCTTGTCATTTTAGAGGTCTGTTTTGCTCTACTGTGATTTGGGGCAGAATTTGTGTAAACCAGGGTTTTCAAAGCTTTTTTCCTAGAGGCTTCCTAGAAGGTCCAGATTTTCCTCATATAAATTACTTTGGCACACAACCATAGCAGAGTCAGGGCTTATGCACAGAAGGCAGTCTGGCAAGTTGAAAAAGATTCTGGCAGCATTTCTTATTCTGCATCCTTAAGATGCATTCCTAGCTCCATTAAAATGAGTGACAAAACGAGCTCAGTTCAGCTGAATGGGATTTCTAGTTCCTAAAATTATAGCATTTTGACATGACTTCACACAAAACTCTTCTGCCTGTTTCTAGTACAGCATTCTATTTTTATTTCTTTATGTAGGGGCCAGTTCACTAATATTTTGTATCTTCTGGATAGCCAAGCTTTGGTTTACCATGAGACTCAGAAAATCCCTTTATACATCTAGAAATCTATAATGCTACAGAAAGGTATTTACTGCAACTAAGCAAATATTAAATTTTAGAGCTAATTATAGAAGCAAGTGCATGTTTGATTAAAGCATGTAGCTCCTGTTCCCAGAGGATCAATGCCAATTTAGTATTTCATGAGGCACTAACAAAATATTGGCCAATCCACGATGAGAGAGGTGAATGATAAATATTTAGTGTGGTGCAAAGCCAAATACAATTAAACCCAGTTATAAAATTCCTTAAAAATATTTATGAACTATTTTGACTTAGTATCAAGACACAAATGCATGCTGTCCAATCTTTTCCCTATTTGCAAGCTTTCAAAGAGGTCTGCAGCTGAAGCAGAACCTGAATGGGAAATAACACATTAATGAAAATAAATCCTTTAACAGAGAAGGCATAAAAGATATTACACAGTTTTGATTACATGTTTTATGAACATTTTTTTTTTCTTAAAGCATGAAACTAAAAAAGAAGTTGTGTGTCTAGATTTGAAGTTCTGTGCCAACCCAGCCCATGGTACAGGTTCACGGGGATACTGGTGATTACAACCCAGCTCTAGAGAGACCATCTAGAATCATGAAGATTAGGTACAGATGAACTGATAGCATAGCTGTTTCGACTGGAATTGAAATCTAATTTGTTGTAATGTGACAGGAAGAGATGAAGATCTGAGCAGGCACTATACTTCAGTAAGGAGAAAAAATGTTTTTCTGAATAATGTGCCTGAGATAGGCTTCCTAAAACAGGAATTAGTAAATATGTGTTAGTGGAAGAAGTACTTGGTTTGGTCTGGAACATCTTGCTGGAAGTATTATTGTCTTTGGTAGGACTGTTGTATCTCATACAGCGGTGACATTACATGCTCTTAGGTCTATATCATCTATGTCACTGTCTCTTGTCTCTGTACTTGAAATCTGAGTACAGCTAGTTACCCTGAAGGACCTGGCTATCTAAGGAAATGAAGTAATGTGTTTCTCCTCAGTTTTGTAGGATGTGGATAAAAGCTACCAAAGATAAATGAAGTCACAAGGTGCAAAAGGTGAAAGGCAGATTCCAGGTGGCTCTGGCTTGCTATCAGATGACTCAAAATGTATGACTGTCGTGGAAAATAGGCAGAGCTCTGGTTTATGATTTATTGACTGACTTAGTACATTTTAAAGCTCCTGCAAGATAATGGTATTTCGTAACAGTGCAATTTGTTAGCATCATTTTCCACTTAATGTTCATCTCATAGGTAATCTGAAGGTCACCTATAAAATGGGGTTCCTTGGCTGAATGTGGGTAGAATGGTCCTCGCTCAAATACCCCCAAATTTAAGTCTTTTTTACAGCATCCCAGGTAGAACAAACACAGAGCTACATCAGGGGAGGCATCAGCCTCTGAAATAGATGTAAGGGCTGGTGATCTTTCAACCTGTAAAACTCCTGCCTCATTTTGCTGACATCTTGTGTAGGATGAATTGCTTGCAGAAACTTCAACTGCTCACTTGAGCTGTTATCAGCAGTCTCAAGAGAAATATTTGGCAAGGCCAAATCTGACAGTTGACCAAAAGTGACGTCTTTTCTTTTCTATTTTTACTGAACATTTCCGTTTCTCTAGGCAGCAACTGTATTCCATGTTATGTTGACTATTGTGTCAAAATAGTGATACTCTGAGAGATTCCGCATTGAGAATAAAAGTAAAGAAGAAATATTACTTTTTGTCTCATCTATATTACAGCAGTAGCTACATGTTTTGCCACTTCTGAATAAACAGTAACAGGTCAACAACAGACAGTACACAAACTGTTATAACTTTGTGAAACAAATGATGGAGTCACAGTTAAAAACTTGACAATAAACACTAAAGTTCCCTCCAATTACATTGCTTTTTTAAAGTGTAAGCATTTTGTACAAAGAAGCCCTCTAGCTCAGATGGTGACTCACTCCAGCTACAGAAAGCCAATGAGTCAACATCTCTCCGCCCATTTAGAAGGAAGAAAAGCAAACACCAACAGCTCCTGCAATAAGCTGTAACAATGGCTTCATGACAGATCACTCTGGAAGTAGGAACACAGGCCTGAAAGACAATACAATAAAGAAAGAGGTGAAAACCTACTGTGATGAAAACGGAATAATAGTCCAATTATTGAGAAAGCATACCAAAGAAAAGAGTTGACATAGAAAAGTGTCTTACTAAATACTTGAAACACACTAATTCCTACCCTTATAGGCCTGCAGTACATGTTGTTGAGCTATTTTCTTTACTAAGAAAAAGCCAAAAACTCAAAAAGATGCCTGAGCCTGTGTAACCAGCTTTCTAGATTACTTCAGTACTTCAGAAGACAGCTAGGTGCACCAGGGGTATGCACAGATGTCCAGCTTTTCAGTACAAAAATATTATAATTAGCCATGCTCATTAATAGACAAGGGAAACAGTCCCAGATAAAACCTGTAAAGACAGGGTTTGGCAAGCACCTGAAACCAGTGAAATAAGACTGGTAGTGTCATACTGACATGGAGAATGTCAGGAGGGCAGGAATAATCTGAACTTCACACAGCATAATTAGATAAACAAAGCCAAATACAACCTGACAGCTTGCTCACAGTACCACTGGCAGCTGATAGGCCCCTTCAATTATTCAGCTTACTGAAAATATCTGAAATACCTTTGTCAAATAACATGTGAAATATGCAGGAGAAAAGGAAAGAACAATGTGCAGGGGAAAATTGCTGTCAGAGGGGCAGGGAACCTGGGAGCAATTTGAGTGCCAGGGTTGGGGGAGGGGGTCAGTTTCCTGTCCCACCTCCCCAGCAGGATCTGGACAGCTGAGGGATACCAGGAGCAGCTCCAGCCCCAGGCATGGGGCACCTCTCTGGGGCTGGAGATAGGGATAGGAAGGGACCTGACACCAGTCCACAGACTGGGCCCCGCGCATTTCCAACAGGCCGTCCCAGCCTGGCTGCAAGGCAGGGGGGACAGTGGCTGGGGTGGGGACCAAGTGCTGGGGCCACAGCTGAAGGCAGGTCCCAGGGCTGGGGTGGCCTGGCCTCCCAAAGCACTGCTGGGAGCTCTTCCCTTGGCCCAGTGGCATGGTGACACCTTTGGCTGTGCTGATCCCAAGCTTACCCCTGGCACCTGCCACCAAACCCAGTTGGGGGGATGTTTTTAGGGCCCCAAGAGTTTCTACAGAGGTATTTTAGATAGAGTAATGTGTAAGCAGTGCTGGATTGTGTATGCAGTGATGCCTGTCTGAGGAATTTGGAGTGTCCCTTCTAACGCTACCCAAGAGTCTGTTCCCCTTTCTCCCATTTCATTAATTGCTACACTTGGGTTTCAAGGGGAGACTGCATTTCATATATGTTCATGAGAGGCAGATCAGCCAGACTTCCTCATTCTGGAGGTGCCAGTGTGTTGCTGCAGGTCCAGCTCAGCAGAAAGCAGCATGACAGCCAGCTAGGAGGCCTATCTGCTAGTTGCAAATGCTCCTAGTTCAGCAAGTGGTATTTCTTCACTGGGCAACATGTTCCAGGACAACCCGAGATGTTAGTGATATGCTGTGTGCTGCTGTGCCGGACGTGCTCTCGAAAGTGTGCTTGGCTGGCTTGGTGAGGAAGTGCTTGCAGAAAACTGCTTCTAGCAGGCTGGCAAACTCCCTCATCTTGTGCAAACCACTCTCACTTTGAACTTCAGAGTTTAAGCTGAATGTTTCAACCTCTTTCTGATTATGTAGGTGTCAGTTATTGCCCTTTTATTAAGTCTGCCAGTTGCCAGGGGGTTCTTGTAAAAAATAAAATAAAAAAAAAAACAACAAAAAAAATCGATACTAAGTTTCAGACATGTCTTAATCCCGAACGTTTCTGCCATGGGCTTATGTGTAGAAGAAGCAGAGCTAACAGCCACCAGAGCTCAGTGAAGCATGAAAGCTGCATTGACTCTTCTCCACATTTTATCTTAATATAATCACTTTGAAGTGAATATATTCACTCTGACATGTCAAAATATGGAGTAACTAAAGTTTAGTTTCTTAACATTTTAGTTTCACCATCCAGAAAGTTGTATGACAATTTACTATAGTGAGAGATGTGGCCATGGCAGGGGAGGAGAGCTACAACAGCGTGCTCATTTGTTGCTTTTTGCCTTCTGAAATCTGCTCCTGCTTTCTCCAGCACATAGTTTTGCAATGACTGGGGTTTTTTGTGTGGTTCTGTGTTTTGGACAGCACCCAGATGTAGCTGCTGCAAGAGCAGATGGTTGCTGGGGCTGAGGAAACACGCTCGTTGCTAGGTGGGGTCTCCCTTGCTGCGCTATAAAAGCATCAACAAACCTCTAGTCTCTTACTTCTGGCTGTGCTGCCCTGAAAAGTTGTCTTTGTGAGGAACAAGGTAAGTTTCTTTACTTCTTTGCTGTTCTCTGTAGATCCGACAAACTTTAATATACTGAATTTGTCAGGTAACCTGGTGCAATTTTCTGTGGGCTGGATTTGCTTACAAGGGAAAAGATAAGTGTGGGCAGGGGACATTCTTTCAGTTTTGAAACATTTTGTGTAGATGGAATAGCTTGGAAAACTACTGCTTTTATTTTTTGCATGTCAGCAACTGGGAAAAAAAAGAGAAAAGCTTAAAAGAACAAAAGAAAACTTACTTGGAGCTGACTGTTTCCTATGTTTTCTCTTTGCCCTTGTAGTAGCCAGCTGTAAAAATCTGCAGTAAAACTGGAGTTCCTGTACTTTGTACGGAAACTTAAAAAAAGGAAACAAACATCTGTTGTTTCTTCAACAATAGTTTGCTGTTTTGGGACTGTAGAGGGGTCTTTGCTCAGGAAACTGATGAAAGTTAAGCAAAGCAATCTCTTAGAAACATAAGAGCAAAAGCCTGGTTTTGTGACCAAAAATTTAGGCAAAACCAAGTAAGGAAAGGCTGTGTCATGTGGGGTTTGCTCTGCTAAAACTTTCCACTGAATTTTCCAAGGATGAGATTGTTTTTCTCTCTGACATTTTCATTCATATTCAGTAGACTTTCCACTGTAAAATTAATCATTGTGTTAGTTCTACTTCCTGTTTTTCTTACAGGCTGTAATGACCTTAATTTACAACAAGATCCTGGTAACTAGCATTGGACAGTAACCAGAGATGGTACATCTGATATGGTTCATGATATGACTAAATAAGCATGAAGAAATTATGTTGTTTGACACAGACTGCAGTGTAAAAGTCTAGTTTGTGTCTTCAAGTTTTTTCAATAAATAGTATGTATTTTCTCAAAAGTTTTAAAGATTTACATATGCCCCATTCAAGGATGCTTCTTCTGGGGACTGAGAGCCGGACAGAAAGCAATAATTATCGCAAAGCAACAGTCAGAGCTTTCAGTCTTGATCTCTGATTGATTTTTTATTCCAGTTGCAATGCTGAGCATTCCAACTGGGAATGATACACAGTATTTTTCAAAATAAGAAATCTTAAGTTCTTGATCCTCTTTCCTTTTAAATGGGATATCTACATGCATCAGTTTGGGAAGTGGGACACATGGCCTGGCCTGGCCCATATTTTCTTAAACAGAATAGCTATCAAATAGGTATTTTGTATGGAGTAACCAGAAAGAAGTTTCACACTTTTCTGTGGTACCTTCTGTTTGCACCACTTTGTAGGCACATATATTTTTTTCTTTTTTCTTTTCCTGTTCATAGGTTTTGTTCTGAGCTCAAAAATAGAGGAAAATATATGGCAGAAAGCATCAGTTCTTAAAGTCCTTTTCATACTAAACAAAAATAATATTCTGACTGAATTTATCACTCCTGGATCTTGGTATTGTTTACATGAGCTGCTTGTATTTTAGAGTGGCATGGGTCAAAACCCTGGAAAAGACCTTGACTTTATTGGGTGGGATCTGGCTGTCTTCCTAGATTACAATCTTATTTTTTTCTTATTAGCCATAGTTTTTTATAAAGCAGGCAAACAATTTTGTATGTGAGTGCTTTGTTAACTTTCTGGTTCAATTCAAGCAGCATAAGGTTTTTAGCCCCTTTCAAAAGCCATTGCCTACTTTGACTTCTGTAAAAATTGTGCTGCTTCTTTACTAGATGGAAATAGATTGATCTACATGTCGAAGTGTCTTTATTTTATAAGGAGGGAAAAAAGACTTAGATTTTAAGGCATAGAATTCTTTTATTGTAATGTAAATTAGGATAGACATAAAGGTTTAGAGGCTTAATACACCCAATTTAGTGTAGGCTTGCAGCCTTCTGGTCTAGTCATCCCCAAGAACAGCAAAGCCTCTAGTGCTAGGTGTGAGGGGTGGGGGCTGGGACAGGCAAATGTAATGGAGATGTTAGCAGTTCTCTCTAGAGCTCTTCCTCAGAAGTGTTCCTCTAGCAACCAAAATGCAGTTTTGGTTCCAGCTCTTCTCAGATCTGGTGCTGTAAGACTGAATCTTGTTTTTTAGCTTTAAACAATTACAGACTATGGTTCTATTAGCTGGCAGACATATCTGTGCATGTCACTGTTGGTGACTTGGTGCACCTAGTATGGAGACTAAAATGTTTTCATCCAACTGCATATGGCCTTCATGTGTGCTGTTATAAAACGCAGCAGACCCTTAGATACTATAGAACTTTGTCTAGCATCATACACTTTGTCCATACAAGAAGGTTAAGGGAGTCACTGTAATAGCTTAATAAAAACCTGCTGGTTTCTAATTGCAATTTAAGTGTGCTTTTCTGCTACTCATTAAATGACATCTGCCTAAGGGTTGCTTCTTAAAACCAACACAATATTCTGACCATAATTCACCCAGATGAGACCTACTTTTAAGTAACATACAAACACAGATTAGGATCCAGTTTCAGTTTTTCTAGCAGCACAGGCAGAGCTGAACTTTGTGCCCTCAGGGTTGAAGGAAGGGCACAAAAGCAAGGGTTTCCTGGGTAGGAGGGGGTGTAGGTGGTTTCTGCTTTGGAGAGGTGTGGAGGTGGGCAGGAGTGCTGGATGAGGGCCATGGGAGAAAGGTGTCATTTTGTTGGCAGCTGAATGTGGAAATAAATTTTACAGTTTTGTTAATGAGGGAAAGAAGCAGCCAGGCCATGGGAGATAGGTGTCACTTTGTTGGCAGCTGAATGTGGAAATAAATTTTACAGTTTTGCTATGAGGGAAAGAAGCAGCCAGGCTGCAACTACACTGCTTGATCCTAGGCATGCATTGTTTTAAAGGACTTCTCATTGCCCTTTCTTTGGGACACAGGGCATAAGTAAGGCAAGTGTGTTTGCAGCATAAGCAACATATTTTTTCATGCTCATGTATATGATCTATATTATGTGACCTGTACCCCAAGACCACAAATAACATCTTGTCTCTTCACAGTAGATTCAAAGACACTATGGTTTACCCAGCAACATTGTCTTTATTGTTTATATGTATGCTCTAAAACCAACCCTTCCCTAGAGTTTGCTATGGAAGATTGGAGGAAAAAAAAATATTTTGAGCAGACCAGAAAAACTTTATTTGATAAAACATTATTCTCTCTGTTCCCTCACTGTTTCTTTTAGCAAACAGAATATTCCTCACACCAAAGTTGTTATAAAGCAGCCTATTCACTGTTTTTGGGTTCTCAATATCAAATCACACCATTAGTCTTTTTTCCTGTTCTGTATGGTATAATATGGAAAAACTAGACTGAATGTAATTTTGGTGATAAAAGGCTGAATTTTTTTTTCTCCCTTCTTAAATGGGTAATATATTCTTTTGTGGAAATTGGAGGTATTATGTAAGAAACAAGGAACAGTTTAGGTGAAAGTGTCTGATTGTATTCATCTTCCTTAGGGAGGAGCTAGTCAAAGAAATTACATGAGAGTATATTTAACAAGGGAATATTTTGTCTTAACATAACACACAAGAGCTCCAACCTCAGTAAGTTATCAGACAACAATACTTGTTTACCACTGAATTTTAACAGAATCAAATATTCAGTAAGCTAAATGGGCATAGCTGGTACCTTAACTAATGGGGAAAGACAGAGTTTAATTTGTTTCTGGTAACTTCCTTTTGTAACTCCATGATAATATTTAGGTGTTGACATAGTAAATAAGCAAATAGTCCAACTAGTTTACTGTTCTACTTCTAATCTAAAAATTCCGCAAGTAGCTAAGGGTGTAGGAGTGAGCACGCAGTTGTGGAGCATTGCACCACCTGCCAAATGTAAAAGTTACCTGCTTCTGATAGCACAAGCCAGTGACTGCTTGGCCCTGAATATCATAGTTCAAGAAAAAGGATTTTGAGAGTGGGAAACGTTGAGTTGCACTAGTGCTGAAAGTGATGAAAAATGGTTTGTAACTGGATCAAAAATGGCTTGTAACTTGATATATCTCTTCCCAGAAACTCTGTCAACATGGCTATGGTGTCAGAATTTCTGAAACAGGCATGGTTCATGGAAAATCAAGAGCAGGAATGTATTGTAAGTATTATCACCTTTTGAGAGCATCATGCTTATTTTCAAGTACATTTAGAAATTATTTAAAGGCATAAGCTACCAAATGCCTTTCATATACTCAAAGGGAGGATAAACAATGGCAAAATTCCAGTCGATTAGAACAGGAACTCAATTTTGTTGCAGCATGTAATATTATGTAATCTAATAACCTAGGAAGTCTGCTATCAGATGAAAAGTTACTCTTATTTACACATATCAGTTTAGTTATCAATTCCTAGGCAGAACTAGTTACTGTAATGAAATTGTAATTCTCAGCAGACAATCACTAATTGAGTCAAGTCATCCTCCTTAAAGTAGTAATCTGATGTACAGGTGTGCGAATGTGTAAGAACACGTCCAGATGACAAACTTGTGAAAACCAGTGACTCTTAGGCTGGGGTAGAGGAAGCCATGAGCTGGAGCCCAGGAATGTTAAGGAGGAACTAAAGTCACTAGTATATGTTCTAGTGTTCCTATTATATATGTCATACTTAGAGTGGAAAGAGTCATGGTATGTAATAAAACAACTCAGGCGACCACTACTGAAGGGAGGCTTATGGTGGTGAGAAGTCAAGAGTTACTGCACTAGGATTATGTGGAGTTGTCATGATAATGAAGCTGATTGATACTAAAATGACTGTTGGCAAAGATAAAGTGGTACACTGTGAAGTCCCAGGAGATCCTGAAAGAACTTTCATCTTGAAAAAAAATATCTAACATGGGGTGGAAATTTCAGTAAATAGTTTGCTCTATACCTTTGTGGATTTTGTAATTTTGACTTCACAATGTTTTGTGCATAAACCTTTGGCTGCACCATACTATCGCTCTTGCACTACCAGGTTCCTGAGTCATTCTGGTTGTGGTGGTTACAGATTTTTATTGCTAGTAGAGAAGTTTGTCATGGAAACCAGTATACAAAGACTAACCTGGTATGCGTGGGAAAGAGGCAGTGAAGAAGTCCCATTCTTCTGTTGGCTTATCACAAAGTCACAGTGATTTTTTTTCAAAAGTATGCAAGATACCTTTTTAAGTATGCAGTCCCTCTGCTCTCTTACAAGTCCCAGTGATATAATATTTAAGGAGTGGAATATATCATTATTAGGTGTTAGAAGTGTACAAAATTCAATGTAGAATGAAGAAGTAAAACATGTATCCATTGGATGTTGCCATTTTTCTTGTGCTATTTAACTTTAGTGGCAAAGGATTTTAAAGAAAATAAATGGTGAGTTGTTGAAATAGGAGAAAGTATAGGTGATTCAGAAAAAGTGTAGCTAAACTACTGTTCGGTTTTTTTTTAAAATAAAAAAATCTCACCATGTATCCTACTAATGGGAAATTTATATATATATCAAAGAACCTTTGGGCTTTTTTATAGCTTCTGTAAGAGAAGTAGACATTGATAAGGTAGTGATGTTGGGTTGTAGGTCCTACCAGTGACTTGATTTGTCTTGTTGCTGATTTAGGGCAAGCCACATAATCTGTTGCATAGTGGAATTCATCACTGCTAGTTAGTACCAGAGCCCTTTAGACGGGAGTGCCCATCTAGGAGTGGATTCACCAAAGGTAGCCAGTAGATAATGCCTGTGAAGAAAGTGTGGCTTACGTCTCAAGTTTCAAAGAAGTTGGGTAACAGTTTTCCACTTCCTCATAGGATTAGGCTTGAACTCTTCAAGATCTTACATGCAAGAAGTGCTTGTAGCCTTAGATATGAGTCAACTGAGAAGTCTTTTAATGTGATGCACAGTCAATTCGCATGATATGAGCAAAGAAATTAGTAGCACTTTACTGGAAGTGCCTGTAGGATTTAATTGTGGGTTTAAAGCCTTTAAAATTTGGACATAATGGCCTAACATGACAGTTAAGAAGTATTTTTCTATGGTATCCATCTTATCCTGAGAAATAGGTCTTCAGGTACCTAAAACAATATATGAAGCACTTACTGCTTAATACAAGAGGTATGAATAGAATAGATCCAGTGCATATTCATTACTGAGTCTTTAGTTCTTTGTAGTTATAAAATTGTGTATATTCCTTGATAGTCCTATAATAGACAATCCCATATACATGGTTTATTTAGGCTTCTAAAACTGTTTCTTTGCAAAAATAATCTTTGGAATAAGCAATTTTTTTAAAAATTATTTATTATTATTGTTATTATTATTATCCCCTTCCTCTACAGAAAAGTTCAAAAGGTGGCCCTGGAATTCAGTCATACCCTAACTTTGATCCATCAGCTGATGTTGTTGCTTTGGACAAAGCTATTACTGTAAAGGGTAAGAGAAATAAATATTTAACCTGCTATATTAGGACTCTTCCTTAGGAAATGTTGAGAATAGTCCTGAACAGAATATCAGAATGAGAGGCAATGGCAAGAAGGAGAGATGCCTTTGCTTTTAAAGGATTGGCAATACATTAAATTGTATCACTTGGTAAAGAATCTCAACTCTTTGATATCCTGATGTTGTGTTACTAAATACTACATTAAAGTTCTCTAATATATTGAAGGAAAGGTTGTAAAAATTTAATTTCTAGAGAATAAAATGTTATGACATACCGTACTAATACTTTTTGATCTGATTTCCATAAAATCCCTGCAAAAGGCAGTGAATATGCTAACGTACTGTATGCTTCTATTGCACTTCTCTCTTTTAATGAAATTCGCATTTGGCACTTTGCCTGTACTTTGAAACCTTTTTCTGTTTGGCTTACTGAGACAAAATGAGTTTGACGTTTAATTTTAATTATTTTTTTTTTAGTTATTCTCTAATATAGGTTCTGCACTCAGAACACTTTAAGATTTTCTGTATGAAATTGTAGAAACATAGGTTTCTGTGTTCTGTGGGAATATTTTTTTTTTTATTTATTTCTTCACTATATCACTAAACGTAAATGACTTTTCCTTGGTTAAACTTCAGTGAGTCAAGAAAAAAAAAATGACATAAAGCAAATAATAATTAAAAATACTAGTATTTGGCTAAATGATGCACTAGGCACCACTACAATTATTTCCAATATATTATTAAATATTTTGTTGTTTGGTGACTCACAGGTGTGGATGAAGCCACTATCATTGACATCTTGACTAAAAGAACAAATGCTCAGCGTCAGCAGATCAAAGCTGCCTATCAGCAGGCTAAAGGAAAGGTAAAGTATATTCAAGCCAAGCTTAAATTTAGACCCAGAATATCAATGTTGCTCCTAGTTCAGATGGTACATACAGCTTCAGTTTCATAGAACAAAAAGCTAGTCTTCTGCCTTCTCTATTTTGTGAAAATCATCACAGAATAATACCCTGTAACTATATTGTTGGTGCTGAGCCTTTGAATATGATGGCCACTATTTTGAAATAAAAAAAAAAATTGGAAATTCTGTCTTCCTAGGTTTTTGAACGCCCTAGAGATCCTTTTAATCACTAAATCATTGGGAATGCAGAGATTTTACTACCACCTGGGAGACAGTCCACTGAGAGAAAGGAAGGGATGGAGAAGGGAACTTGGAGACATCTCTCCAAATGTTTAAGTCCAGATAGAACACTAAATAGGATAGGAAAGTTGTAGGATCATAATGCTGTTCCACAAGTATACCAACACTGGCACAGGGATGGGTATACAGGAGTCAGTGTTCTACTGATGGATAAAACTGGTAGTCCCTGGAAATGAGAAGCTTGGAAATTACTACATATTTCTGGAAAAGGTTTTGATTGCTCTTACTTTTCTCTATAACAAGTTTTCTCCAGTTGAACCTGTAACTCTAAACTGAAATTATAATTGCACTGTTGTCATACCAGAGTTACTGAACATTTGCTCCTTGGAAAGTGATTCCTTTGAGTGTAACTTTTAAAGACCAACTTAGAAAATAAGTCTAATATTTTAGCCTAGATTTCCTGTTTTTATTCAGGAAACTTCACTTGTGCTTTTCACAGCCCTCTCTGTCCTCAGAGGAAGCTGCAGCCTTGCAGTTATATTTTTTAAACACCTAAATTATAACACAATTTCAAAGACACAGGGAGACTAATGCTGTTAGATTATTAATACCTTGACACACTGTCAAGAGCAGAACAGAACTACCTAAGGACATAGTGTTTGCTTCTTAAATAATCTTGTTGCCTTAGGTATCCTGACAAAGCAGGTTGACTTTTTCACTCTTAGAGCCACAACCTGAACATATACTTGGTGGGGAATAGGGTTGTAACTTTTAACGTAACAAAACAGAGTACTGAGCATCTCCAGATAGGAGACAGAATAATTAGGGTTTTTTTCCTTTTTTTAACTTAAAATTAGGTCAAATTAGTATATAGACCAAATCTTAACTGTCAGGACTTGCAGTTTTGGGTAGGGTGGTATTACACTACATCCACATAGTTTCCACTGCCAATTCTGTCCTTTATGTGATAAACGGATGAATTAATATGTATCCAGATAAGTAACTCAGTCATAATCATAACAGCAATAAAATATTACCTTCTTTTAACATAAAACCAGCCTATTTTGAGTCTTCTGATACTGTAAATGGGTGAATGTGGCTGAACTGCAATGTGTGAAAGCACTCCTGAATACTTACTGAAAAACGATTAACATAAAGGTGACAAATCAAAAGTTTCAGGTTGGGCCTCATAGTTCTTTCCAGTAGCTAAAGGAATGATGTACACTAAGATTCATGAGAAATCAGGCTCATTTGGACTGTACCTGACCAGCAGCATTTTACGATTCACTAGCTTAGTCTGTTTTACATTCTTCCTCTCAGAGTCTGGAAGAAGCCTTGAAAAAAGTTCTGAAAAGCCACCTGGAAGATGTTGTTGTGGCTTTGCTCAAAACTCCAGCTCAGTTTGATGCTGAAGAATTAAGAGCTTCTATGAAGGTAAGGTAAAAACTTCTGCAGAAGCTTTCCTAAAGAGCATAAACAATTATCAGGACCTGTAAATGACATTGGACTTGGATTTCAAAGCTCATATATTGTCTTCATTTTAATCCCATTTTGTAAAATAAATCTGTACTGGTATTTAGGTTCTGAGAACAAAACCCATCAATCTGCTGAATTTCAGGGTTGGAGGAGATTCTTTTGTGAGAATGAACTCTCTGACTTGTGAAAACTGATTGCTGATATAGTGATAGAAAGCCATAGTGTTTACATATATGTTTAGATAAGAGAAAGGGGAAGGGGGTATTTTTCTTCATATATTTTAAAATCCTATCTTCTATGTGTAATGCTTGGACCTTTTAACCCTGTAAAGGAATTACAGAGGGATGAAGGCAGGTTAATTAACATTGATAATATACAGCTGTGGGCTGGCTTCAGGGGCGGTGCGTTGGCTGACATGGATAATGTGCAGCTGTGGCTGGTTCCTGCTAAGTAGTTAAATAGCTCTAAGGGGTATGGAAGAGGAGTACTAGAGGAAGAGAGACCTGGAAGAGGCAGAGGGAGGAGACAGAGCACCCTGGGTGCAGGGGAGACAAGGAGAGGCCCTGGGAGAAGAAGGGGGCCTGGATGAGAAGAGCCTGGTTGGAAGAGGAGCCCAGAGAAAGAATACAGAGGCAAGAAGCAGGGTGGACTGGCCTGAAAAGAATGAAGAAACAGCAGGGACAGTAGATGAACTTTTGAAACCTTGCGGGGGATTGGTGGCTGTGCTGGGGCAAGGCGCAGGAACTACTTAATGAAGTTAACCTGGTAGGGGGTGGTAAAAGTCTTGTTGCAGCTGGCTAGTTTGGATAGTGTTGCAACATAGCCCTTCTTTTGGTTATCAGTGACATTAAATGTGATAAAAAATTAATTCCAAAAGAGCTGAAAGAACAATATTGTGTGCAAGCACAAGGTTTCTCACTTTATTTCTTGTTCCATGTGGTGCTTTCAAAGCCAAGTCTGACTTTCATTTTAGATCTGTTCTAAATCTTGTTTGCTTTATCAAATAACATTTCTAAAAATTCAATCACTCCTATCAGGGCCTTGGAACTGATGAAGATACCTTAATTGAAATTCTGGCCTCAAGAAACAATAGAGAGATCAGAGAAGCCAGTAGATACTACAAGGAAGGTAATTCAGAGCAAAAAGAAGTATTAATGGTACAACTCTGTTGTAGAGACACTATAGTCATAGCATCGCTTCTTAATATGCGAAGCTGAGACCTTGTAGGATGCAAGTGGAGCTTCACATAAAATTGAGAGTTGTAGGGGAGGAAAGTCATCCTGACTTTTTTTGGACCTATGTAGATCCCAAAACTTCTGTTTGGGAAGGCACATCACCACCATCAGAACTGCAGATGTCTTATGGAATGGGCCATGCATTTAGATGCTTTCTAGGATACAAGCAAAACCCAGCTGCCTTTTCCCTCTTCTAACTAAGCCTTGGCTAACTTAAGATTTCACTAGTCTTGGAAAAAAGTTCTGTGGTGCTTGAGTTAGCAATACAGGTAATAGCAGTAGGTGCAACCAGTGAACTAAAGGGGGGGTGGGGTGGGGTGGGTGGAAATCTTTGAAGAGATAGCTAAAATGTAATGTAGCATGTCATATATGTAGAGGTCACTGCGGTCAGTCAGTGTGGTCTAATTAAACCATGTTTTCTGAGAATGAGCTACATTTTCCTTGAGATTTCCATTCAAATACAGCCCAAATCAATATCTTCCACCCAAATTAATTTCTTCAGAAGAGTTTTATGATTGAGTTCAGTGCTGATAAATATAAGAAGTAAGAATGAAAGAGAAATGACTCAGGAAGTTTCAAGGTTTTTTTGTGCCTCACAAGCAAGAGCCCAAGCCAATGCCACCCACAAGACTTCAAAGAACTTTTTCAGAAGATTTTGGGTTTAAACTCCAATTTCATAGCATATCTCAGGGATTTAGAGGACATGTAAAAAATATACTACCCCTTCTCTTGAAGCTAAATGAGAGAAATAAGAAAACTGCCTGTCTAATGGGCATATTTGAGTGGGAAATTAAGAAAAGGATGTAAAAATCATAGAATTATAGAATGGTTTGGGTTGGAAGGGACCTTTGAAGGTCATCTAGTCAATCTAGTTGATAACTTTAAAACAGACTATGAATCCTTTTTCTTTTGATTTCAGTGTTGAAGAGAGATCTAACACAAGATATTATCTCTGACACATCTGGAGACTTTCAGAAAGCTTTGGTTGCTCTGGCCAAGGTATGCTATGCTTAAGCATTTTGAGTGGTATTATCTCTTATGAAAAATCAGTGTTGTCAAGAGTTTTAGAGAAAGACACACAATAAAGATTTAGGTAATATTTATTTCTTTGCATTATTTTTTACTTACATGTCTCAGACCATATGAAATTGTTCTTAAGTTATAATGAGATATGCATTTTAAAAAACTGCGTTTGTTAGTTATGCTTTTTTTTGTGGGAACTGCCTTTAAGCACTTGGAAACCGGTGTCATGTCAACTGACTAGAAATAGAAACAGAACAAATGCTTACAATTAGAGAAGTAAACCTTTTGTCTTGCTGTTAAGATATGTTTCTAGTAGTTACAAAATGGGACAGAGGCAGGAAGCTAACAAGTGGACAAACTGTTTTGTGAATTTGTGTTCAAAAGCAGATGACTTTAAACACGGGAGATGCCCAATAAAAAGACCCTTTTAAAATGTATAAATATTTAATTCTGTAATTGAGTACATGTATTTAAACCTTGTACATGCTTTTGATACAACCATGTGCATGGTTTTGATTTTGGTTTTTGTTTCAAATCAATTTGAGTCTATTGAATGGTCATCAGGGAGCAAATCAGAGTTTCTAAGCCTGAACTTCACTTTAAGAAACAATATTTCCTGTGGATTTTAATGTAGGACTTCCAAAATAAAGTGTTGATGGCCTTGCAGGTCTGAGCTCTCACTGATTACAAATACAACAAATTTGTTCACAGAATGATTGACATAACTGTTATGTGTCTGCAATTATGTGTGTAAGTTATGTATGAGAATGGTAGGGCAGAAAATGCTGCATTTTGGTGAACTGAATACCAGTGAAATTTTTATTTATTTATATAGGCTGACCGAAGTGAAGATTCTTATGTGAATGATGAACTTGCTGACAGTGATGCCAGGGTAAGATCATACTTTGCACTGCAGTGCTTCTTCATCTGATTTAATTGAGATTAAAATTCTGGCTGCAGATATTCTACCTCAGGGCTCTTCAAACTACAGCCCGCGGGCCGGATACGGCTCCCCAGGGTCCTCAATCCGGCCCCCGGTATTTACAGACCCCCCCACCCCCGCCAGGGGTTGGGAGGGGAAACCAAGCAGCCGCAGGTGGCTGCCTGCCACTGCATCTGTGCGCTGGCCCCCTGGATAAAAAGTTTGAGGACTCCTGGTCTACCTGAATTTTGTGCATTGGAGACCTAACAGATCTGTATGATATATAGCAATCTTTTCTGAGCAGATACTATTTTATGAAGTTCACATAATCATCACTATCTGAAGGAAATTAAATCTTCACCCTAATATCTAGCTTCAGAAACATTTCTGCAAGACCTCTTCTAGTTCATGTAAAGTGTGAAGACCATTTGAAGGAGAGGTCAACAACTAGATAAGTTAGACACAATCTTCCTTTTGTTTGTAACAGGGCTCTTGAAATGAGAGACAAGGGTGTACTGGTGTATGTGCAGAGCCTGCTCCTGTACCTTGACCAGTGTGAGCTCTGCAGTACGTTAGCTATAGTTATTGCTTTACAGTGATGAATGTTTCAAGATTATTGGGTAAATCTCAGTGATTTTCTGAATACTTCTAAAATAAACAACTCATCTTTCCCTTATTTTTTCCACCATTAGCGTGATTAGTTTTGATAAAATCTTGGGAAGCATTAGCAGTCTTTCCTGAGTTTTCACCTATAAAATTTTACATCACTTACAATTTAAATGTAGATTTGCTCTACATGTATTTAAAAAAAAATCGCACCACGAAAAGGCCATTGAGCAGTACTGCTTTGTATTCCTGCTACATCAGGAGTTTTGTCATCAGCCCTAGATATGAAATGTCAATAAATTAATACTCCAAGTTCAGAAATTCAGTGCTATTTCTCTTGGTGCAGAGAAAGTGCTGTTAAATCTTCTTTGCTGCTGTGTGAAGGTCTTTAATTATTACTTCTAGAGAGGTATGAGGAGGTGAGGAAAAAGGAGACTGCTTTGATTCTTGGTTTCCATTAAAGTCAGTCCTGGAAAGACTTCATGTGTAGTATTCTCCTTCACAATTGTCCCATTAGTACCAGAGATAATTTTGGTTTTTTTTTGTTTTTTTTTTTTTAAAGAAAGCCTATTAGTCCTAAACTCCTATGCAGACTGTAAACATATCATGATATATGAAAAATATATTCATTCTAGAATGTAATGTACCCAGTGGAGCTAAATGATAATTGTAAAATGTCAGAAAATGTTTTCTAGCTGCATAGTGTTCTCTAGGTACTATTATGACATAAGTGAAGTATGAAGTATGGGTAGAGCTAGAGTTACTCTAAGGTTGTGTTTTGTTATGGATTTTGTCAAGGCCCAGAATTAATTACGACCAAGCAATGGCCTACCTTTGGTTGGTAGCTTCAGAAGTACAGTGTTTCTGTTTGGGTTTTACTATACTGATGTTAACCTTACTGCTTTCTTTTCTTTGACAGGCCTTGTATGAAGCAGGAGAGAAAAAGAAAGGAACAGATATTAATGTTTTTGTTACTGTTCTTACTGCAAGAAGCTACCCACATCTCCGAAGAGGTATGTTGGATAAAACTTTGTGCTTCAATGGAATACTTTTTGAATATGGACTGCTTATGAACTAAGAAGATATAGATTATCATGACATGATGATAATCAGACATGACTCTTACTGCTACAAAGGTCTTTGTAACTGGACATGCTTGCTGACTAAGCATGCAGTTGTCAGCTTTTTTTTTTTTGTATTTGTGATAGGCAATATAATTTAGGTAGTTAAGGAAACTATTGCCATGAAATCCCACATGACTAGTGACCACAAAGCCAAGGGATCAGTGTGGCAGGGGTTCTAAATGCTCCCCAATATGATCTTGCTTTTCAGCCAGTTTGCCCTGCATAGAGGGATATCACCTGATGTCACAGGCTCCAGCAGAGTTGTTGGAACACCCCTTTCCTTACCAATGGGTACATGAACCCTGTCATCCTAACAAAGTCCCATTCCTTACACTGACTCCACCTAGTCCATGCAGTAACACTGCTCTTTACACTGTGCTGGCTGAAAAAATGAGAAATATGGCCTACAATCAGTCACCTGTGTGCACTGCTACAGTAGTAAGGGAAGAATCAAGCAAAGGAAATGCAGGGAGAATACTATCTTTTTCATCGCTATTCACTGATTTTTCTTCCCTTATTTAGTCTTTCAGAAGTACACCAAATACAGTAAACATGATATGAACAAGGTACTGGATTTGGAGCTGAAAGGTGATATCGAGAACTGCCTGACTGCCCTTGGTAAGTGGTTCTACAAATTGTAACCTAGTATATGTACTAACTGTAGGAAAAACTACCTTTTACTTCTGCCATACTTCCTCTAATAGGAAACCATTTTAGGCTTACTCTGCTTCACTGAGAAACTTGCTAAATAATACTTTGGAAAATCCAGTCTGAGCATAGTGATTTAACTGAGTTATTTAGAATCAGTTAAAGTTGATGAATGAATAGAAATAGCTCTCCCAATATGTAGAAAGATCTTTTAGGGAGAAAAGATGTGTCATCAACATAGGAATACCTTTACAAGAAGTCAATATGCCAAAAAGAGCTGTCGGAACAGGCACAATTTGTATATAAAAAAAATCTGATGGTTTTAAACCTGCCTTAAAAAAACCACCAACAAACCCGCTCTTCTCTAAATTTTGTTTTTCAAAGATCTTTATAATATATGATTATTAAAAATAAAATGAATGTCATTCTGCATTTCTGTTCAAGAAAATATTCTTATAACCTTTGTGATAAAGGTGTGTATTAAGATGCTTAATTAAGATTCCTCATGAACAGTAATGCAAAGCAGTGACTCACTGAAGTCACTCTTACTAGTGGACCACGGATAGAATTAGGACCCAGACACCCATCTTGTTCTCAGCATTTGTATCAACTCAAGTGTATTCTGGATAGAAGAATGAGTCCCATTAGATCCCTTCTAATATCAGCAGTGGAGGGCAAATACTTAGTATAACTTTTTTACAAAACATCAGATCGCAACCTCCAGCTCTGCTGTAGAAGGCACAAATGTTTTCACTTTTTTTCTTGGGAACTGCAACATCTTTCTTGATTTTGTGACAGTAAACTAGGGAAAACAGTCTTGTCTTTATAGTAACTTTTCTCCCCTGACTGAATTGCTCTCTGAATAGACAGAGGAAAGGAACTGCTACTTCTATATTTTGAAGACAGATATTAAAGAAGTAGATAAATAGAATATGCTGGTAGGAACACAGACTGCTTTTAAAGTGTTTGCTTTCCAGTCTTTTTTCTTTTTGTTACTTGTTATGTGTATAACAGATGTGACCTTATCTCATGGTTTCATTACAGTGAAGTGTGCCACAAGCAAGCCAGCTTTCTTTGCTGAGAAACTCCATTTGGCTATGAAGGTAACCTAAAGAAAGAATTTCTCTTTGTAAACATGGAATGCTTTGTAAACTGAAAAATAACAAGCTAACTAGAGCTCTCTAAGCCCTTTGTGTGATAAAAATGGACCACAGGAGGAAATTCAGTGTATTTCTAGCTCTTCTGTTTCTTCCATGGAAACTTCTGAGTGTCTTTCCGTAGGAGGAGCTGTCTGGTATAGCATGTTCATGAAGACATCTGTCCATCCACACATCTTTTACTCCAGACAGTGACAGAAAGCTAACTGGAACATTTCTCACTTACAAACCTACAAAAATATTTGTGAAAAGTAAATAGGAAAGCAATTACAGATCTGGACAAGGACCTTCTAGAAGCCTAATCTTTGACAAGATATTTATGGTCCTTCTGGCAAACTGGAACCTCAGTTGAGTGAGGTTCCAGTCTCAGTGGAGGTCTTGAAACAGTCTAGCATGCAGGTGTTTTAATAACTCCTGTGACAATTAGGAGTAGCACGTGAAAAATTGAGTGAAACATTATGAAAATACAGTTAATCACACTATTAAGAAAATAATAAAGGCAATGAATTATAAAAGTCTAGGTTGTCTCTGCTGTCTAGCAAGCACAGTGAAGGACATGACTTTTTTTTAGGAAACAGCTACAAGGAATGTGGGAGGAAAAAACCAACCAACCAAAAACCCCACCAAAACCACAAAACCAACCAGGAATGGAGGTAGCCTGTCAGAAGTGAATTATGCTTATAGGGAGTGGAAGGACAGAAAGGGGATATAAAAAGATCTCTGAGAGATGTGAAAGGAATAAGATGTGGGCTCTGTTCACCCTCAAAGAAGTCTGATGCATGAACCTTGATTTAAGATGTTTCAGTAACATAAGTAGCCTCTTTTTTAAAAAAAATTTTTCCCCTTTTCTCTTTGTGGGTTTTTTTTTCTTTTAACAGGGCTTTGGGACACGGCACAAAGAGCTCATCAGAATCATGGTTTCACGTCATGAAGTGGATATGAATGAGATCAAAGGTTATTACAAGAGACTGTATGGCATCTCTCTCCGCCAAGCCATTATGGTAGGTTTTCTCTCAGGTGACATATGAAATGCAAAACAACAAAAATGTTTTGGAAGCCCAGTAAGGATTTGTTAATGCTTCTGTTCCTCAGTCAGAAGTTCATGCTGAATAGCTCATTGTAGCTAAGTAACTAATGTTCCTGATGATCCACATACTTGTAGAATAAATCCATTTTCTGGGGCAACATTTTTGTCATGAAAGCTGTGGAAATTTGTTAGTAGTGGTATGTCTCAGGATATCACCTTACAGTAGAAGCCAAGAGCTGAATGGAGTCTACAGTATTCCCAAGCTCCTGTACCTGGGCAGACATATGCTACATATCTGGAGACTGGAGGTGATTGCACTAACAGCTTTATTGGGAGATATTTGATGCAACTGGCTATTGCTTTTTAGCATTGGAGGTACTGCTGCAAATACCTTGCTAATTTAACATTTATTTGGCCTGACTTAAGTGAATGACTTAAACTAACAGAAAATATCTTCTTGAAGGGTGCAGGCCTTAATGCATATTATCCACCTTTTCCAGGTTGAATAAGTGATCCCGTGGTGAATCAAATATCACCATACAAGTGGCCTGTGTTTGACATAATCCTAGATACAATTTTTATATTGTTTTAATATTAATAATTGGACATTACAGGTCAAGGAAGGCATTTTCACTTTATCTAGAGAAGAAAAGTTTAAGCTCCTTTTTGGATAGAAATCTTCTGTACTTAATTTATGTCATGAGATTCCTAGGATTTTCATTAGCCTTATCTACCTCTGGTCCACTCTGGAAATTCATGTCTTTATTTATAGGTCATATAAATAACTTTATATGTTAAAAAATAGGTTTGTATCACAATGCAGGTACTCAGTTCAAGCTTAGTGTGTAGGTAACACATGTGTTATCAAGTGATTAATATATTTAGGTGAAGAACTGTTTGTTACATGTATGTTGAATGCTTACTGAAACTTATTTCACTTGAGACCATTATCCTGACAACTGGGTTTTTTGTCCTTAAATTGACAGGATGAACTCAAAGGGGATTATGAAAACATCCTGGTGGCTTTATGTGGAGGTGATAATTAAGATTCGTCTTCCAGCAATGCACTCAAGACCTGTTGCTGAAGGTCTTTATATTTGCCTGAGCTGTCTATTTAAAATATAGGCTTTGCACAGTGAGGTTTCTGTTGAATGGTACTTAAGCTGTATGTATTATGCTGAAAACCCATAACCTGGAATGTATTTTTTCAGTATCTTTACTCTGAATGGCATTAATATATCTTGCCGCCATTTATCTAAAGTCAAAGAATGTCGTTAAGTTTCTGTTTGCTTGGCTAATCATGAAAAAGGTAAAGTTTTCATCTATGCCAGGCAAATAAACTTTTAAAACCAAAATTAACTCATATGTAACTTTGTATGCCCTTTGTTGCTTTTCTGTATTTGGTTTCAAATTGTTTGTATACAGTGCATGAGAGAAAACCCAGTAAACAAATAATTGAAAAATAATGTATCAGTATCACATAATATAGCTAGTTCTATACCTTTCCATTTCTCTTCAGCTAGGGTTGATATGTCAGATGTAAGAAAAATAACTAAAGATTACTTGTTAAAATTTAACAATATGAAAAGCTGTCGATAGCACTGTTTTGTTCTTTCATTTAAATTCCAGAGTAAATACACCTGTTTTTTCTTTCTTCCTATGTAAAAAAAATATACCATAAAAAAACCTCCTCGTAGCCCATATGGAAATTTATCTTTTTCCTGATGAGTTGTGTAAATTTTGTCATCTCTAAAGTGAAAAAACCCTACTATCACTACCTCTATTTTGGACAGAGTTCATACTTGGCATTACTGTCAAATGCTGTGTGAATGACTCAGTTATACCCCTGAGGTGCACTGGTGGAACTAAGCATTACTTGTTGGGTTTGTTACATGCAGACACTGCTGGTTGCTTTTATGGTGGCTTCCAATTACTCATTTGAACAACAGCATGCTAAACTACTAGGAAATCAAAGGTCATCTTGGCTAATTAAAATTAAATATTGCAGGCCCTCTTCATATTAGGATGGTCTAGGATAACAGAACTAGGTGTCTTGAAAAGGAGAAATCTTCTAGAAGAAACATTGGCATGGCGAGAGCTGGAAAGAAAATTCCCATATGCCTCCCACAAGGCCAAGTTTTGATCCGCCCCAATTATTTTCCAAGATCTATACCCTAACATAGTTTACTTTGTTGGTAAACCTTACTCTCCTTGTAGCATAAGTGGAATAGAGAGATCTTAACCAAAGTTTATGGGCTATATGCATGATAGTTATCAACTAAAACAGAAAAACAAACTAGCAGAGATATGCACAGAGGTCATGGGATGAGGGATCTGTTTGATGAAATTACAAGCTTCAGAGGAAACAAAACCAAGCCATCTTGTATGTTTTGGGTGTGGCACTAGCAAAAGATGCATTTTCTTCAGAGGCAGTTGTCAGGGAAATGCAATTCCCTAGCCCTTTAGCCCATATAATGGCAAATTGGAAATGTTGATTATGACAGTAGAATTTGATTGAAAGGAAAGTCAAGCTTCACTGAAATGAACATGGTAGCTTGACTCTATGAGACGCCCCCTAGCTCCCTTTCTTACTAAAACAAAATCCATAGGATGAAAAAGCTAGTTGCAGCTGTGGCATCCTTTTGAACTTGTGCTCATAATATGTTTTATATATATGCGTATATATATAAAATAGATATGCTTTGTTAACCTCTTCGGAATGGCTAACAATCTACTAAAAGTGAAGAAACTTAAATGAATGCATTTTGAGGTACTACTTGTGTTGCTGGTCAGACCCTGGGAGAAACAAAAAAACCCTAAGAGTTCATCTGTACTCAGGGAACAGATCATAACTAATGAACTTGTAACCAATTACTATTAGGCCTCGTGGTGAAACTCTTGTTTCAGCATCTCAGTCATTGTGAAATTGAGAGGTGCTCTAGTTAAGCAAAGGGAAAGTATCTGATTTCATCAGCATAGGAAAGAATTTTTTTTCAAGAGGTATGTTCACCAAAGAAGCCAAAAATTCATAAAAAAAATGTTGTAGCAAGTTTTTTAAAATTACTTCCAATTAAAACCAAAGAAAGAATTACAAATTTAAATTTATTTCTATTTGGCTGAGTTCAAGAGGATCTCAGCAGCAGCATGTTCTTTGTGAGAGCCCAGACTTACTCAGTTTCAAAATATGAACAAGTGAGCACCTAGAATTTTCATTTAGAGTAAAGGAGGGGCTGGTATGAAGTTAAATGTAAACATGTTATTAATAGAAAAATGGTTGTGATATGATTACAAGTGTGATAGAAGGAAAAAAAGAAGGAAATTATTACTGTGCATTGCTGCATTCTAAACAGCCTTTTTAATTTTAAGATAAATGTCTTAATGTTATGTGTATACTTGATAGAGGCAAGAGTAGCTGCATTTTGATTATACTTTGTGTCTATTTCTACAAATGCAAATGCTGTTTGTTTTCAAGAGGAGGGATTGGTGGAGGTCTGTATAGTGGTGTGTCAATGAGGAGTCACAGGTTTATTACTACTGTAAGCCCGCTAAATCTCCCTAGGTATTCACTTCTTTCTGGGAGATGCACATTTCTCTACAGTGAGGGTACTGTTTCCACATGCATTTAAAAAAACAGAAGCTTTTTTAAAAAGAGTTCTGCTTATATGGCCATTCAAAAGTGTCTCCAATGTTATGATGTATTTATATGACTCCTTATTTCCATGGGAAATTTGCAGCCAACTGTTATAGTCCAGAAACTTCTTCAAATACTGCAAAATATAGAGTTTAGGTTAATACTTGTAATCATTTCACTGCTAGAAGGCTCCCTGGTGGTCTGAGTGGAAGGGGAGGATATTTCTAAACTAAAAAAAAACCCAACCCAACCCAACCCATGGTTTTCAGTTACAGCAACACCTAAGCAACAAGGTAGTTTCCTGGTGTTAAGAAAGGGCAGTCTTTGTCCTAAAGAGGTATGCTGCACAATCAAGGAGTGGGGGAGAGAGATATACAGAATTAAATGGATCACACAAATGAGGCAGTGTTTTCTATGCGAATTAATAAGAACATCAACAGAGCAATACAAATGAAGCTTTAAGTATAAGTCATTCTAGTCAGAACACTGTTAAAAGAATCTGGGTTACGAGGGAAGGCAAGTAAACAAAGGTCATTTGCATCTTTTTTGCTCTTGTGTTTCTGCCTGTCAAAGGACAAAATATCACACAAAATCACTACAGATGAGTTTGAAATGTAAGTCAGTCCCTAAAGACTCCATTCAATACCATTCTTCTCACTGTGCTGAGCTTCAAGCATGGGATGAGTCCACAGATTCCTACCAAGGAGGAATGTTTGCACATTTTCTGCAGCTGTTTTCCTAATCAATATTAAAAGTTAAGCACCAGTACAAGAAAAAATAAAAGGGGGAAAATAAAAAGGTGTTTTCAAGTCTTTTTAAACTTACCTCTAAACCAAAACACACCAAAGTCAGATTGTCAAAACTGCTCAGTACACACTCGGGGTGTCTGGAGGGAGACTTTCTTGGCATAGTCAGTGTGCTGGAATTTTCACTATTTCAGTAAAACACAATGTATGAATTTTATAGTCCCTTTTCTGAAGTGGGGAAAGTAACTTGTAACAGCCCACAAAAATAAAGAAGCCTTTAGTCAAGTGTGAACAGGGGAGAGAAGGAAAGTAGCCTGTCATGTTTTGAAGGCAATCAGATATACTTTTTTGGAAAGATATATTTTAGACTTGAAGTAGGGTGGGGCTTTTTGCATTCAGCTAGGACTTCTGAGGAATGGTAGCCCATCCACTTAACGGGGAATGGCTGTCTGGCCTTTTAAAGCTTATGAAGAGGAGGTGAAGGATAAAATCAAGAGGAAAGGAAATGTCAGTAAATACAGAATCATTTAGGTTGAAAAGACCTTTGAGATCATCAAGTCCAACCATTAGCCTAGCACTGCCAAATATGCCACTAAACCGTCTATATGCCACTAAACCGTGTCTCTAAGCACCACATCTACATCTTTTTTAAATACCTCCAGCGATGGTGATTCCACTATGTCCTGGGCAGCCTGTTCCAATGTTTAACCACCCTTCCAGTGAAGAAATTTTTCCTAATACCCCATCTAAACCTCCCCTGGTGTAACTTGGGGTCATGTCCTTTCATCCTACCTCTCATTTTCTCGGAGAAGAGACTGACCTTCACCTCTCAGGTAGCTGTAGAGAGTGATAAGGTCCCCCCTGAGCCTCCTCCCCTCCAGGCTAAACCGCCCCCATTCCCTCAGCCGCTCCCCGTCAGCCTTGTGCCCCAGACCCTGCACCAGCCTCGCTGCCCGCTCTGGCCACGCTGCAGCACCTCAGCGTCCCTCTTGCAGCGAGGGGCCCAAACCTGAACACAGCGTTCGAGGTGCGGCCTCACCAGTGCCCAGTACAGGGGGACCATCGCTGCTGGCCACACCGTGTCTGGTACCAGCCAGGGTGCTGCTGGCCGCCTCGGCCACCTGGGCACACTGCTGGCTCACGCCCAGCCGGCTGTGGACCAGCACCCCCAGGCCCTTTCCCACCAGGCCCTTTCCAGCCGCTCTGCCCCAGCCTGTAGCGCTGTGTGGGGCTGCTGTGACCCACGAGCAGGACCCGGCACTGAGCCCTGTTGAACCTCACAGGAATGGCCTCGGCCCATCGCTCCAGCCTGCCCAGATCCCTCTGCAGAGCCTGACTGCCCTCCAGCAGGTCAACATTCCCCCACAATTTGGTGTTGTCCATGAACTTGCTGAGAGTGCACTCAATTCCCTTGTCCAGATCATTGATAAAGGTATTAAACAGGACTGGTCCCAGTACTGAGCCCTGGGGAACACCACATGTGTACTGGTTGCCAGCTGCATGTAGCTCCACTCAGCACCACTCTGGGCTTGGCCATCCAGCCAGCTTTTTACCCAGCGCAGAGTACACCCGTCTAAGCCATGAGTCACCAGTTTCTCTGGGACAATGCTGTGGGAGACTGGTAAAGACTTTACAATGGTCCAGGTAGACAACATGTGCAGCCTTTCCCTCATCTACTGGGCGGGTCACCTTATCATAGAAGATCAGGTTCATCAAGCAGAACCTGCCTTTCATAAACCCATGCTGTCTGGGCCTGATGCCCCGGTTGTCTTGCACATGCCCTGTGATGGCGCTTAGGATGATCTGCCTCATAACCTTCCCTAGCAGTGAGGGCAGGCTGGCATACCTGTAGTTCCCTGTATCCTTCTTCCTGCCCTTCTTGCAGGTGGGTGTCACACTGGCTAACCTCCAGTCTTATGGGACCTCCCCACTTAGTCAGGACTGTTGATAAAAAATGGAGAGCAGCCTGGTGAGCTACTCCATCAGCTCCCTCAGTACCCTTGAGTGGATGCCATCGGGACCTGTAGACGTGTGCATGTCTACGTGCAGCAGCAGGTCACTAACTGTTTCCTCCTGGATTCTGCCCTTCATCTCTGTCTTCCAGCTGGGGGGTGGGGTGGGGGTGGGGGGGTGGGGAGGGGGGCAGAGGGGCTGAGTACCCTGAGGGTAACTGGTCTCTGCTATTAAAGACTGAGGCAAAGAAAGCATCAAGTACCTCAGCCTTTTCTATGCTTTGTGGAGTTCCCCCCTGCATCC
The DNA here is from genome assembly GCF_963210335.1 of Falco punctatus. NCBI lineage: Eukaryota > Metazoa > Chordata > Aves > Falconiformes > Falconidae > Falco > Falco punctatus. Next base: position 39,267,568 of record NC_137586.1, on the reverse strand, counting down.
AACAAAATATGGAGATTATTTTTGGCCCTTCTTTTGTTTCTAATGTATTTGCAAAACATTTTTTTGCCATCCTTATGGCAGTGGACAGCTTGACTTCTGATCTCCCTGCCTAACTTTGTTGCATTCTAATAGTCTTCCTAAGTTGCCTTCCTCTTCTTCCAAAGGTAGTAGTATGTTACAGATACAGAAAAGGTCACAGTGAAATTAATGAGAAGGCTTCCTTGCACTCATATGGGAGGGGAGTGGGCCACATGGTTTACACAAAAAGCAACAAGAGAATTGAAGTGTGATTTTTTGTCATCTTTGAACTCTTGTACCTTATAAGTAGTAAAGTACTGTAAGGGCACAGTACTTGAAAAGAACCCTGTAAATTAAAGAATTGCCCTTCAACTTCAGTGATGCAAAATGGAGAAGTTTTCTTAAGGAATGGTGATTATTTAATCAGTTAGTTAGAAAGCATTAGAAAATAATTCCTTAGGTAACACTAATTCTTTCACTACGGTTTGAGAAAATGCACAGGAAATGAATTTGTCAATATTTATCTTACTGTTACTTTCTGATCAGATATCTCCTGCACCAGTTGGACAGGTTCTCCCTTTTCTTTTTCACTATGAATGAATGCTCTTCTGGTCCTTTTGGCTTTGCCTTGACAAACAATGACGAATTTGCAGGATGGGCGAAAAAGGCATCCGGAGTTTCAGAACGGTATTCCAAAACTTCGAGCTTTGGTGCCACCTCGTGAGGAAATTGAGAACAAGGACAAGGCAATGCAGAAGAAATTCAGTCGACACAAGGAGAGATCTTATCTAGGCACTGTTTTCGAGGCTGAGTGATGCGTACTGAAATAGTTCTGCTTATTATAGAAAAATGGTGCTTTTTCTTCCCTTCCCTCTAACACCCCCCACCCCCCACCCCACCCCCGGTATATTTTTTGAGCTTTGGTTTCAAAAGGAGCAAGCAGAAGGAAAATGAGCTAGGGCTAAGATGTATTCTTAAGGAAGACATAGAGGTTTCTTAGAGCATTGAGACAGGCAACCACTGAATATGAAAACATACCAAAAAAATCAAAGCAAACCAAAACACCCCAAAAACATACCAAACATATTGGGTGCTTACATCAAACCCTGCACCTAAAAGAGAGACTCACCTACCCTGCAGCCTGTCTTTCTGTCTCACACTTGTGTGACATACAGGAGGCTCTGAGCAAAGGTGTTTATGAAATTATTATTCAGATTAAATTATTATTCACACAAATAAGGGTGAACTTCTAACAGATACCATAACAGAAGGTGCTATGGCAAGTTGATACAGCTAAGCAGCCCTGTGTGTTTACCTAGCATAAAGTGAAAAGACATCAATTTTTTTTAGAAAGTAAGTTGGTTTTCCATCTCCATTCTAGAGGTGACCTGTGCAGAATGTTTTCAATTGTTCTTTCTGTTTATTATATGCTTCTTTTTGTTAAAATCATTGGTATAAGGTACACCAAAAGGTCTTTGAAAATCTGGCCTTTAATTTTTCAGTATCTTGTTTTGCAGTCTATGGAAATACCTTCTGCATTCAGCTGGACCAAGTATAGAAAAGCTAAACACAGTGCTTGCAAGGAATTCAGCTATTATAAAAGTGGTGACAACTTAATATAGGAAGAGAAGGTGACTATTACCATATTTAGTACTGTGTTCTATCATATGCTTTATAAATCAATGGACCAGGATGTTTCTGGATTTGTCTGAATAAAGAAAGGTTGAGATTAGATCTTGTATGTTCTTTGATCATACTATGCAGAACCTTTCATTAAACTGTTCATTATGATACCAATGCAGGTTTCCCGAAGAGCTGCAGTTAATTAGTATTATATAATACGCCTTTATGTGACTCTAGCAATAATAACCTACATCCACAATTAAATTTACTATGCCTTGTTCAAAGTCCACTTAGTCCTTAATTCCTATTCACATTGAATGATTGTGGGTCATTATAAAAAATTGTGTTTGATTTTTCCAAACAGCTTATGAATGGAAATTGATAAATGAACAGAAAGTCTGGGTTTGTTACTGCTTAGTTTCATCTACTTTGAAAAGCAACACTTACTTTTTCTTCCTCCACCTCTTACCATATTCTAACCCATGCTTGTCTGCTAAGCTACTGACAAATTTCTTATAAGCTTCTTGGCAGGCTATGTCAGACTTCAAGAAGTCCAATTGAATTGTAAAGGTCCTTTTGTTATTGCAATTTTTCAGCAAAGCTCTCCACTGTGGAGTCATCATGTCTAATTATAAGGATTATTAGGAAAAAAACCCCATATTTTTCTAGATGTTTCACATTTCAGTTAGTATGAAGTTATTGAAAAATAAATACTTTTGATTCCAGAATTGCTATTTTTATTTCCAGATATGTTTATTCCAAATAATAAGTGGATGTAAATAAAGACTGTATATTTTTTATTATTCCTGCAAATACCATTCTGTTTTTCAGAAAAGACTGGAGAGGGTGTGTGGAATTTTTCTTGCATTATCTGAAATTAACAGTATGTGGCGTTGTTTGAAATGTATAATTCGCCTTTATTTGATTTAAGTGAATGCTTCTGGAATGTCTAATAAACATGATACTTGGTCTTACAGGAAACTGAAGATTTTGTTAATCCATGGTACATCAACCAGGTCTGGAAACAATGTTGTAGTTAAGTTTTTGTATCAAATGCAGATATGAACATGTGGCAAATTACTTGAACTTGCTTAATTCCACTCCACAAAATGTAAATTTTAGATTTTTGAATTTATATTTTCAAGTTAATTTCATGTATATGTGTATTTGGCTTATTAATAAGGAAAATACACAAATGTAGAATATGAAACTTTTAGAAATACACAACTCAAAACATACAGTGTCAAAGAAACCCCAGTCTCCATAGGTTAATTTGCACAAGATAAACTGGGGGAAAAAAAAAATTAGCTTCAGTGAAGCATCAATGCTTTTCATTAGATATCTCTACATTGAAGAAGATTCCTGCCTTTCCCTTTAATGCAGAATACGAAATGTTTTCCTAAGGCATAGCTTGGCTGTAGGAGAAATTGTCTGTACCGACTAAAACCACTAGATGCAGCTGTTGATACTTGCAGGAGATACTTGCACCACCCCACCCCACCCCAGAAAGTAGCTATTGGGTTTTTTGTGTGGTTTTGGATTTTATTTTATTCTTTTTTTTAACAAATCTTCATGTTGTGGCTTTGCTTAAAATATTAGGGAGCCCCTTTCAGAATCCCTGCTTTTATCAGTCCCTCTTCCATTAAACATCATACAAAAAGATAAAGTATAAAATGTAAACATGACATGAATGTTCATGAATTAATTATAAAGTAGTGATGTTTGAAAATAAATTAAGATATATGCTTCCAGCAATCGGCCTGACATTGCAGCTAGAGTGGTGTAGCGCGGGTTTCTTTTGCAGCATCAATGCATTTTACATAGCTAGGATATAGCAGTAATCCGATCAGCTCCAATTGCCACAATACCAGATGGATTCCTAAAAATAGAAGTCCTCTAGTAATCTGTCTGGATTATTGAACTCAGTGACCACTTAGCAATATATCAGGGAATGCTTGTGGAACTGAATTAAAACATATCATGAGGTTTTATTGTCAGAGACATCTAGAAATCTTCCATACTCTCTTCTACCATTTTCATGGGAAATGCATTTATAAGGATACCTGTTTGCTGTACTGCTTTTTAAAGTTTTTTTGGGTTTGGGTTTTTTTTTTCAGCTAACAATACCATAGTAAAATTCAAAATAGTATTGACAGTACAACTCTAATATTTTACTGGAATAGTTTAACTAAATAAATACATTTATCAACAAAATAAGGTATAAGCCTGAATTTATAGCTTTTAGTATCATTTAGTTTCAAAACTTTTAGTATCATTTTCTTCTGTAATGGTTAAGAGAAGTATGTTTGCAGGCACATGTATTTGTATTTAGATGCTTTTCTAAAGTATAATTGTAAAACATTTATTTAGGGAGAGAGAGAGAGAAAGGATGAATATGGTGATGGACAGCATCATGCATTTTCCTGGTTGTCACTTTTCATTCATTTTCCTGTGAATGAAAAAGAAATGAAGCCAGGGGTCTGATGCTGCATTTCATTGCTAGCTAATAAATGCAAACAAATATTATAATACAGTGGCAGTTACAGAAGAATGTTAATGACTGACTGTTGACAAGCACATCTACGAATGTTATACTGCTGGGAGAGATTCATGAAGATTTGGGCTTATTTTACTGTTAATGAAAGTGTTTTATTTGTTATTAACATGAATTGTGTTATACATAAAAACTGCTGGTAGGAGGGTGGCATCTACACCCCTATCTGAATGAAAATAAATGCCCTGCAGATACAAATAACCTGTCGCATAACAGTGTTATCCGCTCCCTTGTGCACTTGTCCTTTGAGTTTATCTTCTGTTCTCCTGTGACTTTATATAATTTTAGTGGAATTCCCATTGTATACATGCAGTTATATCAACATTTGTAGATCCATATGTGGTACTCTGCCTCCATGGTGCCCTGCTGATTTGCACTGAAGCACTGGTAGTTTGTCCAGACATCACACAGCAAATGCCTACCTGGTCCAGGCAGCAATGCAAGTAGATTGTCGGTGTAAGAAACAGTCTAATGGTCAGACTGGTAGGTATTAACAAAAACACAACTTGGCTCCAGGAGTTGTGCCATGAGGAACTCCAAAATTCAAAGTAAAGTTAATCCCTGAAGCATTAAGTTAGTAATGAATTACACTGGTTTCTTAGGCATCTTTCCCTGCTCAGCCAGGGGAAATCCACTCCAACCACCAAGTGAGGAGAAAAACAGCAGCAGTTTTACCCTTTCTGAAGTTTTCCTGTTTTGTTTGGTCTTCTTCAAAAGTGGGAACTTCTCGTCTTTTCCTGCTCCCTAGTTTAACTACTGGACTCCTGTTTCCATATACCTAGTCCCATGCCACTGCTGACTGCCCAGTTTTTGTTTACACTGTACCAGCCTCATTAGATAGGTTGTTTCCTCTCCTCTCCTCTCCTCTCCTCTCCTCTCCTCTCCTCTCCTCTCCTCTCCTCTCCTCTCCTCTCCTCTCCTCTCCTCTCCTCTCCTCTCCTCTCCTCTCCTCTCCTCTCCTCTCCTCTCCTCTCCTCTCCTCTCCTCTCCTCTCCTCTCCTCTCCTCTCCTCTCCTCTCCTCTCCTCTCCTCTCCTCTCCTCTCCTCTCCTCTCCTCTCCTCTCCTCTCCTTTTCCTTTCTCTAACACATTCTTTCCTTTCCCCCCTTATTTCTGGATTTTTCCTAATTCCATATCCCAGGGATACAGGAGCAGAAGTCAAGACCTGAAGATGTAGCAGAAATCTAAACCAAATTCAGATCTTATAGGAAGACTCTTGTCATGCATGGTAGTATACACACTGCTTTTGTCTCCAACATAATACCTGTCCCCTTTTTCCTTTTTCTCCATTTACTGGTATCTCTAGAACAATCACTTCTCTCTTGGAAATAATTTCACTGCATGTACTCAGTTCCTCAAACTCATACCCCTTCCTCCAGCACTGCCTCTGAAACCATTTGCATGTGGATAATCCACCTGTCTCTTGTCCCTTCCTACCCTGCATCAAAACCCAAGAGTATTTAGCTTTGTCTTTTTTCCCCTGTCCTTGTATTCATTCTGCCCTTTTGCAATCCTTTTCCTTTTGTGAAAGACATTTCTGTATTTGGCTGTATGTCATAGATCATACTGCCATATGTTAACTGTTTGCTTTCTTTGTGTTGGCTTTCCTTTCAGACATTGATTTCTGGATCTCTCTTTATCATTAGAGTCTTCTCTCACTCCCTCTGAAGACTTCATCTTCCATACTGACAATTTTCTTATGGCCTTACCCTCATAAATCTTTAGTCACATCTCTCCAGTCAACTTGTAGCTCCAGCTTCACTCACTCAGCTAAAAGGCTTGTCATTTGTTTTGCCTTTCGTGCTGCAGTTTTCTTGCTGTTCTTCCTGTTCTTTGACATTGACTCGTGCTTTTCATCGTTGCCTGTTTGCCTTCCCTCTCTGATGCTGTTTATTACAACTTTCATCATCTGTGATGTACTTTCTCTCTTCCCTTCACTCTTCCTTTGTCTTTGATATAGTGTTGATTATTTTCCACCTCACCTTGTTTTCCCACCTGGAGACCTTTTTCTCCTACCCCACTGCAAGGCTGGCAGTTGTACAGCAAACATTGGTTTCCCCTTCTGCATTTGCTTTCACAGTTTTTCTTCCGGAACTGTGAAGACCACAGTGACACACAGTTAGCCAACTCTTTCCACTACTAAGTCATATTCTTCCCATCATGTCTGCTTCTTCAATGCTAACCATTACCAGAAGATTGCTTCTGCCTGATTTCATATTTTATAATGGACTAGGTGCAGGTACATGAGGGCACACTATGTGCACACTTAGGGTATAAATAAAACAGACAGATGAAATGTCAACAGGCAGGAATTATGTCATTGACTCGCATCCACCAGGTGGTCAGTAATCCCTAAGGAAAACATTGTACTTGGATATTTATTCTTATATCTCCACAACTTGCTTTTTCTGTTTAATTCTGGTTTTCTGTAACTGTATACCTCTTCTCCCCAGGCAGGTGTAAGATGAATGAGCTGTTATTTAACAAATTACAAGAGCTGATGTAAGAAGATGTACTTAATTATGAATAGTAGTTCTGCATCTCTGTTTCAAAACTTCTGCTTTCTCTTAGTGGTAAATAAATTGTGGGCTGTACATTGAGAGTAAGCCTCGTAATCTAAGCTGATGTTGAGTCTTATGAATCCAAAGAAGGTTCTTTTTTTAAGGTAAAATTTTGTGTATCCCCAAAGCATGAAATAATGCATATAAATTGGATAAATCTCCAGATATAGCTACTTGCAAAATTCTGCAGAGCTGTGTTAAATTCTGTGCAGTTCTGTAGGCTGGGTGAAAATTGTCATTCAAATGCATGGAATTTGTCAAACGTGGATCTATCAGATCTGTCTGGATCCATTCTGGGATGTATGTATGCCACAAATACACTGCTTTTTTTTTCTTTTTTTTTTTTCTTTTTTTTTTCTTTTCAGACAAAGAAAGGAGCTGTTTCTGTAGATTTTAACCAGCCAAGAATTTTCTTTATGCACACTCTTCAAGGAAACAGTTAAGCTAACAAAGCTGCTGTTCTGGAGGTGAAAATCAGGTTTGTTATACCTAATTGTTAATTGTATGAAGTGGAGATTAAATACTGGTGCTGTAAGAGAAACAAGTATATCTGCACTGCTGTCTTACTGAGAATCAAAACCTTGTTCACATCAGGTATATTTTCACTGAATGCATTCATATGTCTGTATAACTTTTGTTATTCTTTTTTCATATTCATTGTCCTGTACATGGAAAATATGAAATTGCATAAGGATTTAAGGAGAAGTAAATTCAAAAAACCAACTTGGCACTGTATAGAAAGGTATTTGTTAATTCTCAGTAGTTCGACATGTTTTATGATCTACCTTATTTTGCTACTTGTATTAACAGGGCTGGAGGACTACTAACCTTTGGTACAGCAATGGTAGCTAGTCATATGATTTTCACAATTAAAATCATATTCTTGATAGCTTCTGCCATTGGAAACTCTAAGTGTTACAAGGCAAGAACTGCAGTACAAAACTCATACACAGTCTAAAGAAAGAGTGTAGAAAAACCACATCAGAAATGTCTGTCAAGCAAAACTGTGAAGCAGGGTAGGAAAAGTAATTTTTTGCTTCTGTTTATTACAGTATACCTGATCTATGCTTCATAAGAGGGGTCTACTTTCCCTGAATCATGAACTCTGTGCTGCCCCTCTCAGAGGTACAACAAAACAATTTTACTTTGTATGTTTACGGTACAGAGGGTCATGAAAACAATCACTTTGTGTACATACATTTTTTGTGTAATAGACAGGAATATTTAATGTCTAGGGTGGCTGATCTGCACATTTTCATCAGACACTTGTAAATGCAGAGTTTAAAATTTCCAGCAATGATGCAGTCATTTGATATAAAAAAGGAAAAAATTCCAAACCCCCAAACCAGCGTCATATATTTTGTACTAAATGAACTTTTATTTTAACCAACCCCACCCAAATTTGTTTCTTTTTGGGTTGGGTTTTCTCCCTCCACCCCCACCCCACCCCCCTTTCAAGTATCTGCATTACAGAATCTGAAATGCATCGTCAGATATTATAAAGGTGATTTTACAACTGAGTTGCTTGCTGCCACACAAAGGTGCTCACTTGGAAACAAAATGCAAATACACTGCATTACTAGCATTTTTGCTTTGTTTAAACTGCTCGCACTCTGACTAAAGATGTGTGTTACGTTTTTAACCTGCTGTCTATGGTTACAATGAATTGGTTAATCCAGTTCAAAGCAGATGTTGCATTGCATTTCATGCACATAGAAACAGGGAAAGTCTGTTCTGTGTATGCAAACAAGTTGCTAAACATGAGGGAATATGGATGAAGGGCAGAGGTAACCCTTTCCTTCATGGTACCTGTAAAGTACATTAGGATTCCCAGATGCATATATAACACTCGTAGTCAATGCTTTGGACTGCTGGTGGAAACAAGTAAGATGCAGGTAGTGTGACCTCTTTACAGCTGCAACAGCTTTATAGGTCGGCAGCTATGTCCAGCATCAGAGCTCTCAATAGCCTTTTCAGGATATTGTATAGAGTACCAAAGCGATTTGGTCTAAAAGTTGCATGTCTTGACCCACTATGGTGAGCCTGACTCTTGATGAAACTCTTGATGAAATACAAACACTTTCAATCAACAGAACCAAATGGAAATAAGAGAACAGTCCAGGTTCACAAAGCAGTCCTAAATTAGAAACCTATACTAACCCTTCCAACAGCAAAGACAGGAGCTATTCTTGTTATAGTCTCAAATACCCTTTGCCATCTACATCCCTTTTGGTCAGACCTAATAATCTTCAGGTAGGTGAAGTATCTTTTAGACCTCGGAAATTTTTAAATGCCTCACTAGACAGAAAAATTAATAAAAGCACAAGACTGTTGATGTTCAGCATGGATTCATCTGCTCATACACATGTACTTTATGTAGTTTCCAACGTCAGGAAGGCTGAAATGTTTTAAGTAAAATAAAAATCTATTATTTCTTTTATATGATTTTTTTTCACAAATACCAGCATGCTTTGTCAGAACCAAAAGCACTACGTTCTGTTAAGTGAGTCTTATCAAGAATAAACTTTCATAGTACAGTTTATGGTGTTCCTACATTGAAAGAGGCAAATCCGATAAAAAAGCTGAAAGGTAAGCACAGCTGCATTGTGTCAAGATGTCTTAATAACACATGTAAACATGTACTTACATGCAGTAGTTATTCCAATGACTATGCATTACAGAGTGCATCCCTGAAATGACTGTCAATCACCATTTAACACAGGAACTTGCTTAGCGGTTCCCACTGAACATATCTTGGCAGCCCATTGGCTCCCATTAGCCTTCATCGTAGGTACTTTAAACCACCTCACGGTTTTGACAATGAAGCAGTTTAGCATGTTGCTTGCCATGTGTTATAAATAGTGTAACTGCTTTCATTTTGCTTGAGATGTTCATGAAAGCATGAGAACAAACTCAAATCTAGAAAAGATACAAGAGTGACACCACATGCTCTTTAAGGGCTATTAAGGGCTGCCACAGAGGCCAACACCACAGGTAAGTGCAGTTACTGAGAAGAGGCCAGAATGGCTGTTGATATGTCTTTTACCTTCCTGTTTCACCTACCTTTTCAAACAGATTTATATTTCCACTGACAGTTTGGGAACAAATCATATTTCGAAGGTAGGGGCTGTGTTTTCATGCTTATTTCTGGACTCATGGGAAATCCTCCTTGAATCCTCCTTGCACTCTTACAGTGTATAAATATACATGCATAAAAATGCCTAGCCTTTACTTTGTGATACACACTCTTTCCAGGGAATCATCTTCTAGAAATCACATAAGAGTTAAAGAGCTAATTTCTGTTGCGCACACACACTCCAGAGACAACAGCTGTCTTAACATTTTTAAATGGAGCTGTATGTTTCACTGCTGAAGATATATGACTACTCCCGTAACTCATTCGGCAGGTGCTAATGAATAAGGAAGATGCTTCAAATTAATTTTCATTAAATTCTGTCCCTCTAGCTAAGAACTTTAACTCCATGGTCTTTTAGGAAAAAAACCCCAACAAATGAACAAAAATGTAATATTGGATATTGTTACTTATGAAATGTATCTATTAAAATTAGATTTATCTTTTCAGGAAAAAAAAAAATCATTAAAGGATGACCTAGTGGAGACAAGTACTGCTGAAAGGGATCTCTGTCAATCTGCAATTTACTGTTCTGCATTACTGAGGGCAGGTTTAAGACAAATGGATGCAAATAAAGCCCATAGGAAACATATAGTTAACATTACTACTGGCCCTTATGGGAAAGGTACACTGCTTTGGCTGGCTGTTCTTCTATATATGCAATACTCCTACCTGTCTCAAAAAAGAGGGGGCATAAGATGTTTCAAAATACTTGTAAGCATGTCTCTTTTGAGGTAATAGAGCATTTCTTTTAAATTTTGCATTAATGTGAGAAAGTCAACATAACTACTTGCAACACATCTTCAGATACTTTGTGCAACATATTGGTGAACAAACACATGCTCCTGCAAGTTTAATGACTGACTATCGACTGGAAGGAAAATGAAAAAAAAAAAATAAAAAATTCCAAACTCAGACTTCTCCCACCATCTCAAATTCCATCTGCTCTTTCAGGCCAGCTGCTTTTTCTACTCCAGGGGTGAGCCATAATAGCAATTAATTTGGAAGGGTTAAGTACCAGGGAAATATCTGCTGTGATGCCTGCAGAGGTGAATCACCCAACTATGTTTTTAAAGCTGAAATTCCCAGTTCTGTTCCCAAATCCTCTGAGCTCACTGATGTCAACAGAACTGAATTTGCATAACTTTGCTGTCACTAAAAAAGAACTAGACTCCACAGTCTAGTCTGTGGTAGGTTTTAGTGCATTTGGTTATTACCCTTCTGTAGTGTGCTGTACTGAGTTATGTCTGGACTGCTAACTTCAAAGAGATAAATGTGAGAGTACTCATAAGCAAACAAATGACCAGAGGTTGCAGAAGCTGTTAATAGCCTAATACAACAGCCAGTAACAGGTAAGCCTGTCGCTAATACATCGTTTTCAGGCACAGCAACAGAAATGTTTGCACACCAGGGGAGTAGCAGGTTGTGACAACTTGGGAGAGGGGCAGAGGGGAAGTTGTGGGTTTTTTTTCAGGTGCCTATGTAGAAAGGTCTTGTTTGCATCTTTTTAGAGGCAATGCTGTTCTTTTTCCAGCTTGTAATTATAGTGACCTAAAATAAACAAAGACAGTAGTAGTCAGTCAGCACTCAAAAAATCAATTAGAATACCCTGAACATCTTTGATCTGCATACTTGACATCAGCAAAATCTTAGAAGACTGCGTAAAGTGACAAGACAACAAAAAATCCCAGCAACAAAGAATTATTACGTTATCCTTTTGTATCAAATCCGAGTCCTGGCTGCAGTAAGGGATGGTCTAATCAGCAAGGAAAAAAAAAATGGTCTGAAGTCCATCTCAGTGAATGACAACCTAGCAGAAAAGACACTTCAGCATCTTCCTACCATTTCCTGCAGTTGATTGTAATGGCTGTTGATTGTAATGATAGTTTGAGCAATTTCATATTTTCAGAATTGTCAAATTCTGTATTGTACAAGGACTCATAGGTTTACAAAAATACTCTTTACGAATTGCAGCTAATGCAATCTATAGCCTTCCTAAATACTAGATGGAAGCAATCTCTTACCACACTTTCCCCCTCATTTCTGCATTTCTCTGCCTTTCACTATGCTATTATAGTAATTATTTGTTTTGCACTGTTTCATTCTGAGGACCGTTGTGCCAGTTCTAGGATTGTCCTTGGTAGGAGTAAAGCCTGTTATAACCTAAGAGTGGAGTCTCCTGATGTTATGTAAATCACATTCAACAAAGTTTGCACAAGAATCACACTTTTGACCTCCAGAAAACACATTATTACAAATGAAGCATTTGAAGATTGCTGTTCTTTGGGTGGCCACTTCCAGGATGCTACTTTTTCAGCTGCATAGCTGAGGCAAAATACTACACAGCATCTAAAGAAACATTTTTCTTCACCTTCTTCATGCCCTGTTTCTCTCTATCATTTTTTTTCCCTGCTGTTTCTTTCCCTGCTAGAACAATGAAGTTATCCTTTGCCTTCACTTGCCTCTAGCATACAATATATGATTCTAACTCTAACAGCACTTTTTAAGGTTGTGTTCCTGGGTATGACGGTGCAACCAGCCTCAAGGCTTATGGTCACATTGAACCACAATTTACTACAGTAGACTTTTCACATGCATTTTTTGTAAATAAAATTGAAAAGTAGTCTGGCTTTAAGACTGTAGGAATTCCCAGCCTGCCCCTGAATGCACCTTTTTAGCTTGTTGAAAATCTACAGATGTGGTTTTCTGAGTGTGTTTTTTACTTTTGACCATCATTTTACTCAATCTATTTTGTAAAAGGCTAAAATGTACACCATGCTGAACAAAAATAAAGTGAAATTGAAGAACTTTCATTCATAATGGGTATATCTGTTAGAAATGTCAAGGAAAAAAAGTAATTAAGGAAAAAGTTTTGGTTATGAATCCTAGCAAAATTGTATCATACCAACTAGTTCTCCAACGCAAGCCGTAAGATGTAAGATGTCATGTAAGAAGGCTCTTAGGCATACATCAGTCATATATTTTAATGGGGCTTGTTAGAACTCATAAGAAAATTTGCTGACCGCTTTTGTTCTAATTGCTTCTGCTTTCATTTAAACAACCTGCAGTTGTGGGGAGTTGGTTTGGCCACAGCAAGACAAGCAAAAATGTGCAGTGGTTATCAAAAAAAGCTGCCTGCAAAATTAGAAAACATGCTTTTACTATAATTCTTCAAGACTGAGTCTTAGCTTTATTAGGAGGACACTTAAAATGGAACTGGTTTTCATAGTTTTAAGTTCTTTTCTGTTCAAGCCTAGAAAGAATTGGAAAAACGTAGGGAAAAACATGCAGCTAACAGAGAGCCTAAAGAAACACTATGTTATGCTTTCTCACTATTAAAAAAGCACTTACTGTAAAAGACTCTCATAAATGGAAGAACCCCAAATAATATTTTCCAAAGCTTTTTGATTTCAGAAAGTATTTGAATGAAAGAGGAATTTCTTTTTTTTTTTTACCTTTTCCTTTTTTTTTTTTTCTTTTTTTGTGACACTATACATTTTGATCTGATTTGAAAGCAGTCAAGGACAAGAACAGAAGGAGAAAGAACTTTTGATTTTAGGTCCACACCAAAGCTCAGTGACTAGGCTAGAAGACGACTCAGGAGTCTAAAAGGAAATCAGAGAAAGAGAAAATTGGTCACAACCAACATGTAAAGCCCCACACAGACTTCTAAAACATCAAGCAAATCTGAAATAGAATTGGATTTCACTGTGCTTCCTTCTGATGCTCTTGCTGTCGAACTCAGTGGTACTGAGAAAACCAAAATTACAGTACTGCCCTGACCCCTAAATCAAATACCAGGACTGCCCGATTTAGAAAAATTCTGAATTTGCTTTCTTAGCACACCTTCCTAATATAATAATAAATAAATAATTAAAGAAAAAAAAATCAAAGGCATGTGATTGTAGATTTTTAGCCTGTATAAGGCGTAGAGTTTCTTATCAGCAAATATTAGAAAATCATTGTCCTTTTTATATAGTAGCACACTACTGGGATGAGGCTGGAAGAATCTAACTCTAATGCCTTTTTTCTGGTCACCTTAATAGAGTAAATAATTTTTTGAGCAATATCTATATATATAACTCCTAATGGTTTATACTGGCTTAATCCTGGCTATGGGAAGACATGTTGTTCTACCTCTGGTCTGTGAAACTTACGGACATCAGGGACTTGCTTCTGTTTCAACACAAATTGGATTGAAATTATTCAAACTTTGCAATTTAGGGAGAAAAACTTATGAAGTCTTGTATGCTAACCAAAGTAAAGAGCAGGTAAGTGACTTTTTTTTTTTTCTCCCCCCCCCCCCAGTTTGACATATTCTTACAGTATCTTTTGAACTACATTAAAACCTATGGAAAAACACTCCAATTATTTTTTTTTTCACTAGGAACGTTCTTTTGCCTGTATGCATGGGCAAGCAATTTTATCTTCATTCAGGGCCTCCAGATGCTAGTTATTAATATTTTATATTCTGAGGAGAGGAAAACATGCGTTTTAGCAATAAAGCACAGATAAACAAGAAAAAACTGTGGAACTAGGTTTGTAAACATAGGAGAATTAGTACAAGCTTTAGGTACCATAATACTACACACAATTATGCCAGTATTTGAAAGAGTGCTTTAGCTTTCTCTGCTGAAGGAATCAGAGGATAGCAATGAAGAATAAGAAAGTTTAGTAAATAATTCCAGCAAGAGTCATGGAGCATAATTCCCATTTACTTTCTCATTTTGTGAGAAAAGATTAATAGAACAGTTATTGTACATTCTGCTTATAGGGCTCATATTGTGAGTAGGTAACACTGTCCATTCCGTAAAATAACAAACCCCAGTAATCTCTATGGTTGATCTTTTTTTCCCAAGATTCACTTAAAAGGCTTGCATAGCGCTACTTCAAACAGCTCTGAAGAACCTGGACAGAGCATCTATCTCATAGCTTGGCTTTGCTGGAAAGTCCTCTAGGAGAGTTCCTTGCTTACTTCCATATTATGAAGATGAGGTAGATGATTTTCTCAGATTCTTCCATTCTGCTTGTCTGAAACACAGCATGTCCTGTAAGTCCTTAATATTTAGCTGGTTTACAAATTGAAAATTAAGAAGCAGCTCAGATTTTTGTTCATTTAATAATACAAATAATTATGTTAATAAAATTATAAAATATTTCAGGTTCATAAGAATTTAGTGATAGGACATAATATTAGCTTGGGAAATGTTGTTCTTAAAGTGAAAAGACACAAGAAGATGTCACCAGATCCTATGTATGTGAGACTAAATTAATTCCTGGAAAGGCTAGGAATGGAGCTTTTATTCAGGAGGGCTGCAGCAAGTCCAGATAAACATGAATTCCAATTCCATAGTGAATGCCTCCAGGTAGCCAGTATAATACAGCTAAAATGTTTTCTGTGTTGCAAATTGATTTAATTTCTTTTCTTCCCTTTTTCATGAGGATAAAAATAAGAATCTTCATCAAAGAAAGCAAAAAAGAAAACTCTGCTAACAGCTTTGTATGATTCACATCCAGATCAGAAAAGAGACTATTCAAGACAATGCATATTGTCTCTAAAACAGATTATACAAGTAATACGTAAAACTCAGTAACAAAATTATATGCACAATAACATCTGTCTGAATTTCTTTTCTGTTGTGCTTCTGGCCTGCCACAGGCATTGAGCTTTTTTAAAATCAACAGAAGGACCTAACTATTAGACAGCTATAGTTATTCTAAGGAAACCTGAAACCAAGGCCCAAGAAACTTCCTGATGTTTTTAACAGTGAATGCAAATATGAAGAGCCAAGGGATAGTTTAGATTGCAAGGGAACTCTTGAGGTATCTGGTCCAAACCCTGCACAATACAAGTTAGTATACCTTGCTCATAGCTATGTCTAGTCGAGCTTGCAATATCTGCAAGGAAGGTGATTTCACACCCTCTCTGAGCAACCTCCTCTACTGTTTGACCATACTCATGATGAAAACTAGGATCTAGCCAGCATTTCCAAACAAAGCTTCCAGCTTAGTTCTCCTGCGTCCCCTTCACTTGGTAGATGTGGACAGCCACCTGTTCTCTTTTCAGCCTTCTTTTCTTCCTGAGGCCTAACAAACCTAGTTTCAGACACTCCTCGGACACTTATCTTGTGCTCCAGCATCCTGACCGGCTTGATAGCTTCTGCTGGTCTCACTCCAGTATATCCATGACTTCTACTAGGGAAGCCAAAACACGATACAGCCCTCTAAATATGATATCCCAATTGCTAAATAACCAGGAAGAACCACTTTCCTTGTGTGCTATACTTTTTCTACCACTTGAAGCAATGTATGCAATTATCCTACAGACTTTTAAACCCAATTGTTTGCACGCTTTTAAATGTGTGTATTTTTAACATACTCTTTTCCCTTGTTGGATAAAATTTTGGAAAGACCAGTGTTCAATAATACAGGATATTTGTCAGTTAGGGATTGATTTTCACTTAATAACAATTCATTTCTGTTAGTGTTTATTGTTGACTGGAGGAACAAACACAGGCACAGAGTAGCACTTTAACACATAATGATCTTGGTAATGGTGCCATGACTGCACTCAAGCATGTTCTATTTGAATGCTTCAAGAAGTAATGTCTTTTTTTAGGCAAGACCCTTTCTTTTGCTAGCAATGTATTTGAAACTAAACCTGAACAATTTAACTTGATATTTACTATAACATAGATAAGCACTGGTCTTGGGTTTTTATATTTGGAAAAGTGGCATACCAACATTTTTTTTTCTGTTTTCTATCTCTGATGTATATTAGTATTTTCTCTTTTCACAGCACTGAGGAAACATGTTGTTTCCTCTTAAACAGTGAGAGAAAACAACATGCGGAGGACTATTTAATCTTCTTTAATACAGCATTAATTCCTACTGTCCACTTCCACACTCATAATAATATTTACCTGAAACCTTGTGCATTCACTTTTACTTCCTCACTACCTAAGACTGAGCTTCCTATTCTTTCCTTAAGGTACTTAGCTTTCATGCTGCTAAATGCGTATTTGGACATAGATACAGTACAATTTGATATATATGTCTGTTAACACATGACCTCTTCACAGGGCTTTTCTGGCAAATGAAATAATTTAAAACTTGAATAGCTTTCCTGTGAGTGGGTTGCTTCAAGCTGGACTTTTCTCATTTGGAAACACAGCTGTGGAAATGCAATCAATTAAACCAAAGCGTGTTTGCTGTGGAAGGACAAGTAGTTTATACAGAACACCTTCCTTTATATTTACAACAGAAAGGAAGAGAAACCTCAAGCCCATGTTTTTCCAACTAATAATTTTCATTTCACTTGTAGGTAGTATTATAGTACCAGGCTGCTACCAAAGATTTACTCTGGCACAGGAAATGTTAATAAGACTAAACTATTAGTTCTGCCACTGCACAGAAATGTTTTTTTATCTTCCTTCTTTTATCAATGAGGATGTGAACTTGGAACATAACACTTTCTGTATCATCTATGTATTATATTTATTAATTTTTCTGCCAATTTTTTCTGGATTTAAAATTAATTTTACAGAAACTTTTGTTTGGAAGTTTTGGAAAATACTTGCCATGTGAATGTACTTGTCTGAAATCCTAAACCAGATTAAATTAAGGTGCTTTTGCTGAAGTTTAGACATTGTAAAGGTGATCTAAATAGTTTGTGCTGCAGCGCTGGCAGCTGAAGTAGCTGTTATTGACCATTTAGTTGTGAAAAAACAAGGCCTTGAGCAGTCTGCACTAAAGTGATTTTGACCTTAGTGAGAATTTGTCAGAAAGGTCTGTCCTTAAATATCTGATATTTTACCTGTGCTAAGAGAGTTAAGGGGGAATCAGACAGGTTTGAAATGAACACATTCACTACAGCTGCAGTCTTTTAGACAGAATCCCCTTCCACATTGTTCATTTATATTTTACAATAGTGCTAATTCTTTACTGTCTTTTTGGTTTAGGGTTTGGTTGGTTTTTTTTTCCCTAAAGAGTTTTACATTTCCTCTTTTTCCCATGTACATGTTTTTACTGCTACACAGTGAGCACGTCTCATATAAAGGTGCTATTGTGATTGTCTTGGCAACTCTGGATAGAGATAACCATTCATTTACTGCACAGATAAAGAAAGCACATGCAAAGCTGCAGTTGCTGCAGGCAGTGTCTTCAGACTTGACTCTGTTGGTTTTGTAAGGGGTGTCCTAGCATCAGATTCCAGAGTTTTGTTTGTCAGGTTGCCCAGTCCAGCAAAATGTGTGGCCTTGAAACCTGAGGGAGGTTTAATGTGAAGTTTCTGGTGGTACCACTCCTCAGAAACATTTAGAATTTTACAAACTGTGTTTTTCAAAGCCTATGGCTTACACTTAACCAGGATCTTCCTATTTCAGTAGAGTGTTAGAATTACCAATTCAGATATAACCAGAACTGTTATGGGGAAGGTAGGGAAGGTATTCTTGGGTTAAGAGAAAAAAAGCTGAGTCAGGTTGACAAGTGGTAAATTCAGCAAGGCTAAACTGGACTTTGGCCTTGTTTTGAGATAATTTATATTTACCTTTTTCTGAAGCCCTAGGTTCTTACTCCTGTGCTCAAGCTGAATTTGCTTGTTGCCATTTCCTCAAGCATGAAAGGATTCCATCTCTGATAAGGCCCAAGCCTATTTCAGACTCATGCTCTATCTGCAAAGCTGAGACAGTGAAAAAAAGAAAACCCGTTTGCCATGGATCCTTTCTAATTTCAAATTTTAAGGCATAGGATCCTCCTGGCTGTAAAACAAAGTGGTGGACAATTTCACCCACAGGAAAAAAAATTGCTTTCTATTTTTCATGTTGAAACCCAGAACATTATATAGCACAAATCTTTCAAAGGCTTAACAGTATTGATGTTTTCTTTTCTCTTCTTCTTCATAAAGCGAAACTTCTTCCCTTTCTCTTTTTTTATTTTTATTGATGTCAAAATATTACTTATTTTCTGTGATTTTTGAAATCCAAACATAGCAGAAATTATTATGAAGCAGTCGACCACCTATATGACTGCTAAGCTTTCTAAAAAATAAAAGAATATACATGGATAATGTTGCTTGATTTGATTTTTTGCCATTTTGTTATTTTTACAAAGTTAAGAAAACTGTGCTTTTTGTTAACTTCTCCAATTCTTCTGTCTTAAAAAAAGAAATTCCAAGAGATCTCTGGTAGATAACTAGACATATTTTTAGAAATTAACAGTACTTGCAGATAAATTATGTAGAAACAACAACAACAAAAAAGAAGCTTATAATTTTTATGTGTTTCAAAACTAGCTGATTAGTGGATTATTTTCAATTTTTCTTTTGTTGCACTTATTCATTAGAGGATACCTTCTGCTACGGCTCATTTTTAATGAATTAGATTAAAAGATAAAAGATGATTCAGATAGTGTTAAGGATACTGTAGATGACAGTATAAAGAACACCCAGCTTGTTCATTTTGTCTGGGAAGGTTAGACTAAAAATAGCTGTCTTTTGCCCTCTAATACACACATTCAACATCCATTGAAGTCAGCAGCACAGAAATCAATGGGAACTCTGTGTGTATGTATCAGAGCTGATTTTTTGTTCAACCAAATGCTTTGTACTTTGTACAGGAAGATCTAGAGATTATAAGAAATCTGAAATGTTCAGATAGTAATATAATCTATAAATGCACCTAATTCTGCTGTATAGTTGACTGCACTGGGGTATTCTTAGCGCATGTATACAATACATGTTGGAACAGATTTAAAATAGGCATATCTATAAATACACACAACATTTAACTTCTATTATGCATGTTATATTTCATAGCAGAATACAGAGGATGTTTCTATTTCTTTCTTTCTGCTATGATTATTTTTCATATTTTTGAAATCTTTTACTTAGAGAGTATTATTCCTCTCACTTGGACTATATTCTTAGTCCCTCAGACTTTGATGGAGAGTTTTCCTCACATAACAACACAAGATTTAGCCTTATTTAGATAAGTTAGAATGTCTAGAAAGAGATAACTAAGAGATAACACAACAGAAAACATATTTAAAAATGCTTACTATATTTGTGTCTGTCCTCTTTCCATCAATCTTCAGAACAGAGAAAGTGTTCGTGTAAGGCTCACTGCAGCAAGGAATGAGTTGTACCACAAGAAACTGGTGCCAAAAGTGTGGATTTTGAATAAGCAGATAATTTAAACTGGAATAAATCACTAGGCAATTTGGGAGTCTCCATGTTTGCTGTTATGGACTCTGTTTGTAATTATGAACGCCATCTGTGAATCTGTTCTTAAATCTATTTACTGGTAAAGCCACAAACTGCTCTTTGCCTCCATTTTATCTTTTTGTTCTATTTTATCCCGTGACTGAGGTGTCTGTTTGCCAGGCTACCAGTAAGCTACTATTATATACAGAGGTGACTCTCTCTAGATGCAAATGTCTATCCAGACTGGAAGCTGTGTCTCACCATGAAAAGATGCTTTGTCCAGAGAGAAACTGCAATGTCCTATTGTAGCTGGTAAAAAGGGTATAACATCCCAAGGAAGGAGGAGCAAGACAGGCATTTCTTAGTATCTTAAGGTGATGGGAAAGCTAAGCAGGAATTTTTGGTAGGGGAGAGGAAAAGGTGGAAAAATCTTTATATACAGAAGTCTACACTTTAGCAGCACCCCTGACCAAGTCCAGGGAAGATAAAGATTCCTGCTCTGGCAGACTTCCACAGGAATTAGAAAACACTGTGGTTAAGGAAGAATTCTGCTGTTTGTCTCTTGATAAGCACTGGATACACCCACCAGTGTACTCAGCTACCTTTTTCCTTGTACGTCCCCTTCACACCTGAGCATTTACAATTTTGTTAATACTTTGAGGGAGGAAGTGTGTTTCCAGCAAAATAAAAGTCTTAAAAGTCAAGGCTAGATTCTGAATCAGATAGGCAGCATGAATTCAGGAGTAAAATTTAGAAGAGATATTTGGCAGAGGATGCAGCATTCAAAATCAAAACTCAGGGAAAGAATCAATACTGTTAAATCTCCAGAAATGTCAAGTCCTCCTACAGATGTCTTGTGACAGGCCAAACTCTGTCCCTGGAATAGCACTAGGTAAATGTTCTCTAAAGGTGCCTGGGCTTGGACAGGAAGGTGGCTGCTGATTGTTAACGTGTTGGTTCTAGTATTATTGCTGTCTCAGCATTTCTTGGGTTATAAACAAACGAAAGGAACTAATAAATAAAGGAAAACATTGAATAAAAATCCAAATGAACAACATGTAAAAGGAATGGTGAGCCTAACCTCTGCAGCTGGAAAGGTTGGTAAAGGAGAATGAAGGGAGCCTTCCTTTTCTGTGGTGGCTTCCAGTTTTGCAGGCTGTTGGACAATGTAAGCATTCACTCAGGAAATGCTCTAAAGCAGAAATTAATCCCTGCCTTAGTCTGCATGGAGCATTACTGTCTGTCCTTTAAAAGTCAGCCTGTAATGTGTTGTAGGTGCATGAAAGAAATACCATAGCGGCAAAGTGTATGGGAGCAAGGAATATGGAGGGTGAGGGTCTGCTGATATAGTTGGGAACCGCTTGCAAGTTTTTGTGCCAAAAATCTTACCTGTTTTTTTTTTCCCCCAGCCTTATTTGTGGCCATGAAAGATTTCACATTTACTTATATGTCTTTGCTAACTTGTACGACAGATAAAATATTACTGCAAAAAGGAATACTAGAAATTCTTGCCATAACAAATCATCTGATTTGCTTGGTTTGGACAGAAGCACCTCCTTTTTTTCAGGCAACAGCCAAATCTTTAGGACAGTGCCAACTGAGAATTTCTCCTGGGTTGTAAGACAAATACATTTCTGTGTATGAGATGTTGCTTTGAAATGCTGCACAGACCAGTAAGGAATTTAGCACTAATACTTAGGTTGTTAAGAAACACAGACTATATTTATTCCTAATCTTCTCAGCCTTATTTATGGGACACTGGGACTTTTGAGTGAAGGAACGGCAAACAGTTAATAAAACATTTGATGGGTATTAATTACTTTCCACTTAATTACCTGCCATGTGGATCTTGTTGAGCTATTGATTACTAGCAACCATACATCCCACTGGGGATAGTGTGATTTAACTTCATCCAATGAGTCAATTAGCCCAAGTAACACTGGGAGAGCTGGTGCTCTGCCTCAGTAGCTGGGGTTTCTTGCCAAGAATGGTAGATAAGCCATTTATTTGTTCATTAAAACACAGTACTACTGACAACAGGAGGCACTTGCCAGGTGTTATTGAGATTGGTAAAATGTCACTGTTTCATCAAAGATTAGCAGCAGTTTGTTGCTGCAAAGTGGGTGAAAAGACCCTCCCTGATTTGAAAACTCAGATGAATGGATGAGGTCAAGATGTTATCCCCCGTTTGCCTCTCATTTGTGAGAACTTCAGTTACAAATTTGCATAGCTCTCCCAAGTGCAAAACATCTTTCACTGTCATTAATTCAGAGGCAGTGGGACAACAGACCCTGAACTGTGGCATGCAACATTCAATTAATACCACCAAGAGTGAAACACATAGCATGACCCCCAGCTCACCAAAACTAAATACTTCTCTGTTATTCAGTGAGGATGACCTTCCTAGCTGACTAGAATAGCCTGCTGTCTTCCCATGAATTAATATGAGAGTGAAAAGTTCTCTCTTATTTTTTCTTTCCCGCCTTGTGATTTAAATTACAGATACAATAAACCATTATTCATATGGATAGCTCCCCTAGTATGTAACTGAAGGTATTAAAAACTCCTGGATGGAAAGCAAAGCTCTGTTAAAAAATCCAAAAAAATCCCCAAATAACCAAAACCAACTCAACAACAAAATGCAAAAACCCAAGAGAATATCTGTGGAAAATTCAGTTTGTTCAAGGAATTATTGAGGTAGACCTTACATTGATTTGGTTAAGAGAAAAAAAGAAAAGTATTTAACTAGAAGATGTCTATAGAAATTACTTCATGAAGACATTGCACACCATGAAAACAAAGTGGCTCATGGTTACAATTGCAACTGGGAAAGCAGCTGTTTAAGAATGGAAGCAGCAAGGGAAGTTTCTGAATGTTGTTGAGATCTCCTTTTAGACATGAGTTTCCACTTTACAGCCTTGTGAATCAAATTAAAAAAAAAAAAAAAGAATTTATTTTTAAAGTGTGTTTCCTATTTTTCTAGAACTTTGCAAGGTTGCAGTACGTTTCTATAAAGCTAGCTATTTAAGTTATGATATGCTCTTGTAAGCTACCTTAGTTGCACAAACGGACGTATAACCTCATTTACATCAGCAGAATAATTGTGGATTGTTACAAGCAGAAAAGAAAGATCAGGCTACACGTTGTTGCTAACTAAAAATATACTTTATGTTACTATTCAACAGTGTAGTAGATCTGGCTGGGATGGAATTAACTTTCCTTGTAGGAGCCCATACGGCGCCATGCTTTGCACTGGTGGCTAGAACAGTGTTGGTAAGCACCAATGCTCTGGCTATGGCTGTGCTGTGCTCACCACACACCTCAGGGCTGGGTGACTAAACACACATCTCACCCCCACAAGTCTAGGAGGCTTGGGGATGGGTAAGAGGCTGGGAGCAACCTCAGTTGCCAAAGGGATATCCCATGCCATATGACATCATGATCAGCAATAAAAGCTGGGGGGAAGGAAGGAGGAAGAAGAGGAGTTAGGCATTAAGGATGCCTGTCTTCCCAAAAAACTCCTTTCCCAAAAATATCCTATGCATGATGAGGCCTTACTTCCCATGAAGTGGCTGGGCATCTGCCTGATGATCAGCAGTAGAGACTAAATTTCCCCTTTTTGCTTTGATTCCATGCATGGCTATTTTGTTTGTTTGTTTTTGTTGTTGTTATTAAACTGCCTTTATCACAACTGATGAGCTTGTCCATCTTAGTGTCTCTGGCTGTGGTGTTGAGGAGAGGGAGGGAGAAAGCACCTGGGTGGGGATCTGGCAGCCAGCCAAGGTCAGCCCACCACAAACAGTTACAGCTGTAATTGGCTTTTGGAGAGTTTGCGCACCTGCTGTGAGTGTACCGTGTATGTATTTATGTACACACCTCTCATTTTCAGTTTAAAGCTATTGGAGCACGTTAGGATGTGCTGTTTAATTCAGTCATAGCCTTCACTGCAATAAAACAAAGCAAGCAGAACCCAAAAGAAAGCCATGATGAATAAAATATTGGATTAATAAGTTTCTCTGACATGTTCAAGGCAAGAGGACGAGAGGAAGTTCTTAACATTTCTATTTTTTATGCATTTTTTAAACGCAATAGAGGTGTCACTAAATCTTACCATAAATCTCTGGAAGCTGTAAAATAATATAGATGGGCAGCAGGGATGGGGCAGGAATTACTGTAAAACATCCTTGTCTCTCCCAGTATCAGGTTTTGTGGTGGTAAATTAGCATGTTAAAATGAAAGCAATTGACCTATTTTATATGATGGTGGAGTTTGTGTGTATGTTGTGTAGGAATTATTTAGTGGAGTGTTGTGCTTTAATGTGGTTAATGGTAGTACAAAAGGGGAAAGGGACCTTGTTTTTCTGCTTATGCTGTAAACAAGGTTTCAGGGGAAATTCTTTGAAGTACAGAGATCTAAGCTGGCCGGTTTTGAATTCCCCCTGAGGTACTACAGAGGAACAGTAGGTATCTGATAATGTTTACACTTCGAGTAAATCTTTTTGGGCATCAAACACAGTGTTGACAAACAAGATAAAAAGTGGATTATTTAAAAGCACTGCTTAAGGTAAATAGCATACTCATATGATCTGTGGTGTTGAAGTTTTTACAGTCTCTCTCCAGACTTAGAAAAAAGAATGTAAAGCATTAAAGGACTAGCTTTTCAAAGGATCTCTATTCAGCTTGTGTTCTTGCACCAAGATTCATGGCTGAGTTTTCAAACAGCCAAGGACCCTGGCAACAGTGAAATCTGGAGATGTACTGCTCATAGTGATTTCATCCCTATTGTGTTCATCCTTTTTATAAAAACTGGGTATGAGAAGCACAGTGACATTCCCTGACTCTTGAGTATTTCCAAAGATCTGGTCTAAATGCCAGATTTTCTTCCAGCAATCCTGACACCTGTCTTTGTTGGACTGGATCTCGCCGTGTATTTAAATGCACAGAGAAATATGTGAGCCACGGCACTTTGGTGTTGAGTCAAAATAGTATACTAAGATGTAAGCAGTGCTGACAGAAGCCAGAAGGGAGCATCGTGGCTTTGATACAGAATCTCAGGTCTTCAGAAGGGGTTACAAAATCTGCTACAAACAAAGATTAATTGCACCACACTATGATAAGCCCACTGTCTTTTTGTGTTTCGATACAGTTCTGTTTTGTTTCCCATTAGCTCTGAAAAAGAAAACAGTAAGAAAACATTGCCATAAACAGTTGTGGAATAGTATGTTCAATTATAGTTATTATTATATGGCTTGTATTTTTATGAATATATTTGGATTTACTCTATTTGAAGGATCACATTGGTACCCATATATAATGCAAGAGTAACTTCTCATTCCGTACTGTTAAAAATTGGTCTCCAAAGTTGGCTTGTTTCTTTAAAGGTCTATGAAGTTCTCATTACACTTTCCATAAAAATTTCTTGAGATAGACTTTAGTTATTATATGTAAATTGATATATTTTACGTGTTGTCCCTGTAGCGTCACTGGAGACCTGAGAAGCTGAATATTTGAGCTACTGAAAAATTTGAAGGCCTTCTAGAGGTTTAAAATACTGTTCACAACAGTAAGTACTGATTTAGTCATAACTGCTGGTAGAGACAATGGCCCAACAGTGTGCCCAGCACTGCACACTGTTTCAGCAAAAGACATTTTATTTTTTTTTTTATGTTGGTGGTTCCACTTATATTCACAAAATAAGGCTGTGAAATGTGGGAGTGTGCATTCAACTTTCTTTGACTGCAGCAAGACACAGAGCCCCATGTGCAAGAATGCAAGTGCTGGGTGCGCTAGGACCAAATCCTCACCATGCTGAAACCAGTAACAGCTTGTTACAGTGTGCAGGAGCTGGGGAGATAAGGTCTGGGTTTAGGTCTTGCCATTCCTCATGAGCAGCGATGTGATAAAGGACCTCAGAAAGGGAAGTGGCAGTGGCGAGTTAGGTAGGAAATGGCTGCAGAGGATTGATAGATACTGGGCCAGTTCTCAGCTTTCAAGGATTGCTGTGAGCCTCATGAGAAGAGGAAGAGTATCTAAAGAAGAGATTTGTCTTCAAATACATGACCAACATCTTCTGTAACAGGACTGACCATCCCTGGCAGAAAAACCTGCTAATGCTATGGGCAAAGCTTCAGTTACACATCTATTGGCCACCTGGAAGTGAAGGCAAAGTGTTACCATGAAATGGTACAAAAGGCCCACTGTCCTCAGCAACTCCTCTTTCTTCAGACCCTTCAACGAGTATGGAGATAGTAAGTGAAACTCTATGTTGTCACTTGGTCCTTTCCAAATGCACTGAACACCTAAATAACAATGGTTTATAAATCCCAATGGAATTTTCAGCCCCATGTGAACTATATTCTCTAGACCCTGGAAAACTCAATCTTGCAGCCCATTGGTGTGCACACCTGGATAAGGCTTTCCATTTCTTCACTGGTATTGGAAAAAAACCCAAAGGGACAACCACTGACCAGCACAGTCCTGGCCTTAGTGTTCTGTCTTATCTCATCTGGAAAAGGAAGAAAATCACCTCCTGGACCTGTAATGTAAGTTGTCTGTAGTGGTTTGGATTGAGCTATTTTCACAATTGTTCTCAGAGAAGCAACTGGAAAAATGACAGATGACCTCAGAAGTTCAGACCTGTGAACTGGTCTAGGATGCCAAAAGTCAATGCATCAAGAGCTATTCCTCCTTAGGCTAGAGGTATTTTCAAAGACATTTATAGTATTATTTCATATTTCACACAATAGGGCAACCAGTCCCCATGCAAGAACTAAGAATAACAAAGCCCCATCTTAAGAGACATATTTCCTGGTTTTATACAGTTCTTGTGAAAAACATAGAGGCATATAAAAGGATGCTGTATGATTTTAGGAATTTTTTAAGAACTCTTTCTTGGTTGCAGACTGCATTCCTTCTACATGGTCAAGCACTACTAAGGTTGTTCACTTTCAAATTGTGTATCACTATCTACAGCCCAGCTAACTGTACCCTGTGGTTTCTATGAGACCAGGAAGACTTTCAGGAAGAAGTGGTCCTGACCTTTTACTCTGTTCTGCCTGGTATCTGGAATCACCAGACCACAGAACCTGAACCAGTCTGCAGCTAGTTCACGGTTGCAGAAGGAAGCACTGGCTTGCAAAGTATTTGGGACTGCTTCATTACTTCTTTTCTCTCTTATGTCTTTTTCTTCTTTTGTCTTTCTCTCTCTTCTTCTTTTTTTTTTTTTTTTTTTTTTTTTATTGGTTGGTTGGTTGGTTTTGGCTTTAAGCTTTTTTCTTCTTGGGACAGTTTATGGCAATTGCTTTGACCTCAGTGAAGAGAACTGGATATGTAAATGCCCTTCATCAGCTATCATGTATTTGATGGAGAACCAAAGGCCCCTTACAGAGGCCTTTTAGTAGCAACAGAAACATTTGAATACATTTGGATGTTATCAAAAATATAACCAGGATATTTTGGAATGGATTAGGACTGGTAAAATGTGGTTGTTTTAAAAACCAGAGGACAAAAATATCCTCCTAATACTTTCATGTTGCCTCACTGAGAAGTTAAGGTTCTTATCAAGGAGATTATTGCTGTTTTTCTTGCTTAAAAGCATACTGGAAATAAAGTGTGGTTTCAACATCTAGAAAATTTGCCCTTAACGAATTCCTCAAAAGTCATTTCATATATTTAATACCAGTGTTGCTAAAGAAAACTATAATAAAATAAAGTATTTAAGATTTAAAGTTTTGAATATTTGAAACTATTGCAGAAGTATATAAATACAGAAATTTTTATATCACTTTCAGGTAAAATACTGTCTATATTACATAAATAAACTTTTTAAATCCCACAGAGTTACTGTTAACAGCTAGCTTTGTCTTGACCTTAAAAGTATATAAAGATAAGAATTAGTGTGAATGAGATGTGGAGTTCTATAAAACACTTTATTAGCCTGACTTCGAAATGACCAATGTATTTCATCAAATCTTAGCCACCACACAGCCCCTTCTTGCAGAAATGCCAACAGAATTTTAACACAGTGTATATATAATACATTTGTTTATGCTCAGTGCTTTATGACAAAATACTTCAGAAAAGTTACAGAGTTTATGCTTTTAATCAGTTCTCCTTTTTATATCTTTCTGCCTGCCAAAAGCAGACTCAATGACCATAAGGAGCTGAGCTGTCTTCACTGCAAAAGGGAAGAAACTTATAATGAAAAAGCTTCACAATGATCTGAGGAAGCTTTCTGCTAAATATATCAGACGTGTACAATTAAAAATAGTGTATCAACTGCCCATTTTGGAAAGGAGGTAATGCCAAACTGCTTCCACTGGAGCTGTCCTGGCTATGGTTTCAACACAAATTCCCTTTCAAGTTACATCCCAAAATGAACACCTGAAAGAAAGCAGCCATCTCTCTGCAGGAGTTTGCTCAGGGCTGGCAAGATGACAGCAGTCCGGCTCTCCACACTACCCGAGGTTTTCAGATCCTTTTGGAAAAGGTCCATAGCCTTACTGGCCTCATTAAATTTTGCAAACCTCCAAGTAAACTGCTGTGGGATGGGCACTTTGGCCATTTCATTTGTAACCATTGTACCATTTGTACCATTGTACCACACCTTTTGTAGTTCAGTTGTGTACCATGTCAGAATGGGCGAGAGATGTCACCTTTTTGCAATAACAACTATTCTATGGTGTACATCTGATGCTGGTAGAGTTATGCTGATTTACGCAGCTGAAGAACTGTCCCACAGTATATAAATCGTACCTGTGCAGATAGATACAGTCACTGTCCCATGAAAAATACCCTATCTTGGAAGACAGCCTGTGTAAAATGCAGCCTTTGAGGAAAACAGCCTGTTTTTTAAAACAAAGACAAGTGCTACTAACAGATAGAAGTTATCTGCTCTAAATAGTGGGTCAACAGGACACAGTATATTTACAAGAAATATACAATTCCCATTTGTGACCGTAAACACTGTGGGGTCCACATCTCTATGGGTGAAAACCAAAGTCTGTTAGCATACAGATGTGCGATACCTTTTAAAATCCTGGCAGTATCTTCCTACCTGCTGTGCTTAATTTCAGATTCAAGTGCTGTCATTAAAGGGAAAAAACCCAAACCCAACCACAAAACTGTTTTCGCCTTTATCTCTGCCCTACATTGCATTGGCTTTTTCTCAAATATTTTCCTGGTGCTGCAACTCCCCAAACATTTTGTAATACGTGGTCTTTAGGCCCCAGGCTCCCACTTTTAATTTTCAAGTTAGCACATGTCTGTCTGACATGTAAAATTGCAACATTTTAATTGTTTTCTTACAAACAACTTTCTTGCAAGCCTGTCTTGGCAACGTTCCATAATTAAAAAAAAAAATCTCTACAGTGAAGTTTGTATTTAGAACTGTAAAAAAATCTCTTACAATCTGGCAAGCCATAAACTCCCTTCAAAGATCTGTTGCACTCAGCCTAATTCTCATTTTGATTTATTTGACTTTGGATATAAAGGTATTAAATTAGCAAAGACAAGCAATGAAGAAAACCCTGGAGATGAATTAGCCATTGTATCCAGTCCATTAATCTCTTCTTCAATTCTTGAGAATTGTGAACCCAGAGATCAAATAAAATGCCTAATTGGGAAAATCCTAAACAAGAGTATCCTGGGGAGCTTGAATTTATTTGTCAACTGTTCAAACAACTATGTTGTTTATATGTCTTTAAAACCCTGATACTTTTCCACTACTATATCTTAATCCAGATACTTTAAACACAGGAGGGTGATTGAGAATTGTTTTCAATTAAGTGGAATAGGGAGAAACACTTATTCTAAAAACAGATAGTTGTGTTGTGAACATTATGCCAAACATGCTGAGAATTTTAGATCTAAACATCAGGTTTGAGGGATGCTCTGAAAACTCTTTAAGGGTAGTAGTAAACACAGCTAGTGGATATTTTCTTCTTTCAATTGTATTTGTATTCAGCACTGTGATTCAATAAAAGGAAGAAATACGGTACAAATGAATGATGCTTTTAAAAGAAAAGTTCGATAACATTTTTAAAGACATGTAAAAGGGAACAAATATAGGAGTCTTTTCTGCTTGTGACTACAGCAGAGTAACCTGCTGATTTTCCTGGAGGTCCAGGAATGCAATTAACAAGACTGATCTCCACCTGCCCTTGCAGCAGAAATGCAGAGGACAGTCTAATGTCCATACCTGGTTTTGAGTCTGATAACATCCCATATTCCCATCACTACTAAAAGAATAGATAACCATTAGTCACCTGACATGAAATAATACATTTTCTCACAGCATTGTGACTCATCAATAACCTACCTCTGATCTCTCTTTGGGCAAAAAAATCTATGGAAAAATCTGTGGCCAGGAAACGTAGGCTGAGGTTGTTGGGATTTTTTCCTCTACTTACATTTTGTGGTCCTGGCCACCAGTTTAGATTTGATATGGCATAGACATCACAAGTGCTACATGAATCGGTGCCTCTTTCTTGATACTACTTCTTTCCTGTTCTCAGTTGCAATAACAGCGATCACGAGATTACATTAACTTGCTTATAGGGTGTACAGATTTGCTCCAGCATGACTACATTACATATTTTGATGGTATCCAGAGAGCTGTTGTTGGCAATTGTTTCTCCAGCTTAAAGATGTTTTTGTTTAAGTTGCCACAGCGATGTGTATGGCAACCCTCTTGTTCAAGTCCATAAAGCTTACTTCAGAGCAATCACATTAATAACAATCTGTACCATAACACAGAAGAAAATCTGTCAGGGATAACATAAATATAGTATGGGACAGATTAGATGACTTCTGGAAGCCTCTTCTTCTACGCCTGTTCTTTAATGATTGCACATCTTTGTCTCCATCAAGTATCAGTGAAGCAGTGAAATAACAAATCCAACTGGAACTTTCCAGAGAGGAAAAGGGACAGTTGGACCATAGAAGACTGATAAAATGCATTTTGTCCACAAATTTCTCTTCTTTTTAATTCATAGGATGAAGAATTAACAGCTTCTTGATGAAGGAGAACCAGAGGGAGAAAGCCAGATAGATTAGGTCTATAAAAATTTTATCTGAAGAGACAGCAGTGTATAAATACTATTTCTTTTAATCTAATATGAAGGAATTGATGTTTCTGAAGGTTTTCTTCCAAATGTTAAGAAGAAACTAAAATCCTTCTTTAAAAACATATACATAAATATTTATTGATTTGTATTCATTTCACATTGAGTTTATTTTCGTTCTCAAAAAAAGTAAGCTAAAAACCCATATGCACAAATTTGCTCTTCTTCAGTGTACACCATAAATATTGCTCCCTCTAGCCTGATCTGAAGTGCTAAAATACCCTGTTGCGTACTGTGAAAGAGAATATATTTTGACTCTAGTGATGACTGGGATTTATTTATACTGATGTTCAGGCATCCAGGGGAGAGAAAATAGGATTCAGAAAGTTGCTTGCTAACAGGAAAGGAGTTAAAGTTCTCAATGTCAAGTACAGGTCATGTTTTTGTACACATAGAAGAGATGCTCTCTTGTTTCTCACATTAGTACATTTTTCTTTGTTGGGCTGTGATTCTCAAATTTGCCATTGCTTCCATTTCCTCACATATCAGAAAAAGTATAGACCTCTTTCCTCCCATCTTACCTTCATAATGAGCTGGACACAGATATCTTTGATGGCTTTTAAATCTTGCAGATTTAAGACAGAAAGACTTACTTGATTCCACTTTTAATGACTTCCCATTATTTATCTGTGTTAACAGAGGCATCTCCACCATCTATTTGACTTTAAAGGTTTTTTTTTTTCTATTTCAGAATATCTCAAATTACTCACTGATGTTGCATTATCTTACTAGTACAAACACTTTAGGTTTTTCATTTTTCAGCTCAGTTTCTCTCTTAGACCTTGTCTTTCTTTCATGGCTTCAGAGACTACTGTTAATCTCACTCAAGCAATTTTAGTCAAAGATTATTTTCTGAGCTGTGGTGTTGGAAGAAGGGCAGATGGGATGCTGTTTGCTCAAAACCACCAATCTGTACAAACTCCTCTTCCTTGCTAGACTGTTTCCTTTCTATTCCTTAGATTACTTTTGAGGAACTCTTCCTGCAGTCAATGTTTATCTTCCTCCCACTTGTGAATACTCGATCTCCTTTTATGTCAAGACACCTCCACTTCATTATTCTTGGTGAAGGGAGAACCTCAATCCAGTGTACAGTATCTTGTTCTTCAAATGCCTTGTGCTTGAGACCCTGGTGCTCTGGAGCCCTCCAAGTGAAGGAACGGCAAACAAGTCTGCGTCTCCCATGAATCACAATCAGTTTTGTCAAGTATGTGCTACAGAGTCTGGTTTTGAAATTCCACTTTAACCATAATGTGGGAAAGATTATTTAGAACAGCTCAGTGGTTCTGCCTGCTGGCTGGTTGCATCTACAAATCATCAGCAGTCCCCTTCACAAGGATTACTTACAATTCTTCCTATGTTTTAATCAATTCAGCTAATCAAAAGCTGAGCAAACCCTGGACCAAAACACTGTGTTTCTCTACAGACTGTCCATCTTTGAGCATTATAAAGTGTCTTGGTAGGCAGCATGGAGAAAATATGTAGACCTCTGCTATTCATGCAACTGTGCTGTGGATAATTAGTTAAATCCAGTCACTTCCACTGTCAGTCTGGCACCTTTCATGATCACTAAAATTCTCATTAAAACATTCCTCTTGCTGACAAGCCTGGCACTAGCAGACTTCATTAAGTAATTAACTCAGATACCAGACACCAATCCATAATGTTGGGCATAATTAACAGATCAGGTTATCCGTCAGAGGCAGGTAATTTTCCCTTACCTTTGGGATCCAGTCAGTGGAGAGGCTTTCAAACTTGCACATCTCCAGACGTAGGTATTATGGCACAACATCTGTGATTTACACAGAGAACCATTGTATTGCTGTCTGATAGGAATACTTATTACATGGAAGTGTGGTAGAAATACATGACCTTTCTGCAAAAAGAATATCAAATATTGGTGCAATATATGAACAATCTTTTCTTCCATGAAAACAAATCACAACATTAACCCTCTTCTAAAGAAAGATTATATCCTACAAGAGAGTAACACAACCAAATCAACATGCAATTGCAATAAATGCAGCCTTAGACAGACATGGAAATATAAAGAAACAAACCAAAGAACCTGGATTTGCAGTTTATTGGGTGGGCCTGAACAGTTTTTTAGATGGTAACTGTTGTAAGCAGTTTGGTCAATGAAAGAGACTTGGTTTTGTCCATTGAATGATAACTGGAATATGGCTGTTAGCATTTTGCTAGAAAAGTGCTCACCAGTCAAGTTTTGTCTGTAACACAGGTCACTGAACATGAAGGGCTCTTCAGTTAATTTTTGGAAGTCTAAACAAATTTCTTGACTATATTCCCCAGTGAAGTTAACCAAATACCATCTTTGAACTTGAACCTTATTAGGGAGTAAATCAGGCCTTTCTGTTTAGGCTTGAGTGAGAGATGCTTCATAATCACTCTGAAAAACACAGTCCCAGAAAGAAGACTGACAGATCATTAGTCTTTCCTTGCAGCCAGTGTGGTTGAGGGGAGGTGGAAGAAGCTGCAGTCCTGTGAAAATGTGCTTCTTGTGGATGGCAAGGTAGAAAAGAGCTGGTTTGCAGGCTTTCAAACACGGAATCTGTCTACTTCAGACAACTGACAGAAACCTGATCTCAGAGTGATTACTCAATATTAGGTCAAAACTAGTCATCTGCTATAGTTGGTATGAACTAAAGGCTGTAAAACATGGAAACAACCCCACAAAAATCCAAGGATAAGAACAGTGCAATTTAAAGCTTCATCGGTCTTGGAACCGTGGAAATGTGGAAGATGACTAGATAATGCTGGAACATTTCATTCTTTATCAGTAAGCTACTGGATCGTGTGAAAAGGATGACATTTAGGGTTATAGTATGTTTCACAGTGACTACAGTGACTGTGTCTAAAGCAGTTGCTGCTTTTAATAGTTTTTAGTTAGTACAGCCAGGAGTAGCTGGCCATAATGTCAACAGAAAAAAAAATATGAATAATTTAAATGAGAAGGACAGAATAGTTTACAAATTATTTGAAACTAAATTTGAATACACTTGTATAACTGTTGTACATTTTTGCAATTTTTACACCTACAAGTTTGAAGTTTGATTCAGGAATAAAAACTGCAGTGCAGAAGCTACACAATTAACTATAAACAGACAATCTACAGTTTGCCAAGTCACTTAGAAAATAAATTCACCACAGATAGAAAGTGCCCATACCCTCACGAAAAACTGAAAAAGGTAATCTTTAAAAACTATAACTAACAGCTTTAAACTACTATGTCCAGTTGGTTTTCCCCCATCTTGGGCATGATTTCCCCAAGTCTCCTTCCCCAATCCTACTGGAGTTTCAACTTCTCAGCCATCAAGGTTTAAAGGGAAGACTAAACTTGTGACTATTATTGCTATCCTGCATTTTATTGTGGTAGTTCTGTCCTTATATGTTCCTTATATATCTGCAAGAGCTACAGTGAAAAAATTATTTCATTTTGCAAGTGCCCCCCTCCCTCCCCTGCCCCTTGTTTATCTAGAAAAAAATTTACATTATCTAATTTGTGGACAAAAATGTTTGCTGTGATTTATCACAAATCATTTGACAATTTTATCATAGTTGTCATCACTTTGAATGTACTATCAACATTTCCATCTTGTGTAGTCCTTTATTGCACCTTGGAAGATTCAGTTCTATGCCTCCATCTGACTTTCCAGTTTAGTCTTACCAGCCACAAATATAAAATGTATATTCTAACTACATTTTTCTACTGTTACTACCCCTGAAAAGGCAAGAATTAATTGGATCTGTAATAAATGACAGTGTAAACACACAATTTGTCATTCTAGAAGGAGAGGTATCTTAACAGTTAAACCCAGGTGAATACCATAGATCAGTGTCAATATTCATCCTTACTCTAAAAAACAGAAACTTTTCTCATTGTTTTATTTCTCCAATTAATTGTAAGCGTGCCAAGAAATAAGATTTATATAGATCAATAAAGATGTCTGCTTTGTGTAGACTTCATTTTCACCAAATCAAATAAAAACCCCCAATCTCCTCCCCAGTCAAAACCAACAATAAAAAAACCCAAAATAACAACAGAAATATAAATACATAAATAAAAAGCAAAAAGCAAAAACCACCAACCCATACCAAAGAGATAAAGGAAATTTATTTCTACTTAGTATTCTTTTAGACACACTCTTGTGTATCCTAAAATAATGTTTTTAGAGAAGACAAATAAATAGCACATTACCTGCTGTAGGTGAATGCTGCTATAGCAAGGGGTTGGACTAGATGGTCTCCAGAGGTCCCTCTCAGAACCATGCTGTGATTCTGTGATTTTATCTCTACTGTTAGCACTTACAAGGAGTTAAGCAACCAAACTGTATCTCTGCTTTTTGGAACCAGCTGTTTTCAACAGTATGCATCAAATTATCTCTATATATTTGCAGACAGAGTATGGGAGTAGGTGCTTATTGGTCTTCTGTCCCATGATTTCCCTACATACTCTTTTGAAGGTTGTTGCCAAATATTTTTCTATGCCTATTCAAGTTCACTTTGTTTTGTACATTTATGAGATAGACAGTGAAAGTTTTCTAGGTGTTAAATTGCACCCTCTGCATTTCAAAGAACGTGTACATTTTTTTGCCTTGGGATGTCAAATGAAAGAAAATGTAATGTTAGGAAGCAGCTAATGGTTCTTCAGCTATCCTAAACTCACAATATATTGGTCAAAGCTTTACACTGGAGAAAATCTGCAAGAAGCATCTTGCAAAAAAAGAGAAAAAATCAAATAAATAATTTGCTTTTTAGAGGTTCTTGGTGTCTTTTTTTTTTTCCCCAAAAAGGTTGTACTAATTTTTACCCATATATGAAGTAGAAAGGACTAGACTGAGCGTACAAGAGTTCTGTACAAGAAACATCTTTTAACTGCAGGGATTCGAATCTCCAAATGGAACAGAACCATAGAATCATAGAACAGTTAAGGCTGGAAAAGATCCTTAAGATCATCACGTCCAACTATTAGCCTTACCCTACCAAGTCCACCACTAAACCATGTCTCTAAGCCAATGATCCACACAAGAACAAGAGAACACAGAATCACAGAATGGCATGGGTAGGAAGGGACCTTTAAAGATCATCTAGTCCAACCTACCTGCCACATGCAGGGACATCTTTCACTAGACCAGGTTGCTCAAAGCCCCACCTGGTCTGACCTTGAATGCTTCCACAGCTTCTGTGGACAACCTGCTCCTCACCATCCTCATCATAAAAATATTCTTCCTTGTGTCCAACATAATGTTATAAAACCTCTTTCAGTTTAAAACTATTTTCCCTTGTTCTATCACTAAAGTCCTTGGTAAAACGTCTTCCTCCGTCTTTCTGAAGCCCCATTTTTCTATCAAAAGTTGCAATAACGTCTCCTGGACCCTTCTCTTCACCAAGCTCAACAACTCCATTCTCTCAGCTTTTCTTCATGCTATGGGTATTTATTTATCAAGAAATTCCCATTTATCAAGAAATTGTCTTATCAAGAAATTCTCATTATATTAGTCAGGCTAGCAAGGGATTTTTTTTGGTTTTTTTTCTTCTTTTAGCAAGAAAATAAATCTGGAATCAGAAATTATATAAAATAGTAACAGATATACAAGGTAAGGAGGGATTTATCTGCTCCAGTAGAACTAGGTTGTCTCTTTCGGGGTTAACTCTGAACATATAAAGAATTTAGTAAGCTTATGGCAGACCTCTGATTTTGACTTTCGTTGTCTGTGTCTATTGATTAGGAATTAATTTTCTCTGAATCATACTGAATTGTGTCTCACTGCATTAATTTTCTAGCTCTCAAAGAGAGAACAAAGCTTCAGTGATGTTACTATAATGAATCTCAAAAACATGCAGTGATACAGAAAACCTGCACGATACATCATCAGAGTTTCTATGGAGTAGGTGGCAGCCCCAAACTTACCTTTATCATGTGTGTATCCACAAAAGACTGTAAAATGTAAAAGTAGAATGTGCTTCCTCTGGTACCTTCAAGGGCGTTTTGTGTTAGAGAGAAACAAACACACAGTAGCTAAAGACTTCTGTACTTTTTTCATGGGTAGGGTGTAGCAACAATGAATCTTAAAAAGACAACCCTCCATTTATCATTTTGAATTTTGGAGACTGAATTGTCATTTTATTGACTATTTATAGCTAGATGGATATATGAAAAGGGTATTCAGTAGGATTCTAGTCCTTATGAAAGAATATGAATATCTACTTTTGAATTTGGATTAATTAAACATCTTCTGGTAATTGAGCTAGATAACTTTCAGAAATAGATTGTCTCACTATATCTCATGCCCATACAATCCCTTCCTAAACTAATATGAATAATGATGTTTCAATGCACAGTTAATAACACCAGCATCTTTGTTCTAGAGCCATCACAGAACTTCCCAAATATATGTAAGTCTGCATTGTACACATTAAATAAGTGATCTATGGAGAAATACTTTAATGGACTACTAAAAAGAAGTTAGAGAATGACAGCTTTTTAAAGTACAAATCTACGAAAGTTTAGAATAAAATTTGAGGAAATACTTTCTGGATCTAAGTGAGAACTTAGATTTACTAGGATTTACTTACTTCCCAAGCTTCTAGTGCTGAAACAATCAAGGCAGAGAACGCTAGATGAAAACTACAAAAAACGGAACGAGAGAATCATAAATGCAAAGGAACAGTAATCAAAGAATTCAAAAACTCCCATAAAATGTATAGTCCTCAATATATGTATTGTATCTGTTAAATACATTTATTTCCATATATCCATGGTTGTATTAGCTGATTAGGATTACTCATCAGTCCTTAAAGAAAGAAAGAAAAAAAAATATCTCATTTATGCCTAGGCTTCTGTTACAGAAGGGTACCTTGGCTTTTATGAAGACCTCATCCCTAAGAACAGAATTATGCATATGAAGAGAGAAACTTTAAGTTGAGATGACTGACCGGTGACATGAGGTACAGAGTGAAGAAGGTCTGTAAAGTCCCAGAAGGGAATAGAAAAATATTAAAAAGATATCCAGTGATATAATTTTAAATAATAAAATTAAGCAAATTTTTTTATACCATAGATGATGAAACTGTAGAATGCATAGGCATAGGATGTTATGAAGTCCAAAGATATGAACAAGTCATAAAGACCTGAAGTAAAATCACAAGGGATAGAACTAGTGATTGCGCTTAAATGCAGGGAGCTGAACTCAGCCCCTTGTTCGGAAGTATTTAAGTTGATTAAAACAATGGAAGCTGAAAGATTAAATATAGAAGAATCACTTTTATTACATTTATGTATGTACATTTAATATATTTTTTTTGACTTTCTGCCATAAGAAAGGGGAGGCCATTGGGCTGGATGAACACTCGGTCTGATGCAGTACGTCAGTCTCACATGTTTATGCTTTCTGTAGAACATGGAGACATACTTATTTTTCACCAGTATTTATGTTTTTTTCTATCTTGTGTTCTCTGAGCTTTGATTTTTTAATTGCTGTTTCATTATATTCACAAAATTATTTTACTAGGGAAGACAATCACTGTTTCATTGTCCTAAATTTGTTCAAAAATCTTCCTGTAAAAGACCAGGTTTTTAGAAGACCTTAAGGAAAGCGAAGAGCCTTACTGCAAGTAACACAGGGTAAATCATTAAAAAAATGAAACAATGTGGCTTAATTTTTCCCTGTTGTTTTAACTCAATAATTGAAGTTTTACAGGTGGGAGAGAACCATCGCTTTTTATAATGATGGCAAAATATCCACCAGAAAAAAATATAATAATTTTTCTCACGGAATTTTTTTCTGATCATAGCAAAAAGCTCTTAATCTTCACTAAGTATAAATGCAATTCACATTCTTTAACTATAACAAAAATAATAAAAGTTTCCTTTTGATGTTTGCCTCCTCCAAACTACAGTACGGCACATAGACCAATACAGGGATTTTTAATCCTTCTTCATCTGTTTATCACCCTGCTTTGGAATCTATGTATTTCAAGGTATTTCTAGCCCCAAGAGACAATTGTCTTGCTATTCTTTTCTTCTCCTTCTGTTCTGGGACAGGTGGCAACTTTTCCGGTTTCCCCAAGGGTTAGGGGGCTCTTTAGAGCTATTGTGAAACAAGGTAAAGTGTAAAAACCATCTCTAAGAGCAGTTTAGTTGGAAAAATAGTTGCTGTTTATGAACTAAGGAAAAAGGTGCTAAGTAGCTCTAAATCCTCAGGAAAAAAAAAAAAAAAAAAAAAAAAAAGCCCCACAACATTCCAGAGGAGGATTGGTGCATTGCCTGTCTGAATCTTTTGTAGATCCACCAGGGGGAACGTATTTAAACTTAAATAAATAAATAAATAAATAAATAAATAAATAATAATTAAAAAAAAAACACTACCTGTTCTTATAAACTTTTGTTAATGTAGATTCCACAGAATCTTTCTATATTTCTGTTTACTGCTTAATATGTTCTCAGGATCACTTTTCTTTACAGTTTAGCAGCGTGGTAGAAAATAGAGATGTTCCTACACAATGCATAGAATGTTGGTTGTTTTTTTTTTTTTTCTGTTAAAATTCCACTGAATCATATGATAGACTCTTCTTTGCAAATGATGGTTTTCACATGAATTGTGTTTATGTGAACTTTTTTAACTTTCAGAGCTTGCAGCAATGAGACTCTATTCATGAAAAAAAAGTACATAACTGAAGATGTCTCATGCTTACAAAATTTTTTGATAAAGGACTATTTTAAAAATGGACTGACTTTGTATCCTCTGGCATTTCCTGAAGTCTTCTCTTTCCAGTTTTTGTATGTTCCCAGTTATCATCGGGATTTTTTTTTCTTTTTTGGTCGTACTAAAAAAATCTGATCTGGATATTTGAGGGAAGGTTTACTATATTTTTTTTTCCTAATTATTGTTTAAATTAATGGTGATTGTGTAACATATGATATAGCAGAGGAATGATTGAACACCGTCCAGAGTGCTAAAGAATACATAAGATGCCAGTAATTTAATTTTCTATTTCTAAAGAGTTGGTAAACATTTAATTCTATTTTACAATAAAACAGATCATAAAATTTAGCATGATCCTAAAACATATAATTGCATTGTGCTTGTCTTCAAGCAACATTTTGTTCTGTTGTTTTGGTACAAAAAGTCTACAGGTCTCCAGTCTCCTTAAATAAGCACCTGAATAAACTTTGATTTTGCTCTGGACATAAGGAGGCATAGGGTCGAATAAAGATTAGGCTTGAGAGAAGTATCAAATATTGCTAGGTCTAATTCCAAAATCTACTCATGATACTAAAGAACTGATCAAAATCTGGCTGAATCAGGATAAGAAATCATGGCTGCAGTTGATACTTGCTGTATCACTTGATACATCTAGAACTGTCTGCTAAAAAAGTCTGAACAAGCACATATTTTTAAATAATAGTTTGTGGGCTGAGTTTAGATACAAAAAAAATCTAGACATTTTCCTAGAGCTTCTGGCTTTGTCAGTAATTTATACAAATCCATACAAAGACATTAACACAAAATATGACTGCATTAAGT
The DNA here is from genome assembly GCF_963210335.1 of Falco punctatus. NCBI lineage: Eukaryota > Metazoa > Chordata > Aves > Falconiformes > Falconidae > Falco > Falco punctatus. The sequence continues at coordinate 39,226,815 of NC_137586.1, read as the reverse complement.
AATCTAATTTACGTTATATTTTTGACACATTTCATTTTCTCCCATTTCAGCAGGTTGCATACTGTTTGAATTATGGTTAATGAATTATGGAAAGAGGAAGGTGTGTGAAATTTTGCATAATCTGGGGTATCCTTTAAAAAAAGGAAAGGAATGCAAGATCTTTCACTAACACCAGTAGGTAGTCAAGTAGGAATTCTAAGTGGGCCAGACATGATTTTGTCATGCCTGGGAAAGAGATAAAAGCATGTTAGCCTTATATTAATTATAGTTTACATATAATTTTAGAAGGAATACCAGAATCAATTTCTGGGGTTTTATTTTTGTGGTTTTTTAAAGGAAGCGTTAACTCGGTCTATGTAAACCTCAAGAGATTATTTTCAGATCAAAATTCTCATTTCACTTTCACTATCTCATCTCATTTCTAGGCTGAGATGGTTAACTTTTAGTGACTTCTTCACTGATATGAACTATTTCTTTTAAAATCTATCTTAATACTCATTTATTTTCTACAAGGAAGAAGGTAAGCAGAACAAACTTTGGATCCATGAACAACAGCATACTGACAACTCCAAATACAAGTTATTAGATATAATAGAAGAACTATTTGGGCTGCTAGACATGATAACTGAGATGTCAAGGGATAATCACCTTAAGATACTTGGTCTCTGTCTTAGTGGTCACTGAATTGAAAATATAAAGTCTCATACCTGTACATTTCCTTCTGTTCTTGAATAAAATGTTCCTTTTCAGGTTTATATTCACAATAATTTACTCCTTTACACGCCCCTCTCAGGCATGAGTAATCAATGTTAATGTACAAAGTTTATAGAGCACTTAATAGCTTTAGGACAGATGAAGTAGTTGAGAACAGTCAATGAGAGGAGCAATGTAAGTAGATACCACTTACTGCTTTGCTGCTACCCCTAACACATTAGTGCTGGAAGGCACCGCTGCCCGCAGCAGGGGCTTGAGTCTAGACGATCTTTAAGGTCCCTTCCAACCAAACCATTCTATGATTCTATGAAAATTACATGCTAGGGTTTTTTTTTGAAATATAATTATACAGCTTTTAATTGAACTCCCAAACTATTTTAAAAATGTCTTGTCACTGCAGTACACTCAAGGACCGGTGCCTCAGTCATCCCTATCTGTGACCTAATGGCACACAGGATGGCTGTTATCACCCCATGTGCCCTACCTTCCTTTATTCTGAGACCAAGATGGGTGGTCTTGCCTGGCTTATGAAGCAAGGGCATGGCAAAGGCACATAACCTAGAAGCTCGGCAGTCTCTTTGGGCAGTCCATTTAGGCACAGCCTCAGTTTTCAAAGGCATCTGAGATTCTTCTCATGACACTCATTTCTTAACATAGATTGAGATTTTATTCTGACATTTATAAATCTAACAAGATCTCAAACTAGTTATAATTTAATGAGTAGAATTTAACACTGCTGTCAGAAGACAGTGTCATGATTTGGTGGAGAAAAGGAAGAAAATAAACCTATCCCTGCATCATATACATCTATCCCTTTACCTTCTTCTAACCTTTCCTCTCTTTTAATGGTATTCTTTCTGCTTTTCACATTGCCTAGCTGTATACAAAGAAGTGCATAATAATTATAACTTTTCTGAGGATCATATGGAACAGGGTCACAGAATGATCATTCATGAAGAGGAATCCAAGTTTTAAAGATCTCTTGTTGCCTAGCATTTCCTCATTTTAAATGGTATGGGAAGTTGTGATTAGTTATTAAATAATTATGCTATTTGCTTCTTGATCCTGTTTCACAGCATGAATGCCCTATGTGAATGACAAGCATGAAGAGCACAGCTAGGAATACACAAGCCTGGTTCAAGATCACTCATGACATGAACAGTGAAAGAAGCAGTTCTGTGAGTAAATCTGGCATGATATCTTGCAGTCCCAATATTTCTAATACATATTCCAAGTGCAACAACATAAGAAGACACTAGTTACTTTGTGTGCTGATGAAAGGCATCACCCTGGACTTTATTTTTATGACTGTTGCCCACTATTCTTGCCTCAGTGGTTGTTTCTAGGAATGACAGATTTTATTGCACATGGAAATCTGCATAAGATTAGCAATTAATATTTTTCAGTTATTTCATTATATTTTGTATTGTTCTGCCTGAGAAAGATCACTGGTAATGTTACACTATTTCTCCTGACAAAATCTGAAACACACCCCAAGTCTCATGGTCTGCTTGTGAAAACGAGCACAAGTGTTTCATTATGTGAAGGAAACTGCCATCTTTTAGTGTTCTGAGCACCATGCCACAGTCACTACAGCAATATTGGATACAGACCTGTGTAAGCACTGTTACCTCAGTTGCACCAGGACTGCACTGCACTTCTGACAGATATTGCTGAGGCACTTCACCTACCAGACACTGAACAATATTCCTAATGTTTTATGATTTTGCTCACAATCATTTGTTCTGCGTATCTTGATTCATCAGTGCTTTCCAGACTACAAAATGACAAATAGAGTGTGTTGTGTATAAACAGATGCCTAAAATTAATGTATTTTAAATCTGATAATAAATAAATAAGTAATCCTTGTCAGCATGCACATATTTTAATATATGTGGGAAACTGCACAAAGCATATCACTGTAGTAAATAAAATTGTATCAATAACTATTGTAAGGGATCTCCATTTTCTTTTTCTGCAGCAGAAACTCCCACTTCTCATTGAAAGCAAAAGCTTCAGTCTAAATCTTTGATCTTGCCTGTAGAATAAGTACTGTGTAATTTCTTTGCCAAATTCTGCATTGCATCTAAGCTGTTTGAACTTGTGCATTGTCAATCAGAACTGCGGTCAACTTTGAAATAAGACAAGCCCAGTAATTACAACTATACTTATGTTACATAAAAAGGGCAGACTTTAAAATTGCAACCTTAGGTTGCTAAGACTAGCATTTCCCCTGGGGAATTGTATCTGCATATTGTAAGACCATGCAGAAATGTGATTGCCAGGGCATCCACAGGAGCTGGGGATTGCAGTGCAGCTCAGCAGGGCCAAGAACAAGACATTCATTGTAAAAGCAGCTCTCAGGGCAGGAGGGGGCAGCCCTTGCCCTCTGGTGACGTCTGTCCTAGCCCCTCCATGTCGGCTGCTCTTGCCAGCTGCTGTTGAGGTGCATGGCCTGGAGATCCAACCACTATCCCCCGGGAGAGACTTGCCTGGGGCCCTGTCCGGCATTGCCATACTGCTACAAAGAAAAGTCTGATTTTTTAGAAAAGATTTAAAATTTGTTAACTTATACTTTGCAGGTTCTGAAGTAGTTTTCAAAAAGAGTTTTGTTTCAAAATTTCACATTTTTTGGGGCGTATGACATGTACCATACAGGAATCTTCCTAGGTCAACCTTACAGCACTTCACCACCATAACACTGTGCAATCTACTTAACTGCTCCACTGGCAAGAATCATATTGTTTTAATTGGGAACACTGGCCCAAACAGATTCAGAACAATTTTTTCCAGTGTCTCTAAACAACGGTTAAATGGCTCAACTAATCTGTCTAAATGGCACACCTGTATTGCCTTACAGCTCTTTACAGTACTTTTCAAATGGAATTTTTTAAAACACACTTTCTACTGCATGTCCTTTGCTCACTTCATGCTCTGTGTTCTTTATGATTGCTAAATGAAATCTTTCCTTAATAAAATTTAATGTAACTCCCTCATTAACCTCCTGCTTTATCCCTGCCTTGCCCAAACAGCAAAATCCAGTGAATGACTGTTCAATGTATTGTTTATAACCAAGAATTACTTTTTTAATAAAGAATTAACAAGTGGGTGATAACCTACATGATTACTTCCTCAACACATTTGTTTTTAGCACATTGTTCTAAGCAGAGCTAATATAGCGGTTATAGGCCCAGATGCACTTCAAAGCTATGCCAGATGAAGGGCTGTCAATCTGATTACTTTGAGCTTACATGCAAGACAAGAAGTTTTACTGAGAATGACTCACTGCTGAAAATTATGTTGATGGTTTGAACTTCCATTTCATGAGGTGAGTTCTTCAATTTATGTACAGACAAATACGTGTAGTGGTGCTCTACTATCTCTTCTAACAACCATTTTGCTGTAAGAACTGATCCACCTTTTTTTTTCTAAGCCAAGAAAAAAAACAAACGTGCCAAAACATTTAAAAATATGTTTGCTTCTAGTGAATACTATTCCAATCAAAATGTACATCTTTTCAAAACATATTAACCAGTGCAAGTGATATTTTTTTTAATTTGTGGTAGGAAAAAAATAATTTTGTGGCTTTTAGAAATTCAGCTTGCACTTGTTAATGTAGCCTCTCTGATATTCAGTGCTTGTTCCTAAAATAAATAAAAAAATAATTGGGCATCGAAGAATTATTTTAATTATTTTCCTCTAACATCTTTCAAGATAAACTGACTTATAACACAGACAACATTACCTCCCTCCTTCCCTCTACAAAAAAAAAAAAAAAAAAAAAAAAAAAAGCTCTAATGTATGGAAATGCAGTTATTTTATAAACTGAAATTCCACAGTAAAACATACTGAATTAAATGTTTTGATGATACTCTCAAATTATGTAAAAAATATTGTATTTAAGCTTGAGTAGGGCAGAAAACAGGTCATACTTACTGCAGATTCACAGTTGTTTTCTGAGGCTTCCTGAAGAATACATGACTGCTGCTGAATCTGCAGTGTACCCCTGTAATTGAGTATCCAGCCCCAAAGTATTAATGCAAACAAGAGCAGTGACAAGCTTTTACTAGTCAGCAGCTCATAGTGGTGAGAACCTTAAAGGACTGAATAGTGCTCACCAACTTTTGCAATATAAGGAGTTTCTGAACCAGTTGCTCTCTAGAATGAGGTGGAGAGCTATTTTGCCATGAGGTTGTGGAGATCAGATCAGGCTCTCAACAATGGATGTCTGTGAATGGTAATCTCAGTCTGCCAGGGTCACTCTGAAAGTGTTTGAGAAAGTTTTCCCAAATCAAAATCAGCATCCTGTCTCTAAGTGCATCTGTAGTTTCACACTTTCATAAGTCATCTTTCTCTGAAGTCATTTATCTAGGCCTGTGAGAATACACAGCATTCGTTACACATCCATATAAACTCTACTGAAATGGTTTTAATGTGCAAAGGTTTGGGAAGGTGCTAGAAGAGCATCTCTTTATCTAAACTAATCTTAGATGTCATGTCTAGGATCAGATGTTCCCATTTTCAAGCCTCTATGTTTTTCTCACTCACCTGATTTTGCTCACTTGAATTAAATGTATAGGGAGGGCATACTATCCTGACCTACTCTCAAGTATATGAAAGACTAGATTTTAAAATGAACAATAGAAAACCCAAATAAGATAAGCAGCAAGATGATTAGAAAGCAAATTCTGTTATTCTACATGCATTTGTCTTAATTCTTTTGTTTGAAGGTTTTCCTCTTCTAGTGTTGTTAATAAATCAATCTCTTCAGCTATATCTTCATCAAGAGAAGTAGTGCCAGGATAGTGCATAGCTGATAAATTTTCACAAAAAGAAACATTCACCTGAATGGGTCTTTCAAGCCTTCAGCACACAGTCTAAGGGTCACTTACCTGTCTGCCCTGATCAGAATGTCAGGAAGTCGATCTGTTAATTATGGCACACTGTTTTGGTAACGTGTCTTTTCCTTTGTTGTCCTCTCACTTTTATGACTTCTCTCCAGGTTTCCCACCTTTTACTTTCTGTGCTATGCTGCTAAAACATGGTGAGTAAATAAATCTTTCTCTGCCTTTCTCACCACACTCTGTCTGTGTTGTCTGCTTCTGGAATCCTTTTATTAACAAATCATATCAAATAAAACTCATTATTATGGGTTTTTAATACCTTCCTGCGCTCATGTTTTCTTTTCTTTCTTTTCTTCTTGTCCCTTCTACCAAATTCATCCTACCTTTTCCTCCTCAGAAACTTGGTTTCCTTTTTTCAGCCTATCCACTGTTTTCGACAGTTTCTTCTGATCTGCATTCAGCCTCTTAAGCCACTGAATCTCTTCTTCTACCTTTCTTTTCTCTAAATCCCAACCCCTCCCCCCCTTTCTTTTTTTTAGCAATTATGTCAGTTATTGATTTCACAATATCCAAGCAGAAACTGTATTTCTAAGAAAGGCTGCATGAGGCATTACAAGTTTTCTAGGAACTGCAGCTGTCAGGAAACTTGCTTTGATTATTCAGTCCTATTTTGATTTTACCTGCCAGAACTGTGATTTTTCCATTTAAATTAATTGATTAAAGAGAACAAGTGAGATTCCTGACATTCATGACTACTTTGTGCAAAACTACCATAAGCCAGCCAAAATTCCTCCAGAGGTATTCTGACTCTATGGATGGATTTTACACCAGCTGAGATCCCACACATCTGGCATAGATCCCACCTGCTCCCATTTGCAAACACACAGGGATGGGTGGCTGAAGGTTGCTATATCAACAAGGGATACTGAACTGTGCCTGTTTCTCTAGGACATGTGAGATGTTCAGGAAGATAGAAGAGATGTTCACTGTGTTTAGATGAGAAGTAAGACTCATGTTCATGTGTGTATTAGAAAATCATTGATATACAGGTTTTGTTATGTGTGTTTGAAAGGGATTGGGCTAATGCACATGAAGACTGAGCTTCTAGCCATTGAGCAAGGTTCAATGGACAAAGAAGTGAGTGGTTTCTCATTCCAAGCTCACAGGAGCGAAGTGCAAGCCCCTATTTTCTTCTGGGGTATCTTTCCACAGGTTTTTCCATTCCATTAATTGTTCTAGAAAGGAATTATTTTGTGAACAGAAAACGAATCAGAAGCTATGCACTCAGCAGACAGGGTAAAAAATAATCATGGGGAATTATAAGCAGAGAGAGAACTGAAGCGGGTAGGGAACATATATTAGCAAGAAAAAGAAGCAAAGGTCAAGGTAAAAATCCCCTCAGGCTATTGTTTCATATGTGTTAATGTGAGCATGATAGTAACATTTATGTGTGTGCAATCGAAATAGACAGTTGAATGAAAGAGATGTCCTAATGTGAGCAAAGTGGCAAGGCACAGATTGCAGTATGCAGCAAAATGAAGATTAATTTAGTGAGTAGGAGAAAGGTCTCTGTCTAATGCATTCAAGAGCTATGGCTCTTGGCCTCACAGCTCCAGTGCTAGTGAAAAGCGAAAGTGATAAAAATCTCACCCAAATTACATATAATTTAATAACATGATGGTGTTTGTAGAACTGCATTTTGCTGTCTTTTTATCTGTTGTATATGGTTCAAGATGAGCTGCTCCAGAGAATTGTTTAGTGCTAACCAGTCATTCTAGCTGATACCAAAGAGCCTTTCAGTCAGGGGAAGGGAAAGCTCTTTTTGATCGTCTCCAAAGACAAAACATGCAGCTAGATTTTTCTATGTTTTGTTTTCCCTCTATACTCACAACAGTAATCTCTGAACATCTGGCATGTCTGCTTTACTTACAACAGTGAACATGCTCAGTGACTTAATTTATCATGTATTTCAGCTTTTTTTATTATTATTCTATACTAAAAACTATATTAAAACACAATTACAGGGCTAGGTTAAAACAAAATAAATCAGACTGAAGGATTATGTTTCATCCTCAGCCCATCCTACCATGTCTGAATCTTTTTTTTTTTTTTTTTTTTTCGTATTTCTGTGCTGTCTAGTATGGGCAATAGAAAAAAATCCCTTAGTCAAACACATTTTGTGTTTGTGCTGATATTGTGTTTTTGGAGTGTCTTCATTATTCAGTGCATGCTCTAAATGATGCAGATGGGAGGGGTTTTGGAGGCAGGGGGAGGTCTGTAACATCTTCTTGTAACATCTCCTTGGTACCTTTAATCTTGTTGAATTTTGTTCATTTCTTTCACTTCATTACCTCTTAAACTATGTCTCCTCAGAAAGAGAAGGAGAGTCTACAGAGACAGGGCAAATCAAACACTGCTGGAGCAGTGATGCAGTCCTGTTTTATTTTGAATATCTGCATTACTTTTGCACCTTGCCCCTTGCAGGCAAAGAATGCAGAGGGGTTGGAAAGAGGGAAGCGGGGTCATATTAACATAAGGTCCAATTATCTTACAAGAGCAAAGGTCAAGGATTCTAAATCAGAGAGAAAATATGAATGGAATACAATATGAGGAATAAAAATGAATATTGAGCTTCCATGCTCAGAAATTTTGTCACTGCACTGTATTTACATTGAGAAACAATGCCCAAAGTACAGAGGGAAGTTGTTATTCAGGGGAAAGCTTCTGATTTCTTTATCAAGTAAGGAAGGGTGGCAGAAAATTGGAAACTTGCTGGCAAGGGTTGTTACCTGGTCTGCCAAGTTATTAAAAGCTACATGTGCCAAGAAGTAAAAACACATTAAGTTAGAATAGCAAGATCCAAAGTTTGTTCTTAAAGGAAAGAAGTTAAAAAATTAATTAATAAGTCTAGTACATCATGTTATTTAAAAAGCTACCCATGTGCCAAAACAGAAAAGCTCTCACGTTTCTGGGATACGATGGTCTAATTACACTAAGTATGCTCTAAGAAACTCTTAGAAGCATGGTCTCCCACCATGGCTAAAACAAAAGCAACAGTAGGTACAGTGAACTGTGGCTGAAGCAGCACTGAGATAAGAAAGGAATATAGGTGAGTAAATAAACCTTATGTTGCTTGTGCCTAAACTGTAAGGCTGGATGAAGGGACTGCAAGGAGTCCTTTGTTCATTCCCCTGACTAATATTGGATCAATTATATTTGCGACAGCCCTCTGAAAGGTAGTGGTGTGCTATTCCCTATGCTAGAGTTTCTGTTGAAATGCTACAATTTCCTTAAGCATAATATTACCAGTTAAGTTTGGCCTCAAATGCGGTTGGATCATTTCTGACACAGGGGCTTTATTTTATTATTGTTATCTAATTCACTGTATCTAGAGAGAGAGTACTCTTATTCTGTTTTGGTATTTTTACTTGTTTTTTGATGCCTCAGACAACACTGAGCATCCTCAGAGCCCTAAGAAGTAAAGGTTAACATTGGACTTGAAATATAGCCTATATCTCTCCCCCATCCACTTCCCTGAGGACTGGGAACTGGGGGAATGACTCAGTTTGCTTTGCAGGACAGTCCAGTTAGGCAAAACCTGTTACTAAAACTATATCTAGTTCCTCAGAGGGTTGTTCAAAATAGCTTTCAGCAAGCTTTGCCCTCCGCTGGTCCTGTTCTCCTGCATAGCTCTTCCTTCTGTGCACAAGTAAACAGACCTCAGCCTCTTTCTGCCCCATTTTAGAAGCCTGCCCTTCTCCTAGTTCCATCCAGACAAATTTCTTAGGGTTGCTGTTATTTGGGAGCATATTACCTGTCTTAGCCAGTGTTACAATGCACAAAGATACAGGAGTTTTCACAGTGTCTTACAAAGTCAGTGGGTACAGATCCAATGAATAATATGATGGGCAAAAGAGTTAGGAACAGAAAAGGACACTTGCTGTGGTGGTCAGAGAGGGACTTCTAGAGAGAAATTACTACACAAGCTAAGGGAGAAGCCCATTATTTCCAAGTTTTCAAGGGTTTGACCCTTTTTGAACCTGAAGGCAGTATTGTGTCGGGTCTTTTGTGTAACACACCTTTATTAAAACAGTTTTCCTTTTTTCAGTTTTCTCACTACTCTTATTTTCCTTCTATTTCTTACCTCAGTTTGCTACCCCTCTGCCCCACCCCACCCCCCCGCCCCCCCCCCCCCCCCCAGCCCCGCCTTCTCATTTCTCTCCAGGAATAACTAATTCTCTATTTTCCCACTGACCTTTACATTTTATTTGTGGTTTTTCCCTGACCTTTTTCCTGTTCTTCCTAGTTGCATGTTATCTCCCTAGTTTTCTTGGTAGCTCCCCTTGAACAATCCTTCCTCCAGTCTTTTCCATTGAACTTGGGGATAGATGCTGTGGTTCTTCAGTGTTACTTATAACTTTGTAGAAATTTATAGGCATCATTTTATGAGCAGCAGTGAAAAAGTATGTGTTTTAAATGGAGCACTCAATTTATTTTTTGGCTTCAGCTCATTAGGAATGTTTGTACAACTAGGGATGGAGAAAAAGCTGGTTAATCTTTATTCCTTTCCTACTATTAATGCCACACCCACTTTATGTCTTATGCTGAAGGAAAAGAAGGGAGACCAAGAGGGAAGGGAGATGAAAATGTCAGTGAAATCCATTAATTTCATTTATTTTGAGGAGGTTACATGGGACAATAACACCTCTAGAAAGGGGTTTTCTGATTTTAATTGGACTTATTCCCATCACAAGAACACTTATGCATTCTGATACCTCTGCTGTCATGTAAGCATGTACAAGAAACAGAGATACACATTCTTCTTTGAAGAACATATAGAACTATATAGAAAATAGAAGTTGTGTTCTAGATTCCTCTTCTCTTATTACACAATCCTTCCTTTTTTTCCCCTCTCTTTTATAGTTCTTGAATAGAAAATGCTATGACTTCTAAAGCCCAGCAGTACAAAGTGTTTAGATGACCATAATTAATGTTTAGGTCTGAATTTAATACCCACATGTACCATAGTGGTGACATGACTTAGTGATGGAAAGTAAACAAATAATTTTTTTCATTTGGTTTCCCTTGGGACATTTTGTCAGTCATTATTGATTCTGGCAGTTCTGATTTTCCATTTTGATGTCCCAGTCTTATAGCCAATAATTATGTTAGCCTAGGAGAGATTTGATGTAAATTGGTGTAAATAAATTGGAAGGCTCCAAGTAAAGGAGTTTAAACCACTCTACTATTATATACCAAGCACATGTTGTTTTAATTCTTTCTGATGTTACACTCAGCCACCTTTTTAGTTACTGAAAGAAATCTGAAAGCAAATATTGACCTTTAACAACTTTGGCTTTAGAGGTGTTTTTATGGGAATCTCCTCTGGAAAGGCATTGATTTTTCTGTACATGGCAACATGATTTAATGTAACAACTTGATAAGACACAGCTTAATGCAAAGCGATGGCTTGGAACCCAAGTATTATGCAGATAAGATGTGATGTGAAGAGAGGAAATGCTAAATAAAAGGGAAAGAGAGAATAAGAAAAAGGAAAAAAAATTAAAAAAATTGCTGAGGGGAGGTAAAATCAAGGCTTGCCAGAAAGCCTATTATTTTGCTGCAAATAATTACAGAAATTGCACAATTAATTATATAACAAGTGATATTATTGTATTATTACCTTACATAAAATATCATTGGTTTTGTATTTATTACTGCTTTCAAAATAGCCAGCAGTGTATTAAATATGTCTATTTGTTCAGGTGCACAGAAGCTGTATTTCCAGATTTCTGGAAGGTTAGGAGATTTTCAGCAGAGTCAGGATTTTCTTGCTGGTTTTGATATATGAGAGAGCAGCAACATACAAAGGCGAAGATTTTGTGCATTTCTTTAGAAATTTCTTGGATACTCTGGGAATGGCCATTCTCATTAATGAAAACCAGGCAGGTTAAACAGATGTCTAGGAGTTTCATGATATTTATGTCAGTATCTGCAAGACTTAATCAGCTTCAATGAGATTCATGATATATGTACACTTTTTAGTGCAGTGCGAGGCAAACATAGCCATAGAACAGAACAAAGTTTACCAGAGGGATGCTTTGCTTCTGAGATGCATTAGCAAGACAAAGTGCGTTATTCTGATAAATTCTGCACTGGCTTTAGTGTCACAGTTGTTCAGTGTAGACATACCTTAACAAACATTAAAGACAATGAACGTAAGCACTGGAACAAATCTTCTGGAGCAGAAGGATCTCTTCACACTGAAGAGAAGACCACAGCGCAGTGTTTCTACAGTGTGGTGCAGGATTTCATGGCCTATGTCCAGTACTGGAAGAAACCTGACTGCAGGAGCCCCCAGCTTTATCACCCAGGAACTTAACTATCACTTATAGCATAGTACCTCATTCAAAGCTAAATTGGGGATTTTTATATTATGCTGTGTTTTAGAGGATAGACATGTCAGCCCAAATTCTGACATCTCAGTTTACCCACAGCAGGTCAGGAATCAAACAAATCAAGCCAAACTCATTCTCAATATCTCAATATCAGTGAATGTCATTTCCAAAACCACAATGGCAATCTTGCCAAACACTGGAGAATCAGGTAACACTGCAGTTGTGCTTAAGTTACTCTGGGGTTCATATGGTGTTAAATTAAACTTATGATATTGTACAAGCAATGAAAAGCATAATAATGGCAGCAGCACCAGTAATTTATGAAAAGTTCAAATCTCAGTCATGTCTTTAGAAATGGAGATGTCTAATACATTGTTAGAAATTTTTTATTGTTGTTTTTCCAGCGTTACCAGTCTTCAGGCATAAACTTAAAGTGAGCACTGCATGGTATATAATCAGCTGACTTGTATATTTCAGTTCTTTCTGTAAGAAGCCATCAAAATTGGTCAGTGTTTCTATGGATGATTTCTGATTTTTAGTTCGCAGAATAATTCTACCTTTAGTAAAGTGCCACCAAACAAGGATCAATACATATTTTGGCAGTTCTTTATGTCAGTGCTTAACATGTTTGACAATATAAGTGGATATATTAGCCAGTCTGTTAGAAAATTACATTTGTGGTAACACTTTCACAGAGGCACTAAAAATGTTGGATTATTTTTTTGCAGATTTAAGAATTAGTTTATGGTCTTTAGTAATGCCCTTTTGCAGCTTTAAAAGCATCTATTTATTGAAACTATTCAATCCATTGTGATTAATAATGATGTAATGAATAATGAAAACACTGAAAGTATTTTAAATGCAAAAAAAAAGGTATTTATCCCTTTGTTCAAAAGCCACATCCGCCCTTCAAAAGGGAGATTAAATACCATACTGGTTTCCAACAGTTTGACTTCTTTTGACTGAGAGGTGTATGAAGTTTGGCTGGAGTCTCGTTATGAAGTCTATCGTCAGTGAGCTAGAATATGGGGAGTGGGGGAGAGAAGGAAGGGGAGCTCAAAGAAAGGCTATGTTTTGATCAGATCTTGAATTTTCATAATAATTTCCTCTTTGAGAAAAGGTGTGACTTGAATAAACGCTGTATTCATTAAATAAAGATAGATCATTCTGACAAACTTTCAAATTAGTAACGTTTTTTTTCGTCTCTTAGGCATGGTGAAGAGTTGCTCTTATTTCAATTATATGATAAAAATTTCTGGGTGCGTCTTCCTTTGTTGTTATTTTATTCTGGTTTCAGATAACTGGTAGATTATACTGGAGTTTAAACAAAAAATATTTCTAAATATATTTTTGTCCCTGAAATTTTAGATTTATTTTTTAGGTGATGGTTTCCTTCTGCTTCTGCTTGCAAGGCTTAAACAAAATATACAGGTGATCAAAACCTTTGTTTTTCTCTACTGTTTCTAACATTCCTCCCATTATCTTTCTCTTACATTCTCCTTGAGCCAAAGAGTTTCCGACTACAATGTCCAAATAAAGAAATACATCTGGTCAGTTTAGATTAAAAAAAATATATCAAAAGACAAAAGAACCAACAAGCAATATTATTTTCATATTTTTGACTTACTAAAATCTGCTGGGATCAGAACCACCCTGCTAAGAGGAAGGCACAAGAAAAGGTGTGTGCAGCAGCAGGGGTAGGAAGTACAGAAAGTCTACTTGGAAGTCACAGTTGAGTGGATAGATAGGAAAGGATGTATCCTAACAATTTTAGTTCAGAGTTAGATAAACCCTGGATGTGATGTCTGGCTGACAACCTCTAACAAAACAGGTATCTTAATGGAATGGTTGACATTTCCACTGGGAAAAGGAAAGAGCTTATGGCAACACATATAATGGGAGGTGAGGGAACCAAACGAGCATAGCATAGCTCTGTATATATTAGCTTTGTGTATTTTGTATATACCTCAGTATTGCAGGTTACATCTACCAGTTCCTTAAGCAACTGAAATTTCACTTTCCTAAGGTTTAGGGTCTTGCCTATACTTTTGACTACAGCCTATATCCTTTGAGATAATGAATTCCACCGAGGCATCATCACTACAGTCCAGGCTACTATCAACGTTGATCTCCCCAGTAAGTTCATGGCAGCAAGCTACAAGAACAGCTACAGATGTCATAACCTTCCTTGCAGGAGACCTATGTTTGTATCAAATTACAGAGACAGAACAATAAACTGAAACTGAACCCGACTGACATTTAAAACTTCTTCTTTTTTTTTTTTTTTTTTTTAATTCTTTGGTATTTCAGCACCTTAATGCTAAATAATTCAAATGAATAGTACCCATATTTGCTTTAATGCGAAGGATGCCAACTAATTAACAGTGCTTAAATTACAGTGGTAACTAACGCAGGATTGTGTGCTGCATGAAACTGAACAACTGGATGCTTCTGACCAGTCTTTCCTGTGTTTGCAGTCTTTAAGGATCTCTGTGCTACCTGGTTGAGTGCATGATGTTCTCGTTATCCTGATGTAATGGTGGAATAGCTGTAACCAACATTTTATGGAGTAGAAGTATAACGAAAAAACAAAAGTAGTGGCCACTCAGACAGGAACATCAACTCAACTTACTGTACATATCAGCAAGATTTATGCATTGTGTACAGTGCTCCTGTAACCAAAAAAGCCTTCATGTATTCAGTCAGCACAAGCACAAACACCCTTAGAACGCTTTGCAGCAGTCCATTCCAAAATTTGATTTGATTAGCAAAACATCAGTGTTTGTGAAAGTTAGATGGCATTTCAGGGGCAGTAGGTGGGAGAAGTGCCAACAGGAAAGGTCTTTCATGAATAACTTCCCTCTGTCTCTTTGCAACAGAAAGGAGATACAACTTTTCGTTTTTCATCCTACTGTCAAAGGGACAAGACAAACTGATTAAAAGATGAGGCTATTTTAAGATCTGATAATTGTAGGATCTCAAGTAACTACATTTTTCACTTTTGCTTGAAGTCAACTTATGAGAAGGAATTTATTTTCTTTTGCAGTCCGGTACATCTCCTGAGCATCCCACATGTGTTTCACAAGTGAGTATGAGATTATAGGTGATTTTCTATCTTGTACAGTGTATGGATTTCATGATGGAATTTGAAGTAACATTTGGGAAGACCATTCTTGTCATAACCTGGCAGTCAAGGCATCTCAAATGGAGATTACATTTCTAGTTTTGAGATCATCTCAAAGTTGCAAATCAGTATTTGCTGCATTAGAAGTTGGAGAAAGACAACAATAATTTACTTAAATATACTCTCCAGGATTAGATTGATGGTTAATTGTATGAATTGGTGCTACATATTGCAATTCCTCATTAATTTGTGGAAGCCACAAAGCACTGTCTATATCCAGACCTTTTCCTACTCCTGCAGTACATGCACTTTTTACTCTACATTAAAGATTTTTGTGTGACTTTTAAATCTCCTCTGGGGGGTGTGGTTATCATAAGATAATCACACCCTTGGGGGATTAAAAACACTTATCTCTGGATCATGACTTGTAATACCCCAGGGGTGTGATTATCTCAGGAAACTCACACTCTCTGTCATGCCTAATTGCTTAATTATTACAGTGGCTAGTTTGCAATACTATACAGGAGTGAAGGTTGTGTCAGCATTTCTCTCAGAAATTTCTGATTTCAGAAATCTGCCATGGAAATCTGCTGTAGGCTGAAACCTGGCAAAAAATATTCAGCCTGGGAGCAAATATCTCTACCAGATTTCTAAAAGCTAGTTTGATTATACTTTAACAATGTCAGTAAGAAATAAAAATTAACTATATGTGTTTACATAACAGCTGACATTCAGCCAAAGTTCTGACATTGAGTTAAATGCAGTCAAATATATAACGTTTACAATTAACTCATAAATATGTATTCATTCAAATAGTGCAATGACTCACAAAGTCTTTTGGACAAAGGTATACAATGTTCAAATACCTGGCTGAAAGTTTTTTACTGCTTAAATAAAAATCAGAATGGATCAAACTTAGTAAGTTATCGTACTGATGAATCCGATCCAGTCTCTGCTCAGTAAGCAGAATCCTAATCTTAAGTAGGAACTGAACTTCTTAACCAAGTTCAGAGAATCACTCATAACATGGACCCGCAGACAGAAAATCTCATTTGTACAAGTTTCAAAATTTAGAAATATTTCGTGATTCTAGTTAAAAATTTTGCCAATTCGTATTTGCAGAGGTGGGAATTGCTGTTATTTTTATTTCTTAATCTAAGTGGAAGCTTAGCAGCCAATATACTGATGTTCTTGTCCTGTAGCTTAAGTATATCTAAAGAAATCATAATAATGGTAATAGTGCATTTTATTTCACACCTTTAGTAATGGAAAAAATTCTTCCTGTTTTGCAGGGAAAATTAATTTTCAAGTGTTCATTGAATAGGATTGTGTGAATTTATTGCCAAATGTCTATTTTTTGCCAAATAGTATTTCACACACATAATATGTAGTATTGCCTCATTTTGACTTTAAGAAAATACAAAAAAAACCATGAAAAAAAAAGATTTTAAAATATTTTATAAACATCATGTGTGGAAGTGGGCAGTTTAAAGAGAATACAGAAAATAATCAATGCCATAATTCTTTATTTTTTCTTATAAAATAAAAATTAAAATTGATCACTTGGATATGCATTTTATGGAACATTATGTAGAATACAAAATGTCTTCAGGCAAAACACTATTTTTCTGTCTATATATTTCCTGACACAAGACCTGAACTGATTTGAATGACAAGAAATAACCAGTAACGTAAAATATTTTAAAATAATATTTATACATGCGTTAGTTGTTGTTTTACTCGAAAAGAAAAGGAGCAGGTATGTTAATTATTTTTCTTTAAACTGGCTATGGCTGGAGAGATCATATTATTCACAATGGAACCTCTTGAAAACCACAACCCGCAATCCATCCTGACATAACATTCTAATACCTTACCCATGATGTGAGCAGCATGGAATTTTAAAACACGTACTTTTGTGTCATAGGGTTATTCACAGCACCTGGCACATACAAGGAGAAAGGAAAACCTGGGAGTAGGTTGTAGGGAGTAATAGTAGCTCGTCTGGTGAACCAGTGGACAATCTGAGATTTTTCCCCAGGGAGAAACATGAGGAAGAGAGGCAGATTATACTGATGGACTACAGATTGCCCAGGTGCACTGTAAACCATCCGTTCACAGCTAATAGCTAGCAGCTGAGTAATAGCAAACTCTCTTTGAAGCCTAAAAATTAATCTAAGGAAGATTAGGTAGTAGGAGTAGGTAGTAATAGAGGAACATCACTGATTTAAAAGTTGACATATTTTAATCTGGGTTTTTTTGCATTTGGTGAGATTGATTAAAACATTAATTTCATGGGGAAAATTTAGGCAAGTTTACAGAAGCTGTCTGTGTGCCAATAAAAACAGGAATATTCAGCTCAGTGGAAATTCTCTAAGTGTCAGAAGATGTCTCATTGCAGTGAGGCTGTTCTATCATTGTATACTGAATTTTTGACTTCAGTACTGTGTTCATTTTCAAATGACATATTTGAGTTTAAACGCATGAAATACTGGCATACTTTGCTTCAAAGAAATAATACATTGTGTCTAGATTCTGCCACATGTTAATACTTTAATCCTTGCCTGCATGTACACATTTCTGGAAAGAAGGCTGAATGTTGTGGATGACTGACAGTGCAATACTCATTTGATACCTTGAACAAAGACAATTTAATCTGATTGTTTTGTTGTTGTTTTATTGCTCTTTTCTGCTTTATTATTCCCCACCTGGCATTCTTATTTATACAGTATCTTCCACCTGGCAGAATTACAGTAATTATACAGATGTATTGACAGCCAATGGGTCTTGAATAGTGGGAAAAAACAGCTGGTGATTTTGATTATGGAGTTCAAGATCGTTTATAGGAAAAAAAACTTGTTAAGTTAAATGATGAAAGGTGTAAGACCCAGAATACTTTTTTTGCTACCATAAAGGCTTTCTGTTATGTACCACTAGAAAAACAAGAGGGAGATTGGGACGTATGATGCAGAAGATAAGATAAAATGGATATCTCATATACATTAAAGCCGGTTCATATAAAGATTAGTGAATGATATAAGTAGAGAGGAATAAAGGAGCCTGGCATTTCATACTAGGTACATTAGTTAATGGCTAGAGTGATACCCATATGGTGCCATTGTAAAATGAAAGATGAAGATTTCTTGCCTACTGGCTCACAATTATGGGCAAAGCATGTTTGGATTATGCCCTTTCAATAAGGAATTCCATTTCAAATGATTTACCATGAGTGCTTCCTGTCTGGTTATGATAAGCAAGAGAGAACCTGACAACTTCTGATATCAATCCTGAAATGTTTTTTCTGGGTGTTTGTGTGTGCATAACGAGGAAGCAAAGGGTGTTACAGGCCAAGGGAATGGCAGAGTTGTAAAGCATGGGAAAAGGAATGCAAAGAGTTGAAGAACCAGACAGTAGAAGAAAGCGACAGAAAGCAAGAAAAAAAGAAGGAATTCTTTCTTGTGAGCAGAGTAGAGAAAAGGGACCAAAACACAAGCAAACTCTGCAAGTAACCAGGACTGATACAAAAACTTCAGGATTTAATCAATTTCAACTTAAATTTTTAATCTACTTTAGTAGCACATGGGAATGAGATAAGAAGACATGAGGAGCAAGAGTGACAAAGTAGGAATGAATGAAATGAGGAAAAATAAAGGACAAGTTGGCTATGGCTTTCCAACTACATTTCTGATACAAGAGATGAAATTCCTCATTATGTTCATTCGATGTTATGGTTTGGCTGACTGGTGTGTTTTGCTGGAGCTTTTTATAAGTACTCATTCAAACAAAAACATATCCTGATACTTCTATAGAATCACCATTAATACTATATCCAGATCATGGGCTACCAATCAAAAAAAATTCCTTTTTCTTGTGTATTTTA
The DNA here is from genome assembly GCF_963210335.1 of Falco punctatus. Taxonomy (NCBI): domain Eukaryota; kingdom Metazoa; phylum Chordata; class Aves; order Falconiformes; family Falconidae; genus Falco; species Falco punctatus. The sequence goes on along the minus strand of NC_137586.1, from coordinate 39,207,855 downwards.
TTCTCCAGTTTTACAGCTACAACAGAAACTCAGTAATCAAAAATGTCTAATAATATTTTTTTTAAAAAAAGGACTGTAAATACTTAACCTTATTTGCACAAAGAGTGACCTTCAGAGCCCAAAGTTATGACATCATTGACAATTTGGTGCCCACTTGTGGCTGCAGAACACTAATGTTAAACATGAATTTTGACTAATTTTTTTGTCTGAAGTATTTCTGTTTGGTTTTGGTTTTAAACAGAATAATATTACTTCTAACCTTCATAGGTAAATTGTGGGGAGTCCATTTTCATCTCCAGGCAGTAGCTGGCCAAATAATAACATTTTCACAACATACACTTAACTTTGAGTAATATTTTGATATTCCTGGACATCTTTTAAGTTTCAAAATAATTGTTAATCTAGTCTTCTTGTTGTAAATATTTTCAGATTTCAGAGGAACTGATGTTTTCAGAAAGCCAGTTTCCACATCCTACATATACACTTTCATAAGTCTTTCCAAGTTTACTGCTTTTGAGGATCACCCAATACAGAAGGAAAGACTGGGACAGTTCTGTCCCAAACAACCTGCTTGATCACAGCTTAATAGCAGAATTCACCTAAAGAATATGGAGAACTGGTCATGATAATTCAAAATAGTTTGAAGAAGAAAAGGAACTGTTTAAATACAGAAACACATTAGGAAGTAACATTTAGCAGTGTCATGGTTTAACCCTAGCCATCAACTAAGTACCATGCAGCCACTCACTCACTCCCCAAACCTCACCCCCCTGGTGGGATGGGTAGGAGAATTGGAAACAGGTAAAGATAAGATAAGAACAGTTTAATAACTGAAATAATAATAATAGTAACAACAACAATGTCAATAATAATTGAAATAAAGAGGAAAGGGAGAGAGGAGTAAAACCCAAGGGGAAGACAACTCAAGTGATGCACAACACAACTGCTCACTACTTGCTGAGTGACTCCCAGCCAATCCCTGAGCTGTGATCAGTGGCTCCCAGCCCACTCCCCCCAGCTCATAAACTGAGCATGACGTTCCATGGTATGGAATATCCCTTTGGCTAGTTCGGATCAGGCTCTGCTCCCTCCCAGCTTCTTGTGCCCCTGCTCATGGGCAGAGCATGAGAGATCTGAAAAGTCCTTGATTTAGAGTAGGCACTACTTAACAACCAAAACATCACTGTGCAATCAATATTATTCTCAGACTAAATCTAAAATACAGCACCGTACCAGCTACTAAGAAGAAAATTAACTCTATCCCAGCTGAAACCAGGACAAACAGAAACACAGGTCACATTCACATGGCAATTCAATCCCCTCACCCTCCCCCCCAAGCATTAGATATTCAGCTGTACTAGAGGAAATGATCCAAACAAAACTGAGGTTACAAGAAGAATGTTTCTTAACCCAGAAATTCAAGGACTGACTCTCATTGCTGAGTTCCACCTTGGTAGACCTGTTCTCCAGTTTCAGTAGCTACTGTCTCTAACATGTCCTTTGAAATAGATCATTTGCATGGAAACAATATCTCGGTGGTAAAAAATGGACAAATACATGCTATAAGTGCTGTTTAGGTGAAAGGTATAGTACCCTACTCTTTGGAAAGAAAGGGTCTCAGTCATCAGAAAAGGTTGAGCTGTGCCGTTCCTTTAATGACTGAAGATGACTGTGTGTGTCCCCTCTCCTGTGTTACTGGTATGTGAACCAGATAGAAAGAGTTATAAACCCATCAGTTTATAAACTGAAGTTCCTATGCATTTCTTAATCTTTGCCAATTGAAACTGAAGTTTTCTAATTAAAAAAAGAAAAATATTATTATCCAGAAACAACTGCACAGGAAATTCAAGAACATATGTCAGTAACTGATGTTTTGTTATCTTGCATCAATAGGACACATTTTAAAAAAGAAAAAAATAAATTTATGGTACACAATTAGAATGATTCTGACCATTATTTCCAGAACAGCTTTCTTTCCCCTAAGTATTTGAAACTTAATTGCTTACTTTATCAAAATTTTTGTCACTAGTGCAGAGCTAATCTCACTTTGCAAATCCACTTCTCATATAGTTTGCAGGTTTGATGTGTTCTCAATATAGATTATACAATCAAATAAACTAATTTACATTTTAAATGTACTTCTTGCTTGTTATGATTTTGTCCATTTTAGTAGTACCATATTTACTAATGTCTGGTACACCAGAGGCAGCTATGAAAGTATTTGTTACTTTTGCTTAGTAAGGAAGATAATGTTTTCTTTTCTCTCTCCGCTCCCCCCCTTGCATATATACGAATTTCAGCTATATGTGCATGATCAAATTAAACAAAATATTGGCAATCTTACATTATTCTTCTACATCTGTAAGAGCTTATGAGGACAAAGCATATTTTACAGAATATTTATCTATACTATCAATGTAAGTTTATGAAATAAAACAAATAGATAAATCATGTTCTATTGAATGCTGATAAACCATCATAAACACTACTTATTCACCCTAATTTAGCAAGTCTGACCTTGTGTCTGACATTAGCTATGCAGTTTCTTATTCTTAATGAATCTGGGAAAATATATTACAGAAAGAATGACATGGTCTGCCACCATGAAGTGAACATATCTGACCAGGAAATGTAACAACAATGGTAAAATCAGGCAGGAATTTTCATCACAGTACAACTCCTAAGAAATTTTACATATATCCAAAGTATGAAATTTCTTGTCCTTCCTGTGATGAAGATAATATTTAACTGATGAAACATTAAAGAGTGTTTAAAACTCTGTTTGAGTTGTAGTCTTTCTGTAAATTAGAGCAGAATAGGTTGATCATAGGGTAAGAAGGGAAGACTGGGAATAAATCAACTGAAATGTTAGTGGATGTAGCCTATGAGTTTTATTCCATTCCAGTAGACTGTGATAGAAACAATATATGAAAACTATTGATATTTTAAAAATGCTGCTGAATTCAAGGAGTTGTCATTCTAGATGACACTATTCAATTCACTTTTGTCTTATGAGAAATGAACCAATATCATTGCGTTGACCCAGTGCTCTTTCCATTACCTTTTACTAAGCAGAAGAGTCAAACTTTGCCAACAATATTTGCTTTTCCACTTAGCCATATAATGGCTTTCTTTCTTGAGTTTTGGTGTTTCAAACAGTCCTGGGGACACTCATCACCAAAGGCAAACGTGACAAACACAACAGTACTCATAGAAAGCCTCAGAGGGAACTTCTATTGTATCAACTAGCTCTATCTTTTTTGAAGCTTTTTTAGGGAAGGGTTTTTTTGTGTTTGGTTGTTTTTTTTTGTTTTTTTTTTTCCAAATGGCAGCTGCAGTAAGAACTCAAAAAAATTGTAGATGATGTATTGTGTGTGACAGCCTTTATATAATAATTTATCCTTCATGGCAGGAAGGAATTTCAAAAGTGCCACCACTTATTACAATTGTCACAGTTCATTGAGCTTATAGTTGGGGGGAGCTTCTGGGTCGTTTGGTGCAAGATTCAACCTATGTATTAGATTTCCTGACATAGCATCTACCATCTCTTTGACTACATCTGATGGAGCTTTAGTGAGTTCCTTGTTAATGAATGCATTCACCCACTGAAACCTAAATTGAACTCTGTCAAGGTACTATTTTTTGGCATGATTCCACAAGTAAGCTTCCAGCTTCCTGAGCCATTCCCTGCTCCCCTCTCCCACCCCCACCCCCACCCCCACCCCGCTTTTTTCTTTTCTCTTTTTTATTTTTTTTAAATAAACATTTATGGTTAAATAAATAAGCACCAATGTATGCTTCCTAAGTCAGAAATATGAAGCCTAGCTGAACATAATCAGATAGCTTCATAGTAAATGGGATTGTAGAGCCATTTGAGACTGTAGCTTCTTGAAATCCAATATGTTGTCTGTTACTTCCATTGTCCGTATCTATGAAGAAATGTCAGTTGGCAATCAAACCAAGTTTCGACAAGTTCTTCTACAATTGGCATAAGATAAAGAGGCCAGAGAGTCTTTCCCAGTAAACTGGAATTCACAGTGAGAGATGCTTCTGTCTTGGAGAATGGGTGCCCAGAAAAGCTCTAAGGGTTTCATTTGGAATGGCCTTTGTTTGACAGTAGACAAGACAAAGCCTGGATATATGACAGCCCCTCAGGTTTTTCCAGGTTTAAAATGCGTTTTGCCAAGATATTCAAGGCAAACAGCTGTTGAATTAACTAGTTCACCATCATATTTCCTCAGTGCTTAACTCTGATATCTTCCTATTTCTTTTTCAAGCTTTTTCTATAGTTATATTTTATGGAGTGTACCATGTTAACCTTATTTCATTTTTGAATCCTTTCTAATTCATTGGCATCCTTTTATGGAAGTAAATTTGATGTGAATATACTACCATGTTAATGTTGTATAGAAAATTACTGCATCCCTTGTTTTACAGAGTTTAAGACTGAAGTCCTTTCATTGCAAGTTTTGAATGTCCTGCAGACTGCCAAGGAAGGATCCGTACTTTCTGATCTGCTTCCTCTGATTGGTCTTGAATCAGTTCAATGAAGTAGGAGTTAGTTTGTCAAGCTTTTGACTGATTCAATAATTGTCATATGGATCGTTTGGAGCTGTTGGGTTCTTTTCTTCTTTCTTTTTTTCTTTGTTTTATACTCATTTATTTATAGCAAAACTACCTGCTATAGTCATTGGCAGACATTTCATCATATTGCAATTTACATTCACTTAGTGTAGATCACACTTGTACCTTGACACAAGGCAAGACATTTCTGAAGAGGGGTCTCTACAGATTTCATCACTTCATGGGACATGTATTCTACAGAGAAAATATAAGAAATTATCAGTTACTGGAGATTCCAAAGAATATTATTTGTCAACATAAAATCCTATGTTGGGACAGAAAGTGCCACTCAGCAGGGAACTGATGAAGATTTCCATGGTAGTCCACCCTTCATGAACAAATCACCAGGCAGGCAGGCCCTTCTTTCCCTAATTTCTTACATGAGGAGTTTCAATTACACATCACAGGACTGGACTCTCAAATAGGAGACCAAATTGTGGGGGATATATTACCATATTGTAACCTGTTTAACAGAGTTAAAAAGTGGTATGTGGCTAATGTTAGCTACTTTGACCACTTAAGGGATAGCTGAGTCCATTCCAAAGTATGTGTCTATTACTGTTTCAAAACAAACCTGAAACTGTCTAAACTGAGAGATATGTTTTCCTGACTTTGTTTTGAGAAATAGCTGATCAGGTTTTGCTGACATTGAAAAAAGGGCAGCCTAAGGTGGGCAGTCAGCACGAACAATTGTAACCTGAACAGCTGAAGTCTGACTAAGATATGTAAACTAGGATATTTTAACGGAAAGCATTAGACAGTCATAATTAAATCAGATTATGCTTCCTATGAACAAGTATTAATTGATTGGTCAGTGCTGGCTATTCTTTGACATGTATCCTATCAATATAAACATTTTCTCTGCCAGAATCTCCTTGAAGATCCATCAATAACGCAATAGCAGAATGCCTCAGTAAGTGAAATATTTGAAACATGATTTCAAAGTAGATGACATCCCTTTAGAAATGCTGCTGCAAGAAATTATATGGGAAAATGATATGTTAACATAAGGAAAAACAAATGGCTCTTGACTGATTCTTAACATTTCTGTCATAAGAAGAGCTGATTTAATTAATATACTTTATTAAATGAAGTGAAATACAGCTGGGTTAGTATATTAGCACTAGAAAGATGTGCACTGCATAAGCACAAAGTTTTAAGGATCGAGATTAGGTTATCTTTCTGCCAAGATAATATATTAGTGATCAAAGTTGACATTGACAGCTATGGGAAAGAGATAACATACTTAGACATCTTACAGAAAAAGATGTGAGAAAAAGGCTCCTCTGTCTCCCCTGCCTGCCAGTTTCAGCTGAAGGGCATTTAAAGTCTTTTCCCCTGTTGCTACAGTGGCTGGTGGAAAGGAATTCCAAACACAACTCCGTGGTCTTTCTCCCCCCTTCCCAGAACTGTAAAGGAACGCTTCATCCAGTCTTCTCATTCATTCTACATTTGTTTGAAAATCAGCCAAAGTACTAATCTATTATCAGGTGTAAATCCCACAGGATTTCTTTGGTTAGGCTGGTCATATATTGAATTTGAAAATAGGAAATTAGGCTGGAGAAAATCAGCACATAAATACAGGTTAGCATCCATGCAATACCTTTCTGCAATATCAAAGTAGGAAATGATAACCATGTTTTTGACAAACAGTTACAAGTGAGGTTGCCATTCATCTTCAGAAAAAGTTGTACCACAGGTTATACATGTTATATGTGTATTATGTGTATACAGAGCTGTTTCAGAGCTTTAAAAAAATTGTCAGGGCTATACACTTCTTTCAAACCAGTAACAACAGAAAAATTGAAATACTGAGGTAATCCCTTCCCTCTTGGTGAAAGTAGAGGAAAATGCATTTTGCCCCACTGTGAAAACCGTTTATATGTCACGTATTCAAGACATTAATTTGGGGACATTTTTATGCATGAGTCTTATTTAAGATGCAACTGTGAAAAATTGATAGCAAAAATATGTCCCTGTACGTCTACGTATGTCTGTAAATATGTATGTATTGGTTAAATAAATAAATAGCATTTTCTTGGTTTTAACTTTACATGGAAACCTGAAGAGAGAAGTGAAGTTCTACAGGACAAGATTAATAAGGTACTAAACAGTGTAAAGACTTGTTTGCTGATGGAAATGGAGTTAAAGGCATATTTCCTGTAGAGAAGGGAATGAGGTGTGGAAAGATTACGGAAAGGTAAGTACCATAGCAGTATTCAGAAAAAGTACAAGGAAGTAGAGATGAGGTGGGAGGCCAAAGCACAAATTTACTCTAATTCACAGCAGGGTTTTAGACCAACACTGTTTACCTGCGCAAATTCTGTCTCGCCTGGATTGCTGAGTATCCTCAGAGAGAAATCCTTTAACCTTTGCTAATCAAGTGATCCCCATTTGAGGACCTCAAGCAAGAGAAAGAGGACTAGCAGGTCTTTAGCTTAATTGTTGGGATGGTGACTTAGGAGTGGAAACCACTCATCAAGATTATACTGGTATTTTACAGAGAACAGTGCAACTCTGAGAGTACATACTAGAAGTATTCACACCAGAACAGCATGGGAGGACAGTCTTGGGAGGTAATGCTCCAGATCATTTACCAGTTAGAAGATGTCAAACACCACACACATTTTGTACTCTGTGCATTCAAAAAACTGTATTGTTTGCAGCTGAAGCTGTAATCAAATTCAGATCACATTTGTCAATAGGAAACAAGAGAAGCATTTTTCAAGAGATGCCAAAAAGCTTAAATAAAAAAATGACATGGTTTCTTGTTCCAAAGGAAAGAAAACACCAAAACCAAAACTCACCATACCACCCTCAATTCAGGAAGACTGAATGCAACTGCCTTCCAGTCACAGATTAAGCCTGTCAAGTCAGAACTCTCATGTGAGTCCTTCAGACTAGTCCCTGGCTTGACAAAGAAATAGATGATTTTTTCTTGAGAGAATGGTATCCAAAAGTTGATTTTGCAATGTTAAACAATTGGGAACAATTCAAGTGAAGCTAGCAAGTATAGATACCTATGAAGAATGCAGTTACTAAACCTAACATTTGCCATGGGGATTTACATAGCTGCTTTTTAATGTTTCGTGGATATATACCTGTAGCTATTTTATATATATAGTTATATTGCTAAATATACAGTTGTCTGTTTGTACAGAGGTAGATCTCAGATACTCACATAGAAATGCCCTGCAGATATGCAGATGAAGAGCCTAGAAAAGCAGTCTAATGCCACCCTTCCTCACTTACAGAGGCAGCAGCTGTATCTCAGTGCAGAAGTTCCCCATCATAGTGGAGCTCTTCTTTCCTTACGCTTTTCACTTGATGGTTTGAGGTTTAAGGCTGGCAGGAGCTCTGCAGATCCATTGAGACAGGGATTCAGTCCTAGGTGAATCTAGGGAAGAAAAAACATTACTTGTGTTTCATGTGCTTCTTCCTTAAATAAAGAATGCCTGGGCTTCTGGCAGTGTTAGAAAAGGAGCACTGTGCTTAGCTGCAGTCAGATTTGTTTTGTCCAGCAGGATTCCCTTTGCCAGCTCATAAGTAACATATAACCTGGATGCAGGGACTCAGGTAGGACTTTACTGCTGTCCACAACCACCTGATAGGAGGTTGTCGACGGGTGGGTGTCAGTCTCTTCTTCCAAGTAACAGGTGATAGGTCAAGAGGAAACAGCCTCAAGTTACACCAGGGGAGGTTTAGATGGGGTATTAGGAGAAATTTCTTCTGAAGTGGTGGTCAAGCATTGGAACAGGCTGCCCAGGGACACGGTGGAATCACCATCCCTGGAAGCATGTAAAAAACACGTAGATGTGATCCTTCGGGACATGGTATAGCGGCGGACCTGGCAGACCTGAGCTAACTTTAGACTTGATCTTAAAGGTCTTTTCCAATCTAGATGATTCTATGATTCTACAATCCCTCAAAGCTTAACTCATAAGGCTCCTGCAGTTCAAGGCTGTCTGCTCCTTGTGTTCCTGTGCCCTCAAAGACAGCATTAACAGAAATGCATTCATGAGAGCTTTTCTCACATCAGTGTCAGAGGCATTAAGATGTAGTCAGAAGCCCTGGGGAGGATGGTTTCAGTGCTGAGCTACGTGTCAATATTGTCTTGATTAAGTTCTTGCATTCACTCAGCATTTTGCTGCCACTGGCGTAGTGTGGAAAAGATGGCAAACCACTGAAGAATGGCAGTAAGTATCCTTTCTGTAGCAAACTTCTGCAAGTCCTTGTGTCATGGGAGGTCTGTATATTTTTACAGTGGGAAGATATGTCATACTGCCTCCAAGTACGTATTTCAGTACTGTTATTTCAAAATGAGTGCCTCTGCTTTTTTGCACCACCAGCTTTTCAGCTTTCTTCAGCTGAGGAACCTGATACTGCAGACTGAAGATGGCTGTACTGTTGAAATATAGGTCTTGTAGACTGGAATGATGAGGAAAAAATTGAACTTTACATCCCAACAAAAGTTACAATAAATATTTAAATTTCCCAGAGAAAAAATTTACTTTCATAACTCTTTTCAGGTTTTGTATGGGAAAGCAAGCTACAGTCAGACACCTTTGTCTCAGATACTCCTTGCAGATGAGTCAAGATAGCTGTCCCCATGCTCAGCTCCCCAGAAGGCCAGGTTTGTTCCCGTGAGTCTGACTGGTGTTACCCTCATCTGTATGGGCATTTTACCAGTTGCTCTTGAGTAGAGCAAATAATCAAAACTATGCACCGATCAATGTTTTGGTTTCTTAAATACTCAGTTGGACGGGATCCAAGAATTCCAAATGTCTAGTGTGTTCAGGACTGATCCCCAGTTTGTGGTCCCTTCTTTTATGCCGCTTCCTTCATGATTCCTGGGTTCTCAAGAGTAAGCCTACTATTAAACACCGTTCTTAGCTTTGCCCTTTGGTACATTGTTTCCTTTGGCTAGTACAGCATACATTTTCTGTCCTCCACCTGGCTTAAACTGCTGAGTATGACTTACCACATCTTGATCAAGAAACCCAGTCACTGCCAACACCCTTAGCAATGAGATTGGATAGCAATTGGGAGGTTTCAATTAGCTTGTTTCAGAGTCTTATGAAGACATGAAAAATATAACAAAACCTATATCCAGGCCATGATGTCAATGCAAAGCTAAAGGTTGTTCTCATACCTTCCATTTATAAAGTTTTTTATTTCCATTTATAAAGTATTTTAATATTAAGCATACTAAGTCACCACCATCTGCTATTAAGAGTGGACAACTGCAAAGAGACTTTTAATATAACGCAGCTAAAAAGCAGACGTAAAGACAGAAAATGAATCATGTTTTCAGAGCAGTTCAGTAGCATCTGGGAATTCTTTCCTCATGTTTCATTAGTTATGCAGGAACTTCTTACTCTCTTGATATGTTGCTTTTATGCAAGAAAGAAACAGGATGCTGTAAGAAGAGTTCTAGCATTATTGTACTCCTGCAACTACTGAGACCTCTGCAGCATTTTATCATCTTACCAAGACTGAAGCTGGCAGTGTTAAGACCTTTTATGAATATTAGTTTGGCATTTGCTTTATGAAGGTGAAGTTCAATGTCAATATGACAGTCAATAACTGTTAATAAGATCTTTAAAAAAAGTTCAAGAACTTTCAATATAAGGGGAAATTGGTATGTTTTATTCTGTAGTAGTCTATATAGAACATTGACATTTTCAATACCATTCTTCCATATAAGTTTAATAATTTCTAATTGGTTTTGCTCCAGGTAGTTGGGTTATTTAAAGTTAAAAATCTGAGAGAAGGGGGAAAAAATAATCTAATTTGTTAGACAGAAATATATGGGTATGTTGAATGAAGAAACTATGTAAAGTTCTATTATTATAAGAAGAAATTATAAAAAAACACACTCTGCCAAAAAATCAATCTTAATTAGTTGGTTTAATTAGACAGAGGTCACTCTATTTGCCTCTGCTTTTTTTTTTTTTCAAATTGACCTTGAGTACAGATATTCATTGAAATAATTCTGGACTGTAGGTTTTTTCTGTGATTTTTTGAAGATTTTTAATGTCATTAGGAATTTACAAAAGCTTAATTAACACCTGCTTAGCTCATCTATGGTATTAAGATCAACATTTTCACCGGTCTACTATAAAATTTCTATTTCTTGACGATCATAGCTCATAGAAGCATTTAGGAGTCAAAATCATTATGTCCTGTGATAGTTTTAAAAAGAACTTTTTAATTAGAGGATAAAAAAAGGTAAAATTTTTTACTTTTCTTCAGTCTCAGAATTTCTATCTGTAATCTTGTAACTTCTTCATTTGTAGATATTAATATAAACATTTATTTATTGAAATAAAATTTCCTACAGCTATGAACCTTAATGCCAAACTTGTGTCTTACCAGCTTACCTGTACATCTTGTTCACTCCCTCTATACTTTTAGAACAAGTGCCTGTCATAGTCATAAATTAAAAATGTCCTTGGCTGTTGCAGGTTCCAATATCTCAATCCTAAATTGTAGTTGGCAGAAGTGCAGCTCCTCTATTTACACATGTGCAATCTGGATGTACAAAACTCAGTTTATGCAGGCACAAAGTGAGAATGCTGCCTCTCAGCTGTGCAACGGACATAGCACTGCAGCATTAATTGTGGAAACTATTTTGAAATTGTATCCCCATCTTACTGCATGCAGACAGGAGTCATGCTACTGAATGATTTATTACAGCTTCAAGGGTAGCATATGCGGCAATGGGCTTTTGCTCGGATGGGAGGTGTTCCATTATGAATGCACAGCCTAGGAAAAATAGCTTTTGGTGAGCGACAGGAGAGGCCACTAGATGACACTGCTACACCACAGATGGGCAACTAGATCATTATTTATCCAGCAGGTAAAAAAATATGTGGCAGAGTAGTTTTCCTGTAGTTGATAACATTCAGACCTATTTTAAAATTTGTAAACATAAGGATTACTATTATCTTCTTTTTTTTTTTTTAATTAATTTAAACCATGTAATATATGTGGGATATATTCAGATTAAAAATATATAAATAAATCAAAAAAACACTTTGTCTGGCCTTCCTTTGTTGCTCAGATACTATCTCTTCACCACTATTCAGATAAATAGGTAGATGGGAATAGAAAAGTTTCAGCTCAGTGTTATCAACTCAGATTTCTGTTCTGAGTTATTTTTTGGTGCTTGTTTGAATCATCAGGTCAGGGTGGTTTTTACAGAGTCACTACAAACAAACTAACATTTAAAGAAAATAAAATTTTTGGGTAATATAAATAATTCATATTTCTCTTACAATTAGCATGATTGCTGATAAAAAATTCAAGGTGTATCTGATCCTTTTTTTTTTTTAATTTATTATTTTTTTAATACTATTTTACTAATGATGGGTATAACATTAAGTATGAATGTGACCTGTCTGTAAAACATATCTTAGGTAATCTTGGACCTTATATGTGTATATACATAGATAGATAGATAGATAGATAGATAGATAGATAGATAGATAAAAACCCGTAATCTAGCTAAACCAAAATAACTGAAAACCAGTACATATCATGCTAATGAAAGCCAAGGGTTTTTTTCCACTATTTTCCCTCTATTTGAAAATGTCCTTTGAAAATGAATGGGTCAAATACTGTTGGAAGAAGTGATAACTGAGCTCACGTTCATGTGAAAGGCCCCCCAGAACAGATACAATTATAAATGATAAAATAACCTTGACAGTGGTTCAGTTCAATTTGCGCCACAACAGTTACTGTTGTTAGCAGGTGGTTATTTTTTTTTTCTTCTTCCTGTGGTTTTCTCTTTAACCCTTTTGATTTCTTCACTGGGCTTTTCCCAGAAGAATTTGAGGCTAACAATTTTTGATGGATGATAGCAACTTCATTTTCCAATAGCCACATTCTTCATGTAGGAACAACATGCTTTGTTTAAGGAGGTTGAAGTGTAAACGAAGAGGTGCTATTCCCAGGCAATACTAAGCCTGCAGCTCTAAACTGTAATATTGAACTGTCCTCAGTACAGTGTAGACAGAAATCCTATTTTGTTTTTAAACTGCAAGTTTTGCATCCATTAGCTACATGGTTTGTAATTAGTGTTTGGGCCAAACAAAGAGTCAATATGATGTCATGTCTAGACAACATGTAAATTAATATGAAAGCAATTGAGTTACAAATTCTATACTAATACAAATTAATCTGAATTAAGTTTAATCCACAGTTATTAACTGATTAAATGTGGCTGTTGGTAGCTACAGGGTGCTGACTTCCATCTGTGATTATTAGGGGCACAGCTTAATCACTGATTCTGCACTGAGAAATATTTAAAGCAAATGTCATATACAGTGACTCTTCATGCTTGCTCACTGAATGGAACATCTAAGAATGGAAATCATAAATCTACATTTTTAAAATATGTAGAATGTCTATCTTGATTTTCATAATTAGCTTCTGGTTAGAGACAGCTTACTTTTTCTGTTGACTGACTGGCTTCATGTTTTCTCCTTTTAGAAGTACACATCCCTGTCAGTGAAATTATGGGCCGCTGTGAAAAGTAATACAGATTTCTAGTATTTCTATTAGTATTATTCTAAATATGTGAAACCTGTTGCCAGAAATAAGCAGGTAGGTGTCTGACATAATCCCACGCTGCCAAAGCTGCTTACATTTCAGAGCTGGATATTCACTGATGTAAACAACACAGTGACAGACATGTCCACTAAAATTGCAAAAATGTTGATGGGAGCTGACAGAGCAAGGCCCAGAGTAAATTCTGTGTAGATTTATGTAATAGTTTATTAGGAAAAAAAAAAAAATAAAAGGTCTTCCTTTTAGGACATACATACTGCATTTAAATTGTTTCATATTCCTTGTAGATTTTCAGTACTGGTAATAGGTAAAATTAATGTTTAAAAAAATATAATAGAGATGGAAATTACCTCACAACAGAAAGCTGCAGTGTCTGTGATTTTTCAACAAAGCAAAACTGAAAACAATTACAGGCTGATATTTTCTCTGAGATATTTTTTATTTTGTTTAGTGGGTTTTATTTTCTGGTTTTGTTAAAAAAAAACAGATAAAAGGTTAGGGAAAGTATTTTATCTTGTCTTTCTTTGTGATCGAACAACTAGTTCATCAGAAAATTGTCTCAAAGCTTTAGAATCTATTATGAATCTATCATATATTGTATATATAGCTGATAATTACAAACTATGTGATATCAAAACCAGGGTCATTCTCTTCTATAGACTCTTTTATAGACATCCTACTCATTGCCATAATAACTGAAGCTGTCATGACAGTGGTCTGTGCCTAGCATGAAGCCCTAAACAATTCTGACAAGCTGCAGCTCATTAAGGGACAGTCATTTTGTTGAAATGTCTATCAGCTCCCAAAGATGTACCAAGATGAATAGACCCAAAACAATAGCTCCATTTGTTAGAGCAGTAGCTTCTCTAATACATGATGAGACAATCAAGCCAAGCCGCCTTCAGCACAAAGACATAATTAATCAAATGGACAAATGGTTCAAATATTGCTCTAGTATATTCTCTAGTGGACGGGGTTTCCATGGAAACATTGGCGTTTGCATAACAGTTAATGACCATTCTGTACAATGAAGTTCCCAAAAAGATAGCCATGGAGAAAAAAAAATATCCAAATAAATAAATAAATAAAGAAAGAGCTAGTGACAGGTAAAAGGGAGAGTCTGGGAGTCTAGTTCTGGCGTGAGAGAAAAATTAATGACTATTTTCATACATTTGTAGAATGTAAGGCTCAAACAGGCCATCATGGTCTTCTTGTTTGAATTCCTGCATAACACAGGCCAAGGAACTTCACCCAGTAAGCTTCACATCAAACTTCAACTGGAGCTAGAGCATGTGATTTATAAAGACATGTAACTTTAGGTAAACTATTGCAGCTGAAGAATCTATCACTTCCTTATGAAATTATGTCAATAGTTAATTATGCCAGCTGTGAAGAATTTGCATTTTATTTTCTATTTTGCTCATATCTGTCCAACTTTACCATCCAAGCAATGCCTCTTCTTATGTTTTTCTGAGAGATTCTGCTGTATAAAATATGTTTCTTCTTCACCTGTTTCTGTTACAACAGACTCAATCTTAGCTTTCTCAATACAAGATGTATTTTCCAGGCTGTCACAACATTTTGCTAGCTCTTTCTGGAACCTCTGCTAATTTGGAGCCATTATTCAAGGATCTTATTCTTTCAATGTGACTAATGCTTCCTACACAGAGATAATATTACTTTCTATATAATACTCAATGTTTGCTAATATGATAGAGAAAAAAACAAGGTTTTGCCTCCTGGGGGAAGCCTAATGCTCAAGTATAGAGTCCTTCCTTCCTTCCTTCCTTCCTTCCATCCTTCCTTCCTTCCTTCCTTCCTTTTGTTTTCTGTTCCCTTTTTTTCTTTCTTTCTTCCTTCCTTTCTTTCTTTCTTTCTTTCTTTCTTTCTTTCTTTCTTTTTATTCTTTTTTTTCTTTTTTTTCTCTTTCTTTCTTTCTTTCTTTCTTTCTCTCTTTCTTCTTTCTTTCTATTATTTTTTCTTTCTTTCTTTCTCTCTTTTTATTCTTCTTTCTTTCTTTCTTTCTTTCTTTCTTTCTTTCTTTTTTCTTTTTACTCCTTATAGCTTCTTTCTTTTTACTCCTTATACCTGAATGTAATATGAAGTTAATTAGGAAAAAATAGAAGTCTTTTAAGAGGGGACAGAGAGAAGCTGTAACAGTAAGGCTAAGCAGACTTAATAAAAGATTGTTCCAATGAAACGCAAGAATAAGAATGTATTTCATGACCTTGTTCTAAAGCAGGTCCAAGTCAAGGGGCTGAACTAGCTGACTTTTGAAGAGCACCTAAGTTACCTTGAGAATCTAGTTTAATGTAAAAATACATACATTTTGTTCTGGAAATCTTTTCAATATTTGAAAAATATATTTTGATCTGAAGCTTGTCATTCCATATTAATATAAATTTTCTTAAGTTCACAATTTTCTAAGCATTGTCATTATAGCTTGTTTTCAGATGAGTACCTGGCATTGTAAATCACTGTATATTTCCACAGGACATTCTTCTAATCTGTAATTTCTTTTCCAGCTTTCCTGTGGTGTAACCAAGTATTTAGCTGTATATTTGAATGAATTTGCCACAGTCTGTGTAATCATAATTTCATCACCCAGAGCACTGATTTTGAAAGTAATCTAGAGATTATAGTTATTTATTACAACTGGCATTTCTACACAATATTTTTAAAATAATTGTTATGATAATACAAAAATCTTTTGGATTTTGTTTCAGTTCAGGATTTTGGAGCCACCTTGTATCATTCGTGAGTGAAACCTTTGCTGTAGTTGTTGCAATTCTTATTATGCATATATTTTTTTCTGATGCACAAAAATATTTGCAAGTACATCCTGATCCATAAGTGTCCTGAACTACAAAGGACTCTCTTTGTTTCTTTCTGAAATCACAGACAGCATAACTAATTTTTAAGGCTACCCTGAAGCCTAAGAAGGGGTACACAGGTAGTGCAGAGGGGCATCTAATAACAAAGTCTGGTGATTTATGTGTGTGCCCCAGCCTGCTAATGGGAGACTCTGACTCTCTCCAAGGACACACACTCAGAAACCTGTGTGGCAATGCTGGAAGAGAGCTTTTAAATGGTGGATGTGTAATGGCAATCTTCTTCAGGGCTTTTAAAGGAAGCAGTCAGTGCTCAAACTCACAAAAAAAGTGAGTTTTGCAATGTGTCTGGATGTTAGGTTTCTAAGCAACCTCCTGCTGGGATGTCTCTGGCATATTTGTCCAGCAAAATCAGGATCTGTAAGATGTCCCTTGGATGTCATTCATATGAACTCTCTGTCACTTCAGGCTGCTGTGTATGTCTGGATCACTGACAGCTGCAGGTCTGTTATCCACTCAGTACTGACCTGACCAGCAGCAGCATCTGCCAGGCAGAGGTGCAAACACCACTGCTCCAGAAGAAGAAGAAATTCTATAAAACTGGTCAGCTTCTGAGTGCATTTTGTGCATGTTAGTAGTTCAGTGTCATCGGATATAACAAATGCTTTGACAGATGAAAAATGTAAAAGTTAATTACAGTAGACCAGCAAATTTCTAAAATAATAATAAAAAATAAATATGAAGGCATAGTCTTGTAGGAAAAGAACACTACCCACACCTTTGGCTTATAGCTGCCTTTCACATTGTCATCCTTAGAAATCTGTATTTAGTAGATATGATCATGTCCGGTGTCAGTTGTTGTAAGTTTGACTTTCATGATCTTATACTTCCTGAAGTTTGCACATGACCGGGCTACTTTTATGCTTTAGAAGATTTAAATCTTTCACTTTCATCCATTCCCCCTTTGACTGAATTTCTATTAATTTCAGAAGCTAATTTAAAATTTCTCTCCTGCTTCAAAACAATTAATTTACTGCGCCCTCCCATAATTTCCTGATTTACTCTTTTCACCTCTCTTTATTCTTCGTCTTGGTTCTCCTTTTTCCTGTCACTCTCCACAGCTAATTGTCACCTTTTACATGTGTCACACCATTCAGAAGAATTTTTTTTTCACCCTTCTTTTTTGAAAGTTGTCTTGTGGTAACACTTCACTGTTCTCTTTTGCTGACCACTTTTTTCTTGGAAATAGAAGTCAAAATTGTTGGATTTAGACACTGTTAACAAAAAGTCACTGTTAATGACTAATCCTACTAATGACTCAGACAATCATGAATGTGTTACTCCTGGATGTCTTTGAGGATTAATACTTCTAATAAACCAGATCTTGAAAAATGATAGCTTTGTTGTAGGGAAGAGAGGTAGCAGAGATAACAGGGGAGGGAAAGAAACTGAGAGTGAGGAAAGGGGGAAGAGAGAGAGAGAAAAAAACCCACACATAAAGCATATTCTTTGTTTTAATGTATAATTGGGATAAAACCATTTCAATAGCTCATATTTTCTTTGTGGGGATGACATTTTTATATAACACCTCAGAATGACAGATTGCTGTACAACCTAGCACATTACTGTTGTTACTGTCCTCTCACTTTTTCATTGAAGCTTTCAGTTCAAAACCTGTTTTTCTGTGGTGTATTTTCAATGAGGACTATAAAAGCATTTTCAGAAACAAATATCCTATTTTTTTAATTTACTGCACAACATGAGATAAATTTTGATTGAAAATAACACACTAGAAACAAAAACCGCCAAAATTTCTATGTTTCTCTTAGTTTTATATTTCTATGTGTATATATGAACAGACACACCTGCATGTGTTGGTACCATCCAGAGATTCAAAGAGTTCCCACAAATTAACACTATAACATGTTATAAAAATGTCTGCTCGAAAACCACTGCAAATGAAAAGAATATGATTTGTGAGTTTGAGAATATTTGTCTAGTAATAAGGAAATGCCAGCATCTAAACATTTTTAAAGCAATTTATGGACTAGGAAAGGCAATATCAACTTTCAGATTTTCTACTCTAACTGTATCAAACATAGACCTGTCATGGGACTATACTGCCAGTATAGACAAGGTCATAATGCAAAAACAGTCAGATGACTTCATTGTGCATATTAATGCTGATGACACTCAAATGTCTTAAGCAGATGCTAATCCTGTATTTGATCATACTGGAACAGGCACTGGATAGTGCTGAATAAAGCAATGCATTTAGTTGCATAATTTGCTTGTTAGGATTAAAGTAAATGGGAATGATTTAATCCTTACCTGTTTTTGCCTAGGTAAAATGATAAGTTTTCTAAGGGCTCAGAAGTGTAATACATTTTATAATGGACCTTCCTTGTTTTAGTATTTGATTTTTGTTTATATTTGGTATATGTCAAATTAATGTTTCTTAAAAATAAGCTTTTTTTTTTTTTTTTTTTTTTTTTTTTGCAAAACATCTTCAGAAATGTCAATATGTGCTTGATTTCCATGACCAACATATAGGGTACTTTTAAAAAGATTGGTGTGAAATATATAATATTTGTAATGTATACTTCCCATCTTTAGAATAATATGAAGTTCAAACTGAGAGGTTTATTTGTGATTAACCTCAGCTGATTGTTATGTATGTGACTGACTTCCCTAATTTCCTCTTAGTTTTTTACTAACTGTGCTTTAAATAATATAAGTTTGTTCCCAGTAGTGGGATTTTTACTTTTTACAACATTCAGCCCTGGCAGTTCATGAATCTAATTTGCCACCTTCGGCTGTTTGAACAAGGTATGCAAGTGGATACAGATCTCTTTTCATTTTCTACTTCCTTTTGTCTCCATCCTTCAATTTAAGATTTTTTTCAGGCGAAACAAAGCCTCACAACTGTATGGAATATGTACTGTTTAGGTAATAGTAAGCGGTAGAAATGTTGGGCTATGGAAGTTTCTTTAGAATTGGAACAGCTGGGACACCTCGCTGGGAAATAGAAAAATTGAGTGAGTAACTAACAAGCTTAAAGGATGCATGAGATTCAAATGGTATCTTGGTAACAGTGTCTTCTCCTTTTGAAGGGAAAAAGTAAAGGAAAATAGTAAGAAAAATTTAATATATGTTAATAACCTGGGACCCTATGCTGTCTATTCCACATCTAGATAAAAGATCCTCACATCTGAAGCAAAGGACATCAGTTATACAGCAGTAAAAATGTTCAAGACAGGCTGAAAAATCCAGATCGCCTAGCGCACTGTTGCTCTTCCTATGGCCAGTTGGCCAGTCACAGGCCAGTCAACATCAAGAGGTGTCCAGGGAGTCACTACCGAGACCAAAATGGTACAAGATGACTTGGGAACCAGAAATCTTTGTTCATTTTTCAAAGGCCGCCAAACACTGGTCAGAAAGAACAAGAGGAGAATAAGGAAAATCCTCTAAACTCCCACCCTGCAGTTTGATGAGTTTTCTACCTAATAACAAATTCACATTGACGTTACGGATTGCACGCAGCTTTTTTCCACCTGAGTTTACACGAAGCCATATTTATAAATTCATGTTTGACTAAACAAATGAATTGAACAGTAAAATGTCTATATTTGCTGTGAAATATTTGATATGGGGTCACAATGTGTTACAAAGAAAATGAAATTAAAATTACTTCGAAAACAATCACACATTGGACAGGCTACAGCCTATAAAAAGGCAACCATAGGTCAAAGTGCAGGCACAGTGTTTTCTATGTTTATATATGTTTTAAATAGAATACTCATACCACAGCACTTGGGGCTGTAAAGGAGTGTAAAACTAACTGAGTATGAGTGAATTTGCTTGTAAGTGGATGAACCATTTTCAATGAAAATTTATAGTCAGGACATTCAGATCCTGATCCGAATCAGACAAAACTCAACTGGAAGAACTCCCATTAGCTGGCTGACTGAAGCAGAAGATGCAGTGGTGCCCAATGACCAAAGAAGGCCAAGAACAATCCCACCCAATGTCTTGGTGTCCAGGTACAAGGTTCATTGCAGCTGCAAGGTTCACTTAGTTAATCCTGCATGGCAATTTTAAACCACTCTGTAAATTTTTAAAAGCTCTGTGTCGATATATACCTTTTAGAAGAGATAATATGGAAAACACTCTAGGTATGCTGTAAGTGGAGCAAAACTTCAGAATGTTATCAGAACTTTGACAATTAAAAGTATTAGTCTTATCTGATCACCAGATGACACAGGGTTGTATATATCTTCTCCACACACTATTGAAATTGATGACTAATAAAGTGCAGCAATTTATTCATCCACATGCTTATCAGTGCTGTTTAAGAAAAGCATCAATTCCAGATATATTGAAGGAATTTATATTACATAACTACAAGAGTGAGATTATTTTAAAGAATCCAAACTGTCAGAGATAGGATTTAGCATATGAAGGATGTCAAGCTTGTAATGTTTTGTAACATGCTTAATGATCTTGGAAGCCATAGTACAAAAAGAAGGATAACTGTATATATACCACATGATAAGATTCATTTATTCATGTGTTCACATGACATATTCAATGAGGATGTGTTAACTGAGCCTTTAAGTCACTCTTTTGGGCAGCTCAGTCCAGAAACTGATCCCTAGGCACAAATCTGAAGTGATTATGCTTTCATTAGGGACTAAATACAGAAATCTGTGTGCTGGGATGTAAAAAATTTAGTCTGTATGCTCTGTTGAAGAATTTTGCTGCATTTCCCCAGAAAACATTCCCCACATTGAAACCTTAATTATCTGAGCTAGAGGGTCATATGAGTAAGTGAGTGTGTTTAACACCCAACTGTAAATCACTTCCAAGTGGGTTTTTGTTTACTTATCAGAGCATAACAAAGTTTGGATGTTTTAATTGTTCTGAATGTATACTATTGGCTTCAGTGTTTCATCATTCATCTTGTGTTTATATGAAGGTATGAAAAATCCACAGCCTGTATGAATGCCAACTACTTGTGACTGGCATGTAAAGACTGTAACTCTACATTTCATAGTACACTGTAACCAACAAACAGAAAAAAACCTTGTGAATATAAAGCAGTTCCTATATGATGGCTGCATGAAATAAACATGCTATTTGATTTTGCTAGTAAATTAATCTGCCCTGACCTGAAGAGTTCATGGCATAGTTCTATAAGTGAAGGCAGCAAAGTTCTGACCAGAGCTATAGAGGTGCCAGGTCTTGCAAGTGGACCAAGAATATTTTTGAGCTTGTAAATAGATCCCAACTCAATTCTTCAGCAGAGTGCCTTTGCGTGCTTTGCTTTGTATCCTTCTTGACCACTCTTCTTTTCTTTCCCTGTGCTTATAAATGAGTTGGACATGAGGACTGCAATAAACTGATGCACTCCCCAGCTAGCTCTCTGATCTGTACAGTGCATCCAACTATTGTGCTGTCTAGAAGTGATCTGGGAACATTTTGAATCTGAATGAAGATATCCAAGTTCAGACACTAACCATGCACTTCCAAAGCTAATTATGACTGCACTTTCCTCATTATTAATCTCTGTATGACAGCTATCCTCCAGAAGCTAAATGCCAAGAAAAAAATAATAATTGATGGGTGTTAGCATTGGGCAGACAGTAATAACTTGTAAGCAGCAAAGATCCAAGTTGAAGGGCAAAGAAGCTCAGTGATACTGTGCCATTGATAATGGTAGACTAATCTGGGATTCCTACTAATCATGAAGAAAAAACTCTAACCTCCCCCTGCCTAACATGATGAACATGTATCACTGAGGCTGTTCTTGGTACCTAAAAAGTGCATTTCAGCTAACAAGGGGTACTTTTTTTTAAAAGCCTGTTTGCAAGACCATGAAGAATCAAATGGAACATCTACTACATCTGCACTGTAATCTGAACATTTTTAGCAATGTTAGTTATTACCACATACATTAGCGATTTTTTACTGCAATTCTTAACAAACATTATAAAGTTAGATATTAAATATTGGAAGAGATCAACATTTCACCTACAGCAAACGATAATGTTAATAATTACTTTTTATATATTGTTATCAGCTCTTGTGAATGTCCCTTCATAGTAATTTGTACAGGAAAACAGGAAGGCTGGTGAAGTAAGTTATTAAGAATAATACATGAAGTCATAGAAAGGCAACAATGCAGATGAATATTTAAGCCACTGCTGGTCTTTTTTGATTAGGTCACTCTGGATTAACTAGCCTCAGGTAACTAAACAATGAATTATACATCTGTGACTCATTGTTACTTAGAAGCTGTCTATGCTTGAGCCTTGCCTTCACACACCCCTCTGACCTGCCACACGTTCTCCATGTCAGGATCTTTTCCAAGTTTCCCTTCAGGTCTCCAGACTCCAAGCCTTATCTGCTAGGTAGAGATCTGCGGTATTTATAATAATAACTAATTTTTTTTAGCTTGGTATTTCTCATGAACATAATCTATTTCTGTATTGAGCTTCTAGCATGAAGGCCATCACGGAGTATTTTGAAAGCAGCAAGCCATTATGTTCTGTAACTTTAAAAAAGTTGTTTAAATGTCATATGACAACTTTTAAAGCAAAAGCAGAGTTTCTGTTTTTCTCTCTGGTGGATATTTCTAGCACTCTCCAAACTGAAGTCTTTGTCATCCTCTGTGGTTCTCAAAAATGAAGAAAAGAACTTTTCAATTAAATGATAGTAGCAAAACTTTTTTTAATGAATAATTTCTTTTGTTTACAAATAACACCTTTCATCATCAGACTCTAAAGAATGTATTTGGAGAATGGAAGTATGTGAGTTTCATGCTTATTAACACGCAAAGTTCTGGGGTTTTTTAACCCTTTAAAGCAATTTTGCATGAAATATCATCATAACAGTGCTACAAAAATAATTTAAAAAAAAAAAAAGATTGTCAGCCACTGCAAATGCATAAGATGTGAGTGTTGAATAAATAGTTAAAAGCTCTGGAAATTTCAGCAGAAGTCTGAGATAGCATTGGAAGTTACAACATTGTGTAATGAAGTGTGGGCTTCCATTAAGCCCAAGGCAGAAATCAGGCAGGCAGGCTAGGTCGCCTCATTGACAAATCTAGACTCTCAACACATATCTTCACCTTAGGAGTTTTGTGTGGATGATACCAATTAAACACCAAGAAGTGAGTATAAGCTAAGGGAAGGAGTAGAGGTTCCACTAATAGTTGCCTTTCAAATACTTAACTGTCTTCGTAAGGAGTAACATTTTTTGCAATTATGTTGTTTATTTCTGTTTGATCAGGCCGCTTGTTAAACTAAGTACTTTTTTTTTAATGGTTTGGCTTCTGTGCAAGTCCACAAAACAGATAAAAAGAATCAGCTATTAAGATGACCTTGGAAAAAGTGAATTCTGTGGATGAGCTCATACACCAAAGGCTAGTTCAAAATAATAATGCAGTTTAATTCAGGTAAATAAAAGATAGTAAGGAAAATTTTCTTTTCTGTAGCCCATTCTGAGTTAAATAAATTGTGAAGTTTTTTGCACCACATAAGTTCAATAAGGAAAAAAAAATAATAAATATGCAGGGAGAGACTTTTGACAGAAGTTAAGGAGATAAATTGTGTAAATCATGTAGCAACAGCATTTATTTCATTAAATCATCTTGTCTAAAACATAATACATGACTTTGGGTAATTGTTAAGAGTTGCATTTTTTTAATCTACATTCATTTCTCAACTTAAATAAGCTATATCCTTGTCATATGAAATATAATTATCTATAGCTCTTTCTGCATTAATGATGCTTTGAGACCCACAGCAAGGGGCTTTGGCTTCTGCAACACTCGTATCAAGGAGGACAAAAAAAGTATTTCTGCTGAAATTCAGTATAGCTAGGAGTCAGATGCTTTAAAAAAAATCAAAATAACTGACCTGCTTCAGCAGTGAATTATTAGAAAAACACAGTGTTGAGATGAAATCACGAAGGTCAGACATTAAGGATTACAGCATGAAAGCTCTGTATCTTATTGCTAATGCTTATTGCTAAGTAACGGAATCTTGAAGTGTGTCTTGAATCTACTGAAAGAACAATAAACCATGCTTACACAATATTAGAAGTCCTTTTATTCAACTGACACATGCTTATTACATTCTGTTTCTGCATGTTTGTGTAAATTGATGTTTTTTGTATAAAAGGTAAATGTCTTTGCAAAAATGCATCCAATAAGCAACTAGAGAGAATAACACATGACTTAGCAAGCAACCATGCAACCTCAACTCTCTTACAGAAGGAGCATGCAAATACTTTGGATGCAAGATGTATGCATGCAGTCATATATGAAAACAACAATTATGTTAGAATTATGTTATGATTAAGGAATGCTTTGTGAATATGGAACAAATATTACTATTAATCAGTAACTTCTATTCTATGATTATTTCAGGCATGTCAAATGTTTACACATAGCAAGTCAGCTATGAATGTTTTGGATACCAGTGGAACAAATTGGATCCTTGTATTGCATAGCGGAAAAATGCAGAACAACTATGAAATTTGCCAATGCCACGTGCTGTTGGGCAGCAGAAATGAACATGTATTTTACTGAAAAGAGATCAAAATGTCTATGTTCAAGCTGTTGGTTACACAAAAGGTCTTCAAGTGATTTTTGAGAGTTTACCTGTTTCTCTCTCAAGTGAAGACTGTTGCTGTCAGCTAAGGTACACAGAGCAGAAGAGAAAACACTCCTTTCCTGTCTGAGTTGTTCCCTATGAGTATCAATGAAATGTGGTTTATAGGACCTAGCCTGTTCATGTTTTTAATGTTAATTTAGAGACGCATACATAGAATCATAACATCATAGAATGGTTTGGGTTGGAAGGCACCTTAAAGATCATCTAGTTCTAATTCCCTTGCCATGAGCAGGGACACCTTCCACTAGACCTGGTTGCTGAAAGCCCCATCCAACCTGGCCCGGAATACTTCCAGGGATGGGACATCCACAGCTTCTCTGGGCAGCCTGTTCCAGTGTCTTGCCACCCTCACAGTACAGAATTTCTTTCTAACAACTAATTTAAATCTACCCTTTTTCAGGTTAAAACCATTACCCCTTGTCTTATTGCTACAGTCCCTACTAAGAAGTCTGTCTCCATCTTTCTTATAAATCCCCTTTAGGTACTGGAAGATGACTATAAGGTTTCCTTGGAGACTTCTTTTCTCCAGGCTGGACAACCCCAACTCTTTCAGTCTGTGAGAGGTAGGAGGTGTTCCAGGCCTCTAATCACCTTTGTGGCCCTCCTCTGGACTCACTCCAAAAGGCCCATGTCCTTGTTGGGTGCCCCAGAACTGAACACAGTACTCCAGGTTGGGTCTCACAAGAGTGGAGTAGAGGGGGAGGATCACATCCCTCGACCTGCTGGTCACTCTCCTTTTGATGGAGTCCAGGATTTGTTTGGCTTTCTCAGCTGCAAACACAGATCGCCAAGTTATGTTGTGCTTCTTGTCTACCAGCACCCCCAAGTCTTTGTCCTCAGAGCTGCTTGCAATCCATTCTCTGCCTAGCCTATATTTGTGCTTGGGATTGCCACTACCTATGTGCAGGACTTTGCACTTGGTCTTATTTAAACTTCATGAGGTGTGCACATACCCACCTCTCAAGCCTATCAAAGTCCCTCTGGATGGCATCCCTTCCCTCCAGTGTTTTGACTGTACTACACAACTTGGTATCATCTGCAAATTTACTGAGAGTGCACTTGATCCCACTGTCCATGTCTCTGACAAAGATGTTGAACAATACTGGTCCTGGTATGGACCCTTAAGAAATGCCACTCATCACCTGTCTCCATTTGGACTTTGAAACATTGACCACAACTCTTTGAACGCAACCATGCAGCCAATTCTGCTGAGTGGTCCACCCATCAAATCCATGTGTCTCCAATTTAGGGGCAAGGAGGTCGTGTGGGACAGTGTCAAAAGCTTTCCACAAGTCCAGGTAGTCACTCTTCCCTGACCTGTCAATGCTGTAACCCCATCACAGAAGGCCACCAATTTTTTCAGTCATGATTTGCCCTTATTGGAGACGTGTTGGCTGTCATCTGTCAGCTCCTTATTTTCCATGGGCCTTAGCATAGTTTCCAGGAGGATCTGCTCCATGATCCTGCCAGGCACAAAGGTTAGTTTGACTGGCCTGTAGTTCCCCAGGTCTTCCTTATTTCCCTTTTTAAAAATGGGGGTTATGTTTCCCCTTTTCTAATCAGTGGTAATTTAACCAGACTGCCATGGCTTCCCAAATACGATGGATAGTGGCCTAGTCACTTTATGCACCAATTCCCTCTGGACCTGTGAACACATCTCATCAGGTCCCATGTACTTATGCACCTTCACATTTCTTAGATATTCTCAGAACTGATCTTTTCCTACGTTCTTCATTCTCCCAGTCCCTGCCTTTGCCTTCTGCAACTTGGGCAGTGTGGCTGAAGCACTTGCCAGTTAAGACTGAGGCAAAAAAGTCATTGAGTACCTCAGACTTCTCCATGTTCCAGGTAACCAGGTCTCCTGTTTCCTTCCAGAGAGGGCCTACATTATCCCTAGTCTTCCTTTTATCACTGATGCACCTATGGAAGTTCTTTTTTATTGACCCTGATGTCCCTGGTAAGCTTTTATCAGGGCTTTAGCTTTCCTAATCCGATCCTTGGCTGCTCAGACAGTTTCTCTGTACTCTTCCCAGGCTACCTGTCCTCACTTCCATCCCCTGTAGGCTTCCTTTTTGTGTTTTATTTTGTCCAGGAACTCCTTGTTCACCCATTTAGGCCTCCTGTCTTTTTTGCCCAACTTCATTGCATGCAGACTTGTATCCTTGCAAACGCATCACCAAATGAAGGTGTCTACAAAGCAATTGTGTCCATCCTGCTTCTCCAGAAATGTTAAGGGTGGATATTTTTCAGCACAAACTGGAGAAATCTCACCGAAGGAAACTCTGGGTGAGGAAACACCATAATTTGGTCATTGGGCGGATTCTTATTCCTGCTGTATCCTCTTCAAAGATCACTGTCTTTCTATTCTTCATTAGACAGCAAAAACTAGCCACAAGACAAAGCACGTCTTCCAGAAACTGAATGTACACATACTAAGAGAAAGAGCAAAGAATATAATTTATGACAGCACTTTAACCAATATTTACATTATATCTGTATAGTGAAGTCAGAGAATGTTAGGACTGAAAATTCAGGCACTCCGTTTAGGATATTTTAGGATAGTTCATGATTTAAATAGCCCAGTGAAGTTATCAGCTGGATTTATTTTATGAGTCATTACAATTAAAAACACACATGAGAATGAAAATACCTTTTTTTCTGAGATTTGGAAATTTTGCTGTGTTCAGATGTAAAATGAAAACATTACATTCTAAATTCTATCAGAGGTCACACTTTTAAATTTATACATGAAAAATCACAACAAACTAAATGAACACCTAACAAGCCAAAATGGTAGGTTTTGACAGCATGACATTTTCCAGTCATTCTTACAATGCTGGCAAAATTCAATCAATTTTTAAAGGACTTTCAGTTTTTACCAAATTGCTTATGCCGCAGAATACAATTCTGTTGAATTTCTTATCAGTGAAAACACCAGAAGTGTTCTGTGAGATAGTTATGATGAGGGTAACACTCTCAAGAACTGAATTCTACTTTGCTTCTGCCAAGCCATCATCTGCCAAGCTGGGCATGGAGCCATCACTCAAAATGTCCATGGTTAGCCACCCTCTGCTCCTCATTTTCTTGGCACCAGCTGAAATTTCTGTGATCTGAAATTCAAGGATGTTGTAGCATGGAACAGGAACACACTAAACATTCTATTTTCATTATACGCTCCGAAAAACCAACTTCTAAATTTCTTGGCCAATACCAGTCATTGTAGGCTCTGAAACACAACTGGGTCTTATACCTCATTCACCTTTCCTTGCCACACCTTTCTATTTGCTGAACAAAATGTCTTCTTAATACCTTCAAGGCCAGGAAGGCCAGGCTGGACGGGGCTTTGAGCAACCAGATCTAGTGGAAAGTGTCCCTGCCCATGGCAGGGGGCTGGAACTAGATGGTCTGTAAGGTCCCTTCCAACCCAAACCATTCTATGATCCTGTGATTCCATGGTCTATTTGGTTGTGGGGTTTATTTAATGAACTATCTGGTTGTGAGCAGAACATAAAGAAAAAACTTTTAGCATATCTGTAATGGTGAATATACATATATATAAAATAGTAAGTAACAATATGTTTATTTGACAAATATCTACAAAGTATTTGCTCAACACTAACCACAAAGGAAAACAGTCCTATTTTGACTAGTTGACATTTTAAACAAACACAAAGACAAAATGCAATGCTTAGTTCATAGAACTGTATTTAGACAAATGCATTTGACTAATTTAAAGTAATGGATGATTCTCAATAGCTTCACTTGTGTACATTAACAACATAGGCTTTTATGAAGAAATTTAATACTAACATGTTAATTCAAGTGTCAAACAACAAAACTTTTATGGTTGCCATTGCCACCTCCCCAACAGTGTTCTACTTCGATCTGTCAGGTAAAATGATACTCTACTCACTTTTCTCAGTGTGCATAAACTCTATATTTAACTCGGCAATTGTAATTAGATCTGCCAGTAAGTATTAATGGCTGTACGTATATTTTTTCTGTAGATTAAAACATAAATCATTATAATACTGTGGTAAAAATTCCACTTGGCACAACACATTTTAGAAGACACCAGAACACAGTAGCTGTTGTTATAGGTACCATTACCTGAATTTGTAGTTTGTTCCCTGTTTTCAGGCTATAGGATGAATGCAAGGAATAAAGGTGTTTCTGTTTTCAACCATAGTGAAATTCATGGATACTCAAATGCCCAAGCTTAGTGAAAGTAAGTATTAATGAAAGGGCATAAAAACTTCACAGCAGCAAAATAATTTTTCTCCATAGCAGTTACAGTGTTCTAAGAGAGGACTTTTACACTATTGGATTTTAAAGGCTTTATAACTCATTACCTAGAGCTTATTAGCACAACTGGTTCTTCTCTCAACCTGACAGTTGATCAAATTTTACAGTAAATAGTGAGGAAACAGCTGCATGAGACTCTGCTTCTCAGAGCTCTATCTCTGTCATTGATAATTCTTAGAATTCAAGCAGGCTTGACTCTCTTAATCCCCATGTTTGTATTTTGGTTACACATTCAGTTACTGTAGCTGCTTTCTCCATCTCTCTTTGCTTCTCCTCTTCCTTACACTGCTTGCTCTCAGTTTCCATGTAGTCCAGCATTGACTGATCTTGTTATTTCACCCTCCTTTGCTTTTCCTGCTGCTCTGTATCCTTTTGGGAAAAAGCACTTCAAGTAGTTTGGCTCGTCTTTTATGCACTGGATTTCTCTTAGGACAACTATGATTTTGTGAATCAAATCACTTGTTCTTGACCAAATATTTGCTGGATGCTGATTTGTTAAAACACCTTTTGCTTTCAAACTCTGCACAATTTGAAGTTTATATTTGCACTGTTAAATTCATTTTTACTTCCTTTATCCCACAGCTGCCACAAAGTTCTGATATTTTTGTCTAAGTTCAGTTGGATACCCAGTACTAGATGGTTTAATCAGAGACGTAAAAGAGTGGATAAAGTGCAAGCATGGCAGGACTGTGGCTGCAGAGCAGTGAAGACAAACTACTCTCAGCTAGGGGTTACAGCTTTGGAGGTATGAGATAGAAATAGGTACGAATGCCCAGAAGGGATATGGGAAAGAACTGCAGAGTCATGAGATTTTCACTTTTGAGAACATCTATAGCTGCCTTTCACCTTGGAGTAGTAACTTATAATAAACGTTGCCTTGTGGGCAGTTGTTTAGTTCAGACCACTGTGGCTGATTAGATATGTGGCCTCACAGAGACATTGAATAACAGGCTGCAGGGCAAAGCTGTTGTAGATCACGAGTTTAGGATGTGGTAAAGTCAGTTGTCTGTTTCTCAAATGATATCGGACAGAGTTGTGCTCCACTTTGACCAGAAAGTGATTTTGACTTAAATCTGCGCTTGCAGTGTAACACATTGTTATACTATCCAAAGTGGCCTGAGTTTGAAGTCTCTGTCTATTTAAAGATCATTATGAAAACTAAGTGTCAGTGATTTGTAGAGAACATTTTGTGTGGTTGGAAGAAATGCAGCAAGTAATCAAGAAATGAGACAGGAAAAAGGCTCAAATTACTCTCATAACAGCCAATCAGAGTCAGTAGAGAAAAGATCCTAGTTTATATTCAAATCCACTAGTTGTATGATGTTTAGATGCTGAAACTTTAGATACCAATCACAATCCAACCAAGGTTTGAAAAGAAAAAGGACAAGATGGGTAAGAAAGGAATAGCTCTAACTAAAATGCTGTGTAGTCACACAATTGGATACAAGGAAACAATCTTTTTCTTTTTCCAAGGCTTGTACTATGGTTATGTTGAGAAAAGGTGTAAGATTAAGGAGGTCCTTCAGGAAAGTAAATGATCTTGTGTAATAGAGATAGGTAATTGGAAGTTATTGCTCATGCTCAGCTACTCATTAGCTTTTACATTGTTCTTTAGCTAGGGGAATTCTCTTGGGTCACCCTGTTCGGGTGAAGAAAGTGGCCACTAAAGGAAGAACCTAGAAATGATTAATACATTGCTGAGTTTTTTTGGTAAACTGCTGGAGGAACTTGCTAGTCTGCTTAAAAACTTACAGTTGGTTAAGCTTTTTTGGGTACAGCAACTCTTGTTTGTGTATGTCTGATTGAACACAAAAGGCTTTTACCTTTTTATAATGATGGAATTAAATATGTACATTCAATACTTCATAGCAACATTGTATTACATATTTTACTTTTTTAATTTTTTTTTTATTATTATTCAGTAAGCTGTTAGCTGAAAGCAATGCCAGCTATGACCACTTCATCATTCTTTTACTTCTGTGCATTCTTCAGTTCCCTGCATCTCCAATACTTGTAGGATACATAAGGCCCTCACTTCTGTGTAGCAACCAGGTACTCTATTATATTTACCAGGTGCAGGAGCAATTGTACAATAGCAAAAGAGTATCTATGGTTTCATCAGGTCTTAGACCCTTAGGACTGGATTGTCATCTGATATAGAATACAGTTACATTAAATGTGGATTTGGTATGCAGAATAAAACAGGAATTCCTTTATGGTGCTTAGAGTTTTGAACAACTGCAATCCAGAGTATGGGTCAGATCTGCTGTATAAGGACTGCTCAATAAATGTGGTTATTTACTCTGCTGTTAGAGTTCTGTTAGAGTTCTGTTAGAAATGCTTACCCTTCATGTCAACTCATTATTTTAACTAGCCTTAATTAAACATTCAACTAACCGAAGTAAGTAGTGAGACCCATATCCTGTAGTAAAGATAAGGGTTTGGGACAAGATAGTTTAGAAGTCACAAAAAGTTCAAACTACTGAAAGTTTCTTATCATATTCATTTCTACATTTTACCCAGTTCAGCATTTTTTTGAAGCGTGCTTCCCTGTACAGAGGGAAAAATTATACATGATGCTGTTTGATAATATACGGAGAAAAGACTATTTGTTCATGTCTGTCTCGTGAAGAGAGGAAGTTTGCTCTGTGTTCATGTTCCTTGAAGATGGTGTATATGTAGACAAAGCATAGGTCATACCTAAGGGGAGAAGAAATGGCTGAGCAGCAGATGGAATGTATGACTCTTGCCTCTCCTGAAAAAGTTCAAAATTTTAATGTGAAAGTATCAAGAATTCCTTCACATTTCTCAAAATTCTTCCTAGCTACCTTCTGTTACAGAAAGTAGAGCTACCATATGTGTCTTTTCTTAAATGTTTGGAATAGAATTAAAATCTATTTCCCTGATTTGATTCAACTCAATCAAACTCTCATTTTATTTTGTTGGTTAGCTGCAAAAAGCCAATATTGCACTTCAAATGCACAATGGTTATGTCAATGAAGTCAACTAGAACGCATAAGCTATTAATCTGCCTAAGGATGGTGAGATTTGCATGTCAGTGGAAAACAATAAGCAGAGCAGAACTTGCCTTTTCTTAGCAGGGTTTTCTTTATATCATCAAAAACAATTCATAAAAATGACTTTTCACACAACTCCTGCTCAGATCTTGGCTAACACAGCTCGTGCCAAGGCCTGATGTATGCTGGGAGGCACACATAGGTCAAAGAAAGAGCACCATGTAGGGAAGACAGGTGGCCAGTAAGAGTTAAAAGGCTATTATGCAGTCAGTATCACCTGCAGATTGCTGTCCTCTGCAGTCGTCATCTTTGCATACAGATTGTCTGGAAATTTTGTCAGAATTTTCTAACTCATAGAAATGGTATAGACCAAAATTCCATGCTGGAAGGTATAAAAACATCAGCTTACCCAAAAAGCTTTTGAAGTGGATCCAGCAGCAGCTGGACTGCTGAGGCTTTTGTGCTTCCCAGTGTGATATAGGGGACACCTGCATAATGACTGAGGAGGAAGGATGAGCACTTTCATAGTCAGCTGGGTAACTATCTTGCTCATAGGTGTGGAAGTTAAGAGTTATGGGTTATAAGTGATGAAGCCTCATGACTTCAGTGGTGAATAAATGAACTCATGTGATAGACTGGTCTGTGCAAAGCAAATCACACCCTTGTTTGTTATATTTCTTAACAAGCTCATAAAATAAAGTTTAATTTACAGACTACATTGTCCTGCAAATTTGAGAGATCCAAATGGACCATGACAATGAACAAAAAGACAAAGAAATTAAACAGGTAGGTTATTCCCTGAAAACTACTCTTGTATCTCCTCTAGTTCTTCCACCAGTTACTGTTCTTGTTTTCTTTGGTCTTTCAGCTGTGTTTAATTGGCACAGTGGGCAGGTGAATTTCCTTCAGATGTAAAGAGAAAGGTCAAAGGTGAGTTGTTCTGCACCTAAATATGCCTGATAGTTTACAGCCACAGTCTGAGGTAATCCAGCTGAGATCACAGTAATGTGAAGAAATAGTTTTTAAAACACCTGAAGGACTTAAGTCTTATTAACTTTTTAATTTATTAATTTAAACTTCAGGCATTCTTCTATCTTAAAACATTTTAGGGATCTCCACTCAGATTGCAGTGTTTTGCCCTCCAGTCACCTACTGCAGTGCATTCACTAGGGACTTGTGTCAGCTTGAGAGCTGCAGCAGGAAGATCAGTAGGAATTGCAGATCAGCCCCTGGATGCAGACTTTTCTTAACCTGGATAAGAAGAAGCTGGGCAGCTGAATCACTGAAACTGTCTCCTGTCTCCAGATACTTCAGGAAGCTGGAAAGTAGACCTGAATGAAGTGTCTACATTTATCTAAGTTGCTGGTTTAATGGGTGAAAGGAAAGAAATACAGACAGAAACAGTTTTGTCTAAACCCAAGAAAACCATCAGTTAAGGTAGGCAGCTAAAACTCCAGTATGAAGAACATAGTGCCAGCTTTGAAACATGAGATCTTGCTTGATTTTGCAAAGCTGTGTAATCCTTAGTAGGGAAGTACTACTACACTTAAGACAGACCAGGAAACAAATTACAGATTAATTGTGAGAAAAGTAAACTTTCATGATTTTCTTCCTAACTGAACCCCTTTATGTCATCTGAAGGCTTTTATTAGGTTATTTGTTAAATATTAAGCAACCATAGCAAGTTGAATAGAAAAAATTAGAATACTAAAACCAGTGCACCTAAGAACTGATCATTTGATGGGTTATGTGAGAAACTGGGAAGATGAACTGACAATTGTTGAACAGTTGATGTTGGACAAGAACATATTTTAGAGCTAGATGGCTCTTCAGTTTTTCATAGGAAAGACCAAAAGTTTTCTCTTAGGCTCACGGGGAATTATCTGGACTTTAATTGGGACAGTTGAATTGCAAAAAGTTGCTCCCCTGAGGTGTTTCTGGCCCTTTTCATTTTATTTTCAGTAGTTCCAGAAAGCTCAGGCTTGAAGGAATGATCCCAGATTGGGTGGCCACTTTGTACAATAAGGCAGAGAATATAACTCACCTAAACAGCCAAGTCTTAGATATGCTCATGCACATACTCCATATTGACAGGTTTTTCTGGGGAAGGTGTAAACATGGGATGTCTGCCTTGGGCCTGAGGAAATGTACAACACTTGAGAGCTCTAACAAACACTGGGGTTTATATGTTCTCTGCCCCTAACCATACGCTTATGTATTTCTACATATAGGCTGCTAAATGATTTTTGGAAGGACAGGTTCTGCAGTAAATTATTGTCTCAGAAATAGGACTATGGAGAGAAAAATTGCAGTAAATATTTCCTTCCAAAAGATCTCCTCTGTAGGAGCTTCTCAGTAGCAGCCATACTATCATTTACTGTACTTTGATTCACCTTCCAGTCCTGGTTACTAAGTTTTGAAGTCACGGTGTCTTCAAAAGGCATGCTGCTGCAATGATGTTTCTATGATATATTTTTGTTTGAAAGCCCCCATTGATTTAATAAACAAGAAAACCTACTCACTGAAATATGAAACACAACATACCTGAGCATACTTGTTTTTTTCTAGCCACGTGAATGAAAAATAGTTTTTTTAATATGACCGTATGTATTTAAATCAACCTATCATACTGCCAAACAGATTTAACGCCTGCTGCTTGCATGTTCTTTCCAACAGCTTTGCTTATTGTTTTATTTATAAATGTTAAACAGTGACTCAATATTCCCTGAAAGCTGACTCTAGGTTTTGATACATATACATCCCATTCATGTTGTGGAGTCTACAGCATGAAGCAACAATAATTTTGAAGATGATAGAGTAGAAGCAAATGTTGTAGAAGTCAAAACCAATTATTTGTATCAGAATATATTTTTTATATTAGACATATGATCTTTTTAAAGCCTCCTAACGTATATGACATGACTTCACCTGTATTTTTAAGTGAAGAGATAAGCAATGAGTTATTTATGTAGAGATTTATTTAAGCTGGATGCACAGTTGTTCAGGAAACTTCCCAAGTTTTCTGTTCTGAATTATTTGCTAGCAGTGAGATAAAATTGTTGGTTTACAGATTTTAAGTTTATGTTTATGTCATTAATTATTATATAAAGGCTATTAATAATCAAAATTAGAGTTTTAATGAAAACTGTTCTAATACATCATCTATTGGAACAGTTTAGTCTGAGAGGAATTTATAAATTCTTCCATAAATGCCACCATATTAAGGAGAAATATCAGGCTGGAAGGTTAGGCATCCATGTTTCAGAAACAAATACCCATTCTGTTAACCAGTATTTTTACATGGAATGATTTTCTTTCATGTAGGCATTTATTACCTATTTCATAGGATAACTCATTTTATCTGCCTGCTACTCAAAATAAATTGCCAGTTTGCAAGCAGAGGAACTCATGTCTGGTTTATTTTGCATGTTGCAATTGGTTCTGTAAAATGATGAAAAATACATAGCTGAAAAAAAAACCCCCAACAGAACAACCAAAAAACTCCCCAACAAAACCCTAACCCTTTATATTTGTAACAAAAAAAAAAATAAATACTGGAACTTAAATATCAGTTTAGTAATGAATAATCTACTTTGCTTATATCATTGCATTGATCTCACCTAGAACTTACATAGTATACTTAAAAGAATTTATAAACCAAGATGCTACTGGAGAAGTGACGTTCTGCTCCCTCTTTTTCTCATTGGTATTTTACACTGGAGCAAGATGCTGCTGAGATGTCAGAGATACTACTTAACTAATCAGCAAAATGCTGAGTTACTTTGCAAGGTCTGAAATGTCTGCAGTACATTAGGCATACATGGTGCACTGCAGTGAGATTATACACAGCAGTACATCGTAGAGCATAGCCCTGTTGTGCTTGAGAAACTGCTAAAATAATAATAAAATAAACAAATTTCCCTGAACAATGAATAATCTCTGAAGATACATGGCTCCACCTTCATAGCTGATTGTTCAGTTTTGCTTTATCTTTTTGCTTCTCTATCCCAACATTGTGGGAGACCAGTGACTTAAACCTGCCAGTTTATGATGGTTGTTCAAGGACAAAGACTATTTATAATAATGGCAAAGGTTCGACAAACTCAATACATAATAAAATTCAGAGGTTAGGCCAGAAAATCATGTCTTATACCTCTAAGATTTTTCCTATATTTTCAAAGCAGTGACCTGGGTCTTGAGCTGTGTGGCTTAGCTACCCTGTTTTTACTGTTGCGAGGTCACATAGAACAGTACACCATGTTACGTTTCACGCAACACACACTGAAATTTCTAGGCTATTGAAACTGTTTTAATATAGCCCTTCTGAGCTTCCAATTTCAAAGGATTTGATTACAGCTAACAATAGAAAACCTTCCTGGAAATAGCCGAGTTTCAAAAAATCCAGAACTGTAGCTTTATCTTTTGCATAGTGAGAAGGAAGGATAGCATGGAAGTACTTCCCCATCTTCCTAATTTTCTTGCTTCCTAGCAATTATGTTGAGAAAGAAAAATTTAAACACCATTCTTTGACTTGAATGCATTTGACACAGAACTCATCAATATTATTTTGAAAAGTTGTTTCTAGATTTGTTTTGATCAAAACATGTGTGATCTTATAAAGGACAAAGAGCTGTTAGGAGAGGGGATAAAGATTTTCAAGCCTTTTTAAATTTTTAGCAAGCTCAAGTAAATTTTGCCTCCCAATTTGACATAGCTTATGCTGCTACTAGTATATGAATCCTTTATACTATGAATACACTGCACAAAATTTTATAACACATCAAACTGAGTAATCCAAGGGAAAGGGTACAAATGGTACCCCATGTCCCTGGGGACTGTCAAACACAAATTTATGTCCTCAGGGCCACATGCCTTTGTGAAAATTTACTAGTGGTTGACAGAAGGTGTACAAGAATACTTTAGTGTTGATTTAAGAAATGGTCTGGTTTTCTCATGAGCTGAATTCAGAATTGTCTCTAACCAAAGACCTCCTGCCAAAGACACTTATAAAATCCCAAATGTCCTAAGTGGTTTTCTGAAACATGATAGATGGAGTGACTAGGACACTGTGCTGTTCTCTGTAGTCTATTTCCTCTCCATTTTCTGATGTCACACTAAGGTGTCAATTAAAGATGATATGTGCAAATCATTTAGAGTTATAAAGAGATAAAAGAAAAGGTTACAAAACATGAGGTCATAGCTTGACAATTAAGGAGGCAATAAATGAAGATTATTTATGGAGGGAAATTAGAGCAGATAGAAATGGAAAACCCTGATTAATTAATTCATTTAAACACATTCTGGTTATATGCAACACAGCAACCCCTCTGTAGAGTTGAATGGTACATTTTTATGCACATTACCTGACTTGCGTGACAAATTGTTTAGCTGAAAATAATGGAGCTCATTTTGAATTTGAAAGGTACATTTAACAATGGATAACTGTTAAAGATTGACTCCTGAATTAGCTAAGGTCCTCACTTAAGGAAAAAGGCAGAGGTAACGTAATACCTTCACTGCAAAACATAGTGTCAAGCAGATCAGTTACCAAGCAGTCACTTGTCTCCCTGCTCTCATAAATGGGGAAGAAGCTGAGGAATACCACCCAATAAACAGAAAACACCGAAAATAAGTGGGATCAAGAAAATGAGACAAATTCCATTTTTCTACAGTTTAAGAAAATTTGGCTAAGGAAGACAGAGTCTCGTTTGATCCCTGTTCACTTTCATTCGTGTAGACTTGCAGATATGGTCTGTTCTTCACACCCATCAATTCTTATCCTAGACAAAGATCTGTTCATGCAAAATAAATTTAGCTAAGATTTGACTTGTCAGAACCTTGTCTCAGATGGAATCATGGAATCACAGGATGATTTGCATTGGAAGGGGCTTTAAAGGTCATCCAGCCCAACCTCCCTGCAATGAGCAGGGACAGCTTCAACTAGATTAGGTTGGTCAGAGCCTCATCCAACTTGGCCTTGAATGTTTGTAAGGATGGAGCACCTACAACCTCTCTGGGTAACCTCTTTCAGTGTTCACCATCCTTATCATAAAACCTTTTTTCATTATATCTAGTCTGAATCTAGCTTCTTTTAGTTTAAAGCTATTATCCCTTGTTTTATCACTGCAATCCTTACTAAAAAGCCTGTCCTTATCTTTCTTATAAGCCCTCTTTAAGTATTGAAAGGCCACAATAAGGTCTCTCTGAAGCCTTCTCTTCTCCAGGCTAAACAACCCCAACTCTCTCAGCCTTTCCTCATAGGAGAAGTGTTCCATCCCTCTGATCATATTTGTGGTCCTCCTCTGGACCCACTTCGACAGGTCCATGTCTGCCGTGTACTGAGGGCTCCAGAGACAGATGCAGTACTCCAGGTGGGGTCTTACAGGAGTGGTGTAGAGCGGGAGAAATGCCTCTCTTGACCTGTAGGCTACACTTCTTTTTATGCAGCCCAAGATATGGTTGGCTTTCTGGACTGTGAGCACCCATCACCAGCTTATGTCTGGTTTTTCATCCACCAGTACCCCAAGTCCTTCTCTGCAGGGCTGCTTTCATTTCCTTCATCCTCCAGCCCTTCTTCATGCCAGAGGTTCATCAGGTCAGATTTACCCATTAGGGTAGGTGCCCTAACTTATTCACAGTCTTCTGTGGGCCCTGAAAAAGTTTTGACATTCTCCCTCCAAAGGCAGAGCGGAACTAGAGGGAACTGATTTCCCACAACTGTCACCCCAGTCCCACTTGAGCATCAGTTGTCCAGAGCTGGAGGGGGGCCCTGAAAGCTTTTTCCTGCAGCTTGTGCATGGACCTGGGTCCCACCAAGGATTCTCTGAATTCATTACTCCCTTTCTGTGGACATAGCCACCTTCCCACCGGCAGTTTGTTCTTCCCAGCTACAGAGGAAAATTAGATTTCTATCTGGAAACAACACATTAACTAGAACAAGGCAAAATTTGGAGCCAGAAGTAATGTTTTTAGCCAGATTGATTGAGGTAACTGATAAAAACAAAAAAGCAGAACATGTTCTTGATAACCCAAAATTTCCTTTTCAGCTGATTCAAAGAAGATATTTCCTCTCCAAGTGAATTTTGCCTCGCTGACATCTTTATGGCATGTTGCCTCCAACAATAGCAGTAATAGAAAGCAAAGAAACACTTCTGGGTAGAAGACACTGACTGAATGTAGTCTGTAATGTAAATTCATAGCAATATCAATTATCACCAATGTGATACAGTTTTCTACTGTCTTACAGTTTAGGGAGCATGGTGTGTCATAAAGTGTGAATTCATGGACTAGGATGACTCTGTTTTCCCCTCAAGCATGTATTGAGGGACCTATCCTTAATTCATTATTTTATTTAAGTAAATGTTGGGCTCAAATACATATTTGTTTGCTAATAGGAGGCCTCATTGACTTCCCTACATAAGCATATCAATCAACTGTTCATTTAAATTCTACACACAGTCATGATTATACATTGATCCTAGAACATTCCAGTCAGTTTAATAATTCTATAATGGCGGTTAGTGCAATTATGGATGTTTGCCAGAGGTGGGGTCCCCAGAAGATATGTACAGAAACCATTCTAGAACCTATAACAGAAATGTAAGTTGATCTAAGAAAAAACCCAAAACCTAATGAATATTGACTTACTTTAAAATACTTGCGTAGTATGTATATGTATGTAAATAAACATACATATATATGCATGTGTGCATGTATACATACATATATTATGCATGTACATGCTAACATAGACTGGATGTTTCTCCTTTTCCTCATAAAACCTAGTTCTTCAATTCAATCAAGGTGGGGGAAAGGTTTTCAGAGAAATTTTTAACCCTGAAGCTTAAGCCTTTCTTTTTGCTCCCTTCAGCTCTTCTGCCATAGATAACAAGCCATGAACATGTCTTTAAGAACTCTCCAGGTAGCCGACAGTGAGAGCTTTCAAGCTGCTCTGTTCATGTCCTAGAGTTGGCGTGTGACTTTTCCTGTCTCTCTTGTCACCTGAACACCAATTTTACTTTTTCGTTCTGATGAATTTCAACCACTTGTGAATAGGACTTTGCCCTTCTGGGATCTCCCCAATTACCCCCCCCCTCCCCCCCTCCTTCTGCCCCTCCCATTTTATAGCAAACCTCACTGTAGTATTTGAAGACATTGACACACCATTTCAGCACATATTCACTTCTCTGCACAGAAAATCCCTGTGGGTCAAGAGTAAAACCCACTGTTTCCTTTTATACTAAAGAGAATTCTTAAACTCTGCAGAAACTCTGCAATTTCTAAAGTCAGGGCAGAAAAAAATATTCACTGCTTTCTGTAAAAAGTAAAGATGTAACAGAATAAGAGTCTTTTGGACATTGTGAATGTAGTTTTCCTAATGTTTTAAAACTGTATCATACCTGATAAAACAGAATACAAGGTTTATGTATTTGCCATTATTCCAAAGGAACTTTTAGTTTTGTAAGTTCAGGATGAAATATCCTAAGGAACTGGGAATCTGCAGTAGATGACCACAGGATATTATGTTACCATTTCAATTTGTACAGGTTTTGTTTTCCTTCTTGTGATAGTTGGGAGTGACTCTAAAACAAACCTTTTATTTATGTTGTGCTCAGGATTTATGAGTTAAATATGCATATCAGAAAGACGAAGAGCAACAAAAAAGTCCATGGGTACTACTAATAAACTGTAACACCAGGATTATAGGAAACATACTTGTTAGGTGCATCACTATGTGGAATATAATATTACAAGAACAAGGTTTATTGAATTGCCCTTTCTTCCTATTAAGTGGGTGATAAACTATGGATTAGTCTGGGAATGTTTTACTTCTAATTACTGAAGTAACACTGTCAAAGACAATTCAGTTACTCCCACGAATAATGACTTCCTGAATCTAGTTCATAAATAATTGACATCTACCAGCCTGAAGCTTCCCTCTCTATGTGTTAAAAATTGTCATATCAGCCAAAATAAATTGGATGATTTTGGTAAAGATCATGAAATCCTTCACAAGGCAGGATAGCGACAACTGGCACATACTTGGAATTCTGGGGAAGGCCAGGCAGGATTAAGTTTTTTGCATTTCAACACATTTCTACTTAATAAAAACAACATTCCTTTCTGATTATGGTTTTACTTTCAAATGCATTGGCTAACGTTTTCAATCTGTTAGTGCACCTTAAACTCTAGTCAATCTATTTGACAAAGGGATAAAGGCATCATATAACCACAGCAGTTAGCCTGGCTTCTCCTATCACTAAAGAGAAAACCTCCAGTTTACCAAAGCTTTCCAAGATATTAGTAAGGTCTGCCAGTTATAGATCCAGACAGATTTGGCTTCTTGAGATACAAAGAAACATGCAAGTGAAGAAGAACTAAGTGACTCACCAAATAAATGAATTTTGAATTATTTTCCTGATCTTGTTACTCATAAACAACATGAGATTAAGAGCTGAAAATTTTGTATTAGTTCCTAGTCTGCTTTGTGCACTCAGGCTCATCAATAGTATTTTCAGTTTTCTGCTTGGGTTTTACAAGTGTAGGCTAAGCATCCTTCCTTTGAGTTCTGCATATAGCCTCCTTAACTGAAGTTGAAAATCTTACCAGTGAAATAAATTAATTTAAAAAATTTAAATCCAACAGTGAGTGTATGTTTAATTTCTCTGAGTTTTATAGTCTAGGATGATTTTGCAGACAAATAAACAGCTTCCCATCACAATCAATATTTTCAATATAAGGCACCTTTGCATCTTTGGCTTAGACTTCTCACTTGAGGACTATTTGCCAAGACTTGGGAAACATAAACATATAGAATACATATATGTTGTGAATTAAATAGGTGGGAGAGGAAAGGTTATCCTTCAAGGACCAAATGTTTTGCTGAAATTCATGAGTCATTCTGCATTGAGCTAGAAGTGCTGAGCATTTACACTAAAGCACAGCAACATTCATCTTGTTTTTACCAGAGGTGATCTTGATCTTTCCTTTAGTTTATCCACATCTCTGATAAGAGAGCCAGCAGGAGTTTTACTGTGTCTAGACTAACAGCAGAGGAAACAGAAATATTACAACTGCTGCTCTGCATGTGGTAGTCAATTTGAAATACTGCATTTCAGATTTCCACATTGAGCTTTCAATTGCTATCCCCACTATATCAGACAATAAGAAAGTCAACAATGTTTTATTAGCTTTACAAAAATAAAAAAAATAAATCAATGCAGACAATTCGGGGGTACAGACATAAATGCTTTATCCACTTTTTTCCTAAAATCTGTGAAATTGATGGGCTTTGTATTTATGAAGCAGAAAAGTTTTCTTGCTTATTTCATATATACTTTAGTCTTAATGTGTTTCCTGAAGTTGTTCATTTGGGAGTCTTGCCTGTGCTTTAGAAAGTCCTCTTCATTCCACTTTTCAGTAGGACACCTGCCATGAAAATCTGTGCTTGGTAGAGCAATGTAGTTTATACGTCCTTGGAAAAAGCTTCATCCTTAAGATGTACTGTTTAGATGCCAGTTTCCTTTTTTCACTCTTCTCTTAAGGGTCACCCTTCAAGTAACTACTGTGTAGCTATACTTTACTATATGTTATTGCATCATTAATATTTTTACACTT
This sequence comes from Falco punctatus, assembly GCF_963210335.1. NCBI lineage: Eukaryota > Metazoa > Chordata > Aves > Falconiformes > Falconidae > Falco > Falco punctatus. The sequence goes on along the minus strand of NC_137586.1, from coordinate 39,165,207 downwards.
GAGACTCTGTTATGATGCGTTACAGATTAATCTTTTTCTGGGCTCCTCTGTGTGTTATCTTCCCAAGACAACCTATTTATAACTTGAAACTGACTCTTCAGGTCAAGCGGCACTGAGCAGTGTTTGGAAATAGATGAGTTACTGGTAGGGCAGCAGCAGAAAGGGTCATCAGGGATGAAAAAAGATGGCTTGAACTGATGCTTACATTTCTTCTGGTACTATTTCCTTAACAAAAACATATCCATAGCTAGTTACATGATTGCATATGTTTGGATGCTTGCATGATTGACTGTCTCGTTAGTTCCTCTATTTCTTGGTAGACCTATGAATGGCATTACTGGACCACTTGCTATATAGTAACTTGTCTCAAAGGAACATCTGATATCTCTAAGCTGTAAATGCGTGATAAAATTATAATTCCAGAAAACATTAAGTATAGGGGTGAAGTGAATAGTTTAAAATAGCAAAAGATATAACATATGGTTTAGACACGACAGCAGTCATGAGACTCCTTATAAAGAGGTCTGTGACGTGATGCAACAATTAGTTGAAAACTCATAGTATTTATTTCAAATGCTTAGTACATATTTAGAATATGTATTACAAGAACACTTATTTTGGATGATTAGCACATATTTAGAGTATATTTTATGAGAATTACTGCTATGGGGTGATTGGACTTGTTAAGGCAGAGAAGCTGGGGAAGTGGAAGATACAGGGTGTAGGACAGAGAACTGAGAGTGATCTTGGGAAAGAAAAAATGTACCTGGGGAAGCACGAGTAAATAAGAGAGAAAAAAAAAATATCACACCAATGAAAAGGAAGATTTTCTTTGCATATATTTCTTTCAGGTTTTTATTTTGGGGTTTCTTTTATTAGTTGATTGGTTGGTTGGTTGGTTGGTGGTTTTTGTGGTGATGGTATTTCTTTCCTGCAGGAGCTATTTATTTGAAGAAAAGAATTTTATAAGAAAAGTTTGCAAAGCACATTTGGTTTTGCCACAGGTGATGGTCACCAGAGAGAGAATGGAGGGAGAGAATTCTGGAATCAGAGGTCTGAGGCTAAGGTAAGAAGGAACTAGTGAGAGAAATGGAAACTGCAAACTGTGAAGGGGGTTGAGCTGTACAGGAGGCACCTTAGAGATGTATTGGAAGTAATGTTTTCTAGCTGATAGACTAGGGTTAAATAAAAGTGGTGTATTAGGAAGGATCTGCATGTGATGAATGTGCTTTCTAGCCTAGACCAAGATTTCAAATCCTATTCAGAGGAGCAAGTTTCGGTAGCAACTGTTTAAATGGTAGATGCATTTCATGCAAATCTGTGTGAAAGTCTGAGAGGCTTTCCAGGGCTTGACCTCCATGAAACAGCCAGGAGCATTAGCAAAATAAGATCTACTGCCTGTGGAATGAAGAATTTAAGGACTGCCACAGTAAGAATAACAATGAGGGGATGTCCAAATAGAAACATTCACACAGAACATGTTTTGGTTATCTGCTGTGAGGGTTTCAGTACTGCCCACCTGAGCTAGCTTGGATGAGTAAGGACATGATTAAAGAATATCTTTTAGCAGGCCATACATCCTTCATGACCATACAAAGTAGTCTAAAAAGACTCTTCCAGGCAATGTTGCAAACTTGTACTTGGGGAGGGGATAATTATTTCTTTAATGTTTAATCTGTTTTTACTCCAAATCATTCCCTATATGAAATTCATAAATGTTCACAATTGTTACATCAAAATACCACATTTTAAATACTGCTGTTTAAATTACTAAGTCAAGCAACAAAATTTGGGAAAAAAAAAACGATAAAAGAATATGGCTGCAAACTTAATTTGGCTCCCTTCTATCTATATAAACCTGCATTCTTTAATCTTATGATCCCCTGTCCATTCCTGCAGTTTTGAACCTCCCAAATATGAGGAGATTGTTAAGGTAACAGGCAATTCAGTATAGTAGCTTGGAATTGTTTCCTTATTTGGAATTTTAGGGAGAACTTCAAATATTTTTATTTCTATCTCCATCCTTCCAAGAAAGTATTTTGAAGCAGATAGACCTACGTTACTTATCTGTCTATGCACACAAAAGCGTACCTGTATATGTGAGAGGGTTTGAAAAAAATATTAATTTTGTTATTTAAATTTAATTTAGGATATTTTTAAAAAATTAAATAATCTTGATGTTATGGGCTTTGTATGTAATTGAAGTCAGGGTTTCATGGCTCTGTTGGGGGAATGGATATTGATGCCAGTATTTTTATTGGTTGCAATGAAATGTTGGGATACATTCAGTCTTGCTCTCTGTGAGAAATTTGAGGAAAACATAAAATCCTAGAATAGTTTGGGATGGAAGGGACCTTAAAGGTCATCCAGTTCCAACCCCTTTGCAATGGGCAGAGACACTTTCCACTAGAGTCAAAGCCCCATCGAGCCTGGCCTGGAACACTTCCAGGGATGGGACAGCGACATCTTCTCTTGCCAACCTGTTCCAGTGCCTCACCACCCTCAAAGTAAGGACATTATTCCTAATATTTACTCTAAATTTACCCTCTTTCAATTTAAAACCATTGTCCCATGTCCTATCACTACGACCTTGTAAAAAGTCCCTCTCCAGCTTTCCTGTAGGCCCCCTTTAGGTACTGGAAGGCCGCTATAAGGCCTCCCCAGAACCTTCCCTTCTCCAGGCTGAACAACCCCAATTCTCTCAGTCTGTCTTCATAGAAGAGGTGCTCCAGCCCCCTGATCATCTTTGTGGCCCAATGTGGACTCACCCAAAAAGTCCATGTCCCTCTTATGTTGGGTGTCCAAGAGCTGAATGCAGCACTGCAGTCTGGGTCTCGCAAGAGCAGAGTAGAGAGGTAGAATCACCTCCCTAGACCTGCTGGTCACTCTTCTTTTGATGGATCCCAGGATTTGGTTGGTTTTCTGGGCTGCAATCCCACATTGCCAGATCATGTTGAGCTTCTTGTCTACCAATACCCTCAAGTACGTCCATATTTTAAAGTAATATGGTAATTGTTGGAGGATTTTTCAAGTAAATTCTTGTATAGGCTTGTGTGTTCAGCATTAAGTGACATATTTACCTGCAGCAAATATATCTTCACAAGTAATTTTAAAGGCTTCTATGAAAATAACAGAAATGTCAATCATGAGCATGACATTGCCTCAGAGTAGACTGTATTGTTTCTGTAGTCAGTACATTTTTACATTGAAGTTTTGCTAGAGCTGGCTAGTGCAAGTTTTTTGTTATGATACCATTTCTTTTCCTGTTTGCTTTGTTTTCTCAGTCCAGTGAATAGATTTGAATAATAGGTTTCTGAGTTTGGTAACATCTAAATTTATTTTGTGAAAGAAGGACATCTTCAGATGTTCAGATCATATAAGCATCAAAGTACAGTGAAATCGCAGGATTAAGATGAAAGTATATTTTTTTTTAGTTTTCAGGATGTATAACAGGACCACCTGTGATTCCAATCAAAGTTAATTGGGGATTTGCCTTTCTCTTGAATGAGATCAGATTTCAGCTGTGAATTGTTTAGAAACGTCAGTGAAATTGCAGTACTGCATCTGTTGAGACAGTTCTCCAATACCTCCTTCTTTCAAAATGTCAGTCATATCTTTAAACAAAGCAACAACAAATAGCAAGTTGTCTTCTAAAGACCGACAGAACAATTAAAAGTATTTCTCCTGATAACAGTTTATAAAATAGAGTATCAGGATTGTTTTCTTCCACCTCAAAGCCACATAATTACAAAAGATATAATGAAATACAAATGTTTATTTTTCCTAAAGCCTCAACTATACTATGACGTTTCTAGAGATTGAGTGCATGGAAACACCATTATAAGACAGTTTTCTTCCTTTCTTCTAAACTTTCTTCTTGAAACAAAAGGTAACAGTTGAACTGAGTCTACTATTGAATTCAGCCAGAGCTATCAAATGTTAATCAAGAGGTTTAGGTTATCAGCTTGTGACCTCTTTTTTTTTTTTTATTTGATGCACTGTCTTTGAAAGGATGACATGAACTGCAGAATACACACTTGTTAATGACTATTATTTTAAGAGTGGACCATGACTGTAGAATATATTGAAATGAATTACACTACCCTTTATTGTAATTAGAATATTCTTTAGGCATTTCCTTGGTATCCTGATTAAAATTACTAGTGCAAGATATTTCAACTGTCTACATAATGTATGGTTCAAGACAGCACATCTGTAAATATTTTCACCATTTCTAGATCAAGAAAGTTTGTGACTACGAGAGTGGAGATTCAGCTGTGGGTTTTTTACTTATGGTGTTGGGGACTTAGATTCAAAATCTTCAGCACAACTAATTCTGGTAGTGTATGACTTAAAGGAGTTGATGAAGTATAAGGTAGAGATTCTTTAATAAGTTTTAAATAATAAGTTTAAATAAGTTTATGGCGTTGTGTTAGAGTTGTCAGGAAAATGTTTCTCTGATAGCCCTGATAATGAAGTTCCTTTCAACATTAATGTTTACAGTCCCTGTTTTATCATTTATGGGATAACTCACAAGAACCCCCTGGGGAAAATACTGTTAAGTTGAATAATTATTCATCATGAAGTCCCTACTAATTCTTAACACTTAGTGCTGTGGGTGCAATAAACATGGTGTATCTCCTAAGCTGATTTTAGAACCATGCATGCTAGGGTAGTGAAGAGAACATTTCATAACAGTAAGTAGGTTAACAGTAGCATTTACTCATCAGAAGGACTGTCATCATCTCAAACCATTATAAGCTGTGTAAAGGAGAGATGGAACCAGATTCAGAATTTCAAGTCTGGGGTAATTCCATTGATTTTAATGGTCCCTGGGGCCAAATAATTTCTTAGTGAGGTAGGAGAAAATGAAAAAGGTTCAAAGCATTAGAAAAGTCACCCCAACTGGAAGTATATATTAGCTGTCATTCACCTGGAGGTGATTTTGCTATAGAGACAAGCAATGGGTTTTGCATACTCACTTTCTCTTCCCTATCTTATGAAAGTTTTGGGACCAAATTTCACCTTTGCTTTGCTTCTGCTGACAACTTGCATAGATTTTGTTTTGATAAGCCCAAACATTTTACTCAGTTTTATTAGTCCAAGTCAAATCCTTAAAAATACACAGCTTCATATGTGTGTGTGCGTGTATATATATATATGTGTGTGTGTGTGTGTACATATATATCCTGCAAGAACTGTACACACAAATATCTCTGCCTCAAAACTTCTTTTTCAAGTTCCCATTCTACTACTAATTTTCTGCTATAGGGCTGAAGGACAGATTTTTATATAACTATGCCTTATTTATCTCTCTCTTTTCTCAGCAGGTGGAGTAGTTTGGTCAAAGGTTGTTACAGTTGTAATGTTTCTGTCCAAAATTACTGTTTAGCTTTTCTTCCTGTGTTGCTTTTACATACCAGGACATGCAGCATCATAGGGTATCAGTGGTACCCTAACAAAAAATACTTCAGCAGATACACTGTCTCCTCTGAAAGTCAATATAAAAGTCTTTGACCAAGGTAACTGTCTAGGGAAGGATTCTGCTATAGCCTGGACCCTAAGGAGCTTGGTTTGTTGCACCTACTATGCCAACCTAGACTAAAGAGCTTTCTCTGAAGCTCTACATCACAAGCTGGCCACTCATTCCTGCAACCTGTACGATGCCCATAGTTCACACAGGCCTCAAACACCTCTTGCAGTCCCAGAGAAAACTCTATTACCTCTCCAGCTGTTTTGCCCTCACAGGGCATGTAGTTCAACAACTCAGGATGGGAGGAGAAAACAGTTCATCTTCCCTTACCCCACTGTTTTCTGGCCCAAGTGGCCCTTGGAGAAATGAATGCTGAAACTTTCACGATGGTGATGAGTATGTAAACACTCAGAAGCCAGAGAGCCTCCAGAGAATACCTGTGTCCTTTGTTGTATGCCTTCTCTGGGCTCCACACAACTTTTCCTGCTGCCTTCCTCTTGCTCCCAGCTGGCAAGTCCAGTAAAATGCAGAATATTCTTTCAGGAGAGATAACGGAAACATAAAACGTGTCCCTCTTTAGGTTTTGATATGTCATCTTCTCGGGCCTGTTTCCTCCTGCCAGACATTTAAGTCTTGACAGTTGTGTTTGCTCAGTATTAAGAAACTCTTTGGCACCCTTATGGTACACTTTGTGTAAATTCTATTCCCTTGGTGCTGGCACTTGCTATTCACCACACAATATAGATTTGTGATGTAAGGAAAGACGTATATTTCTATTCTCATTTATCAATGGAGTTTTCAGTGTGGGATTTTTTAAAAAAATTATCTTTATTTCAATAAAAGTATTTGCTATGTATTGAAATGTCCTGTCTTCAGAAATTACTTGTTCTTTTTACTATAGAAAATACAAACTTTAAAACATCAACTTTTCCCAGACCTGCAGTTATTTTTCCAGTTTCCTCTCTTGAAATATAGCATTTCAAGCCCTCTTTTGATCTTGCTTACATATTGGTCCTAGGAAAAAAAAAAAAGCCAGCGTTCATTTGCATTTTGATGGCCTCTTTTCTAGTGGGTCTGCTTATGTTTCCCTGAAGTGGTACAAAATAGAGCAATTGTTGTTCAACTGTGGCTTTAAAGATGCAATGGCCATTTAAAAAATGTAATTTCAATGTAACAATAATTTAGATTAGTTGTTACATGATTTTTCTACAAGCAGATTTCAGACCCTCTCTCTGCCAAGTTTGGTTTTAATTTATGCCTGCTTTTGAAGTATCCATATCAAGAATTAGATTTTTGTTTATGCCTCCTTTCTTCCTGCAATGATTTGATGAATTTGTGGAAACATGTTTCATGTTGTGAATTGTTTACAAACAAATTTAAACTGATAGTGTTTGGTTATTAATAATCTTTTTGTAGTATATTTGTTGGTTAAGGAGAATAAAAGTCTTTCCACCTCTTGATTTGTTGACATAACATTTTATGAGCAGGAAATAAGCACGTCTGATATCAATTACAAAGCTGCATTATTTTTTCTTTCTTGGAGATGCCAATTGTTTTTTTGCATGTGACCATGAAGATCTTTGAGGAATAACCATATGGCAAATCTGCAACTGGAACTCATCCCACAGAAAAAGCTGTGAATGAAGATGGGTGGAAAAAAAGAAATGAGAAAGTCTGAGAACCTGAATAGTTTTTAATACTAATTACTGAGCCTTAGTCGTTGATTTCCCTATACACATTGTATTAAGAGTTATCTACTCAGGGAACTTATTCCATGGTAAACTGGGGTGCAAATTTACAGTACACTGGTTACTTTGCATTAACTCCCTGTGAGGAAACAGCATGAGGCAACTTATTCTACCTTAAAAGCACCTCGCATAAAGGTGCTCTTAGTATGGTGGAGTTAGTGGACTGTAAATTCTAACCCAAGCTTATTAACATTAAGCTGTCTGAATAGACAAGGCCTTATTTGTCTGTCATTTATTTTCCAACATCTTTGTGCTAAGGACTCATCACTGTTGGTCTTCTGCAGTCACAGTTATAAACTCCTTGGGTTCTTGTCTGTGTTTATAAAATGACTGATGTATTTGTTGACTACTGATGGTTATCCTCACCTTTCATAGTGATCTTCATATGCTATACAGTACCAACAATGGGCTTCATATGTATAGTAAATGTAAGTGGTACACTTTCAGGTCTCTTCCACTAAAACCAACAAAAAGTAGGTACCAAATAATTTTGGTGTTCTTGACCTGGAAGTTTGAGAGCTATCTGCATTACAAGCTAAGCTCAAATCATGCATCCAAACTCCTCCAAAGTTTGAGAAAGCTTTCATCGTATCCTGTCTCAAAACTTAGATCATAGAGAGCACCCATATGCTTCTAAAGAAGGGGCATGATTGTGGTGAAAGTCAGTGATTGTCTTTCTTCTATTATTTCCAAAAGAGACTTGGAGTCTCAGCAGACAGGAAGTCCATTGAGAATGATTGGGAAACTTTTATCACTGATTACCATGACTATATTTTGAGTGGGTAATGAGCTCTGTGAATGATAAGTACTTGTACAGCGAGTATAGTTTCCAGCACTGGCATTTTGAATGCCCTTGATTCTTTTCCCTCTTCAGAGTTCAACGGATTATAAATCCACCACAAAGTTTGTAGTACACAGAAGTAAAGAATAAGAAGCTAGAGATGGTCTAGAAATTACTTTAGTGTGGATGTTTTTGATAAAGAACTAAGAAAAAGGGAAAATCAAACCTTCTTCCCTTTTCCCTCAAAGGAATAGAAAAAGTTTTTTCCAAAAAAGAACTGTTTTTATTTTTGTCAGAAATCCCATGTTCAGTAAAAACAGTTTGGATGAGTGGAAGAAAATAGAATGAGGTGGTGTTTCATGTTGGGAACTGTATTTAATGGATATTAATGTTTCACAGGATATAATAGAACAAAGAGTTTCCTTGCTCAAAGTTTGTAATTTTTATCTTGTGGTGTAAAGGTAAATGTAATTTGTCAAAATCTATTGAAATATTAATTGATTAACAAGTATATTCTTGCTGTCCTTCTGATTAACTGTTCTATAAAGCTTCCTACATAAAATAGGAAGTGTTAAAAAAAAAATAAAATCATCTATTCCAGGCCACTGCATTGAAATCCAGGAATGACACATGCTTCAAGCCAGCACGGATCCTGACTCATTGTTTGTACCTGAAAAGAATCATATAGGCTTTGTGTCTTAGTGATATCCTAAGGAGATAACTAATAAGAAATAACATATATTGGTAACCTGCCTAGAACCACTTTAGTTTTCAAAGAATGCTCTGGGTTTGACAGCTCCAGGAAAGGGCAGAAACAGAGAAAGAGTGTAATATAAGCCTGAATGCTGCTTTGCTGGCTTTTTCTTTTTTTTTCCTTCTCAGTATCTGTTATAAGTAAAAATGCATTACCATACATCTTTTAAACCCAGACCAGACATTTGAACTGTCATTTTCACCTCTGATTTCCATCAAGGTTCACAAATCTTTTTATAGGCACTCAGTAATGTATCCTGTATATCAGGATCCAATAAAAAAAAAAAAAAAAAAAAAAAAAGGCAGCGCTCAGTGCTTCTGTTCTGTGGTGGTGAGAGGCAACGTGCTGGACTCTTTGTAGTCCACAACTAGGGAGTTCAAAAGCACTAACAAAAGACTTCTATGCAGCCAGTACTTTTTTTCTGTTACTTTTATTCTGAGCAAAATGTATTCAGTTAACAAAGAATGGGAAATAGTGGTTTTAAAACAATTTTCATGCCAGAAACTGGATTTTTGGTGGTATAATGAACTGATGTCCTGTAAAAGGTTGAAAATAATTAGATCAGTGAAAGCATTTGATAGTCAGGAGGAATGTAACTGATCTGTATTTATACATGCTTTTTCTCTAATAGGACTGCCCAGTTACTTTAATATAATCAGTAGGAAAAGTCAGCCACATGATGAAAACTGGTTCCAATTCTATCCATGTGTATGCCATGAAAATGGAGAATTACGGTTTAGATGGGTCATTAGAAAACTGCAGTGAAACCATCCATTGAATGAAAAAGGGCATGAAAATGCTCAAGTTCTTAATTTAGTCTTTGCACAAAAGCTTCCTAGGAGACATTTGAAGACTGACTTCAGAACTAGCAGATCTCCTGATGATTTATTCTCCAATTTAAGTCTAAGTCCAGGTGGTAAGTGAAAGATAATAGCAGTAGAGAAATAACAATAACAAATAAAAAGCACCTGCGTGTGAAATACATACAGCAATCCTTATTGAAGGATTATTGAATCTTTATATGAAATACATACAGCAGTCCATAAAGGCTCTAAACTGTGTTGTCCTTGTCAGAACAGGCATATGGAGTTATGGAAATTTTCTGCACTCTGTTCTTACCTGGGTCACTTTTTGATGAAGGGAAGTGCTCATTTCCACAGATTTTCATCTAAAAGCCTTAAAACGCTGGGCCTTTGCTTCTCTATGCTTTCTCTTGTGTTGCAAAATGCCTGGTAGAAATAGTCAAAACCAACTTGAAAACTGGGGTCTTTGCACTATCACCCTCAAGAGCTAACTGTATCTTTTTACTGCCTGGTTAGGAACATGCTAGAGTCCTTTAGAGGATCATCCTTGTGCTAAAACATGGAATAAATCTTATTACTGGAAGCTCTAGTCTGCAGTCTCAAAGGATTTGTCAATCACTGTTTCTAGAAAAAATGTAGATTAGAAATTAGTTGAAAGGGCAATGTTGAAAGGAGAAAAGGTAAATTAGGCTGAAATAATAATGGTTTAACTTGGTTATTCTTTGTTATTACTAACGGATATTGTAATCTTAGAAGGTTGTGTATATTGGTTGCAGAACCAGTTAATATATCAATATTGAAATTAATGAATGTGTTTGCTCTTCTCAGATGGTTTTCATCCACTACTGACTGGCTTGTGGAGATCTGTCACTGGAGAATGCAACTCATGAGTATTCAGTTGTAAAATCACAACCAGTAGAGGACAGTGTTTTCAAAAATATCAGAAGTACAACTGACCACAGATTGCTGACCAGCTGATGATACTCTTCTAGATGATATTGCTTTCAGGTTGCTGATAATACTCTCCTAGATGATATTACTTTCAGGTCAACATTTCTGAAAATGGCAAAAGTTTCCAGGAAGCCCATTGGTCACAGCACAGATAAGCACTGTTGGCAAAATGTAGTCTTTTGGGAAGTCTGTGAAGTCTGCCTTGCTAAAATATTTCCTCTTCTCACATTATAGGCAAACAAAAATATGTAAAGGAAGTGATGCAGTTACTGATAAAAATGTTTCAGTTAGAGCTGTGTACTCAATCTACTTTTTGCATTGTGGTGTTAACCCTTGCTTCGGAGCATTCCTTGGAAAGTCATAATGTGAACTTTTAAAAACAGTATTTTTCTCCATTGTGCATACTTTTTTATGGTTTTTACCCACTTTAGAAGATAATGAGTACATAAAAGTGTGGGTGGGTGGGTGTTCAGAAGAATCAGAGCTCACGCTTTAAAAAAAAAAGAAAAAAGTGTGGGCATTGCACAGTAGAAACAAATTATGAAAAGTGAAAAATGAAAAGAAGTGAAATGGAGATAAAGATCTGTTGTACTTTTTAGTAGGTAAATTACAACAAGCAGATTAGAATTAAAGTTCACATGAAGAATCAAAAATGTAACTGTTATAAACATCTCTTTTGTTAAAAGCAAAATTAAATTGAACAGAAAATATAGCAACATGCAATTAAAATATCTACAGAAGGAATTCTACTACATTAACCATGTCTAGTAACAATAAGCTTTAAGTTGTATCCCAGACTTCCACAGGAAAGAAAAGAAATGATCTCTAGGAAGTTGCCAAAAACTTCTTGTGATTTGATGTTATCAGTTCATCAGAGCACAAAAGAAAACATTTGAACTACATCATCCTCATGAAATTTGTTTGGACTTTTATTTTGTAAAATTATTGTTATTAATTTATTACATTAGGTGGAAAATTGAGTCGAAAGGACATGGGGTGATCACCTCTAATGCTTTTCACTGTTTGGAGACATGAGAATAAGTTGCAGAAAAAGCTCTTCCTTCACTATTTGAGAGTTAAATAGAGACTCATGTTTGTGGAAACAAGACAACAGTTGCTACCTGTAGACTATTTTATTCCTTAAATTAATGCTGACAACTTTAGACATGTAAATTCAGGATGTTTATAATTCATTTCTTACAAGCATTAGAGGAATGACATATTGTTCCCTTAATTCAGTCCATCCATTACAACCAAGCTGAAGCAGTTAGAGCTGTCTTTTCAATCACAAGGTGCAGGAGCTAAAAATTACTCTAGTTTGTATGAACCTTGAAAGGAAACTCAGTTCATTTTGACAAGTTGTCAAAAGGCCCCATTTTGTTTTCAAGCATTGCAGTGGAGAGATGCAAGCTTCATTAGGAAATAGAACTGGTCCTCCACTAATTTTAGAAGCAGTTCTGAAACTGAAACCACAAGTTGCATGCAATGTAACACTATTGCCATCACAAGAGCAATGTAAATCTTTATTTCCTTAAGAACAAGATGAAGTAAAGAGACGATTGGCCGTAAGAGATGAAACACTTGCGAATGCTGCATGTTAACTCTAGACAATAGTATCTTTCTTAACAAGAGCCTCAACTGATTTTATTTTTCTTCCTACTTGTGTTTCTGATTTATATTTCACATTTATTATGCAGGTACAAGAAACATAACTCTTGCTCATCTCAGATGCAGGTTTGATTTTAGAAGTGTAGTATATAGCAATTAAGTAACAAGACAAACTCTTTCCTGTGACCTGAAGAAATCTATCTTCCCCAACAAGTTTTTTGTTGTTGTTCTCTTCAGATTTTAGAAACAAGACTGAATTACATAGAAAATTACTGAATTCATGATAAATAAGTTGCAAGACGGTTTGTAATGAGAGTTAACTATATTGTTTTTCTAAATAGGTTAAGAATTTTTCCCTTTTCAAATGTATTCTGAAGCACATACTTTTGCTATCTGCATCTAACCCTAGTGACTGAGTTTTATAATAAAATCAGAAAAATATAGGGCGCTGGAAAATTTTGTGTCCAAACCATCTAATTTTCTTTTGTCATAATTGGAAACTGAAAATACTGAACATGTAGGTATCTCATGTGTAACTCCTTGCCACCATATAGAGAGCTGGGAAGCACTAGTACTTATTACTGCAGCCCTGATTTATGACATCTGGCACTTCCACAAGTAGCCCCATGGATTTAAGGGGGATTACTTCCATGAGCAAATGCTGCATAAAGTGCAAGATGCCTACAGAAATTAGAAATAAGCCTCCCTAGTACATAATTGTTCCCCAAAAATCTTTACTATAAAAATTTAAAGATATTTTTTTGCATTGTTAATGCTTAAGGACCTTCCCTATTTTATAATCTTTTTGTCCTCCAGAAGAAAGTGTTTCTGATATTCACATTCCTATTTCATTGATTGTGTAGTATACCATAATAATCATATATAAGTAAACCACAGATCTACACTCATATTTGATTAATTGCATGATAGTAACTTTTTTATTCATCACATATTCTTACTGTGGCTAGACAAAAATCACTATGGTTGTAGCCTTAGAAGATAGAACTGCACAACATTTCACAGTTCATCATTTCATATGATTTGGGTAATGTTACATAAAATTTGCATTGGCATTCTGCACAGCAAGCTAACAATTATTAACAATATATTTTTCCCTATCCTGTTTGTGCAAGTCTGTTATTCATAGAGGGTTACAACTGAGTTAATTTTCAGAAAGAGTGGTTTGAAAGAGGTCTTGAGCTGGTCTGTTCATGAACACAGCCTTTTCTCTTATTTCTAATTAGTGTGAAATGGTTCCAAACAGGAGTCAGCACTGCAGAAGTCTGTGCTGCACAAAGCCAGCCTTGTTAACGGACAGAGGGAACAGTTTGTTTTGCTGAATAAACAACTTTGTCATAGTGCTTTTCAAAAAGAATACAACCCAGTTTACCAGCTGCCCTCTGAATGCTGAATGCTGTTGATGTGCATCTGGATGTCTTTCTTGGGGATTAGAAATCTTTATTCCCATTTTGCATCCCAGGTCCTGCTTAGTGAGAGATTCAAAAGAGAACTAGATATAAAAGCACTTAAAAAAATTAAAAATTAGCTGGTATATCTCTTTTTGTTCACAGAATTGAACTGAAATTCCAAAATTGCTTATTTTTTCTTAAATTATCTGTTATACCTTGCATAGTCAGGAAGTACTGCATGCCGGCATATACTGATTGTTAAGAGCTGAGGCAAATACATTAGCAGAGGTCTTGCTGTAGGTTTGGCACAATGAAATGTTCTGTCTTAGGATAGGTAGTGGAGATGCTCTTTTGGAGCTTCTACAGTAAAGCAGGCTCTACAAGTTTTAATTTTCCAAGAATACCAGACCTGATTAGCTATTTTACTGAAATTACTATTAATGTTACATACAGGAACGGATATTTTCAGTGGACAAGGAAAAAAACCTAACATTATGCATACAGCTGCCTTTGGTATTGACATCAACAGTGTCATTAAAAGGTAAGATAGGCCACTCTTGTACACCATTTCTTGTTTGTATGGTTTCTTTTCTTCAAAATTTGTAGGGGCAGTAGCCTCAGACTACATTGCATATTTTTAGTTACCTAACCTTTGTTGTTAGTCTATAATCATTTAGTATGAGGACTAGCTTGAAAGCGTAACTTAATGGTAGCTAAGCATCTGAGCACTTTATTGATAACCTCTCATCAAAAAAAGCTCTGACTCAGGAAAAGAAGCAAAAAAGCAAGGGTTATGTGAATGTGAACACAATAGTAAGGATTTTTGTGCACTCACTAGACTTTCAATTATATTTCCCGTGTAATTAACAGGAAGTTTCCTGTTCTGTAAATGGAAGTAGAAACTGACCCTTTAAAAATTAAAATTACTCTGTATGCAGTCCTGAGGCTCAGAGGGGTAGCTGATAGGAAGAAAAATAAGGGGAAGCTTATGCTACAAAAGCATGGTATCTCATGGGCACATCAGTTCAAGAAGTATTTCTCACAGCAGCAGAACAAAAGGATAGAAATGTGTCCAACCTGATCTCTTCTCCCAGGCAACATCAGTGCCATCTTGTACCTTGCCAAGCCTTTTAAGTGTACATTACTTACTCTACGTGCATGTTAATTCTAACAGTGAAGAAAACTCATGAGCCTGAAAGAATTTATGTAGCCTCCACTAAGTGGAAATTTTAGGAGATCATGAGATGTTCTGACTGTAAAACCTGTGGAAGTGATGGAACGGGACAAGGTGTTGCATGAAAGAAAAAAAGTTCTTCAGTGCTCCTTCACTGAGATTAAACAGAAGTGAAAGGATCTTTTCTCCATCTGTAAACACTGTTTTCCTTCCTCAAAGTTGTGTTCTCAGCATACAGAGATTAAAAATTCTGAGACTGCCAAGTATTATAATAAAATGGGGAGACAGAGTTTATCATACTGTTCAAAGGTGACTTGATTTGGTCTGGGTGACAATGTGTACCATCAACTTTTAACTTTGGCATAGTATCAATTCTCTCCCTGCCTTCCCCTTCCCCCCCTCTCCTTTTTTTCTTCATATTTATGAGTAATTATGGTTAGTTCTGTGTATTTTTTTTTCTTCCTTTCTTTTGTTTTGACTTGCTATCTGCTGTCTGCCTCCCCACAGTCTGAGCATCACCTACCAACACATCAGCAAAGAAGGACATAGATTCAGAGTTCTTCAATAAAAGTGAACATTGGAGCTATGATACAAGCATGTAACACATACTTCGATGGAGACCTTTGGAAAGGAAATGTTAGTTTTCTCAGTTCTCTATTTTTCCCAGTTTTTGTAACTTGAGCTTTACTTTCTAATATGACATTAGAATTCTGTTCATAATAATTTATTTTTTTCTAGCCACTTTTCAAAAGAGCGTTATGAGCTGTTAGACCATGTAAGCATATAAGGAAGCTGAAATTAGGATTTATACATAACATAGCAGTGTTGTTGATTCAAAAGAATGAATATACCAGCTTCCTCCCTTCCCCCCACTCCTCCCCTTAGCATTAGGTAGTATGCCTGGGGCTTATGACTTCAAAGTCTTGATAATATAAAGTGTGTGATTTGTTTACTTTATAGCATTAAAAGGTTGAAAGTCAAGCACTAGATATCTTTAGCTCTGTTACAGTGGAAGAGACAGACATGAAAGAGATACATGAGAAAGTCTCTCTACTGAATGCCCCTCCTTTTACTATATGATTCCCTTACCTGTAGTTAGCCTAATTAAACTGAATAGGGGACTGTTCTTAATTGGCTCCCTGCTCTATTAAGTAATGCAGATTACACAATTTAAGAAATTTGCATTTCTTGGAATCTAATCCATTCTCTCAATGTCAGGCTTGGACTTCTTTTTCTTCCCCCCCCCCCCCCCCCAATCCCCCCCCCCCCCCCCATCGCCCCCCCCCCCCCTTGTCTTTAAATGTTTGCAAGAGAGGCCAGGGCCTCTGAAAGACATCAGACAGACAGATTGAAAAATGCACATTTTCTAGTAATTTCTTTCATGATTTATTTTTTTCCCACTCCGTGAAAAGTGTGTTACCAGAGGAATCAAGAATGCAAACGTCCCTGGATTTCTCCACAACTGAATTTACAGGCCAGATCTGAAGTCAACATATGGAGATTAAAGTCTTTGTTTTAACCATTCTGGCTTTGAGACACAAAGAGCTTCAGCCAACCGGAATATTGAATTTTGAGGAGTTCTGTGCCCTGCAGTACAAACTGATTGCAGGTTGCACTATGAACTGATATCTTTCTTTACTGTTAGACCTTCAGAGAATTCTGGGCACTATTACTGCTTTCCAACCAACTTTTGTAGTTAGCAATGATCACAGAATTTTAAAACAGAAATTACTCATCTGCATAAGGGCACTTACTCCAACAGCTACTGGTGTAGCAATGCTTCCCAGCTCATGAAACATTTTCCAGGATCATTGTCAGTCTGTCTGTTCATCCAGTTTTCCCCATTTCTCTATACGTGTAGGAAAATTTGTGTTACTTCCACTGAATAATTCTGGGAGAAATCAGAGGTTCTCATTGTAAGGTTGGGATAGGTCATTTCTCTAGTCAGACTTTGGGTCTGCATTCAGATTTAATACTTTCAGGAAGACTTTATCAGCATACATTACTAATTCCAAAGGCATCTTCTGGAACACCTAGCTGGAGACATTTTGATGCCCTATGCGTGCTTTTGAATGAATTTCCTCTTCGCAGCACCCTGCACCAAAAGATTACAATTTTCTGTCCTCCTTCACTCTTAAGGACATTATTTTCCTTCTTCCATGTACTTGCTTCTTAATTGTACTCCAGTCTTTCACTAATGGTATTGTTGTTATTTACTATTTCTTTTTAAGGTTCAGGAATTACCCCACTGTTACTACCCCTAAGGCTAAGGGAAAGCAAGCAAAAGGATGATAATGATAAGGTTTACTTCCACAGAAACCTCAGAAGTCCTCAGGATATGCTAGAATCTTAGAATCATAGAATGGTTAGTGTTGGAAAGGACATTAAAATCATCAAGTTCCACCCCCGCTGCCATGGGCAGGGACACATTCCACTAGTCCAGGTTACTCAAAGCCCCATCCAACCTGGCCTTCAACACTGCCAGGGATGTGGCATCCACAGCTTCTCTGGAAAACCTGCTCCAATGCCTCACCACCCTCACAGTATTCTTCCTAATATCTGATCTAAATCGACCCTCTTTCATCTTGAAGCCATTACTGATATGGAGGAGGAAGAAATATCTAGAAGAGATGGGAGCAAATGTTGCTGGAAGAGAGAAATGGTGAAACTGGTCTTTCAGGGAAAGGAAGAGATCAAGAAGAAACCAAGACTCCTATGATAAAGAAAGAAAAAAAAGAAAAAAAGAGAGAGAAAGAAGTAACATAGGGAGGACAAGAGACGCATTGGAAAAGCTGGCTGGAAAAGGTGGCTTCACATAAAAAGAAAAAAATATTTTCAAAGCTGTAATGCATACTACTGCTTAACACTGTCCTTGGTAATCTGCTGACTAACTGGGGGTTCATATTCATTCTTATTTTTTGTATATTGTGTTCTTGCATATGAACATGCAGAATTTTAATTAGATTGCTAACACAATCTGTTTCCAGTGTTTCAGAAATAAGGACCACAAAATGCTACAAACCCAAACCATTTCCTATATGCACTGTCTTCCTTTTAGAACTGAGATACTTTCAGAATCATCTACATATATAGGGCCTTAAAATGAAGAAACTTGTGAAAGACTGTATTTCTTGTCTTTGCCCTGGTTAGCAATTTGAGGTTTTGCCATTATCTGAATGAGGAAATGTCTTTGAAAAAAACTCCAGTGATTAGGATTAGTTTCCAAGTTTCTTCACTGAGTTAACAAACTTTGAAGAAACCTCTGAAAGAAGAGCTTTTCGATTTGATAACATCATTACTGTACAATGGTTTTTATTTCGTCTACCATTACTGAATTCCTAATGATATAACTCTGAATAGGTAGAGTATCTTAAATCTTCTTTCAATGGGAGGTGAGTAACAAAACACAGATCTTCGTGCAGCTTTAAGAAGAAAAGTACTGTGATTGGCAAAAGGAAGACATTTGTTTTTGTTACAGTCAAAAAGATTCTTTTCTGCTAATAAAATTGCCTATTAAATCTACACTTGTATTGTATTATTACAAAAATTGTGTAGAGTCAATTCAGTAACATTGCTTTCACAAAAGAGCTTGTCAGTATTGAAACTGCTAAAAAGCTCATCTGATTTGTCTCTTATGCCAGACATGTAATGCACCCTTGTGTTAAAGAATGGTTTAATAATGCTCACATTTAAATAGCTTTTCAGGTATTATTAATAAATTTAAAATATTCTGTATCTTCACTGAATGTGTGTGGAACAAAAGGCGTTTCTGGGCAGAGGAAAGATTATTAACTAACAGAGAATCTATTTCCAAACGTGTTGTGTATATGTTTAATTAGTCAATGAAATTTGCAAATACTGTGTGTAGTTTTTAATGAACTACTAATATTTTTTACTAAATCACCTGTTCCTTTTTTTAGTCACCCTGGATATCATTATCCTTCTAATATTCAGGTCAACTTTGGTGCCATCTTTGTCTCTCCTGTCCTTCATCTCTCAAATCCTATCAATCCTCTTCAGAAAATAAACAAACCTAATCCCTTCCTCTCAACAATGAGTGGGAAAACATTCCTCTGCACTTCTGTAGACACTCTTTCTTAATTTATGTAAACTTCCTCTGTTTCTCTAACCCAGTCTTATCAATCTGCCAGCTCCTTGGTACAGTACTTACAAAAGGCTGCTATTTTGGGTAATAACTTATACAATTCTTTGATATTTTTTCCCTCAGTTAGAGTTACTCCAGATCATGCAACCATATATATAAATGCAAAGATAGTTTTAGAAGAAAGATATTTATACTGATATTAATTAAAGATCTGTGAAATAGTACTTGCAAAAATTATAAGTAAATACTTGCAAATTCAGAGTTTAGAATGATTCGTATTCACTTTTTCTATGCTGACTCTTCCTGATGGGACTCAGAATGGTAAATCTGAAGGAATCAATTGCATGCTTATTTCTCTTTAAGGGGGGCATTATGCTGTGTTCATTGCTTAGCTGCTACTATGATGTCTTCAAATTAGAAGTAATGTAGATTGAAAATATTTGTTGCATGGCATATTTATGGGAAAGCTTTTCCCCATTATTACCCTGCTTCTTGTATGATGCTGTTATTCACAGCCACTGAATGAAGCAGTAAAAGGATGTATTGGAAAGGTATGGAGATTATAGAAGGGAGGTAAAAAGATTTACCATTCAAACAGGTGCAGGACTGAAATAAATGCAGAGTTAAAAATCAGACTCCCAGGGGGCTGCCAAAAAAATATGTGCTGAATAACTGAATTTGTGGCCCCTGTGCCATGATTTACACCTATACATTGTCCAATGAACTCAAATAGCTTATTAAACAAATTATTACAACCACAACACAGTGAAATGCTTTTTGAGTTTTCACTGTTTTTAAATGATAGAAATTCTACAGTATTCATTGCTGAAAAATGAGTGAGATTCATATTTATTGAAACTAACTTGGCTACAAGTAATCTGGAATGTAAAGAAGAGCCTGATCCTGTTCTGAAACTTTCTCAGTTTGTTAGCTTTTTAAGAAATGAAAGAGGATTTCTCATTGGCTTTGTTTGTTCACTTTTTTTCACTGTTTTTCCATAACTATTTAATTTCAGAATGGAGTAGATTCCTTTGGTCAAAGGAAAGCACAGAAAGATGAAGGCCAAGTGTCCATAGGATCAAGCAGAAAAGTCTGTGTCCCCTTTCTGCTATTCTGTAGGAGCCTCTGAGCAGAAAGAACATCTCATCCAGCCACACTTATTAGTGGCCTTATGTATGTAAGCCACGCCTGGGAGCACCACCAATTTTCATGGGGTCACTGATGATTTATGCTGCACAGGAAATAAGGAAAAAACAATTTCCAAACTTTCCAGTGTCCTTTATATCTAGCCTGTAGTATTTTGTCTCCTTCTCATGGTAAAGACAAACAATATGTATTTCTGGAAGCTTTCAGCGTTTTCCCTTTTCTTACTGTTCACAATCCTTATTATTTACTGAATGTGTTAATGGAAATGGGAATGTTTAGAAGCAGACATTAGATTTTTCTGTTTATCCAAAGGCCATAAAAGGTTAAGGGGATGTTATTTATTCCTGTGGGACTCTACAGATACGGAACATGGTAAGATGACAAGAAATCCCTGTTTGATTTTCCTGATTCATGTCTTTCACAGACACTGTACCTCATTACAGAATTTGTACATATGATCCATCTTTATATTTTGAGTTCTTCCTAAAGATATTAACTCCAACACCACCAGTTTGATCTTTATCTTCAGATATGATCCTTGCATGTGTATCTCTTCCTTGTGCTAGACATGACTACCTCTAGAAGAACAGCATATCAATCCCCAACCAATTAGAGATCTCTCCCCTTACTACTCTTCACTGTCTTTTTAATTTGTCCTGGAATAACATGTCATTCTCTTCCCTCCTGAAGTTACTTCCTTGCTTTCTTGCCCTAGTCACAGCACCTATTCCACTGATACAACCAGGAAGGGCCAGCCACCCACTAACTTTCTTTCTGGATATTATCTTTCTGGATTATGAGAAACATAATGCCCATCCTCAGGCATTTTGCTTATTTGCTTTAGTTGAGGTCTTTTGCTCCCACTTAGATGAATAGTCTAAGTGGGACTAATAGACCTCTAGTCTATCTTCACCCATAACTGTTCAATTGCTTTTGACAAATTTGATCATATATTTCTTTGTGAAATTATGCCCTTTGGGGCTTTTACCAGTACATCCATCCATTTCTCCTTTTTCTCAGATATTTCCTGTGGAGAAAACTTGTCTCCCCTTACTCTCTCCCAATGACTTTGGTTCTGTACCGTGTTTCCTTTATATCTACCTTTTGCATGGTCTTGTCTCCTTAATACCTCAAACTGTTGTCTCTGTGATGTTAATGCAACAATACAAACAGTGAAGGCAATGAAGTAAAAGGGAAGAAAATCTCCAAGAAATGCTCACAGCTCATTACGTGCAGATCTTGTCCTAAAAAACCCAACCAAACCTCATGAAAACATAACAGTTTGGAAAAGCAAAATTTCAAAATAATTTTAATCAAGATTTGTTAAAAGTAATTTTAATGTCACATTCCCTTCTGCCATTTTTTTCTTAATTCAGAAAGTTCTGGGGGAATAGTGAAAAATCATACTTTTAAAAGGATAGTATAAGGCTAATTAATGAATATTATCATACTTCACAGCAAAAAGGTAGGGAAAGAAAGAGTCTAAAAACAGCATTTTGAATTGTTAGGAAGATTTTGCTTTAAGGAAAGTTTGGAAGTGTTAATGTTTCTGTCTGAAATCTCCCTGTTTATAGAAACAATATTATTGAGAAACCAAAATGGAAAAAGACATTACAAAATTGAAATAATCCAGTTAAGTATGATTATCCTTTTGTCACTTGGCTTGCTGTGTGTCCTGATATGATTTTGATAAGTAGTATGTTTTGATTACTCTTGCAGTATGCAAAATGCAAATCATCACTGGATGAAAGTCTCAGGTGATATCAGAACAAAACATCTGAGAGCAATGGGACTTTCAGATGCTCAGCACTTTTACAAATTGGGCAGGTGCCCTAGGCTTCTAATTTTGAAATCTCGTCTACAAAAAGAACACTCAATTTTCTAATTTTTATGTTCAAAACCAAGAAGCAGACAGGCAGCAAAAGGAACTTAATGTTCCTTGTGACAGTCCTTTCTAGCTAATTTTTTCTCTACCATGTGTAAATAGCCTGTTTTTCTTTACTGTTTACTATTATCTTTCATATCAAAATGTGCATTACTGGAGAACAGCTAAGCAGACAAGCAGACAATTACTGGAAGAAAACATATTTCTTTCTACATATATAGTAGTGAAATAGCTTATTTAACTTGCAGTAATGAACTATTGTGTAGTACGAACAGTGATATCTTTTTACAGTGATTGAAATGTCATCATTTATACATTCTTTAAGGAAATACTTCTAATAACAATAACAGCCTTTCAGCAGATATCTGAAGAATTTAGCTTAGAATAAGGAAATACAAAAACAACAAAAGAGGTTTCTAAATATTTTAAGAGAAGACTTTTAACAAGCTATCCTTCTTCCTCTGGAAGGTTAGTGTTTTTTTGTTTTGTTTTGTTTTTTTTTAAGGTAAGGGACAGCAGGATTTTCTTTACATTTGTTGACCTGATTCTGTTCCTGTTATTTAAACATGTAACAATAAAACTTCTATATTTCCTCATGAGACACTACAAAGCTGTACCCTACCATGTTCGCCAATGAAATACGGTTAGGTAAATTCAAAAACATACTGTTTGTGTGTCTTTTCTCACACACATTTTTCCAAGACTGCTAAGGAGCAACCAAATCTCAGTTTATTAATTTATGCTGTGTATGAAACTGTTGCTAAATGGGAAAGCAAGTTTTTATACTGTAACATAAGAAGACAGGAAATTGTAGCCTTTTGTTAAGTCTTTATTCCATAATTGGCAAAACAAAAAGCACTGTTTGATAACCTGGCTCCTTATTTGTCTGAGCTATCCGGAAAATGAATGCACTAGTAATGAAGCATAATCTGACAGATGATGGCAAGAGATAGGACTAGGGAAGCTGATTCTTAACATTAAACCCCTGTACAATCCTGCCTCAATAACAGAGTAATTAATCAACTGGGCCTAACATATAATCTGATTAAACCCTTTGCTAAAATGGTATAAAACAAACCCCAAAACTGAGTCTGAGTGGGAAGAGAATGATGTAGAAAATCTAAGCATTTCAGGAGCTGTCTTCCAAATCTTGCATCTGGAAACTGAATAATATTATAATAATTTCTTTAACAGTCACGGACATTAGAACTTCTCATAGTTTTCAGAAGGTTTGCCTTAAATTTGCAGAGGAACAGAAATGAGAGCTAGTATTCTGAGATCGGTGTTTGTTTCCAGTGGTCAAATAATTGCAGCCTAGATAAAGGATGTCTGAATTTTGAATGTTGTTGTTGGAGCTGTGTAATGACAAGAGTACAATTCAAAAAAGTATATTTTCGAATAGCTTGATATTGTTTCCTGAAATCACATTGCATCCCATATTAGAGCACAGAGACATATTTTATTCTTCCGTCTTAGCACTGTTACAGGTGCTGTGTCAAACTGCTGAGTACAGCAAAATGTGTGGACCTACATAATATGAACCTCATGACAAAATGACTTGGGATTAGCAATTTCCATTACTGCTTAGCACTGAAAAACCTCAGCTACCACTGCCCAAGGTATAATTCCACTTCATAATGTTGACAGGTAATGCATAAATTAACCGGTAACTCACAGCAGGGCATGTGCTATTGTCTAATGTAAGATGAATACTAGTCTGTTGCAATTTGGGTTCACACGTAAGTCCAGGTACTTAGCTGAAAAATCTGGATCTCTTTATTCTGCAAACCTATCACAGATTCTTTCTTTCTTTTTTTTTTTTTTTAAATAAAGTTTTCTTCTTCTATTTCTAACAAAGGAATGCAAAAATTAAGAAGTGATGAAGAAGGAAGAAAAATCAATTGAAATTTTATGTACTTCCAAACTTCGGCCTCTTGTAGAGCTCTCATAAAGTCTTGGAGAGTTCTCATTACTCACACCCTGTTTCAGACATTTCTGTTAGCAGACAGCTACTTGAAGTAAATCATGGGAGCCAAGTTCTGGTCCTACATCCAGGCAATCTCATTAAAACCAAAGGAGTTATAATTCACAAAGACCTTGATAACAGTTACACTCTCACATTGAGCAGGTGCTACCTACGTGTCCCTGGATATTGTGTGCTCCTAGGCTTCTGATCAGTTTAACCTTGAAGTTTAGTGGTCCTAAACTCAGTGTAAATATTAGTTTTAGCACCATGAATTTGTACTTGTGCTATAGTACAGGTTGAATCTCATTCCACTTAGATCCAAGCTGAGGAGACAAAAGAAAAGGTGTGAGGGGGAGGTTAGGGGGTAGTGGACGGGGTGGAGAGGATGCCTGGCAGGGAAAAGTGGCACTGCACATAATGCAAAGGAGCCTCAGAAGAAAGCTACGAAGGGAAAATTGTCCCTTTTGATTTCATTTAGGCCTCCTGTTTTTCTGGGGACATTCTACTGGGGACAAGCAGAATATCAGCATAGTAAGTGCTTCAGCTTAAGTTGCAAGAAATGGCAGTGTTGGAGCCCATATTTTGATTGTCAGTGTGGCTATAAATTCTTGTTACCTCTTCTTAACTTCCACTAATGCAGATTTGCCAACAATCTGAGCACAAATCTATGATTCCCTTTATTGCTCCATCTCCTGTTCAGTAGTGACACTTTTGCAAATCGTGATGATTCTTTCCTTCAGCTTTGAACTTGCCCAATTTAAATCCAGGAACATCTGTAGAATAACAGTGCTTTTAAGGATTTTTAACAAAGTAACAGTATAAACAGCAAAATTCATCACTGGCAGTGATGAACTGTAATCGACACTAAAATCAATGTGATTTTTATTTATCACAGTAACACAGGGGCAGTGTCCACAGTCATAATACCTCTTTTTCTTTTCTGAATTCCCTTTTCCTTGCTAAACTGGAGCCATTGTCAAGGCCAGTCTATTGATAACTATGTTGGGCTGATCTTCAATAGGTTGGTAAAGTGCACTTTAAAAGCACTCTAAATGTACATTGCATTGAAATGCTTTGCAAAGCAACCACTTATACAGAAGAATCTAACCCATGGAGAAGACATTCAAATGAGTAGTTCATCTTGGATATATGCCATACACCGATCAAATAAAAGTGGTGCTTGAAAATTAGTATTACAGGGTTTATTTCTGGTGATCAGCAAGAAGATCATTCAACAACAAACATAGACAAGCAATCAATTTAACATACCCAGGAGTACAACACTTTTTAAAGTTAAAATAGATGTGATATAAAATGTTTCCTATGTTTTCAATTACATTATGCTAATGTTCCTAGCCATAGCTAACTTTTATAAAATATTTAATACACAAAGCATACAATTACCTGCAAAAAGCTACACTGTGTCCCAATCTCACTTTTCTTTCCAGATTCTGATATCACAACTGATAGTGCACAAATATTTACAAAACCGATGATTAGAAGATAGTGTTTTTGGGTGCTGGACTTCACTTGCTAATCTCTCTCTCCTATTTTCCCAACTGAGTGAAACGAAAAGATTAGTTTACTCAGTAGGAGATCCTATGCCCTGTTTTTGAGGTCTTTCAGTCTTTAGCACAGGAAAAAACCCTAACTGAAGCATTTGATACCAGCATAACTAGACAGAAATGTAAGTGGCTTAGACAGAGATCATTATGCATACTTTTCTAAATGGTCTGTTGTTACAAAGTACCTAGGCAAAGTTTCCAATGGTATCAGTAAGACTTTTAGGTAGACGAGAACATAAAATACTCCTCAGGGTTTCAATATAGCTGATTCAGTGCTCCTGCCTTCTCAATGACTGGAAAGGTTTGGAGACAATTCTTTGAACGGTTCTGCATGCAGTTGTTATACAGTGTCCAAAAAGCAAAATCTTTGTGAGAGCTTATGAGAGCTTCTGGTCTTCTCTAGAGATGTGCAAAAATGTAAAGGTGTAGAATTTATGGGGCAAATGTCTTGTAGATTTTCAGCAGAAGATATTTACAAGACAATATTCCATAACAACATGACAATAGGTAGCTTTTTAACAGTGAAATTGTACTATTCTTTAAGCTATTAAGACTGAACAGTAGTCAACTATTCAGAGGAAGAAAGAAGAAAATTATTGGGGAAAATTAAGAAATCGTATTAAAAATGTCATGTAAAATTTGCATTTAAAGTTGTAATATATTATTAGTATATTGACAGTGAACACTATTTGTAGTATGGCATGTACACCTTATGTTCCACTATATTATGGAGAAGTTGAATTTTGACAAGTTTTGCCTGGATTTCAGTATTTATGCAAGCTGACATTTCTGTTCTAGTTAGCATGACACAGAAGGCTGCTAATCAGATATGAACTTACACACTGGGTTTCTAAACATTGTTTCTTATCTGTTTTCACTATGTGTGTACCAATATAACTGACATTGGAATGGCATGCAACAAGGGAACAAGTGTCCTTAGAACACAGGAAAGGTTCTGTGTCGCTATATATTGGTTTCTCCTTACTTAAATAAAAAGCTGTAACTAGACTCAAATTTAATGCCGATGTTGTCAGCTGCCTTATGGAACCCTCTCTCCCTCCTTATTTTCCTGTTATCATAGACATTGATAATATCATAGAAACAAATACTTGGAGTCTTCTGAATTACATTTGTGCATTTGTTTTTATCTTTTCAGGTGGTGACTAATGTGCCACTTACATAGATTTCCCATTACAAAAAAAGAAAAAAAAAATCTGACCAGTCATGGGAAGCAAAAACCCAAGGACTGAGAGATTAATGGTCTGATAACCTGTACCTGCAGAGTAGTCATGACAGGACCCACACTGAAATGCAGGAAAGCCAAAAAGATGAGTGAGACACTCAGTTTAGAAATCTTGGATACAACCATGACATTTTAGGTAGTGAAAAGCTGGTTTTCTTGCTACTTCTACTTTTTTCTTGCCCTAAAAAGTTCATTTTGACCATTTAAATTATGATTCCATTAAGAAAAAAATGGTGTATAATTACTTAAAATCATCAGTTTGGATTTTGTTTTCTTTTCTTTTCTTTTCTTTTCTTTTCTTTTCTTTTCTTTTCTTTTCTTTTCTTTTCTTTTCTTTCTTTTCTTTTCTTTTCTTTTCTTTTCTTTTCTTTTCTTTTCTTTTCTTTTCTTTTCTTTTCTTTTCTTTTCTTTTCTTTTCTTTTCTTTTAATTTTATTCCCATTGTGACACTGGTACACAGGGATAGAAGCTAGCATGTTTTATAGCTTAGAGAGTTAATCAGCAGAATCCTGTGACTGTTGCACATGAACACATAGTATGAAATAGAAATTCTATGCTCTCAGGGTGAAAAGATGTACTGTTGACAGAATCTCTTGATACCTTCACAATGCACACTGTATACTCACCATAAACTATCATGGTTCATCTCTAATACATTCTGTGAATACTGTTTCAAACAAATATTTTTTGTACAGTTACGAGGTCTCTGTGAAAAGGGAATGTTTACAAATATCTCTGTCCACATACACTATCACACACATACATACATGTGAGAGAGAAAAGGATTGTACATAGAGAGATACGTATACATCTTTCTCCTAATGACTGCAAGAAAAGTTTTAATTCCTGCTACATAATGGTCCATTTGCCTGGAGTGTTTCAGAATGGTTCAATAATCACTAGCCATGTGTGCAGTTTGTTGAATTATTTAAGCTTATTTCCAGGGGGAAAAAGACAGGGAGGAAGGCAACTGATTCAATGCAAATGAAAAGCTTTTGAAGCTCCCTATGGTGAAGATGTGATTACAGTCAGACAGTTAATAACCTAGACTTAGAAAAATCTGAAGGTTTTAAAACTGTCTGGCCAGTCAGTAAATGAGGTTTTTCCACACTACCGACCAACTGCCATGCATTGTAATGGTTTCGGATTTGTTTGGAGTGTGAGTGGACCCACAAATGAGGAAAGGACACCCCTGCTTCATGATTAAGAAGAGCAGTTTATAAATCTCAAAGGTTTTCTTCTGGATTTGTGCTTGAGCCTTCAGCCTTCAATAGTATACTTTCTTCTAAAGTCTTCAGAGATCACACAGGGCTGTCCAGCCCTAGGCTTTCGTAGGAAGAAGTTAGTTCATGTCAGGGGTCCTCAAACTACGGCCCACGGGCCAGATACGGCCCCCCAGGCTCCTCAATCCGGCCCCCGGTATTTACAGACCCCCCGCCCCCCCCACCACCAGGGGTTGGGGGGGGGGAAACCAAGCAGCCGCAGATGGCTGCCTGCCACTGCATCCGCATGCCGGCCCCCTGGTTAAAAAGTTTGAGGACCCTTGGTTTATGTCTTTGTCTCCAGAGCTGACAGGATCCTTTCCCCTCCCCTCATTGTCCCCAGTGCTCCTTCTCTCCTGCTCCCTGGCACAGGCAAGCCTTGCTGTCTAACACCTTATATATTTGATATCTGAATAACTGACAGCAGAGGAAAAAGAAAAAGAAAAAAAACACACCAACAAAAACAACAGTAATCCATGCACAGTTCTACTTCTAAACACACGTAAACAGCTCTGAAGAGTTCATAGTCCCTCAGTAACAACAAAAGGTGTGTCTATAATCTATGTATACTACACAGTGGCTGGCTTAAAACTGTTTCAAAGGGATGCTGGTAGCCAGCCACAAAGAACAGCCCCTATTTATGGTCATCCCAGGGAAATTAAGCCACTGTAGACTGAATCTCATCTCCAGTGAGCTCCATTTATACATCATCTGTCTTGATCATCTTGTCCAGTGTGCAGCCACGTGGAAAGGCATAAACACTAGCCATCTGTGCAAAATGATAGGAAGAAGTGCAAAATACTTTCCATCCTTATGCTTCCTCCCCTGCAAGCAGCACTGCACTGGTGTGTGCTGGAAAGGACGCTAAGGATGTACTATCATGGAAAAGGCAGGGGCATTTCCTCTGACAAAGGTAGTGGGCCCACAGGAGCCTGGTCAATGTATACTCTTACGTCATGCATGTAGCCCAGGGCTGAAGTAGCCATAGGCGTCTTTAAATTATCTGCCAGACAGCTGGCAGCCAAGAAAACATGAGCAATATCAACTGACGGATGTACCTGCAGGGAATGCTTTCCACATCCCGCCCTCCAGAACTGGCCTGCAGGGACATCAACCTTTGCAGTACTTCCTCAGTGACAAATTGGATGCTGATATGCTTGCACTTCTTGCTTCTGTTTTCCCCAAAAGCCAGCTGAGAGGCACCCAGTTCCCTGAGAGGTGACTGCAGGCCTGGCACTGTGGTTTTGTCTCCCAGACAATGGGATGTGCTGTTTGCCTATGCCGTGGATGACAAGGAACCTGCAATTTTCCTTTAGTAATTTTCTACTTTTTTTGCTCAGTTTTGGCCAAATTTCCCAGCCATGTTCAATGCTTTAAAACCCAGTTAGCCATTACTATTGTGCGTGTTGATTGAGGAGTGATAAATTGCTGTCATTAATGTTCAAAATTAGCAGTAACAATTTTTGAGTGAAAGGAGATGAGCTTCTCCTTGGTTTTTTGCTTAGCCTCCCTCTGAACAGAGATGGGGCTTAAAAGCAGAAATACAGTGTTCAATCAAGAACTTGAAAGTATACCTGAATTACACCTCATTCTTTCCAAATGCTTTATTTTCATTTTTTTACCCTCTGTGCAAAGTTCAGCCCTGCCTCTTTTGGATCGTCTGATTTCCTCACCCTTTTGCTGTAAAGGAGATTATCCTTGTATTTTTCTCAGGACACAAGTAAATTGTCAGGCAAAGTCTGAGCACTTATCAGTCTCCTGTGACTGTTGGTTCAGTTCACAAGGGACTTTCAACCTAGTTTTCAAATGTGCGGTGAATAATTTTTCCTGGCCAGGTTTTCTGATACAAACTGCCCATTGTTAGCTTTTTCTGAAATGGGCTGTTCAGGCTAGCATTCACCTATTCAATCTACTTTAATTTAGGGGAAAAGCTTGTGCCTATTAATAAAATTAGAGTCAGGTTTGAATCTTCTCTGAGTTTGGAAAATCACTCCACAGCAAACAATTGTTATAACTAAATATTTGTTAGCAATTTATAGTATGTGTACGGATCACTTTCTGTGCCATTTTTCAGTCAGATAACTTTGCACACTATAAGACATTAGATAACCTCATATCCTAAGGTTTAAAAAGAGGATGACAAGAAAGAAAAGAGAGAAGCTTTCTACTTCTGAAAATTTCAAAACAAAGGAGAAATATGCATCCTTAAGTAAATGGACAATTGTTAGAAGACATTACATAGCAAAGTATTCATGGGATTAGATCACACAGCTGTTTCTGCAAACAGGATTTGAAAAGGTAAAATATCCACGTATTACAGCCTTTATTATATGTTGATGTCAAAAAATGTATGATAAAATACACAACTGGAAAAACTGTTGTAACTCCAGGAAAAGGCTCATAATATTTAATTTCCATTGAGTCTAAGAGGTCTTTTACATAGCAGATACTGAGTTGTGAACTTTCTCCTGCTAGCTTCAAGTAGGTTAATAAAGTTATTCAAACAAAAGCCAGAGCTTTAGGACAACACATTGGTGTCAATGCTGGCAAATATGGATAAGAAGATTCCACTTTTTTTTTTGAAAGTCACATGTTGAACCTCTCAAGTATCAACTATCAATGTGCAGAAAGGTTATGGTGCTCTTCGTGGTGAAAATATATTGGAGATAATGTGGAACTGGTGTGACTTGAGGTTTCACAGAGAACAGAGGCAGCATGACCTGGAGAAATAAGACCAGCCAAAAGAGGGAAGATTGAATTCCAGATATGCCACTCTTTAACTGACAGATCACTTTGTCTTTCTTTCTTCATTAAGCTCAGTTTTCAAAAGGTCCATATTTTCTGAATTGTCTCAATGTTTTTTTTCAATTCTTTAAAGTGCTATAAAGTAAAATGTAACTTGTATTTAAAATAACTCAGTACTAAACCCATAAGCTTGTGATGAATGTTGCATGCTTTATGAAGTGCTGTGTCTGAAAATTTGCGCAAACTCAATAATTATCTGTGGTATGGCATTGGTAGTTTCATAGATTGTACATGGGGTGGGAATCTCACTACTTGTATTGAGACAGTTAATAAATTACAACATGCAAATTTCCCTGTGCAGCAACATGTGTAAAAAGGACCATTTATGTAGGTACAGTCAAATTTTACTTCCATTACCAATTTTCTTTTATGTTCCATAAGAACTTTATATTTTATTTCTGATTTATTTATCTTATGGTGAGACCTCTGGAATCTTATGTGTAGGATAAATCTCAGGGTTATACTATTTTAGTAAAATTTTAACACTCCTATGCTAAACCTAGCACTAGTGGAATACCTATGGTAATCTTTACACTAGTTAAAGACAATATAAGAACTATCAAACAAAAGATCTAAACCCAGCAATGTACAGGAATGGGTATCTTCAACTGAAATCAGTTGGGACTAATGAGGATCCAAACCTTTGGCCACTTGATGCATTTATTTTGGACAGAACCTAGTTATGGTTGGGGGTGTGTGTGCTTGGTTTTTTTTGCATTTTGTTGGTTTATTTTAGGTTTGATTTTTTAAAAAAGTTCTCTCTCATTTATGAACTCTTAATTGCATTTCAAATTTCATTCTGAGTGCAAAATCTTAATTGTATTTCTGGTGTGTAAGTCTGGGCATCAGTTTTTAACACTGCTGTCTTTTACTACCAGGCACATGTGAAGCTCATAACACAGATAAAGCAAATGATTACAAGTTGGGTTTTTTTCCAAAGCAACCATAACACACAAAACATTTTCTCTTCAGATGAGAAAAATAGGTGTGTTTTGAACTGAATTAAAACAAGGTGCAAAGATTCAGTCAGAGAAATAATCAAGCCTTCCTGATGAATAAAGCAACCAACCTCCAGATCTCAGGAAAAGTTGCTGACTAATGTGGACTTATTATTTCAAGCTGTGCATCAAAAAAAATAATCTTTTAAGCAGGACAAAACCATGAGGGATTTCTATATTTCAAGAATTGATGGCATACCTATGCAGACTTCTGTGCTTCATAAAAGAAAGGAATAAGCATATTACATCTTTTAGGAACTGTTTTCCTAACAGGCATAGCTGTCTGCACTGCATTAAAAGCCCTGATTGTTGCCTCACAGAGAAAGGAAGACAAGTGTGCAAACCAGCAAGGGATTCCAAGGGATTTTTATATTAGCCCGTAATTAAATAATAGTTCATGTTGCCTTCTTCCACTGGGAATTACATCCTTTTCACCTCTCCTCTGCTAAAGCAGAGACATCCATTACGATGAGTAGCTACAACACTTGTCAGATCCAATCAGCTCCAAACGACTGAAGAGCAACTGACGTGTGCTCTCTTAAAGCATGGTTTCTTCTCCCCCAAAAGCCCACTGTCCTTTCACGTGCATGTAACAGTCAGAAGAGATCACATCACATAATGAAGAAAAACAGAAGCATATGGTACTAAGGGGCCTCTGCAGGAGATGGCTAAAATGCCAAGACTCGCACATAAACAAAATATATGCAAAAATATGTGTTCATATAGAATGCTAGATACAAGCAGAGGACAAAAACAGCATAGAAAGGCAAAATTTTGCTATTATTACAGTTACCTCAAGCATTATTTTTTAAATTGTTGTCTAAAGTGGTGCAAAAAAAATAGCAATCATAGGCAACTAACTATGCATAAGCAGTTGCAAAGTTTACTTTTCCAATATACTATCAAGCAATGTATTCTTCACACCACATTTTGCTCATGCCTCTAGTAAGTTTCAAAATGACAACTGAATTGCAAACTCTAAGTGACTGCTCTTGCAGATTTCTCTTCCTTATCCCATTGATATTAAATAGTGTATGTAAAAGCAGGGACATAGACTCACTGCATATTCTTAACCAGCATTTAATTCTCTCTCTCTCAGGAGACACATGACTTACTGCTTCTTCTAACCCAGATGACAGCATTTTCTGAACTAAGCAACCTATGAGGTGTTTCACAAAAAAAATGAATGTGCTGCACATTCTTCCTTCTCCACCTTAATTACCTACATGTAGGGTACTTTTGCTGCAATAACTGTGCATTAAACAATAACACATACCAAAAGGTGCTTCTTTTGCCATGTTACTATAAACTGAGACAGCAGCCATTTCAGGAACACTGTGAAGTGAATAAATTGGTAGTTACGGAGCTTGTTCTGTAAGCCATTAATTGACTAGAAGCTTTAAAATGGTTGGGTTTTTTTTTTTGAGAAGAAAATGTTTATTTTTGTTTGTAAATCCATCACAAAGAAAGTTTAAAGGAAATAGGGAATTTATGAACACAAGATTCACCATCAGAAATGCTCTTTGATTCATAAAAGGTATGTAAAAACATTTTTAGTGACAATATTAGGTGATGCCATTGTTCAATTCCTGTAGGAAACCACAGAAATGACCAAACAGATCATGCAGGAGGAGTTTTAATTTAATCAGAATCTGTATTTTTGCTCATCTTAATTTATGAATCTTCACATCGTAACTCAATACACCTTTGAAAGCAAAACAAAAATTCTGACAGAACAAAAACTGGGAAAGACCTTGATTTACTTACTACCCTTTCCTACAAGATTTTATGAAAAATCAGCTCTCAGATCGTCAAAAATATGCACTTAATCTTTTGTAGCAATGTTCACTACTATAATTCATGATCTTAAAAAATGTCTGTGCTTTTAAAAGCCATCTGTGTTGATTTGCACAGATTAAATTTCTTCCATTTAAAAAAAGCTGTAGATCTGAATATTTTTAAAATGAGTTGAGACATCAATTGATTTTAATTTCAAGAAGATCCCCTGCCTTGCAAAGATGCATTGGATGGTGTAAGATTGTGTTCTAATCTGGACTTTCATCACAACATTCCAATAGAACCACGCTGTTAAAAAGCAGCTGTCCCAATGTCACGTTATGCTGTGAAGACATTATTTTAAAAAAAGAATGAGTAACTTTAATTCAGAATATTTTGCATGCATTTATCAGTTTGTTAAATTCATTTTGTTACAATATACATTAGTAGAGAAGCAATTTTTTAGAAGAAAATAAAGTTGTAGAAATATAATGAAAAAATGTGAGATTTCAATGATTCCTCAATTCAAGTTGTCATTCAGCTCTGAAACTCTGTGACATTTATGTAAGAGATGGATTTCAAATAGGGCAGGTATTTTTTGCTTCATCTGACAGGGGGTGATACATTCTGGTTAGACTGTTCTTGATATAGAGGCTTATTTCCTATTTTCTATAAATATGATATTTTGACAGAAATTGTAATTATATTCCCATCATTTCCCTGTGTTTATTCTCTCTCTCTCTTTTTTTTTTTCTTTTAATTTTCCAGAACGAAATGGGATACTCCTGAATGCAATTACTAAACAAGCTTGGAACTGTCATCCGTACTATGGGAGTGATATTGTTAAACATAATGAAATCCAGAAAGACAGTAAAACTTTTTTTTTTAAAGAATCTTTCCATACAAAGACCACAAATTGTAAGTGAGAGACAAACCCGAAAAAAATAAAGTCATTAGTTTCTTATAGGAAACTACAATACTAATGGAAATATCTGCAAAGGATCACACGTTAGCTCCATCTTTTTCTTAATAGTGCAGATAAAACAACTTTTTAAATCAAGTGTTTTCCTTTTTCTTTAACAATTGAAACAAAAATAAAACATTTTTCATCACAAAAAATTATTACTAATCCTATGACTAGAAGAAAAATAAGAATGGAAGGTCCAGAAGTGGCTTTTATTTACATTTGGTAAAGAAAAAATAACCTAAAATCCTTGAAGAGGTTTCAAAAATTAACCTATATCTCAATTAGTTTGGCTACCCTTTTTGCCTGATGGGTAGGTTAGTCAGCAGTGTAGGAAGCAACTCTTGCCACTGGCACAACCTGGCATTATCGCTGCCTTCTATCTTTGCTCCAAGTTATCCTACGTATTGTTTTCACAGGTTTGGGCCACTCCCACAGGAAATAATCTACTTTTGAAGTGGTTATGTAAATTTGTGCAGCAAAATTAGAAGCTGCACATGTAAAATGGAAACTGGCACTTTGCATGACAAAAGTATTTTTATCACACTGTTGATGTCAAGCACTTATGATATAAAACACGGTTGAGTCACACCAGAACTTTTCTCTGGCAAAGCATTCTGATTTTAAAATTACTCTTTTTAAGGATTACTGTGAACAGGGTGTTTTTCAGTACAAGAAACAGCTGTGCTTTTTAAGAATGGAGGCTGTCATTAAAAAAAATATTTTAAAAACAACTTTCCTGGTGACATCACGCTTATGGCATCTCCAAATGAAGTCTGTTTTTCTGTCTTGTTGAATGCATCCTGTTCTTGCAACCTGGGGAATTGGAAAGCATTGTAACTATTTTTCGAATCTTATTAGTTAGATCCCCAGCAAGGACAAAGATTCTAAGATCAAGCTAAATACAAGTGACAGAAAGCTGTGATATGCAGTCCATGAGGCCTCATATTGTAGCTTTGCTATCTTGCCAACCCTAAGCTCATGGGTAGAGTTTTTAGCACCTTTCTATTCTTTTTTTCAGTTATTTACTGAAATAAAAATTGAAAATACCTTGTCTTTATGTACAAAATCCTATTTAGCAAAATAGAATGTGCAAAGCAGAAACATTGAAAATGTTACAGTCCCAGGTATGGACTGGAACTTCTTTAAGCTTTCTAATCGCCTCAAAAGCAAATTTCTATGTGTTTGATGATCAGAGATTAGGGAAATTTAATAAATGTGTGAAAAGTATTACGTATTTTTACGGTTCATAAAAGTAAAATAGAGAGGGATGCTCAAAGAGTGTCTTTGCTACTGTCAGGTAACAGATACTGTGCTCAGTAAATCGAAAAGGAAGCTAAAATAAAATCATGCTATGAATTTAGACTACCATAACAACATATTGGGTCCTCCAAATTAAAGAGTCTGATATTAGTATTAAAGTCTTCATTTCTAGTTCACAAATAATGACTTTCTCTTTTCAGCATGTGTAAGTATTATAATGTGCTGTTTGCAAAATGTACTCTCTAACACCTGAATATGGACATGAGGGACAGCTGCTAGACATTAATGAAATCCTTGTATAATGTGGACATTCACTTTAAAAAGGGTTCACAGGAGGTCCTGAAGATTTGGTGTGATTTTGGGTAAGGGCTTCCCCTTGTAAACTGAAATGATGTGGCACGTACAATGCAGTATGAAATAGAGAGTAAGTGCAATTATAAACTGGACCTACTAAGAAGGGTTGTTCTATTCCCTGCAAAGTGACGCTGTGTAATTTTGAATTATTTTGTTTCTAGATATTCACACTCTTGGTTGTTTACAATTCTTTTCAGATATGAAACCTCATTTTTCAGCTCAAATCTGTGTGTTTACTAGGTTGTATTTGTCTTTTTCCAGTTCCAACCCTATTTCAAAAGTCTGCCAGAATCCAGGCACTGATTTGTAAATCAGCATCTCTTATGTCATTTCAAGGTGTGTGTCTCACTGAGTCAGACTGACTCAAATAATGGACTCTGATCTTATTGCAAGTCACAAGATGCTAAGAAACACAAGTGTGTTTCACAAAACCCACAAGTCTGGAGGGTTTTGAAATCAGTGTAATGTGATTAGCAGTACTTTCTTGTGACTACTAAATTGGTATATGTATTTACTAACAATGAAAGATATTTTTATAACTTTCAGACCAAAGAACTACTAAAGAAACAACTTAAAATCTTAAATAATAGAACTTAAATATACACAGGCATATTGATTCATTTATTTGCACTGTTTATATATAATTCAGTGGTTTTACATCAAATTCAGATAAAGTGATCCAATACTCAAATTGAAATAAGTTGAAAAAATATTGATGCTTTGAGGTGCTGAAACTCCAGGACTTAATTTAATGTCTTACTAATGTAAGATATGGATAAAGAGTCAGTAGCTGCTAAACTGGATGCAAACTAACAGTAACAAAATAATTACAGTAAGAATTCTTTCACTACTAGCTGGCAACAAAACTCTATCAAATTACCATATAACATTATATTCTATTGTATAAAGAATGTGTGATGTATATCATGAAAGTTGCCCATCATGAAGATGATTACATTTAAATAGCAAGTAGTCTAAACTCACATCATCTATTCATGTATTTATAGGGCCTTGTCTATAAGAGAAACAATGTGGAAAGGGAATGCAGAGCAGCTATTTCTCAGTAGGCATTCAATCCAGCTGTTTGTCCAGGAGCTTTTATTCTGAAATGTGAGTGCCTTTACTTGTTCATTTGATAGTGGTTAAGATGACCACTAAAAACTTTTTTATTGTGGATTACCCCTGGAGTTCATACAGAATAATTAAATTTGTAGCCTAGCCTACCATACTCAACAACACTTTCCACCTAACGATAGGCTTTATTGTTAAGACACAGACCTAGAAGTCTGCACCTCCCTAGCAGTCTCTTTATCCTGTGTCAGCCTGGTTGTTCTCTGATGGCAGCTACACAGTAGTACCCATACGAAAATTGCTGACTGTCTTCATCCCAGCCCCACAAAGTACTTTAGACTTATGCTGCTTCCCTTTGGCAGATTTGGACAATGGATCTCAAGATCACAGAGGACCAAGTTCTGACCAACACCTTCATGGTCAACACACCTCATTTCCACTGCATACCACATAAGGCAGTGATATTTTGTATTTTAAAGACTTCTAGATCCAATTAAATATAAAAAAAAAGGGGCTATTGGTGATTATGAATCTGATGGGTTAAAAAATGATTGGAACTGCGGGGAACTTTTTTAAGCATGCAAAAAACAAAGAATTATTCATTCTAATTAATTATGTACAGATATCGTAGTTTCACACCCTTTTTTCAGTTGATAGGTAAAGGGGTGAAGACAGAAGACTTATTATAGATTTTACATCCAGCCCATAAGGATTTGGACTGATTCCATGGAGCAGGTTCAGGTCAGCTAAGTCCTTCCCTTCAAAGCATCATGGGTGTCTCTGAGCATCATTGCAAGCTTGTTCTGGCAGTAAGCCAGGCTTCAAAAGCCTTTCACTGTGCAGTCACTGACTCACTAATGGGCAACTGCAGGCTTTCTGATTTTCCTTTCATTTCATGTGTTCATTTGACATAAATTTAATTAAACCAAATCTGGTGTTAAAGCAAGAAGAGATAAAAGTGATATGTCGCAAATTAAAGAACTGAGAATGATACAGGAAGCATGACTTTTTTTTTTTCTCTTTCTGTAAAATATTATCAATTTTAGTAAGCTCACTACTTAAAGTCTGCAAAAAATGTACGGATATGCATTATTAAGAATAATGTGCATCCAGGGTTAGATGAAGGTCTCAGCCCTATATTCTCTGTAGTAAAACCTTTCAGAGGATTCTTATACTTTCTTTCATACCCACACTTCAGGTAGTCACCTCTTCACAGGATATGAGACAAGTTTGCCCTTCTGCTGGCTACATATCCATAGTTGTTAGACAGCTCAAAAGCATACAACAGCAGAAACATGAAAAGATCACATATTAAATACAAAAAATCATCATTTTTCAAAGGTCTTTTTTGGTTTTTACTTAAGGCTAAGGAGGTGATAGTGAAAATGAAAAAGATCATGCTGCTAAAAAGGTTTCATTTAATTGCTTTGAATGTTGCTTTAGGAAACATCGAACTTTCTTCTTGTTCTTTTTAAAAGTCTTTTTTTAAAATTAAAAGAAAATTCAGACTGGAAATATACTAACGCAAACTGAAAGGGTATTTGCAAGCTGCCCAGAGATGTGCTGAACCAATCATATTCAATGGGGTTCCAGTACTGTTATTCCATAAGAACTATATATAAGTTCCTAGCACTGAAAGCATTAGCACTGCAGGAAAGAACAGAAGCAGTGGAATGAGGATCTAATGACCAATGAGCAATTTTTGCAAAGTCTCATATTTGCTTATGTACTATATAAGCTATGAGTGGATAATGTATGGGACAAATTCTAGTGGTCAAACTGTGCAAATAGGAGTTTATTTATCATAGCACCAGCTCTCTGGCCTTCTTTCCTTTGCAGACAGCCATGGGTGTCTCAGTTTTTTTCAGGGTGTGTGTGGGGACTCAGTGTTAATTCCTGTGGTTACTGAT
Organism: Falco punctatus; assembly: GCF_963210335.1. NCBI lineage: Eukaryota > Metazoa > Chordata > Aves > Falconiformes > Falconidae > Falco > Falco punctatus. The sequence goes on along the minus strand of NC_137586.1, from coordinate 39,126,194 downwards.
GCCTGTGCACAGAGGGCTGCTAATGTAAAGAGAGCCACATCACAACTGACTGAATGGAAGGTCTCTCTGGCAGTGCTTGTACTGAGGGTGAAAGTGGCTTTGTGGTGTTTTGCAGAGCTGTGATCCCCAACTGCACCTTGACTCCTGCTTAGGGCAAGATGATGATACACATCACCCGTTGGCAGTCCTTGTCGCCCGTGGGGGGAAGGCCTCAATACAGTCCACTGCTTGGTCAATCTGAGCTGATGAGAAAAAGCTTCACAGAATATAGACAAAGGCTCTCAAGGCAAGATGCTCTAACACATTCTAATCCCTCTTATCTCTATTCCAAAGACCATGTGAAGCTTTTCCATGAGGAAAAAGCGAAGCAGCTTTGAAGAAAACAATCAGAAATGCTTTCTTTAGAGAAAATGTTCCCTTCCAGAAATGGTAAACAATATGCAAATAAAGTATGGAATTGAACATTATCTGAAAAATATGAAGTCCTTGTCCTGCCCATGTTGAAAGATTTCCTTTTCCTCTTCCTAACAGTATATCAAAACAGGTATCAAAATCAAATATTTTACTCTGAATCATGAATTTGCTTCATATCTAAAATTTTGTTTGAGAGTAACTGCTCTAAAAACTTGAGTGGTTCAAACCAAAGACAGATATTTTAAGAAGTAGAAATTTAATTCATAGCAATTTTGTGCACACCAAACAGTATCCATGAAAGTTAGGACAAGTTTATGCTTGTGTAATTAAAAAAGAAAAAAGAGAAGAAAAAAAGAAAAGCTGTTTCATTTAAACAGACTTCCCATCAACCTAGTTCTCAATGGGGATAAATTTAGCATTTGACATAAGCAAAGACATCTAGAGTATACTTTTTTAAAGCAGCTACTGCTGTTTATGTGCTCAGGTCCTTTTGACTTGTAGTGTCTAACTCCTCTGACACTTAAGAAAACCTTAATCCATTTTTCACAAGTAAAATTCTACAGAGAAATGGAGACTATGACAAAAAAACGAATTACAATACGGTGCTATTCTTTACTACAGACTGTAAAAACTGCAATCACATAGTGTAGCAGAGTTGATGATCTGCTTTAGGAAAGTGCAATTTTTTATGAGAATTCTAGCTTAACTCAACACTCTAACAATGGAGGCCCTGACAAAGCATACTGGGAAGGCAAGTGGCTACAAAACGTTCCTCTTACTTCAAGAGCTAACTTACATACTGGGTGTATGTGAGTAAATCTGATGGTACATACAAGTTATACTGTTAGCTAGACCTATCATCATCATATGATCTTGGAGATTGATCTAAGTGAAACTTTTCACCATAAGGTCTTCAGCTATTATCATTTGTTGTCAATAACCCCATAAAAAAAACAGAGGACAAACCCATGATAATCTACATATTTCTTCATCTTCTTTCACAATTTTTAGACAGGCTTAGCAGAGTTAGGCAGAGGCATTTCAACATTTGAAAATTTTATGTTAATCCAGAAATTTTGCACCTCCTTGTAACAACTAGAAGGTGGAGGACACCACTACCAGACTGCTTTGCTTGCTGGATTTGTTCCATGGAGAATATCAATGCCAACTTGCAAGGCCTTCACTGGAGCTGTCTCAAATGTCTTTGCCTAGTCCTTCTCTATCTCAGTGTACTCCCACATGGAAGACTTTCTTAGAAACAAAAATTCTGGTAGACATCTAGAATGAAACATATTAGATAGGAAATAAGTATCCCAATTTAGTTTCCTGGAATCTTTCGTGGAGAGATAATGTGTAAACCTTATTGCCTTCAAAGAAAAGAGTACAATCTGTGATTGCAAAGGATGAGAGAGCAAAGGAAGACTTGTTTGCAGAAGAAAAGAAAAAGAGAAAGACATAAAAGAGAAGGAATAGTAGCAGACAGAGGAGTTGAGATTAAGTTAACATAACTAAGACACACTAGAATCCTGGAAATATTACCTAAAAAAAACCCAAAATTGCATAGATTACTAATTTGTCTAAACTCTATCACCCAAAGCATAGTATTCAATTAGTTCAGAGGTAATAATCAGATCTAAAATTAATATTCACAGATTTTGCCTCATTTTTCAAAACTACGAGGTTTCCTTTTATTCAGTAGGCATCCTCCAGGGCTCCTTCAGCTTTTTCTGAACATTGAAGGTCCCAGGGCAGTTTCTGGGAGGGAGGAATGCATACACTACTGGGTTTTTTTCTGTGCCAAATTGCTTCTTAATACAGAATATGTACAATTTTGTACATAGACTCACTGCATGTTTAGGCATTCTATCTTTACTTGCCTTCCTGGCATATAAGTGGCTCACCCAATTCAAAAGGCCTTTAAGAGGTATAATAAAACAGTAGTATTTCTCTGTTCACCTCAGTGAAAAAAAGCTATGGCAGTGTATGCCAAGTGTTTGGGGATTTTTTTTGATGAAAGACACTGTGTACTGCATAACAAGTGTAAAATATTGTTATTGCTAGACAAAAGGCCTTCCCCCCCCCCCCCCCCCCCAGTGTTTCCATTATCAGTACTTTCAAATGTGAATACGTTTCATATTTTCCTGTTTTCTCCCCAGCTGTTCTGTCTCTTCTGCATTTGTAATCTGAAGTGGAAGTCAGTAATAAAGACGACTAAAACCATTTGGCAAAAGAATAAGCAATGAGAGTCTTCTGTAAAAGCTGCATATCCACTGCCCTTTCAAGCAAAATATGGAGACTATTCAGATCAAACCCGTTGTCCCTGATCTTCGATATGTTCGTGACATTCTCACCTCCCCTTCAGCAGTGACACTGAAGCAGGTCTTCACCCTTGTGCTTAAACACAGCCTTTCAGTAAAATTCTTGCTCCTGCCCCTTGCCAGAAGGCATGATCTATTTTAAGGTTAGGTGGAGGTAGGCACTAGGGAGCTGTTACAGAACTGTGACATCAGGAGTGGGAAGCTAATGATTTATGGTAAAAACCAGACAAGTGGTGAACAGGAGCTTCAGAAAGTCTTAAGAGTTCATCCAGAGACACAAACCCTGGCACTTGCCTTAAAGCCTAAACTAAAGTCAAAATAAGATTTGTACCCAAAGGTTAGCAACGCTCCATACAACTTCCTCTCAAGGAGGAAATATTTTCTGCAGACACTGAATTTGGCTTAAAGATGTGCCCTTCAGAATTTTTAAAGAATGATAGCCTAAAATTTTCTATAAAGCAAGGGAAATCATTGGTTTCAAAGACTTTTGAATCAAGACTTTGTTACCTTCTGGTCTAAAGCAGATTATTTGTTTCCAAAAGGCACATTACTTCACCAAGTGGAAATACTTAGCATGAGGATTTTCGGGGAAGAAGAATGCAAAATGTTGCAAGATTATGTATGCATGTGATCTGAATATAAAAATCTCCTGTTGAAAACATATACTATGATACCTTTAAGAAGTTGACCAGGTTTAGGCAAGAGAGACAGTAGTGTTTACATAAATGTGACAGGAAAGAAAACTCATGTTTAAAATACCCATAATTCAGAATAAGTAGAGCACACATGCAGCAATCCTCTGAAGTTTCACAAATTACACTGTTATCACTGTCTTTCCTTCTCACCTACTGTGTGGTTTAATCACTTGTCTTTAATTGAACTATAAAGATATCATGTCAAGGACTATGTTTTCCTGTATATGTTTGTACAGGACCTAGCACGGTAGGTCTTTGATCCTGCCTGGGACATTAAGGTAATACTTAAGCATAATCTGCAGGCTATTTTCAGAATATTATAGAGCCACCTGCAAAACTGGTCTGATAATGAATAGATCTGAATAATTTATTTTAAGAAAAAGGTTCTAATTAATCAGATAAATTACCAGCAATTAATAATTTAACAAATCTAACTGTGGGGAGCAATCTTTCAGTTGTAGGGGAATGAAGCAGATGACCCAACATCTTTCCAATTTCTAATTCTCATCTCCTAGGAAATAAAAATTGTAAAAGTCAGTAACAATTGAGAATTTTTGCATAACCAAAACTTCATCTAAACCTACAATTTTCCTGAAGGCAGAATGAGACATGTGATAAAGTGGACCATGGAGATTCCCAAGAGACTTGGGAAGTGGAAACTGTGAGCCAGCACCTTTGGGGAGAAGGTTTTTCCATGGTACTTTTGAGAGAAACAACAAAGTCAGATTGTGTTCTCACCCTCTCACCTCACATTGTAGCTCCATATCTAAAAACCTCCTTCCTTCAAAGATCTACATATAATAATCAAACCTGAAAATGTCATGTACCTGCATAGACAGCAGAATTTTCTCATACTCATGCTAACATTAATGCATTTTGTTGACCATGGTTTCAACAACTGCCTCCTCTGACTTGACAAAAAAAAAACAAAAAACAAAAAAAAAACCAAACAAAAAACCAACACTTTGAATTCTGCATATTTGATTATTTCACATAATAACATATTTCCGAAGACAGCTTTTGAACATATTTGTTTGATGAACATGAGTAAAAGCATGGTCTACTCATAGATATTCCCTTAGCAGAAGGCTAAATTTTCTGGAGTGTATTATCTGCTACAAATTATTCACTTAGCTCTAGTTAATATGAAAATACTGAGCTTCTCTGTATTTGGACTGGGGGCTGAACCCATCTGACAGACAAAGCAGTTGAACTGTGCTGATGAGCTCCAAAGAGAGCCAAACATCTGTCCCCATTTTGCTGTTGCACATTCCCGACAGACATTTATGTATTAAGTCTATTTATCAGACAACACTTTGTCTAAGCCAAGATATAGTCAGCCACCATAATAGGATATATCGCTAATATGGGAACATGAACGATTGCTACTTTGATAAGGTATTCATATCAGAATACAAGCGTTGCCATTTGGCTTATCTTCAATGCTGCCAGACATTTTTCATCATTTACAAACAAGGTCTCTTATAAAAGTGATATATGCACAGTTATGCAGAATGTCCCCTCCCTTTAGAGTTACAAAAATGAGATAGTGCTGTGTCCTGTGCTCTGGTCCCAGACTTACTTTCATCCTGAGAAATATATGAGCTGTTTCTCTGAAAGCACATTGTCTCTGAAAGCACATTGTCTGCTCCTTACTCCTTACAATCGTGCATTCAGTGAGTGCCTTGCATAAAACAATGACGTTTTCAACACTCTGTTAAAGGTATGTACAGGGAAAAACTGCAGCAGTGTCCCCAGCCCCAGCTCCATTACACATACATGTTTTTATTTAAGATGTTAAACAAGAATGTTGAGGAAAGGAGGGGTGCTTCTACTAAAAAAGATACACCATTGTGCATTTTTCTTCCCTTTCAGTAAAAGCATGACAAGATGCACTGGCTTTTTGTTGGCGTTAGAAATACTCAGCCTTGAAATACAGTTTTGTTTTCAAGTCACAAAGGTAGTTTGATATTAGATGAATGTGAAAATGGTGACGACTCCATCTTTTAGCACCACTACAGTATAGTGACAAGCTCACTGACTGTGGGTGAGAGAGCAGATTGGCAGGAAGTCTCTTCCAGGACTGCGACTCATACCTCCAGAAGGTTTAGCATGAAAAAGGCCATCTGTGAAAACCTTCAGGTGATATTGGCAAAGTTTCTGAGGACCAGTCTTATATCAGCCTAACAATTTCCTGTGATGTGAAGGCCATGGGTTCAAATTCAATGTCTTCTGCCACTTACGACAGCATTTGGACTTCATATGTAGTAAAAATGATGTATGCTGAGAAAAATGAAACTTTATGATATATTGATATATTGTATTAAACATACATCCGATTTGATGGATGGACAACTTGGTTGGTAAGGAATTGGCTGGACAATCACACTCAAAGAGTTGTGGTCAACAGCTCAATGTCCAAGTGGAGAGAGGTTAGTGACAAGTGGTGCTCCTCAGGGGTAGGTTCTGGGACCAGTGCTGTTTACTACTTTTTAACATCTGTTTAACATCTTTAACATGTTTAATGTCTGTACCCTCAGCAAGTTTGTTAACGACACCAAGCTGTTTAGTGTAGGGAAGGGATGTCCTCCAGTGAGACCCTGACAGGCTTGAGAGGTGGGCCTGTGCGCACCCCATGAAGTTCAACAAGGCCAAGTGCAAAGTCTTGCATATGGGTCAGGGCAATCCCAAGCACAAATACAGGCTGGATGGAGAATGGATTGAGAGCAGCCCTGAGGAGAAAGACTTGGAGGCATTGGTAGACAAGAAGCTCAACATGACCCGACAATGTGTGTTTGCAGTCCAGAAAGCAAAAAAAAATCCTGGAATCCATCAAAAGAAGAGTGACCAGCAGGTCTAGGGAAGTGATTCTACCTCTCTACTCTGCTCTTGCGAGACCCAGACTGCAGTGCTGCATTCAGCTCTGGGGCACCCAACATAAGATGGACATGGACTTTTTTGAGTGAGTCCACACTGGGCCACTATGATTACAGGGATGGAGCACCTCTCCTGTGAAGACAGGCTGAGAGAATTGGGGTTGTTCAGCCTGGAGAAGGGAAGGTTCCAGGGAGGCCTTATAGCGGCCTTCCAGTACCTAAAGGGGGCCTACAGGAAAGCTGGAGAGGGACTTTTTCAAAGGGCATGCAGGGATAGGACATGGGACAATGGTTTTAAACTGAAAGATGGTAAATTTAGAGTAGATACTAGGAATAATTTCCTTACTTTGAGGGTGGTGAGGCACTGGAACAGGTTGGCAAGAGAAGATGCAGCTGCCCCATCCCTGGAAGTGTTTCAGGCCGACTGGATAGTGCTTTGAGCAACCTTGTCTAGTGGAAAGTGTCTCTGCAAAGGGGTTGGAACTAGATGATCTTTAAGGTCCCTTCCATCCCAAACCATTCTATGATTCTGTAATTCTGTATTAATTTCACTTATTCATTTTACTGATATTTTTTCCATGTTAAGCCCTCCAATTAATGCTAGGAAGGTGTCAATTAAGTGTCAAGGAAGAAATATCGATACAATAGAAACTAACAAACCAGGAGCCAAAGAAAATTTCCTATTGAAATAGAAGTCACTATTATGAGACTTAGTTTTGCAGAAAATACTTGTAATGAAATGACCTGGAAAGAAACTGAAAGAAATACTGGTAATTAAAACCATAATTCTGAAGGATAATAGAGATTAAGATGTAGGAATTTGGTAGCTGAGATAGAAAGTATTCCCATGTAAAGTGTTTTATAAGCAATGAAAAGAATGTTTTGGTTTTTAATATTGCCCTAGTCAATGTACTAGTTGGGACTGAATTCAGAAGAAATAAGTGAAATGTCTAGACAAACATCTCAGAAAATAATATATATAGATAACATATTCTTTTCAAGAGAAGACTAGAGAAGGTAGAACAAAGCCATCATGTTAAAAGAAGAAAAAATGATTGTCTTTGGAAATACCAATGTAAAGACATTATAGAGACACTACTTGAAATGTGCTATGTTTTTTCTAGATTATATATGTTAATACTACATTTTGCACAAATCATGTGTTTTATAAACAGCATTCAGAACACTCCAAGCAGTCTATTGTAGAAATTCTTAGTTTGTAATGGAAATTTACAATACAGTATTTAGAGGTTACCCTGAAATGATACTCAAAAGAGTTTTTAGACTGATGTAAACTTACTAGGGACATTAATTTTATGACCTTTTACAATTATTACCACACATTTTTTTAAATTGCTACAAATCTGAGTTCTGTGAACAAATAAGTCTAATACAAACACTTTTGTGACTAATAATGCAAAAGTGCAGGCATGTTATATTTTCCTTTGGTTGTCAACCCCTCAATTTTACTAACTCACTGTTTTAAAGCTTGGGAAAATTCATATACTAAGATAAAAGACCAGAATATATTGCATATAAAAATTGTTGATGTAGCATTAAAATACGGGGGGGGGGGGGGAGGGGAGCAGAAATTCTCCACATATTTCAAAATGTAGTTTAAATTTAGGGTTCAGTTTATAGGTCTGTCCATATCACTCTCCAAAATGAGTTTCATAGAACTGTTGCTAATATAGTACCTGCATTTAAACGAAGGGGGAAAAAATCTAGAGGAATAAAGCACCATGAATATAGTATTCCTGCACAAATTGTAGCTGAACATCCAGCATTACACCTTCAGGGCAATCTATGCATCTTTTTAACACAAACTCTCTCAGATGGGCTTGTCTGGAAACACTAAAAGCACTCGGGCCAAGAATGTCAGCATTAAAAATACAGAAGTGGCTGGAAATGCTGTTGTGTGTCAACCTTTATTTGTCCTTTAAACCAAGAAAAAAGAACAAATGTATGCCTGTAGGCCAAATGCAGAAGGTTTTATTTTTTTTTTTTCTCCCACTTATATGAGATTTGTACTATGAATTGTAATAGAAGGTTCAGATGACAAAAATTACAGTGGTGTAGCCAAGTAAAATACCCATGGGGCTTTCTGCTTCCCTTGTGCATGGCCTGAACTATCAGATCAGCCTTCTGGACCCAAATGCAACACTGTCAATAGGAATACATCATCTTTTTTGTGGTGTAGAAGAGCTGTCGGTTGCAATTCCCATTATTCCAAGGCCAGGATTTTCCATTAGTGTAGCCACCTGCTGGGTTTCTCTACTCAGGTTTAATGGAGTCTGAATTTGAATTTATCACCATCTGTGGGAAGACAGGAAATGAGAGGAGCATCACTAATTCCTTTCTTCATTTACTAAGCATAAGCATAATCTTTACAAGGAGATAGGCAGAAACATCAGTGATCAGGGAGACAGAGAGAATATTTTAACTCATATTGACATCGGAGTTCCAGACCAAGAAAAATGCTGTCTGTTCCTCAGCCAATTCCAGCAACAAAAAAGAATGTTTTAATTTCCTATGTAATGCTGTACCAAAACATGTAGATATGGGATACTATTTTGTTTTGTCTTTCAAGGAGATCTCTAAATACCTAATAATTTAGACTATTAAAAAAAATAAATAAATCAAGGGCTTGGAAAGTGACTAAATTCTCAGGAAGAGTTAAGAACACTAAATAATAATTATTTTTTTTTTATTAAAAGAAAGATCAAAAATTACCAGTTTACACATTTTGATCTTGTTCTTTCCTGTCCCAAAACAAAAACTAGAAACAAAGCACTAAGGAATAGAAAATGGAAGTATTCAATTGAAAGAACTGTTCAGTGCAAGGGCAACATGCAAAAAGCAGAATTTCTGTATTAACATGAAGTGAAATACATTTTTTTACAGAACACCCAAACCAAATAATACTGAATTAATTTCCTACCTAACTACAACAATGGAGACTCTTTGTGATGCTTTCATATGACACTGCTGTTCAATTTGGAGTCGTCACTGGGCTAGGAACCACAATCCCAATCCACCTAACTGTATGATATTTTTGTCCCTGCCTGTTAAGGGTGAGATTCATGTACTGCTCCTGTTCAAACATAGTGATTAGTACTTTGCAGTGAGCAGAAAAGGTGGAGAAAGTTGTAAAATATATATTTTTAAAATTCTGATGTGATATCCATCTGCACTCATCAAAGGGGTGCTGACATGCAATCTGCATTCATGAAAGGGGTGCCATGAGTTCAAGACTTTCTCATGAATTTTGGTCCATGCTTGTAATCTTTGTATTTATGAACTTGAACTTGCAAGGCTGCTCTCTTGTCATGTGGGTCCTCAAAAGGAGTTTGAGGAACTTAGATAATTTAAAGCAAAGTTATTTGTTGCCAAATATTTTTTTATTTTTTATCAATTTCAAATAAACCTGAAGACACAATTTTAAGGGGGGGGGGGGGGGAAGCCCCACCCCCTCCCCCCTTTCCAATAAAAGCAACAAAAAGTCCAAACCCAAAATTATCCTGAAAGTGTTTTTACCCCTTTTTCTTTTTACTTTTAACATACCTAAATTTCTTTTCTATCAGAGGGCTTTTGTGCATTGCACTGTGACAAAGTCTTCTGGTTGTCTGTTTCTAGTGAAAATCATCTGACAATGGGTCCATAATAAGGCATAGGAGAAAACATCTTTCTGATTGTTTGATGAGTGAACTGGTTGAGTTTACCTTGTACTGAGGTATTGACAGTTACCAGTTTGTGATTTGTTGCAGTCCACTTGGTCTTGTCGTACCAGCAATTGTTACATGTTAATTTGTAACATGGTTACAGCAATTGTAACATGGTTAATAATCCTACAACATTTTTTTTTTTTTGCAGACTAGGGTTAGCCACAGAAATTACTCTTGACCAATCTTATATGGTTACTTTTCATTATATTTGTCTCCCGTTTTTGTCTTACAACTACTGTGGAATTTGTCTAGACTTAGAAATCAATAGTGAAACACCAGGATATACACGTTGCACAAATGACAGCTTTCTCATTAAATATTAATTGCCTTTGACCATATGCATCCTAGGATTTGGTGACTATTTTTCATTTATTTGTTAGGGCTACACTACTGTGAGACCATAAAGAGTCTTGGAGATGGGTACAGGCTACATTTAAACTACTTTGAAACCTTTTTTCTCAAGCAGATTGGCAGTTCATCAGATTCTTGCAATGATCTTTGAGTCACTGGCCAAAATTTTCATTCAAAAATATAAAGAGTCTAACATGCTAAAAAAAAAAAAGACATATTTTTGCAGAGCAAACTCTAAGGAAAGTCCTAACTTCAAACGAGGCTTCTTTGGTTCTTCATTTATTAAAGTTGAAGTCTATTGGAAGTGTTTCAGCTTTTGTGCATTGTACTGTGACAAAGTCTCTATAATGTCTTTTACATTCAGGAGAATGGATATTGAAGGACAAGTCTCTATAGTTGGTATATATAGTGGGTATGGGAATTCCAGAGGCATCCAGTATCTTTGTAGAGCTGGATTTGAATGGTTCATGCCTCTGCCTTCCATGGAAGGGGTTTTATTACTGAATTATTTTTTATTTACCTCTAGAACTAAAAGGATGATGAGGATAGAAGTGTTATCTATTAATTGGCTGATGGATTTACAACACATGTTGGTCATCTTGTTTTTAACTGACTATGTATAAGCGTGCAGATTTTGATGCAGTACCACCCAAAATCTGAAGACCTAGGAATTTTTTGAAGGCTTGTGTATGTATGCAAGATTCAGAATCCCAGCCTATACCTGATCTGCATGCCTGAACCTTAGTATCACAGAAGAAAAACAAGTAAGGAGAAGACAGCAGACTAGATGAGTAGTTAACTGTGGGTTGCCTGTTTTGTATGATGTCACACATATGGTTATGGTTATTCATACTGAGGGTGGCAACTTTAGTGATTCAAGACTAACACAAGAAAATCTGTCAGCTCTAGTTAAACAAACACTGTTATTACCTCAGGTCAAGCAGATGGAGGGCAAACTTCTCTGTTGGATTCTGCTGCTCTTTAATTAATGTCCACATTTGTTATGTCAACATGATGCACCACATTTAGTTTAAAGGTTTGTTTTATTCCTGATACAAATGCCTGTAGAACTGAATTTTCTATATTCTAAGAGTTGATCTGGAAACTGGGGACCTGAGATGGATGAAGATTCCTTCAGTTAAATTTTGGAAGAAAATACTTAGAAGAAAATATTTTGATACTTCCATAATATTTCTTCCATATTCTTTTTCTCCTTCTTAACATGAGTGTTTAATACAGTATTAGAAGCAGTTTGATCATCAACAAATCTTTTCAATGGAAAAGTGAGATGTTTCTTCTTTAGATCTAAAGTAATATGATTATGATTGAGAAATAAATGAGCTAATATAATTTTGCATTCAGTAAAACCTTTCATTTTATTTTATTCCAGAGAAAAGAAAAAAAACAAATAAGCTGTATCTTGTAGAATGATTCCTTGGAGCATTCTTGCTCCATGAAGAAATCATTCAAATAACAACAAAAAAAAGGAATAAAAATAGTAATTGCACCATTTTGTGTACATAGGGTTTTTGTGATAAATAAATAAATACATTAAAAAAAAACCAAAAACCAAACAAAAAACCAAAAAAACAAAAACACCAACAAAGTAAATAAGCTGAACAAATGCCTCACTTTTGTCATTTAAATCCTAGGAAGCAAAAGAAATCTGTTCCCAGTTGCCAAAATAGTAAAAGAAAAAACCTGATCCTTCCTAGAAGAAGAAAATAAGTACAATAAATCTGCACGGTACAATGCTCTTTTTTAAACAGTTGGAAGACCATGTTTGCTCCCCAGAAAACAGTTTTTTACAGTGTTTGTAAACATTTATACTGCGAGTTTGTTGCATTTGTCAAGAGGAGGTTTTCTAGCAACTGATCAGTAGCATTAAGGAATTATGTGTCTCATTTTTTCCATTGCTTCCATGTGGCTTAGTGCTTATTGGATGGCTGGGAAACCTGCCTTCAGAAGGGTTGCCATGTTGAGTTACCTATGGAAAGGGGCTGTAGAGTGGCTGTGCAGGATGATTGATTTGTCTAGACTGTAGTCTTGGACAGACCTCTCCAACTGAACTGAGTATTGGGCAGTGAATCAGTAGAAGTTTGTAGTGGCCCTTTGCATGTGGTCTGTGTCTCCTGTAAAAGACAAAAAACAAACAAACAAACAAAAAACCACACACAAAACCCCCAGGTTAATCTCATATGCAGAGTTTTGTCAGAATAATATCTTGGCAGAATAATGACTTCACTTTACTACTTCTCTTGTCTTATTTTTCCCACCCTCCACACTCTTCACAAAAAAAAAAAAAAAAAGGGAAAAAAAGGAAAAAAAGTTTTAGAGGATCAGATATAGCTGTCACAAACCGACTAATACACATCAATACTTTCTTTATATACACACAGGCATACATATCAAGATTTAGTACAAATACATATTTTCCAAAACAGTAATAAAAAATAGAAAATTTCTTTGTGGCTGTGCTCTAATATAATGCTTTGTTTTGTTTACATATAGTCTTTTACTATTTTACTCATTTCCATTCACTTCTTACCTGAAATATTCTGCTTGGAAAATGAAGGCACTTTCCTGGTAAGAGCAAGATTTTTGTTGTTGGAAAGCAAGAGAAAAATCAGTTCAAGTTTGGAGTGAAGTTACAGGACAGTGAACAGAAAAATACGCTTGCCAGTTCAAAGATATATGGCTTGATCCATTACAATCTCTGCTACAGAAAACTGAACAAAAGAATGACAGCCTAATTATATTAAAAAAGATGAAGAAATTCCATCTGAGATTTGCTTTTAATGACTCTGCAGGTCGACTGGCTTGAGAAATTAAAATTAGACCTCAAATCATCAGCAATCTTGGCTATGTAGAAAAGTTTGATCCTTCTCTCTTGGCTTTACAATAATATTTTGTACTTCTTTTTTTTCCCCTTCCTTCCAGTTTTCCAAAACAAACACTTAACAGTAAAAAAATCTTTTCCTTTCATTAGCTGCCTTCCTCCTGGCTTTGAATATGAGGTGTAGGAGAAAAATTTCTTGTCCTAGCAGTGCAGTGAAAACTCCCCATGTGATTTTTACGCTTTTTACCTCCATACACCTTAGTCCATGTTTACAGTTTGACATACAACCATAATCAATTCCTACAGTCTTAGGTTCTATTTTCTTATTTGGAGTCCCTCAGGCCCAGCAATATACTCCATTCTAGGTCCCCAGCACAATTCTGCTCTGCAGCTCCTGGCTCCACTGTAGTTTTACCTCCACTGTCAATAGTCTTTGCCAGCTCTGGTCAGCCCTACTTATCTGCTGTTTCCTACAACAGAGGGAGACAAATGGCACTTTGCCTCTCTTTCCTTTGTTCTAGCTGGCAATGCCTTTTCAAGATACATGTGTCCTGGCTTTAGTTATAATAGGGAACTAAATCCAGGATGCAAGAAAGAACAGAACATTCCCAAGACCATATTTTTACTGTTTCCAGTAAATTCCAGCATGAAGTCTGAGGCCTGGGGTATCAGATAAACTGTCAAAAAAGTGAGTAAAGAGAATGAGAATCTAGTTCTACCTCATCTTAGTGCCTGGAAACATCATTGACCTTTACCTCAGAGTTTCAGTAATAGTATGGTATTTGGTTATACTGGAACACTTTGATTTCAGGAGTCATAAAAAATTCCAGTATCTTTAGTCTCACTACCTTCCACTGCCTGGTCATCACATGCCTTACTATCTCCTCATATTTAAAAAAGTACATAGAAGTCTCTGAAACTTTGGCATCATTAATATTTTGTCTATTTCCAATATAGAGAAAATGGATGCCCACCAAGTTTTCCAGACAGCTGTCATAGAAATAATAATTAATAATAATAATAATAATAATAATAATAATAATAATAATAATAGGAATAAACAAAATCTATGTGAGAAGATGTCCCCTCCAATACAAAAAAGAAATAAAACAGGCTTTGCAATGTGACATTTAAAAGATGGTTCTGATTAATTAGAAGGCAGCAGTTTCCAGAACTGAAGCTCCTAACAGAAAAGCTTCCTCTGGTGACCTTCCCACTGAATGTCTCTATTACAGCTTCTCTTCTCCAACAAGCACTGTTTCCACCCAACTTTAAGGTCTTTTATCATCCTTCATTGTTTACTCAGTGGAGAACATAGTTCCCACTTCTGCCATTGTAACCTGTTCAAAATTTGATCAAATACCTACTTATCCATTTTCCTCAGGTCTTTTTCAAGTGCACATGCCTCATTAACCCTACCTAGATTATCTTCTTCCAACTACAAAGTTCAACGTGTTTGGGAGAAGACATGAGAACACTTGTAAAGAGAGGGGACTTGAGATACTTGTCAATGCAAGGTGAGAAATCAGCTAGGCTATCCTTTTGGATCACTTCTGAAAGTTTGAAGAGCAAATTGAATTTTTTTTTTATTAAAGTTTCAGATATTTATTTATTTATGATATGTTATGCAAGCATACACACCTAAATGTAGGATATAAGGTGTTTCTATTGACCAAAAATCTGGATACAGATCATTAGCATCTCAAGAAATATTTTAAAAGACATTTGTTTTTATGTTACCTTTCTGACCAGAAAAAAATCATAGACCATTAACTTGCATTTTAAGTACGAATGAGTTAAATTTTGAAAGTAAATTTTAATACTTATGTACAAAATAGAAGGATATAAGTTCTACATCTAGTGATATTTCAACATGTATTTTGCATGTGAAACATCATCATATATTCTTAATACCTGCCCATGTGCTCTGTGCAGTCCATTTTCTTTTTTTCTTTTTTTTTTCCTTCTGGAGATGTTTTCCTTGTAAGCAATAGAAAATAAATTAATTTTAATTTTAAAGCAATAAACAACATATTATAGCTCATTTCATAAAACAAATGTAGCTTGACATTGCTAGGGCCATGAAACTCCAACATAGGTTCTGTATTGCTAACTTAATATAGTTTAAAAGAATCAATTAGTGCAATCTTTAAATCAGGGACACAATGTTCCTTAAAATATTTTTAATACAGGTCAATGAATTCTACTTCGGTTAAAAATTTGCTATTGCATTTTTAAAATTCCATAAATACATCAATAAGCAGCCTTTGGTTGGAAACTGGGATTTCAGATCAGTACATTACACAGACTCGAAGGCAGAGGCCCTTGGCTTAAAGAACAAAAAGCCCATGGGACAAAAATTGTTATGGAAAAAAAATTAGAGCCTACGTACTCAGACAAGAGCCTATGGAATTAATAATGGGAATAGAGGGAGGCATCTGTGCCTAAAGATAAATATTAGACACTTGGAAAGGCAGTATGCTTAGTATCTGGAGGCAGTAGATTCAACACTATCAAAAGTAGAAGTTAAGCAATGGCCTACAATATTATGCTGAACCCATGGGTTTTTGAACTGCCATGAGTGTGTAAAGACTGGACCTGTATTTAAAAGCATTTTTTAAAAAAAAACAGATGAAGATAAAACTATGTCAAAACACCATATACCAAAGAATTGGAGGCTGAGGACCTGTTGTAGATAAATTTTGAATATGCAGCAATAAATATGGGAAAGGGGGAGAGGAAAAGGAAGAATGAAAAGATATTTAAAAGGCAATTAGGAAACAGTAGCAAGTACAGAGGAAAACTGAAAAGTGTAATTCTAAAAGGTGGCTAGTTTATCAAAACAAGATGTTTGAGGCTAAGCTAGGTGGATACACCAAGTACTCCATTCTCTCTGACCAAGTCTGTCCGTCACAATTTAGCCTCTTTCTGCAGTTATGAAATGGCTTGAGTTGCTATGAAGATAGTAGAGATTTCCAAGTAGCATATGTTATAAAGCTACAGTACTACAGTTACTATGAACAAAGAAAACCTTACCATTGGGACAACTGCATTCATACTTGGAACTTTGTCACCTAAAATTGCTATCTAAACAAGAATATTTGGGCAACACAAAATTTCTTTGCAAACAAGCTTCCCCAGGACAAAACATATTCTTGTTCAAGTCAATGGGGTATTTATGCCATGCGCCCTGTACATGTTAGCAGGGAAGAGACCCCCTATGGGCTTTTAAGATAATTTGGGATCCTAAGGCATATATGGACTTCCAAAACCTATATTTTCCCTTCTATTTCAGGCTGAAAAATATTTTAATTACTTTGTATGGATTTTTTTTTAGGAATTCCTTTTACAAAGAATTACTATCCCTAAAAGAGTTTTCCTCTTGGAATTCCAAGAATAGTGACAACAACAATGCAAAACAACCCCATGTAAAACAACATTAGTTACGCTTGCAGCTTAGAAGAATTTACGAGATATACCATTATTATATTTCAGTGAGCCACAGGTGGGGAATGGTAAAAGTTTGTCTATAAGTATTTCTCATTAGAACTAGACATTTCTTGTCTTGCAACTGAAACATGTTATAGCTTATTTTATGCTATGTGAACTGCATTTTCAAAAGGAAAATTAGTTATAACTAATTGGAATAATTTAACAGATATATAGTTTGTTGCAGACCTTAAAATCTCAGTCAATTAAGATCAATAAAGTAGAAGAAGAAAAGATTACAAGCTATAACACATCAGACTTTGCTGGACTCTTTACCACAATGTCATGTGCAGAAGTAGGTAGATGTTTTTTTAGAAACACAGAGAGCTACAAGCAGCCTATATATTATTTTATTTTCAAATTACAGAACCATCTATACATTAGTACTTTGAATGTCTGAAGCTCAATTAAAAGATGAGAATAGAAAAAAAAAAAAAACCCAAGAAACAATAATCATATTATAACAAGACTGTTCCCATCAGGTAAGACAAAACATCAAATCACAGCAGCAGAGGGAAAAAATTCACCAATCTATTTTAGAGCAACCTTCTCCTGCTGCAATACCATCCCTTGATAGATGAGAAAATAAGGTATGTTCACAGACATCACCCTAATGTTTGGACTAAAGTGTCATTATCTACTAAGTAGATTTTTTTTCTACCCTTTAAGAATTCTTTATTAGGACTACAAATTTTCTTTAAAGTGTGTGAGTTTTTTTGGACCATGTTGACTATTGAAAAAGATGGTCTTTGAAAGTTGGTAAATATTTATTCTGTCAAATAACATTCAGCCCATTTCCAACTCAGCTTCTGCTAGTAAAGCTCCTGTGGGCCACAACCTATTTGTTAAAACAGTGTCTCTGTGGTGATGACTTGCATGATCCTTCTTTATCCATCTGCCTCTATAGCTCTTCTGTGTTTCTATGAAGCATTATCTCCTAGACAACAGCCAAAACAATAACAGATCAATAGTTCAGTTCTCTCTTTATTTCAAGTAGTCCTTGTGCTTTGCCTCTCTGAGAGGAATATTCCCATTTCAGGTACAGCCACCCAGTTTGCTGCTGTGGTGAAAGAAGTATTGGCAGCAGTATTTTGGTTTCTGCCTTGTTATTGTTTGTTTCTAGTCTATATTTTGTTATTGTGCCGCTTTTAGTTTAAGCAGGTAGGAAGAAACTGCTCCTGTTCCAAAGAAATTTTGTTTTAAGGGTCAGCACAGTAGAAAAGCATCTGCTTAATTTAGATAATAAACAAATAAAAATTAATAGATTCATACAGAACTGAAGAAAAGAAACAAGAAAATCAAGGTGGTGTGTTAAAACATACACTCCAGCCCTGCACTGCTGCAATAGAAAGCCATGAACAAGAACGTGTTAGTCTACAGTGAACGTAAGCCAGAGTACAGTTAGAACAAAACAGTTTTCCAAAGCTTAACAACTGCTTCTAGCTTACTGAACTTGAGATCAGTGTTTTGTAACATTCTCCAGTTGGTTAGGAGACTCTGCAATAATCAGACTTACGATAACCTTGTCAGATACCTGTGTGGACACAGTAATATTATGTACTTTTCCCTGAAACAGCTAAGAAACTCATACAATCCCCTTTTCATCACAATGCAACATTGAACAAGTGGTTTTCATGCATCTTATGCTGGTAACCTTGTGTTCTGCTCTCCTCATCAGTAGTCTATATAGCATTGTGAAACAGTCAAAGATGTCAGTCTGTATTTTCCAAATGTCTAAAGTTTTCAAGCCCGAAAGAATATTTAAAGCTTTACCCTAAAAAGCACAGTCAATAGTTTCATTCCATAAGTGTAACAGTCATTATGCAAGTAACATAAGTGGATATCACAACTTCAGTCTTGTAAAGCACGTATGTACAGGAAATACGAGTTATCAGCAGGAAAATCAATTATACTTCCCCACCACACCCCAAAATAAAAAAAAAAAAAAAAAAAAAGAGGGCCCCAGAAGATTTTTGTACAAGTTTGAGAATGTTTTCACTTATCTATTTTAATGGAGCAATACATATATAATTATACATATTATAAACATGTAATTATACATGCATTATCCTCAGAAGACAATAGCTCTGTCCTAAAGACCCCTGTAATTTCAGACACATATGCAGTCCTTTCCAAGAGCTTATAGATCGAAGGGCTGCATAAATTGAGTAATCAGCAGATTATCAGCCATTTTTTCACTAGAGATGGTTAAAGAATTGTTAATAACACTAAATATATGCAAGCATTTTCAAAGTTGATGTCTAACTAAATAATGACTAAATTAAAAAAACTAAATGACTCGAGTCTGTGGCACTGAAGCAAAATTTCAACTACAGGAAACTAATAGATTCTTTACAAAAAGGGATGTTCATCTCACACAATATATAGCCAGGGAAGCTTCTTTCTGTAGTTAGCTGAGACATAGAACCACTTGCAGACAGACCAGAGAGAGAGCACCTGGGCTATCTCCTGCTGTGGGTGGTGCTCTGGAGAGACCTCTCCAGCTCAAGAAGTGGCCTTGTGAATCTAGCCAGCCAATTTAACTAGCATAGACTACTATTTAAAGGTGGGGGAAGCAAATACTCCATTACATCTTGTATTATCAACTAAATTAAACTGTGTTATCAGAGTCTGCCATGAAGGCAGTATGCTGTGACTGTTTGTTCCTTTTTTCATTGCATAAGAGAGGAAGGTGTTTTGTTTTTTTAATAATGTGAAATATATGTAAAGATAATATCTTTTGTGTCTGTTGACTTCTTAGATTTGAATTCATATATTTTTCACCTGAAAAAAGTAACTCAGTAGTGGACTTCTACTTCCAACTTGGCCAAAAAGAAAAGATGCCCCTTAAAAATATTTTTTATTCCTGTAATTCAGCCTTACTCTTTCCATGTTTCCTTTAAAGTATTTTTTTATTCTTTCCTCCAACTCTTTTCTTAATATATTTTCTTTTTCTTTCCAGCATGCATTTCCATTCTATTTGAAAAATGTATTCTCTCCCTTCATTTTCTTCAGCCTAGCATTCTGCTGTAAGACCTTTTCCAATCAAACATAAGAGAATCCCTGTTCAGCTTGGTTTTCACCATAAGGTAGTATTATCTGTTTTTCCCAAAAGTCAGAAATAAATTAGTGTTTTATATATATTAGTTTTTTCTGTTTTCATTCTTCTTGCCAGTGTTTTCAATCCAGAGTGTTCTCTGTTTGACAAAAATAAGACTTAATCAATTTTATTACTTCCACCAATCTCCTTTATAAATTTTCTTGTCATTCCTGAGGTTAACGAACACTGTCTTTTGAAGATTTTCTTTCTTTTTTTTCCTGCAAAGATATTTTTTCCAAGCTGTTCTATATTTTTTCTGCATCGGTTCTGTGCAATGGTGGAAAGACCCTTGACTTCGCTGCCTAAAAATAGCCATGATAACCCACAAAAGACAATTGGGTCTATAGCAGTACCCACAGATACTAGCCCACATTTTCACCCTTGGAAAGCCCAAGTGCCAGCTTAGGCCAACAGCTATGTGAAGGTTTCATTCCTCATGGTGTTACTACAGGGCAAATACCTTCAAGTATATGTTAAGCCCAATGGTAGAATTGCAGTCTTACCCTAAGCTTAATATGCTTCTCAGTGAGAAATACAAAGTCGTGGGACTACTTTTTACTGAAGATCTGCTCCTCCCAATATTTCCCACAATTTCTATTCTACTGTATCTCAGTCAGGTTTATTTATTGGGGTTTTTCCCATTCCAGACTTTAGTCAGAAGTCTTGAGCCACCAGAGCGTTAGAAAAGGTGGAGAGCAACATGAATTTATTCAAGAAAACATTTATAGATTGTGTTATTTTGGATTCCCAAACCACACATATTTTACTCCACAGTAATATATATTACTTGTTTTTATTATAACTGAGTGTATGTGTGAGAAAGGGACAGATGTATTTTCCCCACATTCTTGAACAGATTTTAAATGAGCAAGTTTATCATTAGCAATACTCAGTCTGTTCTGAGACACATCTCACCTACCAGCTACAGCTAAAAGATAATTTTTGAAGACTGTGATACAATTCACTTTTTTAGTTTAAAATAGAAAGCATTCAGCAATGGAGCTAGATTGTTCTTTTATAGGGGAAGAGTAATGCAAGCAAAATAACAAAAGATACTATCAGTAAAACATTAGATTCCAAATACTCCCCAGTTAAATCTCTTTTGCTCGATAAAGCTGTATACTAGTGAAAAGAATGCACGGAGAAGAAATAGACTGTTTAGATTCAGATTTTTTTCATATATTTTTTTAATGTTCTAATTCTTCAACTATATCTGCATCTGCTGATAAGCAGACAGATACAGGAACAGAAAGATTGGTGCTTTCCAAAATGGACAGAACAAGTGGCAGCATATACAGAATGAATTCCTCCTGGAATACTGCCAGTGTGACGTTGTGCATATTAACTCTCTGCAAGTGCAGCTATTTTTACCAGCTAAGCACAGTTCTGAAATTTGAGTATACACCTTCTTTGATTGGACAACAAAACATTTTACTTGCATTTTTAGGTATAATTCACATTATTTACTAAGTGGATCACCTACCTTTAAAAATAACATTATAGTAGTTCCATAATAGGAGAATGATTCTTTATGCATTCAAGCTTGATTAAACTGAGTTCAAGAGACAAGGATTAAATCAGACTGTAAACGGAAACTCGAGAAAATTATTAATTTTATAGCCATTCTTACATGGGTTATGTCCTGGGGCTTTATTATAAGGAACTGTGAGTTCTTTAACATGAAGAAGAAAGTTAGAGGAATGAAGTAGATTATTTAGTTAGCTATATATGTCTGAATTATTTCCTCTACAAAATAATAATAATAAAAAAAATCAAAATACAAAAATAACTAAATAGTTGCCCCTTGCAACTATCTAATATATCAAGCATGAAAGAATGTTCATCTCACATCAACAGAAAAACAGCGTTACATTTTCCTCTGATACAGTATAAAAACTCTTAAATGCCCACTTGATCAAATTCTATGTAAAAGTTACTGTATATGCTCTGTTCATAGACTGACTTTTCTTAATTTGTCTCCATCTTCATATCCAGCATTTATTATGGCATTATTCTTCAGACCATAGTGGCTACCTTCATGCAATGATTACCATTTTGCATGTTGTCGACCACTGCTGAATTTGCAGTCTTGTACAATTGTATTTGTGTTTGAAAACACATGTACAAAAAGGAAAATGTATTTAAGCTTCCACTTATTGTTGCTCAGAATTAATATTATGCATGTAACCCTGTTTATTGCTATTATTGTACATTTACAATTTTAATTCACCCTCAATATCAGAAATATAGACTTTTCCATCTTCTTGAGAAGAATGAAGTTATGTAGTTAGAATATTATAACTCACCACCCAAACCTAACTCCTGTATGCACTAATATTACACTGTATTCTTCAGAACATCCCCTACACAGTATCATAAAGGCAGATTTCTGTACCTTTAAAAATCAACATAGACAGGAATATCAGATACATAAAAATGTTTTTTGTCTATCATCAATCAGAACTTTTGCATTCCTTGTCTTGAAATTACACTTTTTGAAATTTAAGATATGTATCCAGAAAGGGTAGTTAATTTAAGTAATTTTGTCTTTTTCTCTCAATGTACAAGGTCATTAATTGCTATTGGGACCTTCATAAACCCTAGTCTGCTGATGGGGTGAGAACTCTATTGTTAAATGTATTATGGCAGGGCTGTCTTCGGAGATTGCCTGCTTGATTGCTTTGTAAAGGCCCAATGGCACACAGCAATTAAAATCCATAGACCTTTATAACCCTACTGATGTTTTATGGGCCTTTTTGTGTCCTTCGGTGTGGTTTACCATTTGTGTGTCTCCCAGTGGATCTTCTTTTCAGAACTCAAAGTGGAATTTTTTTTTCCGGAGTGATAAAGCTAGTTATACATCATGTGAAAGGTTAATGACTATTTTCAAAAAGAGCATATGTTTAATGTCATAGGTTGAAAGTTATAGTAAAGAACAATTAAGTAAAATCACTTGCCATTTCCTCATTCTCAAAGTATTTAGATACTACTACCACTTACACATAGTCCATTGATTTGATAAGTCACTGGACAATTTAAAACTATCCAAGCCATTTTGAAATACAAGTTTAACTCTTAAGCACAGTTAAATCACTGGATTGTTTGTCTGTGTATCTATATGGAATGAGAAAATGCCAGCTCCAGAGTGTGATCCCTAATATCTACTACCATTAAAGTTCCCCTTCAGTGAGGCACTGAGAGTATCTCAGCTAAAGCAGTACATGGAAGCAATGCACAGTTGTAGACTCATGAAGGTGTTATGTTCTCAGAAGTTATATAGGTTCATATTGCCTCATTTAAATATTTAGCCTTGGTCTCCATTAACAGTGAACTAATCAATGCAAGTAACCCAGAACAACTATCTAGTGAATAAGAAACATCTTTTTGTCATGCCTATGTTTCATGGACAAAAGCTCCTTTCAATAATACTTGAAATCTTTGGCAACATAAAAAATGAACTGTACAATCTTTACCACTACTAATCTTCACATCAAAAAATTTAGAAAATTTTGTCATTTCTCATGACATATTTGCAGCATGTTTTCAGAGAGAGGAGAACTGACTTGTAAAATTCAGTAGGGAATACCCTTTTATTAAGATAACACCTGTGATGTAATGGAATGGAAAACGCCTGCCATTAAAGGGAAATAAACATTTTCTGAAGATCTCATAAAACTTTTTTTTTTTTTTTTTTTAAAAATCATTTCTGTATGTGACAGAATAGGTGTCTTCAGAGAAGCAAAGTTACTCAACAATACTTTAATTCTAAACCAACATACAGACAAAGATTGACAGAATGGTAGAAAAAGAAGTAAAGATGGAACAGGAAACAAATTAGCCATTAACTTTCTTTAAAGAGGCCTTTTGAGAAAACAGTAATTCACACCTGCTATGAACTACCAAAGACAAAGACAAATACGTTCTAAAGCCTAGCAAATGGGAAAAATCTATTTATATGCATTTGTATTGAGAGAAAAGAACGTTTAAATATGAGGTGCCTATGACTTCTTGATTTCCCCAATACTTTTACAATTTATAAATACAAATGTAGCTTTCATTTTTATTTCAGTGCCAGTCACTTTAGCCACCATTGGCTTGAGTATCTTCATTCTGCATTATTGTAAGTTGGAGAGGATTTGGTGGTCAATGCAAAGCTTCAGAGATTCTCAGTACACTTGCTCAAGCCCAGAGTTACTATAATTAAAGACACTGGGATTTAAGAGTATAGCTGGAATCTAAGTCTGGCCTGCAAAATGTCTATTATTATCAGTAACAAGCAAGATACTGATCGTCAGAAGCTACGGAATGTGTAAACCAGTGATGGGGAAGGAGGGAATACCATTTTACTTAAAGTAATTGTATTCCTTATGGAAATTAGGAGGACAGAATGAATAAGGAACTTCACAATGCCAAATAACAAAGCCACTTTGTGACTTGGTCATCACAGCTGAAGGTCCCCAGACAACTCAACAGTCAGTCATTTGGACTCAGTTTATCTAAACACGTATTTGACCTTCTCATGTCATGACCCACAGCATGCAGTCAAGTATCGTCACCTCCTTGGCTTTTTAGCTGCTATTATTCAGGGTTGTTTGGTTATTAAGAGTACTGACTGCCAAAGGATATATTTTGTGGTCGTGGATTACTCTCACTTTGGCAAAGAACAGCGGTGCGGTGTCTACCCTCACAGCAGGAAATCTCTCTTTGTAGGATCCAGTTTCCACCCCTTGTTTGACTTACAATAATTGGGACTACATCTGGGAAGAAAATCTGTTGACCCTCAAAACAGTATTTGTTTTGGCCCTAGCAGTTTTCATTATTTGGGCTTTATCTCTGAAGTTTGATACAGAGATTAGAGTCCTTGGTCCAGGTTTTGATAAGGAAGATTAAGCAGGCGATCGAACAGCATATTTCATCATAGCCAAGATCTTAATAAGTGTCTGAAAGAAAGGGTTGACATTATTATGCAGACAATTAACTGGATCTGAATCTGATTTCTTGCAAAAGAAATCTCTTCTGGCAAAAAAAGATGGTTTTTTTTTATTATTTATTTACTTCTCATTCCCCATTCTTTTTTATAGAATGATGCCTACAAGTGTTTCTCACATAATTTTGTTTATATAGAGATAGGTGGTTGTACATAAAAAAACCTTCAAGACTTCATATTTGCTGTGATGAGGGATACAAGACAAATTGGGAGCACTGGTATTTTTCAGGAAATGAAAAACACACCAGCTGTTCCTCCAAAATACTGTAACTGCTTTACTGACAGATTAGTATCTCTTTCTTCTTGTTGATTTTCTTGAGTGCTTTCTGTGTTGCTCTTGAGCTGATTTTTTCTTCTTTTTTTTAATGTGTACTCAGTTCTTCACGTAGTGTAAACTGCAAAACTAAATTGAAAGCAATAGTGCTCTGATTTATTGTAGATGAGAGTATGGTCCACAGAAATGCAGTCAATCTTTTGTCTATGTGAATTAAACACAACAACCAATCAACCAAAAAAAAAAAAAAAAAAGAAAACCAAAAGGATATTCAGCTGTCCTTCAGATTTAAAGATGTTTTGATCACTATATCATTTAAAATGCTTATATAACAGTGAAATACTATAATTTGACACACACAGCTTTACACATAATGTATGGAATTATGTGCTCCTCCCTTACTTGTTGTCAGCGGGTCATGAGCGTTTTAACCTGCGTTCTAGAAAACAGGGATTACATTTGAGTAAAGAATAGGAATGAGTTAACTAACTAGTGCACCAGGTACCACTGAGTCATGGGAAACTAGGGAACAATTGTGAAAACAGATTTTCTATCTGTTGGAAGGCAAGGTGTTAATGATACTTACAAGCGTGCTTTGATCCTCAATATACCGTGGTGGCTCTGGGTTACAATGTGAACATACTGGCTCAAAGCACTAAAGCACATTTAATGCCTCATTTATGGGACTACCACAATTCAAGTGGAATGGAATAATTTTGCTTTTAGTACGTAGAGAGCTCTGGACAGCAGTTACAATAGTATGTCATGATAAAGATCAAGCAGTACTCGCCTCCAAGTCATTCTCTCAGGTTGATCAGGGAGCTGAACCTTTTAAGCAGGACATGTCCTGAAGACCTCAGTACTATGAAGATTGTTTTTGGAGAGGTATGATGTCTGCAGATATATGAGCGCTGTTCACTGAATTGAGAAACATAGCCTGAACTTCAAACTCTGGTTACTCTTGTGCTACAGTGGCGACAGGATTTAATTGGACCTCTGTGCTTCAATTTTGAAACTGTTGAAGGAAAGCAACTGAAGTGCTTGTGCAGATGTTTCTTCGTTGTAATGAGAGGAACCTGGCTGGTCTAGTTTTAAGTAAAATGGCTGAATTAAAAGCTAAATTAAGGCTTTCTGACATGGATGATCAGTGATTGCAAGCCAAAGTCTTGAAATTAGTTGACATTTCATATGGCAATCAAAATGGATTCAATGAAGCGACTGAGCTGTCCATTGAGGTCCTCTCCACCATGACATTCATTCAGGAGACGTAACTCATCAAAGACACTTTGATGAAATCAGTTAAGACACTGTGGGAAAGTATCCTTTTGGGGGAAATGAATCCACTTTGAAAGATCTGAATGTTGGTGTTGTTGAGAGTTTCTGAAGGTTCTGAGCACTTGACACAAAACAAAACTGTGTTTGGTATCTGAAATCTAAGAGAAAACAATTTTCTGACCCAATGCACAAAAAAAAATACAAGGTTTTGTTGCACAACCATATGAGACAGAGGTGAAACATCTGTCATATAAAATGCCACTAAGCTAGCTAGAAGAAACATAAAGCAAGAGTGGAAATTCTTGCAACTGTTTTCAGGTAAGCATTTTCTAAGTATTAGAGACTAATGATGAAAGCTGTGCAAAGGAATACTGAGAAGGACAATACTTAAATTTGCAAAAATCTAAATTAGCAAAACTTCCACCAAAATGTACATTTGACATAGCCCAACAAGCTACTAGGTTTGTGTCCTGCATACACATCTCTTCACTGTGATCACCCAGATACACAAGGGATCCAAACATGAATTTGTAAAATCAGGATTTAGTTTCTGATTCTATTTAGTATTGATGACCTCTGATGAGCATAAATTGTAATGTTAATTATCATCTGAAACAGGCTGTGTTGCATTTATATTTGTTATACATTGTACTGCGTTATTGTTTACACAAGTGGCCCTTGTGTTATGAGTGGTCAGAAAGTGTAATATGTGTCACAACAAATTGTGAACAAAGGAGTTTTAAATTTTTGTTTAAATTTTTATTTACTTATGAACACTTTCAATGATATGAAATCAGTCAAACAACTAAAGTGATGAAAGTAAAATAATGCTTAAAAGTTTTATTTTTCATTTCAAATCAGTATTTTGGTTTAAAATGTTAAATTTTAAATGTTAAGTGTTAAATTTTAAATGTTAAATGTTAAAATTTCTTTTAAGCCACAAGCTGAAATGATGTGACATTTTAAGATAGCACGCAATGTTATTTTGAAACCTATTTTTTCTCTTTGCAATGGTCTAAAAAAGGACTATGTTTCAGAGTTAGTATTTTTACAAATGTACAAAACCATAAACAAATATACTTCCACCTTTCTTTAAATACTGTTTGGCTATGAAGCTTTTCCACATTAATTATTCTGCTCCATAAAATATACAGGTTAGGAGATAGGGGTAAAGCATTTTGCCATGTTTAACTCTTCCATTTCAAAATTCCTGGAATAATGTTAACTGTGTCTTTTATGTGTGAATACACACTAAATAATAAAATGTTTTTCTTTCACACCCTTTTTAACTTTTATTTCTATAGTCTCTTGTTTTTCCCAAGCTGTTGAAGACTTAATTCAAGTAACTTCATTAGTCTCAGCGTGCCTGTTAAAGCATCACGGTCCCACAATGTCTTCCTTCCTTTTTGCCTTACTACATCTATTGAGCAACCAAAATCCATCCCCCAGAGTTTGCCACTGGAAAGCCACCAGCATGGCTAAACAGCTGAACAGCAGAGGGCTCTACAGCATGGTGCTTTTCCACAGGAGGGAATAATCAATCCTATGCTCTACTTTCAGATCTCATTTTATGCAATTCTTCTAGTGCACTATAACAAAAGAGAGATATTCTTGTTAGGAGTCATCATTACTTAAAATACAATGTAGGCAAACTATTTTGGTCCTAAATATGTGATTTTTGCTAGCTTAACAATTTACATTGCTGTCTTCAGCGAAGATTGTAAGGCTGGTCCTTGGATTCACAACGGTTTTAGTTGCATGGAAAAATGATGTGGAGGCTTTTACTCCTCACAAGTGTAAACCCACATAAATTTCAAATGGACATTCAATTAGCAGGTCTGAAAAACAACTTCAACTAATGTTTTCCTCTTTTCCAACATAAACTCACTCATCTTTTAAATGCAGTGAAAACTGAAATAACTTAAGTGCATATTCCCAGCATTCAGTGACAAATACAGAAAATTATCTGTTCCTAAGAACAAATACTTAAAAATTATAAACACTTTTTGGTACAGCTGCAATACTGTGGACTAAGAAAAGAAATTTGGTGTCAGTAGTTCTGTCTTTCAGATGAGCTTGTCTAGTAGACATGAGCCTATATAATCACTGTAGAGCAAATCTTAGTAAATCTGCCTATCCAGAAGAAGAAATAAGGTAAAGTTATAAAGGTCTTGGGGTAAAATCTCACTTCAACAACTCATATTAGACAGATAATTAATTAAATAATTAATTACATAAATAAATAGATAAAATGACCTCTCACCAGTTATTCAAGAGTTACACAAATCATGCCAATAACAAAAAAAAAAACTTCTTATGCAATGGTGCCTGAGGGATATTTCTGTTTTATGGAATCCTTTGAGAAGAATTCAGGTTTGCAGTCCAGGGGACTAATACTTAGAGAAGCTGAGGGTTTCAACCATGAACAGAAACAGTAAATACGACACAGAAGTATGCTCAAGATCCTACTGCAGATGTATAAGAAAACAGTAACATATAACCCCAGCTACATTATAGGGTCCTTTACTGTGGCGATTTATCATTAAATGTATGTTATTCACTACTAGGCAACACTGTCAGCTTCAGGCACACAATGAATTATAATATTACCAGAAAGATTAAGGTCCTGTGATCCAGGTACAGCAAGACAATTGGATAGACTTAAAGATAGTGCTCATGGGTTTGGATATGCAGAAGAGTCTACAGATCCTAAAAGTACACAAACACCACATACATGTATGCTTGCTTTTGCATTACAACACAGATAGCAAACCTTAAAGAAAGGTGAAGAAAAATGATGGAAACAATAGCAATGAAATTTTTAGAGAAAGGCAGAAATCTTTCTTCATTTTATGTGAACTGAAGTGTACATCAATGAAATATGAGCTGTTGTGAGCAAGACATGTACAATTGTTACAGAAAAAGCTGTGATTTCAGATCCTACCACTTTACAGCTTTAAGATATTGTCCCCTGTGCTCTTGCTGCTGGGGGTCAAACTGATGAGAGCAATTCACCTGCCTAGCAGCAAAGTCAGCCTGTGCACCCTAAATAACTACTGAACGCTGTCTAAAATGAAACATATGACTTCCCTGATTCAAAGCTTACATGATCCTCCAGACTGTCTTTGAAGGCAGAGGTACAAACTGCAGGAGGGATGCAACAAACATTAACAACTGAAATGGAGTCAGTAACATCTCTAATAATCATAGCCACTTCTACAGGAATTGTCTGGCCATAGGCTTAGCTGATGATCCATCTAACATCATTCCAAATGCTTCGGCATAAGCCTTGTCACTTTCATTAAGCTACAATTATGTCCAAATACTCGCTTTCACTCCATCACAGCCACGAGATGTGGGCATGTAGGACAACAGAATAGTTACTGACATTACAGGTGAGTTAATGCAAGGGGATTTCTGAGTAGAATAGACGTGGTGGGTGCAATGAAAAGCACAGTATCAAGATGTGAGAATGATCAGAGGACCACAAGAAATGGGCAATTTCCAAGAGGATTTAATGTGGCTGACACAAGGATTTGTTCATGTTGCATGAAGCAAGGCTACTTGCTTGTGTCCAAACCAAACCCTATCAGTGTGCCTAATTCACAGCTGTCTCCCTCAGCTATTTGTAAATACTTGCTGAAAGTATGGATGAACCACTTCTTTCAATAGAATGTCTACTTGCTATTCTCTCTTAGCTCAAGTACAGCCAAAAGGAAAACACTTTAAAAGTTATAAGTAGTGGAGAACAAAGGTTTTAAGTGTCAGAACAGTAGCATGTCATATTAACAAGTTGTTCATTGTTGCAAGTACAATCAAAAAAGGGAATGGTTAAACATGAATGACCTGGGACCTACATGATTTCCTAGAAGGATGTAGGCCAGTAGAATACCACCTATGCTGTGTTTATGAATGTATCCATTTCTACTCAGCTTTTTTTAGAAGCAGATTTGTGGCTTTTTGCCACTCTTGACTGACTATCCAACTAGTTCCATTTATCTCTTTACTATGGTGATGTAAGGGGGGGGGGTTGAAGTCATTTAGATTTTACAGGAAATTTGACAGCAGCCTTCACCAAAGGTTTTCCATTTGCTCTTTTGCCCCTTAATTAATATTTAACTACAGTCTACTGTTTTGAAAATTCATAAAAATATAGCTGTACAAAATCTTCCATGGATAAAGTTTTACCTGTTGAGAAAAGAAATATAGAAATATATTTCTATTCTAAAGCAGTCTTTAGAAAGCACCAGGATTAAAACAGCCAGCTATTCAATATTCTCCAGGAAACTCTGCCCTTTTACATTGAAGCAGTTCTTACCTGATTGACATTTCTTCATTACTGGCATGCCTTGAACCCTGACTTGAAGTTTTCATTGTGAAGCTTGTGGTCTTATTTTTGGGGGTGTACACTGCATTTCCATTTACTGCTTCATGGCAGTGCACATTTCTTTCAAAGTTTAGCTTCTATTTTTCTAGATCATTATCACCAAAACATAAATGCATTTATTATGAAGGCAATAAGAAAAAAGTGTGAGGATCAATAAAATAAAGGAACTTAAAAAGAAATTATGAAGCTTCAGGTATAATTTTTGTTTGTTTGTTTGTTTGTCCAGGAAGTGGAGGAAGGTCCAACGAAAATAATTTTCCCCTTTGTATTTTCATAGTGCCCTTTGTATTTTCTTATAAGATTTGTAGATTGATCAACTTGTATGTAATGATACAAAATCCTGTATTTCCATGCAACAGCCATAAGAATCTCTCCTGTAATAGTAAAAGCCATGTTTTGTTAGTACTGAAGGGATTAATCATGATAGTGTAAAGGTGAACAATTTTTACTTTGTATGAAACTACAAAATGCTTCATTTGGGATTCTGGACTCCCTTTCCTTTCCCAGCTTTCAGCTATAGCTCAGCAGGAAATCTGCAGTGCTCTTGAGTTTCTAGTGATGAAGTCTCCCCTCTGCTGTGGTAGGATCTTAAGTGGCTGACTAATACCTAGACCTGTCAGCAGCCCTGCATAACTGGATCTTAGCCTTAAAGGGAGAGCTAGCTCATATTTCTGGAAATTCAGTCCTGCAAAGCTTATTCAAGAATCAAGAAAATATTTTTCACTCTGGGTTGCACTTTCTAAAACAGATTTCAGGCCTAAATATGAGTATGTAAACCCCTTGCTTAAGTACATGAAGAATTATTGATGGGAAACATGCAGTTTATTGAGGCTATACCACCAAATGAGTAGTTTTGGGTAGATGTGAAAACCAAAAAAAACCTCTACCTCTTGCAGACCACAAGAAATAAGACTCATTCCCTTTGTGTCATTCAAATAGGCTTTCCCCACTTGGCTGATTCTCATCCCAATCATCCTCCTGGGAGTCAGGAAATTATTTCAGTGACCATTTTGGTAACAGAGGACGCATGCAGTGGTTTTATCTGGCAGGTTCCATTTTGCAGGTGTATTTCTTTCTGTGGCAAGTAAGCCACATTAATTTCTATAAGGATAAGAAGTGTGTTGTAATTCTTAAATATGTACTACCTCCTTGCTCACTTCCTCACCATTAAAATTTCTATCTATAGTTAAACGTTTGCAAAACAGACGGTGCAAGTATTTCCTCATCCTTACATGGAGGCAACACAGCTGGAATTTGTTCTAGATCAAGTCAGCCTTCATAAGCCGGGTGAGAGCTGTGAGTTGTGCATGAAAAAATGGTGTTATTAGTTTTCGATGTTATCATGTCCATGCTTAGCATTTATAATATTGGTTATTTAAGGGTAAAGAGTAAGTTGTAGACACAGATGGAAACACAGTTGAGCTCGTTCCTTACCATTCATTAAATCCCTATTGGACACAACCAGCTCAAGTTAGACATTTCTGCTGACGAGACTGTGGCAGATCAAACATGACTGTTTATTCTTCTCTTCCTTTCCAGTTACTTATGGCTTACTCAGTTGCTCATTCTATACCAGGAAAGAAGGATCAAGGAAAGTATCTCCAAGTGGATTTGTGCCAAGGTTGGAGTGGCTGCTATCAATTCCATCCCAGATGATGTGTGCAGGGATACATATGCTGTTGTCCCTGTACCTTCTCTCCCTCTGTATTGGGTCTGGCTGAGATGGAGTTAATTTCCCCCATAGCAATCCTCATAGTGTTGTGCGTTGTATTGGTAGCTAGAAACGTGGTGATAACACACAAGTGTTGTGATCTCACACCATCAAAGTTGTCTCTTCAGAATTCCTCCTTCACCAGTAGGTTGGGGGTGGGCAAGACCTTGGGAGGGTACATAGCTAGGAGAGTGGAGTCTGACTAAAGTGATAGTCCATACCATATGCCATATGCTCAGCAGTAAAATCTAAGAGAAAGGAAGAGTAAGCAGGGGCATTTGTTACTTCAATGTTTGTCTTCCAGAGCAACCACTACTTCCTGGGAAATGACTGAGCGTCACCTGCTGATGGGACATAGAGAATAAATCTTTTGGTTTTCTTTGCTTCTGTGTGCAGCCCTTGCTTTTGCTTAATTAAACTGCCTTTATCTTGACCCATGAGTTTTTCCCATCGTATTTTCTCCCCTCCTCATCCTGCTGAGGAGGGCAGTGATAAAGCAGTTTGGTGGGCACCTGGTGTCCAGCCAAGGTCAACCCACCACACCCTCCCAGCTTTAAGTGTTGCCATTTTAAACAGCAGCTACCCCTGATTGTCCCCAGGGCTTTGCACAGCCACTGCTACATCCCTCTGGTATGCATCCCCTCCAATGGAAAGGCAGAGACTGGGGCTTTTTTGTTTGCCTCTTTGTGCTGCTTTGAAATAGCTTGTATACCACTCATTTTTGAAACTTGACTCATCTAGATAGGACAGTCTGCACTTTTTTTCTAGTAAAAGTGGTGTATTTCTGGCTTCTACATCTTTCTGCTAAATCTGCGTGGCCAGTTACTGATCTCCTGTATTGTGGCTCATTTTACAAACACAAATCAAAGACAACATCCTTCTCTTAGAGAGCTTGAGGGCAATTTTCAAAGGAACAGAATTCATATAGGCAAACAACTTTCATTGCTTTCCAATGGACTGAGCGTGTAATTGCCTTTTATGCCTCTCTTTTTGCATGTAATAATCCTGTCTGGCAGTACAAGTGGCATCAAAGAACTCCTCAACGAGATCTATTCTCAGGCCCTAAGTCAATGGTGCAGTGCTGTTGCTCCCTTATACATCCATTTTTACACTGTGACTATGGGTGTGAGGTAAGGCAGGAAAGGGTTAGTTTTGTCTGTTTTTCCTGTGCCCTGGCAGCCCTGACTACTTTCTTCAAATAAAAAGGTGCCAGGGGGGTGGTGGTGGGGTGGGGGTGAGGTGGGGAAGTTGGGAGAGACGGAGAGATAGAGAAAAGGACAAACAGAAAGAGTTCTCATGTCAGCAGGTTTCCTAGAACGTAAAAATTAAAAATGAAGGAAATAAATTTTTCATGAACTGCTTTTCAGAATTCAGCTTCTTAAATCTTAAGGCCTGTTTATTACACTGAAGAATGCAATTACTTTCCATGGAGGACTGAAGCACTAACTGACGTTAACAACCAAGTAGTGATTAACACCTTGTCCTCTAGGGTAAGTTTGTTGTGAAATCAACACTCTTAAGGTGTCATTTCAGAAATCTTTGTCTCCTCATGTGACTGACATTTTTCATCCACTTACTGTAATACAGGTTTTTTTATTCAGAAGAATTCAATCCCAGTGACTCATGCCTTTATTCTAAGATAAACATAGATTTTTTAATATAAAATACTACTTTGTATTTCAGCATCAAAATTCCTACTAATAGAATGTGTTGATAAAAGACAAAAGCAATGACAAGGAAAGTTACTATTGAAAACATAATAAAATAAGATTTATTTATTTATGGTAGTAACTTAAAATATTAATAATTAAAATCGAAAAGCCTTGTTAACAGATACGATTTACACAAATGTATGTGAGGGTACAGCAGAACCATTGCAATATACAAAAAAATAACTGGCCTACAGAAGTGATGCTACTTGGATGCCAGGATGTCAAGAGTGTGTGTGCATTACTGTCTCATATCTAACCACTAAAGCATTTTGTAA
Organism: Falco punctatus; assembly: GCF_963210335.1. Taxonomy (NCBI): domain Eukaryota; kingdom Metazoa; phylum Chordata; class Aves; order Falconiformes; family Falconidae; genus Falco; species Falco punctatus. The sequence continues at coordinate 39,091,766 of NC_137586.1, read as the reverse complement.
GCATCAGCACATTGATAAAGCTGCATCACAGAGCTGAAATAAAATACTGACCAGCAATACAATTTTCCTACTGATGTCACATGAGATGTTAGGTGTGATTTTATGCCTGAATATTAAAAAAGCTGTTTTATCCATATATGTACAAAAAATATAGTAGCTCACCATGAGTGTGGTAGGGATGGGAAAGATAGGACTGAAAGGCCAGAAAGAAACAAGAGTCAGTGAAATGGCATGGGGACAATCAATGGGTGTACATTCGACCTGTAAGATACAGAAGGGACTGCAGAAAAGCATGTGGTATTTAGTTAGTATCCATTCCTCTATTGTTGGTCCCAAATTGGATGTGAAAGATCTAAGCAGGGACAGTGTCTCAGCTCGCTTTGATGCACTCTAGAATAGAGGCATGCTCCTCATGCCTAGTTTATTTGTTAGCAGAGACCCACATCCAGTTCAAAATGTATCTTTGTAATTTATTAAAATTGTGCATGAAGGCAGTCAAATGTACAACCCCCTAATAAATAACTCTGCTGTTGATGTAAAACTTCACAGGTCATCCCACTTGAATGAATGCCATCTTGCTAAGGATCAGGCTGACGATCCCTGCTGTTAATTCCCTCTTCGTTCTGGAAGAACCATTAAACTTTGGGAGAAAGACACTGACAGAACGTGAAGTGGTGAGCCCAAAGACACCTAGCGCCAGGGACTTGACACAAACTATGCACCTGACCAGCCACACCTGGGGCCTCCTGCCTCACCCTGATCAATGGCCTACGGATCCATCTTACCTCAACCTGAGGCTGTCAATCCCTGCTCAAACTCCCTTTCAGTGCTGGGGCCTCTGAGGGCTCCCTGGGACCTGCAGAGAGTCCCCATGAGGCAGGGAGAGCAGGGTCTGGCAGCCAGGATAATTGAGGCATTCTACGTAACTATGTGGTACTCTGTGCTCTGTGATGGACTGCCTCTCTGATGGTAGGATCACGTATTTGTTCTCAAAGCAAATACAAAATATATTTTTTTTTAATTAAGATGTGAATGTACATCATTTTCTAATGCTCTTCCTTTATGATGGTAATAATGCACTTTCATCAGAAATTGGTTCACAGAGCTAAAATGTTCTAATGATAAATTCTCATCTATGCATGTCAATATAACTTTAAAAAGGTGCCATATATTTTTAAATGTGCAGCAGCACTGCACTTCTTGAGGATGCTCAAAGAGGAGGTGCAACTACTCACAACCCTAGTTTACTTGTTCATGCATAAAAAATATTCCCAAAACTGGAACACCATGTTAATGTTTCTGCTGAAAGAGGATTGGTGAGACGATCTATTGTTTGAAGTCTGTCTTGATTGTAGGCTTTGCACACAGCAGAATTAAACATAAATCTTTTAAAGGCAATCCATTTTCTACAGCACTGTATTTTCAGATGTATAACCTGAGGGTTATCTTTGAAAAAAATGAAACAAATCCAACATGTCTCTGTGCCCCTCTCCTTCTGTGTAGATTAGAGTGCGGGTAATATGAAGGGAAGTCTACTTCAGGAGCTTTCCCTCCCAGAAGTCCCCTGCCTGTGACTCCATACTACAAGTTTCCTCTCTGTCACCAGGCTCTGCTTTCCCTGATCCCCTTCCCTCTGCTGCTGTTGCCATGAAGATCCTGTGCTTCTGACTCTTTCTCCATAGTACTCCTGGTAGTGTGTCTCAGAATTTTTTTCCCCAAAAAATTGGTGCTCATTTAGGTATTCACAGATCACATTGGAGTGTCAGTATTAGTGCTGTGGCAACTCTCCACTTGTGCTCCAAGTCAAGTGACAGCAGCATGCAGTGGATGGTCTTTACTGTTTTTATAATCTGAGATTGCTAAACAAAGCCATGGCTGAGTGGAAGGAAAAGTCCTTTGTCCTTACCATGAAAAAGTAGAGAGAGGTAATATTGTTTGTCACTGGCCAGGGTTACAACTGTCTGCCTTCCTGTCCCAGTTCCAAGAGTAAAACTATATGGTGGTGTATTCCATCTGCATACACTCAGTCAGCTGTATGTAGAGTGGTGCGGTGGTGCACTTCTCCCCTCCTCCGGGCTGTTCTGGGGCCTCGGGAGCTGCCGGCGAGGCCTCAGTGCTGTGAGAAATGAGCTGAGTGGTCAAGCACCCCCTGACTGTACCAATAACTCTCACTCAGCTAAGGCAGAGCACAGCACTGTCCGTACTGGAACTCCTGTTGACTGGTGAAAGCAGGGAAGAAGAATGGAAACAGTTACTCCCTGACAACCCCATAATGTTCCTGCTGGACCATAGCCAGAGTGGTAACCAAGTAAGTGGAATGATGTATTGGCTTTTTTTGGAATGGCATTTTGCTGATGACTAAAGCAAATCTCAGTCCCAAAGTGAGACCATTCTGAGGTCTCCTGGACCACAGTGGGATGCAGTCAGCATTCCCCTCTGAGTGGGATGCCGCTCTGAGCTTGCAGACCACTAAGGCTGTGATACTAGGGGGACTGCCGTGGAAAGTCAATGATGGGGCCTGGGCTGATACCTCTGCTCCTTGAGGCTCAACCCTTCACCTGTTGAGGAATGCAAAGGCACATGACAGGAGTATCTCACTGAACTTGAGGGCAAACCTTTAGTAGGTACACGTTTGCTGTAGCATATATTGCAAGCTTGAAGTAGTTAGGTTAATGATGTAATGTGATTAAAAAAAAATATCAATTGCTGCTAAAGTCTTATGGGTAATCTTGAACTCTGAACAAGCTTTCTCTTTTTTTTATTCTCTCTACCCTTCAGATCTAAGTCTGAGACTAGGAATAGATCTATGCACTCATAAACTCTGTGAGGGTTTAGAAAGCAAGGGAGTCTGCTCTGAATCTTGTGACCCAACAGGAAGATTATAAACCGTTTCCAATGCTATTCTGCCTTGACTTCAGTTTGATTTATCTCAGTGCATTTACTCCATGTAATAAGTAATAGAGTGAACTTTGCTATCAAATCTTGTGCAGTCACATTTCCAAAACTCCTATTAAACCTACGTCACTTAAACTCTTTGGTGGTAATTCTTTAAGTGACCTGACCTAACCACTCCTTTTGTGACAAGTGGAAAGCCATTAGCAAACTGTTGAGTCTCACCTTACTTCCCTGAGTGGATGAAGCTCTTTTTAAAAATAAATCTTGCAGCGTCAGGAAGCCATCTCCAGAATTTGTGAGATCCTAAAAATGATGCCTGTTCTAAATAGAAGGAAAAGGGGCAGCATCTTCAGTATCACTGCCTGATAGTTCTTGGGGAATACCAGGTCTCTAATGTACTTTCTTGTAAGTTTGCTTGTAAGTTTTCTTGTAAATAAGTATTTTACTTTCTTGTAAGTTTAATTTCTGTCTGTCAGAGAAGACGGCTTATTTTTACTATTTGCTTCTATATCTCCGACTCTTTAGTTGCACCTTATCTTTTACACCTGCTTTGTCTTTTGCCTATTGCAGGATAGGTACTCAGTGAAATTATAGTTTCACTTAAACTGGGATAAATGGATGAGGCTACAAGGTAGAAACATTTGGTCTTCCTTATGGGTCAAAGTGAATAAGCAGGCTCAAGCTGGCAGCATATTGTCACCCCGTGAAAAAAAATAGAAGTATACGATTTCACTTGATCTACATCAAATTTTTCGTTACACTTTTTCTTTATCCCAACACAAAACCGGAGAGAGGAAGGAAGGGTCAAAATGTGTAATTGTCTCAATATCCCCTCTATTAAAATCTTTTAAAGAGTTCACTTTCATGCAATTTGCTCATGATGAAAATGTGGGAGGTTTTTTGGTTTTCTCTGAAGATGTAGAGTAAATCTGTACAGTCTTGGAACCTTCATGCAATACCCATTACAGTCTCTGAGTGCTTCACAGTTCATTATATGTACAGCTCTCACACTTGTTTTTTCCCTGTCTGAAATTCTACCTCAACATGTAATATATTTTTCCATTTTTACTGCATCAATCAGTTGTTTCTACCTTATCCCTCTGATAACCAGGGAAATATAAACTTCTACACACTGTACATTAATGTCCTGATCCTCTTTAGACAGCAAACAGGTTGAATTGGAATGAAAACATTATTACATATGTTTAGCATTTTAGACATGTGTCCATTTTATTAGCATTTAATAGGTAAAACTGGCAAATTTATTTGACATACAAAATACAAATGTAGAGGAGGAATCATTACTTTGAGGCTGTAAATGTCAGGCAGGTTTTCTCTTCACAAACAACATTTAAGACACCAAACCCATAACATTTTTCACTAGCAAAAGATGAAATAGGGAATTATTGTTGTTTTCCACCTTGAAAGAGTGGATTTGCTGTGTGAGCAACAGAACTCTGGATATAGCCCAGAGACAGTCCTTGCTCAGAAATGAACATGTTATCATTTCCTGTGCCAATTGCATTATTTTGCATTCAGGTTTTGGAGGAGAGGGAAGTTGGGAGGGGAAAATAGCGGGGGATGGGGGTGGGGGTGGTGGGTGGTGGGTGGAGGGGTGGAGGGAAGGACAGGGGGCAGGGAAGAAGCCTGGCAGCCATGTTTTCCCCATTCCACAATGTTCTTTTTAACATCTGAATAAAGTTGTGCTCAGATCTCCATATTCACTTGTTAAGGCACAGCTCCTGCTTTTGGGAATTCTAGTACTGAGATGGTTATTACCACTTTGCTAAAGGCAGCTATTACTCTAGTTATCTAAAGACAAGGAAAGACAAGACCCTGCAAAAATGAGATTTTAATCACTGTGTTGTTTTATTTGATACTGATTTTAATAATTTCTCCTCCCTGAGCCTTTTTTTTATTAAATTACAAAACATAAAAAGGACTGTGAGCCCTAATAGAGGTTTCTCTGCGGTTGGATACTGTGGTAGTAGGTACCAGGAAGAACTTTGCATTGCAAACCTTAAAGTTACTTTCCTACCCAAAACAGTTCTGTCTTTGTAGAAGTATACTTTTATTTACCAAGCACTCTTACATGGTACGTACACAAATATTTCATACAAGAATTTTTCACTTTCTTAATTTAGAAATTGAAGTCTGGCTTATACAGAAGTTAAAATTTCTCAGCTTGGGGAAACTTTAATAGAAGGGGATATCAGCTATAATTTGAGAGTAATTTAGAAAAAATACTTTATAGAACAAACACTTATTTTTCTCAATCTCCATAATAGTAATGTGCAAATCACTCTTTCCTCTGCATGATGGGGTAACTGATATTTTTCTTGAGATTTTTTTTTATCAGCATTGATTGCTTACTTTTCATTACTTCACAGCTTTTAAGTGTTTGTTTAGCTGTGGGTCATCACCTCATACACATTACATGCCTGGACCTGATGAACACCATTTTTCATGAAACCTCACCTGTGTGATGTGTAGAATAGTCTTGCCTACATCTCTTTCTTGAAATGTTTTTCTGTCTGGTTTTGTGCTGACAGAAATAGAGACTGTGTAATAAAATATACCATAATATTCAAAAAACAGATTCCGAAAATAGTCTGCTGTCTTCTTTGAAAATGTTACCTTGATTTCTGAATAATACCATTCATAGAGATTTATGTGAAAGATTTAATACAGTGAATTATAGGAAAATATGAGTTTAAAGGAAGGAAAGAATTTTCAGCAAAATTGGAGGACATAAGGAACAGCCTGAAGAGGATGCAGAATGGGTAGATGACAGGAGTTAGGTCTTGAAGGCAGAATTGTTAGGTGTTTGTCTTGGGAGTCACCTTATTTAATCTACCCAGTAATGGCTAAGGGATAAAACATTGTAGGACACTAGTAAATTGGATGCCATGCCTTAAGAAATCCTTACAAATGCATTGGAGATCAGAATACTATACAGCCTTGAGGACTAGTGGAATAGATGATAACAGTAAGTGAACTTTACTATACAGGAGGGCTCTTCCTGGTCTGACTACCAGATGTAGAATATATGATCAATTTAAAACCCATGCTGGAATGGAACAGGACATGGCAATCACTCAGCTGTGTTTGGACTGCCAGTACTAACTCCATGATATCAAAGTAATTTTCTTCCCTCCTTCCTTCCATCCTTTCTTCCTTCCTTCCTTCCTTGTTCTCCCCAGGAAGTTATGTTCAATGTCTGTTTGTAGAAGAAAATTCACTGTAACAGCAAAAATTAGAGGCCATCCATACTAATGCCTCCAACTCTATGTTTTTCAGAGTAGAAAAATCTAATCTTAGAAGGTATATATATATATATCAGTGGATGATATTTGAATTATATTATAGTTAACAGCCAAAGTCATTGGCTTCAGTGATACCCAGATTTCAGCTGCTGTTTTTCATGGCATGAGTATTACTTGAAAGGGGAACAGACTCTATTCTTCAAAAAATTCTGGCACAAATACCATTGGTAACAAACATTCCAATTAAAAAAGAGCTAGCAAAACAATTACCATTCCCAAATACCTTATTGGGCAGTTCAGTTTTTATTTTAATTATCCTGTGTATAGTCCACAGCTTTTAAAAGTTCAGTTATTTTAATTCTGAACACAGCTCTGGTGATAACACATGACTATTTAGATTCCCATATGTCTGCTAGACTGTGCAAGATCAAAGATGAACAAAATTAACCCTTTTCTCTGTTTTGTCACCATCCTTTACACTTACAGGCATGAAAATGGATATGTTTCCCTGGTATGGAGAGACCATGTTGCTATGGTTATAATTCTTTAAAGGCAGATTTATCAAAATAATCTGAGGCATGATTCTCCATTAAGGTCAATGATTGCAGAGATAGGCTGACATGAAATGACTGAACTTTTAATTTGCCTTTTTTTTTTTCCTTTATTTCTTCCATTCCTGTGAATGGATATTCACCTGGGATATGCTGACAGAAGCCTGTCCTGGGAATGACATATTAAACCTTAGGTCTGAAATGTTAATGCATCTATTAATGGGACTAGCTGAAGCTTTGTGTGCGTGGATAGACTTACTTTTACAGGACTATTCTACAGTTTAGATAGCAAAGATGGGGAGATACATACTGCTAAAAGCATGTTTAAAAAGTTTCAGGGTTACTGGCACAGCTGGTTGTGAGCTGAGTTGATTAATTTGCTGGTTTCCAATACATATTTACTTAGAATACCCCTAAGTATTAAAGAAAAAAATGTGAAATTTACATGCCCACTAGTAATCATTTTCTTCTTTGGGATTATTGTTGACACCTAAAATGTTCAAATATTGCTATCCTAACTTCTTTCTACTAGTCACATGAGCATGCCAAAACATTATCCAGGTAAACTGGTTCAGCAAAGTGTCCAATATTTTCCTATTGTAAAACATTATTTTCAATATTGATAATGTTGCAAATTTAAGTATTTGCTTTTAGAATTTATATACTAATGTCCAGCTTTGGCACAATTCTTCTGTTTTTCCCCGTAATTAAAGGCTAGATTTTTCTGAACGTAAGGTAACATGAAAATGAACTGATTTGTTCCTCTTAGAAATTGCTGTGACTCATTTTTCCAATTCTCACAGGATATTCTGACACAAGAATTATCTCCAGACAATGACATCATGAATGTGCCTTTAATCATGCCTGAGAAAATTCCAAAACCAAGGTAGTTTACCCCCAAAATACTGTTCTTCCCTGCTCAGTAAAGTTCTGCTTTCTAAGGATTTCACCTGTGGTGCTCTTTCATTCCTGTGGGACATAATGAATTGCCATCAAGCACAGTAATGGGGACCAGGAAAATGTTCTCACTTGGATTCATTATAAAAAACTATACTCAAGTACATTTGCATATTGCAAAAAAAAAAAAGGCCAAGGTAATACTGTTTCCTTAAGAGGAATGTTCAATGGGAATAGTTTCCCATTTCAATTTTCATTAAGTCTTTTCCTAAAAGGTTGGATGTTTGGGCAGGGGAGGGCTAAAAATTTTGGTATCTGGGTGCCAACGGGTAAAATGTTTGATGTATTTTTTCCATGAATGCAAAAATTAAAAAAAATAAAATTATATATTAGTTTAAGAGAAATATTGCTGAAAAATTGTTTCATTCAATCAGAAAAAGATACTTGAAATATAATTTTCATTCAGCTTCGAAACATAGTCAGTTCTTCTACCTAAAATTGTGCTGTTTCCATTCAGTGGAATGGCTATTACTTACATGTTATAAGGTACAAATTTCATCTGTTATATCTCTGCTATGATACAGATACTATAGGCTACAATTATGTGTTAACAGAAGTATGCCAGATGTAACTTTCTCCAAAATATTTTAATTTTTGTCAGTTATAATTACTGTGTGCCTATGAAGAGACATTGTTTTCTGGATACTTACCACACTGTCTTTCATGTGAGCAGCAAAGCAACAGTAGGAGTTTTGGGAATCTATAAAGGTCATACCAGGCATGGGAAAACTGACAAAGTCTCCAAAGATAGCAAACCAAATTTGCCCTTTTTCTTTGTTTTTTTGGTGCTTTTTATGAGAAAGAATGCTTGGTCTTGGTGATTCTTTTAACTGCTGTCCTTGCTAGCAGTTCACGTCCTTTCCTTGACTCATGTTACTTTGTGATACGTCTGTTGCATCCATTAAATGCCAAAAGATCGTGAGCATCTCAGTACTGTTTTTTCCTTGTGGTTCTTCACAATTGCTTTATGTTCAGTGAATGACTTGCTACTCTTCACATCAGTACTGAATTTGACCAGGAGATTAGCAATTTAAAAAGAACTATGGATTTATTTAGTTCTGCCTGCAGGTGTAGGTTGGTTCCCTCCTGTACAGGGATGGTACTACTGTGAAAATACAGGGCTAGTGCAGTTCTTCATCTTTTATAAATCAGTTATGCAGAACATATACATTTTAACATAAATCTGTAGTACGTTGTAAGAGGTTTATGTTATGTGAGTCCATAATATGTATTGCTCTTCCTGTTGTAACTCATACTGGCATATGAGACATAAATTCAAGATTTCTGTTGCTTGTGTGCCTTGTGAATTTGGTGCTCTTGTAGCACCAGTGGATCATGTTCTATCTTGAGGGCTCAAAACAGTACTTTTAGACTCTTCTCTGCTTTTTACATTCTGTTTCTCAAATGCTCAACAATTTTGAGTTTACATCTTTTGAAACTATTTAGATTATCAAATTCAACCCCCCTCTTACAAATATTAAGACATTTTTTATGCAGGTTTTAGGTGAAAATGTAATAGATACTTAATTTATATGTCCATGTGGGGGGTTTTGCCTAGTTTGCATGGTTTCCAAATGGAGGCCTAATTTACCCATACATTTACTGATCCTTCTGATGTAACAGCCATGGGCTCCGCAGTTACGTGCTTGTTTCCTTTTGTGGTGTATATCAGTCACCTTGTGGCTGGTTATACTCAAACTGTTATTTTGAAATTACAAGATGCCATAGTGCTCTTGCTTTCTCAGGGAAGTTGTTTAGACTGCTGCCAAGTTTTGCTCTTGTCAATAAATAACCTGACCAGTCAGATACAACATTGTAAGTAATATTTTCAGCCTTCATCATCCCTAATTTAACATCACTTAAAAAGGTATTTCCTATTATACTGATTTGTTCAAGAGATAGTTTATTGTTGTCAAAAGTCTTATTGACTGCTGGCTGATCAGAAAACACCATCCACCTCACTTATGAACTGTTCTTTGGTAACTATCAACAATTTTTACTCTTATCAGTGTTTTTATCAGTTCTTATCAGAGATCAGAGTGCTTTATCTATTAATCTGTTCACTGGTTACTTTTTGATGATGCACAATCGGTCTCTTTTATTCCAGAAATACCATCCTCATGTAAGATTTTTTAATCAGCAAACACAAGCCAATCGGTATTTTTAATTATAATGCTACAAATTGAGGAAGCGAGATGAGATAAATGATCATAAATTCAATGCTAGTTTAAGTTTTCAGGTGTACTTTAAATAGTTGGGTTTTGCTGCAATTTTTAGGTGCGATTTGGAAGTAGAAGATGTTAACAAGGGCTGGTCTGGGAACTGCTGCGTTACTTTTCAGAAACACTTCCATTAGTATCTGTTTCTTTGAGAATGTACAAAAGCATACATCCCAGCATAATCTGAAACAGACATACGATGTGATGTAAAAATCTTCTCATACTTAGTAACTATATGGTATACACTTTTGCAACAAGTTATTTCTTTTCAGTTTCACCATAGCAAACTCCAAAACTGTTAACTTTAAACTAGTGCTTAGAACACATAAATGAACTATTATCCACAACCGGAATAATTCAAAGATCAACTCACTGTTGAAAGAGGTGATCAAGTACTGTGGAAGATGAAAAAACTAGTCTTATAAACAGTTTTATAATGTATGACAGTTTTCACTGCATAGAGTAAGTTAAAGTCATAGCTTTTGGATATAAAATGATAATCACAGTCTTTCAGCTCAGGGAAGGAATCCTCTGTCATGAAAACAGTAACGCAGTAGGCTGGATGGCTGGTGGCTGAACCAAATCATGTTCAAGAAATAGGTCTCTTCCCAGAAAAGGGAGTTGGCAACATTAGTTATCATAGCAAATTTACATTCAAAATATTTTTATCCCCATTGTGCATTCCTATTTTTTCAAATCTTAATTTTTCAAAGTTTTCGTTATGGACACTTCAATGGAATGGGACAGGGTGTCTTGCAATGCCTTTTAACAGTTATTTATTTATCTAATTTCTTTTTTCAATTTATTGCCTCTTTTTTTGTTGTTGTTTGTTTGTTTTTTTATAATTTAAATATCTTCATGGTTTGCCCCTAGTGATTAAGAGGGTAACAATCTTTGTCAGGAGTTTTTTCAAATTAAGTGAGGGTCGGTTAGAGGGGTTGGAGTTTTTCCTGTTTATTGTTGAATTGGTTTGCTTTAGTTTGTAACTTAGTGGGTCTATGGACTGGCTGTGGCTTGTCAGGTTTACCTGAGTCCTAAGTGGTGTGAGCTGGACAGAGACAGCCAAACTTCCTGCCTTCTGTGGCAGCTGGGTATACAAAGAGAATCTATGCCAAAGATTATGATGATAGACAACTGCTTTTGTCAACCTTACTGCTCTGAAAGGATGAGGGATATACAATATTGCTCAGCAAGATGGGCTACATGATACATTTAAACATATATAAAGTTGGTAATCTATGGAAATGACATCACACATGTCTATTCAGACCAATTAGAAGTCAATAGAATTGGGTTAAAAAAAAAACCAAACCCATTACTGTTGTTGTACTGAGTAACATTAGTTCTAATCAGAACTAATAAGTCTCATGAGTTAAGCATGTGAATGTAAAGGTAGGTTAACATTTTTTTCAACCGAAACTGGAAAAATATCTGGAATGTGTCTCCCAAGCAAGAAAAAAAGCATAAGAAGGGAATCTAGATCTCTTCAGAAGATTAATTACTTAATTGCAGCGATACCTGCAACATGTTTTAAAAAGAAAAGATAAAATAAAAAGGCATAGGGGAAAAGAGCAGAAAAGAAGGTCATGTCTTAAAATTCGAAAACTATAGGAAATAATTACAAAAAAATAGAACTGAAGTAAGATTTGAAAATTATGTTAATGCAAAAAGCAAAGTGTTCTTCAGGCAGATGGTGCTAGGTGGTGAGGATGTAGTAGAGAAAGATATATTCTCAAAAATCCAGGAAATGTATTAAAATGCCTCAGTTAAATATAAAATAAAAAGTTTTATGTAAAAGTAATGTGCATATTTATATAAAAGTTTTATATAAAAATTGTTTTTAAATGCCTTATGTTTTTGTAAATATGGCAGCATGTCAAAGAAGAGCAAATAAAGGTGGGCTGGCAAATGAAGCTCATGTTCTCAAAATGGGAGTTACTATGACTGAAATAGAAGATAATCTCAAGGAATTTAATGTATTCAGGTGTGAGCAAGTTTGAAACTACATCCCTGGATCCTGAATAAATAGCATATGACTGACCAAATAGCAAATTTTTTTTAATTAACCTAGGCAGTCAGAATAATGTACTGGGAAAGAGCCATGTAATGTCTGTAGTTAAGACAAAGAAGATCCAGAAAGATACAAGTCCATTAGCCTGATCTCAAAGGTCTTCAGTACTTCTATGCAAATGATGAGAGAAAGTTGATTAAAGACTCAGAGTGGGGTGGGGAGGTAAACTTATATATGAATTATGTAGCTAACATACTATATTAACCTGATATTTCACTGTCTTGTAGACAAAAGGATTCCAGTATATATAAGCTATTTATGTTTGGTTAAGCATTTAAAGTAGCATCACAAAAAAAGTTGTTAATGAAATGGGAAATATGGGCTTTAGTAGATGACCTGGAAAGAACTTACCCAGGCAATGATGCTGAAAAGGGAGATATTTGCTCAAAGAAGGTTCTTAGTGGTGATTCTCAGGGCTGAAGCTTGAAACAACAATTTTAATATTTACAACAACATTAGGAAAAAAAAAAAAGGTGAAAATCTGCAGATTGTGCAACATCTACAGGAAGTGGCTCAAATAGAACATAGTAAGGTTTAGATTACCTTGAAGGCTGGAGTCAAAATGATAAACAGAACTAAAATCTGTAGTAGTAAGTGCTAAGTGATGTTTCTTGCTCCCAATGTCTACAATAAGTTGGGATCTAATAGGCCAAAACCAACAATTGTGTTCAGCTGCAGAATTACCGTGAACCCTTACTGTGAAGAATGTAAACGTGATCTTAGAATGATTCAGATAACATACTCTCTGTGAAGATACGGAAACTATTATCATCACATCAAAGGGATCTGGTGATGCTCATCTGAAATTTTCTTAACAATGATCATGGACACATTCTTGTACTATTAACTTAACTGGAAACCTGAGGAAAGTAATGAAGATAAGTGAGTGGAGAGATACCATCTGAGAGGAGATTAATATAGCTTGGCTTAGATGGCACAAGCACAAACAGGCACCTGGCTATCAATTTGTTCTGTACAGTAGTAGAAAATTTGTACCATAAATTTTCAGATTGGTGAGTTTTAGAATACTTTGCAACAGCAGGAGACAGAGCTGGATGTCCCAGGAGGATCTTTCCTGTGCTGAGTTTTATAGAATAGTTTCAGAGTGGCAACCCTTTTCCATATAACTTAATTAGTCCTCAAGTAGAGATTATATTTTTAGATAGATACTCCACTCCTGAGCTTCCTAGAACTATTGCAACAGTAACTTCACTAATATATTTGTAAAACTGAATTTGATGTGGAAAGCTATTCTTTATAGGCAAGTATCAATAAAAATATCAGCTAGAACAGGACAGCTCTGCAGAAACTTACTTTGGATAATAAAATTATATTTCAGATTTACTTTCCTCTAAAAGTCCTTCTTTCCAATACTGAGGACACTAGGCAGCACTCCAAGCTGCTGTGGTGAGGTTTGAACTGAGGGAGTGTCTTTTCTTCTTTCCTATTTTGGCTATTAAATGATAAAGTATACTGTAAGAGGTCTTCCTGTCAGAGGAGCTGTTACAAACTGACTGCTGAGGCTGTGTTACAGGAATAGATGTTGAAGCTAAGAGGTAGCTTTGCCATCTTTCTCTATACAGGTCAGCACAGTGCCACAGAGATTAAATAGAATTTCACAGAAAAGCCAAAAAATCATTTTAATTGAGGCTGGATCTTGCAGCCCAATATTCTCCTCTTAAAATAGAAAAATTCTTAAAGTAGAATGTTCTAAAAGAGATTGAAAAGTGCTTTTAATACTGACCTCGGTTAAAGAAAAAAAATGTGTTCTCTCTTTAGTTCTATTTTACCTTCATGGTACAGAACTGTCTCAGAAATCTTTCCCATCTTTTTCTTTCCACTTTTAAATTCACTGAATTTCCCCCCCTGATTAATATATGAAGATTTATATTTAATTACAATACTTATGACATTTAAAAAACAAACAAACAAAAAGTAACAAACAAGTTTTAAAAGTAGGAGTAAAGAACCAAAGAGAAAATTTTTAGATCTTAGTTTTAAAATTAAGCATGGGACAAACCCACATGGTTTCCCTTTAAAAAGTATTTACTTTGTATGAATTTATCCTTGCTCAATTTATATCTATAATCCTATTAAAATCACAGAGAACTTCAGGGAGTATAGTCCTAAGGAAAAAATTATGCCCTCAATTACCTCTGTAATAAGGTTTGAATTTGGCCCTGAATGTCAACATTATCTCTAAAGATCTCATTTAACACATTATCAGACCTGGAATCAGTGTCATAATTACATTCTTTTTTTTTTTTTTTTTATGTAGTAAATTTACTTTTGAATCCAAGAATGTTGTTTAGTGATATCTATGCATTGCAGGCAAAAATTATAGCCTTTTCACTAGAACAGAATGTGTGGAAGATAGGAGAAGGCACTTGACTTGAAGTGAATCTGAGAAAGTCAGAGAAAACTGTAACTATAGGACAAGATTGTACTGGCTAATGTATCCTGAACACTGCAGCTACTAATTATAATCCAAATTATGTCCGTGGGGGTCTCTGTCTACAAAGCTGAAGGAGCATTTCTCCAGCTCTTTCACTGCTAGAGCAAGGTACTGTAACACAGGGCCTCCAGGGATGCTGCTCCAAGTAAAAGGAGAAATGTGTTGTTCAAGTGTTCCCTACTGGCACAAACCCCTCTGGGTCAAAAAAGAAATTCATAAGCAATCAACTTAGCCACGATTAGTCATGAATGGGGAATACATGAGACAGCTAGGGAATTTCATTACAATAACTCCTGTTTACCAAAAACATGCCAAAAATAAATGATTTCCTGCCTTGTAATAAAGTTCACTCTCCTCCACAAAACATGCAAAACACAGTGGGAATTTTTCAGTATGATTCAGCTTTCAAATCTCTGGATCCAGAAACGGGCTCCAGGCTGTCCTTTTTAAGCTGTCAGTTCCATAAATCTTAACCATCAGTTAAAATAAAATGTAACATCATCCTGGAAGAACAATTTTAAACACAGAACATACTCTGAAATTTACTGATAAATGTCTGGCTGTAGACATCATTAACATCTAAGAGAAAAAGAAAGATTGATCAAATGAAGTTAAAGTGTGCCATTTTAAGGCTGTATTTAGGGGTTGTGCCATGCTGACTTTAAAAACAAAAACACAGTGCAGAAAGAGAGAGAACAGGTTTCCTACATGTAGTTGTTCCACAATCTAGATAGTCAGAATTGAGACTTACATTTAGCTAGAGATATCACTGCCACATCACTGAGCAAATGTGAATAAACCAGCATATGGGCTCCTCACAAGGCTGTTCCTCAACAGTCAGGACAAAAATGTGTATTTAGGTTGTGTTAGCAAGGGTACTGAAGATACCTAAATTCTAAAGATAAAGTCAAAAGATATCAAAATACTGTGCCACAGCCTTTTCACTAGCTACTACTTCTTTTAGCTAGATAAACCTAACAAACCTACAAGTATTTTCGTTTTGCATTTAACATAAAATTTGAGGCAACTTACAAGGTAAGCAGTCTACCTGCAAGATTCCTGGCTGATGTTCTCTGCCCGAGGAAGGTTCCTGCATAGGTTTTGTGTGCACAAAAGCATCCTGCAAAGGGGCAGATCCCTTCCACGACCCTAGACAAGAATTTTACCACCTGATGACTCTTCCTGCATTGTGTGTTTGCACACTCAACTTCATTCTTCATTTTATTAAAAATATCATCTTGGTAGAGAACAGATTATGTCTCTAAATGGATAGTATTACAATACATTGAGAAATGCATAAGAAAATTCAGTCAATGGTAGGAAAAAAAAACAAGACACCTAGATTTTTTCTGATCATTTTTCAGAGCAGCTCCTATTTGAGAGGGCTCTGGACTATTCTGCACTGTGGTTATGATTTCATTAAAGCTACCTGGAAACTAATGAGTTGTAGTTCTTCACTGCTGGCATAGTGCCATACGCCACCTGTCTCATCTGTCATGTCTAATATGTTGTCTTTGTGCTCACTGTAGACCTAGGAAGTATTTTTTTCTAGATAAAGAGCAAATTGCTTCATTCATCTGTAATAGGAAATTAATGAATAGAACAGATACAAGATTGAGTGACAGAAAAAGTATCAGGAAATTTGAACTTAGTTCATATTACACTTAAATATGCAGATTGTGTAAGCATTCAAATATCTTACTGTTAAAATATGTGATGGCTGAAGATCGTCCACATTTTTCTGAGAAACACAATCATCCTAAGTGCCTAGTGGGATCCCACATAACATCTATGTGGGACTTCTCCAAAATGCTTCTACTATTGAGCTACAGTCAAATAGTATCAGAAACTTCTGACTAATCCAGTAATCAAATGATTGCTCGCTTCTGAGGTGAAGATGTGACAGTATTTCAGTATTTTACAGTATCTGTCTATTTGTGCTTGCATAATTCATAATTCCCATTACAATCTGTGAAGCACAGATTCATAGAAGTCGAGTTGAAGAGTTGAGGTCCATGTTCAGTTCAGGTTGCACCATCTCCATTCCACAGAATTGTTTGCATCCTCTCTCTTTGCATGCTGGCAAAAGCAGAGCTGTGTCATTAATGTGTCCTTTAACTTTGGAATTGCCTCCTACCAGATAACATTTAACATTAATTTTGGTCACTTTTAAAGCCAGTAGCACTGTGCACGTCTCTTGTTCCTAGATTTCACTAACCACAATTTCTGGAATTTAATATTATGATAATCTCTTTTTCATTTTCTTTGAAAGTTTGTGTGTATGTGTGTGTGCACTTGTATGTGTGAACATGTCTGTGGGGATGGTAACATTAACTATTTGATTATTCTATTTGCTTAATGTCAGCTTCTCACATTTTAAGCCATTTAAAGTACTTTGAGATTACACATTGATGGGTGTGTAAATGACAGCAATAATAATGATAATAAGGATAATTTCTGCAATTTGGAAATGAATTTTTCTAAGTTCAGCTGTTCCCACAGGATTTTGTTTGCATGCAAATTAGGTATAGAAAACAGGCCTATTCTGATTTCGAAAATGACCTGAAACTGAAGTAGATAGAGCTTTGAGAATCTGATTTCAGCCTAGGTAACCCTAGTAATTTGAAGAAAATCAAGACTTTGATAGATATTCAATTCTTTAAACTAATACCAATATTTAAGTGCACAGGCCTTTATAATGGAAAGTCTTGTATATAATTAATCATAGGTGAAGTAAAGGTGAGGTGAAAGAAAAAGTACATCTCTATATAATTAAATGCACACACAGAGAATACGTGCAAGAGTCCATTTTTTTTTTTAAACAATTTCTTACCATGCAATATGCAAAATGCAAGGGTGGGGGTTTTGTAGGATCTGAAAACTATAAGTTTTCTAAAAATGCATTTAGGATCAGTTTTATCTTTGTATGTGAAGATTAACTTTGGAATGATCCTTACACACTATGTATCATTATTGAATAATTATATTTGAACTGATCTTTGGAATCAGTGAGACTTACAGAGACAGAAACAGATTTGGGCTTCCTATAAGTCCTGAGCAGAATGGACTGTATCAAACGCCCTTCTTGTTGCTGTCAAAAAGAAATGTATATTAACTGGAATTTGGAGTCCTAATCTTGCTTCATGTCACTTGTCTTCAACTTCTATTGAAGTTAATGAGAGTTGAGGATACCCAGGACTTTGTAGGAACTGCTAGGCAGCTCATGGGAATGTGTTCTTTGTTAATTATATTTTCTTTGAACTTCAGCACTTAAAATTCAGGCCCCCCATCTTGTAAACATTTATGCATGACAATGATTTCTCACATGTGCACAATATAACCAAATCCAGTGGAGCTGTTCAAATATCAGAGAGTTTCTAGAATCAGGCCCATTCTCTAAAGATCTGTATCCATGAAAACAAATGAAGGTTTTACCATCATAATTTTACCAATTCCATGGCAATTTCTCCCAATGTTTTTGTGAAATAACAACTAAAAGGGTGCATTGAAGGCAGAGTAAAAATTCTGGCAATATGCATACAGATTTTATTTGTGTTGTTGAATTAAAATACCCCCCTGTTTTGGATGAGACTTGCCTTTTAAGACTGTCTGACAGCAATAATTGGTCTTGAGGAAGAACAGGCTTTGAGAAGGAAGACTCAGGGGAAGGCAGGGTGGGGGAGAATGAGGCTTCCAGAGCCCAAAGCACTTGGCTAAACTGTTCTGTATCTTTCTTGAACAGTTATTTTCTCTTTTAAAGCTTTCAAGTTTTAATCATTACCTTATGGGATATGGTAAGAAATTGTTAAAAAAAAAAAAAAGGCATATAAAAATCACAAATGAAGTGTATTGAATTTGAAAACAGATTCTTACTACCAACTTCCTTTAAGACTTAAGGGAACAGCAATTTTCTGACAACATCATAATTATTATTTACTATTTAAATTGAGGAATAAAAATGCCGCTTTTAAGAGTTGTTTTAAAAATCAGCCTTGGGACACAACCCAAGCTCACTGGTGGGGTAAATATATGGTGGAAATTTTCAGGTCATCCACTGAGACACTTCAATCTTTAAGGCCTACCCCAGATCTCAGGGAGACCAGGGATGTGTGTGCAGTGTTCAGTTCCCAGCTTCTCCCAGTGACCATCCTACCATGCTTTCAGCAGCTCCTGATATTGCCCGAAAAGGTGTGATTTGTACACATGAAATGTTTGAAACCATGCTAAATCAGGAGTCAGCTCACAAATTTATCTGCAAAGGCAGACCTCCAGAGAAGAAAAGGCCTCAGGACAAAATCCAGAAAGGCAATAAGAATGATAGATGCTGAAATACATTACTCTGGGACACTGGGTTTCCTATATTGCAGTCTAAAAATCCTTGAAGATCATCTTTGTTTTGCCTGAGGGAAGCTAGGTGCCTTAAAGCAAGCTCCAAATCACCCTCAAAACCAGTGATCCACAGAAACTCAGCCCAGGCACAGCAGGCAGCCTCCTGAGGGGGATGAAGAGGCAAGGTGATTGCCATACACCTTGCCATGGGCATCATCTGACTCCTGGCTCCAGGAGGTCTGTCCAGGTATGCACTGCCCACGGGCCAGGAAGATACTGTGAAGACAGAGTCAAGTCTTTTTTCTCTCAAGAAGCAACTCACTCCAATTTTATTTTACAGTATCACTAGTCAGGGGTCTTCCTTTTCTTCAAAACCTTAGGCAGTCTATATACAATACAAGTGGAAGACTGATTATTTTTTTTACTTATTTTATTTTTTTTTCTTCTGATAAAAATATCTTAAACTATTTAGGATGACCTCACTGAAGAGTACCTGGGATACTTTTGCATGAATTAGGGGAAAGGACAGGGAAGGAATGTATCCTTGTACCTTCTGTTTAAAATCCTTCCAGCACATAGAAACTGAGTAAAGAGGTATTAGGCAAGAGACTAACATTAAAAGAAAATAGGTCATCCAGAGGGTAAAACAGGATCCTTATAGAAAGATTAGTTTACTTTTTTATCCAGAAATTGCTTTATGTAACATATTTAATTCCATCTACAGTCAATTCTACCTATTTTTTTCCCACATACAGTCCTTGGTAATTTCATTTGAAATTTAGTAACATTATATTAATATTAAATAATTTAATAAAAGCTAATTCATATTCCTATTCATAACGTTTACACCAAAGTCTAATAAGAACCTGGTAAATCTTATTTTCTTCTTTTATTTCAGAAAGTGTACACATTATTTCAATACCATTTCACAGAATGGTAGTGCTGATACAGAAGAACATGTTACATTTACAGTGTAATGGAAAATGACATATCCAAAAGAAATGTAAAATTTTAAAGCATGCAAAGGAAATATCAGGTGAAAATAGCATTTCTAATGAATACTACTGAGTGTTCTCTGAAGGTGTCATGGGTGCATACAACTTTTTCTGGTTTTTTTATTTCAGCTGTTTCAAATACACTGTAATATTACATCTTTGAAGTTACTTTTGCAACTGATAAATGATGTCTTTAAAATCTTTCTTCAATCATATTCTGTTCTTCCAATATTTTGGTTTTGAATAAAATGGACTTTACCATGGCTTTATATAGTCTTTCTGATGGAGCCCAGACTCCATGGATATATTTCATGGTGGATCTTAGCTGATTATATTCTTGATCATCCAGACTGGGGACCAGCTCATAATGCAGAATATCTTTTTTCTAGCTCACATGCCTTTTCCCCAGAAAAATCAAGACTTTCAAGAGAGTTAGGCTTTATGAAAACTGGGTTTCATCCTGCCACCGTGGCAAGATTGACCAAGAGCACAAACTTGGACAAAGTGTCTGAGAAGCACTGTAAAGTTCAAACTGAGCCTGTGGGAGTTCATAAATGGCCATGTACTATTTATTGAGGTCAGTGAACACTGAAGGGAGGGGTAAAATGGGGTGATTGTGTCTGGGTAGCAAAACCAATTTAAATTTCCTGGGAGACACTTCAAATATTTTAATTTAGCAACTACCTACTCCTTCAGAATGATGTGGACACTTAGTCAGAGAAAATAGCCCCATGAAAGCTATTGACTGATTACCTTAATACATATAGATATAAAAATAGCTGTAATAATCCTTTCTTGGTGATCAGATGTGGATGAAAGTGACCCACAACAGACTTCCTTCTGTGCTATGCCTCAAGTCACACATTTCATATAACTCCAGTACTAAGTCCAGAGTTCCTGGCCAGAAATGCCAGTTACTTCAACAAGTACATGTCTTTACCTTTCATCACCATGACTAAAGGGCTATGTTTTCATTAGCCCAGCTTACAGCAAGAAGGTTCACAAAGCAATAGAAGAGTATCCAGTTCTGTGTAATAAACTGTACCTAGGCAGAAGGGTTTAATGTGGTGCAGCATGTTTTAGAGCAAGATAATAACATACACAAACAATCTTTTTGACTATTTTGATTTCCCTTGAAGACGATAGGTGTAGCTGTCACTGTCTAGGAAATCAAAGGCTGTTTGGGATTGGAGGTAAGACATCAGAGCTTTGCAGGGCAGTATCACAAATCAATTGTCTGTGGCAGCCAGTATCCCCTAGAATACATCCTTCATCAACACCTGGCAGTGTTTAAAGATTTAATCTAGAAAAAATAATGTAATTTGCCTATAGCTCAACTTTTAGGTAGTTTTCCTGATATTTATATGGTGAATTGACCTCACAACTCTGTCTTCTAGCCTGGGACAGTAATTTCATTTTGGTGTGACTGCCACTATAAACAAAATGTTGTAAGAGTGAATGAAGTACTCCTGTTCATGCTACAACTTGATTAAAATGTTCTAGAAAGGCATTTAAGAAAAGTCTGCCATAAGCTCCACTGTGCATGTTACTTTGGCTTGCCAGAGACCATATAGTGCTGCCAACCTGGCCACCTTGCATAAGTTATAGAAAACATCGAAGTAGAATCATTGAATCATAGAACCATTTAGATTGAAAAATTACTTCGAGATAATCAAGTGCAACTGTTAACCCAGGACTGCCAAGTCCATCACTAAACTATGTCCCTAAGCACCACTTCTGCATGTTACTTAAAAACCTACAGGGATGATGATTCTGCTGACTCCCTGGGAAGCCTGTTTCAATGCTTGACCACCCTTTCAGTGAAGAAATTTATCCTAATATCCAATCTAAACCTCACCTGGTGTAACTTGAGGTCATTTCCTCTTGTCCTGTTGCTTATTGCTTGGGAGAAGAGACCGACCCCCACCAGTCTACAACCTCCTCTCAGGCAGCTGGAGACAGCAAGATTGCCCCTGAGCCTCCTTTTCACCAGACTAAACAACCCCAGTTCCCCCAGCTGCTCCTCACACGATTTGTGTTCCAGATATTTCACCAGCTTCATTGCCCTTCTCTGGACATGCTCCAGTACCTCAGCGTCCCTCTTGTACTGAGGGGCCCAAAACTGAACACAGGATTCAATTGGAGGTGCAGCCTCACCAGCGCTGTCTATAGGGGAATGATCACTTCTCTTGTTCTGCTGGCCACACTGTTTTGGATACCAGATAGGATGCTGCTGGCCTTCTTGGCCACCTGGGCACACTGCTGGATCACGCTCGGCCGGCTGTGGACCAGCACCCCCAGGCCCTTTCCCACCAGGCCCTTTCCAGCCGCTCTGCCCCAGCCTGTAGCGCTGTGTGGGGCTGCTGTGACACAAGGGCAGGACCCGGCACTGAGCCCTGTTGAACCTCACAGGAATGGCCTCGGCCCATCGCTCCAGCCTGCCCAGGTCCCTCTGCACAGCCTGCCTGCCCTCCAGCAGATCAACTGTCCCATGCAGCTTGGTGTCATCTGCAAACTTACTGAAGCTGCACTCAATCTCTTTGTCCAGATTGCCATTAAAGATATTAAACACGACTGGCCCCAGTACTGAGTTCTGGGGAACACCACTTGTGAACTGGTCATCAGCTGGATGTAACTCCAATCACTACCACTCTGAGCTTGGTCATTCAGCCAGTTTTTTACACAGTGCAGAGTACACCCATCCAAGCTATGAGCAGCCGGTTTCTCCAGGAGAATGCTGTGGGAGACGGTGTCACAGGCTTTACTAGGGTCCAGGTAGACACTCTCCACAGCCTTTCCCTCATCCACTAGGCAGGTCATGTTGTAGAAGGAGATCAGGTCCATCAAGCAGGACCTGCCTTTCATGAACCCATGCTGGCTGGGCCTGATCCCTCAGTTGTCCTGCACGTGCCCTGTGATGGCGCTCAGGATGATCTGCTCCAGAACCTTTCCCAGCACCAAGGTCAGGCTGACAGGCCTGTAGTTCCCTGGATCCTTCTTCCTGTCCTTCTTGTAGATGGGCATCGCATTGGCTAACCTCCAGTCTGCTGGGACCTCCCTAGTTAGCCAGGACTGCTGAAAAACAATGGAAATAAATAGCTTTATTGTAATTGAAATCAGTGACGATATTGCTCAAGCTGGATCAAAGAGGAGCCCAGAAGATGATGCCTTGCTTTTGAACCATTCCCACAGTGCTTTTCATATCTCAAAGTACAATTATACTATAGGCGCAAAAGCTCTATGGCTTTTGCTCATGGTGACTGCTTCCAGATTGTTGCCACTGATTTTCTCTCTGCAGCTGTATGCCAGTGTTGCTGCCTGTTGCCACTTGTGCACACCCTGCCCCTGTGGCTTAGTTCCCTGTAGTCATTTGCTTTTTCACTTTCACTCTACATTGCATGAAACAAATATCTGAATGGAAAGTGTAAAGAAGTCAGAGCCAAGCTTGTCAGTGGTTCCAGTGACAGGTCAAAAGGCAACAGGGAAAATCTGAAACACAGGAGCTTCCATCTGAACATCAGGAAACACTTTTTCACTGTGAGGTGACTGATCATTTGCACATGTTACCCAGGGAGGTAGCGGAGTCTCCATCCCTGGAGATACTCAAAACCTGCCTGGACATGGTGCTTCACAACTTATTCCAGGTGACTGTTCTTGAGCAAGAGGGGGTAGGACAAGATGATCTCCAGAGGTCCCCTTCCAGCCTCAACCATTCTGTGGTTCTGTGATTCTGAGAAAAGTAAAGATCTATATTAGCACTGCACAGAATTCCTCAAAAAAGGTTTGGGAAATAATCCAATTAAAAAGGAAGTACAGATGAGTGTGTTTGAATTAACTACTGAAAGCTTGAAAAGTGAATCAAACCTTGAATAGCATATTGACTGCCAACAGGGTTAGAAAGGCAAACATTGACATCAGCAGACTGAATATATCTTGAGGCTGTCCCTCTCTACGTGCTCACATCTGAGCCTGTGCACTAACTCTCTGTGACTGCTCTGTGGCAGACCAAAAGAGTAATTGACATTCTAGTTAACACAGGCTGAAAAATGACCTCGATTCTTCACTTTGTCCCTGGTTTAGCAGGGTATGAGAGTTAAAAAAGGTCACTTGATTCAAAATCTGCCAATATTGCATCCTAACACCAACAAAATGACCGCAATACCTTAATTGTTGTGGGTTTTACCCATGAATTCATTGAATTATGTACATTCATAGTCCAATGTTAAAAGAATTAGATTCAGTTTTCAGATATAAACTCATCCTCTGTATATTTTAATTTTAAACCCTATTTTACATTATGTATGTTGAAACATCTATTCTGGACAATGCCTTGGCAAAGAAGACACAATTTTGATGGCAAGTTGCCTAGCTTTTGTGGTTCTGTGCTGTGACAGACTGGCATTTCTCTGTCAGTCTCACTTATATCCAAAAAAGGAGTGGGTTTTGAGTCAAACGTGGAAATGAAAGATAGCATCTGTAGAGTAGGCCTGGTTTTATTTTTGCTGTGCTTGAACTCAACTTACTGTGTTTCCCAGACTTTAGTATCCAGAGAATATTTACAGTCACTCCATGTAAATGCTTAAAGAAAGAGGTAGAAATACACTATTCATTGTATAGGTGGCTAGTGAGACTTTGGATGACTAGGAAACCCAGTCAGAATTGAGAAGTTGAATGCTTTTGCTAAAACAACCACTATGCAAATAGTCAGTATTATTGACCTTTAAATTATCACAATTAGAAATCTGTACACATTCCAGTGTAACAGCTTAAATTTGTTCAATTATCTATAGATTTCCTTCCAACACTGAAAGGGAGAAATCTTATTGTTTTTGACAGAGCATGTCATTCTAACACAAAATTTTGCAACAAGGAACAGGATTTCTGGAAAAATATCATGGTGCGAAACTGTGTTCAAAATGTTAAACAAATAAACAATACATTAAAAAAAATTAAAACTCATTACTATCAACATACTAATTATTTTTCTATGATACCTAAAATTTCAATAAATACATTTTTTGTATGTTGTGAAGTGAATTGCACATGGCATATGCCATTAAACATGGTGTTGAATGCACAAATCTTGATTGGCTTCAGTAACAAAAAAGTGGAGTTACTCAAAGATTGTTGAACATGAACCTTGTAGAAAAAAATTGTATTTGTTTTATAGGTTACAAGGACAGAAATACAAGCTACCTGAGAAACAAAAAAGAAACTGTAGAAAGCATCAAAATCTTGAACTTTCATACTACAGAAGGTTTAGAAAAGTAGCATGGTAAATAACTTGTTTGAAAATAAATAATGCACAAGTATTAGAAGTATTTATAAAGTTGACAAAATAACAAGTCTACAAATATCCACAGTAGTTAAAAGAAGCAAAGCTTCTTAACATGGTTTGGCAGCAGTGAATGATTAGAGAAAAGGCTTGGAATCTTTCTCCAAATCCCAGCTGTGCGTTAAGTCAGGCACACTGGCAAGACTCAGAGGTAAGAAAAGTAGATGGAAAAGAATTGACTGGAGGAATAGAAGGGGTTGATGTTTTGTGCATTGCTGCCTAGAGTCAATGATTAGCATAATTAATCTATACTTTTTGCGCTGGCCCAGAGGGGGAGTGATTCCTTGATGCACCTGGTGAATAGAGTGATTGAGTAAACTAAAGGAGGGAATTGCTAATGCAGCTACATTACAGCCTTTGTGAGTAGCAAGCAGGTGCTTTCAACTCATCATAGCTGCCTATGTCTTGGGGAGAACATAGAAATGTGATTTGACTGCTTATGGCCTGACCCATGTCCTGCAGAGCTCATAGATGGGAATGCAATGACTGCATGAAGTGGAGAGAGACTGGCTGCCTGATGGCGAAGCTGGTGGAAATCAGTAGCTGATCAGAGTTTTTCTGCAGAAGTATGTTGTATTGCTACTGGGCATGGAGGAATCTGTCAGTTCAGCCTTTTCCTGTTTCTCCCTGATTCCTCCCCCCCTCATCTTCCATTTTAAAAGCAAACTCACTGAAGAGCTGCATGTGACATTGGCCATTAAAACTCAGGATTAATTTTAAATACCAATATCTTAGAAAAAAAACATGCAAGTGACTAGCAGTAGAACCTCCTGAACAAGGTGTATCTAAAGGCAATTTCTTTGTATTTTTGTAAAAGTCCTTCTTCAGATAGGTTAGGAACTTAAAAGTTCTGGCTGCTGTGCAACTTGAAAAACCTTTATTTTAAGGTTTTATAAAATAAGCAAAGGAATACAAAAACCAAAATATACAATCATTATTAAGAGTAGATGATGATGATGATGATGATGATGATTACATTATTATTATGAAGATACTATAATATTATACAGAAAATAAGGTGTGGGCTGTTTTGGTTGCAGGTTTTGGGTTTAGTTTTTTGGGGTTTGTGGGTTTTTTGAGACGTTTGATTGTGAACATCAAAGAACATTTTTGTATTTCCTTTGTAGAACTTTAACATTTAGAAATAACAAGAAGAAAGGGGGGGTGGGGTGGGGTGGGGAATAAAATTCCAAGTGAAACCAGATTACTTCTTCAGACTTGAAGTTTATGTACATGTGGAAGGAAAGGCTGGGAAAGATCAACAGTGCCAAGAAAATAAGACATCTTCTTCAAAAGCTTTATTCAAAGACAGGGATCAAAATATGTTTCTAATTTATGGAGAACAGAGTTACTTCCTGAGGTGATGTACAACTACAGATTGTAATTGATATTGATTGACTAATTTTGATAACTTGCAGAATTTTTTTTGTGGTGTTCATATGCTACTGCACTGTGTATGGATTATAAAGGACCAGCCCATAAAAAATAAGGGAAGTTTAAGGCAAGATGAATAGTGAGACTTAGACAAGAGTACTAATTTGCACATGAAATGTATGTATGCAATTCCATTCATTCATAAATTTGTTTTCCTCGGTATCTTCTTGTTCTTTTAGCAGTAGGATAAAAAATGTGTTTAATGTGGGTTAGCATGAACCTAGATTTTGGGCAAATTAGACCTTTGATCTGGCACTAGCATAGCATAGAATGAGAAAAAAAAACTGAAAAAGGGAATGTAATGGATATTGTACTGAAGAATGAAAAAGAAATAGCAGCAGATAAGCACAACTGAGATGCAAAACTGAATGGTGTTAAGAAAGCCGGTGTCTGATTATTTGATATCTTACTAAATACATTGTTGAACACTTGGATTCTCTTGAAAAACCTCTTGTTTGTGTCATCAACAAGTTAATGCCTGGTAGTGCCCATGACTTTATTTTTTTACCAGAGTACCACTGCTGAAAACATTTCTTGCAAAATTGTAACTTACTTGCATTTGCTTTATTGTACAGATAGAAAAATACGTAATGACTAATGACATTACCTTAAAACTTGTTTCATTCATCATTTTGTGATAAGATTTGGCAAAGTAATCAAATTAGTAGTTAAATTCTTAGTGGAAAAACTTCAAGATAAATAACAGAGCATATGCTAAATTTATTCTTCATGATGTTATTCTTTTGAAAGTCTGGTTTGGATGATCTTTGCAACAAGGCTTCCAGATGGTCCTTGATGATACGCTGACTTTATTGTGTCTGGCTTTGCTGCAATAATAAACCAACTGATATGAACATTCTCCAATTCTTCACCTTGTTGCCTCAGCTCACTCCCTTTTCAAATGCAAATTGTCTTGTGCAATTAAGCTGCAGTAAGAAGTTGCAATTTTGAGTTTTTACCTTAAAGATTCAGAAGTCTTGGTTTTAGAATCACAGAGTATTCAAGCATAACCCAAGTCAATAGATGTTACAGGTTTACAGCTCCATGAATTTGTCTCATTTTTCTGTAGATAAAGATAGAAAAGGTCACTTTCCCCTTCAGCTTAAGAAAAAATAAAATATAGTTTGAAGAAAGAAAGGAAAACCACCTCTATTAAGTTTAGCAACAACCACTTAAATATATTTCTTCCATTAGTAACACTGGTCATGGCACAACTGGAAAGATTTATTTGACTACGGGGCTGACATTAGCTTATTTTATTGGAAAGCTGGTTTATTTTTTGTAATCTCAGTACTCAAAGGATTATGGAAAAATATATTTTTATGTCTGTTAGGAGTATATCTTTCACATCTACCAAAGATGTTTCCATTCTAAATTGTCAAGCAATTAGCAAAGGAGATAAAGAGAGCATACATGAAGAACACTCATCTGACCTAAAGAAGGACAAAGCTTATCTGTTTCATTTCTAGCCAGTGACTGATTTTTACTTTGGGAGGTGACACAGGTATATACCAATAGGGCGTTTATTATTTCATAGATACATGTCTATATGTCTTGACAGATCTTTCTTTCCACTCCTATTGTCTGTATCTTGCAGAAAATCTGGTACCTTCTGATGTAAAAACTGTATGCTATTCATATGTTCATACTATTTTACCTTTTCTTCCTTTCTTTTAAAGGATTATATTTCTCAAGCAAGTGAAAGATTGATAATGATAAAGCAGTTGCATTCTGGTATGAATAGTTAACAAACATATAGTAATTTCTGCAGCTCTCTTACATAATGAAAAAAATTATACAGATGTTAATTATATAGTTAAAAGTCAGACTGGAACTTACAGCCTATGAATACTCTGGTATATTCCCACAGTATTGTGACATAATTGACAAAAATAATGCTTGGGGTCCTCTCGTTACAGATTCATTTGGTATTCATTAAAGTACCACTGATCATAACTATTCCATTTGGTATTCAGCGATGTCATATGTTTCTTCATAGATGTTCATGGACACTTAAAATAAATTGCCTTTTTCCTCTCTTGAACTCTTTGATGACTTGTTAATGCAAAATGTATTTGCACTAACACAGTATCTCCCAGCCCACCTGGCACCACAGGGGCAAATCTTCTATAGCATCTGAATTACTAAAATAAAGATTTTCCCCTCCTGGAAAAATGGAAGGTTGTACTATTTAAAGAGCACACACAAAGGTACACAATATAAGAATGATTTTATTTTTCTGTTTAAATACCAAAAATGTGAAAGAATTTGATATATTAAGACAAACATGGAAAATGCTAACTTTCCAATACTGCTTTTAAGAAGTAACTATGGGCCAGAGGGGACCTATAGTTAAGACATACTAGAAGAAGAACATTCTGGAGAAAAACAGAATCAGGATTTGGGAGCTTAGACTATCTTTGACTTCAACAAAGGCTTGTTGTTACTTTTCTTAGTCTGTCTCCATTTACACAAGCTAAAGGACTTCTAATCGACATGAAGTGAACTTCAGTATTTATGCACACCTTTGTCCTACAGTCAGCTGGGATGGAGTTAACTTTCTTCTTAGTAGCTAATATAGTGCTGTGGTTTTGCTCTGATGTGAGAAATAGCACAGGGATGTTTCTGGTTGTTGCTGGGTAACATTTATACTAAGTCAAGGAAGTTTTGGTTTCTCAGGCCCTGCCAGCAAGAGGGCTGGAGGGGCACAGAAAACTGGGAGGGGACACAGCCAGGACAGCTGACCTGAACTATCCAAAGGGATATTCCATAGCATAAGACGTCATGCTGAGTATATAAAGTGGGGGAAGAAGAAGGGGGGCAGGGACATTAGGCATTATGTTGTTTGTCCTCCCACGTAACCATTTCACGTGATGGAGCCTGCCTTTCCTGGAAATGGCTGAGCACCTGCCTGCCCATGGAAAGTAGTGAATTAATTCCTTGTTTTGCTTTGCTTGCATGCCTGGCTTTTGCTTTACCTGTTAAACTGTTCTTATCTCAACCCTTGAGTTCTATATTCCTTTCCAATTCTCCTCTCCATCCCTCTGAGTGACGGGGAGTGAGCAAACAGCTGTGTGGTGCTTGGTTGCTGGCTGGGGTTGAACCACAACAACCTTTCTGCTAGCCTTTCTCTTGGATTTATGTATATCTAAGGTAGAATAAGCACAGCTTGAATATTGTTCGTAGGATGGTCTACTAGGAACACATATTTCTGTTTCAGAATGCTTCATCTTTCTGTTGGTATTGCCTTGCTGTTACTGAAACTAAACTTCCAGGGCTGGATAGATGACAGAACATTGCCTTTTTTGTCTCATTGATTCTGGTTTGAGAAAGTAAACTGAAACTCCTAGTTGCTTTTGATGTTTCCTGGGTAAGGATGGAAAATAATTGATTAAGCTCGGTATTTTCATATTGTTATGTTTAGTGAAGTTACCTGAAGCTGCTGTTCATTTAAAAGGAAATATGGAAGTATTTTCATACTTCCACAAAGACTGAGGATTGTGTTTCTCTAATGAGTCTATTGCAGTCGTGCTTCCTGGTGCCTAAAAGTAGTTGGACAAAGAGTCTTCCTTAAGGTAGATTAAGCATTCCAGACAATTAACATTCTCTAGACTGTACGTTCTTCAGTATTTAAAAGCTGAGTTCACTTTCATTCTCATAGTTTAGCTTCTTAAAAATACAGCACTGTCTTGACTGTCAATGATAGACACTGAGACACAAATCTCAGTAGGCAAATGCTTACAAGCCAAAAGAGAAACACATTGTAAAGCTGCAGTATTTTGCTTGATCTTTCAAATATCTCTGCTTTTTTTTTTAAGTGACTCATGTGGCTTCAATGTAGATTCAGGCTACATCTTTCCATTTCTTAAACCATTGACCCTTTAAAAATAGGTATTATTGTAACAGTTTATTGTTCCTTTTCTCTATATATATATAATTTATTGTATAAAAATAAAATGGTAACATATAGGAAATGTGCTTAAATTTTGCAATTTCTTGCATGTTCCTGCAGAAATGATTTCTGCAATGCAAGGTATAATTAGAATGCTCTTTCAAATCTAGTTGTTAAACACTGCTAAATTAAGAAGTCCTACATGTAAGTCCTTTCTGAATCCCAAAAATCTCACCAGATCTTCCATTTTTTTCCCCTGTGGATTCCCCAGTAAACTTTTCTGCCTTTGTTGTGGTTCCCTTCCCCCCCACCGCCCCCCCCAACCCCCTTATTTCCTAAAAGGAAATGCCCTAAATTAGACTTTCATGTCTATGTTCAAATAAGTAAAGTGGCTTCATTATTAAAAATGACAGATGATGAGCACCAGCATTAACATAAATCTATTCAGCATTTTTTATTCTTAATCTTAAAAAATTTCTTATTCTTTGTATACAATCTGTCTATGAAGAGAGCATCCCTAAGTAAGTTCTGACTGCAACTTGTGTGCTAAATCTTCTTGAAAGTTAAGCCACCTAAGTAATTAAATAATTATGGCCCTTGCTTCTCCAAATGGTGGTGATCTTGGGCACTTCAGTGCTAAACCAGATAACAGACAATGATTTTAAGTTTTTAAGGTTTTCCTCCTGTTAATGATTTAGCCTGTTAAGTCCAGCTGATCTAGCAAGCTCAGTGACAGAATAGCACTAGTTCCAGACAAACCTAAAATTATTTGCTTGTAACTTTCAAAAGAACTAAGGGACTTAGACAAGAAGATTTCATTAAAAACTAGAATGTTGTTGAACTGATAACATGGCCTAGAATCATAGCTGCATAGGCTTATCCTAGACTACTAGGTAACAGACCTATGCAATGACTGGTGTTTGTGCATTTAGTTACTGTTAAATGCAGCTGTTATACAGGGAGTTAACTCCAGACCTGATACACCCTATTTGAAATGGAACCTTAAAGAGAACCAGTTTAGGTTTAAGGTTTACAAACTGAGTTAGTACTCCAGCACTGTCAACCTGCTATAAAACATCTGAAATAATCTGTTTAATCTATCTAGAGATGGTTTCGGACTCTGGAGGGTTAAGCAATTTATATAGTACTGTTTTCTGACTTTTCATTATGCTCTTGAATTCCCCACCACGTGTCTTGATGTTTTAATCTGTCTGAGTCTGTGCAATGTTTAAATTGCCTTTGACCTTTGAGCAACTTATCAAAACAAATGAATTCCAAAGGGAACATCAAATCTGACTGTGAGTTGCTGTTTCTCTGGGAAACTCCAAACCCAGAGCCCTGAAGTTCATGTACCCTTACAGAGCTTAACAGTTGTGGTAGCTTCAAGAATATGATGGCAAAAGGCCTGTGGAAGTAAGGGGTTTTGTGTGGTCCCACAAGAATGAAGTTAAATTCAAATACTTCTAATTATTCCCCAGAAGCAGATAGCTATAAAGAAAGTTAGGTTGGAAGGGACCTCTGGAGGTCATTTTGTATAACCTCCTGTTTAGATCACGGCCGGCTGAGATCTGACTGTTCGGGTCCCACCTAATTGACAATAAAATTGACAAAACCAGAAAGACACTCATGAACCCATAGGGCTTCATGAAGTGCATTTCTCTACCTCACCTGTTCTGAAATCAAGTTATGGTTTTTTTTAATGATTAAAAACTGTGAGATTGCGGTTCCTTCCACTAGCACTCATACAGGTTAACACTGCACCTGAAATAGACAAAAGATTACAAAAACTAACCAGCACAAATTTAAAGATACCAAAGAATGCTAGAAAGTGTTCAGAGACAGGCCATTTATTGACAAATAACTATACATGGGATGTTTGTCTTTATTGTTAAGATTACCTTCCTTCCTCGCTTTGCACAGACCGCGTGGTACATTTCTTTTTTGATAGTAGAGTAAGAATAAGGCTGTTTGTACAATTCCTTGTCTTAATCACTGAAAAATTGCCTTCCATTAATTTTTTTATTTTTCAGAAAGCTTTGGGGTTTATGTATGTTTTAGAAAAGCTTTTCTTCCTAACTTTTGTGCAGTAGTACTTCATGTAAAATGGATAACTCCTCTTTCTAGAAATTCAAACAAACAAAAAGCCTTTAAGGCATTTCTGCAATCCTGATCCCTAATACTGAATATTTGAATTAGAATGATAACTAGAACCTCCAAAAATGGTAACATTTTAAATACCAGCCCTATAATGATGTGTTTATTAATGTTTTTCTTATCATTAAACTTATAATTTCTTTTTTTACAATAGATTGCTTATTTCAGCACTGCTTTTATCCACCAGCTTGATACACTAATACATTAACTGCAAAGGCTTCAAACACTTTTTCCCAGACTTTTTTTGGAGAGTTTTTAACTTTATCCTTTTTTTTCTTATTTTTTCTTGTCCAAAAATGTAAATTATGAGTCACACTTAACCTGAAGGTGTCTTTACTGCTGTTAAATCTGAAGATTCTTAAAAGCAATTCTAATGAAGAGTAACCGTATCTCTATACTGGGGTCTGCTGTTGCAGGCATCTGGAAAACAGAACTCAATATCACCTGGGATATCATGTTAAAATTAGAAAAGAGTTCTCTGCCTGTTGCTGTTTCCACAGATCCTAAATTGGCAATAGCAAATTAGCAACTTTAGTAAAAAAGTTGAGGAGTAATAATAATGCAAATAGACAGTAGAACAAGGCACTGGTTAATAAGCTTTAAAAGAAACAGAATGGCAGTGGTTTTGCCTCCTGCATCCTGGTGTGTACTGCCTAAAAACGTAGCTGTGGGAGAGAAGAATTCCCTATGGGACCATTGTTCTCTCCTCAGAGACAGAACTCCCATGAGTCAGAACTCTCACGAAAATAATTGCTTTGAATAAGAGAAGGAGAGGGAGAAATAGGGAGTCCGGTGATAATGAAAAACTGTATATTACATTTCCTTTTCCCGCTGAGGACAGAGGATTGAAAGAGAACCCGAAGTTAACAACATGGTTTGAAGAATGTAGGGAGTCTGAGGTTGAACTTGGATCTGAATTGTTATCTGTGATGTTTTATCTTGTCTGATATTTTAGCCAGCTCATACTAAAGATAGTCATTTGTTTTCCCACTCTGCTGCCATCTTCACCAAGTTTCCTTTGGGATAATCAGTAAGCTAAAAATGAAGAGTTGCATTTACATAAAAAGGATTACTTACTCCTCCAACATGTTGCTCACATAACCCAAATCAGCAACAGCTACTGGGTGAGCACAAGGCCTACTGGAGAGCAAAGTGTTGTTTCATTAACTCTGCTCATTACTTCTTCCTGTTATGATACCAGGAACAGCAGACAGCTGTGTGTGACTGCATACTGGAGTAAACACAACCATTCTGATACAGCCAATAATTTTACTCCCCTTTTTCTCTGTAATACCATAGGACTCCATACTGTAAAATCCCATGGAGGTGCCGGTATTGATAGTTGTTCAGCACCTCCTAAAATATTTTCACTTTTACAGAAATCATCCCATGAAGAAAGGTGAGCACATAGGCACAATATAAGTAGGTGCAAAGGGATTTAAATTTTCTTTAACAGAAGCCCTGCCAGGTGACCACTTACTCCCAGTGCTATAATTCCCTGGTGGGAAGAAACTAAGCATCTAACTGATGCTAAATACTGAGGTCAAAGATGGCACTTTTTTGGTGAGGCACAAAGATGACACAAAGTCTGTGTGAGGAGAGTCGGTTGAAATTTGTATTTCACCCAGAATACAGCTGGGTTTAGCTTACAGCTTTCTGAATAGCAGTATGGATGTTGTTCCACTGAGAATTACTGCAGAGGGTATATATTGTGGTTACCCTTCATATCCTTGTGTGTCCATGGAGTTCCTACTTAGTATGATATTAAAAAAGAGTTGCATATCTAAATACAGACACTAACCACAGCGCTCCCACTTGTACAAACCACTTCTGAAGCACCCACTGAAATAATAATATTGGTATTTTATAAGTGGAGTCAAAAGTTGCTAGGGTCCAGGATAAATATGGCACTTGCGCTATCAGAGCATATATCAATATAAAGCAGTAGTGTGCATGTTTAATAAGAGTTATAAGCATATTTGACCAATGTCTGGCATTACTTATACTAGAATTCATAGATTCTGATTATTATTATCACATAAGCGTAACAGTATGTGCACATAAACAAAAGCCAGATATTTACTGGAGGTCTGTTTACCCCAAAGATGCAGTCAGGCTCTTCCTCTGTTTCTAGTTTATGTGGCCACATCACTGCCAGAAATATCTTTATATTACTTTCTTTTGTGGGTTTTTTTGTGTGTTTTTTTTGTTTGGTTTTTTTTGTTTTGTTTTGGTTTGGTTTTTTAATTTTGAAACCTTTAGGACAATGAAAATTTACTGTACCAAAATATTTGTGGGTGTGGGTCTCTTCTCCCAGACAACTAGCAACAGGACAAGAGGAAACAGCCTCAAATTGTTCCACGGGAGGTTTAGATTGGGTATTAGGAAAAAAAATTCACTGAGATCGTGTTGAAACATTGGAACAGGCTGCCCAAGGATGTGGTAGAATCACCATCCTTGTAGGTATTTAAAAAAAATTGTAGATGTGGTGCTTAGGGGCATTGTTTAGTGGTGGACTTGACAGTCCTGGATTAACAGTTGGACTTATGATCTCAAAGGTCTTTTTCAACCTAAATGATTCTATGATTCTATGAAAGGTCTGGTCAATCATCTAGAGGCAAAGTGACCTTTATGCAAACATCCAACAGCATGTAGCTTATGACCTCTGGAAAATCTGTATGCTTCCCTAATAATGAAATCAACTACTAACTTTGTGGGGCTTCAATATTACCTTCTCTGTGCTAGTTTGCTGGCATTCCTTGTAACAGGTGATCAAATCCTTCCATGCCTGCCTTTTTAACCTTCTAACTAACTAAAACATTATAGACACAAGAGGAAAGGGAAGCAAGAAGCCCAAAGCTGCTACGAGGTCAAGGGTGAAGTAAGCAGAAGCCGCTTGTTAACAACATTCTCAAAGGGAAGCAAGCCACTAAGAAAGTATTTGTGCACCAGTGAATTACAGCACATGGTTTGTATACATCTGTTTGTCAAAGACCCTAGAAACTGCCTCAGAAATGTTGATGCTCTAGGAGACTGTAACAGAACACAGTTTGACAAAGGTTAGCAACAGCTTTGACATATTCATTCCTTTGATGCAGCTTTTCTCTCTGAAAGTAACGGCTTGTTGTTGTGACCCTCAAATGCCAGAAAGTGGTAAACTGTGTGAATAAATGCCACTGTAATACTTTCAATCATGAATTAGAATCAGATTACATTTCTTTAATGATGGTGTCATGGTTGAATCCACATGTACAGAAAGAGTAGTCTTACTCCAGTTCATTGTAGGAAGAGATCTAGGAATGGATCAAGCTACTATATGCAAAACTTTTCCAGCACTTCCTAATTTGTAGGGGCTGTTTTCACACAGACAGAAAGAAGGTCTTTATACTTCCACAGACCTTGTGAGCACATACCTGATGCTATGTGTCTGTAAAACTGCTGAATTTCAGTCAGGAATAGGAGATATATATACTGAGTTCTTAGAAATTTTTAAACACTGACAGGAACTAAGGGTACACAGAATCCAACTGATTTTTTCTCCATTTCTGTGAGCCTGCTTCCTAATATGGTATTGCATGATTTTGTCTCATGCACAGTCACGCACTTGACATATATTTACTATCTGAAATATGGTTGAGGGATTAGCAGAGCTGTTAACACTCTGCTGCAGCCTCGGTATTTTAAATCACTGCAGGGCTGGTCAGATGAATACATGCACGCGTGCACGCACATACACATATGCAATGGGAAATGATCTTTTTGATGGGTGAGAAAACAGAAAGACAAGCATACTGTCCCTGTCCATGTCATATTTTACTAATTGGCTCATCACTGTACTAATAGAAAATGACCACCATAATAATTTTAAAAAATGTTCCCAGTCTGTGTTTCTCTTCACTTTCTGGGTTGTTTCCTTTTCTTGAGTCATAAGTAACTATTCCCACCAACTTAACTGTCATTTTTTAGGATATGACTTATTAAAAATATTTATATTGTCTTTCCTTATAAACGAATATTACCAAGCTTATGTTAATTAGCTGATATTAGGGTAATACTGAGTGATCTTCCAGCAATGTTTCAATATTGCTCAGTAATAAATTTTAATAAGGGGATATGACAATCTACGACCTCAAAAATAGGGTATTAAAAAAGGAAAATTATTTGTGCAGCAAATCATGCAAATTCCCTCTTGCTTTCATTCTAAAATCCAAAGCTGACTATGCACAACTTCTCCCAAAGTAATTATTCACTCAGAGACTTTCATCCCCTAAACAGGGACTGAATTGGCAAAACCAGGCCCTTTCTAGCATCAGTGAGCACTTTGCTATTTTCCTTTAAACCTATATGCTGCTTTTTTTCTAAGAATTTATTTCAAAACAGCTTCTTAACAAGTATTCAACTCTTTTTAGGGAGTAAAAGGCAAATTCCTTTTGGACACGTATGCATGTTTGTGAATGTAAGTGCAGTCTGAGCATCTGTGTGCCAGATTCAGCCATTTAACAGATGAGAGGTTTCTAGATCTCTTGCTGTGCTAGACACACTGACCCATGGGAACAGGAAACTTTTCCCATGGGACATGTGCATATGGAGCCTTACCCAGCAGGTTTCCTCAAACATGTTTTACACTCTTAAAAAAACCCCAAAACTAACATGCTGTCTCTTCTCCAGCTGGGATGGAACAACATTTACCTGGAGCTGGGTGTTCAGAAGAGGGAAGTTAATGTGGTGAGTACAGTCCAAACCCAAATGATTGCCTTTAGAATAACTGATGAATTGAGACACAGGAATGTGGGTACATTTGGTTTTGGGGAGAATATTTGCATCTTATCATTCTCAAGTGAAATTCCTTTTACCAGTTTTAGCCCTGGAGGCTGATATAGTAGAGGTCTACTCTACAAACAAGAATAAATAAGACTGTCAGACATTTGCCTGAAGGGCATTTCCTAGACATGTTGGGTCCAACAAGTCCATATGTTCACATACTTCAAATGACTGTCCAAGATGTTGAAGAATACAGACCAAAACTCTTGTGGTTCAAAGACAACATTAGTAATACTGATTGTCCCTAGGCAACAAGGTAGGAAATATGTGGTCAGCATTTCTGCCTTCAAAAGAAAGCTGTATTTTTCTGTATGTAGACTCTGGTTTTGGTTCAGTTCATTTCCACTGACAGAGGTCCAAGAAATAAAAGCAAGAATAAATGAAGCAGCCTGACAAGAAAGTTTTGAGTTATAGATACAGCAAGAAAGGGTTTTCCTATCCTGTAAAATATGCAGGCTTTGGAGGGAAAAAAGAAAACCGAGACCAAAAAGATATGCTTGCAATTAACCCTAGGGGTTAAACAAGACTATTGTAAAATTTTTTCATTGATGTGGTGGGTTTATTTTCATTTATTTTTTTATTTATAATAATAGACTGTAACAATGCATCAGAATGCATAGTTTTATTAACATTGCGTAACTGTGTCCAGGGAGTAGCTCAGCTCAAGCTGATATGTTTTCATGGATCTCGACTGCTACATGTAAACTTACGGGGAGAGTTGCTCCATGTTTACTTTAGTCTATGCTTTTGCATATAATGTGAATAATTTGGTAACAGAATATGACTTGCCCATAGTGTGGAAAACAGTCTTATTCTAGTTGGGCAGACTAGATAACTGACCCGATGTTCCAATAGTTCCTGAGGCAGCTCTTAAGTTGTTCTAAGGAAATGAAGAGCTGGCTGCTCTTTTTGATTAAAATTTCCACTGCGTACTCGATAAACTTATAACTGCAACTATCATGTTTTTACAAAGTACAGTGTTAGTGCACCACATTTTTCTGATAAAGTTAACATTACAAAAATGTTTCTAACTTCATGCAAGATAATTTTCATTGCTGAAAGCTCGTCAGTTCTCCAGTGACACTGAATTGCTCTAATGCACTGTGTGTGAATGTAGTATTGGTAAACTATATTAAATGAGAGATTTGGATGATTTTTTGAGAAGTACAAAAAAGATAACTCATGTGCTCCTATTCCCCTAGAATTTACTTCTTCTTTTGACTGGTTTTCCAGTGATAAAGTATTCCATACTTTTGGCCATCCATTTGTCTTTCAGATTACCATAATTTTTTAATGTACTTGCAACAATATTTAAGAAACAGAAGTTTGTATTTGCAGTCCTATAGACTTCTGCTGTAAAATACCTAGGTAGAAGTTGATGGGAGTCAGGTGAGACTAAATGAAAGCTTACTAAAGTCTTACTGCAGTGAAGTCAGATTGAAATACAGAAATAAAATTAGAGGTCAGAAATTAAATGTTGCCTTTCAGTTTTTTAGTCCCACAGTACTGGCTCTTGTAAGCCAATCAGCAGCACTGAGGGGTTCCAGAGGAGTGAAGGATGCTCCAGCACTTTGGCACATTTAAACCCAAACTGTACAATATACCAGAAAATGTGTGTGTAAGAAGCACAATTCATGAGCAGGAGGTGAATTGGTTAAGCTAATGGAGCTTTTGTCTTTCTTTCTCTCTCACTTCCATCTTTAAATTCTGTGAATTCAAGGTAAATGTCAACTGCATTGTGGAGGGTTTCATCCTCAAAAATGGCATTTGCCCCATAGTGTGTTTGTTATAATAGAGTATAACCACCATGCAAGTGAATCCAATTGTCTCTTACAGTCCTTCTAGGACAAAGACAGAACCCACTCATTTAAAAGTAATGGGAGGCCTTTGACATATTTCTGGATCCTTTGTATGTGAGACTATAATCAGGAGTTTCACTGAGACAGTGACAACGTTTATTTCTCACTAAAGGCAAAAGGAGGCAAAAGTGGTTGGGAGATGGGAATATGTTCTCTTTTCATAAACATTTCAGGGTGCCACCTGTTTGAAAGCCTTTCCACCCTGAAAGGTGTTAGGTACCCAGGGTACCTAAGATACCCAGTCGTCTCATTATTTTAAAAAAGAATAAATAGATAGATAGATAGATAGATAGATAGATAGATAGATAGATAGATAGATAGATTAAAGAATCTTTAGGGAACAAAAAAAAGCTAAGATATTTAGGGAGTGACTTATCAGTGTTGAGCAAACAGAAATGATTATATCTTTTCAGTTACAGTCTGAGTTCAAAGTTTCATAGTTATACAGAAGGCATCATATTCACATACAAGGTTCTTTATCTAAATCTAAGCTCTTTAAACTCCATAGACCCCCTCAGCTGACTATGCAATTAATGCAAATACCTATTTTAATGCAGAATAAACTGTCAAATGGAGGTTCAAAGTACTAGAAAGAAAGACAAGGTAGAAAAACCCCAACTATTCCATGGTAAATTCAAGTTGGAGGAATCTTAACCATAATGAAAACTTTTTTTTAAAATTTTATTTTAAGAATAAACATTGACTGTGTAAAACCTAACAGCAAGCACAATATTTAGACAGAATTTACCATTAAATGAAGATGCCAGAAAAAATTTTAGGATCAGTATATTCTAGAATTAATGTTGGTGATGGACAGCTGAAGGAAGACAACCCTTCTTAGATCAGGAAATTTTTTGTATTTTTCATACTGTTGTAGAATGAAAGTTATCAGATGATTGCCTGTACCTGTAAAACCATGGGAAAAAAAAAGATAAATAATAACTTAACTATTAGAACTTTCATTATCTGATGCATAGAAGATAACAAAACTGCAAGAGAATGCAAACACTGCTCTGACTGAGTTGTTAAAAATTACATCCTTTCCTTGCAGAACAAACCTCTCTGTACTTCCCTACAACTGCCTCTACTGAGAAGTACATAACAAAAACTCTTTCCTGCTCTACTGCAGCTTTCACTTTTCCCAGTAAAATAAATAGATTAGCTATCTCTACTAATTTATATTTGGAGATCTGGGGACTTTATTTTATTTTTCACAGAATAATTACATTGGAATAGACCTCATGATGCCATCTAGTCCAACTTCCTTCTTCTCAAGTGCCAAGAATATTATTGACAGAGAAAAATGTACAGATAAAACAGTAATTGCTGCATACATAACGAGGCAAAAAAAATAGATATTATATTTTACTGAAAAGTTGACTCAGAATGACAGGATGTATTTGATCTTGCTTGAAAATTTTGAAAGAAAATGCCCATTTTATTCAACAGAATTTTGGTTTTGGTTTAGGTTTTACCTAGATAATTTCAAGATCTCACTATTTTAAATTATAAAACATATATATATAATGTTTATTATGGAACTATAGTAGTTTATAATATACAATTTTTCATTAGACATGAATTTTCTATGCTTAGTTTTTACTTTATTCAGTCAGGAGAAATCTGAGTGTGATTTAATCTGAGACATCAACAAAATTACTTAGCTTTGACTCTCTACACTCCTGAAAAATGACCCTGGAAAGATTTTAGCTTCCTCCCAAACTACATTTTTGCAGTTAATTTGCAGTTTGCCACATATAAGCCTTTCATCTAAAGCATTAAAATGCTGCAAATGTTTAAATCAAACTTTTTGGTGTGGGATTTTCCTTCTGTATTAATTCCATTGAACCTGAAGTGCTTTTATCTCTATCTATGGACTAGTTTTAAGCTAATTTACTAAATGATTTTTTATAATTATTTTATAATAATAGGGGTTGAATAACAGCTATATTCACCAACTAAAAATATTTAAAATATTCTCCTTGAAGGTTACAATGGAAATAGAATAATGAGCTGCTTCTTAAGCAAAGTGAGTTTTGAGCCTCTCAAAACTTAGGGTTTGAAACCTTCTGCTAGGTAAAAATTTTTGGAAGCCTGTGAGACACTGGTAGGACAGTAGCATGACAGCACGAAGTATCACAAGTAGCTCAGTGACTGGGTTCTGAGAAGCTGAATTATTACAACAGGAAAAACAAAGAGAGACAACAAAGAATGAAGAAGGAATAGATGCACAATGGTTCTTTAAAAGAGTTACACTTATATAAGCAGTCATCCAAAAAGACTGATTTCTAGAAAAGGGAGAGATACCTGGAACCAGCTTTGTACTTGTGACTCTCATGAGCTACAGAGCACTTTGGAGTGTGGCTTCAGCCATACTGACATTATATATGTCTTAATAGATATTAATATCTAATATCAAAGAGGCTTGAATTTGTCCCTAGGATTACTGAGAGAAAAGGGCAAGTGAAAGGCGGTTTACATTCTTTAAGACAAATGAAGGAAAGAAATCATACAGAAAAAGTAAGGATGAAAAATAGTGTGTGATAGTGACAGTCCTGGAGTTAGAAAGAACAGGTAAGGATGCTAGAAAAAAACCCACAAAATTACATACATTATGGTTATGCTTTATTCCTGCTTTTTTTCCTTATTTTCTCTAGATTAAAAGGTAAAATCACTTTGTAAGAAGGTGTCCCACATTTCTGGCAATTTTTAACATTAGCTTGTATTTGTTAGAGGTCGCCAAGCCTGGTAGCCCAACAGTAGCAAGGATGCCACAGCTCCATGACCCCAGGTCCAACCAATAGCAAGGCTATTACACAAGCAAAAGCACAGATATATGCTTCAGGTATACATGTATATGTGGCTGGCCATGCATATTAAACAGATATGCAGAGCACTCACACTGGCACAAACAGCAATACCCACATCATCCTGTTCCTCTTTCTGGATGAGCAGGATAGAAGTCCACTAGTGAAAATGTATAAATACAGATGTACAGTGCAGTCCCCATCAGCAGTAGAGCTGAAATACAATACATCCAGTAGCTACCACTGGATCCCAGTATCATCTGTTTCTGGCATCTGGGCATACCAGCCCCTGAGACCCCAGCTCTGTTGTAGTTGCAGGCACTGACCGTGTCACTTACATGCATATGCACATGGACATACACACATGCACATACACACACACACAGTCCAGCTTGATCTTAGCTAACAATCACACATGCACACCCACACTCCCTCCATTTCCTGGTACCACAGATACAGGGGCCCTCTAACCCATCATCTGACCCTAGCTGCTGTGCTTAGACCCCATACACACACATACACTCAAAATAAAACCCCCTCACCTGGGAAAGAGTTAGAGATGGAATTAAATAAGGCAGGATAGGCTTTATCAGGTATAGGGCAAGCCAGACAGATTTACTGACCTCTTCACACATGAACAGCCTCTTTTATCCAGTTCTGTCTCTTTTTTGCCATGCTTGTTTCACCTCAGATCCTGCCCTTTCCCTACAGCTGGTTCCCCAAAACATCCTGCAATAAGTCTTTTACAGTCCCAGGAGGCTCTTCCCCTGCATCTAATAATGTGTTCCCTACTCAGTCCCAAAAGTGATGTGGGGAGCTGTTCCTATGGTGTCACTATGATGTCTGGAGGCTGATGGATCCTATAATAGGCCTGGGAGAAGCAATGGCAGGGTATTATTCAGGGTCCTCCACCAGTATTTGCCTCTCTGTGTTACTTTGCAGGTAACCGGAGACCAGGTTTTTATCTTGTAACTGAACAATTTTCCTATCTAGTTGTGTGATATTGTCATCAGAATTAAAAGAAAAAAAAGTCACTCCACTATGTGAACCATCCTACCTTCCAGTGCAATGTATACTTCAAACAGGGAACTTCTTAAAGAAATAAAAGAATAACTCATACAAATAAAATATTCCAAAACATTTTCTATAACTGATGAGCATTTGTTGAGAATGTATTGTTGACCATCTTAAGACTTGGGCAACTGGGATATAAATATTTGGACTCTGAGTACTGCTTGAGAATTTATGAGGAAATAGTAGAAATGCTTACCTTAAACAGAAAAGGATATTTGGACTTTGCTGTCAGAAACCAGGCAATAAATCCTTGTCATATGTCAATTTGTTGGTTTACAATATTGGTTGGTAAGATGTGCATAAACTGATAGAAAATATTTTAAGCAGAAACTTGTGAGGCTGGACTCTATTTTAGTAAAATATTTTGGAGTAGGACTAGTTGTATGGGGCCAATGGGAGAATAATGATGTTGTCAACATGAAGATGATGTAAATGACCTACTGTTTGTTCAACAAAAAACAAGTATCACAGAACTTCATGCAGGTAGATAATTTGGGTTCTAAATAAACATGTTTTGAAGAATAGTTTTTTCCCGCCAGTAGTACTTTAGGAAAATCTTGGTCATTCAGTCTAGCAGCTGAGGAAAATTCATCTCTTGATTGCAACTTGGAGTAGACCTGAGATAACCTTAGTATGATTGGTTGGAAATTAATTGGCAATGTTATTGTCACATTAAGAAGGGGGGTTTCCTCAAACCATTTATATTTGATCAGCCTGTCAGGTTCCCAAGCTAGACTAGACTCTTGTGTATGACCAGCCTGTCTGCTGGTCGAACTTCAGAGAGATGTTCAGAAATGAGCTTCAGCTGAAGTTTATTTTTATAGGTTTCCAGAGATTTGAGTAGTTGTTGTAAGGGATTTGACTCAGTGACGCTGTCAGCAGTGGTCCCTGAATAGGTCAGCCAAATCACCCTCTGATACACTGGGCTATCACAATACAGGTAGCAGACAGGCTGGTTGGACACAAGGGTCTCGTCTTTCCTAGAAAACTGACAGGTTGATCAAATATAAACGGTTTGAGGAAACCTCCCTTCTTAACATGACAGAAAAATTGGCATAGTTAGGATTGCCATGGATAAGCTTCTGCAAAAACACACATGTGCCCCTTCCCATGCAGGGAAGGAGTGGTCTCAAAAGTTTTGGAAAGATGAAGAGAAAGTGGTAGAATGTGTGGCACAATGTCAGGGTGGACAAAAACTGAAAGCAAGCAAGGATAGAGATGTCATTTGTGCAGTGTTAGGACCCTGTTTATCTTGTGCACAGA
This sequence comes from Falco punctatus, assembly GCF_963210335.1. NCBI lineage: Eukaryota > Metazoa > Chordata > Aves > Falconiformes > Falconidae > Falco > Falco punctatus. Next base: position 39,047,389 of record NC_137586.1, on the reverse strand, counting down.
AAGAAGTTAAAAATGCCCTTGCTTGCAAAGAAATTGCAGATGTAGAATATGCTGCTTTGAAATCAGAGAATGATGTATTGAAGTCACCATTAGCTTTTGAGAGGGAGACAAGAAGACAAACATGTTTGAGAACATCTTAAAACTGAGCCAGACCACCTTAAAAATTAGGTGGACCACCTTAAAATTCTGCTTGAGTTAGCTGAGCATAGAGAGAAACAGATGCTGGAAAAGCAATCCTCTGTTTCCATCTGGCACATTTGGAAGTTGGTGCATTATGCAGACCCCAAGACTCAAGACGATAGCTGATATGAGAGCAATAATGAAATGATGGGAGACCCTCACCTGGTTTCCTTGGGACCATTGGTTAAGACGGAGACTGCTGTTGATAGCGATGAGGAAGTTTGAACTATTGTACACACCGTCCCCTGGTCAACAGCAGAAGTGATAAAATTACAGGAAAAGTATTTGAGATGACTAGGGGAATCTGAAGTGGAGTTTGTGTGGCGAGTTTCCCTCATGGGAGAAGACTGAATTTTGTTAAGCGAGGAGGAAGCAGAAGGCTACTGGGGACCCAGAGCGTCTCTAACTACCATGCCAGGAGATCATAATTACTGTCTAACTGCACGGGCTGCATACTGGGCAGGTGATATAGATCCTCAGGAGAGAGGAGACCTGCTGGTAATTAGAACTGCAGGCTTATCGGTCTTGTCTGAGTCAGTGCAGAAGGCAGCATGTATACAAGCGATGTATGAGAGACATTTGAGGAGGAAATCCCTGATGCTAGCTCCTATTGATCCATTATGGTTGTCCCCTCTTATTCATGGGCTTCCTGATGGTTTTAAAATGTTTGTGGTCAATATCAGTCAGGATGTAGTCAATATGTAGTCAGGATCATTTGTGAGAGATTTGCCTTCACAGTAATTGCAGTAGGTGGAGACAGTGAGCCCCTGACCACATAACCACTTGGTGTGAGTTCACACATGAAGTAGTTAATTATGGACACCAAATGGACTGGACCAATTCATGCACAGAAAAGTCTCCAGACCGCACACCGTGAGTTCACCAGCTTAAAAATCCGTGATGAGCAGACTGACCTATGGCATCAAGCCAGAGAATTGGGAGTACCCCAATGTTAGCTACATGGTGTTACCTCTAACAGTCTCCACAAACTAGTTCAATCCCTGGCTATGGCAAAGGCAAATAGTGGGAATGACGAGAAGTCTCTGCCTCTGAAAGGGTGTGTACCTTTTGCACTGAGAAAGAACTTAATTGATCTAACAGAACCCTCAGCAAAAGACACATATCACTGGCTAAAATAGTGAACCACCTTAACCGGTGGATACTACCAGTATATTGGTTCTTTGATAAATGCCATGAATCCGTTCTCAGTATTCCAATTGGACTTAAAAAAAATTGCGTGAATTTTTTAATGGATACAGGACCCCAAATGTTGGTAATCACTGCTGAAACAGCCAAGGCATTAAATACATGACCTAGCTGCCACAAAGTAAAATATACCAGAATAGAGGGAGGGATTAAGGAAAGCCTAGTGATAAAAATTAATTTATGGCTACCCGAGATAAAATGCATGACCCACGCTGAAGTATTGGTTGGAGAAGCTAATACTAGTATTTGGTGATTTGATGACAGCATTGGAAGATGCCTGATGGGACTGTATGATGTTTTTCTGCTCTGGGACAGGAGATGAGAAAGATAATGGGGACCTCCATGTAATTTCTGAGAGGATGTGGGGGGGAAATGGACCAATGAAATTTATTTGTCTGTTGCAACTATCTATATCTCTTCCTCATTCTTGAATTGCCAATGTAAAACAATACCCCTTGCTGGCAACAGCAAACCCAGGTATTGGTGGAGTAGTGGCAGATTTAGAAAAGAGACATCACCACTTGAGCCCACTTTTCATGCAATTATCCAGTTTGGCCAGTCAAAAAGCCTAATGGGCAATGACATCTAACTATTGATTACAGAAAATTAAATGCTAATTCTTACCCTTTGACTGTGGCAGTGCCTAACATTGCTGAATTAGTGACACAAATACAGGGAGCCTCTCATACTTGAGTGGCTGGTTTCGATGTTAGTTATATAATTTTTTATGATTCCACTTCCCAAACAAGTTAAAGTGCAAGTTTGCCTTTACCTGAAGAGAGGCTCAGTAGATGCTCAATAGGCTTCTGCAAGGATACAAACATTTGCCTACTACTCCTCACAAAGCTCTGACTAAAGCAGGGGTCCTCAAACTTTTTAACCAGGGGGCCAGTGCACAGATGCAGTGGCAGGCAGCCATCTGCGGCTGCTTGGTTTCCCCCCCAACCCCCGGAGGGGGGTGCGTGTGTCTGTAAATACTGGGGGATGGATTGAGGACCCTGGGGGGCCGTATCCAGCCCGTAGGCCATAGTTTGAGGACCCCTGGGCTAAAGTCTTAGCAGAGACCCTTATTCCACCTAGCATTACAGTATATCAACATATTGATGACATCTTGATGGGGAAATAGAAGCCAAAAAGCATTAGAAAGACAATGAAAACCATTTGGGAAACACTAATCAAATTGGGTTTGGAAGTCCCAAAATCAAAATGCCGAGGGCTGACACAAGAAGTTAAATTCTTAGGAGCCTGGTGGGCTAAAGATGCTGCCTCTGTCCCCTCAGACACTGGAAAAGATACAATTGGGGCAGAATCTATCTAGTATGAAGGAACTACAAGAAGTTCTTGGAAATTTGAATTACTAGCATGACCATATTCCTGGTTTTTCTATCATTGCCCATCCTTTGTATAATTTGTTAAAAAAGGGGAGATCGTGAGAATGGACAGAGCAATATACCAATGCATTAGGCTTGTTAATAAAAGAACTGAGATTATTCCAGTGGCTTGAACCTATAAACCTGACCAATCCTATGCACATAGAATGCGGGTTCAGCAAGTGTGGCTCCCATTGCACTGGACACTGGAATGTGATACTCAGACCTTGAGAAAAGTTTGTTATCCCTAGTGTGAGCCATGAAATGAGCAGAGCAGTGAAATAAGCAAAGCAGATTGAGATAAGAAGAGATAAGAAGGCAGAATTGTGGTTGTTCAGGGGCCCCTCCACCTCCTAGATGTAGTCTGCAAGGGTACGCTGCCTGCAGGTCTGTAAGTGGTATGCCTTTCTGAAAGGCATCGATGACATTATGTCAATTACTGAAGGTAATGTTAAGGTATCTAAACTACAAAGGGACATAGTATACAAATGGCATGGAGTAAGCCCTCCCCAATACTGGAGGCACCTTCACTGAAATAAGGTAGTAATCTCAAGGTAGTATGATTTACTGATGCATCATCTTACAGACAGGAATGAAAGATATTATAAAGCTGTGGCATTAATGGTGGCCACAGGGAAAAGGTTAAGTGAAACAGGCAAAGGCAGTGCACAAGTAGGAAGGCTCAGAGCAGTTGTGTTAGCTGCAAAACGTGGGGCTAACCATATTTACACAGACACATATGTTGTTTTCAAAGGAACCACTGAGTGGATAGGGCACTGGGTAGCCAACAATTGGCAAGTGAAAAGAATCCCAGTCTGGCAAATTGACAGCCAGATGAAGTTACTAGAAATAGGAGAACAGGGAGCATTGCACATTGGCTGGGTTAAAGGCCATGGTTGATTAGACTCAGCCGCTGCTTCATTTAACAAACAGGTAGACAGCCTTTCACCACTGGGGAAGGTTGATACTATAAATGACGACCAAGAATGGGAACACCTGCTCAAATGGTTACATGTTAAGTGGGGCCACACAGGATGAGCTGACCTGTATCAGGAAGGCATTGCCTGAGGATAGCCTGTATCAGTTAAACTGTGTGAACAACTAGTGACTGCCTGTTCCCAATGTCAGTTATGACTTAGCAGGGACCATCCAAACAAGGCAACTCCCTTGCATCTACCAACTGAACAAAAGATGGAGTGGAGATGGTAGTCCAAAATGAAAGCTTTTTGTGTATCTGCCAACACAATTGCCCCAAAGGTCCACACTAAACATGGGGAATACCCTACTGGGTTTTATGCTGGACAACCCATATCAGTAAAGATGCCCCAAACTGGAATAGTACCCATGGTACTAGTCACCCCTGAAAATCTCTACACCTGGGAAGCTAGAGATTGCTCAGGAATAATACATCGAATCAGTACTCAATGGATTTTACCCTCACTTTAATTAATTTCACCAGTTGTATTTCTAACTGAGCATTTTTCCTTTTGTTTTCTTTATACAGGAACTCCAAATGAACTGCACATGGATGGATCAAACAGCCTGTCATTCATCTTGATCGTGATACTAATTTTGTTGTGCTTGATCATTTGCAGACCTAGGTTCTAAGGACATCATCTTTGAAATTTAGATCTGTGATGTTATTTTATATCTTGACCATGCCGTTTCTTTTCCTTTGTAGCCAAAATGACCCAGATTGGCTATGGTCCCAAGCTTACGCAGGTATACTGGAAGTATGGTGCTGTACTCCAGTAGTGATAAGAATCTGAATTTAGCTACTGGAGTCATGCTTGGAACTCATGTATATTTGAGACATGAGGGGTATTGGTATAGAAAATGTCATGTTTCCTTCTTGGTAGAAACAGCTGGAGAAAAAATCCAAATAGGATGTGGAATGATCAATGGATCTACACATAGGAAAGACACTCAAATCATTTTATCCAATAGTACATTACACCCAAGAACAAAGGATACCAAACTCTGTTCCTCTGAACAATTGGATTGTTGGTATAATTTTACCTTAGCACACCTAGTTTTTGCAGTTTGCCTTTGGGCTCATTGTGGCGTGGGACTGGACAGTCATTTAAATTTGAAACAAACAGTACTGAGCCTAGTATCTCAATACCAAACCCCTCAACACCAGACTCCAGACCCACTAGTTTAACAGTGAAAGCCATTTTCTCTCCACAGATTTTTAAAATTGGACCATATATGACTGAGAACACAGGCCAACAGCAGGTGTTGCTTAATCCATCATGGTCCCTCAAAAGAGTAAAATTATAAATGCAAATTAACATTTCTACTATCCAACCAGTTTGTGCACCATTCCTGAAGATCTCTTATGCAGGATGGATAGCATGGCTGCACAAACAAACCTCTTTCCCCAAGAAAGAGGGAAAAGAGATGGGACTGGTATCCTGGGAATGGGATTGGAAGTTTTAAATGGCATAGACTTGGAAGTCTTAATGAATAAACTAGTTACAGTAACCAGTGATTTGATCATAAAGACCACTTGTTGATGGTAGATGCACCTGGTGTAGTCCAACATAATGTTTCTCTGGCTCTTAGTTGTAGTCAAGTTCAATTGTGGATACAACCAATGGCAGCTGCAATTATGTGGGAAGTGAAGAAGGCACCTTGCCCACTTAAATTTGAAAAGTAATCTGGGATAATGCAACTGAATTTGAAAACAAATTCCAATCCTGGTAGTATTTGGTCAGTTTCACCTATGACACAATCAGCAACATGGCCACAGCTTTTGTTCTGACTATGCACAATGCCTCAGTATATACCATACACCAAATCATTGTGTTAGGACTGAACCACAATAGAGCTGTACTCTATCCACTCTATCCATAGTGTATGGGCCCAATAAAGTGGGAATAAATGGCAAACAGCTGATGTTAACGCATGCATTGTGTGAAAACAGCAAGGATTCATTTGTGAAAGTAATACCATCAAAGCTCAAGATATTTGTCTTGACATGAGACAAAAAGTTTGTAATTTTGAAATATATCCTGATGAAAATCCCTGAACTGTACGTAACTGTTGGTAAGTAATGCACTTGTATCAGAACACTTTGTAATTTTGTAGTTGTAGACAAGCATTACAGTAGATATAAGCAATCACTCTAATGTTTGCGTTTGTAATTTTGTTAAGATTATGGGATGTGACTTTAATTATTCAGCTTCTATCACAACTGACCAACTGTTACAGTCTAATTATAGACTGATTCAAGATTTGCTCCCTACCCCTATTGGAATGAATCTTACATTGGTGAGAAAACTACTAAAACATGAGGACTTGACCCAGTTGCTGAAACAGTTAAAGGACAGTGGACAGAATACTCTGATTACAGTCCATCATGATGTAGGAGAGGTCCATCATGTCCTAGAAAGACTGAAGAAAGATGGAGAACATTGGTGGTGGGACACTCTTTTCAGATGGTCACTGACTGCTACTGAAATGTTCTTCATTCATTGGAATGTTCCAAACATAGTACTTAACCCTGTTGTTTTTTTAATCATACTAACCCTTTCACTTTTTATTTTGATGATGGCATTGTACATAAAGGTTTGGGGTATGATAAAACAACTATCCAATTTGCTATCTTTGTTTCACATGCATATGCTTGATATTCCCAATATATATGCACTTGATACTGTATGTAATATTAAGACCTAAATACCCTCATGTGAAGCTTAAGTGACCATAGTCATGGGGTGGATTATGTGGGAAGATTACTTTGGGGAGGAATTAGAGAAAAGTGGGACCTAAGAGAAGCATAGTATTATAGAAAGATTTAAAAATAAAATACAATTATGGCTTTCAAGATGGTTGGCATGCATGGAATCTACTTTACCACAGCTCCCCAAGCAACATATCCTGCATCTCAGCACCTCCTGATAGGAGTAACAGAGGGTGGAGTGGAGACCCTGCAGCCAGGCTCTGTTTTATTCCCTGCAGGAATGGGAACTTGATGGTACCACACAGCTGATAAGCTGCATAGTAGTTGTCACATGACGAATATATGAGAAGCTGTCTGCTGCTGAGCCAGCCACTGTGGCAGAATTACTTTCCTTCAGATGAAATCGTCTCATTGTCATACTAACGCACACCTCCACTCCAAAGTTACCTGCCGTCAAGGTAACTCACTGGGCACATGATACTAATCCGTAACAAAGATATGTATGACTGGAGTCACTCAAGCTCCATCTAAATGTAAAGAAAATGGACTGGTCCTGGACTGAAATAACTCCAAAGGAGGGTGGAATTGTTGTTTAAACTCCCAAATTACCACACTGATTTAGTGTTTAACTATATGTTTAACACATCTGTGCGTGAAGTTACGTCAAACTGACCCACTCTTTAAAGTTGTTATGAATGAAGGGACTTCTACTCAATGCAGACAGCCTTGGGAAGGATAAGTGACAAAGACCAGACAATGAAAAGAACACCATTATCGAAGAAAGGAGCATTCAAGCAAGAAAGTTACGGCCAGAAGAGAAGACAGGTTGTTAAGGTGTTGCAGTCCCCATACATCAACAGAAAATTAGTCAGAAGTAGGTCAAAGGTAACTGTGGTAGTGGAAGATTATGACCTCCAACTCAAATAGCTCCCCTGAAAGAGGACAAAACCCTGCTTGAGAAGCATGCATAGCTAGTGAAAAACTTCAGCAGTGCTATATGTGGATGCACACTAATTTACATTAGAAGCGAGAAACTTGTAACCTATCCTGTGTATGATAAATGAATATGCAATGTACCGTGTATAAAAAGTGGACAGGTGAGGGGAGAAGTTGGGCAAGACTCTATTGTAATCTCTGGGATCAGTTGATGGGTTGAACCTGTCTTTTCCCATGTAAGGGTGCTTATTGGGTAAGAACTTTATTCTGTGACTAACTCAAGCTAGCTGTTAAGTGTGTTAAGGTTGTTCTGAAGGCAAACCTTATTATCACCGACAATCTTCAAACCTTACTCTGTCACAAACTTGTATTTTGTACAATAAAAATCCTCAGCTGAAGTTCATTTTGTATAAGTCTCCAGAGACCTGAGAGGTTGTTGTAAGGGGATTGGCTGAGCAGCGGTCCCTGAATAGGTCAGTCGAATCACCCTCCGATACACTGGGCTATCACAATACAGGTAGCAGACAGGCTGGTTGGACACAAGGGTCTCGTCTTTCCTAGAAAACTGACAGGTTGATCAAATATAAAGGGATTGAGGAAACCTCCCTTCTTAACATGACAGTTATCAAGGACAGAAGAGTTGATTACTGATTTAGGTGATCTGGTTAATTTGATTTGCAGCAGTTGAATTTAGAATATTGTCTGAAATATTTCTAAATCTTCTTTTATTCTACTGATTTTACCAAGCTGTCTATAGATGGGACTTACATTTCAGTATGGTTAAACTAACGAAAGTGCAGGAAGATTCTTAATGATGATGAAAAAAGATGGTCATACTAGTGCCATTCGGCTTTAATGGGTGTTGCAGACTTAAATAATAAGCTTCAATAATATCACATTTTGCAGAAGTCAAATTTCTCTGAAGGGAAGGCAGATAAAGTTAATTTATCTTATGATGTCGGCTACTTTTAGTCTGAACATTTTAAAAGGATTAATTTAAAAAAAAATCCCCTTAGGCATCTGTTTGTTTTGAATCCCTTTAATAATAAAATTATATCATTTATGTTGATTAATATTCAAGATGCATTCTTCAGAGCTGATTTTTAACTAAGTTGTAATTGCAGTTAGCTGAAGAATGTAATAAAATTATTATAATTTAGCTGTGATCATGACTAGTACTGTTTTATAAGCATTAAAATGTTCTTCGTAAGTGATAGAATTGGAGTATGGAGCTTTTACATTATGAAGTCCTGCATTTTACAGGCTTATCAGTGTAACTATATTTTATCTACATAGCTTTCTTAATGAGAAGTCAACTCCAAACAAAATACCAACAAAAGGATGAATCACTGTCTAATAGTCACAGCTAAAATTCCTATTTAATTAGGATGTTAAAAAAAGGCATATGGTTTGGTTTTTATTTTTTTACCACCATGTCAGAGGTTACAAAAAGGTCATTAACCTTTTTTCACAGAGTTTAAACCAGTTCAGTGCTCTTTTGATCTGAGAATCTTGAAACAAATGATCTTTTGTACTTGCATCCTAGCATTTATTATGCTCATTTATTAAGGACTGTTGATCATAAGGGAAGAAGGAAAAAACCCATGCCTGACATTTCTATCATAGGTCAACAGAAGTTAATCAATCAGGCAGTTTACAAAAACTGTATTGATTTCTACCATGTTGACTAGCATGAGGCCTCCAAATTGGAGAAATTAAGGCAATCTAAGTGGACAGATTCTACACAGAAAGATATTAAATGAAACTAACTTTTGAGCAAAAGGCTGCATCACATATATCAATACCGACATCATCTATGTCTATACCTATATGAGATAAATGAGTACATTAGTGTTTTTTTAATGCAGTGCATCAGTCCAAGTTTTAATATAAAGATTTAGCATATTTCACACTTTATGGAAGATGTCTCTGATATATTTGTATCTTGCAGCCAAGTTTTTACATTTAAAATACTCATGTTTAAAATTTCATTTCAGCAAAACTATTTTCAAGTAATATTTTATGAAAATTTGAATTTAAAATTTATGTTGTTTTTACCCTATTTTATGAAAGTATTAATACGCTAGTTCATGTCATATGTAACATGACTGTGTTCTCTTGGTCAGTCAAAGGACTGTGCAAGAATGAGGACTGACATATCCGTTGTAAGTGATACAATATTTACAAGTGGGACCAGTCGCACACGGATGAGTGTGAGGGAGGTCATTCATTAAATGTGATGGGATTTTAGTTTTTTAAATAGCTACAGGTTTACTTTATTTCTCACAGCAATTGCTAGGGTGTTTTTTTTTTTTTTTCCCTCTGTCTTCCCTCTCCTCCCCCCCTAACCCCCCAATAGGTGTAAAAGGTAGCATCTGCATTAGTCAGATCTTCATCTTCCTTTATCAGACTGACTACCTTAGAGCTTCCCAAGGCAATTACTTGTCTATATGTCACAACTGATACTCCCAAGGAGTTTAACATTTCATCTATTGAAATCACTATAGTATGTGTGTGTCTGAAAAAGGTAAATGCCTTTCATCTTACTAATGCAACAGTATCATATCACTTTGGCGAATCAGATAAGTCCTATTGTGAAAACAGTTAAGTTTTCCACTGCATGCTTTATGATTCTGTAAAGGAAGCCATGTATAAAGGGATATGAGTGAATTAAAATTAAAGGAGTTACATAAAGTACATCCATTCCCTATTTTAGAAACCTATTCTCAGATCTTTTCAGTAATAATTTTTGTGTAAAAAAGGCACAATCTGAGACACAAATATGAGTCAAAGCCTGGGAATGATTCATCCTCTTCTGCATGAGAACCATCATTCTATTTGGTGCAAAAAACCCTCCAAAAACAGGAAAGGAGACATTTATTTTAATGGCATTTCAGCAATAGAAGCTGACTGATAAAAGCAAAGAAATAACTGAGGGTGCCATTCCTGTGTTACAGGGCTATTGTTCTTAGGCCTGTGTGAGCTGTTTCATTCTCCATTTTGACACAAACGAATTTCACAAAATAATTTAAGGGGAACCTAAGTGTCTGAGGACTTGTTGCAGTTGACAGCGAAGAATGTTTGTCACAATGATAAACATATCCTTCCTCCAACAAAAACACCTTAAGAATCACAGCTGAGCTGCAATTTCAAGCCAACATGATGAGACTTTGTGAAAATACATAGTGTGTGAAGTCACTAAGAAAAAAGTAGATTTACATATTGCTTTTTGCATCATATAGAATTAAAGCAATCAAGTTAAAAAGTAGTCGAGAAGGAAATACTAGAGCTCAGAAAAGATATGTGAAAAGTCTTAAACCTTCTATAAACTGTGATGCTGCTTATAGTTTGGAAATGATGGTATGTCAACAACTTGAATGGACTACCTTATTTTTGTTTCAGTTCATGAAAGATTGCAGGTCTCCCAAGTTATGCCTAAAGGCTCATAAAAATGTCTGACAGTCAACTGTAGGTCCAAATTTTAGAACCTATACTCCTTGTTTATATTTCAGCTGTATAGGGACCCCAGAACACCTTGAATATTTCTTGCCTTGACTCTTCTTTGGAAAAATAGAGGCAAATTGTTACAAAACTTAACAGTTCAGTATCTGATCCAGGGTATGTCTGGATGTCTCATATTGAGCAAAACCAGTTGTTGTCCATGTTGTAAAGAGGTGTTGTGCAAAAAGTGTCACTATCAAACATTGATTCCTAGTTGGAACTTTTTTTCTGGATCTGACAGAAGTGTGCCCTGTGTTGTTCCTGTGTCGATCAAAACAGATTTTTCTAATTTTGATATCATTACATTAATTGGTTAACATGGAACATTAGCTATGAATTGAAATAACTTTGTTCTGAGGCAGCTGGGGTGTTTTTTTGTTGATTTGGTTTTGTTTTGGAGGGGAGGGGTGCTGGTTTTGGTTTTCTTTCTTTAATATCAAGAGAACATCTGTTCACACAATTTTAGCTGTACAGAATCTGATCCTTTCCCCAGTGGTGACATGAATTCCTGATGGGGAAATAAAGTTATGTTGGGGATTTGGATTGTTCCTCTGGAAGAACACAGGCAACTATAAATGGACCAGATTCGAACACCTATTAAGACTTCCAGATCATTCAGTTACAAACACACCCACTGTGGACAAAAACAGTACTTCCAGCCTCATGATATGTAGTGTATTCTTGTTCTATAATCGACTGTCATCATTGTTTTATGAATTAAGTGGATTTTCAGAAGGAATTTACAAGAAGAAGATCATATGGTATAATCAATCAAGAATTTGTTCAGATTGTGAGGATGGTGGTGAAAGTAGCAATGGAAGGGGAGAAGCTGGCACAGAAAAATCATTCAGAATATATGAGGAGATGAAGGCAGAAATAATGCTTTGGAAATGAAAAGACGCTTGTTTCACAGAGAAGACAGGTCAGAAGAACTAGAAACGGAAAAATAAGTATATAAAAAGTAGGAGGATTTTGGCAACACAGTCTAGGACTGGTTACACAATGAAGAGAAAATATGACAATATAGGGACAAAATATGACAGAATAGGGAACATGACATGCTGGTGAATGGAGGGGAGAAGAGAAAAATGAAATGTAGTAGAAGGTAGATAAAAACAAGAGAAAAAATAACAATTTTTACTTATGTCTCTAGAGTGGCAGGGTAAGAGCTGCAGATGCACTAACTCGGTTGTATTTTTATTTCTCATAATATGAAAATCATTTCAGGTAACAGCAAGCCACCAGCTACCTACCAACAAATGTTTTTTTACCATTTCATCTTTAAGTAAGTAAAACCTCGGAGAAGGTACACAGGGTTATAGGAAGAAAAAGTGTATTGGAGAAGAAAGAAGTTCAACTAAGTTTAACTCAACATACTTTTTTTGTGGCATCCAAGGGGAAAACTGGGGAAAATAATTTAAAAGACCAGCTGGCTCCTTACATATTCCCAGCTCTTCTGTCTTTACAGACCTGAACTTTAAATTCACAGAAGCAAACTGAGTTTTTACATTCTCCTTGTTGCTGGATTGTCATCTTGGCATGCAAACTGCATGTAATAGGAGCTCCATGACAGAGAATGAAGCACAACTAACCAGTGTTACATGAGCAGGATTCATCTTGCCTGAGCAAAATAAACTTGCATGAGCAGTGCAGTGAACACACAAAGCAGAATTATTGCATTTGACTAATGGACTCTCACCTAAGAAATACCTATGTGAAAGCAACAGCTAAATAGCAGACACAAAGGTCATGAAATAAAAGGTCTGGCAGATGATTCTGGTGGTCATCTGTGTAAGCAGATGTCTCTACTATTTACAGTACGTTTAGGGAACTTTCCTTAACTTCGGACAGTAGCTATGTTATGGAGTCTATTAAGGCTGCTGAGAGACCCATATTGTGGTAACAGCCACTGTAAATCTGGACACCTGCGCTGGAGCAGGCACTGCAGTGCATTCTGCTATTCTTGACTTTGTAGGCTCATGAAGACAGGGAAGGAGATGTAGGTTCCCAGGTACATAGCTTCTATTAAATCAGCTCTTTAAACCTTCAAGAAGGTCACCTTCTCTGCAAATTAATAATAACTAGCACCTTTTGCTATTTCCGGAGAGCATATCAGGTTACCACTAACATCAAGTGAGGAAGATCTTCATTTACTTGAGTGTTAGTAGCTCACACTTTATGGTGTGTTTAACAGTGTTGTCAAAGCATATTTCTAAGGATTTCTGCTGGCATGACTTTCCCCTTTCTGTGCCTCTAAGAACTATAGCATATTTACAAACAAGTATGATCCAGTGACCATATTGCTTACGTCTGACATCACAGACTGGGCTTCCCCACTCTGATTCCCATTGCCTTGGTTTCTTTCAAGTGAATGGGGATAAAAGCACCTCTTCAGGTTTTAAAGGAGGGTTAAAATAAAACTTTTGGGATAAACGTTTTTTAATAGCTCTAACTGACCAGAAAGAGAATGTTCAAGTTCCCAGTTCGGCATCAGGCATGACAAGCAGAGGAACCTGGACAAGGAGCTGTCACTTAATGGAGGAAATTATAGATTAAATGATGTGTCAAGATATCAAAATGAGGCTGGAGCTATGCACTACAGTGAGGCAGTGGTAGAGGACAGCAGGAATCTGGAGGACGCGGAATACAAGTAACTTAGTCTTAGGCTGGCAGTGAATGTCATTGAGTGCAAGTTTCATCTTCAGATTTCTACAACCTGGGTGACTATTTGCAGCTGAACCTTTGTGCTACTAAATTAAACAAGGCTATGGTTGCTTTAAATATGTGATGCTGATTTATCTCTTCAGCTTCTGTGGCATTTTAAAACATGGCTGCACTAGCTGATTTAGCATGATTTTTTGACACCCACTATCTTTTTCCCCTTTCTTTTTTGTTGTTAATCACAGAAACTCAGGCAGTGAAGTCTGAAAATGATTCTTTCTGGCATTTGACTCTAGCAGATTCTCTGGGCCTTTTTTTTTTTTTTTTCAGCTTCATGTTTGCCTCTAGCTGTGACAAATTGAGATGCTACTTCTGTTTTTCTGCTGGCTTCCCTTTCCTTTGATTCTGCTGATTTTTTTCAGCATATTGATGGATTTTAGATTAGATGGATTACTGTATCCAGAATCAATATCTTGATTACTGGACAAATATCTTCCTTGTTTGTGAACCTATCCCTTTGAAGTTGCATTGAAAGTAATATCTTTGTACATGCATATTCCTTGGGAAGTAGGAGACAGCGGATTTTAGTCTTTATCCCATGAAAACCTTGCCTTTAAAAAGCATAACAAACAAACAAATAAACAAAAATTTTGGACCCAGATTAGGATTCAAGACTTCCATAGTGACAGGCTGTTAATTCTGGCTTTGGTTTTAAATCCTTCTTGGATCTATAGTTGACAAATCAGTTTAACTGAACTTTTTGACATCCATCTTCCTCCTGAACATGATGTAATGTTAAGCAAAACTTTATTTTAAGGTATATTAAGGAATCTTTCAAGTCTAAATCAGCAAAAGGGGACATATAAGGAAATTCATATAAAAAAATCCTGCTCATGCACTTTAAATTTCTGAGTCATAAGGCTTTCACAAAGCACCTTTTAGGCTTGTATTTATGAGAGTAATGTGTTTACAGGATGCAGATGCATATGAAAAAACAGTTCCTCACAATGCACACAAGTAACCTATCAGTGTCAGTCACACACTGGTAATAAAAGTCAAATAAACATCTGTAAGTGAGAAAATAGAATGCTTGTAGGCTTCACATTCCAAGAGCATTTATAGCTACAGTGGCTGACACACTCTCAATACATCTAAGTGGTATATTGCAGTCTACCAACTGGCCCAAAACTACAACTTATAATTTTGAGCTCATCACATTCATTCTTCAGTGCTGGTATTGCTTACAACACTTATTTCAGTTAATTTAGAGATATTTTTGCACCTGTATTTGCACTAACTTTTCAGAATTTTTAATAATGATTCACATGACATGACTATCATAGAATCAATCAATACAACCAATATCTTATTAGTTTTATTAATTTGTCAAGGTTTCACATTAGCTCATGGTGAGTATTTTATTTAGCAATTCATGCATAATAAATAATGAACCCTTCTATGACTGCAATTTCTCTGACATTTATTTTGTAATAAGATAATTAGTTGATATAATTAATGAAAAATGTACATGTTGTGTCTGTATTAGCTTACTACATAACAGATTAAAAAGAATTTTCTTAGGGATTTTGCAACACATTTATATAATTTAAACACACTTGTATTAGTACCCAAAAGTGTAATCACAGTATTTAAGAAATGAGGTATGTTGAGTCACGCAGCTAGTTTAAGCACAGAAAAATGGGAATTACTATAGTTTAGGGTACTTTTTCAAAGCTGGTGTGTGGTGGGGGGTTGGGGGTGGGGTGGGGAGGAACTTAGTCACCAGGTTCCCAGTTATTTTGATGGGAGTTGCACAGAGCTATCCTTGTGTACCACTTTTAAAAATTTCCTCTCAGTCTAATGGGTTGCCCTAAAAACTGTCAAGAAAAAAATTTGGAACATGGAAGCACTTCCATCTTTTTGACACATTTCTCTAGGGAAAGAAAAAGGACTGGAAGGAAAAAAAAAAAACCAACAACAATGTTTCTGCTCTTCTAAAATAAGAGATGCATGCTTACTTTTTACTCTATATCATGCTAATTTTTTTATGCCTATCTCATTATTGGAGGTTTTACTAATTGCAATCAGTTTGTGGATTTTCTGATGAGATTTTTTTAACGTGGATGAGTCCTAACTGTACTGAAAATGTGCAGTGGATGGTTGGAAGCATCTTTACTGCATGAGAATGCCAGTTATACTAAATTAAAATCTTTCAGTGGATATTTCCAACAGAAGCCAGTTACTGACAGAAAACTGCCCAGATACCTTGCAGCTTTGGCTTTAGGTTCCTTGGACTTCAGCATTGCTCCTAGCAAGCCTTAGATCACTGATTCCCTCCTCAGCAGATTTTAGCTCCTGCTGTTTTGAGACACAGTTGCTCCATGAAAGCCTGTCTCAAAACCAGTGTTTAAAAATTCTGTAAATCCGAACGTTCAGAGCCTACCCAGACTTTCTACCTGCCGGCAAATGATGACATTGTTTTGAAAGAAAGAACTCACATGCACAGAATAGTTCACAAGTAGTATTCTTATTAAATTAATTACTTTTAATCCCAGAATTTCCAACAAAAATGCAGTGCCAGATCCCAGTATGCTCTGCTTAGGCTTTTATGGTGCTTATGTTTCTAACCCATCAACATGACAATGAAGTTCTCTCCCTGCCTTGTGGGCCTGCCAACTAGAATGAATGAGATGGTAATGTACAGAAGAAATCACAACTGTATTAGAGAATGGGATGTAGTTACACATAAGGCTAAAGAAGAATGTCCACATCCTACAGTTGCTGATAAATGGTAACAACAGCTCAGATGGAATAAAACTGGAAGGACCATTAACTTGCCTTTCCTGCCTTCATGTGATAACACCGTTCATCAGAGATGAGCTAATCAGAAAAAAAAATACACAGTAGTGTGACTGAAGAATGATTCTCTGGAGGGATTCTTGCAGTGTTTTATCTTCAAAGAATTTCCTATTCTACTATTTTCTTGTGAGATGGCAGTTTGCCCCAAAATTAAAATCCTAAATGCTTGCATGTCTCTAGGATTACAGGTTGGACAAGCAAACAATTAAAGTAACTTAAACATTGGAAATAATCTGGAAAATACATGTTGGAATGACGAAAGCTAAATTCATCCTTCCCTCCCTCTCTAAACTTGTCATTCCACAAAGTAATAGTGGTAAAAGTAATAATAGTGATAGTGATAGTGATAATGATGATGATGATGATGATATTTATAATAATAACAACAATAACAACAATAAACAATTATTTGAACTGGGAAATGTGAGGGGGTTTAATTACCCCCAAACCAGAATTGCACAGGCATGAAATATTCTAAAATTGCTAGCTACTCATCTAAACCTGAAGTAGCAAAAAAAGGTTCCTTTGGGATTATGAAAAATTAAATTGCTGTGCGTGAAAAAGAAGTCATGTACAAAATATTACTAGTGTACAGACAAGTCCAAGACTGGTTTCAATGAAAGGAAACCAGTCACTGGACAATCTTAGAAGTTAATGTTAGGGGCCTCGCCAGCTATAACAGGTCACTTTCCTGAAGTCATATAACCTGAGAGGAGACCAGAGGGAGCTGGGTTCTCAGCTGGCTACCCGAGGAGCCCTTCTGCTAGCAGCACTGAAAAAGCCTGTAAGGGAATGCCTGTGGAGATACTAGAATAATACTAAGCTATCATTCCATCTAGAACTGTAGTGAAAATTGAAACCAGTCATGAATTTGCCATTGAGATGGACAATTTACAAAACTACCAGTTTAATTTTGGTGAAGACGTTAAATATATGTTTGTCTTATCTTCAGATGATGAACTGGTTCTCTGAAATAGTTAATAATTTTGTGGGAAAGATATACTTGAATAAATAGGAGGAATGTACATTATTTAAGCATGAAGTCAGCCACTAAATAGTATAATGAGTACTTGTGTTACACTAACAGTTTCCACTCTAAGTACTGAAGAAGAATTGAATCATTAAGATGACTTTTAGGAATACGAAGTCCCGAAGACTTTGTACAGTACATTAGAACAATTCACTGTTTACGAAAGTATAATGTATAAGGATGTAACTGTAAGAAAAGTGTTTATGAAGTATATTCAGGAGAGCACCACTTTTGATTTCTATAATCAGGTTTTTCAAAGGGCAGTAATTGTGAAGACTTCAATTACAAGCAAGATACACTTAAAAAATATCTAGGCTTACATTCAGAAGGAAGACATTTTTGTCAAAAGCACACAACTGAAAATGTATTTCAAAAGAGGATAATTGATATCATGACATCCATTGTTTGAATTCCAGCTGATTTCAGTTACAACTAAACAATCCCTGATTTTGCCTGTCTTATTAATACCTGTGTCTTCAATAACTCTACGATGCTCACTTTTTAGCTCTTCCTACACGGCTTGCTTTCTCTACCACAGCCTCCCCTTTTTCACTTCCCTCCTCTTTTCTTTATCCACTGGGAAACTTCCAGATCTCTTCAAAACTGCCATTGCCAAGTTCTTCTCAACTTTTATTCACCTTTTTTAATATTTTTATCATTCCCCTTCTTTTGTACCCTGAATACAAGACCCTAGCTGTACATAAAATCATTTATATTAAAATAAATGTTATTAGAAACCATCATGTGCATCTTTTAATTTAGCTGAAATTGTAGTTTGAAGACTGAAAATAGCTAAGATAATAGTGACTTTGAAAATGTAGTTAACAGAACCCAGAAATCAGATAAAGTACTTCATACATAAATGCTCAATCCTTCTGCTTTTACATTGCATCCTTCTTCTTCCCTGTCAGTTCAATTTCCTAGAGTTAGATGCTTGACACATTATAAGAACATGTCTTTCCTACCCATGAGAGATTAATGCAATAAGGCTATTGGTTGCAGTTCCTCCTCCTTCTTTCTCTAAACTGACCATGTGGACTAAGAGAAAACTGTCACTGTAGGAGTAGTTCTTGCACCTAGTGAACTGTATTAGCTCACCATAAGGTGTATGGGTGTGGGACAGAGGTGTAGGTCTGGGGGAAAAGATGAGGACCAAATGGCAGCGTCTCAGCAGTTTGTGTTCAGCTACTATCAAACTACAGCCTCTTATTTGAATGCTGATGCTGCCTAACTTTCCACACACAAAAGGTCCCTCTGACCCATATTTAGAGATGATTAATGTCCAGCCAAGCATAAATGCCCATCCTGATTTATAAAATTTACCTATATGTGTGCCTTTTACATATGTTAGTATGACATTTGCATTCCTTTTGAGGGAATAAAATTGTTGAATTTCAGCTGTAAGACCAAACATGCTCAGGACATAATATTGGAAGGTCCATCATCTGAAATTAATAAGGTCAGCATCACCAAGAATGCAGTAATTTAAATAGGACTTTGCAGCATTTAGCAACTTGCTATAAGGCAAGCTTTTTGTCCTGATTGCCAGCTACTCATCAGAGACATACTCCATACTCCTTTCAAAAATGATGAAGGAAAAAGCATCTCATTTGGTTTGGTTATCATATTGTGGCTATCCCCTAGAAGGTACATAGTGGCTGTGAAAGAGCAAGGTGTGTGATTAAGGAAAGTACGGTTTGATTCCACTGTCTCCATAGGTACTAGCTAGGAGTGAAATGTGTACCTTTACTAAGGCAAGGAGTTGCTGTTCCTAATAGCATTTACAATTGATTTAATTCTGTCTGAGAATGATTTTTTTTTCACCATGAATTTCCCCTACAACATCATCTTTCAAAACTATTCTAATCTTCTCTTTGCAAGGGCTTGGAAAGGGAGTTCATCTCCTCAGGCATCTGTAAATCATCTTTCAGATAAAAGAAACTCTGCAACAAAGTTAATGATATTGCAGAAACATGCTATATTGGTATAGTAAGACAGAGATTTTGTTTTACTAGTTTGTTACACTGACATAGGTCTGCAGATATCTGAATAACCCCATAACAATCTTTGAGCATCTAAATTATATATTTCCTTCACTGAACTGCACAGGAACTGCATTCATTACATCAAAACAAAAACAACAAAAAGCCTTACAGAATCACCTATTCCACTAACTAACTTTTGCATTTTCAAATTAAGTAATAAATATCTTTTCCTCTCAGAATAGAACTACGTATTATAGCATTCATTTAGTAGAGGAAAGAAATGGTAAAGCAGAGTAATGAAAAAGAAAAATATAATTTCAGTTGATTCTTGTGGAAAACTGCTAAAATTTGTTTCAGATCAGTTCTCTTTGACCTGCAAGCTAAAACCATATGTCTCATGAGAATGGATTTTGACTTCAGATTTATAATAGTTCTGTGTCTATTCAGGCTGTAAATCCTGAGTGATTCAGATCCAACTATAGAATGTTGACCCATATGGGATCCATGAGATGGTCAGAGGCATAGTAAAGAAGGAGTACACATTTCTAAAGAAAAGTAGATAACCGAATTTTCCTGAGCACCGGAAAGTTTGGGAACCCACCTTTGACCTCATTTTCAGTTGAATTTGGTGGTAGACTTTACTGACTATTGACTTTAATAAGTCAAAATAAGGAAAACACCATAAGCTTTATAAGTAGAATGTAAAGTTATTTCATTTTTTACCTGGACTATTGGAAATGTTGAAAGCAAAACACATTTGTGATGTGAGGTGAAGAAGGCTGGACAACTTTGGGGAGAATAACTCCATCAAGGTCAAGGGAACTCGATCCAGAGGCCAGTCTCCAAACTGCTAATGAATTAAAGATGGGGTATATCAGGGTAACAATTAAGCTAGACGTGAGCTTGTTTCTTTCTGAAGTGTCTACCACTGGCCATTATCAGAAGTAGGATATTGTGCCAGAGGGATATTCTGATTCCACAGAGTAGCTCTTCTGTAAAGTGAACAGAAGTTAAATACCTAAAGCTTTATTGCTCTTTCATGTTACTAACAATAAAGAGTATCTTTGTTAAAACCTCTGTTAGAAAAGGTTCAGACTTAAAATTTAACTGCTAATAAGATCTGCTATATTCTCCATTTGCTTTTGAAATTTTCAGAGCCATATTCTAAAGCAATTGTGATCAGAATACTGGATATAAAATGTTTCCCTGGGTGTATATATGTCCATATACTAAATACTGACCTTAGGGTTTCTGACCTGCAGCCAGCATGCCCTGAGAAAACGTAACAATTTTCTCTTTTGCACACTATATTTGTTTCTTTCTTTTTTGGTCCCAAATTCGGCCAAGTGAACCATTAAGTGGAACAGACAGAGCAATGGAGCTGATGAACAATGAACTGAAACATGCCTAAGGCAACAAACAAGTTTTTAATTGCTTAACATCTATTTCTCTAATGTCTAGCTCTCTAGGTGATTATGTGACAAGACTTTTCACTACACTCTTTATTTTGATTCAGGTATTTGTGGTAATATTACTGATGCATTGAGCCATGATCTTGCAGGCAATCAGCTTTGATCATCTCACCTATGCTCCCCTCCTTCGAAAATTTTGATTCAATTTTTCATCATGGGATGAGAATTCATTAGTCGTCTACCTCTGCCAATAATTCTCAATACTGCCATCAATTTGTTGTGGGTTTCTCTAGCAAAAACACTTTGTACAAACTATGAGCAACTGAACAGGCATTAAAAAAAAAAATTTAAAGGTTTATGGCTCTCTCAACACCTTTGTCTTAGAACAGATAGGAAAAATACTGTTGGTGAGTAATAAGGTGTGCAGAAATTTAGCTCACGCACTGAAGGAGATGCAGGTGACCTCCACTGACTTGTTCTGGAATTGTAGATCAACGTTGATGTCCTCTGGTGGACTTTGTATTGATACAGCAAAGATGGTGGAGTGAATACTGCTACTCCTCCCCTTGGCTGAATCTGCTGTAGAGAGCAGCTGCCACCACCTGCTTTGGGTAACACAGCAGATATGAGTGAAGGCAACTGACAATTAATTGTTCAGACAGGACCCCAATGAAGATTCATAGCTGCACATGCATATGAACTCAACTATGTGGGGTTCATAGCTGCACAAAAAAGAATCCTTCTATTCTTTGTGTCTTCCTATTTCACTTGCTTTGTTTGCCGTGGAGAACATGACCAAAAGGCAACAGACATTTCACTTGTTTTGCAGGGATCACGTTTTAAGACTTTTTTTTTTTTGTTATGCGTCTTCTGTTTGGTCCTCTCATTACTTCAACTATTTCCTTTTCTTGTCCTAACTGATTATCTCAAAAATGCTCACATGTTGGAATGAACTACACTTTACTTAGACCTGTTCCTTCCCTGTCCTGCTTTGTTTAACAGATTTAGGTTTATAAATTCACAGCGAGCAGGGGAAGACATTTTTGGTTACTGTTCATGTAGTAAAAGCATTCAGTTTTATTGTGAATTCTTGTCATAACCTAGGAAGCATCTGAAAATAGTAGAGGTATCAAAATGCTGAGTAACTGAAGACTGGGAAGATTATATAGGCTCAATTTGTCAAAGGCAGTAAAGTCCCTTGAGTTAACTTTATATCTTATATTTTGCTGGAAGGAACTATAAGTAAACATTTACAACACCAGCCCTGCTCATACATACTCTTTGTACAGGGCTGCAAGACAATCATTTCTTTTCAGGCTGCTTCCTCTTTCTCAGAATTTACTGACCTATCAACCCTCTGCCTGGTGAAAAATGACATTTGTGGATCAGAACCTAACAAGATTCTGGATACATCAAGCTAAAACATAAAATTCATATGCCACTAGCCTATGCCAAGATTCTTTTTAGGTCTGCTGCCCATTTCACTTCAGATACCTAAAGTTTTATGCATCCCTTAGTAACCTTTTCTGAAGCTCATATGTTCAAAATTCAGTAGTTCTGTCTCAGGAACTTTCCTTGATTAAATAAATTAGCTCAGTGATCAAGCTCCTGCCTCGTGTTAAAACTCAGGTTGCTGGCAATTATTCCTCTTGACAAAAAAAAAAAAAAGTTTCTTTATCAATGTCTGCTTGTTAAACTGTTCAAATAAATCTGTTTCTAAGTGAAGTTCCTGATTTACTACCCGAGACTATCTGAAAAACATGACCATTCAACCCAATCTGAGATTTACACCTCAGTTCAAAATACACTCAAGTTGGGGAAGCTGCTGCTAGCTCTGACTGATAATGAACTGATCTGTGATTTGACATTAAACTCAATTATTGGAAAAGGAAATAAATGGCACCTTTCACATACATTAGCAAAATTGTCACTGTATTTTATCTTCCATTACATCAAAGAGACTTCAGGATTGCTTTTCTCAGGTTTTATTGTTAAAACATTTTAATTAAAAAACCTCTGCAATTTATTTTCTGAATTGTTGATGGGAACCAGGCACAAAAGCTGAGATTTGCATATGAAAGCAACAACTCTATGATATCTAGCTGTCAGCATTTTTTCAAAAGGGATGTAAACCTGCCAAAGACTCTTTAATGTTGTGGCACATGCTAGGGTCTTACTTCAGACTACATTGTATAAAAAGAAAACATAGCTTACTCTGTCCTAGTTGTCTTCCAGGAACTTAAGATAAAACTTGTTCAATCTAGCTTTTTTTGACTTAAATGTAGTGATACTTCAAGTGCTCAGAGTAAGCAATATAAATGCAATTGATGTGGTTCACCATATTTAAGTGTGTTTTTTTGCTTTCATTATTCACCAAGGTACATGTGATTATAATGAATCTTCATGTCTCATCCCTCTACATCCATGACTCGTCTGTGTAGGCACATTTGGACATATTAATTCAGGCATGCTTAATTTGATGTAGTATATGTATTGATGGACAGTAGGACAGACTCATTGATAAGAGTGACTTTGCTGCTCATCACCATTGACTTACATGGAAGTATGGCATCTCATGTTGGTTGAATATCCATTCATCAGTGCTCATCTGTACTGTATGTGTACGAAGATTGTTGCTGCTGGAGTACACATTGATCACCTTCCTTTTTTTTGGGGGGGGGGGGGGCATAAGGTTTTAAATCAGCATTATATTCACTATATCCTAGGTAGCTGAGTGTTACTGACAGGAGGTTGTTTTTCTTTTCAACTAATGCCGCCTTATGCTGATACCAGCATATATCCATAAGGACAGCACTCTTGCATTCCAGTTTCTTTTCCAACATTGCAATTGAATGAAGGGTTGCATGTTTTTTTCTAGAGCTAATGACTGCAGATATGCACAGTCATTTCCCCCTCCTTATTGCAGTGTGCTTTTGCCCTCTTCCTCTAATTGTTTCTGACATTTCCTGAATGTTGCATGCCATAACCACTCACTGACCTTGCTCTACCTGAGTACCAAATCAGGGGAACTGGGCCAGATGCCTTCCTTTCTTCTGCCTGGAGGAAGAAACATGAAATGGGCACCTCTTCCTTACTGAAGTGTGGAATATATGGATAATAATACTTAAATGAGTAAGTAAATAAAAACCATAATTCAAGCATTAAGTATTGTCAGTTTTGACTGGTTTTGAAAGTGCTTGTTTAACAGTCATTCTCATTAGGATATGTTATGTCTCTGAGCAATAGCAACTTTACCTTTTCTGAAACCAACTAGGGAGCAAAAGGCTCTAGAAAAATGAAAAACATGTCAGCCAACAGAATAACTATCATTTAATTATTTTGAGGTCAGAACTTTCACTTACCTTCCCACCATATTAATTTCTTTTGTTTTTTCCCCTTGGACAGTTTTCAAGGTCAGAAATGTGTTGACAATTTTAAGTTAAGAGGTAACACATGTACTCTTTTGAGTACATCTTACTTCCCATCTTGAAATCTAAAAACTCAAACGAGCTTTAACACTTCTAAATATAATACCCATTTTATAGCTCCTAATTTGCTGGGTTTCACAACAGGTTAGTTTTTTCATTAATTCTTTGCCTCAAGCCATTCTTCAACTATAATTCTGTTTTAGCTAACAGTGTTTGAAAGAGTCCTTCAGCATTGGCACAGACTTTACACAAATGGAGTCTCAGCTATTTCAAGAACAGATTCCTTTTTAATGTGGATTTTTTTTTCTAGTAGAAATTGTTTATTTTTGTTGTCTAGAATTCGCTAACTCTGAATCGTAACCTATTAACTTTTTCCATGGATAATGCACTCATCTACATAAGATAATCCTTCATGGCAAGGATGCAAACAAGAATGGCATAAATTCGTCATAACAGGGGAAACTCCAGAGTGACAAGATAGATCTACTAGGTCTCAAGGAATCTGAGGAAGGAAGACACAGCAATATTAAAAAGTACATTTACCGTAGCACCTGTAACAGAAACCCCTGATGTATTTTTTAGGCGCTACAATAAGGTGCACCACCAAGCTCTGGAATCTGAGGTGTGAGAGTAGTCTGTATGAGTAGCCACAGTAAAAGAAACTGCAAAAAGTCTGTCTTCTCATGCCAAAATAGAAGCTTCTATTGATTTCAGGGAGAGATGAATCAAACCTAATGAGAAGAAATGCAAATTTCTAATGAGAAACATAATCTTGAAATATTATTAGTCATTTTGTTGTTTCAGACATTGCTGTGAATACAGGAACTTCATGGCTCAAATATTAAATTGTTGGATCTCTTTCCATAGGTTTAAAATATTCATCTGGCCTTTTATGAACATAATCAAGATTTAACTTGAGATGTCCTTTGCGACAGCAGAGAGAGTTTTTCCTCTCTTTTTCACAAGCACAATAATTAACTTGCAATGTTAAACTTAGCTTGTCACCCTCATCCTTTTCAAAAAAAAATTAGGTTCAGGCACTTATCTAGTGACTCTCCTTAAACTGGATCTGCTATAAGAACCTTTATGTCCTTCTGTCTAGCGTATTTCTATCTGCACAGATGAAATATCTCTGCACAACCTCCTGCTAAACTTCATAACTCAGTATGTTGGTTTGTACTTCTTCTAAGCTGATACAGTTAAGTAAAAAGCAAAGCCATGAATAAGATTAATCAGGTCTCCTACCTATTTTCAGTTACCCTATGTTAATAAAGACTGGTTAATATTCAGATGCATATAGACAAAATACACTCCACTTCCTATATCTGTTTACGTTTAACTTTACATTATCTATGTACCAAAAAGTCTCAATGGTTTCTGCTTGTTTGCTTATCTTTTACCATAACGAATTTGTAGAATGCAAAAGTGTTCTGAATTGTGATGTCAGGTGAGGAACAGCCACCTTTCATCAGCTATTTGCACAACCTTTTCCTGATATATAGTTACTGCAATTGATATTGCAGAGAGAAAAAAAAACCCAACCAAATACATGACCTGAACCCTCAGTAACCTGGAAGAAAATTCAGCTGAGTTTCTCAGTTCTTGCCTGACATATTGCTGCAGAAGAGGAGTGCTAATATTCTGGGTTTAGGCTCAGCCTTTGGGACAAGCAAGTGACATCATTGGAACTGAAAACCAGGACTGACAATGTAGTGACTACAAGAGTTACGCCATTGCTGTTTAAGGAAATTATACTTAACCTGTAAGATTTTGCCTGTTTTGCCAAAGTTACTCAGTCTCTTGCTTGTTACTCACTGCTTGGTCATGGCTAACAAGGGCTCATGTGCTATTATTATTGATATAATCTGATTCACAAAAACACCAAGCCTTCCGGCTTCATATGAATGTTTATTATTTTCCAAAGATGTCTACAAAAACCCTAGCCCTTAGGTGGTTCAGTATCAGTGTCAAATGGAATTTAAACTCACCTTCCTCTGTTTTGCCCTGTCATTAGCTGATGAAGGATACACATACACATCTCAAAGATCAATGCGCTGCGGCCTCAGCGCCTTAAAGCATTGGTCTACAAACCACTAGTTATTTTTTCATTATTAGTCCTCTTCCAATGAAAAAGGACTGATAAGATGAGTTTTCCCAATTTAAATTATTATATTGAACAAGATGTCTGCTACTGCACAACATATACTTTTTCTTAATAAGTTCCAGTTAATTATAATCAACAGCCACAATAAGTAGGATGGAAAAATGTCTGTTTATGCTAGGTACTGATCCAAACTGAACAACAGGTGTCTCCCAAAAAACAATGTTGCTGACACTAAAATTATTCTTCTTGTCTTCTTGTTGTTGGAATGTAAGTGCTTACCATAAAATAATTCCTTAATAATAGAGGAAACAGTAAGTAACAACAAAAGTTGACGCAGCTGATGTCAGTGGAAGGAGCCACTGGCTTTTGGGAAATCTGGACCTAGATCTGACATTACACAGATCTTGATCCTCCACTATGATGGGCTGCAGTAGTTGGAAATAAAATGGTGAGCTGGAAATACTCAGAAATGTGAGGGCAAAATAAAAATAGAAAGAGATTGGGTGATAAAAACATCACAGCCCTTCTTATTAGGCCACCAAGGAAATTAAGTATGGGTTAAGAGAGAAAGCTACAGGTATGTGAAATGCAGAATGGCTGCCCCCAATACTTCCCCATGTAGGACTGCATTTAGGTATACAGTGGTGGCTTCTCTTCTGTACCCTGCCCTTTCGATCATGCACAGGAATGGAGCAAAGGTACAAAATAATACCAAGTTAAATCCAGCTAAAAAGCTGAGTGTGGGGAAATAGTGACTACACAAAAACATGGGGAAAAAACTGAGAACTTTTCCCAGTAAAATAATATTTGATGTCTGTGGAACAGTAACATTTATATCTTTTGGGGGATTTTTGAGGGGGCAACTGGATGGTCCTTTTTGAAGTAATTTTCTTACTTCCATTATTATACTTGCAACAGTAATTCTCAAGTCAAAATAGTTTGTATGTCACATTGTTTTTAATGGGTAGCCCAGTTTTTGTTGAAAGGAAGGGAATGCTATATGGATACTTGTACCATATTCAAATGCACATGCAAACATGTTTGATAAGCATGAAGGAAGCTTGGTACATTTGACAATGTTATAGTCAATATAGTTCAATATTAATTATTCAGGTTACTATACAACTTATTGTTTTCAGAGTCCATATTCTCAACTATTAAAATGTATGCTGTAATCAAAGTCTGTGGTAGATTATGGGAAATCCAAAAGACAACTTTAAATTGAGTAACTGAAACACATTCTTTGCAGATATGATAGAAGTTACAGAAAGGGAATGGCACATTAGTCCAGGCTGCTGTCAGTACAAAATTGTTCCCTACAGTATCTTTTCCAATGCTTTGTGTAGTAGAACTGTAAATATTCCTAGAGGTGGAGCTTTTTCTACCATTTCCCTATGGAGATTATTTCACAACAGAACAGCGCTTACTGTCAAGTTTGTGGGTTTTGTTCAAAATGCATATGTGTACGTCTGTCTTTATCTGCTTAGCAGACCATAACAACAATAATATTTCAATATACATTTTAAGTATCAGTATCAGAAATTTATATTGATTTGCTAAACGTCAAAACAGTATGTCATTTACTTGGCTTACAGCACTGAAGTATCTCCTGCTTTGCCTCTGTTTATACTAAAAAAGTACTCAATAAAAGTAAGGAATAATTTGAACTTATTCTGACCTTACGTAGGCATTAGTCATCCCCAAACTTCATACTCCTTCTCAAGAATTAACAGTTATTTAAGTTAATGCAGGATTTCTGCTTTAGTTCGTGGCAAAATTATCTGATTTTTAAAAAATAGAGGGAATGAATGTTATGACAGTTTCAATAAATAAAAAAACGTATATTTCATGGAATTAACATTTTTAAGCCATTAATTGTTTTTATTGTTAGGTTGAAATGTCTAACACTGCAATTTGTACTCATGTAGGTCACAATAAAAAAATAAGGTGAGGAGGGAACGTTAAACATGATTTCTCAAGTTTGGGGTTGGATAGTTTTTTGGTTTAAACGGCTGTTACCTCTCATTTTTTTAATCTATTTCTTAGAGGAACCTTAACAGAGAGTTCTGATGACACCAGAGGAATCAGGAGACTTGATATGATTCCACATGACTCCTTGTTTCCCTTTTAAGAGAATATAAATTAGAAGACAAAGTGCAATGTCTTAAATTTACAACCACACTTCTCATCAGCAGGAGGACATAGAATGTTAAGATCCACTGTATAAATAAAAGAAATTTCTATGTGTTACAAATTAGTCTTTACAGGTCTTTTTTTCAGCTGGCATGTTTGTCTATATAATTGGGACTCTTCTTGTAACAGCTGAAAGTCCATATTCAGGCCCATGAACTTTCGATAATGTGGAGACATTAAAAAAATTCACCATTTAAATCCTACCCTTAAACTAATATATCATAGCTTTTGCATTCACCTACACTATATCTGGACATACTTGCTGCTCAGGACTACATAGGACATTCAGTGCAAAAACTGAAACTTGTGTGGTTTTTTTACCTCTTCCCCACCTTGGCATGAAAATAGGCACTGAATATTAAGTGGAAAGAAAAAAAACTACAAATATAAGAAAACTTGGCTATGGGTGGTTTCCTCTCTACATAGGAAGGGATATACATAATTTCTATGGGTCTGTAATATTTATCATAGAAATAATTAACTATATTCTCACTAATAAACTTGATTTAATACAGCGCAAAGTATTTTCAAACAGCACAAGTTTCTGCCATTGGGGATACTGGTCAACATAGACAGCAACAAGGATCTTTCATATCTGTCAGTTCTAAGCTGAAAATTTCTCCAGAGCAAACTCTCACTGGGGACTGAGAGACTGAAGCATCTTGCATGAGTGAGCTGGTGGACAGAACACTGCAGGGTTCATATTGTGAAAAGAAATTCAGGCAATAAGAAAATATTTAAAAATCCTATAAAGTAATCCACTAGTAAGAATGGTATAAAGCCATAGTTCTGTCTGTGCCAGCCAGTATGCTGTACTGAGTTTCCTACTGAGTTTCACAATTTATAACATACTTATTATCAATTGCACAAAATCAACAGACAAAATCACTTTACAAAGGACAGCTATACGAAACCAGAACACCTACTGGTTCTTCTGTAATGTAATTTTCCTTTCTTATGCAACACATAGAGGTAGACACATATTCTGTAAAGATTGTTGGGTAGTCTGCCCTTCCGTTGAAGTCTTTCAGGACAAGAGGAAGTGGCCTCACGTTACACCAGGGGAGGTTTAGGTTGGATATTAGGAAAAACTTATTCATTGAAAGGGTGGTCAAGCATTGGAGCAGGCTGCCCAGGGAAGCAGTAGAATCACCATCCAAACATCACCAAACGCATAGATGTGGTGCTTGGCAACACAGTTTAGTGATGGACTTGGCAGTCCTGGGTCAACAGCTGGACTTGATGATCTCAAAGGTCTTTTCCAACCTAAATGATTCTATGATTCTATTCTATAAGTGTGGCAGATAATAGCAGCTGAAAAAGTATGCATGCAGTATCATACTTTTACTATAAAGCAGCAGTGTACTGGTAAACTTTAAAGGCAAATATTGTGATAATTCTACTTTCTTTTCTCTCCTGGGCAGCATATCAAGATAGATAAGCAGTTAGCTAAGTCACAGCACTGAAGTCTGAAGGATGAACACAGAGAGAGAAAACACTGAAGTATTTGGGAGCTCACAGGTTTCAATGAGAGAGAGATAAATGTCTGCAAACAGCAAGGCAGGATGGAGTTCAGGTGGAAGATAAAGCAAGATCAACTGGGTGTCCAAATGTTAATAAGCAAGCGAGGGAAGACCATTTAATAAGAAATGGAATAACAACTTTGGGTAAATATCAAGTAGGACAAATCAAAAACTGTTAACGGGATTGCCTTCATCAGACAGACCAAGTCAGTTCGTACTTTTGAGTTTTAGCTCAGTAGGTTTATCAAGATCCCAGTTCCCCCAAGAAACTTTTGAGGCCAGGTTACCCTGTTTGCAGCTGGGTCTAAATGTTTAGTGGTGAACCCAAGAACAATGCAGTCCTTTTTTACCCTCTGCTATGTATTATTAAAGGCAGATCCATATGCACCAGGGTTTGATACTTCTCCTGCAGTCAAATTGAAGTAGGTTTGTACAGATGCTTTAGACAACCCTCTTCAACATGTCAACATGCATTTTTAAGAATTAAAAAAGATTGGGGCTTTAGAGGAGCATGTGTGAAGAATTTCCATTTCTCTGAACATTAATAACCACAGTAGTTTATACCATTACTTTGTAACTTGGTTCTAAGGTCAGCTGATACAGGATTTCAGAGGCAATTACAGTAAATGAAACTGTAGAATATCCCCATGGGGTAGTCTGAAGATACTTCTTCAAGATGCTGTTCTTTTTTTTCTTTTTTTTTTTTCATTCCTCCCAACCCTAGAGCTGCGACTTCTAGCAGCTGCTTTCTTTTTGACAATTCGTCACTCCTGAAAAATGTTTGCAAGCACTTTGGATGATTTCCAATTCATTCTTGCAGGAAATGAGGATTTGCTTCCTCACTTGGGATACCTGCTGCTAGGTTTATTCACTAATAAGCATGATAAATGTTTTAGCCTTTGATCAGTGCTAAATTAACAAGTAAGCTCCACAGAAGAGAAGTCTTTGAGGCTCAGGGGCTCAAGACGGTGAATGAGTTGGAAATATGATTGATTGTGTTGCTGTGAGAAATTTCCATAAAAAAACTTTTATCATGCTGTTATGTTCCAAACAATTAAATCAAAAGTGAAAGATATCTAACCTCCAAAGAAGACAAGAGGGAGGAAGAAACAGACCAAACTTCACAGGACTTTGTTTCAACGTATATACACTGATTCTCATGGAATGTTTTTTGGGTTTGTTTTTAATTATTTTTCACTGTTTTCATTACTTGGAGGATTATTTTGCCACACTGGTGTTTTGTTTGGTTTTTGGTTTTTGTTTTTTTTTTTAAGGCCTACACATCTTTCTTTTTGTATTGTACTCTGTCTGTCTGGGATGGTGTAAATTTTCCTTATAGTATCCCATATGGTTCTGTGCTTTAGGTTTGTGACCAAACCAGTGTTGATAACTCACCAATGTTTTAGCTGTTGCTGAACTCTGTTTGCACAGCATCAAGGCATTATATGTTTTCGCTGTGTTTCTACCAGGGTATAAGCTGGAGGTCAACAAGAGGTGGGAAGACAAACTGGGTAATTAACTCACCTGCACAAATTTCATACTGTTGTGACTGCAGTATCATAATCACTTATATGGAAAAGCTTTAGAACGTCTAGCTGTGATACAATAGCAATCTATCAACCACAGCAGGACACTTAAAGTGAATTGAAAAAAAATTCCTGAAAAGCAAAAAAAAAAAAAAAGGCAACTTCAGGTTAACGTTTTCAGAAAGTATCACCCACTCCTCTCCAGAGTGTGGCAATGTTCTCAGAGGATGCTGAATTAATCTTCCTTGAAGACAACACCCTTTCCATCAAAGATGCATACAGAAATCCTTTTGTGAAATTATAACCCTCAGCTCCCTATACCACAGAGGTGTCTCTGGTTTTCTTCTCTCCTGTGTATATGCAATGCCCCAGTAACCTTGCCATCAGCACAAGTATCCCTAATTTCTCTTCTTCTTCAATCAAAATACCAGCAACTTGCCTGGTAGCACTAGCAGGTGCCATTCAGAAAGCTAACAGTGCGCAGCATAGACCACAGCCTGGTTCCACAGCCTAAGTGGGTACTTCCATTGTTTTCATACCATCTCACCACCTCCCTGCATGCATTGGACTAACATTACAAAGCACCTGGCCTAAAACTTCACTACAAATGTCCCTTCCCTTAAGGCCAGCAGACAGAGGTTACCGCAGGAGGCATCTTGTAGCAGGCAAATCTGTGCACCTCTTTGCTCATGGTTTCTTCTTAGAATATGACTGTCTTGGGAACAGAGGTATTTACTTAGCTTTATTCCAGTCTTTGTAAACACTTGTCCTTTGCTGCAAATCTTTGGGGTTTCCTCTGTTATTAAAAAAAAAAATCAGCTTTTCTTCACCTTGGCAGCAAGCTTAAGAGATTTTAATGTTGGTGCTTAGATTCAGACCAGTCTGAATCTGTTTTGTACATCGTTTTTGCTTTTTTGTCCTGTGAGCAACACAATGTTGCCCCGAAGACTCTTTTTTCCCCTGCAATATCTTTCTTAGGAGAAAGCAAATGTGCTTTTTGCACAGCATCTCATCTTATACCTTGTTCTGTATGTAGACGTCTTTAGGACACACGACATGGAATGTTTGGCTGTCTGTATTAAGTCATGTTTGTATGTTATCCCTGGTGAAGTGAAATATATTATCCATAATGTATGTGAAAAGCACTGGGATAGGTCTGGGGAGTGATTCCTATTTTTTTTCACAGTGTTATAGGCATTTTGTGGAAGCGGTAGTGTTATTTTACACAAACTTCATCTATTAAAACATGTAAAGAAAGGAGAAAAATCCTAAGGCACTATTCTTATTCTCACTCTATCAAAATATGTCTCCTACCAGTACCCTTGTAGAAAAGAAATAGAGTTTTGCAGTGGAAGACAACTCTGAGATTTGAAAGAAAGAAACACAATACACTGTTTTAAAATGAGGTCTGTCAGATCAACAGCACTATTGACTCAATATTGAAATGAACTGTCAGAAAACAGGAACAGATATGGAAAGGGGGGTGGGTAGGTGGGGAAAAAGGCAGAAATTGAAAACGCCAGACTTATGGGTGCTTATTTCCTAAAACAACACCATGTGTGGAGATATGCACAGTAGGTTAGATATTCAGCAGGTATAATTTCACTGATATGAAGGCACAAATCCATAGTCAAGCTGGAGGAAGATCTGACTATATTTCTCCAATGGGAAAGAAAAGTATCAGGTGTGTACATGCTACACAACTGAGTTCAATGAAAGCTTAACAATCTCTCACATTCTTGTGTCTTCAGAAACTTATTATTATACCTAGAAAAATGCAGCTTCAGCTTTTCTTCCTTCTTCCTTCTGTAACAATTTACAATATAAAGTAGACACATATCAGAAAACTTCTTGTCAGTGCAGCAAGCTGTGTATGCTGCCAAGCTGCAGTCTCTAGTCAATCATCTGTTTGTAGGCTTCCTTTTCCCTGCACAGCAAAAATCCCATTTCTCTTGCATTTGCCACATACTTGCTACTCAAGTCACTTTGGTTATGCATATTTTTCCTTTAATTTTGCCAAAGCCACTGAGATTGCATATGTGCAGTTGGATACTGTACTTGACACTCATGAAAATACACTTCAGCTTCTTTTTATTACCTAGGATTACTTGAATGAAGCTCATTAGTTTGTTGCTGGCAGTCTTTTAAGTTAACTTCACAAAACATCAAAAAAAAATCTGGAAGCTCTTAAAATAACAATGTTATCAGATCTGACAGGACCTTTTACATATATCAAGTCATGTTGTTTTGTATGAGGGAAAGTTATACAGTTTTCAGAATCCAAAATATTCAAAAACAAATCAAAAAGGATTAAAGTTTTGTTGTTTCAGCAGAGACCAGAGATTCTTGGAAGAAGACACTTTGGCTAAGTGATAAGACTAATTTACGACTGCTTTAACAGGGACTTCATAGCAGTGCTATTTGTTCATCGAATTTTCCCTCTGAAAATTCATTTTCACTTTCTTGTTTTCCTTGGGATAATAAGGATGAGGCCTTCTAGGGCTCATTTAAGAAAAATAGTTCCACAACACCAGTTGATGTAATTTGTAACTGCACAAAGAGAATGTATTTCAATGACAAGTCATCAGAAATGGAGCAAGCAACACAATTTCTCCTTTGTTGGGACCATCTTCTGCAGGTTAATGCTTTCCACAGAACCTTGACTCCTTTCAAGTCAATGGTCAAAACCCCACTGACATCAGGGTGTTCAGGATTTCTCAAAGAAAGCTGATAAATTAGCATACAAGTAGGTATTACAATATTTAATAATGAAATAACTAAGTGTTCTTTGGAGCATATAACAACATTGAGTTATTGAATCTAATGAATAATTTCTGGAATGGATCCCTTTTCCTCCGCTGTCCAAATAATTTTTTTTTATTTTTCCAATGCTGAAACAGTTTCAAAATAAAGGACTTGTGTCCTCTTTGTAAGGTATGACAACTGTGTGTTCAGCTCCTTTTAGACAGAATTACACCCAGCTTTTGTAGGAACAGAATAAAGGCTCTGTTCACTGAAATGTGGTATATAAAGAAGAAGGAGTCATGGCCACTATCTCTTCTACATTTATTTTATGAGGAAGGGCTAGATGAGACTCATAACTCGAGGTAAGGGTGTCAGGTTGTGCTTCCCAACTTGAAGCTGGAATATCACAAGGATAATGTTGAAATCCAAGAGATGGGCTTATTTTGACATAAACTTCCCCTCATCTGATTTAATGGCAAATTCAAGCATATGCTAGTGCAGCTCGGTTTTATTGTTGATTGTTTCATGTTAACCCACTTTTGCTGAGCATTGTACTTACAGACTATAGATAACAAAACATAATGTATGGAAATTTAAATTCTGCTATGCTCAGCCTGATAATATTTCAGGAGTCTGTGGATATAGACTCATCTAACATACCAGTGCAATGTCCGGAGGTGAGAGGCAGGCTTTGCCTCATGGTTCCAGCTGAGGAAGTAAAGCTCTGACAAAACTATCAACCAAATTCTATTGCATCTCTGTCAAACATGTGCAAAACAGAATTTTTCAGAGGCTAAAAGGCAAAATTTTGATTGTATATTTCATGGAAACAACAAATGTTTCTTTCCTGAAGCAAAAGACATCTGTGGTTCAAAAACAGAATCTCCAAAGTCTTTCCCCGCCCCCCCCTCCTCCCCGTCATTTTATTACCATAATTATTATTTTTACCTCGGGCTAGCCGAATTTCCTATATCAGTTTCAGAATGCATGCAGCATTTTACTGTGAAAGATAAATGATGATTAGGGCTCTGGACAGATGAAGGTAGCTATTATACGTGGAAAATTTCAGGATAGTTCACAGACAGCAACACCAGCTATACTGGATATATGACAATATCTGGATGAATCTTAATCTCAGGAGTAACTTTTATTTTCTTTGGGTATGTTAGCAGCACTCAGATTTGAAGAAAGCAATGTGGTGCAGTTAGTCTCTATGACATGAATGAATAAAGTAAGGTAGTAAGAACAAGTGACAGTGTGTGTCAAATCACTGCCATTTGTTTTTTCCTTGCTCTCAGAAGACTAGTAGAACAGTATGTATCTGGGTACATTCAGAAGAAAATTGGAGTGTTCAGGTTTGAAAAGGCCTTGTGAGCATACTTGAAGAAGAAAGGGAGAAAACAGCATCCATCAATGTTGCATTAAGTTGATAAAACAACATTAGTAGATATTATAGGGCTGCAAACTAATAGCAAACACTTGGAAGAGTCAAAGTGACATTTGTATTGTTTATTGCTGCTTTCACCTCCAGACCCCTATGTTTCTGACAATAGTAGTAGAATCTGTCACACACCAAGAAAGTTTACAATGTACAGTTTGAAAGGACAATGTTAACTTACAGAAGTTAATGCCTATTGATTCTCTTTCATAAGGTAATGTGTGTTGTAGAGATAGCTATTTTATACTACAAAGTTCTAAGCATTATTTGGAACTATTCGGAGTAGATTGGCTTTGCTGAATACCAAGTATTGAAAAAACTGAAGAAAAAATGGATCTTTTACAGCATCATGTATCTTTAGCCACAGATGATAAATTCTTGAAGTGAGGACTGGAGGGTTTTTTCAGTAAATGGATTTTTGTAATGTATTTGCCACATTCCCTACTTGTAAGTCATTGGTCCAGTATTAATCCACTGTCTATATGACTGAGTTACACCAGTTTGTTGAAGATGTGTAAATGTGCATGTGTGAAAGGAACACAGTTTTCCATTGCAGATGTGGTAATGGACAACTCGATTATGATGATTAATTCTGTTTCACCTGGATATATGAAGTGACAGTGAATACAGTCTTTAGATTTATGCACTATCCATGTATTATCTCTTGTGAACAGTTTTATGATGAGATAATTGGCCAATAACTCAGCCCTCTGATAGCCCATAGAGCTTAACTTTCAGTGTAATAAAAGACATTAAAAAACACAGGAAAAAATGAAATATCTTATTTAAAAGCATATAGAATATGGGGGTGTTTGTATAAATGTGTGATTATTTTTCCCACGAGAATGGAATACAGTAATATATTCTTCCCCTGCTCCTCCCCCACCCAAAATGCCCAACAATGGAAAGCAGAGATATTGAGTAAACATCAAGTTACAGATGACCAGATAAATTCTTTACTACTCTGACTACTATTTGGATGACTTTTTCATTCAGGAATGGTAGTCAGATTTGCTCTGATGTAAAGAAAATATAGGACTGACAGCTCACAATTAATTCATGTCTAACAACATGCTGAAAAACTGGCAAGAGACAGCCTGTACAGTGACAAATACAGATGACAATGAGCATATACATCTGTTTGGTAGGATTTATGAGAAAAGAATACAAACAAGGAGATGGAACATAGCTTTACAACAGACATTTGAAAGTTTTATTTTTTTCTTACTGATAGCAAAAATGCAAGGAATATAACAAAACGGCCTAACAAATAACTTCTTGTTATTTTAAACACAACTAGCTTATGAAGAGAAAGTGTAGATTAACGTTTTGATTATCAGCTTCTATTTCAAATGCCAGATGAACTAATAAGAGAGTGATTCTAAAGAATACTGATTAAAGGATAGTCTAGCACAGCTATTTTTAACACATACATTCAGGAAGAAAGTAGTTTTGAATCCTGCCTCCAAAGCTTGAAGTAAAAGAGTAATGAAAATTCATCCATTATTCTTTGATTCAAAATGAAATATCAAAACATTATTTCACTAAAACAAACAAAAAAGTTTTATTACAATAAATAACTTTACAAGAAAGGTCATGAGATTCAAACTCTTTCATAATAAAGTATTTTTGTTGTCTGAGTGAAATAATCAAGGTGTTGGTGTAAAACTTATCATGGCTGAATTCTACTGAAATTATTAAGACTTACTTGATATCATGTATATTAAAAACTAGCAATGGTTTAGGTAATGATAAAATTCTCCATATATTTTTTTCAAAGTAAATGTGCTACATAAAACACAACTTATGCATACAGTATAAAAATTTTCACTTAAACTAGTAGATATCTTGATATATTACCTTTCTGAACAGTTAAACTATATTGGAAAAGGTAGAAATGGAAATGAACCACAAGATATCAAAAATCATCAAGATTCTACAGATAAATGAACATAGTTGTTTACTTTGTTTTGAAAGGAATGTATGAAAAAATAAATATGCTTCAGTTAATGTTTTATTAAACTGTAGCTAATAAACTAATAGTTTTATTAAAATTGTATCTACAAGACTTGACTGAGGAGAACTGTTCCAATAGATTAAAAATGCTTGAGGATTAAAATGAAAAGTAAGAATCTTCATAGCACAATTTGAACAGTTGAAACATGCAGAAGTGATAAAGAGTACTACTTCTGCCACTTTAAGTTTCCCTTATGGACTGGTTGCTGACTGTAACTTCAAAGATTTTTGCACTTATTGTTGGAAAGCACATTCTGTACATTAAATAGCCTACTGTTCTCTCCAGATGCAGTATTTCCTCTGGTTTTATAACTCCTAAACAGAAGCTCAGCTAGCAAGGAACAGTGACCTAGTATATTCCCTGACAAAACCAAAACCAAAACCACCTAACAAACCTCTTCAGATTCAGCATATGTTTTGAGGCTAGCATAGCTGGGCTTACTGTGAAAGCTTCTGCTAAGAAAGGCTGTATGTGGGAAAACAGTTTTCCCCTCTTTCTGTTAGTCACCTTTCAAGAACACCATTTACTCAAAATCTCTATGTATTTGCATTTGTTAAGAGCTTTTGAAAGACAGATAATTTTAACAAAGATACCAATGGCACACTATAGTTGAATAAGAAATTTAGAGTGTTTCACTGATGGTTTAGAAACTTCAGTTACATAACCACCAAAACCAACACCATATCAATGTTATAACGTGTGAGTCCAGCTCCTTATAGCAAGAAGTTTGCAAAATGTGTTTTAAATACACCAGGATAAAATTAGGTACCTTGTGTATAGTCTGCCAGAATCAAACTGCATGGAGGCAAGGTAAGGAAAGAAGGCTGTTCTTCAGAATGGTTATCAGTTATAAGTCTGACTTCAACTTTATCACCCTCCTCATGACACTTTTATTGTGGCTTCCTGCAGTTTTTTTCAATGCAGTCAAATTAGTCAAATGTTATGGTTTTGGACATTCACAAATGCAAATTGCCGTATGATGGTTTACACACAAACTATCCTACTTAAATAAAAGATATTTTATTTCTGTCTTTGTAAAATCAAATAAATAGGTCTCCACCCTTGCAAATATTCAAAATGCAGCTGGGCAAGGGCCTGAGCAACCTGACCTAAGTTGCTCTGAGCAAAGCATTGGACCACATGACAACCTTAAGAACCTCTGAACCTAAGTTATTCTATGATTCTTGATGCTTTATGGGCTATCACTTGCCCATGCATAACTCATTCACATTATGCCATGTGGTAGTACTATGTCCCCATGGTTTAGGCTGAAATAACTTTTTGTTTTGTTTTGTTTTGCTTAGGATCAGTTTGTATGGAATATTATCAAATTCCTCACAACTTTCTTCAGTTTAAATTTTTCATTGAGAATGGACATAAAATTATAACTTGTGGGGCCTTTTTATCAATCATGAAAATAATAGGCAGTTCATAAGTACATATTTGCACAAATGAAGGGACATTAATATGACATATCTGTGGTTCAGGGTTGTATGTAAGGAACAATCAAATATTGTTTTGGTTACTGAGCTGTTTTCATGGATGAGGACTCATCTTTAACTTGTGAGATTACAAGTGCTCTGTTTAATACACATTATTTATAATAGAGGGCAAAGAAACTGAAGGCTAGACATGTTCTTATTCCTTACTGCAACACTTTATTAAAGTAATACTGTTTCCCAGATCAACAATCAAGACCAGTAGTTTGATTTGCAGTCCTGACTGCAGAAGTCCTCAGTGAGATGTGGGCACAAAATTAACTTCAGTGCCAATTTAATGAAGCAAGTGGTAATCTGTGGGAATGATTTTTTTGTATTGTTAGAATCTGATCCTATTGGTTTTTCCTCCATCAAACTAGGAGCAGAATGTCAACTTCCAGCAATATTAAGTAATAATCAGAAGGATGCATTGGGAAATTTTCCCTGTAGTGAGAATTAAGAATTTTGTGTAAGTTCATCTGGTGTCAGCAAACATCACAATAAGAAACAAATTCCCAGACTTCTGTTCAGACACCATTGCTTAGCAATAGCAAAAGCAGCACACCAGCAATGCTAATTACACTAATAATCCTACTAAGTAGGATAATACATATACACTAATGAAGCTCTAATGTACATCAAGACTCAGAAGCATAGGATGACATACTGGAAAATGTAGCTGAAAGGATAGAACATAACTCCATCTGTCTTAGGAAATTCTTAGGTATTTAAAGAATTAGCTCAAAAATGCATTAGTATCTAATTTTACTAGGGAAGGACTGTGTTTATTTGTGGATACTTCATCTGCTGAATTTGTTAAATAAAGGCAGAAGTAACTTTGATTCTTGCCAGGCTAAGGAAATTTTCTGGTAACAAAATGACAGCAGCTTTAAAAACCTACCAGAATAACACACCAAAGCTTACTGTGATAACATATGAATTTAAAGGTGATAATAAAATCTTGGTTTTCAAATAGCATTACTAACTTTAGTGTTCTCAACTGCTTTTTGGTTTTGAGTGTCCATGTTATTTGCAAATTGGCACTAGAAATCTATTATTGTTTGTTATATAGCCAGTTTTTAAAACTAGAATGTATGTAGGCTATGCAGGTATAAGATCTGCTGTCATTCAGAAAATTCAAAATGGTGTTTTTTTCCAGAGCAGCAGCTCCAGTCCAGGAGACAGCCTAGTTATTTGGAATGTTTTCCCTTGGCCATCCCTATTTCACCATGGCTTTCCACTCTATTCGTGTTACACGGTCATCTGGCATTGCTTAGCACTTAAAAGCTGATGAGCTCTCTAAGGAGCCTAGAAACATTTCTGCGCCTCCAAACAGAGGGTTACAACTTAATCTTGGCTGGCAACAAAACAGTAGTTGCCACATACGGAACAGCAGCAACTATTGGCATTTTTTTAAGGGAACAGACAAAAAATCCCTGCATTTTTTGGAGGTGTCATCTCCATTCAGCATTAAATATAGCCAAAAAGAAGTTAAGATTAATCTGCCCTTCTCGACCAGTGCTCAGAATGTACCTGATCTGATTTTCCCAATCTCCTGAGGAAGCAAAAGTAGCAGTCAGTACAGATTTTCACAAATGTATTTAATCACTTCCAAAACTGAAACATATCAAAATAACTTAAAAACAAAACCACTGAAATTGTTGAGAGAGACTTTAGACAGTATAAACACACTACATATCTCTCTCTGTATTTTTGTCTTCCTATTTTTTTTCTCATAACTCTATCTCATCCCTCATTGAAGTTTTGACTTTTCAGGCAATAAGCTTTTCAAGAGCATATTGTAGTTAGTGCAGGAATCCTTTCTGTAGATCATTTCCATTTGTGGGTATGCAGGTGTGTCAGCTGATAATGCTAGTTCAGTAGCAAGTATGTAGAAATACCATAATTAATGAATTTTGAGAGTAAACAACCCAAAACTCCAGTCCGCATTTCTTCAAGTTGTCAGTGTGAGAAGCTAATGAAGAAAATCTTCTCCAGAAGAATTCCTGCAGTTTCTCGTATTGTACTGCTAGTTGAGCACCTGCTCCAAGATCTGAAGACCTTTAAAGTCCTTAAAGACCCACAGAAATCACCGTCATTACTGCAAATCTCTTAACAGTCAGCAGCATTTCAACTGAAGGAGCATTACTCTTGGCTTGCCTTCCCTCTCCCTACTAGCTCATCTAATTTCTGCTCTTCAATCCTAGTGTGCACTTGGGGGTCACAAAGTGGGATTTGCAGGAGCAGAATGAGGCAGGTAAATACTGCAGTGGTTGCTGATCCTGCTTTCTCTTTGGAAAGCTTCACCACAGGAAGATCAGAAAGAAATGGCTTCGCATCTGCATCCAAAATATGAATTTTGGGAGTGAAATAACATCAAATGTCAACCATCATTATCTCAGCAGCATAGCCAAAATAGGGAGATATGGATGGTTTGGAGGCAGAAGGGGGACATGCCACTGAATAGCAGAGAGAAATCTGTAATACAGGGAATGCTAATACAGTTAGGAACTGGTGTGTGTGTACCTCTGTATTTTACAGGCAGCACTGAAGTGGTAAATAACAGAAAGATATAAACTTTAGAAATAGTTTCTATGGCATCGGGGCAAGGGGAGGGGAGGGGGAAACATCTGCTGTTTTGAAGCCATGTGTGGCTTTGAAACTATTCTTTACATAAAATCAAATGCTGGGCACGGAAGTGCATGCATTTAAGCAGGCCACTTTGGGTTTTTGTTAAAGAATAATTTAAGGCCAAATTTTATCGTTTTAAGAATACAAAAAAATTGAAGATATTTTCTACCTTCCATAGAAGAAGCTTATCTATGATATTTTTCTGCCTTTCAGGTATCTCAGAAAAGTTGTTATTTTATGGTATGGTATGGTATGGTACGGTACGGTACGGTACGGTACAGTACGGTATGGTATGGT
This sequence comes from Falco punctatus, assembly GCF_963210335.1. NCBI lineage: Eukaryota > Metazoa > Chordata > Aves > Falconiformes > Falconidae > Falco > Falco punctatus. The sequence continues at coordinate 39,005,181 of NC_137586.1, read as the reverse complement.
ATGGTATGGTATGGTATGGTATGGTACGGTATGGTATGGTACAGTGTGGTGTGGTATGGTACGGTATGGTATGGTATGGTACGGTATGGTATGGTATGGTATGGTATGGTATGGTATGGTATGGTATGGTATGGTATGGTATGGTATGGTATGGTATGGTATGGTATGGTATGGTATGGTATGGTATGGTATGGTACGGTATGGTACGGCATGACACGGCATGGGTGCTATAGCCTTGTTACTGAAACTTTTATAGTGGAGATCCAAAAAGGTGATTGGTTTCTTTTGGGGTTTTTAGTAGGATAAATCTTGGGGTCCTCAATACAGAAATAATCATTGGTATTTTTCTATATTCACATATCTAATGAGTAAAAACCTTCTCCCTGTTGTTACAATTAGTATCACTTGTTGCAAGTTGGAGAAATTTTTATGTGTGTATGTGTTACCATATCCTGAAAACAAAATAAGCAGAAAAGAGGTACAAAAACTGTAATGGTCTTATCAATCATCTGAAGGCTGGATTTTCTGCAACAGTGACTGAGCACTTACTAACTGCCATCATTTCTCCAAAGGCAGTTTGGATCCCTTGTGCAGTAGGTCTTGGCATGGCTCATGGGGATCTCAGATGTTTTAAGATAATAAAGGCTGCTTTATATTAACTCCTTTGAGCTTTAGCAGTTGTGGTTCAAAATATACTACTCCACTAGAGGCAGAGCTAAGTTCACAGTTTAAAATGAGAAATGTGTTAAAATTTTCAAGTTCAGCTTGCTCCTTGTCATTCACTTGAAGCAAATCCTGTACAATGTCACTTTTTATAGTTTACCTTGAAATTAATACTGTCTTCATGTTAGACAATTAAAAACATTCTGTTCAACAGGAAAGGTTCTTTTGACCCATTCTGAGCTCTTTTTCTAGCCTGTGTTATCTAAGACAGTTTTTGACCTTCCAAAGTTCTTCCTTTGAAGTACTTTGCAAACTCTGTTACACTACTACCTGGCCGAGCAGTATGCCACAGAAACAGAAGCTAGTATTGATTGTTGAAGCAATCAATTTTTGAAGATGCACCTAGATGAAAAAGGTGTTATTTTATTTGATTTGCCATAAATTTGAATAAAAAAAAAAAAAAAAAAACAAAAAAAACCCCTTGCTCTTGAATACTGGGAAGTTCCCATTTATTTTCTACTTATTTTTAAAAAACATACAGAAAAACTTGAAAACCTATAAAACTGCATCTGAATTCATACTGATTATATTAGACTATATAACAAAAGGAATTCTGTTGAAGTCAACTAATGTAGGATTTAAACCTAAATCAGTATTTTGGGGGAAACCCTTGAACAGTTTAGGACTGTAGATGGCTTGGGAAAAGAAGCCCTTCCCATCAGGGAAAGACTTTTAATTCAGTAAACCAGAATTAACCAAAACAATTTCTGATACCTCCTTTAAGCCCTGTGTCTGTCCTTGGACTACTGAAATACATCAAGCCACAAACTGACCCTTTGCATTAATTCTATGCCCTGGAGCATCCAAAGAAATATATTATGACTGTACCAATATATGTTGTTGTAGTTCTGATGAAATAAGGAAAGATTCAAGCACCACTCAACATCACCTTTGCTAACAGCCAATAAAGAACACCTTCATGAATTCTCTTCTGTTCACCTCCTAGATCTGGGAAAGTACTGTAGCCTGCAGACTGATACATGGATGATTTTTTCCCCCTGTATCTGTTCTCGTAAAGCAGCTGTCTGTCACTTCTAAAGGTCAAACAACATTGTAAAACAAAATATTTCCTTAAAATATGTTTGATTTTATTCATAACACCTATGACAGAAAGGCTTTTGCAATAAATGTTTTTTACGCTGTACGTTATGTAGTCAACTACATTACTGGTTCCATTTAAAGGCTACTTGCATGTTACAGACAGGTATATTCCTTATGAATACATAAATCTGAAACTAACCTAGGCTTTTTAATTATCTCTGCCCATTTCACTAGTGTGGGAAGTAGCTTCAAACATGAGAAAGGCAACGTGTTGGCTTCCTTACTTGTTTCAAGTAGAAAGAATTTTGGCACAGACTAAAAGTTTTCGGTTTACCTGTCAGAACCTCTTTTTAAGAAGGCTAATGAAGTAAGGGTGTTTGCAATGATTATTTCCTAGGAAATAGCAAGTTAAAAATCAGTAATGATATTCCCCATCTGGCCTACCTACAAAGAAGGGTCAAGTGGATGATTTCCATGAAGCTGTAGATTTTCTGCTGTTATGTAGTTTGAATTGGGTTTTTTTAATATTATTATTATTTTACGGGGGTTTTAAGTGGGAAAAAAAAAAAAAAAGTGATTCGACTTCATCTAGACTTCATGCTGGGGTGTGTTCTGACACTCCCTTTGCACAGAAAGGAAAGTTAGTGGAGTCTGTTGAAGTTCACAGGTGGTGAAGCTCCTGTGTTTGTTTTCTGGAGAAAGTAGGATGATGAAGACAGTGGTGTATCTCCTGAAACAGAATTGAAGTGTTGCCAGTCATAATTGTTACAAAAGTTCAAAAGGTTTCCTATATGGTAACAGAGGATTATCTATGGAAGAAATGGTAGCAGAAATGTGAGTTCTGGCAAGGAGAAGACAAAATAGCTGAATGTTGGGCTTCAGCTCTTATAAAGTGCTTCTGCTATAAGGCTAGAGAGTTCCTTTCTGTGAAAATAAATAAAAAGAAAGAAAAAGAAAAAAAAGAACTTGTGGCAGGAAATAAGTTTGTTGGAGCTTTGTGTCATGTTGCTGTTGTCATGACTCTGTGTTGCAACGTAACTTCTACACCAAATAACCAATCAAGTCAAGGTAAAAAACTGAGTCAAAGAAGAAAGACTAAACAGAAAAAAAACTCCCAGTCTGAGCCATCATAGGAATTCTAAGTTTTCTACTGGCTTTCTCCCTCTCCTTCCTTTAATATTTTGTTTCAGTTAGGAATCCATGAAAAGCTCTAGACTTAAGTGATGGGAACTACAGTCAGTGAGCAGCGGTAAAGTGATCCTCTTAGCATTGTCCACAAAGATGTTTTTATGCTTTCTTAATGGACTCTCCCTAAAAAGTATAGATAACTCAGCCCAATTTGTGAATGTTGAAAAGAGTTCTAAAGCATGAAAATAAGAAAAATAGGGTCTGCATTTTGGAAATATTCTGATAAATGTATCAAGACAAATCACAGCACAATCTTCAAAATAACATCTTAATTTAGAGCAGTGAGGCACTCTGGACCAATCCCTTTGAAGCACGCACCTTTCTTGTTTCAAAGTTTTATTAACAAGAGCTCTCTTAAAGGTTGATAGCAGCAATAATGGGCATGTTTTAAACCGCTTCTCTAATTTGACCATCAGAAGTTGCTAATACTTTCTGAGCTTGTGTTTGTTAATGCAAGTCTCTTATTTTATATACCTGATTATACTGTTTCATTAAGGGAGAAAACAAATACCTTGAATAGGTTTGGTTGCATGGGACTTGACTCTGTAATGCATCAAACAGGAACTGGTTATATATAAGTAAAAATGAGTCCCGGACATGAATTCTGTAAATCATTCCTGTACAGTGTAAAATTGTCACAAATTCTCATGAGGTATGTACACAATTCACTGCACAGTAGCTGATTTCTAAACTGGTGGGTTGTTTTTTTTTGTCCTGATTTTCGGTTTTAAGTGGTAATATAAGTAAAAAAAAAAATATTCTTCCTTCCTGATTCTGAAGGTATTGTCATGGTTTAACACCATCTGGCAACCAAGCCCCATGCAGCTGCTCACCCACTCCCCCACAGTGGGATGGGGGAGAGGATCAGAAGAGTAAAAGTGAGAAAACTCGTGGGTTGAGGTAAAGACAGTTTTATAAGGAAAACAAAAGTCAACATGCAAGCAAAGCAAAACAAGGAATTCATTCACCGCTTCCCATGGGCAGGCAGGTGTTCAGCCACCTCCAGGACAGCAGGGCTCTGTCACGTGTAATAGTTTCTTGGGAAGACAAACACCATAATGCTGAATGTCCACCTCTCCTTCTTCCCTCAGCTTATATAGTCAGCATGATATCATATGGTATGGAATATCCCTTTGGCCAGTTGGGGTCACCTGTCCTGGCTGCGTCCCCTCCCCATTTCCCGTGCCCCTCCAGCTCCCTCATTGGCACGGCCCGAGAAACTGAAAAGTCCTTGACTTAGTATAAACATCACCCAGCAACAACTAAAAACATGCATGTGCTATCAACATTGTTCTCACACCAAATCCAAAACACAGCACTGCATCAGCTACTAAGAAGAAAACTAGCTCCACCCCAACTGAAACCAGAACACATATGAACTGTTCTACATGAGAATCTGAACTGGAAAATGCAAGTCTCAGAAGATAATTACTTGGATTTCTTTTTCTTCAGTTTGTATGGTCACTTTTTCTTCAAGAGTCCAGAGAAGCACTAGAAATGTGCATGCTTTTCTGGCCACAGTCTGAGTCAAACCCTGGACTTATATGCAGCTTTTTGTCTGTGCTGTACTAGGGCATAAGGGTATGTTAATAATTCACACAATTCTACTTTTAGAATAAAAAGGAGAGATGAAAAGTTCTTCTATACATCAGACAATTTAGATTATAAAACACAGTGTAAAATGATAGTATGCAGCAACCTTGCTATATGATGAGCAGGTATATATTGAAAGTGACACCATTGCAAACATACTCTGTGGTACTGGAGTAGTTAGTAAGCATGGGATATGGTTAGGCATTGATTCTTCACTTGGAATTTATTTTCCTATTTGAATATGATTCTTATAAACAGGAACAGCTTTTTGTGTTGCACGGCCCATGGCAAGGCCAGAAAAGGTCAAGTGTTGATGCAGATGTCCCTGTTGCAGCAGAACTAACTTAATGCTTACCAGGACTGCCTATCTGCCCAACCTGCACACTGGACAGTGGGAGTTACTGTGGGCAGGAAAGAGGGGAAAGTTGAGGGCAGTGAAGGTGAGGGGAGAAAGACAATGATGGAGAATCTGGTGATGAAAAGGAGAAATTTGATCTGTCAGGGAATGCAAAAAATGCCACCTGAGTCCTTCAACCTTCAGCCTCCATGTGTATCACACAGTTCATGCAGAGACAGTTCCCATGCGGGATCAGAGGGAGGGTGTAAGGTCAAGGGAGCCATGTGCTCTGCAGGCAGCAACAGTGTTGCAGAGTGCCAAATGTGTGCATCACAGCTGCTGGGGAAATGCACTGCCATTTTTTTAGATGTATGTGTCATCTTTTTAAAAGCTTAAATCTGCTTTCAGATGCACATCACTAGATGTTTTGGAAAGAATCAAAAAATACAGTCAGCTTAGTACTGAATGTGTCATTTGAACTTGTCTTTGTTTAGACTTCTATCTGTTACCACAATGGCTCTTACCCTTCCCCTCTGTCTCATTGTACGGTATATTGAGAGAGGAAGGTTAGGAAAGCAGAACCTATCCCTACATATGCATATATATTTATAAACTTAAGATTTCTGGGAACCAAAGAAGTAACATTCCTTTCAGCAAATATTCTAGGCTGTAATATACTCCCTACTGCTGCATCTCGATGGTGGGCAAAAAAAAGCCCTACCTCACAGGCAATCTGACTGTCCATAGCTGGTACATTTCAAGCAGAATTAGGGAGAGGATTCTAACAGGTTTTTAAAAAATCTTTCTTAAGCCAGGGCTTACTGTCTTGCTCCTATTTATAGCATTCCTCTGCTCATTTGCATCAACAGTATGTCACCTGTTCTGTAGGTCCTGAATTGCTGAAGTGATTTTAAGTGTCTCTAGCAACAGTTTGTCAATAACTTCAGCTCTGTGTCATTCTTTCATCACCAGATTGTGTATCCTGTCTTCATAATCATAAACCTCAATATTGTTACCTACATCAGCCTGATATCTTTGTTTGTCTTTCATACTTTGACTTATGAACATGTTTTATGAAACACTGTCCAAGTAGGAAGCACCTTTACTTGTTCACTGCCTGCTTTCCTAATAAAATATTAATGACACAAGAAAACCTGGAGGGAAATATCTGGATTTTTCCTAACAAAATAGCTGTAATGAAAAAATTAATAAATAAAGTTAGTAGCATGATGAGAATGTTGTAATATCTTTTTGTCTGAGCTACTAATTTTAAAATGTTCCCACTGCTAGAAATGTCATTGACATTGTTATAACAGAAGTACTCCATAGGCAATGTGGCAATTAAAACATATTAATCCATCTATGCTTAAAAATTGGCACTATTAGCCATTGCTGAATTGGAGCCCTGCTTGCCAGCTTGCAGGCAAGAAGAAGGACATGAAATGCATGCATTTATGTGACCCTATAATAAGCACCATTTGTCTTTTTGTAGTCCTTACATAGTGTCTATATTGTATGTGATTGTTTTTGTTGGGTTGTTTGTTTTATTGAAATATGACTGGATTTTTTTAAATCTACTTATTTTCAAAAAAGGTAAAAAAAAAGCATTTTGGGAGAAGGTTTTAAGAGGTGCTGTGCAAAAGAACAGGCTACTTACTAATCTCTCTGCAAGATACTATCCCAGCCACAGGTTCTGCTAACTTCGATCTTCCCAAGGTATGGCAACTTTGAATGCTGTCAGCTCTGCATTGGCACCTAACCTCACTGATGACCTTCAGCAGTAAACCCTGTATGTGGAACTGTGTGGTTTGAAGGGTGAGCAAGTCCAGAAGGAGTACTTTACTTTTCCCCAGCACTTTTGCCTATCATCTACCTTGAAGTGAAAGGAAGAAAAAGAGCAGGACAGAGGCAAAGAAGGAAAACATGCATTTATTTCATATACTGTTCTTCATAATAGTCTTTCTTCTGATCCCGCTGGTTCAGTGGATGTAAGGTCACACTGTTTTGCACTCCTATAGTGTCAGTAATCAAAGCATGTCAAAGTCTCACAAGTAGGAGTCAGTTACCTCTCCCAACAGAGAGATCACATAATCTGTGAAGGTGTTGGGAGCCTTTCCAACACTGGCTTGCTTGCTGAAAGGGCAAATCTTTTAAAAAATTTGTTTTGCTAGCAACTAGTTTTCTTCAGTCCTGAAGATGTGACCTGTTTCTGTGTAATTCTGGAGTCATGTTAAGGAAATGGCCTGGATAATCCTCTACAATGAGCCCTTTCAATGTATAGGAACTATAAGCAAGTGAAGCAGCTCTTGGTCCAAGCACGAAGATGTTCTCTGTATTTTAGCTTTACTAATGCTGAAGCTGCTTGCCTCAGCGACTCTGCAACAAAATTATGGAAATTTACTACAGAACTCTTGTATTTTTCCCCTACTTCAACAGTTCTCCTCCTTATAATCTTCAAATTAGACATTTACAAGGTACTCTGTGCCCAGACTCAATTTCTATGCATATTGCAATATATATTTATGTCCCATAGATTTCAGGGTGCAGGGTAAGATCATGCTTTTATCATTTTATTTTTCCTAAAACAAGGAAATACTGTGCACTGGTTTAAAACAAAGCTGAAGGTATTCACATATGCAGACATTACCTATTTTCATAATAACTATATTTTTTACATTTATTCAGTATATCTAATTGTCTAATATAAAACAATCCTAAGTAGAAAGAACTATTTATTTCTAAAGCAAAGGTGGTAATGCATGGCACGTACACTATCCATTTCTTTTGCTTACAGGTAACTGATTATTTGCTTATTTAACAAAGCTAGTGTAACTAAGATGGAATATGTTGCACTCTAGGGGCTTCAATACTGTACCACAAAGAAATATCAAAGACATTTAAATGTGTTCTCATTAAACACAATGGCCCAGTTTCCAGTACTATGCTGAATCATTCTGATCCAGTTCCATTAGGCTGACCTTGCCATGGCTTTCACTTCCTTGCCAGGAAAAATACTTCCAAGAGGAAGCCCTGCTACAGGTGGTCTGCAGGGAATTGCTTTTTGTTCTTGTCTGACCACAGAATCACTGCAGCTGAGAAGAGCTTCTGAACAATAGCCTCCCTCCTGACAAGGGCTGAGAGTGCACAAACGCTCAGAAGCAAAGGCAAAGATTCAGTAAATCACTGAATATGAAGCTGCACTTTAACAACAGAGGTACATGAAGCATTACAGGTTGGCCCTCAGCACTTCTGTACTTAGTGCTCCTGCACTGCATCTCTGTCTTGAGCATGTTGCACTGCTGTGTGCTTCTCTGCCTGTTGCTTTGCGAAGTGTCTCCAGTAACAAGGTGACATTCAGTCCCAAAACAATTGAGACTGTGAAAAAGAAGGAGACATATGTTTTGGCCTTCTTGATCAATAGCACATTGACACACTATACAGGGACAATGCTGCTCAGAGTAGACCCACCCCTGTTTTCCCCAGATCACACAGTGATGAAGCCACTGCTATATAATTAGGATTAATTTAATCTATCTCAGTTATTTTTGATTCATAAACAAAGGCCATTTAGTGTGTATGTGTTATAAACTTGTAGACACCTAAACAGCCCCTCACTCCATAAATTGGGTAAGGTATGCAAAATGGCATTTTTAAGTTGACCTAATAGCTCTTTGCCACCAAAAGGGTGAGGTAGCCCTGTTCCCCTTGCTCAGGACAGTTAGTGGTCTTGTTATCCTTTTGATCCCACTGTGAACAGATTTAGTTCATCAAACTGGCAGTAAAATAAATCGGTAAAAAAGGGAGAGCAATCGTTTTCTGTCAGTTTGATATGCTGTACCCAGTCATGCATGGATCTAGCAAGTTAAAAGAGATGATGGAAAAGAGAGAATAAGATTGGTGAAAAAGGAAAAAAGTTCAGAAAGTGAGTTGATAAGTCACTTAAAACACAGTGAAATCAGACCATTAGTCTGCAGGATGTTCACAGTCATTACTAACAATCCATCTGTGGGACAATTAAGTATTAGAATTTTTGAATTAAAAGTTAAATTTCTGTTGCGAATATTCTTCCCTGGTGACAAGGGTCATTTTTGTTAATTCACATAAAAGATCCGGTGAGAAGTTGAAATTATGATATCTGCAGCCATTTGAACATCATTGATTTAAAAATCTGGCTGGAAAACTTGCCTACAATGTTTTGAAATTATATAGTGCCAGCCAGCCATAAAAATAACTTTCTATATCTCTCCCTTGTATCTAATTTTGATCTGAGCCATATTCAAAAGAAGCATGTGTAACTGAAGTAAATATGTAGCTAGATGCCAAGCTAGTACTGTCATTTCATATCTGATCCATACTGCATTCACTCACTACAAGATGCTTCTGAAAGCAAATTAATTCAAAGGACTAGATCCTTAGATGGTTGTCTATTGGCATAGCTCCAAGCCTAGCCTAAAGATCTGGGTAGATTTCTCCCATCTCTTATTTACAATCATATGTTTTTCCATTACAGGATGACTTTATTCCCCAAAATAAACTTTCCATGGTATTTGCGTGACTGACATTCCCCAGGGTGTGCATGCAAGGTAGAGATTTTCATGCACCCTGAGGGCCAAGTAGCTGGAACTGGCTGGTCTGTGTTATGGGCTTGTGTTTGGGGACTGCACCATGAGAAAGCAGCTCCAGATGTCCACAGACCTGTCCTGTGCTGAGAGGGCTCAGTGATCTTGTGCCTGTTAAGGGACAGGTGTCTACCTCACAGTCTCTGTTGTAGCACAGTGCAGTGCTACTTGTAGTAACGCTCCCAGTCACTCAGACATTGAAAATTATCATTTCTCCCCAGATGTTCTACTTAAGAACATTTTCCATGGTACATTTTTCACTAAAGCTTTATCTTCTCTTCTTAATTTTTTTTTCCTTGTTGAAATTAAGATTTGGTTCAGGAAAAAAAATATGGAGAACAGTACACTTACTTTTGTTAAAAACTTAAGAAAATTCCAATGAATTATTTCGAACTTGATACAACACTAAAATATCAGTATTTATTTTCCTGCCTCTTTGGTCAGTCCAAGTAGGTTCTGGCACAATAAACAGCCAAAGGAAGTAATTTCTAAATGAAAACTGCCATATTCTTCAGTACACTTTGACATACAACTGCTCAGCCATTTTTTGGCTGCACTTTTTCAAAACTCTATTCATATGCTGCAGCAGTGACCAGCAAGTTAATTTTGAGCTGTATGCAGCTGATCAAAGGCTCACGCCAGGTTCCCAGGCTGTGGTTGTGTGATGTGTCTGGTGACATCTCTGTAGTGTCCTTCTGATGGCTGAGCAAACTCTTAGAGGGAACAAGGTTTTTGAAGACTGACATTTCTGGGTTTGCCTGGGAGTCACCTATACATCCAGTCTAGTTCCACCACTTGGGTGAGCTTACCTCTGCCAAAAACAATTTAAGATTTTCTATTCCTGTGATTTTTACACAAAAGTGCATCTTTTGCCTGAATAAGAACCAGAAGTTTAAGGCCAGTGTACTCCCTGCGCACACAAAATAAATGAGTGTCCAGTGAGTGTTAGATCATACCTGATAACATGTTAACCCACTACATCATTAAGACAGATAGTTTTAGTAATAACAGCAGATAACAAGGTTTTCATGCGTATCCTAATCTTGCCACTTGTAGCACCCACAGGTGGATACTGAAACTGAGGACATTGAAATAGAATCCCAAAGTCATTACATCATATTAAGACTATGCCAAGTTTCAATCAGCTGCCAAGACTCAAGAGTCCCCCATATGAATTTCTTTTCTATCAGCCACATATATGTGTAAGAAATTAAATGGACGTGGAAACTGTGTCACAGAGTGGTTGAGGTTGGAAGAATTCTCTGAAGGTCATTTTGCCAAATGGCAAAATTTGTCCAGATGGCTTTTGAGCATTTCCAAGCGTGAAGACTCCACAACAGCCCTGGAGAGCCTGTGCCAGTGCTTGGCCACTTTTACTGTGAAAATATGTTTCTTGATGTTCAGAGGGAACCTCCTGTGATTCAGTTTATGCCCATTGCCTCTGGTCCTGTCACTGAGCACCACTGGAAAAAGCCTAGCTCTACCTGCTTTACACCCACCCTTCAGGTGTTTGTACACATTGGTAAGATCCTCCCTGAGCCTTCCCTGTTCCAGGCTGAACAGTCTCAGCTCTCAGCCTTTAGTCATAAGAAAGATGATCACACCCTTTAATTATCTCTGTGGTCCTTCACTGCACTTTCTTTAGTATATCCATATATATATTTTTTTTACTAAGGAGCTCAGAACTGGACACAGGTGCAGGAGTTTGCACTTCACTTTTTTGAACTTGATAAGGTTCCTGTCAGACCACATGTCCAGCATGTTGAGGTATTTCTGAATGGTAGCACAACCCCCTGGTTCATCAAGTGCTCCTCCTCCCAGTTTTGTGTTACCAGCAGACTACCTTAGGGTACTCTGTCCCATCATCCAGACCATTAATGAAGATGTTGGTCAGGATTGAACCCAAAATTGACCCCTAGGGTATAATGTTAGTTTCTGTCCTCCAACTAAACCAGAGGCTGGTGCCTCTGGGCCTAGCCATTCAGTCAGTTTTCAGCCCACCTCACTGTCTCCTTACCGAGCCCACACTTCATCAGCTTCTCTATAAGGATTTTCCAGGAGACAGTGTCAAAAGCCTTGCTGAAGTCAAGGCACAAAATATCAACTCATCCATGAAGCCAGTCATTGGAGAAGGTTATCAGGTTGGTGATATATAGTTTTCACTTTGCGAATCCATGCTGACTATTCCTGATCATCTTCAAGATAGTCAAGAGTTTAGAAACAGTCTCCAGGATTAGCTGTTTCATCACATTCTCAGGGATCAAGGTGAGGCTGACAAACATGTATTTCCTTGATTCTTTCTTCTTGACCTTTTTGAAGACAGAATTGAAATTTTCTTTCATCCAGTCCTCAGGCACCTCCCCCAGTTGCCATGATCATTCAAAGACTACCAAGAGTGACCTTTCAATGACATCTGCTAGCTCCCTCAACACTTGGGTGCATCCTGACAAGGTCCATGAATGTATGTATGTCCAGTATGTTTGAGTATTCCCTGACTTGATCCTCTTCCATCAAGAGTAAACCTTCCTTGCTCCAGTTTACCCTGTTTTCCAAGACCTTCAGTTCCTGAAGTCTGGTCTTATTAGTAAGGGCTGAGGTGAAAAAGACATTCAGTTCATCAGCCTCTTCTGTGTCCTGTATCAGCAAGACCCCTGCCCACCTCAGCAGTGGGGTTATATTTTGCCTAATCTTCCTTTTGCTACATGTGTACGTAGAGATCACCTTCTTGTTACCTTTGACATCCTACACTAGAGATGGGCTTTGCTGTTCCTCACCATATCTCTGTATTACTCTCAGATTTCCTATACTTGCTTCCAGCTTCTGTATACGGTCTTGCAGAATCATACAGTCTTTGGGTTTAGGTTGGAAAAGACATTTACGAGCGTCAAATCCAACCCTTAACCTAGCACTGCCAAGTCCATCACTAAACCATGTCTCTAAGCACTACATCTACACATCTTTTACATACCTTCTGGGATGGTCACTCAACCACGTCCCCGGGCAGCTTGTTCCAATACTTGATCACTCTTTCAGTGAAGAATTTTTTTGTAATCAATCTAAACCTCCCTTGGCATAAATCAAGGCCATTTCAAAGCTTGTTACTTTGGAGAAGAGACAGACACCCACCTGTCTACAACCTCCTTTCAGGTAGTCATGGAGAGCAACAAAATCCTCCCTGACAGAGCCTCTTTTTCTCCAGACTAAACAACTCCAGTTCCCTCAGCTGCTCTGCATAAGACTTGCTCTCCAGACCCTGCACCAGCCTCACTGCCTTTCTCTAGCCAAGCTCCAGCACCTCAGTGTCCCTCTTGTATTGGAGGTGCCCAAACCTGAACACAGCATTCGAGGTGCGGCCTCACCAGTGCCCAGTACAGGGGGAAGATCACAGCCCTGGTCCTGCTGGCCACAGTTTCTGATACAAGCCAGGGTGCTATTGGCCTTCTTGGCCACCTGGGCACACTGCTGGCTTATGTTCAGCCAGCTGTCCACCAATACTTCCACCAATACTTGCAGGTCCTTTTCTGCCAGGCAACTTTCCAGCCACTTTTCCCCAAAGCCGTGGCACTGCATGGTATTATTTTGACACAAACGCAGGACCTCAGCCTTGATGAACCTCATAGAATTGACTTCAGAACACCGGTCTGGTCCAGCCTGTCCAGATCCCTCTGTAGATCCTTCCTTCAAGCAGATCAACACTCCCTATCCCTAGTCAGCATCATCTGCAAACCTACTGAGGGTGAACTCAATCCCTTCATCCAAATCATTTATAAAGATATTAAACAGGGCTGGCCCTAGTACTGAGCCTTGAGTAACACCACTTGTGACTGGCCACCAACTGAATTTAACTCCATTCACCACCACTGTTTGAGCTCGCCCATCCAGCCAGCTTTTTACCCAATTTTTATTTTTTAGTTTCCTTAGGAGCTCTTTGTTCATCCATGTAGGCCTCCTGGCATTTTTTCCTGACAACCTGCACATTGGAATGGACTGGTCTTGTGCTTAGAGGGGGTGATTGCTAAATGTCAGCCAGATTTCTTGGGCCTCTCTTCGCTCTGGGTTGTTATCCCATGGGACTCTTTCAAGCAGACCCATGAAGAAGGCAAAGTCTGCTCTACTGAAACCAAAGGCTGTGGTTTCATGTTCTACCCTGTTCCCTCCTCTCATTAGCCTGAACTCCACTATTTTATTTTCACTGCAGGCAAGGTTGCCTTTGACCTTTACATCTCCAACAAGCCTCCAATAACAGAGCACCTCTACTTTTTGGCTCCTCTATCACTTGGGTCAGGATGTTGTAATCAGGGAACTCCTGGATTGCTTATGCCCTGCTGTGTTGTTCCACTAACACGTATCAAGAAGGCTGAAGTCCCCCATGAAGATCAGGTGCTGTGAATGTGAGGCCACTTTAAGCTGTCTGTAGAAGGCCTTATCCACCTTTTCCTTGACAGGTGGCCTATAGCAGATACCCACTACCATGTTACCCATGCTGGTAACATCCTTACCAATAAGCTCTTGATTGGCTCATCATTGATCCCCAGGCAGACCTCCATGCACTGTAGTTGTTCTCTCACATAAAGTGCAACTGCACCTTCTCATCTTCACACCTTGTCCTTCCTAAAGAGCTTATGTCCCTCCTCTGCAGCATCTTATGTGAACCATCATAATGTGAACCATTTTATTGCATCTCCATAGTCCCAACAATATTATAGCTCACAGCAGCACACATTTCTTTAATTCCTTCTGTTTCCATTACATTCTTGATACCCAGGTAGCATGGGACACCCCATTTATATGCCCCTGTAGCCTCTAAAACAGTGTAGTTGCATGCATACTTCTTAATGGAAATGTTCCTTGCAGTGCTCTAAATCCAGAGCAATGTCCAGTGGCAGCAGGGAGTACTTGTGGGTACAAGTGAAAGCATGGTAGACTCTTCTGAGAGTTGAGTATAGGTGATGGTATTCCTGGGCACTGTCTCTAATTTACTAGTGTAGACATAGCCTCAAATTAATTTTAAGCTGAATGAGGCAAAAGGGAAATTGCTGATTGTTATTTTTAATTGTTGCTTTAAAAGATAATCAAGAGCACATAAGGTCTTATTGCTCTGAAGAAGACCAGCAGTAACACTTTTCCTTTCAGACACTTCTATTTATACATATCCTAAGACTGTGTGCTGCCTAACCCTGAGGACAACAAAATCTCATGTTTTGCACAGATGCAACAATATTGAGGTGAGGAAATTCTTGTTCTGATATGGTATTCACTTTAAAAATCAAGATGTTTCTTTTAAGGTAGATAGGGAAATTAAAACTGTTGTAAAGTAAAAGTGTTGGCAGTTCTGCAGGCTTATGCTTGTTTAAGTATATTTTTTTTGTTCTGTTGGGTTTTATTAATATATGTTAACTTTTCCTTCCCTGTCTAATCAGATTATAAACACTTAGTCATCTCTCTGTTCATTTGTTGAAAATAAAACTAATTTATTTTCAAATGAGTTTAGAGGATCTCTTTATGGTTACATGACTAATCAAATCCCACCATTTAAGACTCAGAGGAAACAGCCAACTATGTAGAACATGGGTGTTCTACATGTGCATGGGTGGCCACACTTGTTTTGGCCTGTGTCAGAACCCTCAAAAGCTGACCTGGATGCAGGTTGCGATATGAGAGGGCTTCCAATCAGACCCTAAGACTGTCCCTTTGCCTTCTGTGTTTCTTCTTTCTCCCACCTGGAGCCTCAAGCTCTCAAACATAATTTTGTCTATCCTGCTGAGAAGATTTGAATGGCTCTGTCAGTTGCTATCAGCTCATAAACCAAGCGAGGGGAGCTATGCTTTTATTCTGCCATCTGTGGCCATAGTCCAACGAAAAATATCAAAAATAACAGGAAAAATATTGAATTACTCTGTCGTTATACATCTGTAGAACCATATTAGCCCAATGAAGTAAACAGTATAAAATGTATGAAGAACTTAGGACAGTCTTTGTTTACCCAACTGAAGGACTTGAGAGCATGATGGTCAGCTGCCAGATAGGAAAGCCTTGCCAGAATGCTATATTGCCTAGACCTCTTTTTTTTAATATTTTTTTCTTTGTGGTTCTGCAGCCGTTGTGGTTGCAGAGTGGCTTAGGTTCAATGGGAAGGAGGAAGATGTTTCCACCCAAATTGTTCCATTCAATTATTTGTTCCAAGTGATGATTTACAATATCCCTTGAGTTTTGACTAGTAGAGAATGTATTTCAATCCTGTTCTCTTGTTTTATGATCTCTAGGGTACTGCACATAAAAGCTGGAAGAACCAGTGATCATGAATATGTCCATGATAGTGCTGTTGTGTGCCAAGTTTAGTGCTGTGTAACATTAGCGGCCTGTGTATGAACATACCCACAAGGCTGACCCTCAAAGGGATTTCGGCATAGCAAGAGGCATGGCTTCTGAATCAAATATGGGATGAAGTAGTGGCAAATCCTCAGCCCCTCAGGATGGTGGAGATGCCTGCAGATATGCCCAATAGGAAATGTGTTAGCATTCAGTCAGACTTAGTGGCTGAAAAGGTCACAGATACTCTTCTGGTTACCCTAAGGGGTTAGATGGCTCACTGTGGTGGGCCAGGGGCTGAATGGCTCTCTAGACTCTGGATTGTGCTGGTAGGCCATGTTGAGCAGCAGAGCACTTTCTGTATATTACTTCTGTGCCCCATCACATATAAAGATTTGACATCTTCTTCTTATATAAGGAATAGTACTACCTAATCCATTACCATTTCTGTCATTTTTACAATTCTGGGTTTGAAAATCTCTCAGCTATGTTTCATAGTGTGAGAGGAGATAATAACAAATGATCAAACAACTGAATTTCTTACTTTTTACTGGGGCTGATCAAGGATCTTTATCTACTGGCAACACTAACCCACGCATAATCTAGGATTTTAATGCTCCAGTACTCACCATGGTGCCTGAGCACCTCTAAGACAGCTGCAGTCAACTGAGATGTTCTCATAAGCAGTCCAGTGGGTTTCAGTGTAAGAAAAAAATGACAAGGAATTGACTCCAAGCAGGCCTTTCGAGCTGGAACACGCTTTCTCAGCTGCTGTAAGAGTGTGCTGGTTTTGGCTGGGGTAGAGTTAATTTTCTTCACAGTAGCTGGTGTGAGGTTGTATTTTGGATTCTTGATGGAAACAGTGTTGATAACACCGGGATGTTTTAGCTGTTGCTGAGCAGGGCTTACCCAGTGCCCAGGCCCTTTCTGCTCCTCACCCCACCATGAGCAGGCTGGGGGTGTGCACAAGGAGCTGGGAGGGGACACAGCCCGGACAGCTGGTCCCAACTGACCAGAGGGATATTCCAGACCGTATGAAGTTAATGCTCAGCATGTAAAGCTGGGGGAAGAAGGAAGTGGGGGATGTTCAGGGTGATGATGTTTGCCTTCCCAAGTAACTGCTACATGTGATGGAGCCTGGCTTTCCTGGAGATGGCTGAGCACCTGCCTGCTGGTGGGAAGTAGCAAATGAACTCTTTGCTTTGCTTGCATGTGCAGCTTTTGCTTTCCCTATTAAACTGTCTTTACTGCGACCCACGAGTTTTCTCACTTTTACTCTTCCGATCCTCACCCCCACCCCACTGTGGGGCAGTGAGCGAGTGGCTGCGTCGTGCTTGGTTGCGGTCTGAGGTCTAAACCATGACACAGTTCATTGGCATTCACAGAGTAGCCTGCTCACCCTCTAACATTCATTAGGGACCTGCCAGGGCAGAAGAAAACAATATAGATAATTCAGTTGTATAGAAAAGTGGTCCTTTCCCTCCTAAAAATAATCTTTGCTATTACATGTGTTTCCATCTGACAAAATAGCATATAAACATTATGAGCTGTGGAAAGGATCATACACCAGTCCATGCACCCAACACAGTACTTTTAACTGAAATTTTTACGTGATCCTTTTCTCTCAAGTAAACTGCTAGTATAAACTGACTAGGATTTCATTATCTGGACCCCACTACCTATCTTCTTTATTTCTATAAGGCAAACATTAACAATCAAATAGTAAGCACCCAGATCTATCTGACAGGAAAATAAATTCTTGTAACAGGAAGAGTTTGCACATCCAAAAGAATTTCTTTTTAAAAGAATTTATTTCTTTGTGTGAGTATCACATTTTCATTTGTTTTCTTTCTTGCCTGCTACCTTCAGCTGTTTCCAAAAAAGCAGTCAGGAAGATGACAGGTGTGCCACAGCTCCCTACAGTACATGACTATTTAACCTTAAGTCACCTCAGCTGTGAAAAAGGTGAATGCAACTTTGAACAAACATTTTGAATGTGACAGCAAAATTACTCTGTAATGTTTATACATTTTTCATTATGCTGTTCCCAGTAGAACTGATTTTTGTATTTCTTACAGCAACAGTATGAAGAAGCAGGCTTTTAAAAGGATGAGGTTTTGCTGATGCTGCTTTCTCTGTGTCTAGTTAGCTAAGAGACTAGGCTGTAGCTTAGTGCAACAGAGCAATAACAGTGATGCTCTAGGAAGTCTCAAGAAGCAGAAGTGCATCTCCTTGTACCTGGCTGCAGTCAGGGAGGAGAGCATGTGTACATGTGTGAGGGAGCACAAGAGCACTATGGCAGATAGAGATGGAGGAAGACAGCCAAGCACAGGACTTAGACAATGTGCCACAGAGCTCAATAAATCTATACAGTTTCTTTATGCTCTGCAAGGTCATAGATGACGCTGACACTGGTCTCCTAGCAACCCACTCTACTAACCTACTTTTGTCCCAATCACTGGAGAATGGGTTTAATGCTCTGAGCTGTGTTTCAACATGTGGAGGAAAGAATCAAATTGATGCTGGGTAACTGCTGATGTGCAAAACACTAAAAAGCATTTTTCTGGTCTGTCTCCCCTCTACATTTGTTGCACACAGAAAGCTTCATTAATAAAAAACAATAACATTAAAGAATGCCTAAGTTTCACAAAAACACTAATTTCATCAGAAAATGTAGAAATATAATGTGCAAAGTCATGCATGTATTTATCTAGGTAGGAGTGTGAT
Organism: Falco punctatus; assembly: GCF_963210335.1. Lineage (NCBI taxonomy): Eukaryota > Metazoa > Chordata > Aves > Falconiformes > Falconidae > Falco > Falco punctatus. The sequence continues at coordinate 38,986,644 of NC_137586.1, read as the reverse complement.
ACAAAGTACCAGTGAAGTAGGATCTACCCCAAACAAGAGATGCTTCTGATATTTAAAAAATAAAAAAATGTGGAAACTAAGAAATAATAAATTAAAATTTACCTAAATGAAGGATAGTTTTATTAGCTTATAGATCATGTAATTGATTAGTAAAAACCCCTTAGACAGCCGTAATAATTATTTTTTTAAAAATAATATCTACATTTGGAGCACCTGCTGTATAAAACTTCCTTTGACATACAGAAAACAAAGCAGAGTCTTTAGGCAACCATAACTCACAACCATAACCATATTCAATGAACTCCCCTTCTGTGGCTTATGAGTAATATGCATGTGGTGGATAGGACACAGCTACATCTTGTCAAAGTAACGATGTATTTGTGTTCTCTTCTTAAAAGATTCTACATAGTCTTATTCCAAAACACATGTAACAATACAGCAGAGTAAATCATGCAAAGTGAATCATTCATTCAATGAATTTAGCTCTTTTCTATGCTTGAGGAATGCTTCAAATTTTAGCTAACCATAATTTGATTTATATGACCATACCTTATAATTTTATTAATCAAATTTCCATAATGCATAAGATTCATACTTTGCTGGTTAGATGCAGTTATCTATAAGAATCAGGTGAAACTGGTTTTCTGTGCTTTGATAGTAAGTATTCTCAGTAAGCAATAAGTCATAAGATTTGAAAAAGGACCAAAACTCTTCATTTTGCATATAGCAAGTGAATATTTTCACAACACGTTTACTGTATAAACCTCAGCTCTGCTCTACATTCACCAGGACTTTCATTTCAAACAGATGTAGCAATAGTCAAGGGGGTTATGCCATTGCTTCCCCATACTCTGCAAAACTTGAATGTTTTGGTGTCTAAACCAAACTCTGTGCTAACATCTTCCCTGCCTACTTCCAGAAAAACATCACTGTCCTGTTGAATATGTCACTGGATCAGAGACTATGATTATGGTAATCTTCTTGAGGGACCTTACTAAGCTGGGATGGAGGTTTTCTACTGTACTGATGCAGCACCAGTTTCCTCTGCCTTTCCCCTGGCCTCTCTGAAAGGCACTATCATTACCACAAGAGAACCAGTTCCTTACTGCTAAATACAGTAATTGGCTGACCCCTGGCTGTCACCCATCAGCACGCACAGCAGGCTGGGGAATATAAGGGGCAGAAATTAAAAAATTACTGGATCATAAACCACGTACATGCTGCCCTAGTCTAAGTGAAGTGAACATATCATGAGGATTCTTCTAAACTGTTTAGACTGTCAGTGGCATCAGGAGACCACAACAAAAGCAAGAGTCACCAGCTTAGGAGGAAAATCCATTCATAGCTGTTTCCCATATGGGATTCGGAGAGTGGAGAACCATGCAGATTGCCAGTACAATAACCCTCTCATGGTGGGATACAGCCCCTCTGGATTGCTTTGCCTCAGCAATGCAGAACACTTCTTACATCTGAAGAGTCTGAGCCAATATAAAAATCCTGTCACTTGCGTTTTTACACTGGAGCACATTTATAGTAGTGGTTGCTGATGTTGTTTTGAGATGTGCTTTTCTGGTTTTCCATTCCTAACCCCAGGATGGTGGCATTGTGTAGATTGGAAAGTCTCTAGCCCAGTCTTCTGCTCAAAGCAGGGAAGCTGAAGAACAGGTTTTTCAGGGTATTTCCAGGTCAGGTTTTGAGTATCCCAAAGGGCAGACACTTCACAGCTTCTCTGGAAGCCTGTTCCAGTGTTTGACTATCCTCATGGTGATTTTTTTTTTTTTTTTTCCCTTACAAGTAAAAGAAGTTTCCATTGTCGCAATTTAATGGAAAAGTCTCAGTTCATGCTGAGGACTGATGAGTCCCACTCCTCTGGGAAATTTTCTAGGAATGACAGCTACCTCCATGCAGGATATATGTGTGGACACTCTTGTTCAGTGATAGTGGGGAAATGCTAGCTGGTTGAAAGCTGAGCCTGAATAGCTGAGGTGTGTTGACTAAGAGGCTTGCCGAGAGAGCTGTTAAAGTCTTCATACGTAATAAAAAACCCACCAAATAAAAACAAAAGAAAAACCCCCACAACAACCACAGAAAACAACAACCAAAAAAGATTCTAGTAAATATTCTACGTAAACTTGCAAAAAAACCCCCAAAAACCTAAGCCTGAGAGGAATGCAGGTCACAGTGCAACCCTGAGAAAACAGAAAGGAGGGGGTCCTGAGCAGAGCTGGAGTTCAAAGTAGCCTTGAAACAATCTGCTGTCACTTAATTATAGAAAATAATATCATTTAGACATTCAATGTTAAGTAAACAGAAATGTACCAAACAATGCATCCTCTTCGATTCCTAGTCTCTCCCACATGACTGGTCTCAGCCAGCTCCTTACACCTCAAGGGGCTGCACTGCACAGCCTTTTCTTTAAAACAGTTTGATGATGTTAGCATACTTACTTACCAGTGCTACTCTAATATCTTGCTTTCTGTGTTTTTCCAGCTTCCATTAGTCAGGCTTTCAGTCCTACAGGTGTTTGACTTGGCTTCTTTGGATTTATTTTCAAACAATACAATTATTTGGACTAATAGTATCTATATACTAGCCAACTGTGCATTACTGAATGCATGCAGGAAAACAGCTGTCTTTTGAAACTGAAAGACAAAGTAAGGATGTTTCACTTACTTTCAGCTTAGTTACTCTGCAGTTTTGTATCAGTAAGGTCCAGCTGCACTCTGTGGTAATAAAAATACAAATACCTTGACTCTTATCACATACTAGCCCCTTTCTATGCTGTTGTGGCTGAGGAGAGGGCACAAATGTAAATACATAAGCAGTGGAAAATAGGAGGTATTCTGAAATTACCTGTAGATAAGTCTTTCTACAGGATCCTCTCCTTGTAGACTGAAATAGTACCTTAAACAGTTTTCAATTTTTTTTGCCTAAACTCCAATCCCATCTGCAGATTTTTCAACATTCATTATATTCATTTGCATTTACTGGATTATGACACTGTGAGTATAATTTTGATTCCAGTTAAACTTAAGCACATGCAGAATAACTAATTTATTCGCTCTCTACTGATGTAATACAGATCATAATCTATATGTGTCTTAAAAGATACTAATGTCAGTTTGTGCAATCATTATGTAAGTAGTAAGCAATATACTAGAGTTCAAACAATCTTACCTACAGCAAGTAGTGAAAGAAAACTTTGTAACACTGTGCCTGCTATATGTTTATTTCAGGTATGTGTACATTTCTGTATATATGTCTATATACATATGAGTATAAAAAAACCCAGGTATGTGGGTGTATATCCCACTTCTTTGTGTAGATCAAGTGGCATATTTCTCAGTAAAAATAGGCTAAACTTTCCCTATTTATCTCAGTTTATATTTGTGATAAGCAAAGAACATAGACTTTAACAGCTACAGGCCAGCTGGCTTACTCAGAAGTCAGTCACCTTACTTCTTACCCTGTGGTAACTTATTCGACTCTATGCCAGATACAGTTAGATGGACACTCACAAGAAAAGACTGAAGAAACTTGGTTTGTGTCTTAAAGGGCAGAAGATCTATATTCCCCAAAATAACGTTATGTAAAACTTTAGCAGGCCTGCCATGCCTTGCCTTTAGATACACAAACTGTAGGTGCTAAAACGAGACAAGGCTGTTACCATCGCTTATAAAACTCTGATACCTTTCTTGATCCTCAGGCAAGACAGTATTCCAGTATTTAAAGGAATTAAGCGGCTGGTGCAAGAGATAAGCAATCCTTACACAAGCAATGCCAATTGTTTATTATGCCTTCTGCAGCTGTGAAAGGGATATTCCTTAGAATCATAGACTAAGGATCCTCTAGGTAGTCTTGGCAAAAGCTTGAATGTCTTTCTCACACTTGCTTACTACTTTTCTCTTTTTATCACGTGAACTCTGACAATTTAGGAAGACAGCACTGTCCATACATCGGTTTGTCTCTGATACGAATGATAGCGCAGCTAGAATAGGAATCCAAATGCATCAGCAACTGTTTTTAGAATCCAAAACTTTCCCGTAGGGCTGAGTATCTCCAGAAATGTTATGTAAATATTAGCTAAAATAAAACAAACCTTCATCTGTGTTTATAGTGTCTTACTTCTTGATTTCTGCAGTTGTTATAAAAAGCAGTTTCACTGGGAAAAACATCTATGAAGAAAAATAATTTAAAAAAATATTAGAGATATTTTCTTAAGCTAGTTTATTGGGGTTTTTTACACTGAACAAAGAACTTCAAAATTTCTATTCCTGTTTAAATTGATGCACTGTACTAGCAGTGATGGTGAATTTCATGTAAGCATCTCAACTGAGTTGGCAAATAGTAATTAATTTAACCTGGCCATACAGTCAATTATCCCTGTCAGCAGAACTTACTGTTCAACAGCAAGTGAATACTGGGCATGATTTAGTCAAACTCTGTGAGAACTTTCTGTAAAACAAATCATGTTCCTTCATCTGTGAGTCAAAACCAGAATTCCATCTTTCCGTCAGTGGTGCTGAACTTCGGTTGACAGTCTCACAGAATGTTACATTATATAATAGGTAAATATTACTAAAATATTACACAATTTGCATATAAATCCTAAAGACAGCACCTTTCACAATAATTCCAACTAACAGTAGAATATGGACTAAAATTTCTTTTGCTCAAGTATCAACTATGTATCTGACCAACAACGACACAGATCTGTGAACATACACACAGCTACTTACAAATATACATGGCTACATGAACACACACATTAGACACAATATCTACATATGGAAACCATGTCTATGTACACAGCTATCCATATATCTCTGTAGGAATCTTTATTCAGTGAAGAATTCACTCACATGGAAAAAATGCTTCTGTAAATTCTGTGCCACCAGACATATATTACCATTTTTCCACTTCATATAACTAGTTCAGTAAGAATTTCAGTGGCATAATTTTTAGGGTTTTTTAACAGGAATATGTTAGTACTTGACTGAAAACTGAGTATACTGACATTCAGTTAATGTGCATGTATTTAGAACAACACAAATATTTGAAATAGAATGAGCACCAGAAGGGGGGGTAAGGCAGCTCATCTGTGTAAGAAGAGCACCATAAAATTGACTGTCCACAGAGAAGATAACATTTTGTATAATGTAGTAGCTTAGGAAAGGTGATTAAGATCCCAGCGGCTACTCTGGCTCTATATCCTTGACATACACATGGCGTTATCTAACTCATTCAGAAAAGAAAAATGCAAAGCTGTGTATAGTAAATTAAGCTTGATTTTAATCTATAACTCAAATTAACTTTGGGGTGTGATATTTTTGTTCTAATCTTCACAGAAGTGTCCAGGAGAAGTGAAATTCTACACAACTGAGCACAAACCTTGGATTTTGCTCAGCTGCTAAAGCACCACCTGCAGGTAGGAGGTATGGCCAGACAACAGCATCTTTTGGTCAGCCCCATTCTAGCTGCCCAATATGCTGCAAAATTGGAAATTTCTGACTATTAAATGACTGAGAAAATGGGGATTATCTTGATGCTATGAAAGCTAAATAATGTATAATTATTATTTTTGTGATTCCTTTTCCTATTGCAGGTGTGCTTGTTAAGTTGGATGTGTAAAATTATGGCTTAAACTAAGGCTTTACTTAATTGAGCTACATTCATATAAACCAGGCTTAAAGGTGACTTATGTACGCTTATTTTGTTGCTTGGAGTTAGATTAACTAAGATGATTCGAAACCATATCCTTAGTCAAGTCAAGTCACCAATAAAGCCTGAGTTCATACTGTGTTATGTGCTTTCAATGTGATTACTGATGCTGTTTCTTGCTTTTAGTGTGTTGCTAAATCTTCACAAACATTGTCTTTTTGAGGAAAGAATAAATAAACAATAAACCTAGAAAAATAATGAACCAAATAAATTTGACTTTAGGATGACTTGTTGCTATTGTGCTATTGTGAACATTAACTTGGATATCCATTTTAAATATTCAAAGAATTTTAGACAGCACTCCACACATCATCTCCCATGACCAAACTGCCTACAGATGGTATTTTGGCAGCTGAGTAAAACCCGATTCGTGCTCAGTTATGTTGGACTTGCACTTCACTGCTGGCCACTCCTGCGACAGAAGAAATTAATCTAAGGAGGTATAATCTCTTCAGATATTCAGCAGTATGTGGTTGCTCCAGAATTCTTCCTATTCCAATAATCATTTTTATATTAAACTGAAAAACACCTCAAACTAAACAAAACCAGGTTTTTAGAATGAAAATAATTGGAAGTTTTCTGTCAAAATTTGTTTTTCGATAAAGATCTTATCAATTATTTTACCACCAATGTCTCATTTTCCTCAAACAACTATGAAGCATTGTGTAAAGATGTATGAGTTAATTAAAAACAAAGGGAGTAGTGCAGCATGTTTCTCCACATGGTCCTCAGCCTGTTCAGTCACCCCATACTGATGCATAAATGTTGCTCGTGGCCCATGAGCAAAAACAGTACAACCACGTTGTGATGGGCTGAGAAGACCAATGCATCCCTTTAGTGCTGGCTCTGATCTTTCTGACACATCACACATTGCAGACATATGTTATATGACTAGCTAATTTCCAGTCTGAAAGAATTAAATGCAGAATTATAGCTTAAGTTGCAGTTATTTATCTGCTGAATTGAAGAGGGCATAGCTGATGGTATCCTGTTAAGCTATGTATCTGGCAATTCATGTACAATTTATTTCTGTAGCCTTAAAAGTCTTTACTAAACACCATGCTACGTAATACCTAAACCAGACTTTTCTTGATGATATCAAGCATGCTGTACTGATAATAGACAGGAATGAAAATACAAAATTTAACAATACACGCAGTACAAAATATCACATTCTAATGTGATTTGGAACAAATCCTCAAAATGTCCTTGGCAACTCAATGCATAAAACCCCCTAGTATTTTGGTGCCAAGTAAGTCACAATTTTGGCTGTGGATTCTATTTTCAATGATTCACTCATGTTGGTCTGCTCAGACACTTCAAAGCAATCATGAATTACATGTCACACTACATTATATATATGAGATCAATGCATAGAAACTACTTTTCAGATGGAGACAACCAAAATGGTCAAATAGATTGCTAAAAGTTTTCAAATACCATGTTTGCTAGATTGTTTTTTGAATTGATTGCAGATTCAAATCAATTTTGCTATTGCATCTTGCCCTACACTGGAAAAACGTATAAAATAATCAAAATACTTATCATTCTAAATGTATCGCTTTTTGTTTCACTCGGAAATTTGACTTGATTTTCTTTCAAGTGTAAAAACACCCCAACACTAAACAAAAGCTTGGTATATCCTAATGTTATTGTTTCACTTGTATGCTTCCTGAGATGGGCAGGAGGAGACAATAATCTGAAGTTGTCACAATATTATTTTTTTCTGGTTCAGGCCAGAAAATCAAATATCTGCATAATTACTTCAGACTGGTATTTTCCTTTACTCTTATATATTTATTTTTGTATGAACAAAAAATACTCATTTTTTCTGTTTGATTGTGGATCTAGAATTAGATAGAGAAGTGACCTAAAAAGCAGTTGGAAAATGGAACTTGTAAACCAAAGTTTCAAAACCGTTATTATATCCACACTTGCATATTTAAAACCTGCTTTCTTTGTGCTTCTATAGTATAACTTCCTACTGTGACCATTCTCTCCACTGAGTAACTGAGGAAGATACAGAATATCATTTTAACTTTGTTTAGATTTATTTAATGAGAATCTGATGCACTGTATGTGAGAATAAGTACTGTGTCGCCAAACATACATATTCTGCTCCAGCCTCTCACAGAACTTTTAGGACCAACTTGTGAGGTTTTATAAAATTATCAGAAAATTGCTATGGTGATTCTGGATGTAATATAGATTATCAGGAGACAAAATGATATGCCTCTGAAAGTCATTTTTGATATTTTCATTTTTTTTCCAAAGTTGGAGATCTCATTATTTTCTGGGCTATAAGAAGGGTGTTTGCTTGGTCACTGACTTCTTTTCTCTTTGATCGTTTTCAGATCCTTCTTGCAAGTAAGATCAACAGGACGTAATTCCATTCCAGTGCTGGTTTCCCTAACTGGTAATAAGTAAGAAACCTGACAGCAAATAAGCTTAGGCAGTCTAAGGGGAGAGTCTGCATACACAAAGCTCTGGACAATTCTCAAGAGTGATTTTGTAGAATGTTGGGGAACTTGCAGGCATTTAAAGCTATCACTTTCAGGTTCTCTTTCTAACCCTGATTTGTACTTAACAGTGATCTGTTTTCAAGAAAAGTCCCACTCCAATGATAGCAATAGTGGTAGATCACACCCTTTTATCTGTGAATAATTTAGTTTGCAGCATGCTCATAGCAATTGCCCAAGAAGAAATACTTTTTTTTTTTTTTTTCCCCCTGCTATTTCACAGATTTTCAGGATGACAGGAAAAATCAGAGTCCATTGTAGAAGAATGAACAGAAATCAGGTTCAGAAACAGAATACCAGCAGTTCTCAGCCTGCGCTCTTCCCAATAAAATATCAGTAATGACTTCAAGGTTTTTCCAAACCCCTAGGAAAAACATATAACACCAAAGCTCATGGTGGATCAGTCTTTAAAGAATTCACTCTCTGGTGATTTTGAAGAATACTCTAATGATGATAAATATCCAGCACACATGAAGATCTATCAAGAGTTTATTAAGGATTATTAAAAAATACCACCTCTCTGGATATCATATCTAAATGGGTTTTGGTTAATAAAAAAGTGTTGCTGCTACCACACGTTTTAAAGTTCACTCAGAGAGTGAGCCAACAGATAACATAATTGACAAAAATAAAAACAGAGTTCTAGAATAAGTATCTATTTAGCATTATATAGGGACAAAAGCTAATTTGATATTGAGTCTTGTCTGTACAGGCTTAATTTAACTGATTTTACATACCCCCATATTGATATCTTAAAGGTCCATTTACAGTGTTTTTTCAAGATTAAAGTGATTAGGAATTTATCTTGATTAGGCATAAGGTTGAGTCTAATCAAATTAAGATATTCTTGTAATAAAATAAAACTTTTCAGAAGATTTGGTTCCAGCACAGATTTAAAGCCGTCTCAAAACAGACGTAAACCATGGACAAATTTATAGCCACCACATAACAGACTTGTAAACAGAGATGTTCCCAAATAGGTTAATGTTACAATTTGGGTGGAAATATGTTGTCAAATATTCCAGGAGATATCTCATACACCCAGAATTTTGTAACACATTCTCCCTGTTTGCAAAATCAACTTGTGCTTATGCACAGAGATTCTGCATTTTAAAGGCAAGTATCTTAATTTTTTTGTATAACAGAGCAATTGTGCTTTAGCTTCCTAAGAGTTTAATCTAAAATCTACTACAATCATCAGAAGCCTTTCCCCACACTTACAGGATCTTGTGGTCAGGTCTTTAACTGCAGGCAGAAAATAAATATTCTGCTTCTGGAAGCGTGATGACATCAAAAATAAGTTTGGGGGTTTGTGGGGGGTTTTGTGGTGTTTTTTTTTGTTTGTTTGTTTTTTGTTTTTTGTTTGGTTTAGGTTTTTTTTGTCCCAAATAATTTAAAAAAAAAAAACACAAACATCTGAGTTAAATGAAAATATAATAAAATCAAAAATAATCTTCACAAACCTTTGGAAAATCTTTAGATAAGGCAAAATATATTTTGATATATCACTGGATATAGAAGTATAATAAGACAACATATTTTCTGTGTAGCTTTGCTTCCTTCTCTCACGTCATGAACATTTTCACTGCATTTTGTTTCATGAAATGGATCTTCTGTACAGAAATTAACCTCTGGAATAGTCTAAGTCTCTATATCTTTATCTAAAAGTAAATGCAGACAGACCATGTGAAATATTTGAACTAAATAAGCACAAAAGCAGATTTTCAGTTCCAATGCAAGTTCATAGCAAGCCATTTGGTTTAATCCAGATACTCGATAGTCTCTTAGCTGAAGTTGGTTGTGTGTACAAAGAGGGAGCATGAGGTCCAGGCTAAAACTTTTGACGTATCTTCTGCAAAGGGGGGGGATCAGGAGAACTGCATGTGAAAGTGTGAATAGCAGCAAAAAAAACAGTTGGTTCTGTGTCACTAATATAAACCACATGATGTCCCTGTAAATGTGTCTGTCTGACGCTGGTATTATGTGCACCTATGAATACTTCAGGAGAAAAATCCCCAGAAAGTCTGAAAAGTGACAAAAGTGCAAACCACAAATCTATTTTGCACCTGGTCTGCAATTACTACACATCAAGAGCATCCCAGCCAGCCAAATTTAGCTCAAGGATACGGTATCTCAGTCTTCACAGTCCTCAGTTCAGTCACTTGGCCTCTGTTAAAGTAGCAAGGGTTTCTTCAAGACTTGCGGATCTCCAAAACACAGGACACGCCCTTATGGGCACAGAGGTCAGTTCACATTACAACCAACCCGCTGTGAAACATTTATTAAGAAGTTGTATTTCTACCTTAAAAGAGCTAGTTCAGCTTATAGCAAATTGCTTTATCTCCAGAGCCTTCTGACTTCTGAGGTCATGTTACATCTATAGTAATTTGTTATATTGGGAATCTCATGGTGTTTATGCTTAGTTTATTGTCTACCTTGAAGGCACACTAACATCAACCCTCAACCTAAACTAAGTTGCTTCATTAGTAGATTTGGGGTGTGAAGCATCAGGCTCACATCACAGATGTCAGAAGGTAAGAGGGAGCCTGGGGCTCCCTGATAAGTAGAAAACAAGTCCAAGTGAGGGAACCAGAGACCACAGAGTAATGGGATAGAAGCAAAATATCGTGATAATAGTATTTCATAGGTGCCAGTATGGTCAAAACAGTTAAGCTATGTATTTGTAGCTACTTCATAAGCTCACAGTTAGCTTCCATAGGAGATCCTGTTGCAAGGCACTAATTGCCTTTTCTAGTATTTATTTGCCAATTAAATTAAGCATGTCATTAATCACTTTGTGAATGGTCAGTTGATTATGGTATCCAAACATAGTCTTGGATTTTTAGTTAGCTTAGTTTCCTCTCAGAATCTCAATTTATAAAAAGGGGGAATAAAAAACAATTATCCAGATCCTGAAGCAAGGTTAACAGATGTCAATGGACAATTCTTTGTATAGATAGATATATATTGCCAAACTTTTCTCAGCCTAACCTTGCAGTGTTCTTTGTAAATACCTCTGTGCATTGGGACCTCTGAACACCTAACTAAATCTCTTCATACCAGTACAGTGCATTCAGCAAACTGCAAATTCAAGAGCTTGAAGAGACAATGGTACATTTAGGAGCTTAAATGCTTTTGTTTCTAAGCTACCTGTATAAACTGCTTGGTCTCTTAGCTCTTCTCATTTATCCTGCCTCCTTTCTTTTTTTCCCTCTGAAATTTGTTCCATAGTAATTTGTTGCTAAAGCCAGATACCTCAGTGACTGCTTGAAGTGCTGTTAAGTAAAGAAATAATTTCTAAGTAAATCATCAGGAATTCCCTACTTTCCCAAAGAAGAAAAAAGCCCCAAACTCAAGTCCTAAATTGTCTTTGGTGAATACAGAAATAATTCAAAATAAAGCACATTTAGTTCAAGTTTTATGATAAGCCAAAGTTCATTAGTTCATTAGCAGGGGAAATAAGTTTTCAGAGAGTTCATGAATCTACAACAAACAGAAACTATGGCACCTAATTTACCTTGTTCTGAATAGCATTACAGGTTACATTGACTTAATTGGGATGCACCACGGAGCATTCAGGTGCTGTTTTTAGTGGCAGTACAGGATAAACTTAGGCTGATTTTAATTTCATTTGAATAAATAAAAATTGCTGGAAAATAATAGCATTCCTAATTAGTTTTAAGGCTAATGTTGCTTTGAAAGTGTAGGTTCACTGTAAAAAATACTTGTTTTGTAAAATCAGCAACTAAAGCAGAGGTATACAATGTATTTAGAGTTAATAATTCTCTAACACCTAACTACTCAAATAAAATAGAAGTAGTAGACTTAAAACATTTTATCATTTCTACAGCTGTGAAAAATGTATTAGTAGAAAAATAATTTAAATATTAAACTCTGGTAGCATGAGGCAGTCAATTTCTACAGATCAATCTGCCTGTATATGTTTATGAAGATTGTGGAGCTCTGGAAGTCATCTAATTAATGGTTGGATTAACATATATGTAAAAGCAAAAGAACAATCATTCTCCATACAGTCAGCTGTTGCCTGTTCAAGCTACATGTGGTCTTCCTTTTACAAAGATACCTAAAGTTTTCAGTAGCAAAACTACAGTGTAACATCCAGGACTTTACTGCTCAGTATATAACCTAAGTGATTCTATTCCTGGTTTTAAAAAGATTAACATATTAACATGACCAAAAGGAATCTGAATACAGATACTGGATTCCCTTGAATAACATCTTTGAGATACACTGAAATTGTGAGGACAGTAAAATGAAAAGGCTTAACATCTGGTTTTGCATATGCAAACACAGGGGGGTTTTGAGCTGTGTATAATTCAGTGAAGACAAGGTGATGTTGCAAATTATAGTCTTGTGTCACTACTTTTTTTTTTTTTTTTTAGTAAGACAAGATTTCAACATATCTTCATGTCTCTTTAACATCCCATAGGGTTTTTTTTGTATGTCTTCATACCAAATTTTGGAACTGTAACTGATTGGAGTGAAGCTGGCAAAACTGTGCAGCCTTTGGTTTGAGAGCAGAATTTGAAGATTTTTTTTCCTTATATCATTTATTTTCTTTGTGTACACATATCCACCTAGCATGAAATACTGATTTTTATTTTTTTTTTGTCAGTAAACGATGCTTGGTTTCAATACAACTGAAAACATTAGTTCTAAATTCTAGATCTATTAAGGGACTGATAAAATCTTTACCTTAAAGAATTAGAACTACACAGAAATGGCAGGTCAGTCCAAAACAGAAAGAGTTTTTGTTATTTGTCAGGTAACATGAACATGGAACGACCTTGTAAAAGCAGAGTAGTTCTTTCTCTGCTACTGTCTCACCTTGATTAGAGGTAATAGCAAACAGTCATAGTTGTAGCTAGGAGATTTCAGTTCTGACTGTAATACCATTACTACTAGAGTTATTTTTCTACTTCACTAAACCTTTCTGCAGCAGTTTTTCATCCCTGGCTTCTGTTAGTTATCGTAATTTGGTAGAGTGAAATCCTTAATTGGGTATGATTGTATAAAACCTGATTATTTTATTGCAAAAGGAGCTGGTACGTACTGCTGTGTTCAGGTTGCCTAGTTCTACCCAATATGAAAGAAAAACCAACATTTTGCTATTTTCACAGTTCAGAGCATGCTTTATGAGTTAGAGGCAAGACTTTCATGTAATTCCATTCAATTTCAGCAGAAACACAAACTATTAGAAAGAAATAGGAAGTCTTGCTTGTGCTATCAGAATAACATCAGCAGCACTCCAAGCTAACTTAAGCAACTCTCTTAATTTAAGGCTAAGTCTGAAACACTATAAAAGTAAAGCAAGTAATACTGCAGGGAGACCATGCAAGGTTGCATTGTTGGCTCACTTCCATATCTTTTTTTAAGTTAGTGTCCCTTCCTCCCTTCAAGTGGGAGAATGCTGAGATGTGTTTTTTTCTTCAGCACTTACAACAAAATATACTGCTCTTTTTCTGAATTCGGTATGCCTCTAAATTCCTGAAGAGTTTTGATGTTGCTTTCTCATCCTGTGCAGTAGACAGATGGAAAAAGAAAACTGCTGTTACCATTCTCTGTCTCTGTTAAATTTGAGAGGCAAACCTTACATTCCTCAGTTTCTGGGAAATGCAGGGATTGGTTTAACCTGTTTAACAGTTTACCTGTTAGGAGAAACAGTATGTCTTCTCATTGGCTGCCATCTCTGTATATTATTGCATATAGTAGTATCAAAGCTTTAAAGAAACCTAACACAACAAAACATACGAAAGAGTGAAAAAAAAGAAAACAAGTAAAATACTGTTAAGCTTTTAGATCAGCACAATTCTATCTTAGTTATAAATGTGATTTAGCAGCGACAAAAATAGAAATGTATGAGGTTTTTTGCAAGAGCTTTTTGTATGATGGAGTAATTCTTCCGTAATTTTTTTTTCCTCTTTAAATGTTTAATTAATTTCAAAGAGTTCTGCATCTTTCTAATTGGATGGGTATAGATCTTAAAAACCTGAACTCCAACACACAGAGTAAAGTGTTAGTGTAAACACATTTAGTAAAATGTTGGCTATTCCCAGGTTAAAAACAGACACCAGAAAAGGAATATTTTACTTAATTTGATAGAAAGCGAGCACTGTTATTTTACTAGTTCTATTCTTATTTTACTTGAATGTCTCCACCAGTAAAAAGTATGAAAAATCTTTCCTTCTGGTTTTTCAGAAGACTGAAATTTTCAAATTCAGCATGACCACAAATACCTTTAATATACTAGTAGGATTTTTGTGGTTCATGGAAAATTATTGGAAGCTATTCCTTCATCTAGATATTTAAATCTTCACCTAAACAAAATAATGAACTACTATTAATCAATATTTTTCCTTGCAGGCTCTCTTCCTACCACAATAGATATTTTGAGTAAAAGGGCTATTTTAAGCAGGATGATCAGACAGGTATATAAGATCAATAGAAGTCTGGGAAGAGGGAGCAAGAAAACAAACTTGCTTGTGGAGAAGAACTGCTTTTTATTTTTCTGAAATAAAAGAATGTAGGACTATAGTATATGTCAGCCAAATGAACACCAATTTCTTTCAATGAGATAAGAGTGGTAAACACATATTTGAGATCATGCATCTTTTATATATACATATGTATTTTACTTGAGGCGAGGAGGTGTGCAGTATCTGGGACATAACTGCCAATTTGGTTATGCAAATGCACTTTTGATTCCTAATGGATATTGCTTCTCTCCAAAAATACACACAAATATTTTAGTGTTACTCTTTCCACTTAGTCATTAATTTTGGTCATAGACACACAGCGAAAGGAATAGTTTGTTTAGGAAGACAGGACAGTGTCTTTCAGTGCCTTAAAAGGAAACCTTTGTCTACATATGTGATTTTAAAAGCACATTCTTGCTGTGAATAGCATCAGAAGTCATCCTAGAATTGGTAATTTTATCAGTGCACTTTTTTTTCTTTTCCATTAAAAGGGTGATTAAAAATAGGAAGAGTTTGTTTTTCATGAAACAATTGTGAATATGAAAAAAATTATACTTTTTGAGATAGGTTTTGTGAAATTGTAGAAGCATAGAACATCCTAGTCTGGAAGGGACCTCAAAATATCACCTGGTCCAACCATCCATAGGAAAGGAAGCCTAGATGAGATTATCTAGCACCCTGTCCAATAGCATCTTGAAAAACTATGACAGGGACTCTTCCATTTTCCTGGGGAGCCTGTCCCAGTGGACTGATTGTTCTGATTGTAAAAAATCTTGTTTCTCGTATTGAGATGAAACCTCTCCTAGTGGAAGTTGTACTTACTACCCTGTCTTCTCCATGTAGCTCCTTATGGAAAGAGAATCTCCATCCTGTTTATAGCTGCCCTTTAAGTACTGAAACAGTCATGAGGTCCTCCCTGAGCATTCCCTTCTCCAGGGAGAAAGGGCCTAACTCCTTCAGTCTTTCCCCAAAGGGCAGGCTCTCCAGTCCTTTGATCATCTTCCTGCTCCTCCTTTGACCCTCTCCAGTGTGTCCACATCTTTTTTTTGAATTGTGGGGCCCAGAACTGGAGACAGTATTTGGGCTGCAGCCTGAAAAGTGTGGAGAAAAGTGCTCTACCTCTGCTAGTAACACCCCTGAGGATGCAGCTCAGGATCCCATTTGCTTTGGTTGCTGTAGTGGCACTCTGCTGACTCATGCTCAGCTTCTTGTCCACCAGGACCCCCAGGTCCCTTTCAGGCTGCTCCCCAGCTACATAGATATTAGCCTGTACTGAGCACTTTAGTTATGTCATCCTAGGTGTAGGACTTTGCATTAAAGTTCATTCATTGAGTTTTTCCTAGCTTCCAGCCTCTCCAGGTCTCTGAAAGATTGCCCTGCCTTCTGTGTCTACCTCACCACACAATTCAATGTCATCAGCAGATTTGGTGAGGGTGCTTTCAGTTCCTTCATGCAGATTCACTTTATGAAAGTGTTGAACACTGTGGGGCCCAGTACTGATCCTGGGAGACCCTGCTTGTGACAGGCTGCCAGCCTGAGTAAAAACCATTGATCCTCTAAGTGCAGCCTGTGAGGCAATTTCTTACCCATTTCACGGACCACCCATTCAATCTGTATCATGACAGTTTGTCCAGGAAAAGACTGTGGGAAAGAGTGTCAAACACTTTGCTGAAGTCCAGTTAAACAACATCCATTTCTCTCCCCATTTTGACAGGAGACGTTATTTTGTGTTAGAAGATGATGTCACTCTTACACAATTTGCCTTTGGTAAATCCATGTTGACTTTTCCTAGTCACCTGCTTAATTTGATTTATAATAGGTTCAATTGGTTTGTAATAGGTTTGGGTTTTTTACAGCAGAGAATGAAAACATTCAAAATGTAAAAGAAGTACTTTGGGAGCACATCTTTTATTCAACATTTATTTTAGAAATTAAGAATTTGGAAGCTTTCCATCATTAAAAAAAATGACATTTTCCCTGTGTTTAAGGTGATTTTCAAATTAGCAAAAAGAATTAATGGTTAGTATTTTGTTTGATTAGAGGGTTCCCAGAATACAAATATTATGTTACAAACAAGCTTCAACAAAGGGCAGGGGGACATAAGTTTTGTCTATGAGCAAACCATATGAAAACTACACTACAGTAGGTAACAAAATACAGATGACTTGCCCACTTGGCAGCTGTTTTCAAAATAACCACCAATGCTTTCTGGAACATTATATATAGCAATGAAAGAGATTAAGAACTATGTTCCTGCTTCTCACCAGTTTGTTCAGTGACTTTACAAGTTTGCTAGAATTTCTTTTTTGTTGCTAAAGGAAATCTTCCCTCTGGCTGACATAGTTGTCCCCTTATATCACATTCCTTCTTGGTTTATGCAGCTTCCCATGCAAATGCCTCCTGAAGATACCTTCATTGCAGTTCTTCCCCATGCAGCCTTATTTAAAAGCTGCACATCTCCCAAGTACAGGGATTCCTCTGTGTGGTGGGGCACAGCAGTTTTGGGCATGACAATAATTAGTATTGCCACAGCTAAGCTCCCTGATTGAGCTGACAGCTCTGTCAACAGCTAAATTTTACATACCAACAAGATTATAGAATTAATCTTTAATGTGTAAGCTGTAGTTTCCACTTGGATGTTTTATAGGATGTGGACAGGAGCTGGGGTTTGTGATTTTTGCTTGCCCCTTCCCACTTGCAATAGACCTGTGCATGTGAGAATAAGATTTACTCAGCAAAAATATCTTCTGCAGATTTGATGGCATATTTTTCTCAATTAATTGCCTGATGAAGCTAGTTTAGATGAACATATAAATGTTATATCTGTTGAAAATGGTAAACTATTTATGTTCATTCTGCCTCTTACAAAAGAGGGTAGAATTAGTGAAAATGGTGTATATGGGCATTTATATACTGCTCTATCCTGCTATAATAAGAGTATTTTTTATAGATTACTATGTTTACACACAACATAAGTAGTGCAGGTTTTGAGTGCTTTGTCTAAACTATCTGAGATGCATTTCTTTTTTTGCTTGATGGTTTAGGAAAAGGGAGTGTATGTGTAACTTTTATCTAGTCACTCTAATGTAAGTGGAAAAAATATTTGGACCCTTATGTGTTTTGATGATGTAAACTTGTTTTTTCCTTTCTGTTTTGGACCTATTGAGCAAGGCTTTGGAAACAAGTACCTCCCACAAAACTCTGTCTACAGCTGCCTAAGCCATGCAAGCATTATAATGCAGCTGAAGGACGTTAATGGTGTAATATCAGGATGGTAACTTGATAGTAAGACTATAAGGCAGTCCTACTAAAGAGAAGAGCAAAGGCTGTACACAAAAGACTTTAAGAAACACCAAACCCTTTCACTCATTAATGGTAATCTCATTGGGTAAATTCAGATGGAAGAATTTGAAGAAAATCTCCAAGGTGTTTAGGGTGTCTATCAATGTCTGCTGGAAACTTGTCTTAGCTGAGCATTTGTGTTTCCAAAAAGTAATGGATATTGTGCTGGTTTAACTGTGGTTGGCTGCTGGATACCCACCTAGATGTTTTCTCACTCCCTCTTTTTAACAGGCCAAGGAGAGAAAACAAGACAAAAAAGCTTGTGGTTCAAGGTAAAGACAGAGAGATCATATACCAATTACCATAACAAGGAGAAAACACTTGACTTGGTGAAAATTAGTTTAATTTCCAGTTAATTAGAAATAGAGTAGGATAGTGAGAAGTAAAGATAAAATTAAAACCACCTTCCCCCTACCATGCACCTCAGGCTCAGATTCAGTCCTTCGTTCTCAACTCTTCCACCTCCTCTTGCCCCCAAGCGGTGCAGGGCAGGTAAGGAATGGCGTACTGCAGTTAGTGGGCAGAAGATCCTTTCTGCTGCTCCTTCCACCTCACAGTTTCATTACTCCAGCATGAGGTCCTTCCCACAGGCTGCAGTTCTTCATAAACTGCTCCAGTGTGGGTGCTTCCCATGGGCTGCAGTTCTTCAACAACCGCTGCAGTGTGGGTCCTTCATATGGGCTTACACTCCTTCAGGATAAACCTGCTCCAGCGTGGGTCCCACACAGGTTGCCACTCCTGCCTGAAAAATGGTTCCTGTGTGGGCTGTCCACAGTGTGCAGCTTCCTTTAGGGCATGCCCACTTGCTGTGGCATAGGGTCCTTCACAGGCTGCAGGGTGGATATCTATATCTGCTCTGATGCAGTTCTCCATGGGCTGCAGGGGAACAACCTGCTCCATCACTGCCTTCTCCACAGGCTGTAGAGGAACTTCTACTCTGGCATCCATCCAATCCTTCTTGTCTGGTCTTGGTGTCTTCAGGGCTGTTTCTTTCTCTCATGGCTGCCACGGAGCATTTTTTACCCTTTCATAAACATGTTATCATGGATGTGCGTGCCACCACATTGGCTGAGAGGCTCAGCTGTGTCCTGTGGTGTGTCCATCAGCTGGAGCTGGCTGGGATCAGCTGGGCCTGGCACAGGGCAGCTCCTGGCCTTTCCTCACGAAGGCCACCCCAGCAGCACATCCCCCACCCCCCCAAACCTGGGCACCAATAACCCATACAGATATGTTCACATGTGATGCAATAGAAGAAAAATCATTTGTAAGCATACTGGAAAACAAAAAAAACCAAAGATTTGAGAACTATAGTTAGCCATTGGAATTTTTTACTTTATGGCATTGCATGTGATTTGTTGGCTGATTAGACTCTGAAGGCATTTTTTACTGCACATCCCAGAGAACCCAGCTTCACTACATACCACCCTAAATATTTAGGTGGTTTTTAAAGCTAACACTGATTGTTTCCAGTGTTTTTCTAGCTTGAAAATAAGTATGTTGAATATTTGCCATTTCTGGGAGAGCTTATTGTAGGAACTGTTACACTAGTTATTAAATTGTGAATATGTAGCAATTATGTTTGTGCTTCATATCAGCAAGGTGGTACTTTGTGCAAACATAGTTTTGAGCAGTGGAATTTTGTCATAATACTCCTTTCCCAAAAGACCAAGGTGACACACTGACCAGGGTCAATTTGAGCTTCATAGTTTCTGTAGCACTTAAGGCTAGCCCAGACCAATGATGATTGCAAATGAGTCTGATTGTCCAACAACAGAAGATCCTTTAGGCAATGAATTTTGATTGTTCTGCTCATAAGAGACTGCAAACTATATGAAAAAAGGAACTTTAAATGTCCCCTGATCCTATTAGAGGGTCGTTATTCCAGGTCATGAATGCGTTGCACTGGTGATGTACTATAATAAATGCTGACAACTATAAAGTACCAATTATGGAGAGAGGCAAGCAACAGCCAGAGTTATACACCAAATGATTAATTTACAAAGTAGTGCAGGAAAAAATATTGTAGTTGAAAGTTGATACATGCATAGAGAAAAGGGTATTCTTTTGTTCACATTCGTATAAACTTAGTCCCTCACGTAAAAGAAAGAACCTTCTGCAGAATTTGGGGCGTTTATTTGTTCTTGCATACATTTTGGAAAAGAAGCTGCCATAAGGTCCATAGAGATCAGCAACTGTTAGCTGTTTTAAGGCAGTATCTGTGCCTTCCTTTGCAATGTTATTCCTGTATAAAAAAATTTATTACACCAATGTCCCGTTGTCATTAATGTTAAAAAAAAAAAAAAAAAAAGCGGCTTTAGGCAGAGCACCAAAAAATCAGACTGAAAGTGCTTCAGAGATGTTCTGTAATCATCACATCTCTAAAAGGTACAAAAGGTAGCTACAGCCAACAGTGTGATAGAGGTGTCATCCTTTTCATCATAGGACACCTACAAACACATCTTAAATGTAGAACTCTTTTCAAAAGCGCACAGCTTTCCATTCTAATATTATGTCTCCAAGGATAGATATTTTAACCTATTAGTCTTCTTGGAGCACCTTCTCATTTACTGACAACATCGTGAATCGTGTTATGAAAACATTCCTCATTCTACATTAGATGTCAAAGGAAAAAACAGATGTATTAGAAGTAGACCAAATCCTGGACTTTTTCACTATGAAACCAAAACGTAGGAAAATTTTGGCATTATAATCAGGAGTTCAATGCAAGACAGTATTCTGATTGCAGAACAGCTGTAGCTTTGTTTCTAGTTACAGTAACAGCAAATATCCATATAAATACCTTTACTCCTGTAAATGAACAGTCCTCTTCATTTCTTTATCTGACTGGATGAAGTCAGAACATAGCCTGTGTCCCTCTCAGGCCTTAAAATAGAGCTCAGACATGATTCCAGTGATGCTTGTGCTTTTAGCTGACATTTAGCTTGAGCTATTAAAAAAAACCTAAATAAGTTTATTATAAAGAATGAATATTTGGGGGTTTGTGTGTGGTTGTTTTGTTGTTTTTTTTCCCAGATCAGCACCAGCAGCATAACTTGTGTGGGAGGCTCTAAGCTGAGTTTTGAAAAAAAGTGAGATTTGTCTCCCGCTTTATTTTGCTCCATCAGACTGGGATGTAGCTTCATTTCTATCACCTAGTTCATTGTGAAAGGACCTCCAGTTAGAATCTCAGGTACCATATACATTTGTGTCAAGTCTTTCTAAAGTGTTCAAACTTCTAAAATGTTAGTTTAGAGGATATTGAGTAGGATCATTATTATCATTTTGCACAAAACCATCCAGAAAATCAGCTTTCAGGATCAAGTCTAATAAATGAGGCTTTAGAGGTATAGCAAGTGCACTTTTAGAGCTCATAGGAAATGCAACAAGACGAGTAAGTGTCATTGAAAAATAATGTGTGCAAGTGGGAGCAATCACTATCCTAACAGGAGATCTTTGCAAATGTTGTTAACTGAGATGTGGACACAGAGATCAATAAATTGTGATGCCTATTGAGTCGGAGAGAGAAAAAAAATTACTATCTGTTGGAAGCAACCTAAGTGTGCTCCTTGAAGATGACAGGGAAGAGTTCACAATATATTTATGAGGATTTATAAGTTTGTTTCTCCCAAATTAGATGTAGTCTTGAACAGAAACATTCTCGTGGTGCCTGAGGAAGTCCCAGATGTTGATGCACATGCAAATTATCTGTATAGGTAGAAAAGAGCTATATGGAGGAGCAGTGAGCTGCAGGGGTGGCTGTATGTTACAGTTTGGCTCTGAGAAGAAACATCAGGGTAAATAAGGACAGCACAGCGAACTGCCAGAAATTTTCAAGTTTCCTGGTGATTTTTTACTAATCTTATTTTAAAAGGAAGGCATGCATTTCGGAAAGCCTTTCTTTCTCTTACTCTCTTGTGGCAATATAAGACAGCAGCAGTGGAAAAATTCATTACAATTTCCAGCTTAAACTTAGATGTACAGATGCCAAAGGGGAATTGGAAATCAGATGAGGGAGAGAACTGTATAGGTAACATATGCTCTTTCTCACAGCTGCCTTATTCTTTGCTTTTTCCCCACAGATGTTTTCTTTTCTTTTCTTTTTTCTTTTTTCTTTTTTCTTTTTTCTTTTCTTTTCATTTCTTTTTTCTTTTTTCTTTTCTTTTCTTTTCTTTTCTTTTCTTTTCTTTTCTTTTCTTTTCTTTTCTTTTCTTTTCTTTTCAACTAGCATCTGTGAGAAAATTAACATTACAAAATTTCACATATTCTTCTACCTGTGATTCAAGTACTGGGAGAATGTGCAGAATGACATTCAAAAAATAAAGTCAAATATGGACCTGGATTGGATTTTAATCAATATTTCTGTCTGGTTTTACAATGACTAGAGGCTTAATCAGTTAGAATGAAAAACAAAATCAAAATATACAGAGGTGGAAAAATTAGCTAGTGAATAAATGTGTTGTATTATTAAGCATTATTTTTTTGTTTAAAGTTTACTCTGCATTTCTTTGACAGAATTAAGTCTCTGGTACTAGGTTTTTTGTCTAGTAACAATAATTTGATACTAGAGTAAATCTGATCAAGAACACTGGAGCTTATCAGTAGCACAGCTCCACTAACATCCACATCTCTAAAGAATGGCCTGACATAATTTAAAGACTCATTTTGACAACCTCTCCCCACTTGCACCCCTCAACCCACTCTTTTTAATTCAGGAAATTCTGGAAAGGAGCATACAATGCAGGCACAGTAATTTCAGTGCATCCATAATACATCAGTCCTACTGTTTATATAATATACTTTTGGGTTGTGCATGCACAGTAAGTTCAACAGATCCAGAATGTGTGGCATTTAGTGTAAACTTTCTGGCATCTATGCCTTCCCAGAACTTTTATAAACAATTGCTGCTTTATGTAGCAACTGAATCTAATGTTCCCAACAGTAGAGGATGTGGTCAGTTTCTCCCAAGGGATCTTAAACCAAAACTTTAAGACCAAAAATCTCTCTTGATCTTCTGTAGAGCAAAAGTCCACAATGAGATGGTCTTTATAAAGTAGTGGTCAACAGAAAAGAGGTCCTTTTAAATTAAACTCCAGTCACACCTCCTGTGAAACTAGCAGCTGAACCAGTGCAATTGACCTCTGAGTGCTTTGGTTAACTGCATGAGAGTAAAGATATTTCACTTAAACTCTGTATTTACTTTGAGTTTTTCTTTAGAAACTTTGTACTCCAGACTGCACAGGACCAAATGTCACAGCTATCTCTAAGTGACTTGTGTTGACAGTAAATCATACTGTTCCTGACCTGCAGTGAGACTGAAGGTGCGTGCTGCAACCTAACCTTATGTGTTTTGGGGTTTTGCGCTTAAAAGGATCATCTGCAAGTAGAAGGCAGCAAGCAATTCTAATAGTAAAGATGAACCATCGCAGAGATGCCTATATCTTGTCACATAAACCACACGCTCCACTCCCATTTTCCTCACCTAGTATCTTTTTGTTGGTCAATTGCAATAAATGGCCACCTATACTCTCATGCAACCTGCATTCTCGTTTTCATAGTTGTTCTATTGTTGTCAGATTCTGATTACTATTTCTATAAAGCACATTTGCTTGGGAGACAGCACAGAAAGCAGGCATCAAAATGGACAGCTTTCAATATGTATGTCCCTCACCTTGACTTCCCCTATTCAAGCACAGACATTCAACTAGCACAAATGCTCTCCGGCTACTGAACATGAAGGCAATGACTCCCCCTTGGCCTTTCTCTACATCGTTCATAAGATCCTATCAACACAAACGTGTCATTGCAATTCATCACTCATCCTTGTTGTCCTATCTTGGTGATGCCTGTTTTCTCTAGGCTACTGCTGCAGGCTATCTCTGTAGCCTTGCAGGAAAAAAGCCTTTCTCAAACATAATAAAAGAAGTAACAACACAAAAGAGTCTGCTAATGGCCAAACCTTTGTGCCAGTCCACTTCCCACCGGCTTCTCTGCTGGGTTTGAAATGTAAAGACAGCTAACAGAGATGTGCAAGCCAATCCTGGTGCTGTGGTCATTGCTTTGCCTGGTACCTCAAGTACTGTCCTGCAGAATGACTGCCTAAAGGTAAATGTCACAGTGAGCGACCTGCAAACGCCAGTCCCATGATGGGGCAAGGAACACTGCTTCCTATCTCCGACTTCATTGGCACTATTGAAGAATACAGCACAGGTAGAAATATGAGTATTTACTACTCTAACTCTACCCAGTCACTTTAGCTCCCTTTCTGGTCTTAGGAATTCATTTACTAGTGAGCTGAATAAAGAATAAGGGCACATAGCTTGGGCTATCCACTGGTGTCCACAGTGAAACTGCTGAGAAGGAAGAATACATTTATTTCCTGGGCATCAAAGATATGTTCCCACTGTTCTCTGTCAGTACCCAAACAGTGTTCTATACATGAATACTAATTACTCTTTCATTTAAAACCAAGCACCTTTGCACCAGCCATTTAGGTGCGCATGACACAGCTAATCCACCTGTAGTTCAGAGCATTACCACAGGGCATTTGTACTATGAAGAATTAATTTCCAGTGGCTTCCATTAGAGTCTAAAGCAATACTTCAAATAAGTTACATTATTATTTCTTCTCTCTTCTGCTTTTATTTTCTCTCCAACCAATCCTCATGCTTCAGGGCATATGCTGATTACCAGCTAGGCAAGGGGGAAAAAAAGATTCCCAGTTGTGTAGATTTATATGATTAGATGAATTGTGGAATTGTGCAGTTCCTCTGAAATATCCAGCAGAACTGGGAAGAGGATGCTAGATTAGGTGAACTGCTGATCTGGTTTTGCAAACCCTCTGGAATGGGTTCTAATACTAAGAATAATTTGCTCTTGGTATTAAGAACAAGTTGTCTGGATCTATCTGATAGAAGTAATTGGAAGTTTCCCTCTGGGTTTTGTGTTCTTGTTTGCCTTTGGTTTTTCGTGGGTTGGTTTTGTTTTGGGTTTGGGGTTTTTTGCGTGTTTTTTTTTTGTTGTGGTTGTTTTTCTGGTTGGTGATTTTTTTTTGTTGTTGTTGTAGTTGGTTTTTTTAATTAGGCATTTCTCTGTTGGTACTCTCCAAGTTATTCAGATGGGGTAGGCAGTCAGATGATTGCCAACACAGTTCTTTAGCCTGTGGTCTTTCCCAACACAGAAAAGCTGGCAGAAGACAGCAGTGGTGGCCTGAATCTATTCATTGATTTTAAAGGACTTTGGATCTGGCCGGTGGGCATGGATCTGTCAGGATCCTAATTTAACTGATGTGTACCATTATAAAAGGCTTCAACACTGGAGGGCAGTGGATGAGCCCCCAGCTTGGTGCACTGGAGAGTGGATAAGATGCAGATTTGATATTCTTCCATGCAAACAGTGATTACAAGCCCCTTGCACAAGCTTCAGAGCTTTCTTGAGGTTCAGCATAAAGTAGGACAGATTTTTCCCTGTCCTATTACTCTTTCCCTATCTTTATGAAAAAGGAGCAACATTAATGAGGAAGACAAAAAAATGGTGTGTATTTGTTTGAGAGAGCATGAAAGAAATAAATGTCTGTCGATTTATCTCCTCTGCCATGCCTCTTCATATTCTATTAATGGCAAATCCTTCCATGCCAGCTGCCTGCCTCCTAACCCTGTTTCACATGGGATATGTTTAAACAATGGTGAGCTTGCCTCTGCTCTGTTTTTCAGTCAGTGTTTTATGTGGCATTGAGAGGTAGACTATTCCCCAGTGAGGCATGCTAGTACTTGTACAGTTCCCAATAAACATTCAAATTGAATTTTTGTGGGTAAACCTGCCAACAGTAAATCACTTTTTGGTACCTTCAGGTGCAAACAAGCTGTAATATTTCAGCTCTGGAACATTTTTTTTTTAGTCTGTGTGGGCCTGAGTGAGATGCCTGCTGAGTAATGCTTTTTTTTCAGTGAAGTACGTGCTGTTCCTTCAAATATAAACTCTTCTGGCAGTGCAACAATAGAAGTTCTTTAAGCAACTGATCTGCTATCAACAGTGATGCAGGGCACTTGTTTGGAAATACTGAAACCTTGTTATAGTCAATATGTACAAATAGCTAAGTGAAATACTTAAATGGCTGAACTAAGCGTGCATATATTTATATACCCGCAACACAGGTGTAATGATTATGCTTCTGTGAGCAGTCAATGTCTGGTAGGTTTCCTGTCTCCAGTGAATCCCATATATTATTAATTTGGCTGTGTTCCATTTCCATTGAAGTAGGACCCTCTCCCTCACGAGCTTTAAGCCAAAAGGACAACTTCACTTGCCAGATGACAAGAGGATCAGATGGTAATATTCTACTCAGTCTTGGCCTGGTGTGCTCTGGGCAAAATCATCAGAGAGAAGATAGGTTGCTGCAGAAAAAGTCAGATTTAGTTCTTGCCAGAGCCTTCAAGGTAATTCTGCTGCCTGAAACCACTTTTGGGGCATACTGATTCAGCTCCCAGAGCACACCTTGGCAAGTGCTGTCCACTTTAATGCTGTCTCAGTTATCTATAGGTCCCAGTAGAAGAAAAGGGTATCAAATACCATTGCAGTTCTCCCTTAGATTTCAAGAACATCATCAAAAAATAGTGGTGCATTTAATTAATGCTCTACAGCAAACACTCTGGTACAGTAAGCACCTTTTCCACTGTGGCATTTTCCTATGACAGCCATAACTTTAGCAGAAATGCCTATTTGGAAAGTATAAATCAATAAATATGATTGTCTTACATAGTATTGCATGTGGCTGAAGTTGTGGCATGGAGAAGGGCTATATTTAAAGCTTTATGGAATGACTTACGAGGCATAAATCTGTGATGCCTGTCTGCAGAGGTAACAGAGGTATCAAAGCCATTTGGTATTTCTGTAACAGCAAGAAGTACGTTATGTGTTACAACAAAGCTGCTGAGGGACAAATGCAGGTCCCCTTTCTGAAGATGTAAAAGACTCCCATGCTGCTGACTCAAATATTTTATTAGCATTATCTTGCTTATTTAATGTTTACCAAGTTTATAAGATAAATGAGACAAAGTGGCTGCAGACATTATGATTATGGTTTCCTTGTATCTTCTGATGATTGCTTTGCCTGAAAGAGGAAAACACTGACTGAAAGGACCACCAATAATCTTTTCTTCCTTCTCCAATTCATCCATCATTCTGTTTGTAATAGAATTTTTTTTAAAAAAGTTCTTTCAGCAAGTTCCACAGGTGTCTGTGTAAAAGTATAGCAATATTAGCATTTTTGTTAGGAGCAATATTTCTTGAGTTGTTGGTGCTTTAGAGATTCATCTATTTGACTAGCTAACAAATGGCAGGAAATTTTATTGGGACGATATTAAAAGTAGTCATGAACTTTCTGAATTTCTATATATCACATTAATGGGTTACTGTGTATTTACTATCACCTACCAGGACAATGTGGTATCTGCTATAAAATTTTGCTTTTTAAGTTAATTATTAAAAATTGCAACCAAAATTATTGAAAAACCAAATAAACAAATTTTATTTTTTGAAAAAATAATTATTAAAAACACCTAGAGCATGTAAGCATGCAGCTGAATTTACTCTAACTCCCTACAGGCTTCTTCCACATTAATTTTCTAGTTATGTTCTAATTTTTATGCTTTAAGAATTATTTACATTTTTAAATTTAAGTATTCAACATTGCGTACTTTTTGTTGTTGTGGCTCCACCTTTTCAAAGGATAGGGAAAAGACATACTTTTACTTAATATTTTATTGGTGCTGGTTTGGCCTGTTGATGTAGCTCTATTGGTTAATAAGAAATGTTATTATACATGTAATCTGACGTAGCTTCTCTACAAACATGTGCCCCGTGAAGTTTGATCACTGACTTTTCTCTCTGGTAGTACCAGAGGAGTTACTGATGTTTTAGAACAGATTGTGAATTGTGATACATTAATTCAGCATGTTTCCAGTGGTGTTGGATGCTTAATACAAATATTAGCTCTTTGTCTCTCTCTCTCTCTTAAAAAAAGAAAAAAAAAAGGAAAAAAAAAAAGTTAATCATTGTGGCTCAACTCATGTTAAAGAAATCACCTTGAGGAAGGAAAACAACAGGTAACAATTCATTTATTAAAAAATCTCTTTCTGTCTATTCAGTTCATATAAATCTCTTGGGATATTTATTTTACTAATCTTCTTGTAATCACAAGGCTAGCCAGCATAAGCATGTTTTGAACTATTAATTTATGTAGAAAGTAAACAAAACTGTCAAAAAGAATACAACACAAAAAATTAATCTCAAGGGTATTTTGTTACATCATAAAAAAAACATATTTGTCTTTCTTTTAAAGTTACTGACATACACATTCCAGCAAGTGAAAATGAAAAAGTATTTAATTCACAGATATCTTTGACCTAAAAATCTGATGTTTTTTCGCCTGTCCTTTGTTAGGACATAAATAGTTCCTATTGACAGAAAGGCAACTGACATAGCTTCAATAGTATATAAAATGGGAACGGTCACAAACAATCTACAAAGACTATCTGTTGTAAAACCTTAACTCTCTTTCTTTTTAGTGTCATAATGCATGAAAGTGTCGAGTAGCATTTAAGTAAATCTAGAAGTCCTCAAATGGAAATGGAGAGAGGCAGAAATCATCAGATTTTTGCCAAGCTCCACTACAAAGTGAGGTTGAGAAATTGCTATAATTGAAGCCGAGCAAGGCCAGACTTGACATCCATCTATTAAGGATCAATTAAGAATAATTAAATCATGATGCATGGCAGAGTAAATTAACTCTTCCAACCAGGTGATAATAACATCATTTCCCCTTTAGCCCACACAGCCAATATTGGGGCTTTGTTTCCATTAGGAGTACAAATTGATTATATGAGCCTGGAATATTCTTCAGTGTAGTCAAGATTATTTACACAGAGTGCACCCAGTCCTGTTAGTTTGAACAAAGTAGAAATAAACAATGCCAGGCAGTTTTCTTGCAAGCAAACCTCCAAGCCTGCCCTTTTAGCAAGTTTCTTTTCCACAAAGCAAAGGGGTATATTTTCCTCTTGTTTGCTGCCACAGGCAGACTCAGTTATCTTTTGGCTTTCAGGTGTCTTTGAACACACTCAAATGAAGATGCTGTTTTTCCTACATGCAGTTTGTCAGCTATTTCCCACCATGCAGCTCCAGACAACAGAATATCCTTACACCAGTGAACTACCGTGTAAGGACATTCAAACTGGTGAGCCATCATGACTGTACAAGGTCGTGCTGACAGCATGGTCATGTTCACTAAACCTTCCAGCAGTCCCAGGCTGGGCATCCTCATTCAATTCTTCAGCTACAGGGGCTGGCTCATGCAAAACTGCTTCAGAATCACTGTCTTCCATGGTACCTCTCTAATAGTCTGTGAGCATCAATACATGCCTGTGCAATGCGCTTGTTGTATTGGTTACATTTTTAAAAGGGGTTTCACCTTCCTTCCACTTACTTGAGACAGAGTGTTTCTGTGGGTTTTAATATGTTCATCTGCTGTTCACAGAGACCAAAAATCTAATTATGTCACATACTAATGCTTAGCATAGTTACGTTTAAGAGGTAATAGACAACTGCATTGTTAAACAAAACAGTTGATCCTTAAACATTGCTTGGTGGATGGGAAGTAGTCTGAGATTCGGTAGCTACACCTTCTGTGTCATGCTTCAGAACAGACCTCTGCACAGTGATCACAAATTAATTTAACCCCTCTGAGCCTTAGTGTCCATAGGTCAAACAACTAGAACAATGTGACAATTTTTGCAGAGACTCAAGCTGCGGCTGGTTTTACTTAGTATGAATCTGATTCAAGACTTAAGGAAGTCAATAAAAATATTTCCATTGTGTTTCCCAACAAATTAATCATACTTTTATGCACCAGGTAATAAATTCTATTTATTTATTTATTCTGTGAGAGGATGTACTTTCTGCCCAAATTACCTAAGGTGATAGATGCTCTTCAGAACCAGGTTGGGGAGGGTGGAGAGGAAGAGGGAATGCCATCAAAGGTAATTGGAAAAACCACCCTTTATAATCAGACAAAATTTCCAAATCTTCAGATGATGAATTGGGAGTGCTGGGAGTAGAACTGATGTAGAAAAGTTTAATGGGCAGGTTATTTATTAGGAAATTTGGATTAGCGGATGGGCAAAATTTAGGCAAAGAGCAACCTTTCCTTCTCTCCCTCTCCCCACCCTGCCACAGCTTTCTGTTTAAAGTATAAGGCATAATAGGACTGTGTTCTGTACACTGAACAATATGCTAACTTTCAAGGGCATGCACAAAATGCACAAAAGGATGTTCACATGATACACAGCTGGGTCTTTTGAATGCTAAACAAATTGTAAAGTGAATGCACTATTATCTTATATTATCTTACATCTTATATTATCTATAGTATCATCTAAAGTCCATTATAAAATTAATCCTGTAATTTTTATTCGAAGTAATTTTTAAAGATGCTTATCCAAACTCTTCTAGCAGTACACCCAGTCTATCAAAATTCAGGTGAAATTGTGCAAACACCTCTGTATATGAAGACTTGTATTGAACAGGGTTCAGTGTGTGTGAACTTATTTTCATGCGCAACTGTTTTCCAAATTACAGCAGAAGAGATAAATGCAGCATACCCCTTCATACACAAAACATAAGCTAATCAATTGGTTGCACAGTTCCTGACCATCAGCGTTTCTCAAAAGCCTGGGAGTGTTCCTTTATGCCTTAAAAGGTATACAATATGTGCTCTGTCTGAGTTTGAGTTTAATGAGCTTATTGTTCTGTAAAACACAAACAAATTAAGAGGGAGAAGAAAACCCATCCATAAAAGTGAAATTTGAAATGAGAGTGAAACAAGAATTGCTACTTACACGTAGGACTGTGGATATCAAGCATACCAGTGATTCAGCTAGTTATTTTTTGGCATTGCTTAAGTAATCATTACATAAATTCCACAAGTCAGGAAGATGAAGCAAGGTTGTCTGAATTACTTCAGAACTGTAAAGTCAGTTTGAAGTTCAGGAGCATGCTGCCTGCCAAAGCTACATGATAAAGGCTGCTATTAAGAAAAGACAACACTGCACACAAAAAAAAAAAAAAAAAAAAAAAGTTTTATTTTCTTTGGGGTAATAGGGAGCAGCCAGAGGAATATATAATGCTCTGAGTATAGTCTCCATTGATATAAACTTGAGAAAGCATGCTTGTTCAGACCAGCAGGGAATATGCATATTAAAAGCAAAGGGTAAGGGTGTTGAACAGCATTTGTTCCCTAACAGTTATCTTTTAGTAAACACTGAACCCATTTCCAAGGTGCAGGTCTATATATTATTTTATTTAAAAACAAACAAACAAACAAACCCCACAAACAACCAAAAAAAAAAAAAACAAAACACACACAAAATCTTTCTGATTAAGGTACACGTTGTGTTAAAGCTTTGTTGAAATTGCAGTGCCCTACATTGTGCTGGAGACATTAGGTAAGTGAACTTCTATTATAATGTATGGAGAATTGAAAGATTGTTAAGCAACTTTTTAAAAATATATAACTTTTTATCTCTGTCTCAGATATTAATTTCAGCAACAACACCGCTATGGATTATTCTGCAGCCTTCCTGTTAGTAAAGCAGAAAGTAAAAGTAAACAGAACACAATTATTTCTGCTGGAGAGAGATTGTCTTCTGCTGGAGACAAGCAGAAAGAAAAGAATAGTCACATGCAACAGACGAATATTACACTCAGACATCCTGCTGATAGGGGTCCTTATTCAAACTAGGTTTTAAATAAGTAGCATAAAAGTACAGAGTAATAACTAAAATTTGTTTCTGCAAGTCACAACCACTTTGCTTTCTTAACCTTCCTGGGTTTAAAATTACTCCAATGCTCATTAATATATGCTTTGATTTCTATAAAGACTCCTGGCAGATTGAGTCCTTTTAGAACAGTTAGTTCATCTGCCCCTATTTTTTCAAATTTTATCGAGCTGAGAAATAGACTGGAAGAGAGACCTGCATGCATGCATTGCTTTTTAACTGTGCAGTCCCAGACAGAGATTGCCTAGTGATCATATTCCAAGGAAGGAAATATTAGTCTATGGCTCATTTTGACTACATTGACATGATCAGTAATAGCCATGCCTTTCCTGCAAAATGTGTGCATATAAATACTGTATAAACACTGTTAAATAAAAGACTGCTGCATTAAATAATATGACCTTGCTACCTTTTAGTTGCAGTCTTAGAGTGCAAACTTGTTTTAATTAGCAGTCAGCAAGCAGACTGTAACTTCACTGAAGGAGCATTGAAGAATCACTGCCTATTAACAGCCCAGCGGTAAGTAAGCCAGTACAAATACTTATAACCAAATAGTGTGCATTTCAGGAGTGGAGAGGATTAGCTATTGGGCACACAACACAGTGGAGGAAATTGCTTTATTCCCAGTACTGCTGGGTACCAGGAGGCAATCACTGTGCCTCTAGCCCATTAACAGCATTCAGAGTGTTGCTTCCCATAGAAGGGGTTATTGGCTAACCACTGGGTGACCAATTAAATGCTATGAATAAGTCCCAAACCAAACAGCATGGGGCCTGTTTGTGGCACAGTGGTATCATTACTAAAGTGAAAAACTTGATGAGAAAGGAACATATTTAATTATAGAACTATACAAATGGCTAATTAGGACCATAAAGTGAAATGAATGACTTTCCAGTGGATTTTTGAATGTTACTGATAACTGCTCAGCTTCTTTGGAGACCATGAAAGTGATCTACAGTGATAGTCTACGTGTTATGGTAATGGATGGATCTTCATTACCAGGGACATGTTTGACCTGGTTGCTCAGGTAGCATAGGCTGTCCTCGATTCCTCTCCCGGCAAGGGTTCTCCCAGTGCAGCCCCTGGTCTGCTGTGGGTTCTGCTTGCTTTCACCCCCCTTCTCACAGGTTTAGAGGCAAAAACATTACCTACAATAGAAACTCCCTCTCACTTTGAAATCAAGCATCTCACTAATTTTGCAGCAGCTCAAACCCATGCTTAGTTTTGGCCTTTAAAATCACTAATGAGTTTGAAAGAAATCTTTCCCCTTCATATCCCTCCCCAGGATCTTACAAACTCCAGCACCCATACCAGTTATTTTAATCTTTAACACACAAAGTAGAGATTCCTTTAAATTGCTTAGTCTGGTTTCCAAAAGAGACCCCAGAGCTCAATGATTTCTTAACGAGTAGCAAACTCTTCATTTCTTCGCTACATGTATCCTCAAAATGGGGAGAGGAATGTTTCTACTTCACAAAAATAGACGGACCTGATTTTTTAAGTGAGCTTTTTTTCCAGCTGCGTAGGCACTCTGAGTCCTAGAGAGGATGCTTATCCCTGTAAACAACCCATCCAATTATTTATTGACTCGATTAGTCACAACAATAAAAGGAGAGGCTGAATGTTGGTTAGTATAGTGTGCATACTGTACTGCAGTATAAGCATTATGTTCTATAATGTATCCATACTAACACAAAGCAGTAAAGGCTGAGCAAAGTCGAATCATCAGAGCCCCTTAATGCTGAAAAAACCTTGCAAAAAACAGGTTTCTGTGGTACCGGGGCTGTGCTGAGGTCTGGTTTGACAGTGCCTCTAGCTGCACTGATGACAGAGACCTTGCATGTTCAGCATACAAGACCATGGTCCGGGAGCAGCGAAGTTTGCATGTGTACATCCCTAGCCAGAAACAGAGCTAGTTACATCTCTGTTGTTTTATTTTTGGTGAGCTTTGTCTGCATTTCTTAGTCTGCAAATGAAAATTGTCTCTCCTCCCTGATTTCCAGACTTTGTTACCCTAAATGATCACTGCTAAGGACTCTCAATGCTTTATGGCCTCACCTTTCATGTCACCCATCATCGTACAAGTACACACTAACTTTGTTGTCCTAATGTGTGCAGAAATTAATGTAATTCCTTGCTGACAAATGGAAAATCAATTAATATGTTCCAATAAAGAGCATTCTCAAGTAGGTCAACTTGCTTAAGATGCCTTTCTACCCTAAGTGGTGTGACTCTGTGGGTCCTGTTGTGGATCTTAACTGTCCACCATGGAGATGATAAAATACTACACTGAAGCTTAAGTTAAATTTTGGCTAAGCAAATAATGAATCTATTTCAAAATGAAACTAATTACTTTCTTAGCTTTGACACCTCATCAAATACAAGACCAGTGCCTAGACTGTAATAATATTGGTTGGGCTTGGTTTTTCGGTTTTGTGAGGGTTTTTTCACTAAGAAGAGGCTTGCAAACAGCTGTTTGTGGATCTGCTGTTTTATGAGTCTATAAAAGAAAGTAATCTCAGTAACAGGAGACTTAGTGACTTTGCTTACAATGTCCAAAGCCAGCAGTGAAAGAATTAGGAAATTTTCCACAAGCAGCAGAAAATGATCAGCAAAACCCATATGACTCACATTTCTTTACAGACAATATCTTCAAAGATATTTTAGATTCAAAAGGCAACAGGTTTTTTACCTGAAAAATCTACTATGTTGTAGTCTGGCCAAAGATATAGAAAATCATAATTTCCTTGTACAGGGTAAGGAATATCTTTCTTAGGAATTTTTATATGGAGTAAATCAAGAACTGGTGTGTGATTGATTAGTATATGATGATATTGGACAGGGAAGCACCAGAAAGAAACTAATCTGTCACTAATCTTTCTATGGGCTGGAAACAATACTCTTCTAAATCTGAAGTTTATCTGCAGATGCTTATATTTCATTACGAAAAAGCTTCTCTTCCTTGGATCAAATTATTATCTCCATGTTTTTCTTCTGAAGACAGGATAATGCTAAAAAATGATTTTGTACACTAATCATAACTGTTATTTTTCTCTAGATAATACTATGCAGCAGCAATCACAGTGTGAGTTTTTCATCATTGACTTGAAACTGTGGCAAAAGATCCATCTTTAAAGCTGAAATATTGCTTACAAATATGTTTTCTACTGATTTCATTTATTTAATTGATATCCAGTGAGAAGCAGACAAT
Source organism: Falco punctatus (assembly GCF_963210335.1). NCBI lineage: Eukaryota > Metazoa > Chordata > Aves > Falconiformes > Falconidae > Falco > Falco punctatus. The sequence goes on along the minus strand of NC_137586.1, from coordinate 38,951,528 downwards.
AAAACTTCAAAGTAACTAAATTTATAACTAAATTTATAAATTTATAAATAAATTGTGGGATTATTTAAATTTACAATTAACACAGGAAACACTATTCTAATAGTGTTATCATGACCAAGGGCAGATGCCTACAAAATGGTAAGTGACCAACTATTCATGAATTAAAGTTCCAGCTATAGCATGGAGAATACTTTTATTTCTGCCTTAAGGAGAGATCAAAAGCAGTCAGTTGTTCTGAATAGTCTCATAAACTTTTCATTATTAATCCGTTATACTTGAGGAATAAGGCTTGATAAAGTCTGTTGCCATTATCCTTCTGCAGAGATTCCTTCTGCCCGTTGATAAAAAATTGGTATGACTCTATTTCAAAATGGACTGTACTGATACTTCTTTCAGACTATCAGAAATATTTCATTTTTATTATGAGACAAGAAAGGACTTCTTTTTATGCTGAACAACTATAGTAAGAGAACAGATTGTACACAGTACATACAAATGCTTAAAAGAAAAAATGGCTACAAACATGGCAGTATGATCTGGAATTCTACATTAAACTGAATATTTAGACATAATTCATTGATGTGGTATTGTGTACACACTAATGCATTACAAAACTAAAGAATGCTATTATAAGTGTCCAAGCTAATGTTATAGTATTAAGATTTTTAGACATTAAGAACATTAATCAGGGTTTTTTTCATCCTTTTGGATCATTAACACAGCCTCATAGTATTTTGTGTTTTGAAATATTATTAGCACGTATTATATTTATATGTTAATTTGCAATGTACCCCAAACTAAAAATTTTTAGCTAGACAGTCTCCTGATATCTATGGCCAGGAGTTCTCACTCAGTTTTTGTAATCTATGAATGGAATGGAAGGAGTCATATGAAACAATCACACAATGAATGCAAGTATATTAAAGCTTAAAGTAAAATTTTGGAATTTGGTGTTCATTAAAATAGTATTTATAAAAAGTACAATATGTACAGCATAGAGCCATAATACAGAAACCATGTAACACCTATATCCTGATCTCATATCTAAGGCTAAAATAGCTTAATACGTGGCCCATATTCTATGCTATATTTTCTCCAAAGCATACCATATCTCAGTAAGAAAATGCTCTAACATGCATTATCCCAGTGAGAAACTACCCATGCACTTAAAACTAAGAAGGTAATTTTCTTCAATCCTGAATTTCTGGTGAGATCCACTGCTCTAATTCAGATATGAAGTATTTCATTTCCACTATTTCTATGGCATGGGGTCTTCAAAGTAGCCTCTTTTCATGCTTGTACCACTCAAACATGCCTCAGTGAATTTTTATCAGTCAATAAGGAAAAAAACCCCACACGTTTCCTTTGAGCTGAGAATGAAACAGTGAAAAAACACAGGACAGAGAGACCTTGCTTGACAAATCAGAGGCAGCTTTGAAAAGATTAGGATTTAAACTGATGTTCAATTTTACACAATTGACCTTTGGAGTAACATTGCATTAGTAAACAAGAGAAGAAATCTATTAGGTCTTTGTGCAAAAATTGTAAGTTTTGTGGATTTAGCTTCACTATTGGAGATGTTAGCATTTTGCTGAGGGACTTGAGTAGTTGCTGCATCCTCTATTGCCAGTGGTTTTGCAAAGCTTTATGTGATATTTTATTCATTGTGCTGGTATTTTTAGGAAGGGAATCGTTAGATTGGAGCTGAGGTAGCATCAGATTTTGAGAAGTATTTTTTTTGTTTTTTTCATCACAGTAGCATGCTTTTGCCTTACATAATGATACAGTAATTAATAATACACTTTGTGGAAATCTACTGTATTTATAGGCCTTAAATATCTATTTGTGAGACTACAGATTTCAATCTAGTCTCTGACAAAGCTTCTATGCTTATAGGAAGGCAGGAACCAATTCGCTTGTGCTGATACATGGAAAAAGCAAAATGAGTCTTCACCATACAAACTCATATCTCAGCGGAGGCATTAGCAGTGGGGAGCAGATAAACAGTGTTGCATCCAGGATACTACATCCATGGCCAGTGAGGAGATTGACTATTTTCCTTTAAATCTCTGTGGGAGCTTTATCTTTGGACAGAGATATGAGATGCTGATTCCTGCCAGCTTTTTGAGTCATGCAATCAGGACAATGGCATAAGAAAGTTTACATAAGCAGAACTCACTCCTCTAGATCAGCTTCTTTTCCTACTCCTGAGTTTGCTGACTGTCAGAGAAGATCTTCCATAGGATCCCTGGGAAAAGGAGAAATTACACCATGCAAGGGGAAGGATTGCCCTCATCTTCTTCTCACCTCAAGACAAATGGAGTTTTAACACTTTTCTCCTAAAGGTGCCAAAGAGACAATGAAGTTTTATCACTTGGCCAAATCAGCACAAATCATGTAAATGTAGCCATACTAGTCCCTCCTCATGTGTGTGGACTCTATCAGAGCTGCTGGACAAAACTGTGTTTCTCTTGAGCCAAGCAGAAGTTTTGGAAGAACAACCAGGATTCATGTACATGCATAAAGTCAGTGAGAGGGTCTCCTGATTTTGTGTAGGCGAAGAGCTAGGTGTCTGTTCTTCAGTAAAAATAAAGAGTTGCGTGTTTTAGTTTACATGCTGTGATGCTGCTAAAGCTTGATATCTGGCTCTACTTAAAGCACTGCAATCGTGTTAAAGGACTGATGACAGGCATGAAGTAACTAAATGCTCAAAGTGTACTGTGAGCAGCTATCAACAAAAGAAGCCTTGAATTAAATCCCTGCCCCTAGACTTGAGCTGATCTCTCAGTCCTCACTGAGGAAGCTGCTCTGCTCTGCTTTATGCTTGTCCCTTTCGGCACACATTTTCTGAGAGACAAGGGGAAAAAGAAGCAAGAAGGGGAGGGGGAGGAAGGATGAGCTCACTTTCTGCCAACCACTTTATCCGTCTCCAGCTATTGTTCTAATAAGCCCCTTCCTATTATGTCATAGAGCCTTCATAAATATCAAAATCTCAGTAATTTATTAAAAGCCAAATAGCTGACTATGTGCTTCTGTATGTTTTGTATGACATCTGGAACATTTTGAGCATGATGAATGATAACAAAAAAGGGTTCTTGCCTAACTGTCTCTTCAAAGACACATCAAAGAACAGCATTAAGGATACACTGGAAATGTTATGGTATTTTGCTACTTGGATGTATGTTTCACAAAAGTTTCACTGAAATCCTGGTCTACCTTTCTTGGAGGAGAGGACAGGGATATCAAAAGAAAAAAAATACTGAATTAGTCAGTCAAATAAGCCTTTTGAGAGGACAGTGAATCTTTAAAGAGCCATGCTTCAGTATTCAGAATTGAGTCCCAAGCAATTGGTGTCATTTCTTGGTGAAAAGTTGACAAATATATGACCTGGTCTGAAACCCTCACCAGGAATCAGCTTCTGCAGAGTTTTCTCACTAAAGGCATAGCTAGTGACATGTGAACAGAAGGTTGGTATCTTGTTCAAATCCCAACACTCCATCTGTCAGCTTAAATATTAAGGTATCGGTAATGCGAGGTCAGTGGGGGCACTTCATATAAAGCATAAAACATTGCTGTGTTTCAGATGATTTCCAGAAGGAAAATGCCAGGAAAGAAATGGAAAACATCTCTAAAAAAGACTTCAGATTTTGTCTGACAAGGTTATTTCACAGTATGCCAATGTTTGTTGTGAGGTAGTTTTGTTTTTTTTTTTAAAATCCACTGTGTGGTCTTAATATTTGCTTTAAGATACTGGAATAGTGATGGTAATAGCAGAGTTACCTAGCACTTTCTACTTTTCCTTATATTCAAGAAAAACTCAAAACTGGATAAAGCTTTGCCTGAAGAAAGGTGATAGATCAAATTTGGTCTTATTTTGGTGGAAAGTAGATTGCCACAAATCATATTTACAAATTTTTTGGGGCCTTTGTTAGTGAACACTTGCCATACCAGACTCCTTATAACTGTTCCTTCTGGTTCATATGATGAAGAGAAAATACATGCTGACATTGTCCTATTCAGTTGAATAACCCAACCTGTATACTATTCTTTTTCTTTACCATGTCCATAAATTTTCTGCTCTTGAATTAGAATTAAAAGGATGGCAAGCAGCCAGATTCTTTCTTAAGAACATTCATGTAAATTGGGTCTGCACTGCTGAAACAAAGATGTGGCTACACTGCCATACGGTAGTGAATTCTTGTCTCCCCCAAAGCACTGTGTTATGTTGACCTTGGCTAGCCACCAGGTGCCCACCAAGCTGCTCTAGAACTCTCCCCTTGACTGGACAGGGGGAAGAAATATATGATGAAAGACTCATGGGCTAAGATAAGGACAGGGAGATCACTCAACAATTACTGTCACAGGCAAAACAGTCTTGGCTTGGGGAAATTAATTTATTTTAACAATCAAATCAAAATAAGATAATAAGAAATAAAAACAAATCTTCAAACACCTTTCCCCCACCCCTCCCTCCTTCCTGGGCTCCACTTCACTTCTGAATTCTGTGCCTCCTCCCCCTGAGTGGCTCAGGGGGATGAGGAATGGAGGTTACAGTCAGTTCATCACACGTTGTCTCTGCTGCTCCTTCCTCCTCACACTCTTCCCCTGCTCCAGTGTGGGATCTCTCTCACAGGAGACAGTCCTCCATGAACTTCTCCAGTGTGGGTCTTTCCCGCATGCTGCAGTTCTTCACAAACTGCTCCAGTGTGAGTCATTTCCACAGGGTGCAGTGCTTCAGGAATAGACATTGTGATTTTAGTGATGGTACTATTATATGATGAGATGTTAGTCAAAAGATCTTCTAACAAGTAAATTCATATTATGCTCATTAATTTTGAATTAAGACTTCAAGATTTTCAGCATCTTTTTCTTCTCATTTTCTTTGGAGGGGGCAATTTTCTTGGATAATTCATTTCCTGACACATAGTCAGAAGTTATCTTCAGTAGTCTGAAAGGGAAGGAATCTTCAAAGAGAACCACAACACCCTTCCCTGCCTGTGTGTACACAAGTCCCTTCAAATGACACTCAGTGATTGACATCTTCCTTTGCTTACTACAGCATCTTGTCAAAAGTGATGGAAACATGCTGTGTGGTTTCCTGAAATCCCTTTGAAAATCTAATTTTGACTTTAAGTTCTAAGTAGCACAGTCAACCTACAATATCCCGCCTAATACTGTTACAGTTCAGACTGACAGTAATCACAGTGACTCCTAAGGGAAGTTGAATGGCAAGGGTGGCAAAAATGAGATTTTCTATCAGTTTAACATTCTCTCAATTTTCACAATGATGACTTGAGAAATGCTTTTATTTTTGACCTTTAGAAATCGATGGATCAGTGCTTATTATTGATAAAGAAATATGTTGTAATAGTTAATATCTTTTTGAAAAGTATTTTTATTTTGTATATATATATATTATATTTTATATGTCATGTCAAGCATATTTTCTTTTTGGTGTTGATACAGTTTTGTTTCATAGCAGGGCAATATTGGTCTATTGACCTTTGTTGAATTGTGGTGGAGTTGCTGTTGTTTCTTAGCATCTCTCATAGGTACAAATAATAAGAGGGTTTGTGTTGAGAATTAAGGCACTTATAATTAAAGGGTAGTTTTTCTTGTGTCCAGATATCTCAGATTCTGCTTGCTGTGGCCAATATTGGGAATCTGGGAAGTACTGGGATTTCCATTAAAATATTGGGCATTTGGCAGAATAAAAAGGAAAAAGTATCTTATTGCTTCCTTAAACTTTTACTGAGGTACTGTTATTTCACCCTAAGTCTTTATTTTAAACAGTGTAACTGTAATCTATACAGGGGGATCTTTTGAGTACCTAGCCATGAAATAATATTATTGGCTAAATAAAAGGGTGTTTTTAAAGCAACTTTAGGGAATGTGGTAGTCTAAAGCAAAGGGAAAAATCACCTCTGAGAAAGAAAACACAGTTTCAATACACTGTGCCTGCTAAGGAAAGCTTAGTGGCAGTCCATAACATTTACATTTCACAAAGAAATTATTTAGTTCGCTGTGTCCTCAAATCAAGACCAGAAGGCAGAGATTCTGGCCTGGAAACGAGGTTTTTCTAATTGTAGAAAAACACCTTATCCATTGCAATACACTGGGACTTCGAGCTGCTTTCAAATGAGAAGAGTTACTTTTAATTGAAAGCAGCAGCTTTATGGTCAGAAACATTCCAGTTAGAATTTTTTTAAAAAAGTTACCACAGGGTAGCACACTCCTTATGAGTTCTGGCAGCTGCAGGCATGGTGAGATTTTTCTCCTATAGAGTATGGCTGTTAATTCAGGTGCTTTATTCAAATTTACCAAATCTGTAGTTCCTAGCTCCTGAAGGAAAGGGGAAGAAGCCATGAGCTTTGTATTTGTATTGCTTTAAACAAGACTGAAGGGCACAGCTGTAGGACAGCAACAGGGAACCAAGAAGCAACAGTACTGTAAGTCCCTCAGCAATCTGTAACAAGCGTCAGCAAAGGTGCTGAATTAATTTGAACCCATGTATTTGGGGATTGCACTGACTAATAATAGCCTATGGTGTACTTGTGGACTATGTCACAGGTAGTAGATGGATCCGTAACACTTCTTTCATCCTGAACTGAAGGAGAAAGCTTTAATTGGCTTCAGCTATCATCCAAAAATGGTTAAACTCAGTCTATGTGCTCTACCAGTCTGGCAGCAGCAGTAAGAGACAGGCAAAACATCACTGGACAAGTCACAATACCTTCACCGAATTCATGCTTGGAAACCTGTGTCACTAGTCATTTTCCTGTGTTCTTATGACAATTGGACCTTGCACACAAATAATAAAAGCCATACAACAAAGGAAAACTAATGTACCAGTTTCAGTAGGTGGCAATCTCCAGGACTGCAAGAGTGGATGACTTCTTGGGAAAGTGAACCAAGCAACACTTGTAGAATTAGGTCGTCAAGAAACTAATGCATTTAGAATGCAAGCATTTAGTTACATGTGCATTTAGAGCAGTTAATCACAGCAAATTCGGCATGAGGAAGTTCTGAAAGGTTTTATCCCCTCAAAACATACAATAAATGAAAATCTGGGATAAATTAAAGTCTTCAGGTACATCCTGCTAGTAATTTCAAGCTAATAAGAAAGATATATTGCTAGTAATTGGAAGATTGATTCACCATTTGTTTTTATTCTTGTCTGTCCTCATGTTCTTTTCACCTGAATGCAAATGAAAAAGTAATATATAAATCAATTAAAGTATAAATCATATCATGCTTAGAAAAATGTGTAAATATAAACAAAATTAAGGTTTGGAGAGGCTATGTACTATATCAAAATGAAAAAAATATATTACTACTTAGATGCAGTAGAAAACATATGAAATACTCTTATAAATGTGAAATACATAACGAAAATTGCATACATTGTCATCTGCAAATTAGCATGTATAAAAGTAAAATTAACTCAATTTTGAAAGTTGTGATTTTCATATTAAGACCTGGTGTTCTACTTCACTGAAAATGCCGTTGCAACAATAGATCCAAAACAGGAGAGTGAAAGCTGGAGTCCAAAAAAATGTAGTCAGTGTTTGTTATTAAGTATGTTCTGTTCTTTTTATGAGCTACCTTAGTTCCCTAAGTGAGCCATGTTATAGAACGTAACTTTATCATATTAATCTTTATCATCTTAATTATTATTAATATTTAATTAATTATTAATAACAAAGATTATTAAAATAATTAATAATAAGAAATTATTAATAATTAATCATTATCATATTAATATCTAGGTACACGCCTAGAAAACAAATATACCAACAAGTGGTATATGCTTGTTCTACCATTCTCCCAGCCTAAGGAATTACAGTTTTGCTATAGCCCTTAATTTCCATTTTGCCTGGGAAAAAATTATTACCAGATGGCACATGGCTATTTTTATATCTTGTATGGCAAGTTTCCAGTTGATAATTATGACATTACTGCAACAGTCTATTTTTTGTGTTATGAATATTTGACACTTAGCCTAGTAACCACTTCTTAGAAGTGGTTACTTTTCCTGTCTTCTTTCCTCCCCCGCCTTTCTCTCTTCTCTTCCCCTCCTTGCCTTTGTCATGCTCAACTGAGACAAAAACAATATTCAGGAAGTACTAGCTAAGAAAACAGTATTTTTTTCCTGAGGAAAAAACAGACAAGATGCAGCTAAAAATACCTTCCATTAATCCCTTCTTACTTCCAAAAATTATAATTCCTATTTTGTATAGTTTGTTTATATTTTCATGCCTTAGATTCTAGCAGGGTAAGACAGGAGAAATCATCTCGTTCATTGAACATCAGAAAAGCCATGTACATAAGTGGTCAATTTGCTGCTGATGCTTTCAGACCTATCATATGAAATCTATGTTATAGCATTCAGTCATCTATTTTATTAGCTATCTTGCTTTAAAGCCTTCCAGGGAGGATATGTGAAGGAAGAAGAAACTGAAAGCAAAGGTAATTGTAATTACAGTCATTTTGTACTGTTATGTAGTAGTAATAAATCTAGAATTGCAATGTAACACTCTAGAGTAGAGCTGAGTCTTAAAGCATACTGGAATTAATAGTTGTACTTTGTTAGTGCACCAACTTGCATACATGGAAACAGCAAATTTCAGAGGTGAGGAGGGAAAATATTATAATATTATTTTATTCCAAGTCTGGAAGCCTGTCTTGATTACCTTAAGTCCTCTGAGGAACATATAATTTACCTTGAATTTCTTAGAATCCTGTCTCTGTCATCCTTTTAACACTTTTCAAAACATAATATATTTTTAAGGAAATATATCCATAAATGTTATTAAAAAAATCATATATAGAGTGGTATGTGTAAGCAAGAGACAGGGAAGGTGAGTATAATGAGAAAATGGAAAGTTAGTATGTTTCAGGACTGTTGCTATAGAATGTTTTTCAATGGTTAATTAAGATTCATAAATATTTGCCACCTTGTTTCCTACATTTGATGATAAAAATAAAATGTTATGTGGATTAAATGAGAATTAGTCCCTCGTGCATAAAGAAGGACTTGGTGGAAAGCTGTGCATTTCCAAACTCTGTATCACTGCTTGGACAAACTGAATGTGAATCATGCATAATTTGGCACTGTCGTTTCTTTATTTATTTCCTTTTAGCACATACTTTAGTCTAATTAATCATGTAGGGTATCCTTTGCTATTCCCTACCCCAAATAAATTAAAAATTTGTTTTGTTGGAGACAAAACGCAGTAATTTTCTCTGAGTGAACTGAAAATACAAAGCAAAGCCAAACAGGAAAAATATCATTGGAAGTTCTGCTTAATTCTCCTTTACTTAAAAAAAAATAATAATAAAAAATAAAATTCAAAGGACCAATGCTCCACACTTCTCTTAACTACCTGGTCTTCGAGAGGGAAGCATCATCCAGCAGCAGACTGCATATGCTTTATCCTGTTCATACATACTTTGGTCAGAGATGGAGAATAATTCTGAGGGAAATAAGGAGCTCCACTTAAAGAAAGCAGGAAAAAGCAAGTTTCAGAATGAGACAATCTTTTTTAACATTAAAAAGAAAATGATCTGGTGAATAATATGAAAAGGCTATGCAGCCAGGTTCCTCTTCTCATTAAAAAAAAAAACCTGGTGTCTGTAATAAATTGAAGCCCCAGTGCAAGTATCTGCAGAAAACTGAGAGATTTATTAACAACTTTGTTAAGTTATAAGAATAAAATGAAAATGATAACCAAAATTTAATGACAGAACAATGATTCTGAATTCTTGTGCTAATGAAAATTTTAAAGTAGAAGCAATTACACATGCTAGACAACTTATGTCGATGGACTGTGTTCTACCTTTAATGATGGATCTCATTACAACCGAATGTGTCTTTAATCCTCTTGCTCTTACTGCACTGATTTTGAAGATTAGCATTCTGGGAGACTGAGTCATCAGGTTATTCTGAACAAGTTTTGCAATCATTGACTTCGAGCGGAGTTCTGATCAGTGTAGTACAAGGTTAAGATAATCCTTGCTCTTCTTGACATTTTGCCTCTCATTTTCTGTTAGGGAGACAATCAGCTGGCTGTGAAAGATTTAACAAGTGAAAGTGTTTTAAAGTATTCTCTAAAACCAAGTTAATGGCACAAAATAATGGGGAACCAACCTATTATAAGGCCTAATTTAAACATACTTTGCCAAATTAAAGTGTAGCCTTTCACCTATAGTGCTGAACATCCATCCTATCCACATTTGTCTTTTCATTTAACTTCTGCAGGACAGCTCAATTTAAGATGTCTAAATACCTGAAGATGAAGGCATGTAAGGCTGATAGCAGACCATACATTTTCTCCAGTAGCATGCTGCCTTACTGGACATGTGTGAAGGAAGTTCATGTGGTTCTGGGTTTACAAGTGCGACTGAATACCACAGCAAAGATTTATGTAGTATATCCTCAGTTTACATTTGTTTTCCAGATTGAAGGCCACTCATCATGCTGGTGTTTAGTAGTTCTATCTAATTTTGTTCTTACTTCTGCTGAATGGTGATGGTCAAATGCACTACAAAAACTGGGTGCCAGGAAATAGATGCAGAGTGGATCACTCCTGTCTGGAAGTCCTAGAGAGAGAGATTCTGCAGGTTGTAATTAGTCAAAGCTTTCTGCTGTTCTTAAAAACTACTCTTGTATGTTAGTTTTTAACTTCAGTAAAAAAGTATCTATGTCTTTACCTGCAGTAATCTGTCTAATTTGTATAAATATTGTTCCAGCTAAGCTTAATGTCTTGGAACATTTACTGAGCCAACATTTGTTATTTATGAAAAGCAAGCAATGCAACATGTAGAAAAATAAGAAATACCTTTACACAAAGGGAATTACTTTCATGAGAACCTTTTGTCTTTCTCTCAGTGTGTTTCACAAGATGCTAATTTCTTCTGTACGTTGCTTCTTGCTGCATTTGCATCATGATCTTTTGCTAGAAAGCTTTTGCAGGTTTAGAATTTTTTTAATTATTTTAATTATAATTTTTCTTTGGTGCCACTCTTTTCTGTGTGGTTGGTAGGTTGATTTCTTTCCCAGAAGGCAGGTCACTTTTCTTGGTTCTTCTCTTTGGGTTAAATAGAAGAATTCTTGGTATCCCTTTTTCAACTGTCAGTAACTGCACCATTTATATATTTCTCACAGATAACTGTCTATGTAAATTAGTTCCTTATACTCATTTAGCAGACATCATTATAATGTAGACAAAGGGATATATTATATTCATACTCTCAGTTCTTACATTTAAGTAACCAGATATTATTCAAAAAAACTCATGAGAATAAAAACTATTCTAATGACATATTCCATATAGTAATATGCAGCTACTGTTCTGTATAATTAAACAACAAGACCATTACATATAAGTGCAGATTAAAGAATACACTCTGACATATGAGTATGTTTTACAAAATAGGAACAGATATGTTGCTTAGGAAAAACATCAGATAAGTTTGAATCAAAACCTTATTTTCCTGCAAATTAACCTCTTGAAGACTTCAATTATTCTTTGGTTCTTCCTGTTCTTGAGTTACTTTTTCCAGTCTGATGGCCAGCATTAGAAACCAGAGATCTAGAGAAGAAGTAGATGTTGACAATAGTATTTATTTTACATATTTTTCTTCTTCAGAAATGACTAAATTGTTAATATGTTTTTAAAAGTTACCAAAAGGGAGATAAATATTATTAAGGTTAAAATTTTAAAGAGATTACTTCTGCAAGAAAATCTCAATGGAAAACAGTAAGTGTAATATACATACAACTCATTGTATACATTCTAGCTCACAAGGACTTCTTATTAAAACTGTTCTGTTAATGAAGATCATTTGCAAGTTCTTCATTGAAAAAATTGCTTTAAAATATTTTATTAAATTATTGAAAAATCTTTAAAACTTTTTAAAACTTTGAGTTTCATATTATCATAAAAGTTTTGTGTTCTGTTAAAAATGCTTTCCCATTTTACAAGTATGTATTATTTACATTCAAAGAAAGCTGAACAAAAGTAATATTTATGCAAAATTTAAGATCTTCAAAAATTAAACAAAGCTCTTTATTTACATTTTTGGTCATTCAGAACTTTTGGATGTTCAACTTTTCAACTGAATTGGAAAGAAGTATTTTTAGGAAAATCCTACAGAGCAGAAATACTGACTCCTGTATATCATACATCTGACTTTTCACTGTGGGGAAGTTTATAATGTTAAACTCACGGCCACTGCTTCTCTGTTGTGATTGATTTACTGTTCATAACTGATTCAATTATCATTGTCAGCTCTCACAGAAACCATTTAGGATGGGTTTGTATATGATGCAGAGTAACACTTTTACAATAAAAAAACCCAGAGAACTTTAAACATATAGGGACAGAACATCTGTAGGGAAAAGCTCTATATGATCTGGTGAGGGAGTGGGTATACTTAATGAGTATATACCTGTGCTATACTATTTTTCTTTGATTGTCTTACCAAGAATTTTCTCTTTCCTGAAGCATTAACTGTGCTGACATTTGAAAAATTAACAGCAAAGAATATAACCAAGCCAAATATTAAATCCATATAAATGAGACACGTGTATTAATTTTTACACCTCTCATTTACAGTTCTATAATAATTTTCCACCTTTTAACATCTTGTTCTTTGTGTGGTTAGTTGATGAAATAGCATTTAATAAATATTTTTGAATGGTATATGCAATTTAAAAGCACTTATTTAACAGTTATTTCCCTGATTTCTGTGGTCTGTTACGATAGAACACATTCTGTGAACATCAGAGTTACAAATGCCACCCTTATTACGTTCATTTTAGGCTTTAACTTTGTTTGCACATGCAGTCATTTTGTTTGTTGCATTATTATTCTTAATATTCACAAACCTTTTTTAAACAGCTTTGAGGAGACAGCAGAGAATCTGCATTCTGTAATTGCCTATTTACAAAATTTACACACATTTTGTAATACGTAATTCAAGACAGATATGGGGTAGCAGAAGACAGCAAAAGCTGCTGCTTGGGAATGAATGGAGTGTAAACCAGTGTATTTTGGATGTTTACTTTGCATCTAACACGAATTAATTCAACTCCACCACTGAAATTTTAAGAATGTCTTTATACTTCTATCACTGTGTGTCTCTCCATCCACATGTGTGTATACACACATGCATACATACAGAGAGGTATATACATGTATGTGTTTCCCCCAGTTATTCTTTCTAATTGTTCGTCTGTGCATGCTTTCATATTCCACTTTAGAACTGCAGTGGAATTACTATTGTTATAGTGTTATCACATATAACAAAATCAATTAACATTATGGCAGGAATCTGGGCAGAGTGCCACATTTGTTTTAATACATTGTTGCTAATTCTAAATCTTGCATCTGTCCTTTAACTGTCTTTGAAACATGCTGTCATTAGGAAAAATGGTTGTAAATTCTTATCTCCCTGCTGGTGCATATATGTATGTTTCAGTTTAAGGGGCAGCATATAGAAAACCCACTTTATTGTCAGCTGAGTCTACCAGCTTTTCATATTTTTGCATTTCTAAGACTGAAAATGGGGCAGTTTGTGAAACAAGCATTGCCAGTAAACCACAAAAATTACATCCCTAAAAAGTTAAAGACCCAGCTTGAAATTACAAAGAAATGAAAGTGCCTTTATATAGCTTAGTAAAGCATGAACGTGATTAGGAGTAAGCTGTTTCTTATAGCCAGCACAGAGACTGGCCTGGACAGTCTGCATCTACAAAGATATGCAAGCACATGCAGACTGAAACTGTGCATGGTTCTCATCAATTCCACCTCTATTTACACCCCTACATGTACAAAGTGTGCTATAATATGTAGCAAACCAACACTACTCTCATGCAAGTCTATGTATATCTTATTAGGAGTCCAGAGGAGATGTTATTTCAGGCTGGTCTAAACTAAGCAGGAAGCAAAGCAGAGAAAAGCAGATACTAAAGCCAAGGTGTCTAAAAACTATTGAAAGGAGATTAGACCTTTACTCCCAGCAGCAGCCCAGTCAGCAGCATGCCAGAGGAGAGGTGTAGAGTGTCCTACTACTTGGGGTCATGCTGCCTTTCTAAACCTTGTCCCATATGGGTAGAAAAACTTGACGCCTTGGAACCAGCCCTGTTTTAAACTGTGGGAAAGAGTAAAAATGTTTCTCTGAGTGAGCAAGAGACATCATCACTGGAAATAAGAGGAGAGGCAGGGGTGAAACTGGACAAAGAGTGAATGAAATGAGTAGGATAGTGAAAACATAAAATGGCTTTTGTAGTGATAACAAGAAGAAGTGAAGACATTCACAGAAGGGAAGAATATAGAGAAAAAAAAAAATAAGACTTCCTATCATTATTTGGGTTTTATATTCTTGTATTTTTGTAGATTTCCCAACTGTGAATTTATCACAGGCAACCATATGTGCATATTCAGATATATACTCATGTACGCTGTATATAAATAAATAGATAAATAAATGCATGGATGAATATCTGTCTATCTCAGTATATCTGTACAAGTCTGTGTCACTTAAGCAAATTTGACAGCCACAAATCCATGGGCCCTGATATGATGCACCCCCAAGTGCTGGGGGAGATAGCAGATGTTATTACTAGCCAACCCTCCATCATCTTTGAAAGTCCAGGGAGAAAAGAAGTGCCTGAGGACTGGAGGAAAGCCAGTGTCACCCCAGTCTTCAAAAAGGGCAAGGAAGGGGAAATTAGAGCCCAGTCAGCCTCACCTCCAGCCCTGGGAAGGTGATGGAACAGCTCCTGCTGGAGGTCATCTTGAAGCACAGAGAAAAAAAGAAGGTTATTCAAGAGTGGTCAGCATGGATTCACCAAGGGGAAATCACGCCTGACCAACCTGCTAGCCTTCTGTGCTGGAACGCCTGGCCGGGTGGGTGAGGGGAGAGCAGCGGGTGCTGTCTGCCCTGCCCTCAGCCAGGCTCTTGCCCCTGTCTCCCACAGCCGCCCCAGGTGAGCGCAGGCCGGGTGGGCTGGGCGCGTGGGCAGGGCGGTGGGCTGAGACCTGGCTGATGGCAGAGCCCAGAGGGCTGTGACCAGCGGCGCAGCCCAGCTGGGGGCCCGCAGCCAGCGCTGTGCCCCGGGGCTCAGCACCGGGTCCCGTCCTGCTCAGCCCACCCACCAGCGCCCTGGGTGAAGGGGCAGAGCGTGCCCGCAGCCAGTTTGCTGGTGGTGCAGCGCTGGGAGGGCGGCTGATACCCCGGAGGCTGCGCTGCCGTTCAGCGGGGCCCGGGCAGGCTGGGCAGTGGGGCGGGGGGGGCGTCATGAAGCTCAGCAAAGGCGGGGGTAGGGTCCTGCGCCGGGGGGCAGCGACCCCACGCACCAGCACAGGCTGGGGCTGACCTGCTGGCAGGCAGCTCTGCGGGGAAGGACCTGGGAGGCCTGGAGGACACCGAGTGGCCCGTGGGCCGGCAGTGTGCCCCGGTGGGCAAGGAGGCCGCTGCCAGCGTGGGCTGCATCAGGAGGAGCGTGGCCAGCGGGTGGAGGGGGGTGTCCTGCCCCTCTGCTCTGCCCTGGTGAGGCCGCACCTGGAGTGCTGTGCCCAGCGCTGGGCTCCCCAGTTCAGGAGAGACAGGGAGCGACTGGAGAGGGGCCAGCGGGGGGCTGCCGAGGGGGTGAGGGGGCTGGAGCATCTCCCTCATGAGGGAAGGCCGAGAGAGATGGGCCTGTGCAGCCTGGAGAAGGCTGAGAGGGGATCTCATCAGTGCATACAGGTATCTTCAGGCCGAGTGTCAGGAGGACGGGGCCAGGCTCTTTTCCTGGTGCCCAGTGACAGGACAAGGGGCAACGGGCACAAACTGCAACACAGGAATTTCCATGTGAACGTGAAGATAAACTTGTTTTCTTTGAGTGTGACAGCGCCCTGGGACAGGCTGCCCAGAGAGGCGGTAGAGTCTCTTTCTCTGGAGACATTCAAAACCCACCTGGATGCAATTCCATGCAACCTGCTGTAGCTGAACCTCCTTTAGCAGGGGTTGGACTAGGTGATATCCAGAGGACCCTTTCAACTCCAACCATTTTGTAATTCTCTGATTCTGTGTGTATGTATGCGTCTGTGTATGCAATCTTGTTTATAAAATCTGTGTATGTATACTTTTGTTGTCTCACTGATTGGGCTGACAATAATATTTGTTCTACTTCATGCAAGGCTGTATACATTCACAAGTCTGACTGGAAAATAAATAGTTTCTTTCTTAGTGTTTTGTTAAGATTTTGACTACCATGTTTTTTAAAAGCAGGTCCGTTCTCACTGCTTATTTTCTTGCCCTCAGTTCTCCAAGCAATCTGAGCATTCAGTTATTCTGAATCATGTTACCCAAAATGCTGAAATATGAAATGGACAAAGGCGATGTTACTGTCATGGCAACCAGGTGAAGTTCCCAATAATTAGGAAAAGGCAAACATCATACCCACTTTCAGAAAGGGTAAAAAAGGAAGATGCTGGAAACACTGACCAATCACTCACCGCTGTGCCTAGTAAGATCATGGAACAGATCCTCCTGGAAGATATGTCAATGCATATGGAAGACTGGGAGGCGGTTAGACATAGCCAGCATGGCTTCACAATGGAAAACTGTGTGTGACTATTCTAGTGGCCTTCTACATTGGCGCGATTGCATTACTGGACAACATAAGGGCTATGGGTGTCATCCACCTTGAATTCTGTAAGGTTTCTTACATAGTCCCCACAATATTTTTACCTCACTTTGAAGTGATATGACTTTGATGCAGGAACTGTATGGATAGATAATGAATTGGCTGGATGACCGCACCCAAAGAGTTACAGGCAGTGTCTTAACATCTCAAAGTGGAAACCAGTAAGACGTGGTGTCCCTCAGGGGTCCATACAGGGACCAATACTACTTCATATCTTCATCAGTGACATAGACAATAGGATTGTGTGCACCCTCAGCAAGTTTGCAGATGACATCAAGCTGAGTAGTGCAGCTGATAGGCTTGATGGAAGTGATGTTATCCAGAGGAACCTTGACAGGCATGAGGAATGGGCCCATGTGACCCTCACAACATTCAACAAAGCCAAGTGCAAGGTCCTGCACCTGGGTCAGGGCAATCCCCAGTATCAGTAAAGGCTGTGTGATGGAAGGATTGAAAGCAGCCCTGCAGAGAAAGACTTGGGGATATTGGTAGATGAAAAATTAGGTATGATCTGGAAATGTGTGCTCACAGCCCAGAAAGCCAACCATGTCCCAGACTGCACGAAAAGAAGTGTGGCCAGCAGGTTAAGGGAAGTGATTCTGCCCCTCTACTCTGTGATTATGAAACCCCACCTGGAGTATTGCATCCAGTTTTGGGGTCCCAGTACAATAAAGACATGGACCTGTTAGGGTGGATTCAAAGGAAGGTCACAAAAATAATCAGAGAGCTTGAACACCTCTTGCATGAAGACAGACTGAGAGAGTTAGGGTTCTTCAGCCTGCAGAAAAGGAGGCTCAAGGACACCTTATAGAAGCTTTTCAATATTTAAAATAGGCTTATAAGAAAGATGGAGAGAGACATATTACCTGTAGTTACAAGACAAGGGGCAATGGTTTTAAACTGAAAGAGGGTAGATTTAGAATGGACATAATGAAGACTTTTTTTTTTTTTATGGGTGTGGTGAGATACTGAAACAGGTTGCCCAGAGGAGTTGTGGATGTCCCATTCCTGGAAACATTCAAGGTCAGGTTGTATAGGACTTTGAGCAACCTGACCTAGTGGCAGGGGGCTTGGGCTAGGTGATTATTTTAAAGGTATGTTCCAACCTAAACCATTCTGTGATTTTATGATTGTTATTGTCAATCTATAAACTGCTGTGAGCAGTGTGTCTGTATGAGCCACAGTGACTTACAAACAGGCCTAAGGAATAACCCCAGACCTGTGACCCATGTGCCATGTAATGTCATTTGGAAGATGCTAAATTCAGTTCCTCCACTCACATGTGGGTGGCAGATTCATAGAGGAGAGGGAAGGCCATAGCACAAATAAATGACCGTAAGGCAAACCCCATTGCTCTTACCTAGACAGTTGTCAGAATAGTCCAAGTGAAATTAGGAAGAACCATAATTTCCAGCATACATCTTTCTTCATCCTAGGTCACATACCATGGAGTTTCTTAGGATATTTATTTTTCTTTTGCTTTACTAACTTTTAACTTTCTTTTTTTTTTTCTATTGCAGCTCTTGCTTTATTTTCCTAATTTTGTCTTGTAGTTTAGCATATTGAAGTCTTGGCTTGCCATGCTATGCATTTAGCCTTCTCTAAGTCTCAGTATTCAGCTTAAGTGGAGCTCTTTTGTGATCCATTTGGTTTCCAGGATACCAGAAAAAATGAGGAAATTAGTTTGATTTTTCCACAAAGAAATATTTATTGAAAAATTTGGGCTTTGCCTTTAGGCTTGATTCACATCATTCAACATTTCTGTTCACAATGGACTTAAACAGGCTTTGACCAAACTTTGAATGTAACCATGACTGATTCTTAGGGATATTTCCAATGTCTTTCTTCACAGTAATTTTAATAATAATAAAAAATGTCTAGATCTTAATTTTTTTTAATGTCTTATATCTGAAAATGTGATGGTGTGGATTGAGTATTTGAAGTTCCAAGGTAGAAAATAGAATAACTATTGGCCAATGCAAATGAAATGTAGAGGGCAAGTCTCTGTTAGTGTTTCAGTTCAGAGTAAAAGAAATTTTGAAGTGGATTTTCCAACAGTCCTCGCTTAAAGTTTCTCAGTTCATGTAGAGTAGTCTTGGTGCATATGGACAGGGTAACTTTCAAATAAAGCTAAACTGATAGACACATTGTTGATACATATCTAAACTTATCTAATAGTTTCCAAACAATAATGGGCATTTAGCCTATGGGACCAAAACATATCCAGTTTGAAATACAAACCCCCAGAAACACATTTGGTACACATACCAGATCCTCAGCACTCTTTTCCTCTGTATATCTACTGACGCAGTTATGATCTTATCATACCATGATTATCAATTGAAGGCATCTCACTCTGTGAACACTGTACTTAAATCTATTGCATAGAATCATGTAATCGTAGAATCATAGAATCATTTAGGTTGGAAAAGATCTTTGAGATCACCAAGTCCAACCATTAACACAGGACTGCCAAGTCCATCACTAAACCATGCCCCTAAGTGGCACATCTATGCATTTTTAAAACACTTCTGAGGATGGTGATTCCACCACCTCCCTGGGCAGCCTGTTCCAATGCTTGACAACCCCTTAGGTGAAGAAGTTTTTCCTAATAGTCAATATAAACCTCCCCTGGTGTAACTTGAAGTTATTTCCTCTTATTCTGTCACTTGTTGCTTAGGACAAGAGACCAGCCCCAACCTGTCTTACAACTTCCTCTCAGGTAGTTGTAGAGAGCAATAAGATCACCCCTGAACCTCCTTTTCACTTTCATTTCAGCAGGTTCCCTCAGCTGCTTCTCATAAGACTTGTGCTCCAGATGCCTCACCAGCTTTGTTGCCCTTCTCTGGCCACGCTGCAGCACCTCAGCGTCCCTCTTGTATTAGAGGCACCCAAACCTGAACACAGCGTTCGAGGTGCGGCCTCACCAGTGCCCAGTACAGGGGGACCATCGCTGCCCTGGCCCTGCTGGCCACACCGTGTCTGGTACCAGCCAGGGTGCTGCTGGCCGCCTTGGCCACCTGGGCACACTGCTGGCTCACGCCCAGCCGGCTGTGGACCAGCACCCCCAGGCCCTTTCCCACCAGGCCCTTTCCAGCCGCTCTGCCCCAGCCTGTAGCGCTGTGTGGGGCTGCTGTGACCCACGAGCAGGACCCGGCACTGAGCCTTGTTGAACACCACAGAAACGGCCTCGGCCCATCGGTCCAGCCTGTCCAGATCCTTCTGCACAGCCTGCCTGCCCTCAAGCAGATCACCACTCCTACCCACCTTGGTGTCATCTGCAAACTTCTGAGGGTGCACTCAATCCCCTTGTCCAGATGGTCATTAAAGATATTAAAACAACTGGCCCCAGTACTGAGCTCTGGGGAACACCACTTGTGACCGGTCATCAGCTGGATGTAACTCCATTTACTAACACTTGCTGGGCTTGGCCAACAAGCCAGCTTTTTACTCAGTATAGATTATACCCATCCAAGCCATGACCAGCCAGTTTCTCCAGGAGATGTTGTGGCAGATGGTGCAAAAGGCTTTACTAAGGTCCAGTTAGACAACATGCACAGTCTTTCCCTCATTCACTACGTGGGTCAACTTGTCATAGAAGGAGATCAGGTCCATCAAGCAGGACCTGCCTTTCAAACCCATGCTGGCTGGGCCTGATCCCCCAGCTGTCCTGCACATGCCATGTGATGGCACTCAAGATGATCTGCTCCATAACCTTTCCCAGCACCAAGTTCAGGCTGACCAGCCTTCTTGTAATGACACAGCTAATATGTTTCCATAATATATTCAATATCCCATATAGCTTTGATAATTTTCATCATCAACTACAGAAAGTATGATTTTGGACTTAGCAACAAAATGAAATATTTTTAGAGTTGACATTTGGATCTCTAATTTTTTTTGTTTAATCCCTGCTTTTCCAATATGAGAACAGAGCCTTTAAAGAATTTGCATCAGTATGCAATGCTGTTATGGAATGTATTCAACAATTGGGAAAGAGATGGCTGTTTTACATTTTAAAACAATAGGAGACAATTGTAGGCTTCTTTAGCTGCATCAGCCTATAAATCTTAGCTGAGTCATGGGATAAAAAATGTATTCAAAACAGAGAAAGGTCAGGTTTCTTGAAAACTGTGAGTTTTAAAATAGATGCATGGATTAAAAATGTAATCATTCAAAGTTGAAAATTCAAGTAGCAGGAGTAGTTTTTTTAAAAACTTCAGCAGCATTCTCAAGAGCCATTCTAATTCATTTGTGTTTCTATGTAGTGTGTTTGGAAAGGCAGAAAACTGTTCATTTGTGATAAATGGAGGAAGATAAAAGACCTGTCAAAGCCCTAGCTGCTGTTTTTCTACTTTGCTATTGGATGCACCATTTGACATAATGGCTGGCAATCAGAGCTATAAATCCTATGCAGGAATTCGTACCTTCACTGTAGTCTTCAAATCGGTGGTTTGGTTCCAGAGAGAGATGCAGCTTAAAAAAAAAAAAAAATATTTTTTTTCCTGATGGTTCATTTATATGTTTCTTCCCTGAACATGTATGTCTGCGCACATTTGTTTTTAAATCACTAGTTTTACATAATCACACAAGTAGTTCAAGCAACTGATTTTAACCAGGTGGGAGGAGGCAATGCATTAACTGCTAATAGTGCAGAGTTGTCTACCATTTCATGAATAGCCCCTTTAATTTTATTGTCCTACTCGTAAGTAAAAAAGACTTGTAGGAACAGGAAAGATTCCATATTCCTATTCAACATAAATTGAAATCTGCTTCCTAGTACTTACCTGCATATTTATGATAAAAGACTGAATTAATAGCACCAAACAGAATTCATAAATCCTTAATAACTACAGAAGAAATGACAATTTTTAAATCCAACTCCAAGACTTTACAATAGAATTTATCACATGCAAAAAATGCTTATAAAATATTTTAACAAGATCATTTAGTAAAGCTTGAATGCTTGGACACACACAGGAAAATTACTGGGACTGATATTTTCCACCTATATAAGCAAATATTTGTATGTTTTGTTCTTCTCCATCATGAGCCTGAGCCAAAGTCCACCCAATTCAATGGGAAATGTTTAATTTTTATTTTAAACTATCTCTAAAGACTTAATCCTGCTGTTGCTGCAGCCAGGGGGGCCTTTTATTTTAATGACTGTAAGACCATGATCTGCCTACACAACTGTGTTTTCAAGAGTGAATCTTTTGTGATCTACTATTGATATAATTGCCGTCAAAGCCAAGTTTATAATTGACTAAGGAACTCTGAAAACAGAAAATTTCAAGTGAAAATCCCTTGGTTCATTCTGATATTTTCTTAGATCAAAATGTAATTTATAAATTATTTCAAGTTTTTAGTCATTCCTGATTATTTTTTTCAGTACCATTTCTGTATTTGCATGGTATCCATTCCTTTTTAATGCTACCTTGGAGAATGGTGAGTGCTTTTGAGGGTTGCCTCAGTGGCAATAGGGACAGATGAACTCCAGACATGGAAAAAGACACAATCATTTCTTTACCTGGCCACTTGAGTGGTGACAGCTTCCATTTTAAAGGACACATTTTGTATATGGGCTTAGAAATGACTGCTGTCATATATTTTTTGTCGATTTCTGGCAGCCACAGTTACCACATGAATCTTTTAGCTGAGTGGTAAAGGGTAAAAGGTGAGTAACTGAAGCACACCATTCCAATTAAAATGAATGAGAACTAGGTGACTAAACACCCTAGCAGCTTTCTGCATTTCCAGAGCCCTTAGCATTTGCAAGTAACAAAAACAACATTAATTTTCCTTGTTTCTTGGACAAATATTGCAAGTGATACTGTACAGCATCAGGAAAGCCCAAGAGCTGTGAATGACATGATGCTAAGTAAAACCAAGATAGCTGAATTTGTCAGTGACAAACATTACAAAGTATTCCGGATACAGAATATAAAATGAAACCTGTAAGATAAACAGCACTCGTTTGGTTGTTGGGTTTTTTTTGTAAGACCCAGCTGTATTCTGGTTTAGAACCACATTATAAGACAACATACTGTTTTTTTTGTTAGTTTGTGAGAAATACTCTTATCCTTGACTGGGAACTAAGGAGTTACTGTTGTCTTTACCTAAGATGCTTAGGGGCATTTTTCAATTATTAATAGGGCATTAATTTATTCACATTCTTACTTCTTGATGTTGTTAACCAAATTCAAATGTATGGAAGAAAAGACATACAGAACTTATATACAAATGGAAACAGATGGTGATTTTAAGCTACTTTTTTTATGTGAAAAAGCAATCATTGTAAATTTGATGTAAATTCTGAAACTAGATTGCTGTTCTAGAGCTTACTCTGGACCAAAGTTCACTGGATTTCACACACACTCTTGACTTTTTGTCTCCATTTTCATAGCACTCTGCTTACAGTTCCTAGTCAAGTCTTCAGAAATCTTTGGCCAACACCCAAGACTGTAAACAGTGACACATTTGAGTAATATAACAAGCCTAATATTTGGCATTACCACTTTCCTTTTTTCCCTCCTTCTAACACATTGCTGCTTTTCCATCAACAAGAATTTCTAAGATCTGTGACCAAGTTATGTATTCAGAAGGCTAATACATTTTGGCTTAGGAAAAGTTGAATAACAGCAAGCCTTGCTAAACCAAAAGAGCTACTTCTACCGCAGAGTAACTACAGTAAACTTTTTTATTGTTTTTTAAAGTGTCAAAAAATTATCTTCATATTGATAGTCTTGATAAAAAGAGATCTGGAATACAGGTACAGCCACTAGTACATGCTGGCAATAATTGGTCATTGTAAGATGTTACTTCATCACCTAAATTCTTCCAATAACTCTTCTCAGGTTGGCACATCAGTCTTCTCTAGAGACACACCTCAGGAGTAAGACATAGAATTAGAAACCATTTACTCAGAGACTTCAAAACATTAGCTTCAAGATTTAGGGCAGATATAAGGCATCAATACTGATATGGGACAAAAGGGTTAAACGCCTCATACTTCACCAGATAACAAAATTTATTTTTTAAAAAAGTGGTTACATTTTCTTGCCTATAAATTAGTGTTAAATAAAACAAGATAGAATTAAGATTATGTTTCATAATCGCTTGACTACTTCAAAATCTCTGTTAAATCCACCTCTCTTGAGGAAGAAGGCATTAAGCTGCTTCTTTTGCAGAAACAATGTTTTCCAAAGGTGCCTTTAGGTATAGGTATCTTTTTCTAAATACCTACTGCAGTTGTTGCTGTTAAAGATAAGTTACTGTTTCCTCCTGTCTTCCATAACTCCTTCCAAATATTGGCATCAGTGGTCTGTCTCTGAAACTTCTGCCTGGAAAATGTCTCTTATGGAAGTAAATGATTCCTTCTGTATTTTAATAGTATATTCCCATGACTTTGACTGATCGATACTCATAACCAGTATTACAATTGTAGCAAACCAGCAACTGCAGAAATAAGAAAACTTGTCTCACTGTTTTTCTTAACCACAAAACACAATGACAGTCTCATGGTAACCACTGTAAACAAGAACTGGTGATAAATTCAGGAGTTTGACAGAGCTGCATTCTTCCTGTCTCTTCTAGTATGACAAAGTAAAGCTTCTGTATGTACTGGCAGGCAGCAAACAAATTGATTTTTTCCTTTAGACTACAATGTTGTATGCAAAACTGGAACCAAGAACTCTTGCAGTACCGATGTTGTAAGAAGAGTAAGCACAAAACTGATGCAGTGAATTAACTATAAGATGATTTTTTTTCATTCCACACGGTTACTGACTTGGCTGCCAGTGAAATGTTCAAAGCACATAAGGATGGAACGCATCAAACTTATTAGAAGTGGATCTGAGTGGAAAAGCTGAGATTTGCATCTGGATATTAACTCCTTGTGCTTGGAAGAAACTGCAAAACATTCTTTAAAAATGAATTGCAGATAGCTCTTTGTGCAGTTCTGTTTACTTTGGAATGGTGAGCTAACAAAAATAGGGACAGTAATGGTGCTGTTTCTGTAATATCACACATTAACACCAGCATAAACTATTAGGGCAGACTTTCAAAATATTTCATTCTCCGTTTTGATACAGAAGCAAACATTCAGCAGTCCTTGCCAACAGCATGAGATGGTGACACTTTATTCACATGCAATGAATCTGTACTATGTATAGGTAATACTGATATAGTAGTGCCACACTTGAGACAAGTGGGATTTCTGCCTTCTCTGTATGAAGTAGATCCCAAATTTTATAAGTTCTTTTCAAAACATCATGTCACATACTGTCCCTTATTTTTCTTCTGGACTATTCTGTCCATATTGTGTATGTGCTCCAGTGAGAAACTTTTGGGAGACTAGGTGGCCTGAAGTGAACTTCTAGGTGCTGCCTAGCACTTAGTTGTGTTCCTAAGACTTCCATTTTCTGCATCTGGTAGTTCTGTCCTTTGGATCCCGTATGCATGTCCTAGCTTCATCACATCAGAAAGTATGAGAGCTGGATGCTAGTGCAGAACGTAATTCACTGATGTCACCAGCCATGCTGACACAGAAGTTTCCTTTGATGAAGCTTAAAGCTCTGTGGTTGAACACCTGACAGAAGTAGAGGGGAACAGAACTTCCATATGGTACAGTTCTGACCGTGAAATTGAGCCATTACTGCTCTTCAATGCACAGTGGGTTCAGCACAGGCTCAGGCTAATGAAGCAAAGTACTACAACACTCTACTAGGGTTTCACTCCTCCAGCAAGAGGTGTGCATACAGCACCCACACAGAGTGATATCAAGACACCTAACTTTGGGAAAACCTCACCTGGAACACACTGAAAAAGTGTTGCTGCCTTTGCTCTCCCTGCTCTGTAAAGGACTCAGCTGGAGCTCTGCTCTAGGCTACACAGGGTGCTCCAACCCATAGCTACAGCAGGAAGGTTTCTTTTATCCCCTGAAAGATGAGGGTGTGTTTTTGTCCACTGTGCTGAGTTTCTTTCTTTTTCTCAAACCTAAGCTTTTTTGAGAGATTAGCAGTCAGTGCCATCACCGCTGCAATGACCTTGGATGCCAGGAGGCAATACTTGTACTTTTGCACCAATGTACCTTTCATATTAATAGCACTTCTCTTTTGATCTGTGAGTGACTCCAAACATCTTCAATTAAGACAAATATAAGATGTTCAGAGGCAAATAAAAAACAACTGTGGGTCAGGTTCAGTAATAATCCAGATCAGAATTTTAAACTGAATGAGTTAAAAATTATTATGTCTACTTCTATAGAAGTAGACACTGTATTTTTCAGAGCAACATGAGGCAGAAATAAGAAAAAAACCTAGTTGTTTTTATAAAATCCCCAATGTTTCAGAATTGAATCAAACGGATTTTTTGTTTTATGAAGAACATTTCCAATGGATACAAAATAGTTTTTTAAAACCCAAATTTATTGGAAGTATATAGGTTTTGATTGAAATTTACCAAAATAACTTTTTGATTTCTGGACATGGTTACAATATGAAACATATCAGCAATCTCTAATTAGAGCACCTGCCCAAATACTGACTAGGAACTTGAATACAAATCTGAAGTTTTGACCAAGATAGTAGACAAAGTCTAGGAACAACAGTGATATTGCGGCTTGCAAAGCATACGAAGGGGCAACTGAGGGCGCTAGACAGAAATTTGAGACATTTCAGAGAGAAATTTCCACCTTCAGAGGTCATTACAGATATTTTATTCTCCACTAGGGGAAAAGAAAATATGTCTTCTTTATTTTTAAAGGAAAGCAATGAAAGAAGGCCAAGTCAGTCTCCCATGGGATAGACACAGCTTTCTCCATGAAAGGATGCATCTGAATTCAGCTGGGAATTGAAAATGCCTTACATAATTGGAAGGCTCCTAGAAATTTCAGTCTTTGGTATATGAAAGGGTAATTGTAACAGCTGTATAGCTGTGTGCTCCTAACAAAGAGATAATTCTGAAAAGGGAAGGGCACAATACAGAACCAAAGTATAATAAATAACAAAAAAATTAAATCTAATCTCCTGGGGAAAAAAAAAAAAAAAAAAAAAAAAGAATTCTAACACTTAGCAAATGCTTACCTAAGTATAGCAATTAAGATGGTGGAATCAAAAGTAAACAATTATGTAATTAAAATCTCTGTATGCTGTAACTTAAAATCACATCAGGGAAAATTTATACTTTTCTTTCACAAACCATAGTCTACAGATGTAAAATGTAAAGATAGCTATACCATCAGGAAAGGGAAGACATCTCATATTTAGTGGGGGCAAGTCTAAACTCAAAGGCTATTGTGATGTGGATAAGAAAAGTTTTCAGAAAGTCAGAGAAGAATCTGCTTTTACCTCTCTGAAGGTAGTGACAAACTTCTTTTGGAGATTCAGACTGTCTGGTTTGGGGTTGTTGGTTTTCAATTCATTTTTTCTGTCAGAATGAAAACCACATGTACCTTCTTTGACTCATCTATTAGTACATCCAGTCTTGTGCCACAGAAATTACGGGATGCACTTTGTTTCTTAACTTCAAAAGCAATCAGGAATGCTTAGTTAGACACCGGCGGAGAAATAGCTCCAGCTGACTTTTTTCAGTGACCCAACTGACAAAGGTCAGCCATGCTTTCTGTATATGATACAAAGACATGCAGATGCATTTGAAAAATAAAGAAATCACTCAACTCTTTTGTGTGTGGGTAAAATACATTGCTACAGAAAAATTGCAGCACGAAATTAAACAATGAAGGCTTCAGAGCTGATAAAGCATTTCCAAGGGTATTTTTTCTCTGGCACATTCTTTCATTTGCATGGCACCCTCTGTCATGCTTTTGATGGGAACTCCAGCATGTCCCTACTGTCCTGTAACTGTGTGTCTTACCTTGTACGTATGTCAGAGTTACAGATATGAACCACTGAAGAATCATAAGAGTTCTAATTCTGTTCTGTTGCAGAGTAAATGAAATTATAAGTACATATCTTGCCTAGACATATCTGAAGTCTCTTTTTTTGTTCATTTCATAATTAAGTGTTTTGAAATGCTAAAAGGACTTTGTTCCCACCAAGACAAAGAAAAATCATGAGGAAAGTTTATTCTGTTTCTGTTTCTGTTACTGTTACTTTTCTTTTTTTTTTTTTTTTTTTTTTTTTTGGTGCTACTTGTAACACAAATCTTTAATAAGCCTAAAGGCTCATAACCATCTCCAGCATTTGATACCTCAAAGGTCAAAACCAGCCTTGCTTACAGTGACTATGAGATCCTCAGAGGAGGGAGCAGGGCAAAAAGCAAGACCACAACCTTGGGATTCAGTAGAGCACAATTCAGCCTCCGCATTGATCTTCTTCAAAGAGTCCCGCAGCATAAGGCCCTACAGGGAAGTGGGATCCAAGGAAGCTGGTTGATATTTAAGGATCACCTGTTCCAAGATCAAAAGCAGTCCATCCTTATGAAGAGGTTGTCAGGTGAATAAAACAGGAGGCCCACACTGATGAACAAGGAAATTGTGACACAAGCATATACATATGGAAGGTGGAAGCAAGTATGGGGAATCTGAGAGGAATACAGAGACACTTTCCAGGCATGCAGAAATGCAGTCAGTAATGCCAAAGCCACCTGGAGTTGAATCTGGCATGGGATGTTAAGCTAAACAAGAGAGGTTTTCACAAGCACATAAGTAGCAAAAGGAAGACTAGTGAAAATGTGTATCGATTGTTGAATGCAGCAGGTGCCTCTACTGGTACAGGACATGGAAAAGACTAAGGTACTGAATGACTCCTTCACCTCAATCTTTACCAGCAAGACTGGCTTTAAGGAATCCAAGGTCTTGGAAAAGAGGGAGAAAGTCTGGAGAAAAGAAGGCTTACCCTTGGTGGAAGAGGATCAGGTAAGGAAATATTTAACCAAACTGGACATACATAAGCTCACAGGCCCTGATGGGATGCACCCTGTGAGTGTCAAGGGAACCTTTGATGTCATTAAAAGGATACCCTTGATAATCTTTGAATAGTCACAGCAACTGGGAGAGGTGCCTGAAGACTAGACAGAACAAAATGTCAATTCTGTCTTCAAAAAAGACAAGAAGAAAGAACCAAGGAAATACATGCTTGTCAGCCTCACCTTGATCCCTGAGAATGTGATGAAACAGCTAATCCTGGAGACCATTTCTAAACTCTTGATGGACATGAAGATGATCAGGAATAGTCAGCATGGATTCACAAAGTGGAAACCATATGTCATCAACCTGATAACCTTCTCCAATGACTGACTTCGTGGATGAGTTGATATTGCGTGCCTTGACTTCAGCAAGGCTTTTGACACTGTCTCCTGGAAAATCCTTATAGAGAAGCTGATGAAGTGTGAGCTAGGTAAGGAGACAGTGAGGTGGGCTGAAAACTGACTGAATGGCTAGGCCCAGAGGCTGGTGTTCAGTGGTACGAAGTTTAGTTGGAGGTCAGTAACCAACATTATACCCTAGGGGTCACTATTAGATCCAATCCTGACCAACATCTTCATTAATGGTCTGGATAATGGGACAGAGTACCCTAAGGAAGTCTGCTGGTAACACAAAACTGGGAGAGGCAGCTGATACACCAAAGGGTTTTACTGCCATCCAGAGAAATCTCAACATGCTGAATTGGGTTGACACAAACATGCAGTTCATGCAGGTTCTGGTGAATGTCAAGCTGGACAGGAGCCAATAATTTTTTGCCCATGTGGTAAAGGCAGGCACCAGTATCCTCAGCTGCCATTAGGAGTTTAGCCAGCAGGTCAGAGCAGGTGATCCTTCCCCTAAGCACTGATGAGGCCACACCTGAAGTACTGTTTTCTGTTCTGGGCTCCTCTACAAAACAGATACAGATAGACTAAAGTGAGTGCAGTGAGGGACCACAGAGATGATGAAGGAGTGTGAAATTCTTTCCTGTGATTAAAGGCTGTGAGAGCTGAGACTGTTCAGCCTGGAACAGGGAAGGCTCAGGGAGGTTCTTTCCAATGTGAACAAACACCTGAAGGGAAGGTGTAAAGCAGGTGGAGCCAGGCTTTTTCCAGTGGTGCCCAATGACAGGACCAGAAGCAATGGGCAAAAACCAAAACACAGGAGCTTCCCTCTGAACATCACTTTTTCACAATAGAAGTGACAATAGGCACTGACACAGGTTGCCCAGGTTTGTTGTGGAGTCTCCAACCCTGGAGATATTCTAAAGCCATCTAGAAATGGCCCTGGGCAACCATCTTTAGTTTACCCTGCGTCAGCAGCGGGGCTGGACCAGATGACTTCCAGAGATTCCTTCCAGCCTCAGCCATTTCTTGATTCTGTGATAGCTAACAGTGTTTTTGACAGTATTGACACTGTCAATATTATCTGTCAGCAACGTGCAATCCTAAACTGTCTGTGACTCTAGCATAATTGCAAAAGCTGTCCTGATATAGATATTATTTTCCAAAACCTCCTCCCTACTTATAAAGTTCTAATTTTTGTCCTCCATTGGACAGGAGTGGTGGTTTTATGTATGCATATATATATATATATATATATATATATATAAATTGCAATTTCTATTCAAGAAGATTTTTTTCGCCTCAGCTAGATTCTCAGCACTGTGTCTAAAGTGAGTTTTCCTGATTCAAGAGCTTGAAAGTCAAGAATCCAGCCTTCCTTGCAGAAAGGAAAGCTTCCTTGTACAATCCATCGGACTTCACCACCATAAAAATACCTTTAAAGCAAAACCTTTAGTCATAAAAATGTAACTAAATTTATAGCCACAGATAACACATTTCCTACCATGATACTTATCAGAAATTTCCCCTTTCCAGCACTGAAATATATACACGTATACACAAGAGTAATGTGTAATTTCTAAAAACAAAGGAGCCTTTTTTTTTTCCCTTCAGCTGTAGATATAGAGACTATGGGATAACAGCTAATTGCACACCGAAAGAAGCACAACAGGTAACTGCTGCTTTGGACAGCATAGCCTTTCTCAACACCAAACAGCAAATCCATGTGTATGAGTCTGCTGAACTGTGCCCAACAGGCACCCACATACGGTA
Organism: Falco punctatus; assembly: GCF_963210335.1. Taxonomy (NCBI): domain Eukaryota; kingdom Metazoa; phylum Chordata; class Aves; order Falconiformes; family Falconidae; genus Falco; species Falco punctatus. The sequence goes on along the minus strand of NC_137586.1, from coordinate 38,920,786 downwards.
CTGCAGCTTGCTTTCATCTACTGCAGTGGACACTATAAAGTCATGCTCTGTCCAAGTGGAGCTGGGACTTCCTGATCCTTAATAATCTTAACTCTCTCTGGATTATATCAGTTGGAATCTCTCAGTAAAACACATGGAACAGAATTATGCCTACCTACATTGCTACATTATACATACCTACCTATGCTGCATTAAAAATGTCTTTATTCCAAGAACTTGAATCACTACACTAAAAACATATCTGTACTATTTTAAAGAAGTTCATATATACCAGCTTTACTTCGCTGCTCAATTTTGTATTTTACTTTTTACTTTAACATTGCAGAATGCAAGCAATGGTGAGTGCTCAGACTTAGTAATAAAGAACAGAAAAGTCTCGTATCTGTTTAGTAAAACCTGGCACTACCAAGAATCATGGAAGTCTACTCTACCCGAAATTAGCACGTCTAAACTTTTACATTGTGTATGTTTCATGATTTGTCTTTGATGAGGTCTGGGTGTCATTCACATCTTCATGATTACTTTTGCTTGTTAGACATTCATGGTACAAACATGACTAAAAAGAAAAACATCAGGTTGCAGTTGGAATGGGTACACATTTGGGTATGTACAAGAAACACTGTGACCTTGTATAGCCAGTCCCTTTCAGCATGTTGCAAAGTGTAGATTACTGTTCCCAGAGAACTGCAAAAGTGTTGAAAAGTAGCCTCAAAGTATTAACAGTAGCCATTAGTAGCAGCATTTCAGTATCTGAGGAGCAAAATTAAACTGTAATAACTAGCTTTAAATATTTCATACTGACTGGAATCTGTTAACTAACCATAATTGCTGGCAGCAGCCAGTATGTTTGTACCTGCAGCCGTTGCTTCAGGCATGTTTTCATTCCTCCAGCATGGGTAGGTATGCAGTGGCCCAAAACCTGTAGGGAAGACTGACCTAGCATTGTTTTGAATATTGCTTTGCACCACCAGGATGTCTGCACCTTTCCTCTGTTTGAGCTATTGATTGTTACATATTCAGTATTCATGTATGACATGTGCTGTAAGCAAAGTAACAGAACACATCATCATTCCCTTTTCTTGTGTCTTTGGTCTCATGGAACTCCTTATTCTCCTTCCTGCACAGCTTTAATTTATTTTTTTTTTTCCTTCATCACGTGAATTTCAGGCTTCCATCATGGCTTTAGTGTCCCTCAGTCACTTTCCTTAGGCACTCTAATGTAAAGTCTGCCTTGTCATATTTTCTTCAGCCAGAAGAATTCATCATAGCTGTTTTGACCATACTTCTAATCGCATTGGATCTTTTTCATCCTTCTTCACAACACTTCTTTCTGATTATTTTCTGGTCAGAAGAGGTTAAGAATTTGTTAAGAACAGATGTTTATGGATGCTTGGAATTTAGATGGTAACATTTTGATAAATAACTGTAAAATAGCTGTTACACTGAAATTCAATATACAACATTTACTCCACAGGCTAATACTTCTCTTTCTTCAAATTATTTAAGATTATTAAGACATATCTGGCTTTCTCTTTCAGCCATAATTTTTTGTTTTCTTAACAATATTGCTGAAGTATATGAAGTACTGTTACTCATATATGTTAGTCCAACATATTGTTTGATTATGTTCCTGCCTGACTGTATGTTCTTATGATTCTAGTTTACATGGTTGCTGTAGATGATTTCTAATCCCACAGGTATAAATCAGTTTGTTTTGTTCTTCCTTCCTCTAAAGGACAGGAGGTTAAAATCACCTATAAAGTCCATGTGGAAGTGTACCACATTCCTTGTAGTTATCCAATTTATCTCTGCCCCATCTAAGTCATTATGTCTAACAAGAGTGTACTTAGGCTAAAACACTCATTTCTGCAATTACCTGAAATGGGGGAAAAATACGAACAATATTGTATGATACATCTTCAACAGTCTGAGAAGGAGAAAATATATAGCTAAACAAGACTGGCCCCAAATCATAACATATGAGTCTGAAGCAATACTGAAAGGGTGTTAGTTTTCATTAATTTGCAAATATTGATTAAAAAAAAAAAGTGCTGTGGAGAGGTTCTGTAACCATAAAGAAGCAGACATGCTTTATGTGCTCTTGACTTTCAAGGCAAATTGTCAGCACTTTCCAGAGTTATCTAGACCAGATAGTCTAGAAGAACAACACAAAGTCTAGAAACAGGACAGAGTAAAAGCAGTGGGCTGGACAAGTTCGGGACTAAAGTTAAGTAGTATTAATTTACTTAGAACACTTACTATTGTAGAAGAATGGCTGCAGAAGCATGGCCTTAGAATCTCTGAAGATCTGCACAATCCAGGCCTGGTATTAGAATAGGCCTGTAATCAGAATTGTACTGAAGTTGCTGTGCTGAAGATAACAAGAAAGGTCGCCTTGAGCTATTCTTGAATCCCGAGACCAAGTAATTATGTCGTGCCAACAGGCCGTGGCTGTAACAAGCTACAGCTGCTGGGAAAGCAGGTGCAGGGCCAAGAAAGGTAGGGACCGGAATGGGAATATAGGGAGTAACAAACTACAAGGCTGAAGCACAGCAACACAATTAGCTACATGGATAGAATGCTTATTTTAGTCATGATAATTAGGGGTGTGAGAACCGCGCGTGTTTAGAGACTACTAACCAATTATATTTCTGCTTTACGAATATGCATGTGTATCGGTTCTATATAAGTGGTGTTAGAAACTAATAAAGTTGAGCAAGATGCATAACTCACATTGAGCGTCTTCTTGACTCCGGCGAACCCTTCTTCCAACATACTATGTTATAACACAGACAGTTTGAGAAAGTTCCTTCTAGTGAACAGAGTGATTCTTCTTTCTCTAGCTTGTTGCACCTGAGATGTTAGATTGCACATCGCTATACAGTACTGTACAGTACTGTATGTCCACCACATAAAACACTTAAATTGTTATACCTGACACATTTAGGGACAATGCATGAATTTCTGTCTGGGTTAAAGAACAAAGGTTAAACAGGGCTGAAATGACTCAAAACCATCGCTAGACACTGTGCTGGCCCTTTGCTTGAAGGTGAACTTCTCTCTGTATGTCTCTAAAGTACAGTTGATGAATCAGAGAATTGAAGCTTGAACAAAAGCTGTTCAGTATGCACACTCCAATATTATACATGGCCTGCATGTTTGTTTACATATACATCATGCATGTGTGTGTATATAAATATATACACACACACGCATGTATTGATGCATGTCATGTATCTATTTTCTGAGCAGTATGACTGAGCTATTTGAATGATGAGGTAAAATGGTAGAAAAATTACTCCTTAAAACTTTGTCCATAGAAAACATGAATCAAAGAGCAAACCAGTACGCTATCATGGAGAATTTGTGAATGAAGTCAGACTATGTGTTAGTTGAATCACACTTTTTATCTTTTGTTGTTGTTGTTATTATTACTTGAGCTTGTGAGAGATTTATTTTGCCTCTTGTTGTTCCATACATTGACCTCTAGCTTCAGAGGAAGCTGGACAAGGTACATCTTCATGGTCTGATATCACCTCGGTTTATCTCTGTGCACACTCACATCAGGGAACCAAAGAGAGGTCAAGAAATTCTGCCCTCAATCACAAGGGAGGTGAGGCATGCTCCACTACAGAAAGCAGAGGCAAATCTATTTAAATACAAGCAAAATACAATTACACATCTGGTAATCAGTGTTGGTGCAGGTGTTGCTGGAATAAGACTGAGGCAGATTAATTATTTACACAATATATCTATGATTTGCAATGGACTTAAGGGAGGCTTCCTGGCAAGGATTGGAGAAGGATTGTTTGTGATTAACTTAAAAACAAGGATAAAGCAATGCCATTATTAAGTAAATACTGTGGTCTGAATCAACATTTACTAACTGCTTGATAAAGTCTTGCATGCTGATTGGCTTTGGCAGGCAGGGTGGAGAGGAGGCAGAAAGAGAATGGGGGGTGGGAAGGGGCAAAAGAGGAACATCTCAGCTAAGTATGCTTGAATTCTGGGCTTGTGGGTTTGTATGCACTAAGAATGACTGTCTCACAGCAAGAGAGTGGGAATGAATTAGAATTTTCTAAACACTGAGATTTTCTTGCCATAATGTGCTTATAGGCATAATAGTGGAAATGAGTATCTGGAGGCAGATTGAAAGACTTGACCTAATGCCCTTATCTCTCAGTCCTCTAACTCCAGTCTAATGAACATATACCCATAATTATTTCTCAAATAGTTTTTATCTAATTTTAAAGTGGATAATTTATAGCACTTGTAGAAAAATGCTGTAGGTTTTAGTAAAATATTCAGCATTAGGAGAACTTTGAGCAGAATATATTTCCTTACTGTTCTACAAAGTCATACATATTTATAATATTAAAAACTCTTCAGTTGCTTTAATAATAGCATTCTGTTCTGTAGATTTGAATACTAATGTTAATGTATCTCCTGCATGCACTAGAAGGCTGTGCATAGGATAACATACATTTTATACTTAATTTTTGTGTATGTGTTTCTGATTTTCATTACTTTGCCTTTGATTAAGATTTGTTTGGTTATAAAAAACACAAATAAATTTCCAAGCATTGGGAAGTAAACTAATATTTTCTCATAGCATTGTGGAAACCCAAACTGGTAGTGCTTAGCATTTAGAATAAAATCATAGAATCATTTAGACTTGAAAAGACCTTTAAGATCATCAGGCCCAGCTGTTAACCTAACACTGCCAAGTTCATCACTAAACCATGTCCTTAAGTGCCACATATACACCCCTTTTAAATACCTGCAGAGATGGTCACCCAATCACTTCTCCAGGCAGCCTGTTCCAACACTTGACCACCCCTTCAGTGAAGAAATTTTTCCTAACATCCTATCTAAACCCCCCCCGGCACAACTTGAGGCTGTTTCCTGGTGTCCTATCACTTGTTACTCGTGAGCAGAGACTAACACCCACCTCACTGCAATCTTCTTTCACACAGCTGTCCAGAGCAGTAAAGTCTCCCTGAGCCTCCTTTTCTCCAGACTAAACAACGCAAATTCCTTCAGCTGCTTCTTGTCAGACCTTCTCTGGACAATTCACCAGCTTCCTTGCTGCAGTTCATTATTAAAAAATGTTGCAAGTCTGACTTCTGACAACTGAAGATGCTCTGTGCACCCTGCAGGATCAGGCCTTTGGGCTGCAAATTCATTCTGCTCAGCACAAAGGCAGGACCATGGCAGTGCGTGGGCATGTGGAATACCATCAATGTTCCTGCCTGCAACTGCAGGGTTGGAACTACATGATCTTTAAAGGTTTATTCTAACCCAAAATGTTCTACAGTTCTCTGATTCTGTGAATCTACCTGATGTGGTAACTAAGCAGAGTGACAGTTTTCAAAATGCTCTCCAACTTTGATGTCTTTGCCCCATATGATGCACAGAAACAAACAAAATCCAAGACCACTTTTGAGGAGATTCTAAAATAGCTGAAAAAAAAATAGAACAGAAAAGGGGTGTCAAGTTAAACATCTAGGAGTACCATTTCCTCCGTCTTAGCTCACCAGCCATCTCTGCTGAGCATGGTATAAGGATGTACCTCCTGAAAGAGTGCCTGGGGAGAATAATTACAGAAATGGAATTGTTCTGTGTCTGGGGAAAGTAGTTATGCTAAAGCTGCATTTGAAATATGTCATAGAAGTGCATTGACCACCAAAAGGTTCTGATGTCATCAATGAAATAAACCAAAAAATATTGGTGCTTTTTCGTGGGTGTAATTCTGCTGCTGATCATAATTGCAATGATGGAAAAGACTCTGTTTCCTTATCTTCCCTGAAATGCTTCAGTCAAATAAGACTGCAGGTAACCTAAGACCTGTGAAGTAGCTTTATAAAGTGTTTGGGCAAGCACATAATGGCCAGGGCCTTGTATATCCTTCTCACATTTAAGCTCGTGCTTCCCAGCAGTTTTCCCACACTTATAATAAATAAATCAGGGACCTAATGACAGGAAGGAAAACTGAGTTGGCACAGATCTAGAGTTTTGTCTGGCTCACTTAGAGTGAAGGCATGGTAAATCATGCTACCTGGCACTAAATAGAAATGATGGGTTTCTTTGTGCAGAGCAAGAAGAGTCTTGTTCTATTGGATAGGACAACTTTGTTTCCTAGACATGGTGAGAATAAAAGTTGTGACCTTGGCCCAGAAAGCAAAGAAATCCAAACTCCAATCTAACTAGTCCATAGGGAATGCTTTGACCCTTAGCAGACCAAATATAATCCAGTTATAATTTCTGCCTATGTTTTTATTCCCTTTCCTATTGGTTAGACATTCCCAATTGATTTATTCTGAGTTTTCCTCCTTACCGCACTCCCCCCCGCCCTCCCTTCTCCAATCAAGTATTTATTCCGCTTCTGGTTTAGAGCTTGATCCCAGATTGAACACTGTCAATGACACGATGTCTAGCAGAGAAAAGAATGCATAAGCAGGCATATGCTTCTAGTACCAGTGAAACTCAGGATGTTCTAGGTTTAAAGTGAGCACACAAACAGTACATCGCAGTAAACTTGGAAATGTTGCCTGCAGGCAGAAGCTTCAGAAAAGCCTGATTCAAAATTAAAGTTCATCGCTGCTTCGGTATGCTTGTGCTCTCATTGAAATCTCCTTCAATTCACTGTGTGCCTATTGGTATGTGTAAACAAGTGCTTGTCTCTGTGCTTAGCTGAGAGGCTTTACCATGTCTCTGATCATAATGGACAAATGGAAAGTGGGAAGAAGCAACCCTGAAAGTAGAATCTTTCCAGACAGAAAATTAACTTACGGTTTGTGTAAGCTTATTTTTAGTAAAATTTAAATACCTGTAAAATGGGCCTTTTTTTTTTTAGTTTTGTTTTTAAGAATGCGAGTCTATGATCTTTTGACAATGCTGTAGAATGACTGCAAAACAGATTGTGAAGCAGACAGTATGAAATCAGAAAGAAAAAAGCATTAGGGAGAACAACCATTAAGGAAAAGAGAGGGTTAGAAGAAAAATATGTGTGCAAAACCAAGTGATATTTAGTGATAGGCACAGCTGAAGTAAAAAGACCTGCAGTATATTGCTGAATAAGGAGCTTCACAAAGGGATTAAGGGAAAAAAATCAGCTTAGCACAGATATAAAATATTAGAGTAGGATGGTGAAAACATAAACATCAAATGAGGGTTTATATAAGTGTATGCCCATCTCTCATCCATCTATCTGTTTATGTAGACATGAATAGGACACAATAAATTTTTTAAAATGCTGGAAATTTTGCAAATATTTAAAATGCAATTAACTGAAAAAGATAGGTCAGCAGGGAACCGTATCACCATTCAGTATAGTCAAGCTGTCAACACTTGCAATTTGGCAGCTAACAGCAGCAAGATTTGAGTGAGGTGGTCTGTGAGGACTTTCCCATACTCACAGGAAAAAAAGAGAGCACACTCAGATTTACAGATAATGTTATAAAAGGGATGCAAGGGCTGCAGTCCAATTTATACTTTTTTTTTTCCCCTCCACATCCAATAGGTATGAAACTACTGAGCCATTTCAAACAGCACATCTGTCTGTTCCCACAAAACACGGAGCCCCTGAAGAAAACTGTTCCTTTTGTTGTGAAATGTCAATTCAATAAAACTAATATTTTCTTATTAGAGAAAAAGCACCTTGGAATATTTTTTCATTTAAGTAAGCATTGGAAAAAATATCAATAATTAAAAAAATAATTAAAGCTTTTCTTAAATGAAGAATTATGATTTTATATCTTAACAATGTATTTGTATTCAACTACTGCATCATAAATGTTCAATATACAACTAGTAAACATCTGAATGTACAAGTTCTCAAGTGACCAAAAAGGATAAATATAATGGAATGAAATAAAACCAAAATAAAACTGTTTTCTTTCCATTTACTATGCCTCCATATTATTTTTTTTTGTCTGAAACTGTATTAATAATAACATCTCCTGAATTTAAGATGGAAAATTTTTAGTATGAAAAATGTGGTAGCTTTTTTAGATTCACATTTTCACAGACATAAAACTACTTTTACACATCTCTAATCTCCACATACAGAAACCTTTTTTTAATCTAGGTGGTAGTGTTAGTGAGTGAATCACAGAGGGGAAAACTTATACGGACATAATAACATACACATCTATAGTGCAAGATATTAATAAAAATCTGGCTATTAAAAAAGCTGGTGAGACATTTCTGCATTGATGATTAATTCAGTAGAAAATGCACTTGTTGAAAAATCAAGATTTGGGGAGAGAAACATGAAACATTTGGTTTTGTTTTTTTGGGGGGGCTGCTGGGAGTGGGGGAGTGTATTTTGCTGTGGGTCAGTCCGTCCTCTATCAACCCCAGAAACTTCACAAAAACAGCTCTCAAGCAGAAGTGCAGCATTATGGAAAAATAAAAAGTTCAGGGATATGTCAATGAAATAGAACAAACCATCAAACAATCCATTTTGAATTGGAAATACCAAATCAAACCATGATGTCTCTTCATCTTTGAAATCTTACAGATTTTTTACCTGAAAAAAAAATAATTAAAGATCTTTGTAACCTAAAATTAAGACAAAACTACATGTCAAATACCAGATTTTATGCCAGATTGGAAGTCATGACAAGGAATGTGTATGTGGAGTACTGACCTCTTTTCCATTTAGAAGAAAAAAAGATAACATTTGAGAGCTTTACCTCAGGTATTCTATAAAGGGTGATGATAGTGACATCATCACAGCCAACAACATAAAATTCATTATCAAATCAGAACAAGCCCAAGATAACACAACACCCAACATAAAGGTTCTCCACATTACAACACTCAAGGAAACGGTAACTGTAGAAAAAGTACCATAAATCAGAGTTTCATATCTTTAAAATGCAGTACGAACTTTAAGTACTATAACAAGAGAGAAGATAGCCTTGGCCGAGATTCCTGACAATGTTCCTTACCTAAGAAAGAAAGTCAAAAGTTGTAAAGCTGACAAGAGTGTAGTGTCAATGTTCAATGTCTGGGTTTAAAGAATCACAAAAACTCTGGCTTTATTAGATCTTTCAGGTCTGAAAATTTATTTCAAAGCAGCTTATGAAGTAATGATGAATCAAAACAAATATAATGCAGAAGCTATTTGAGCAAATGAAGTCTTAGTGGGAGCAGGAGAAATATATAGAGATAGATTTATGCAACTAAGCAGCCCATCAAGCTAACCTATTAACCCATATCTGTGTTGCATGCTTAACTTACTAATTTTTTTCCCTCCACAGTTCTCAATGTTTTGACATCTGGATACAGCACAAAAATATGTAGCTGTACAATAAAATAAAAGACTGCTTAGATAAGGGTAGGGCACTAAACTACTACTTCTGCTACTGCAGAAAGACAAAAAGGCTGACATAAATTCTTTATACTGTCCTGTTAGTATTAAAACAGATGAAATCAAGTACCTCTATCTCTTCCAGACTACTAAAGCTGCATAGTGGAGAACAAGTGTTGCAGATGAAGGGTGTCCTCCAAAAGTCTCCTTTTGTCACGACTGAGGTAAGAGCAACCAAGCCAGGAGACCACATATGCTGAGCTGGTGTGTAAAGCATTAGGGCTTTTTTATATGTTTTGCCTTGCTGAACTGATGTAAACAAGAATCTATCTCCTATTCTGGTATTGTAGGGATTTTTGTATAAGAGATGAAAAATAAAAGGGAGTTTTATTAGCTGGTGTAAGAAGTTTAAAATAACTCAAATCAGATACACAGAGAGCATAGATCTCAGGAGAATAAATCCTCAATTAGGCCCATGTAAGATCCTGAAGTCTGTCACTAAGGCATTGTTTAAGATAATATTTTACACAAAAACAAAGATAATAGATTGATGTTAAAGAAAGGATTAATCCATAAGCAATTCAGACAGAATTTCTTTATGCAGAGGATTACTGAATAATGGAACAAATTGTCAAAGGCAGTGATAGAAGCAAGTGTGAATTATTCTGACACATTTCTGGAGGAGAGAATTGGAGAGTACAGTTGCAGGCTAGATTTCCAAGATGATAAATGTTGATATATGAATTAATTTCAGGCTGGAGAGGCTCAGGGTGGGAGGAACTGCATTTAAAAGTCCCAAGGTTAGTTATGGGAGATCTTAATGGACCATGTGTTCCTCCTGGTTCCCTTAAAATTCCCTTTGTGCTATTATGAGATAACATTTCACATGAATGATTATGAAATGAACTAGCTAGGAAGAGGGAAACCAGCTACTTATTGGTAAAGACAGGAAAGATTAAAGAATCACAAAACATTCAGCTGTTTTGCTTTGTATAGACTCTTTCTACTGAAATAGATTTGTAGGTATGATCTGAGAACCTCAAGGATATAAACAGAGAAAAGCATGCATTAAAAAAACAACAAACAAAAAAAAAAACAACCCACAACCACAAAAACCTAGACAGGCAAAGCACTAAACAATTCTTTCAAATGTGATATGGGTAGCCCTGTGGTCATACTGTCACTTCTGCTGAAGCCATTACCACCATCACTAATAGGTTTGCAGGTGTTAGTATTTTAAAAGGTTGTACACAAAATGGACTAGAATGTTTCATTTCAAAAGAGAACACATTTCTATTTAAAGCTAAAACAGAAGCACTATGGTTTAATTACTTCATACACAGATCAGTGAAGGAACAGAAAATGGGACATTAATTTGGCTCCTTTCCTCTGAAAGCCTAAAAGTCCACTAACAAAAATGAAAACTTTAGCTGGAAAAAAATAAAACCTGAATGTTTTGCTTAGAAGCAAATCGCACCTGATGGAAAGCAGCTGTCTTCCTTCCCAGCACCCAAGTCAAAATAATGTTTACTGAAACAGAACAAGGTCTTAAAAAAAAAAAAATTAGTCAGAATGAGTTTGGTACAATGCTCTGGGTGATGCTCTGTTTCTGTTGAGAAAGGAATGTACTCTGAATAATTAGGAAAGATAAGGTGGGCATCTGAAAGAGATAAGGAGACTATCAAGTCAGGAAATTGCTAACAAAGAAAATTGAAAGGTTTATTCCACCTAGATCCCACCTATTTACGAATGGAATGATTGGATGTCAAAATCAAATGAATATGTATGTAAAGATGTTGTAACCTCTCACGAAAATTGTATAAAATACCTAACTTTTCACTGAAAACTTCAGAGCTAGTTTGTCCAGTGTGAATCGGCTAGCTCCCCAACATTGCACAATAAATACCTTTGCTGCTTAAAGACAAAAGTCGTCTCTGAGCAGTTACACTGTGCCATTTTGGCATCATTACTAATAAAGGTTCTGATGCACCTGAAATTACACATTAAAGAGCACATGTGATACACATATCATGTTAAGCCAAGGAAGAAAAGTCTGTCTTAAACATCTTTTTCATCTATTGTTATTTCTTCTTAAAATAGTTGTGCTGGTATTGATATTTTTTCCTTGATGTTATTTTTGGTATACAGCTCCTATCATAGGAAGAGAGTACATTAGCACAAACACGTTCCTGCTACAACTTCCGTGAAACTAAACACAACTGTGTCCCAGAGGATTACCCAAAATCTAATGAAGTCTGAGAGAACACAGGGCTGTGCAGTTCTTGCCTGAATCATTATTCTGTTGAATTTTTAAAAATCCAGGATATCCAAATCTCTCACGGTAATTAAAATTATAACTCTGTTGAGGGTTGTGTGCATTTACTGGTTCTCATATCAGGTTTACTATAATGTCATTAAAAGGTTTTAAGTAGACAAAACAAATTTGCAACTGATCTGTACTCATTAAGAAATAAAACTGTTAAATTTAGCAATGCTAAATCGGTGGAATCCAGAAATTATCTAATCTTCCAAATTGCTATGGGAGGCACTTTTTTTTAATCACAAGGAATGTGGAACAAAACTATTATAAAAAATAAACCAGTGCATCCCAGACTAGAAAAGCAGCAGATCACTCAAGCATCTGCTTGAACTGTTAAAAGAGTCATCTTCAGTGATAGAGATGGGAAGGATGGACTTCAGGACTTCTGCATAACTTTGTGAGCTCAGGAGATGTCTCATTATATCTGAGGCAGATCTAATGAGGCAGGCTTACAAGCTAAAGAGGACAGTGATCATCAAATAAAATTATAAAGATTTTTTTTGATATTTCACCTAAATTTATTCCACTATTGAAAATATATGCTTTTTAGTAGAATATAAACTTTTGTCCAAAACCTGTTCTCATAATAGGTGCAACTGGATCACCTGACACATGTGATGTACTCTGGTCTCCTGAGGTTGACAATCCACAGCTTTGACATGTGAAGGCAAATGTCTAGAGACTGTCTAACCCAATAGACTGTCAGATGTTCAAAAGCCTGTTGGACAATAAACTAATAAAGTGCAAACACTCAATAGAAGATGAATAAAATTAGATATTATGGGGAGGCATCTGAGTAAATGTTATCAGTGCCTCTTAATTATACTTGTGTTCTTTCTTCACAAGCATTGAATACATGGAATACTTCCTGCTTTTTTCCTCTCCATTGTCTGCAAAACAAATAAAACCACCTATCAGTGGTTCCTCTAATCACAACCATTCCTAAGGAGACTCCTGGGTGAGCTGAGTCAGCTGTGGATTGTTCTTAAGGCTGGCCTGGTGACAGTTATACCAAGGATGAGGGATAGAAAAACAGGATGGGGCTGTCCCTCCCCAAGCCCCTTCACACAGGTTTTTGCTCTCTTTGTGAGATATATTTCCATATCCCAGTGAAACCCATTATCTAGTCATTATTTATCATATCAAACATCCCTTTTTAATTTCTACTTCAATAGATTCTTTTTTTTTTTTTTTTTCCTGCTCCGCACCCCCTCTACCCCTCCCCTGTTTTTATAAAGTTACACAACCTTTAGGGAAAAGTGAAGTTGTTTACAATTTGTAATTATGGTACTAAAAAAGAAATCAAACCACAAATTCATTGCAGAGTGTTTGATCCAGAATATTGTTAGAAACATAATTAATAGCTGAAAGCATTTGAAACAACAGTCTCAACCTAGTCATTAGACACCTAGAAAAATACAAGCACCCAGCTTCTCAAGCTTTAATGTATTGCTATTTGTCTCCCATTTCAGTATTTGAAGAGTTAATTTGGTGGATCATTTTCTTCTTTGCTATAATGGAAAACAGAAATTAACACTAGTTTGTAATCTCAAAATAATGTATTTCTTTAAGGGTTTTTGATAGAAAAACACGTTGAGTTTCATTGAAAGCTCTCATTTTGCAATCCACACCCTCAGATTTTCAGAGGGCTTTCAGACCCCGGCTGGGATCACCCACTGAGTAGTGAGCTATCTCCCTAAGTAGGGTTTAAAGTACATGACAGCAGCACCATTTTTCCTGTGTTTCTCTGGCTAGTGCAGACCAGTGGATATGTGCAGTACCTGCCAGAATACTTTTCTTCACTGTCTCCTTGCAAATCTCTCTTTTGTCGGTTTCCATATTTTTTGTTATACCTAAAAAAAAAAAAAGTTACTACCATAAGGCTCCCTACTGTTTATCATTGCTGATCCATGCACATTCTGGTATTTTTACTATTTTTTGATGTTATTGTATTTTGGTTTGTTTGATTTTATTTTGAATTCAGACTATACATGGGTAGGTCCATCTTAAAAAGCCCCAGTTGTTCAGAATGATTATTTTCTGCTCTTTTACTTTCCTTCTTCCACCCTTACTTTCCCTTGTTCACATTACAGTAGTGCATTTTGATGGAAGAGGGTCTCAATGCACACACAAAAAGTGTTGCAGTGCTTAAATTGAAATCCCCTAGGTATGAGTAGTTTAAGTTTTTAACTATTACGTTTGTGAATGCATAATGCTGCCAAGAGTATATTGAGGAGTCTGGGAAATGCCTGCAATTTTCCAGGTCCAGTGCAGTACTGGATAATTGAAGCAGCAGGAAGGCTTGGCACAGTGCTCAGGCACAGAAGCTGGGCTAAATCCCTTAAATATGGAATAAGATCTAGAGGTTTCTTGACGCCCAGATACCATTGCTTCACATTCAAAGTAGAGAAATTACAGTGGGTTTCTTCTTCTATTGCTTATCCTCTGTCTAAAGATGTTTTCCAGGCAATGGAGGTTTATTTGAGCTATACAGTGTCGGTCCACTATTGCAAGAAGACCATAGGCATAACATGGTCCCTTTGTGCTCAGTGTTATACACAAGCATCACCATGGAAGAGCAGTTTGCTTTGGGCTACTCTGCCCAGATCCACCCTGCACACAACAGCAGGTCTGTCCTGCTGCTGTGATTGCACACCCTTTCAGGATTGCTTCTGTGGCATAGACTCCAGCACAGCATTAATCGGGAATTTTCAAATTTTTGAAGTTTGAACTAGAAAAACAGAGAAGGGGAGGGAAACTAGAAAAATGAAAATGCTGTACACAAGTTTCCTTTTTTAGTTTTGAAATATAATCTGCCAGCTTCTTTAGCAAAAAGGTTCTTGCTAAAAGTATTTTGCACAAAATTCTGTATTGTGTATGGGGTTGTAGGGCTTTTACTTCATTTACAGATCAGAGATTCTAGAAGTACTAGTCTAACTGATCATCATATGTTTCTTCCTCATTTCCATCTCAATTCATCTCAAATTTGCCCTTATATTGACAGGGTAAGAAAAATTACTTTATTTAGGCTGGGATTCTGTTAATTAAGTATATGAAAGTACAGTGATTTGGGAATTTCATCTTCTGTATACCAGCTAAACTTTAATCAACTCCTAAACTCAGCATAACTAGTAAGCTTTAAAATGCAGATGCCTTTTGCCTTTCTCAGAATGCTGTTTCAGCCATTAGAAACATAGATGCTGTGAAGGCTGAAACTATATTTAAAATTCAGTTGCCAGACAAGTTTACCTCTGATATAAGTACATTAATGATCATTTTTTGTATGTAAGTAATAATGATTGAAGTGTTCCATTGGGATTTTATACAAACATATGGATGAACGGCCTTCTACTTGTGCAGCAAGTGCTCCTGTTTGTTATTAAATACAAGCAAATATTGTTACACAACAAAGGCAGGGGTCAGGCTACCTTCTGCCTCTGCCATTTGCCTCATAAGAAAGCAGGAAAACAGTGAGTGCCTTCCAGCTCTCCTCTCTGTTAAACAGAAAAAGTGGGGTCTAAGCATCCTGATGCCTCAGTAAGACACCAAAAGGGGTCTAAACCAATTAGCAGAAGCCTCCAGCTGGTGCCTTTACTAATTCTAGTCCAGACTCTGTTGTCTATACTGGAAGTAACAGAGAAATTCCCGCAAGCCTGTTAATGACCCTTCTGCAGGAGTCAGCTGTACCCAGTGGACTTGCCGAATCTTGTGTACATTTTGATGAGCTGTTAGAACATGTAAGAGACCACACTGACCACTGAAGCTGGAATATACACTTCTTTGTCCTTCATTCTCCATGGAACCTGTGTATCAACAGGGGAAATTTTTTTTCCCCATTGTTTCTGCTTCTAGCACTACAAATGGCTTTAATAACAATCTGAGTGAAAGCATGACTCCTAGCACTTCCTGGAGGTATGATCTATACCTGACAAACAACTCTAGCTGCTTAATAAGATGATGAAAAAAAAGTTTACTTGTTTTTTTTCAAAAGATACTTCTTACAGAGTGAGTGCACTTGGGGTACCGTTTGGCTCACAGAACCTCTGAGATGTATGAAATATGGCAAAAAGACTATTTCCTCCTTTTTTACCTAATTTAATGGCTGTGCATTATTTTTTTCAGAAATGGACCAAGCACAGGTACTCATGTCGTTGTTAACTACGTGCTTTGTTGTGAGTGCCATCTTTAGAATACACCATTGAGTTGAGCTGGATGAAAAATAGTATCTGAATGAAAGTGAAGTTTGCCATAGCATCCAAGACTTAAGGAAACAAATCTGGCTTCTTTACTCTTTTAATTTTGCTTGCTCTTATTTATAGCTTGTGCATTTTTCATGTTGACCTTTCAACCAGAAAGCTTCTGTTACTAGACTTACAAATAAAACACAAACTATATGCAGTGAGGGACATTTTGGACCAAAGATTTTTAACTCAAGAGGTTTTCAAAAGACATGAATATGATCAATATAAACCTTGCTGAAATAGTTTCCTGCATGAGAACTATAGGCTAGCCTTGCAAATCACTATCTACCTATCACTGCCATTGCATCTGAATTATTCTAAGAACACTGCAAATTTTCTGTATAGATAAAACTCAGAACCCCCCTCTTCTAGCTGATTCCATTCCTTTTCCCAGCACAAGTTTTTTCTCTATTTTTGACTTGCATGCTCTCACCTCTTAGTCTAGTGACTCAGTTTCCTCATTTGCTACCTAAACTCCACTATAACATGTCAAACCTTCTGTAAACCAACTGAGGCAAGAGGGGGGCAGAGGGGATGGGAACGAGCAGGAGGACCAAACAATATGCAAATAATATGCAAATAGTAGGAAGTATGTTTGCTTCCAGCAGTTTCTATGAGAAAATTGTAGCTCCTGGGAGTCTTTGCTTTAGCTATTAATGTATTAGGTATACCTGTTGTTTGATTCTCTAATCAGAAATCAGTTTGTAAGTTGCTGTATGTCTGAAAAAAGTTCTTGCAGGACTTTGTCTGTATACTTATTCTGTGGGCATCATTTGCCATTTAATTAAGATGTGCCATTAACATAACCCTAGAACATTGTAAGGTCTTGATCCTCTGAGCAGATGAATGTGGTTCAGAATGTTTCCCTGAAACAGAATGTTTTCTTTTTCCTTAGATTGTAATTCTGAGAATTATGCAGATCTAAATCTGAACTGTATGAAGAATTACATTAGATCCTTAGTTTTCTATTTTTCTAAAATCTTTGTTGCCAAAAACATTTAAAGGAATTTGCAATGAGGAGGCTCTTAGACCTTCAAGTATACATGACATTTTTTAATCTACCAGCTTTGAATAGGGATACAATCTCCAAAAGCAGTTCTCTAAGCTTTCATTAAGACACCTCCACAAACAAATGTCTACCATCTTACCCACAGTCAGGTCTGATTTTCAGATGCTCCTTATTTTACCCAGGTCCAGTATGCATTTTAAAGGGGAAAGAACAGAACATATGAAGTAAGTGTTTTACCCTGAAGAGAGGTAAATAATTAACGAAAGGGAATGCATAGTATAGCTCTTCTGTGTCTTAAAAATACATAAGATCCTAAAGTGACTGATTTCCTTGGATAAATTAAGCTAAGTGTCATGTTTCCAAGAAGAAATGGCAGAAATGGGCAATGCGCAAAACAAATGTTCCATGGTAATAACCAGGGAAAGAAAGATTCTCAGATGTGCTTCAGTTTCAGGAAGTATGTAATATTTTTCTGTCCTATGATATTTATTCTGGATTATATTGGAAAAATATTTTTTTTTCCTTTCTTCTTTTAGCCTACATATGCATTACTATTGAATTTACAGCACTGCTGGTTAAAAGTGTATGAAGTCGTCTAGTGTGTTTAGCTTGAATTTCATCATGTCTGAACAGCTTATCTGAGAGCAGACTGATAATTCTTTATGAAGCAGGTTTTAATAATGCTTTCATGTTTCTGGTTTATGATGCCATCAGAGTCATCTTTTGTCATATTAGTAATAGAGATATTCTCAAAATAACTCAAGCAGCAATTTAGTGTAGCTTTTAATGTCAGCATAAATTTCTGTATTACTAAACTTATATGAAATGTTAACAGTGTTGTTTGCATTTCCAAATTTATGTCTCATGTTACTACGGAATGCAGATCCCTTAGGCTAACAAAAATGTCCATTGTTTGAAAGTCAGGGGAAATTCAGTAGTACTTTAGGCATGTGATTCTGAGGCACAATTCACTGAACAGGAAAATTATGAATTTGATGATAGTGTTGTAGATCAAGTAGTTACATATATGAAAAAGGTCATTTTCAAAATGCTCAGTACCTAACAGCTCTCTTGAGGGCATTCAGGTCCTGTAGCCTTGGAGCCAAAGGTACCAATAAATATGATACTCTGATCTTGGTTTACAATTAATTATGAGGAAAAATAAAAATCCTTATAGCATAGAATTAAAAATTATTCCATGTTGTTTTATCTTGATAACCCTAGAAAAAGACCAGTTACTGTGCGTGTTGTTTGTCTATTTCCTGTCAAAAACATGTGGGATTCAAGCATTTGTTTTAATGAATTTTAAGTACAGTCTCATTATTCTATCTTCTGTGCTAGACTGAAATCAGAAGGTATATGAAGCATCATGCATAACAACATGATCTCATGCTTACAGAAAAAATAGGTTTTGAACAGAGTGTACCTTTTATTGTCAACGCTACTTGCTATACTGGTTGCGTGAAATGAAATCCTTCTGCAGAATGAAAGCAGGCTGGATAACAATATTGTCCTGGTTTGGGGGAAGAAACACACAAGCTGTAGAGCTGTGTGTACCAGCTGCAGCTGTACAAGGCACTGTGCTCATTAAATACCAAGAGGCCAGCATGAACTAAATCCTGCCCTTAGTCTGCTTCTGCTGCAAGTGATGAGAATTCTGGCCTCAGTCCAACAGACCACCGAAGCACATGCATAATTTTGAGACTGTAACCCCCCTGATTTCAATGACCTTCTAAACTGAACTCTTGGTGCGGTGCATACCATAGAAAATAAAAAATGATAGCAAGGTAGTCTCCACTAAATAGCCAGTCCTTGAAAAAAACTGGCATTTTTTTACAAGGAAATTGTTCAAAAAGCCTTCAATTTAGAAACAAGAACATGCAGAAACTAGCTATACTTTAGCCAATAGAAAGTAGTACTTTAAATCAATGGAGTTTCCTTAGTGTTGCATATGGCAGGACTTGCTCTAACAAAGTAATAAACAGAAAAAAAGAGTCACCCCCACAACAAAAAAGGACAGCTCCCAAATTTTCCTGTGGGCTCAGCATATTGTGTTCTTGTTGAAGCATAGAACTTAAACTACCCGTTCTAAAAAGTGCATATTTTTAAGTGGTAAAATACCTTTGGATTACAATGAAAATACGGCAGGATAAAATCAACTGTAAAATTATGAGGTTACCGAGTGACCTTTATGAGGAAAAAAACTGCACTTTGTGCTTCTCTAGAATGTGATTCCAGTCCTGCAGAAACAGATGTTTTCATCAGCAAAATAGAAATATAGAATTATAGTTGCTTTAATTAAATGTCACCTGTCAAAAATTTAATAGGATAAAAAGAAGATCATATGGTACCAAAGAGGGAAAAATACTTTCATTCTTTTCTGTTTCTATATGCAGTCTGATCATTAAACTGTATCATGTGGCCCTGAAAAAAGATTTTAAAGTACTCTCAGAAAACTGTGTCTAACTTTAAAGGTATCAGTATATCTGTCTCAGTGACATATGCAATAGAATTCAGTTTCAGGAACTTGCCCGTATTGTATGAGAGAAGTGTACCATATCCTGCTCTTGCCATTCAAACTTACATTATGTTGCATAGTTCAATATTCCATAAACATTGGTTTTATTAACATCTAAAGCTTTTCTCTGTTATCACTCCTAGAACAGCTGTTTCCAAGATTTATAGTTTGTTGGGTTTTTTTTTTTTTTAAAAAGGACAGTTAAATACAATTTTATCCTCATTTTTCATGTTCAGAGCTTTCAGTGAACAGATGATTGTACTAAAATCTAGCCAAACCTATGAACTGTTGATATTCCAATGTGTATGTACTACCTCCTTTTACAGAACCCTTTTGCTCAAGGGAAATCTTCACATAAACTGAGTAGATATCTTAAAGGTCATTGATGAATCAGAAGACACTCCTCATTTGTTTTAAGATCATTTACATCTTTGTATAACAACACAGAAAGGATGAAGATCTACAGGACACCATAATATAAATTATAAAAATTATATGTACTGTATGTTATTAATTCTTTGCAACCTTTCATACAACTGAGTCCTGAACTATATTTTTTTCTCTGAGTTTGACAAATAGTCCTCTATGATGAAGACTTGTCAGCTCATTTCTGTCATGACAGGAATGCACAAAAGCTTAGAGAATGAAATTGTAATGGCATTTCCAACCATTTTAAATGTTAAATAGAATTTTTACAGTATCAGATTATTTGTGGTAGAAGACTATCCTCTTAAAACATACATGTCACAGCAGGCCTCAATTACTTTACTGTTTTTTTACAAAACTGTAAGTGAAGAAACTGCAATAATGTCCATGTATCTGGACACTGGTAAACACTAGACGTGAAAAGAGGAATGATTATCTAGGTTACAGAAAAGGGATCAAAATTTATACCTTGAGTAATAGTGTTTTGCAGAATAAGCAACAGCTTCTTCAATAGGTTGTCTTTCAGTTCAGATTGGAAAAAGGACACTAATAGAGTTCACCAAAAACAAATTCTGGAACTGCTATCTGTTATAAATTGTATGCCCATCATTTTGGAGTAAAAAAGTTAGAGAAAAAGTATAACTCACATTAAAAAGATTTTCCAATAATTCACGTAAATAATGAAGGTATGAAAGGTGAGTGTGATCAGAAAAGATGCATGGCACGGTATATTCCCAGCAGAAAAAATCACTTGGTGAATAATATTGCAGATTGTAGTAGGCATCTTTGGAGTACCTATTGTACAACCTGGAGAAAGATTCAAACATCAACAAAGACCAAAAGATGATTGAGAGATTCTCACAAAGATGACTAAAAGAATCAGTCTATGTTATCCTAGAAACTGAAGACTAATGAAATATACTGGCACACCATCAAGAGGTTTACCGCACAAGGGACATAAAGGAAAAGCAAATACTTTAGACAGTATGCATATGAGATTTGTAACAAAAAAATATTTATTTTTTGCTCTTGAGGTCACAGAGGTGGGCAATTAGTAGAATTAGCACTACTAGAGGAGTTCTAAAAGAGATATCTGAAAGGATGAAAAAAGCCAAAAAGTAACACAGAGCGTAGCAATATTATGGGCAAGATCGCATGTCTGCCAGTAAACAAAACTAAAAATCAATTGTTTCTATGAACTTGTGGGGTTCTGGGGGAAAATTTCTTCTCTGATACAGTCTTTAAAAGAAAGATTCCTGTAGAAAAAGAAGAACAGTTTAAAAGACTTTCAGATAAGGAGGGTCAAGCTATATATTTTCATGTATTTCTCCCCCCCTGTTTAAAAATCACAACTATTTTGCAGGCATGCTGCACAAAACTTATGAGAATGCTTGAAGATGCTGAAGTTATCAAGTCATACTTGCATAGTCCTTATGTATGTCTATGCAGACTGTTTCGTTTAAATTGGGAGTAAAGTGTTTATGCACAGAGATGCAATGCCTTCCCTACTTTTTTTCTGTGGGAATGTTTTGCACTCCACAATCTGTGAACTCATTGCATGATGCTCCTTGCTAAAGATTGTGATTCCTAATGCACATTGTGTCATGTGTACATTCAAGATACAGATTAACCATTAGCATAATGTGAAGCTCAGTGAAATTATGTGGAACCTTTTGACTTTAGCTCAGTTCTTAAAAATTGTTTCATTTGAATATGGGAAATATTTTTTTATGAATATGGGAAATAATTTTCGTTGAACATTAAGCTATGATATGAGGTCATTTAAATAGATCTTGGAAAAAGAAATCTTAGAGCTAGCATTGGGAGATTACATGTCTCTGTTCCAGCCTAAAAATCTAGGTTAAATATAAACTGGCATCTGAGATGCACAGTTGTTATTTGTTAGGTCTTGTTACTTATTCAACATTTTTTAGCTTTCCTCATTATGAAAAAAAAAATCTGCTCTGGCATCTCTGAGGATATTTTGTTATATTCAGAGAAAATTAATTCAACTAAACCAAGGTGTAGGCAAAGAGAAAACTTAGTGCTGATGGAGACCACTGCAAAAACATTTTGGGAATTCCACATATCCTATGCAATCTTTTTCAAGTAATTTCCAAACTGAAAGAGTTACTATGCCTTGTTATTCCTATTATGCCATACTTTGAATAAATTCTCAAATTTAGGTTCAAGATTTTTTTGACAGAACCGTGACAATATACAAAATGCAATATATTACAGTAAGAAAAAGCTACTTCTGTATCATGTAGTAATAGGTGACAATAGAAACATTCTACCATTTTGATAGAGAAAAATTATAAAAATGGCAATAGCAAGATGAGGATAGCAAAGAAATAGAATAAATCAAAATGCTTCTGCTTTGCTGATCATCTCTGACTTTTTTCCTCTCTAATTTCTCCTGTACTCTCTACAGAGGTTATTCACTGAACTTACTAACAAAATAATCAATATTTTTTCTGAAATATGGAGGGGTTTAGAAAGCAGCCATGAATTTTTCTCATAAGCCCCTTTGCTGTCCAAGCACTGTTGCAAGTGATCTACACTTAGAGGTTGTCCTTATCACAATGCCAAGAGGTGTTGTCATGGCCAGCATACTGATAGGGGGTGGAGGGAATGCGAACTTGCAGAAGCTGAAGTCAGATTATAAAATGAAGGCTAAGGCATCCACAGCTATGTAAATGAACACTAGCTTCAGTGTAGCTTCACCATTTTGTTCCAGATGAGATTGGCATAAATCTTAGAGGATATATCTTAACTAAAGATGGAATAGGGAGGAGGAGAGGCAAAACAGTACTGCCCAAAGCTAATCTTAGAATCCAAATAATTCTTTCTAATTCTCCAGTACTATAAAATTCTGTGTTGAGGGAAGAGGAGGAAATTGAAAGGTGAAGCAAGAAACAGTGGTCAAACTGAATTCAGGTATACTTGGTGCATTTTTGTTCCCATGAAATAATGAACAATTTCAAATCTACACAGCTTTCACCTTCTGTTTAAATAAAGTGGTATTCCATTTGCCAGGCTTTAATGAACAAGGTGATGTCTGGCACAGAAGATTAAAGCTAAGCATCTGCCTTGAGCCATTTATTTCCGTATAATATAACCTCAAATTGGTTTTTAAAGTCAAAGAACGAAAGCAGGAGATGAATGACAGTGGTGTATGCATTGTGCCTACAGTCCCTCCTTAATCTACCACCCTGTGGCAGCTGTGGGTTACAGGATCTCTAAACAGCTTTCATATCAAATTATTTGATTGCATTTCCTCTCACTGGGCACCGAATGCTTAGTATATTTTATTAGAATTAACAATAGAGATAGTGGAAAAACCTACCTGTTGTAAAGACGACTCTTGAAACAGTGGCTCAGTTAGTTTTCTGTCATGTTATGGTTTTGTTGCTGCTCTGTAATTCACAGTATTCAGGAGCATTTAAAAATATTCAGCTTGCAGCTTCTTCTGGAAAGGACAGTCCTCAGACCCAGAGCTAAGCTACTGAGCAGAGCTGAAGGGTGGAAAACATTTGACCCTGGAGAGAAAGTTGTCCTCCGAAGCAGCTGCACTGAAATATGGCTCTTGGTGACTTTCAATACACCAGTCACCTGGCAGCCTCTGAGTTGAGGGAGGCCTGTGTTCAAATGGTAGGATTATTACTCAGCTTTACCCAAAGCTTCTTATGTCAAAGGGTATGACCACTACAGGTCATCTTATGAACTGTGTAAATACACCTAGGGTGTGTTTCATTTTTTATTTAAAAGGAGAACTATTTGTTTTGCTTAATGAGAAATCTCTTCCCAAAGTATTAGTGTTATGAATGTTACCAGTCCCTTTCATTGTGTACAGAGAGTCAATAATGTGTGCGCACAGTTCAAAAGCAAATGAGATGATGCATCTCTTCCCCAGGAGCTTGTGCTCCAGTTCAAATACAAAGAGTTTCTGACACAGACAGTACATGGTGTGCCAGTACAAGGTGTTTGGAGGTGAAGCAGGAACTGACCTGTTCTCCTTGTTCTAGCTCTGATGGATGTTCTCTGTGTACTTTCTGACTTCCTCATTAGTGCTGAAAGTGTCAAAGTGAAGAGGGAACAGTAGTTCCTCTTTTAAATTAAAGAGGCATAAGAAGTAGCTGAGGTGCAGGTAGAACAAGAGGTACTGCTGGTCAGCATGTTACTGTGACTAATTACAGAAAACAGCACTGGCCCATGCATGCTTATATAGCTTTTTCTCAGTAAAGTCATACAGTTAATATCCATGTCAGCTTTCTAATTGCAACACTGGAATGAATGAGTTTAAAGATGGGTACAGAACACAGAAGAAGCTTTCAGCTTGGTTTTAGGACTTGTAAGATCTCATTAAATTAGAAGGAGATGTCTAAGACAAAAAGTATGGCAAACGTATACAGCATTTGAATACAAACATGTATCTGGTACTTTTAGAATTTTTTTAAACTTCTTTCACACATCCTTAATCTATTTTACTGATAAAGCACTGGTGCTTGAGGGGGACATTTTTTATTAACAGTTAAATTAGGGATTGTGCATGGGAAAATACAGTACATCTTACAGACACAGTTTATCCAGAGGTCTCCAAAATGCCTAGCAGAGAAGGCTAACCTTCATTAAAGACAACACTAACAAATCTTCTTTCCAGCCAAACTAACATGGCTGATACTAGGATAGACATTTCGGCTGTATCTTCAAAGTATACTTGTAATGGCAAACTGTGACACTGATGTGACTGCACAGAACCTGACATTCACCATTTGTTTGAATATAAACTGTTAAGATCACATTATAAGTATTAGCTCTGATCTTTCTATCATGATAAAAGGGAACAAAATATGTCAGAGATGGTACTGGTAAACTCTTTCCCTTATAGTTTCAAACAATTATGTATTTTTCCTTTTAGGAGGAGACATACATGGGATTTGTAACCCCCTTTACAAGTATACCTTCAATTGAGTCTTGATAGAGCTTGTATTTATATGTGAATGAATGCTCATGGGGGAAAGAGCAGTTCAGTAGACAGTAGACCAGACCTACTCTATTTATAAAAAAAGAAAGGGGGAGGTGGGGGGTGGGGATGGGGAGGGGAGGTGGGGAGAAACAAAACAAGTTAAACAAGTTGCAGTTATACAACATATATTTTTGACTAAAACTGCGTGAGGTGAGAATGCTGCTTCAATTATAGGCAGTAAAAAATAACTTGGTAAAATCACACAGGAAGTCCTTATTCAACACTTTGCTTTGCTCTTTCCATTTCTTTGAGTAAATCTGACGTTATAAGCATAACTGACTCTCTGAGGACCTCTTAAATAATTTAAAGATGCTGAGCTTCATATTCTACAGGCGAAAGATGCTGACATTATTTTAAATTAGGTTTTTATACTTAAAATATATTGAAGTGCATTTTGGGGAAATGAAGTTTTGCTACCTGTGCTTTTTCTGAGAGCTACTATGTGTAGAACAATACAGACACTGTGGGTAGAATAATGTCCACATATAATTTTTTTATATTTTGAAAAATATTATTATGCACAATACTCTCCTTTTCAAAGATGAGCTCGAAGTGTCTCTGCTACCTTCTGGAAATGTACTAGGTCTGAGGGGTTTTTGCAAGTGGTTGTACCTGATCAAAGGCAGACAGTGTTTATATTGGGCTTTGTGAAGAATTAAAAGTATACACCAGGTAAAATTGTTTGCTGCCTGTTCTGAGGGGTGCTTTGACTTCAGTGAAAGTCCAATTTAGCTTTTTCTGCTAATAGCTTAAGCACAGTACCCTCACTATTATTTTTGCTTCTAACCCTTGATGCTTTAAGCTATTTGTCACAAGCAGCTGGCCTCTGTCTTACTCTTCCACATTGTTCTCAGATGTCCTTCAAGTCACAATCCAAGTGAGACCATGTAAAGAAGAGATTCGTGGATAAACGAAATTTCATCTTTAAAATATAAGGAATACTGAGGGAAGAGTTAGTGTTTGTATGGCTTGTTGGTCAAGTTTACCTTCGTATGGTTGTTGGATAATAATAGTTTAATGGGCAGGCTGCCCATAAACCCCTAGTAATTCCCCTGAAACAAATCAATCCCAAAAGTGCCTCCAAATTATTCTGACTGCTGTTTCCTAAAACCTAATGCATGCTGTGATTGAGCACCTGGTCTAGGAGAACCTGCTTTAGCAAGCGGTTGGGCTAGATGATCTCCAGAGGTCCCTTCCAACCCTGACTGTTCCATGATTCTGTGATTTGCCAGTTAGCTTATTGATCATGTCTGATAGTGCAGACATGATCAATAATGCCAAGAGTTGTGCATCTCCATATTGAATGCCATTGCCTCATATGTGAATCCTAGAGAGGAAAGCACATCACAAAAGCAGCATCCTATGCTCCCTTTCACATCTGGAGCTCAGCTCAAAACAAGACAGCTTTTAAAATCATAGCAAAGTCAACCTTACAGCATTTGCCATCTGATTTTGGAGTCATTGGAGTCTACCTGCTCTACACATTCAAGCTTTGTTCTGAAACTTGAACAGTTAAAATTGCCTTTTCTTTTTTGTAAAGTGGTGAAACACTCCTGTACTCATTGCCTGACTAGCAGAGACATAGAAAATACCTCTACACGTTTAGTTTCCACCTTGCAGGCAGTGGACTTCCCAGGAGAGAGGAGAAACTTATTGTTCAATGTGGGAAAATCACCCCAAGTGGGGGAATTAGAGAATACTGGGACCTAATAGAAGCATAATATTACAGAAAGCTTTTTTAGAGTAAAATACAGCTATTGCCTTCAGGATGGTTGGCATGCATGGAATCTATATCACCACAGTTCCCTAAGCAACACATGCTACCAGGTCAGCTCATGCTGAAAGGAGTGACAGAGGGTGGAGCAGAGTGGAGACACCACAGCCATTCTCTGTTGTGCTCCCTGCATAAATGGGAACTTGATGGCACCACACAGCTGATAAGCTGCATAGCAGCTGTCACATAAAGAACCTGTGAGATGTCTGTGGCTGAGTCAACCAGTGTGGTGAAATGTCTTTCTTCAGATAAAATAATCTTTTGTAATACTAACACACACCTCGATCTCCAAGTTACCTGCCTCCAAGGTACTACTACACTTCACCGGGCACAAGATACGTTAGTAATAACAGTATGTATGACTAAAGTCACTCAAGCTTCACCTAAATGTGATGGAAATGGACTGGACCTGGACTTAAATAAATCCAGATGAGGGGGGAATTTTCTAAACTCCCAGATTACCCAACTCTGATTCAGTGTTCACAAAGCTACATCAATCTGACTGACTTTAAAGTCATTATGAGTGAAGGGACTTCTGATCAAGCTAGTCAGCCTTGGGGAGGATGAGAAACAAAGTACAGATAGTGACAAGAACACCGTTATCTAAGTCATGCAGAAAGAACCCTTCAAATAAGGAAAGCTCTAGCTATGGGAGGAAACTGGATGATAAGGTGTTGTAATCCACTGACATCAACAAGAAAAGTAGTTGAAAATAAGATAAAGATAATTGTGGTAGTGGGATATCATGACCTCCAACTCAAATAGCCCCCCAAACAGAGGACAAAACCCTACTTGAGAAGCATGTGTAGCTAGTAAAGAAATCCAGCAGTGCTATCTGAGGATGCATAATAATTTGCATTAGAAGTGAGAAACTTGTGACCAATCCTATGTATGATGAATGAATATGCAATGTACTATGAAGTATGAAAGGTGGACAGATGGGGGGAGAAATTGGGGAAGACTCCACTGTAACGTCTGGGATCAGTTGACAGGCTGAACCTGTCGTGTACTCCATAGGGATGCCTGTTGGGTGAGAACTTTGACTTATGTGCACTAACTAACTTATGCTAGCTGTTATTACTGATTGTAGTTTGGTTGTATGTATTTTGGTTGTATATCACTTCAAGCTTGTTTTTGCAGGCAGTGTCTGTCACCAGCAATCACGAACCTTAATTTGTCACAATTTCATAATAATAAAGAGTGTTATTCTGAAAATTGTTAGTGTTAATCCTTTGTGGATGCTAGCACTCACCAGCAGCAGATAACATTTGAATAAAGTGGGAAGACCTGCTGAGGAGTCCCCCTTATGCTGTTGAATGTTTCCCTGAACAAGTCAGTTGAATTGCTTTCTGATCCAGCAGGACTGTTCAGTGAAGGGTCCCTATAACAGCACACTGAGAGGCCGGTCTTGGCTTTCCTGGGGCACTGATTGACAGATAAACACTAGTGGTCGAGAAAATCTCCCCTCCTGCTCCTTTCACATGACATTCACCCCGCCTCATCTGTTACTTCCCAGAGAATGTTCAGGGACTCTGGAGACCATCTAGTCCGAACCCTACTAAAGCAGGTTCACCTATAGCAGACTGCACAAGGTTGCACCAAAGCAGGTTTTGAATATCTGCAGAGAAATAGACTCCACAACCTTTCTGGAGCAGCCTGTTCCAGTGCTCCATCACCCTCAAAGTGAAGAAACTTTTCCTCATACTCAGATGGAAATTCCTGTGTTGCAGTTTGTGCCCGTTGCCCCTTGTCCTGTCACTGGGCACCAGGAAAAGAGCCTGGCCCCGTCCTCCTGACACTCGGCCTGAAGATACCTGTATGCACTGATGAGATCCCCTCTCAGCCTTCTCCAGGCTGCACAGGCCCATCTCTCTCGGCCTTCCCTCATGAGGGAGATGCTCCAGCCCCCTCACCCCCTCGGCAGCCCCCGCTGGCCCCTCTCCAGTCGCTCCCTGTCTCTCCTGAACTGGGGAGCCCAGCGCTGGGCACAGCACTCCAGGTGCGGCCTCACCAGGGCAGAGCAGAGGGGCAGGACACCCCCCTCCACCCGCTGGCCACGCTCCTCCTGATGCAGCCCACGCTGGCAGCGGCCTCCTTGCCCACCGGGGCACACTGCCGGCCCACGGGCCACTCGGTGTCCTCCAGGCCTCCCAGGTCCTTCCCCGCAGAGCTGCCTGCCAGCAGGTCAGCCCCAGCCTGTGCTGGTGCGTGGGGTCGCTGCCCCCCGGCGCAGGACCCTACCCCCGCCTTTGCTGAGCTTCATGACGCCCCCCCCGCCCCACTGCCCAGCCTGCCCGGGCCCCGCTGAACGGCAGCGCAGCCTCCGGGGTATCAGCCGCCCTCCCAGCGCTGCACCACCAGCAAACTGGCTGCGGGCACGCTCTGCCCCTTCACCCAGGGCGCTGGTGGGTGGGCTGAGCAGGACGGGACCCGGTGCTGAGCCCCGGGGCACAGCGCTGGCTGCGGGCCCCCAGCTGGGCTGCGCCGCTGGTCACAGCCCTCTGGGCTCTGCCATCAGCCAGGTCTCAGCCCACCGCCCAGCCCACCCGGCCTGCGCTCACCTGGGGCGGCTGTGGGAGACAGGGGCAAGAGCCTGGCTGAGGGCAGGGCAGACAGCACCCGCTGCTCTCCCCTCACCCACCCGGCCAGGCGTTCCAGCACAGAAGGCTAGCAGGTTGGTCTCAAATACTGTAATAAATATCCCATTTGGCCACAAGACTTTGGGAAGTGAAATTCAGACAGTAGCAGAGACACCTCCTAGACAGTTTATTCCTGCTGCAGCTCCTTTTGGCACTATGCCAGCAGTCCTCCAGCTACCCTCACTGCTGGCCACTGTTGAGTGGCTGAGTGTGGCTAGCAGAAATGTAGGCTAGCAAGTATGAGAGGGAAGGAAGCAGAGGCCAGCATCACATCAGAGGCTTTGATAACACCCTACCCATGTTTCATCGGTTTCGTCAGTGAAATCCCAAACCATTTTTCTCAAGGATGGTAGAGCACTCGCAACCAAAAAAATCAGAGCACTTCCTTTTTAATGAAGTTGGCAGGCAAGGTAATGGGACTCTTTTCCCTTTTTGTTCAGTGGGATGCCCAAGAAAAAAGGTACTTTATTTTTTTCCAGCTGTAATGGTGATGGCAGCAAGCTCACCAAACATACATGAACTCTCATACTGACAAATGGCTTTGCGTTTAGTCAGTTCTATATGACACTGATGACTTGTCTCGTGTTAATGTGTTTGAAGAAAAGAATTACTCTCATCATAGCAACAAATATGCCATGCCTGCCTGCTGCATGCTGGCTAGACTTAGACTAAACAGATTAAAGAAGCCCTAGGATTGAAGTTTGCAAGCTCAGTGACCTGTAAATTGCAGCTTTTTGAAGTCATCGAAAAGGGACTTCCACTATGGTCAGAGCAGTAGAGCTGCAATAATAGTATCTTGAATGGAACTGACTTTTTTGGGGGGTGTAAGCTATTACCTTATACACATTCACACAGAGAAGCATGCACAGGCAAGAACATTATCAGAGGTAGTCAGTCATCCTGGATACACAACCTGGCAAACTGGAATGGAAAGCAACCAGCAATTCTGCATAACACTAATCTTACAGTGGAGACTATCAAACCAAGAGACTATACTGAAAATCTGCCTGAAAGTCTTAGAAGTCCAAGCAGGGAGGGCAACAAAGAAATTTTTGGCTATTTTTGTCATTTATTAAAATCAGTATTAGAGATGGGAGTAAAACAAATGTTGTTGCCCTAGGCATGCTTTCAGTGTACTTTTATATTGTTGTTGATGCTCAGTTCATTGAGCTGGTTTGCTTTTAATGGTTCAGTAAGCTTTAACTACTGTAGAGATTATGGTAATTTACTGTAGTCTCCTGGACTAGAGCATATGGTGGTGCTTTCAGAGCATCAAATTATGTAAATATCAATAAAGAAAAAAAGTTTTCTCAACTGAAACTACTCCCTGGACTACAAAATCACAACATTGTTAGGTGGCAGATGCCAGTTCAAGAGGACAAAGAATATTGTTTATTCAGGAATCCATGGTTTGGATACTTGGTGTTTCAGATACTTTGATTTGGGATTTAAATGGGTGCTAAAATACAGAGGTTTATCTGAATTGCGATCAAAATGCAGAGAAAATGTTATCTGAAGCCACCAAAACCATGACGTTCCAAAGCCAAACTATGTTCATGGACACTTCTCTTAGAAGCAGACAGGCCAGGTGTGTTAAGTATCACTTCTGTCTTCAAAAGGGGCAAGAATGAAGACCCACAGAATCTATGCTTGTCAGGCTCACCTTGATCCCTAAGAATGTGATGAAACAGCTAATCCTGGAGACCATCTCTAGACTCTTGAGGGACACGGAGATGATCAGGAATAGTCAGCATGGATTCACAAAGGGCAAGTCATATGTCACCAACCTCATAACCTTTTACAATGGCTGGCTTCATGGATAAGGGGAAAGCAGTTGATATTGCATGCCTTGACTTCAGCAAGGCTTTTGACACTGTCTCCTGGAAGATCCTTGTAGAGAAGCTGATGAAGTGTGAGCTAGGTAAGAAGACAGTGAGATGGGCTGAAAACTGACTGAATGGCCAGGCCTAGAGTCTGATGATCAGTAGTACAAAGTGTAGCTGGAGGCCAGTAATTTGTGTTGGATCCCAAGGGTCAATGATGATTTGGATGATGGGACAGAGTATACTGTCAGGAAATTTGCTTATACAACAAAACTGGGAGAAGCAGCTGGTATACCAGAGGGTTGTACTGCCATCCAAAGAAATCTCAACATGTTGAAGAAGTGGGTTGACAGGAACATCATGCACACATCACTGTGCTGAAATGTTGAGGTTGGTTGTGAGATTCACTGTAGAGGAATGAAGCTGGGTTAATTATCAGAGAGAGAGAGAGAGCAAGAGAGCACACCCTGGAGGAGGAGAGACTAGGCGAAGGCAGCAGAGGGACTGGCATGAAGAGTATCTTGGTATGTGATGGTAAAAGACCTTGTTGCAGCCGGTTAGTTTGGAGAGTGCTGCAACAGTACACAACACAATGGAAACAGAAATCACTGGGGTGGCACTGTGTGTTGTCAGCATGAAGTAATGACCTTTTCAAGGACAACCTGCCTCGAAGAGCAGCAACAGGCAAGACGATACCTTGAGATTCTGTCCACCTCTGTGATCTATGGTTTCAGTTCAGAGAATTCTAGAAGAATCCTTCCACATTTTGAAATGATGCAAATTTTACACACAGTCCCCAAATTTATAGGTTAGAGTTTTTTCCCCATTGACAGTGTAAAAGATCTTATATAGCAAGTAACTCAAATAAGATGACCTTATGGTAATGCTGAAATTGTGGGGTAAGTGACACAGGAGTCAAGCAGTCTTGCAGCTCTGTCTCATCTCTCATTCTACTCTAGTCAAACCAGACATCTAGTCTTAGCACCAGATGATTATTATTACTAAACAGATTCACTTAATTCTCATAGTGATCATCATAATTTTTCTGCCCTATCATGAGTAGAAGTAGGACAAATTTTCAGATAAATTATTTGTTTAATATTATATACTGTGAGGAGGTTTTGTTTCATTTTGGCCTTTCAAATGTTTGACTGTTGGTTGGTTGTGTCTCATCAATGTAACGAACAAAGCTTTTGATTTTTTTATGCTAAATAATGCTCTGCCTCTGTTTGATCCTTAACTTGCGCTGGAATGTCTTGAAGTTTTTTAATAATTTTTCAAGTGTGTCTTGTTTCCAGCCAGTACTTGCAGACATCACAAAAGCAATTTTCCTTAAAGCAATTCAGAATTTATAGTCCTTGTTGAACTTTACAATTGTCAGTTATCAGGTAGAATTCATACTCTTAATTAATCTTAAAATTAATTTTAAGATTAATCTTAAAAAATTAAAACATGGGCATCAACAAACAATTTAGCAAAACTTCAAGGACTGAATTTATGTTTGAGTTCTAAGTATTCCTCCAATTCAACTGTCCAAAATTGTTTCTTGTAATCATGTCTTCAGAGTAACGAGTTACCAAATTAAACTTTTATATTCAGAGATGAGATATTTCCTGACATTTTGTAGAGACAAAGGAAAAAGTTGTGTGAATGCCCCATAAGACTGCTTTGCCTTTTTATGTGGGACAGGAAATAGATGTGGTAAACAACAGGGTTTTGTGTTGCCTAACCTGGCTGCCCATTGTCCTAGGCCCATTGACTGCCTGTAAGCTTGTTTTCACATCTGATACTTTTTTGTGCAAGGGTAATTGAAAGGTGTAATATTAATTGCCTGAAGAGAGCCAGTTTCCATATCCTCCCTACAGTCAGTAACACATTTTTATCTTACCAGAAATGCTGAAAGATGTTTCCTCTAAAATTAGTATGATAACTAATATTGTTGATTCTGAACAATGTGCTTCAAAATATTTATGATTAACTTGGCCTGTATAAAAGGTCACCTAGCAAAAGTAATTTCTAATAAAGCCAACCTCAAAAGAATATTCTAGCTGTTTCAAGAGCTACACCAAAAAATGTGACAACGAATATGAAGCACAGCTATTATAGAATATTATTGTATAGCTGTTGCATCAAAATGCATTTCCTACCTTAATTGAGTATAATTGTCCAAGGGAAAAGGTAATAGTGAGTCAGTTTTCTTAATCTCAAGATCCCCCAAAAACGTGAAAGAAGTACAGGAATAAATGGAATAAAATTCATGCCTACTTTTGATATCTTTTGCCTTTTTCCAGTCTGCTTCACTGCTATCCCTAGAACTCTGTCATGATGGGTTTGGATGGCATAATTGCTGCCCTTGTGCCATTTGAAGCCTTTCATTTTATAAAAGAGAAACTACAATCGGGAGGTTACATTCCCTTGTTTTGATTTTAGAAGTAAAAGTTTAAAACAGTGCAATAGGCAGCAGAAATGAGTTTTGAACCTGCAACGGTGTTGACACTAGATCTTCAGAGAAGATCTTGAAAGTCTCAAAAATGAAATGCATTTAGAAGTTAAATCTGTCTCTTTCTTTCTTCTTTCTTTCATTTTTCAGTTTAGCTTTTTTTTTAAAGATAGTGTTCATTAATTAAATGTTTTATGCACTGATACATCCTTTCTGCTCAAACAGGACTGAATTTCAATGACTGGTACACCACAATCATGCAAATTTACTGCTTTTCATATTCATAAACTCTACACCTAACATATCCAACTTCACAGCCTCACTAACACACCTCAAGGGTGTACAACTGAAAAAGGAGGCAGAGTCAGCAACTACTTTACATTACTTTTTCTTTTTTTAAGACTTGGAAAAGTTTCAAAAATTTTAGGAGTGCAAATTATTTCTGCTAAGGGCAGAAACAAAGTTTTTAGAGCTTCTTAAACACTGACAGAAACAAATTCTTAGTGTTTTTTTTCTTCCTGTAGAGGAGCAAGATAACAACTTGGCTAGTGCTTTGAAATGGTTGCCCGCACCAGTGCTATATACAAAGATGTTTATTGCTGTTATTTCTCTTCTCTATTTTTTTTTTTTTATTTCATTTCTGGTTTACATGAGTCAAACCTTGGTCCTAGTGAGTTTTCACAGTGATTTAAACATGACCACAATTTTGCCCACAGTGTTTATATGTTTTAGTGAAAGAACAGCAACTAATTGGTTAGTAAATGTCTCTACACCCTGTTCTGAGCCCACTGAAGCTAATGTACTCATTGACTTCTGCAGGCACTGAAAAAGGCCATAGATTTAGCTGCATCAAACTCACAGACCATAAAAATATAGATTAGCTACCTACAGACTTACAGCCCTTGCAGAGAAAACGGTGCCAAGCAAAGGACTCCAAAGCTAGAAAGACAAACAAGGAAAAGAAAGCAAACAAACATCCAGTACAAAGCTTTATTAAAAAGAAAAAAAAAACAAAACAGTTTTTCATTCACACCATTAATTTATGACTTTGGTAGTGCTTACACTGAGCTGTAGCATCTACCCAGATGTAAATCAAGTTCCACAGAAATTCTAAAGAAGGCCACAGCTGAGCACAAAGCTCTGATAAAGCTATGTGGCCGTGTGGCTCGATTTGTGTCTTCCAGTCATTACCAGTGGAGAAGTTTCAAAGTCAATGTATGACCTCAAATAAATCAATGATCTCCTCTCACAAAGCCATCCTCTTTCATTATTTGCATCCTTCTGGACTAGATGAGATAATATTTGAATGTCTAGGTATAAGATGAATCATCCTCCGTGGAGGTTTCTGTTATGTTTATCATAAGCTTGGCAGCCCTCAAATGAAAAGCCAAGTGCTATGTAGGTCCAACTGTACTTTCACTTTTTTTCAGCACTGTTGTATCTTCCAAACTTCTGTAGATGTAAAATAGGGCATATGAAATGAGAGTCAAGCCCTATTTGCTCACTGTTGTTTCTCTTCTGTACTATTCCAGTTGTGATAGTTCTTGTATTCAACCTCAAGTACAATGCCAAAGCAGTCTGAGGAGGTGTGTGTGGGGACGGGGACAGGGGGGCAGACTGTTTAGGTGGACACAGCCTTTTTGCTATAACAGGCTTCTGAGACACATAACTTCTACCAGCTGCACTGGCAATAGATATATGTTGTATTGGTTTCATTTGTCACATACTGGATGTATTGCACATACGTGTTCAGTTACACTGTGCTGCATCAAAAGGCTGATGCTACCTAATGTGTTGGATAGCAAACAAACAAAGGAGTGTGAGCTGGGAATTGCCTGAATTGTTCATACTGCCCACAAACCGTAAGATTGAGTACTGAGTGTAAAACAAGCTGCTGAGCTGCTGTCTATACTTACCCTCTCCATTTACTGACTGACTTTATGGAATCACAGCATATTCCAAGTGTGGCTACCACCTCCCTGCTGGCTGTTCCAAATTTCCAGAAAAAGAAGGTGTGGGAATATTTTCCATATCAAAAAAGGAGATGAAAAATACTCTATTTTCAAGAAATCAT
Organism: Falco punctatus; assembly: GCF_963210335.1. NCBI lineage: Eukaryota > Metazoa > Chordata > Aves > Falconiformes > Falconidae > Falco > Falco punctatus. Next base: position 38,885,174 of record NC_137586.1, on the reverse strand, counting down.
ATATCTAGCTCCTGGTGTTTTGATGACAGTACTTTCCCTGTGTCTAATGATTGCCCAGGTCCAACTAACTAACTAAAACATAGTTGAAATATGCTGAACCTTACTGTCAGATGTAAACTTAAGAGGTTTTCATAGTGGACAAGGCTTTCAAAAGCAGTTTTGAACGATTTAGGAAAGAGACTGACCTTTTATATTTAAGTGAGATTTGGATTTGAAATCCCTAAAGGAATGTCAATTTGTCTATGTTAGAGCAATGCAAACATGTCTATGTTGCTTCTGGACTTAAGTGAGTTTATTTAGAGCTACCTCAGGTATCTAAGCATTTATTACGCTGTGCAGATATTTCAGAAAATTTTGTCAATCATTTCTCTATCTTTGTAATTCAGCTGGCTGGTCATATGATAAAATACAGAAAGCCACTGAAATTAAATCCACAGGTATTTAATTTTCTTTTACAAGGATTTATCTTTTTAATATATATACATGGAAAATGTGAAAATGGAAAAAGGAAAAAATATATTCGAGGTCTCCCCCCTTACACACTCATCCTTTCACCTTTCATATCCTTCTGGATTAGACAAGTTAATAGAGCTAATTAGTCTTCTGATCGTTGCTCGTATGGTAATCAGGAGGATTTCTAGCTAGAATTTGTCCTTTTACACTAAAAATTATTTCACTACAGTAGTAGAAATGTGGGCAAACTGTAGCCCATTAAACAATAGGTCTTTCCAATCTATCTTTTGTATCCTAACAGTGAGATCTGCTGGTGTAATATGTATAAAGCTTCCTTCCCCCTGTACACACACGCACATGCATGCACACATACATATAGCAAGAAGCTGATAGAGGTCTAATTTTCAAAAAATTCCATTTACTCTCCAGCAAAGCAGAACAATTCTTCAAAGGCATACAGATCTTATTTTTTTAATCAGAGGTACTGGGCAATAAATTTGTTTGAGATCAAATGCATTTGACTACATTAAAAAGATTGTGATAGAAACTTATTAAGGCATTACATGAAAAAGGTAGAGAAGTATTCTGATTCAAAAGGAGACCAGATGTAATACAAAATGATGTCTTTGCTTCCAGGTAGAGTGGAAGATGTAATGTCAAGATTAATGTGACAAAATGTTCTATTTTCCCAACAAAATGAATATGGAGTAGGAAAGTCTGGTGCCTTTTGTCTCTTTTTGCATGGGATGAGCAAATGCATCCAAATCATTTCTGAAAGCCAATATTTTTACCATAAGGCATTTGTGACCTACATGGACCATGTCTTTCTCTCTCATTATTTATCCTATTACTGGATACCATAAGCTCTGTACAAGCGCATGCATGGCCTGGCAATGAATATCATATTTATGCAGACAGATATTAAGCTTAGTCTCATGATAGTCCAGACTTCTGTGGCAGTCAGTGTCCTCTGTCCCATTTCAGTGGCATGCCTTCACACCAGAAAAGATGGGCCCTTTACCCAGATTACTCAGTTTGAGAGTAAATCACCTGATGATTTTAACAGGACTAGGTTGTCACCATCAATTCCCATTTAAAATAATCTCCATTAATTTCCATAAATACTCTCCCTATGGTATCACTACAAATGTGTCCTGATTTCAGCTGGGGCGGAGTTAATTTTCTTCTCAGTAGCTGGTACTGAGCTGTGTTTTGGATTTAGTATTAGAATAATGTTGCTAATATCCTAATGTTTTAGTTTTGTTAAGTACTGCTTACTTGAAATCACGAACTTTTCAAATCTCTCATGCTCTGCCTGTGAGCAGCTGCACAAGAACCTGGGAGGGAGCAGAGCCAGGAAAGGTGACCCGAACTAGCCATAGGGGTATTCTATACCATATGACGTCATGCTCAGCATATAAAATCAGAAGAAGAAGGAAGAGGGGGATGTTCAGATTCATGGCATTTGTCTTCTCAAGGAACCATTTTGTGCGATGGAGCTCTGTCTTCCTAGAGATGACCAAACACCTTCCTGCAGTGAATGGATTCTTTGTTTTGCTTCGCTTGTGTGCACAACTTTTGTTTTCCCTATTAAACTGTCTTTATCTCAACCCACAAGTTTTCTCACTTTTACTCTTCTGATTCTCTCCCACATCTGATCAGGGAAGGGTGGGCGAGCAGCTGTGTGGGGCTTTGTTTGCTAGCTGGGGTTAAACCATGACACAGAGTTACCTAAACTGGCTGACACCTCGCATTTATACATGGCCTGATTTCAATAATGTTTGCAACATGGATGCAAAGGTGAACATGCTGCTTTAACTACTCTTTGCCTTTAAAATTAATCTAGGGAAAGTATTGCAGACTATCATTTGCTTTTTGGGGTGCAGACTATCATTTGTTTGTTTGGGGTAGGGTTTTTTTTGTTTGGGTTGGGTTTTTTTTTGTTCTATCATTACAGCTTTAGTCTATTGAGATAGCAATCAGATTTTGCTGGTGATAGTAATTTAGTGGATTTCAGATACAGCAGTTTCAATAGTCTACTACTTCATTGCTTTGTATGTAGAGTAAAAAAGTATGGAACTTCTGGAAATCCTACAGTTTCTCTGTAACTTCTTGATAGTGGAACTCCATAGATTTCAGATTGATCATTTCTGGATTTACCTCTTTTTGATTTTGGTAAATTAGGAGGGCATACAGAAAGCACAGACCAAAGTTCAGAAAATTTTAATCTACAGGCTGGGAAGATATCCTGCCCTGCCACAGATTTTCTGTATCACCTTGATCAAGTTACTTAGCCATTTGCCTACAGCTTCCAATTTAAACAAAAACTTCACACTGAATTCAATGGGAATAGGTGATTATAGTTGAGGACTGGCCTTAGTCTTTCACTGTACCTATTTTTCATCTCTAAAATGGGGATTAGCAGCCTGTCCCTAACTCACAATGGGTCTCCTATGAGGCAGATCATTTGAATGCAGTAACATACAGTTACGCCCAGCTCTCTTTGCATGCCACTGTTCCCATAGAGTCTCCAAAGTGGAGTCAGCTCTGAGGTGACTCATAGAAAAAGTGAATGAGCCAAGTAAACCTGCCCTTGGATACTAGTTAATATTACTGAAGATACTCTTATCTGGAATAGGGCAGTGTAGATAATCTGCGGCGAATGAAGAGACAGGACGCAGCTTGATGCAAGCAAATGTCAATTTATTGTACAGAAGCACAAGTTTATATACACTTTCAGAAGCTGCGCATTTTAAACAGATTAGTTCTTGAAGCTAAGCATTGCATACTAGGCAATCCCTGATTGGTGGTTAACTATCTCAATTAACAGCAAGGTGTTACCTTTCCTTGTCCTTGGCGCCATCTGTCCCCCACTCCCCTATGCTCTGTATCATGTTAATTGTTGTCTAGACAAGCTCGAGCACATTCCCCTCAGCTAACTGATTGCCACGCATGGTCCTAGTTTCCAGCCTGCTCCTGCATCTCCCCCTTCCTGTTGCACAAAAAGAACCTTTGAAACCAAACGAGTAAAAACAAGGTATAAGTAATAGAACAAATAAAAAAGCAACTAAGACACATTATCAATGTCAAAACAACCCACTGTCTCTGTTCCGTACAATTTTACAATTTCCCCTTTTTGTTTTTGAACAGCTAGTACCAGGCTTGCCATGTTCTGCAGGGCCCTTGCAAACATGACAGCAACCAAGGTAACAGCAAACAAACAATACTGCCAATTGAGTGAATGGATGCCAAAAAGGCTGAAATTTTCTCAGATTTTGATAACATGTTCCTGCAATGGGGCGCCTAAAATCCACGCAGCACATACCATCAAAATCCTCACAGCCATGTCCTTGAACCAACAACAAAAAGCAGTGGAAATTTTGACTCACATTCTTAACTGCCTACCAAACAAGGTGATTTAACTCTTTAATGCTTTCCCTGCTGTTACTCTGGATAAGAGAAGAACCGCTGCGACACGTTCCCATCATAGCCTCCTTCTACACTAGCATCTACAGAAAGACAATTATCGACACTCAAAGTGTAAACAATATCATCTTCTTTTGGATTAACATTATACATAGGTGGAAGGGCACACCAAACAAGAACTGGTTCAGTCAAAAAGTTGGAAACATGGCATGCCTTCTCTGAACATACCTCTGGGGTCATTCCCTTCATTCCCTCTTTTTTTATGCAAAGAGAAATACTTTACCATAACAGAGAAGCCCCTATTTACATCTCTGAGCCGGGACACAAACCGCAGCTGTATGCTCCACCAGGCTCAGGGCAGGAATCATTCATGCAGTTACAATGCTATATATCTCTACAAGCATGCAGACACCTATTAAACACCAGATAACCATGTTTATCTTTCCTATTCTCCTTCACAATACCTTGTTGTTTTCTCATTATGAATCCTCCCTTCCTGCACTGCTTTGCTTAACTCTTGAACAGCCTCGTATTGCACAGGCTGCCACTCTGCAGGTTGATTTGTCTGACAAAATACTGAACATGCCATAGCGACTCCCAAAACCCCTCACTTAAGTGCTTCCCACTTGCATTCCTGCCACCAATCCCTCAGACCCCCTTTCACCCTCCCCAAAAATACAATCAATGCATCGGGAGAAACGAGGGGGTGGGGGAAAGGTCTAGCTCCTTTTCCAGATCTATAGGACCTGGATCAAAAGGTTTATCAGTATCAATGGAATCATTGTCCGAGTTGTCCTGTTCCCGTGCTTGGTCCTGTGTTGTAAGGGTCGCTGCAATCAGTGACAGAAGCTTTGGGGGCAGAGGAGGTGTGGACGGAATCACCATCGCTGACGGTGTCTTGAGAAGAGTCGTGCTGTCGGTGGAATTTACAGCTTCAAGTCTCTAAAGTTTCTTGGCTGCTCACCTGTCTCGATGCGGGTTGTCCGCCTGGTCCAGCCAGCAAGAAGATCATTTAGCCAAGACATCCCCTCCAGAACGCAGCCCTCTTCCATGAGCTGTCTGTTTTTTATCGACCAGTTCCGTCCTTATTCTTCCAAGGCTTCGGAACACCACCATAGGGGTCAACATTTGAGGAGACTGAGGCACAGACGCCGGGATCTGACTAGAAGACCCTTTATGAGTCCATATATGTCTCTTTCTGGGGACGAAGCCTGATTCCCCATTACGGATTTCCCACAGCTCACCTCTCAACTCCGGAGGGATTTCAGGCCGGCCGGCTCCCGCTTCATTTCAACGGTTCATTCAAAGTTCTGTGGGATTCGCTGCAAGTCCCTCAGTTAGGTGATTCAAGAGCCCTTCACGTTAGATCCTTAAACGCATCACATCGGGGTCACCAATTCGCAGCGAATGAAGAGACGGGACGTAGCTTCATGCAAGCAGGATGTCAATTTATTGTACAGAAGCACGAGTTTATATACACTGTCAGAAGCTGCGCGTTTTAAACAATTCTCAAAATAGATTTCTTTTATAAAAATTTAGGGGAAAGAAAATATTATAGAGCAGGAAGTGTTTGATTCTCAATGCCTGTTACAAGTAAGTTGAACTAAATGACCATCAGATTTCAAAAATGCCAAATGATTTAAATCTGTCTGGAGATATTTAGCACTGTTTGGTTAGGCGATCACACATCAGTCAAAAAGATATTTTTTTTTTCTCACTTGATTTTATTCCACACTCTTTCCATTCACATTTTATACAGTTTCTCTGTCCAGAAATATGGTTACGGTGCATTCCAAGTTAAAGCTTTCTTCAAGGGTGGGAACATAAGAATCATCACAAGATCATACATTTCCTGTTCATTACCAGGGTCTTCAACCACCATAACAAAGAAGTAATGTTAGCAGAGTGTTGTATTTTCTTGATGCTATGGTCAGCTTGCAACTGTCAGACCTTGCTAGACAGATGATAGTAAAATTAATAACATGTCATGCCTCCAAGCCCACAGGTTGCTATAAGCATACTCGGTAATTGATGGCAAATGCTTTTATGGACAACTCCATCATCTGAAAGTACTTGTAACTAAAAGAACTTTACAGAAAAATATACCCCCTTCCCATTTTAAAAAGTTTGGGTTTAATGTGAACTCTTACCTTATTAGCTTGTCTTCCAGTCACACAGATCTTCCACTCGAAGTTCTCTAAATGTGATAGTATTAGGAACCAAAAATCGGTGACAAAGAGAGAACATATTCTGAAAATAAAACAGTGAGTTCTAAAGGTATTTCTGTTTTGAATATCATATCTAACAAAATGTTGCACTGCAGCTAAGCTAAAGTTATCTGCTCTCATCATCTGTATTCGCAAACTCCAACCACATACAGTGCAACTTAATTGAGATGTTAAATTGGGAACTGGTTATCTCTGCTACAGAATTAATCTATTATGAATTTCACATCCTTCCCCATTCCAAACCTAGCCCAAAATATCATAACAGATTTTATTAACCTCATGCATTCCATGTGTTGGTTTGAATCAGGGTGGTAGGGGAGAGTCTGCTTTTTACAGAACTGTTTATTAAAACTGTGCAGCTTTACATAATGTTGATGGTCCTGCATGAGTTTAGTTTAATCATGTAATAAATATATGCTAGGTCTAGGGAACTTAAAACGTTGCACAGAGGATCTGGAGATGTATTTCTTTTCTCTTAAAGTTGGCTGCTTGTATCCTGGAAGAAACAGAGCTCATGTCTTTTGAAATCAAAACCAGAAAGTTAATGAGGAAAGTATTAATCTTCTTACAGAAATTTACAACTCCTTTTTATAATAAGTAATGAATTCACTTAAAATCATTCTTTGTAAGTTCTTCTCTGACACTTGAAATTCCATGTTTGCATGCTAACAGTGGCAAGGATTTTCAAATATAAGGGATACAATCAGGCTGGATCCTGCTAAAGCAGACTGCTGGCTTTTCCAGTTTGAAGAGTTTGTCAAGTAGAAAATGTTAACTAGTAAAGTTAAGGTATTTGTTTGAGCTGTTGGAGACTACTAATGCCTTTAATTCCCATTAAGCAAAAGGAATTCGACACAGTGTTTTCAAGGACTTATGATGTTCCTAGGGCAGTTTGTACATAGAAAGATCAAGTATCTTTAGCCACCCTCTGTACATACCAGTGAACTTCTAGCTGCCATATTGTATGGTTGTTAGGGGACAGAAATAGTGAAACTAATTTTTCTTTCAGTTATTTCAGACTCACTGAGACATGGCATAAAGTGTTATCCCATAGTTCTCTAGCACTACCATAGAAAATAAGCTGAATGCCACAGGTATCAAAAATAAAAGCAGACCTTAGCTATGTACAGAAAGGTTTTACAATTAAAGTACCATAATTTCTTAGTACAAAGAATAATGTTATGTGGCAAATAGAAAGTCAAGCAGGGAGCTCCTCTTAAAACTGCTAAGGGAAGGATGCCATCCTTGGACTCATTAAGCATATTTATTAATTACAGCACAACTGCATTAAAGGAAAATTAAGATTTTAAAGTGAAGCAAGAAGTTACCAAGTGCTAGAATGAAAATGGAGTGTGCACTTTTAATTTATCCCTCATGTGTGTGCTTTAATTACATGATCACATGCTATCTTTTTTTTCCCCTAGACCCCAGCTTCATTCAGTGCTCATGGCTCAACTTCCAAGTCTGTAATGACTATCATCAAACTAAGATTTTCAATTTTTTAAAAAACATGTTCTGCTTTCACTTTATGTGAAAGCATGTTTTCCCTATGTATTTGAACATGTGATACTCCTGCACAAAGGGTATCTCTCTCTATCTGCAACCTTTCTTGGCCCAATTTTAAAGATGCCGGTTTTATGCTTTTATTCAATAGTTGACAGACTGTTCTCAACCTGAATGAACACATGCATTTCTCCTGTGATAAATCTTCCAGAAGCAAACATGGCCTGTTGCTGAAAAAACATAGATAAAAAAAAATAAATTTAAAGACTCTAGCCTGATTTGTTAACATTTCACAAATTCAGAAGCATCTGCAAACCAGTCATGAAATAGGTTTGATAAACTTAATTATTGGCAACAATTCCAGCTGTATGATAAGGACTGCAAAACAGGTGGAATTGAACATAAACCTTTCTAGGTAAGGCAATAAGCCTGTGGAACTTCTTACCAACAGTCTTGTGGATGCAAAAAGTATACATGGGTCCTACAGAGCGTGGGCAAATACATGGAAAATGCATCCTTTGAGATCTGTTAAACAAGTAAAATATATGGAGATCAAGAAAACATTTAAATTCAAAATATGCTGGGAGATCATTGCATGGCAGAGTATTGCATTTTCTCACCCTGCTCTTATCCTTTTCTAAGTCTCTGCTTCAGGTGCATGTACTTTCACCTTTTTTCTTCAGACTAAACTAGTCTCCCATTTTGCCAGCTCTTTGTTTCCCTGGGCAACATTGTTAGCTGTATATTGGGAAGAGAACACTCCAGAAGGATGGTCACTTTCTCCCAGAGACTGTTTAGACCATCATTGTGGATGGCACAATGTATATGCTGAGGTACAGGTTTAGTGCCCTTGCTTTCATACAAGTCCCATCCAGCTGGTGGTTATCCATCTTCCAATACTTAATCATGGTGGATAGGCACACCTGGGCACTTCCCTCACCTGTTCTCTGATGTTTGATCAGGATCTTTGTCATTGCAGAGCAAGCAGTGTATATGAGTCACAGAAGCCTGAACACAGGTTGGAAAGAGTCTTAAAATCAACTCATCACCATGACATATATGTTCTCCACAGTGTCTTAATAATAATTCCTCTACATGAACCAGGAGAGCTGTTCTTACATTCTTGGTAGCAAAGATTGGCTTAACAGACTGCTGGTCCAGGGAAGTGGTCAGTACAGTACAGATCCAGCAGGAATTGTGCAGGAAGTGATGAACTGTAGCTAGAAAAGGGAAGGCAAGTAACATTCAAGTGTGGACAGAAAATGTAGGCTGTTGCACTGTTTCCTTTCAGATTCCTACCACCAGGTGGAAAACAAGATGTTTTCCTAAGATTTGAAGAAAGAGCGCAACCATTTGAGTGGCCCACTGCTTTTCTGAATGCCTCTATCCTATTTGATCAATTTTATATCCAGTAGATTTTAGTGGTGGTACAGAACACCTCGACCACTACAAAATAAGTAGACATTTGGCCATCCTTTAGTAGCAGGAGCCAGGGGGGGGGGGACGGGACACGGGGGACGACGGGACACACACAGGAATCAACACCCTAAACAACACCCTAAACCTGATGTATTTTGACCTGTACATATAGGAATATTCATAGACAAAGCCATTCTACACACCTTACAGCAGCTCTAGCTCTCTAGTCACAAGCACTTTGAGGGCGATATTGGCTAAATGAAGGGAATTTTGAGAAAAGCAGCTTGAAAGTCAGGAGGACAAAAAGAAAAGAATTATAAGGAAAATTTGACCTGATTGCATATAGCTTGACTGACCAAGTGCCAAATAGTGAAAAAACAAACAAAAATCATTACCACTTGATATTTGTAATTACTGTCACAGAATGGAAGTTATTTTCAGGTGGTGGAACATAATTACACTAAGGGTAGTAGAAATAAGCTGAGAAAAGGATCATGATAAAGAAGACTACTCTAGGGGTGATGTCAGGTGGATGGCAAGTCTCCCAAGTGTGTGGGAGAGGTTTCAATATATGAATCATTTAATATCAAACTGGCAAGGTTCTCAAGAATATTCTGTTATCATGTGTTAGCACAGAGGAAGGCAGGATAATCGTACAGACCTTTCTTCAATATTCAAATGTAGAGTACTTTCTTACCTTACATAAGGTTATTCATCAGACATGCCTTGAAACTTGTTCCATTAGAAAATTACGGCTATGTGAGTATTCCTTTGAACCAGTCTCTTTGTAAATAAGAAGAGTTTCTGTTTAAAATTCACTCTCCTCAGGTATGTATCATTTCACCCCCCTGTGTACTATGCATTTATTATTTCTCCGATGTTGTAACAAAATTTATGTTCAATGTAGTATAAAAAATTATATATTTCAAGGATTTAAGAAAGCACAAGACTTTGTGCTTTCTGAAAGACACTGGTAGAAATACATGGCGAGAGAAAGAAAGACAAGGATGATAATACAATGAGCTGGACTTATTTTTAACTTTCATCTCTGGCAGCAAGAAAAAGCTCGAGTTTACTGCAGAAGGAATTACTGTCCTTTTCTCTTGTGCAACTACCTTCATTTTTAATTGACCACAAGCTTCGAACTCAGAACGGATTTGTGCCGATGTCTGGTGCATTAATCATAGTCAAACATCACTGCTAAGACAGATCAACCACTTTCCTCTGTACTTATCAGCCTGACACCTTTCCAGGACTTTCTTCTTCGTGCCCTCAAGTGGACACTAATTGTTACTGCATCTGTAAGGCAAAAATTGTGCCACAACACTGTACAGAACAGGTAATCTTCAAGGGGCCCTGCACTGTTTTCTAACAGCTTTTTTCTGTGAAAAGACTAGATTAGCATAAACTCCCTGAAATGAAGGGTGATTTAATGTGATAAGCAAAATTCTGCAGGTTTTCTGAAACAGGCATTTTATTTTAAATCAACATTTTATTTAATAATAATGTGCTTTGCGAGATGTTCTCAAGGTAAGGAGTTTGGTTTTCTATTTTAATAGTTGGTAAGAAGAGGTCTTCAGCACACTGAAACAGAAATTACAACATAAGCATATGTTAGACTGGACTCTCAAAAATTGGATACAACAACCAGATGTGGGGATACTTTAGGGTGATACATCCTGTCTTGCTAGGACACTCAAAGCATAGAACTTATATCTATGCTCAACAGTCCATGCATCAAGTCCAGGTTTCCACACATGCACTTTCACCAGTGCAATTTTTTTGTTTAACTTTGACATTTCTGTACTTTTCATTTTGTACCATTCTGTCTAACCAACCTCACAGAGAATGTGTCTTTCTGTCATGAGTCTTAGAAGACAAAAATAGGCAATGCAATTTTAATTATGGACAATAAATAATATTGAACTGAAAAAGCCAAACTGCTACATTTACTCAAATGCTTAGCTAAACATATGCAATGCACACAGCAAAATATCTTTGATGTTCATACCCTAATGTACGGAGTCTAACATTTTCTTTGGTATTTATCCAAAATTAGTAGTAAATGAATAATTTTTTTCAGTGATGTGATTCTCTATTTTATTAGGTTTTTTTCAGAGTTATTTGCATTTTCTTAATTTTTTCTTTATTTCAGTGCATGAATTATATAACTCATATGGGTAATTCCTAGTTTTTAAATTTAAATACAAGGTTTAACATTAATTTTTGTTACCCTTAATAAGAAATCTGAAGATTGCATAATACTGGTTTTGTATGTGTGCTGAATAACTTTAGTTTTCAAATTTGGCTACTTTCTTCAAATACACTGAATTAAGAATTTGCACATTGCTCTCAATTACAGCATACACAGAGTTCATTGTTTCCATGAACACCCCTGGCAGTAAACTCTCTGCCCAGGGTATTAATGGAGAGCAATGATAAAGTGGTGCTAATTCAGCCAAAAAAAAATACAGTGAGCCATAACCTCAGGTTGCTCACATCAGCTTAGCACTATTGTATTCAATAGAGTTATGTTAGTTAATATTTGTGCATTATGTGCAAAAGCTTGAGGTATTCATAGGAATCTAATTAAAATTCTGAGAGTTACTATCTAGTAATACCATTTACCTTGTAATCAACCCTGCCACAGTGCTTGGTACCAGCATTTGTAAACAGCTTTCCAGCGATGTGCATGGAAAGCTTCATAGACTGTGCTGTTTCTTCTTTTTCCCACACAGATACACATATTATATTGCAGCTTTTCTCTCTTTCAAAGAACACTTTCAGGCTGAAGTTCTCTCACAGATGCTGAAGGAAGCACAAAGCCAAAATGGGTCAATATCTGATATTCCAGATGAAACAACTCCAGTATGGGGTCACTGAGATCAACGCATTGATTTTGAAGACTGCAGTCCCCACAAAAGTGGTCAACAACATCTGGTGTCACAGAGTAGTAGGTCCCTGCATCTGAATCTTTGGTTGATTTTTTGCACACATTTCAAATTAATTAGCTACAACTTCTGCTGCTCATAATGAATGAGACTCAGACTGTGAAGTGCTCCTTACAAAGTTGAAATTTGTTATTAATGACCTGTCTCAAGGTTATTTTGTGCTGCATGAAGAACCCATGGTTCTTCATGTACCGTTTCACTAGGGTAGTGTCAGGTGCCCAGAGAAAGGGAGTTACTTGTGAGAGGGTGTCATCCTTGAGCACAGCCATATTGCACTTGCAGAGCGTGCAGAACTGTATTGCTGCATAGCCATGCACGATTTGCTGTAAACAAAGCATTTTAGCTCAGAATGCCTGGGGACATTTCTCCCTGCAACAGCAGGATGTATTGTGGACTATTCCAAATCTCCAGCTTATGTGATCAGCAAAGCTCCATGTGTTCATCAAAGCTATGCCAGTTTAGTCAAAACTGAGAAGGCAGTCCTAAAAATTTGGAGGTTTTGCCTTTCTAATTTGGTGGTCAAAGCAATCACTGATTCTGCCCAGTAGCTAAAGGAACAGAAACTGCTCTTAAGCAAACATTGCATCTTGCATCAGGCACCATTTTAGGACTTTAAAAAAATACAGTTCGGACGAGGTCAAAGCTATTCCAGAGTATATATGTTTCCTGAGAAGGGCATCCTAGTGATTCTAACATCTGATTCATGCTGAATCAATGAAGTCATTTAACTTTTGTGAGCCTGTGGCCAATGATACATAAATAAAAAGATGGGGCCTCACAACATTCATGTTCATACTCTGGCAACATGATCACCACTGAATTCCTCTTACTTACTGTCATCACTTTCAGGACAGTGTGACTGTTTGCCTATCATAATTACTCAGAAAGTGTTTTGCCTGAAAATAGTCCTCTCCAGACTACAACACACCACATCATCAGTTTCTGACTGAGAAAATACAGGCATTCATAGGTTGCAGTTTGTTGATTTTGGCAACTCACTAGTAATTCTGCTGGTTTGGCAATTGGTTGTCAGTGCTGAAAGGTCTGTGGTGCAGAGGGCTGTGCAACTTTGTTCAAGCTGTGTCTTGATGAGATGAATTCTAATGAATCCCTCCTCTACACACTGAAGCTTAATCCCTATTCAGAAGGGATTAGTATTCAAATTTATCGTAGAATCAAGAGTGATTAGTGGTCTATCACATACAGTATATCATGGAATATTCACTGGAAAGCTTGGGACGTTTCTTGTTTACTTCTTAATTTGTATGAAATTCCTGCAGTTAGCAGAATGGCCTTTCTGGCTGTTGTAATTTGCCGTTAGAAATTATTGATTAAAATGTTGCAAGGAGCTGGTAGGGAAAGCTTAAAGTCCAGCTGCACTGTGCAACACTTAGCAGCTATATGCAAATGATGAGCAAAGTTCTTCGTTTCCTGGGGGAAGGTCCGTATGAATTCTGGTTGGGACTATTAGTTTGGTAGATGTAGTGTTGATCCTGCCCATCTGAAAAAAATTCTAATGGGACATTTGATCACAAGCATGTGCTCCAGTGGAAGGCTTGTAATGGAGCATTTGACTGAAGAAGGCTTGCAGATGCAGGACATGGATGTCAATAAAAGTGCTCTTTTAAAGTTCCTCCCTTAATAAAGTGGAGATAGGTATGTTCCAAAACTTAGATAAATTTGCATCCTCTGAAGAGTTAGATGGAACTAGTTTGAAGAAAACAGGAATAGCAGTACAACTTGGTAAGCATACCACCAATCAGTTTGAACTGGCAGTGGTTGCAGCTGTGAATCAAATAGTTCCTGAGTTCAGAGCACTTCTCAAGTGAAATTTCAGCAGAGGAGTCTGTGTTGACTAATGACCTGGTAAAGGGCTGCAAGATTCTGTATGTGCATTTCAAAAGCACTTTTCTGTTTCCTCTTTTTCCTCTCCAGTCCACATAACAGAAAGAGTAAGAAAAATATTACAGATTATCTCAAGGTGATAGGGGTTATAGAGCACAAATAAAAGCAGTATTTCTTCCCATTTCTATTATAAATGTAAATGTAGACTGTTTTCTGGCATATTTGTTACAAATTTTTCATGTTAGTTCCTGATTCAAAGACCGTAGAAATCAATAGAAATCTTTCTTTGATCTCAGTGTTGTGTGGGTTTTGGTTCTTAAGAAGGCTGAATAAGAAGCAGAAGAATGGGGAATATTTTCAGGTCAGAAAAAATGACAAAGCACCTGGTTAGCATACAGGTCACTGGACTGAAAAAAAAGATCATATTGTGGATATATCAAACAGCTCATAATCTATGATTTGCATATTGATACTATCAAGGAATTGCATCTCCAGTCAGTCTCCTGTAGTGCGTCTCCAGCATGGCAATAACCAGTCTGATCAAGGATGGGCCCAGTACTTTATGGATGCATGAAAGATATGATATAAATAGGTGTAAGCAAGAGACAGTGAGGGAAGGCTTAGAAGCATTAATGGTTGTCCATTCCCAGTTAATCTGAAAATTGTGATCTGTCACTAATGTGCAATTTCTTACATGTTCCCTAATCTCAGATGCTAGGTGAATATTACTGGTGCCCTTCACCACATTTTTAGGGCATTCTGTCGTCCTGGCATTGTGCTTATAGAGGCAGTAAGGAGTTAACTGAAAGCCTAAATTGTCAAATGTGTCACATATGTACCTTAAAAATTTACTTTGCACATATATACTTAGCTTTTACTGGCTCTTAAATTAGATGTAGGTCATGGTCAAAGTGAACTGCTAGTTTATGTATAGAGAGGGAAATCATGTTCTTAGGAGGTGCAAAAACTGGGCTACTCCTTTGTTGCAATGTGTTTCAGCTCACTTTGTGGTCTCTGTGTTTAATATTGGTGCTCTGAGGGCAACAGAGTACTCAGAGTGTAAATTTACAACTAGTGTAAATTATATCATCTTATATCAGCTGAGCATCAGTAATATGAGCTGGCAATACCACCTCTGCAAACAGCCGATTATACTGAAGGAAGCAGGACAGCCAGCTGAATTGGAAGCCATAAAAAGGACGAGAAAAGCTCTAGGAGATGTGACATTCCTATTGTAGCTAACCATGCTGTTTCAGCTCCTGGTCACACCAAAGCCAAAGAAGAGTGGATTAGGCATGTCCCCTCCCCCTGCATAGTCTCCAATTGCAAC
Organism: Falco punctatus; assembly: GCF_963210335.1. Classification (NCBI taxonomy): domain Eukaryota; kingdom Metazoa; phylum Chordata; class Aves; order Falconiformes; family Falconidae; genus Falco; species Falco punctatus. The sequence goes on along the minus strand of NC_137586.1, from coordinate 38,870,019 downwards.
CTCACTCCAAAGCTATATTTATTTATATAAGAAATATTGTATAGTGTATGCTGGAGCTGGGGAGCTACTCCCTACCACTAGCAAGCAGTCATTTCATACCTCAGAGCATAGAATTAGATTACATTATTTGCTTAGCTTCCTGGATGTTGTGTTCAGGTTGTGAAAAAGTCTTCTAAAAAATCTACTGATGGATGTTTCAAAACAATATTTTGTGTATGGAAGATGCCTGATGAAAAAATCTAAGGAACAAGGAATGCAAAGGGTTTAGAGGAGAGACGACAATGAGAAAGAAATACAAACAACTTGGGAAACACTGATGAGAGATGAAAAAATGACTTTTTAGTGGAAATCTTGCGCCTCAAGAGTAAAGACAGTTTGAATAAGTCTCAGGAAAGAATGAAGGACTGAATCACTTACAGTGGACAAAGATACAACTCACCTATCCAGTGAAGGTGAGCTATATCTTTGTTCACTGTAAGACAATACAGTTCAAAAAGGCAGTGTGGCTCACCAGTGTTAATTGCCACCTTTTTCATGATCCCTAACAGGAAAAGATATTTTGATCAATCTCATCATTGACAAGATTGTACTCTTCCATTTCAAGAGAATGGACTAGAAGCCCTAACAAGTGTGAAGGATGAGAACCGACATGTATCTATAGCAAGAGGTGGACATGGAGCTCCTGGTAACTAGTGAGGTAGTGTATGATGAACAAAAGATGAGGGAGATCTCTGACTCATTCTTGAAACCTACTTCTTGAGCACAGGGTAGGCACCTGGCTAAAACTACCACTCCTAATTGTTCAACGCACTAAGCAGCTTCATCCCTCTCACTGGAGGCTCATACCTGGCAAAACACATTTTTAATGCATGCTGTGTTGCTCTTTTGTAAAAAAAAATAGCAAAAGTAATGTGCTGTCCTGTGTGCCCTCAAAGCATACTTGTTCAGGCAGTATCTCAGAGAATCTGCTCTCCTCTGCAGTGGTTTTATTCTCATTTCTAGTGCTTCTGGGCACATAAACCTACAACAAATAATACATATAGGGATTTAGCTAAATCCCTTTGCCGGGTAATTATTGATTAATCTTAATAGCTTGAAGTCGGTATAGCTAAAAAGGGGAATGAAAGAAGAAAAGCTTATAGCAAGGTATCTTCTGTTTCTCTTTTATATCTTAAAATAAAATAAAAATATTCATTTTTATGTTGCATCAGTTCAGAGAGTTAAAACAGTAGCGGCTCTGAGACAGACTGTGAAGGAAGATGTGATAAGAAATAGCAGTCAAACTCTGCAATCCTGTTTATCATCCAATCAGAAAGTTTACCACAGTACTGTCTTCTGTTCTCTTATGTTCATGTGGTTTAAGCAGTAATCTTGTTCATTGCATAAAGGGTACTGATTGCCTTACAGGTGCCTTGCATTATTTGGAGTACCTAAGCCTTGGTTACATTACAGCCTGTTGGTGCCGCAGCTGGCTGTGCTATTGCTAGCTGTTATGGATTATACTGTCTCTATCTCCTGACAAGGTATTAATAGCGTTTCCCCAGTAACCCACAAGTGATTAATGAGATGAGAAGATAAAATACTCCACCTGCTGCAGCAGCCATGAAAACTGAATTAATGAGTAGGGAAAAAAGGGAAAAGCAGTCTCAAGGCTTCAGTGTACTGAACAAGCCAGATCAGCTGCTTATTTGCCTCAGTTCCTAATGATGTTGTTTGCAAGTGAGTTAGTGTTTCCTGAATTAGACCACTACAAGATAGTCAATCCAGGGGAAATTATGCATTACTATGATAATGACTGTATACCATTAAAAATGCCTATTTGTCTTCAAGACTGTAATCTTAGGAAAAATGCCTTACACTCATTACTCCATTGTGCAGTATTTAGGAACAGTAAGCTGCCTATTAAAGTTCACAGAGGAATAAATGCATTGATGAGACTTTTAGTAGAATGTGGAGAATGTGCACTGGATCTGACACATGTGTTTCCAGTCTTTTGTTTATAATATGAAGAAGGAAAAATCTTTATTACAGTAAGCAGTCTAACACTCATAAGCTTGGGTTCAAACTCTGTGACTCCAGCAAAACATGGAGAAAGCTTCTCAATCTTTATTTCAAATATATTAGTAATTTTTATTTGAAACATGTTATATGCAAACCAGTAATTTCTTGACTTAAAATCAGATCCATTACTTTCCCATTTATGTTTAAACTAATGTAAATCTTAACAATCCAAATATAAACAGAATCCACAAGTACTTTACCAAACAAACAAGCAACCCTCCCTGTGCCTTCTTTAAATAGGTAAGCTTTTCAGCATACTCTGTAATCAACTCAAGCTGTTGGACCAAAGGGAAGTCCAGTCACAGAAGATATTGACTGAAAATGTAGCCACCACTCCAGCTGCTTATAAAAGGAATAAGTCTCAGCAGCCATGTGGATGGAAATGTAAAGACTTTTACATTTTAAAATCTTCCATTTTAAAACTAGTTTATCAACTTCAACTTTTTTTTTGAGTTTCAGAGTTTTGAAGACATCATTTGCAGCTGATTTTTTAAACCAACACTTGCAGTTTTCAGTGAACAGTCAGGAACTGACATCTGCAAGCGAGAGTTCTCACACTCAGCTACTGACTGCCAGCAGTCTTTCCACTTTCATTTCCATGGAAACTGAGCAAGGAAAGTTTGTAGAAAGTTCGTGGGGGTTTTGGTGTTGTTTTTTTTTTAAAAAAAATTCTTATTATATTCAACCAACCACTCAACTTTCAAGCATGGGAATTAACCCACAGCATCCAAGAGAGTCCATATGTAACTGGTGTTTTTAGCAGACAAAGTCTAAAGCTGCTGCAATATCTAAAAATCATTGGCTGGAGCTCCCTATTGTGACATTTTTGCCCTTTCTAGTTTTGTTTACTGGTAAGTCTCAAAAGCTTTGGTGTTTCAGTAGCAGTTTTACTCCTTAGGTGCATACTAAACAGAGGGCTAATAGACATAGTAGAGTAGAGTTTTATGTCCAATTTCTAGACTCCAAGAACTGTATAGCTTATTGCAAGTGTAAATTTATTAGAAATGGTTATTCAATTCAGAGCTTCCTGTTATCAGAAAGAGAACCTGAACTTAGAGTCTCTAAGTTTTTGTTCACTTCAGTTTACAGCTGAACATCACTGAAGAGACTGAGCAGAATTAACTCATCGTGGATTTACCTGAAAATTCAATCCAGTTCAGTTCCATTTAACAAATGCAAATGTTGGTGGGTACTTCAGAAACCATTGTAACACAGCATTTGGTAGTCATCTCAATGACAATACTGAAACTGCCCAAGCATAATATTGCTGCGAGTTCTAGAAGCCTATCTATTATAACCAAATTAATCTTTCTGTATCTATTTAGTCCTGTGAAACAGTGAACATCATTTGCAAATAAAAAAAAAAATCCTAAAAAATAATAAATAATGTTATTCACTTTCTCTAACAGTCTTTGTAACAGTGCTGGATCTCATTAGTCTACTGTTTTCAGCAACCTAAGATATTCAAGGATTCTAGAAGTGACTGGATTAATCAGGTTGCACTGAGTATGTTAAGATTAATAATAAAAAAGAAACCAAGAACTTATGAAAGTATTCTGATGGTTGGTAATAAAAAGTTTAGCAATTATTTGATCATATTGCTGAATAATTAAAAAAAAAACCCACAACATAAATTTATTCAGAAAAAATGTCAAAAATGTATTATGAATAATTCATAATGAATAATTCATCTATCTCTGCACTATATAGAAATGCTCTTGCTATTCTGCACATACATTTATACCATTACTTTAAAGCTTCAGTTCCAGTGGCTCCAAGCAGTGTTCAGCAACTGAAAAAATCTAGGACCGCAGCAACCTGCCCATGCAAACCACAAGGCCTAACAAACTATGTTTGCTTGCGACAGCTCAATTGACACTTTCACTTTTCATGATCACGGGTATACAAGAGCCATTGCATGTGATTCTTTTTCAACAGTGGTTGTTGGAGTCTCCAGTGAGACCTTCAGTCATACCTCGTCACAAGATTTCTGAAGTTGCATCCCCTGTTCAGATACACAAACCTTTCTAAGACACCCTTCTGCCCTTCAGCTTTGGCCGGCAGGGCCTTTATTTCCCTCGCTGAATATAATCTTGCTCTGTACCACACTGAATTGAAATGGCCCTTGTTATACTCCCCACCTTGTGAGTCTCTTTGAGCTGTCTCTGCATACTCACAGACTAGAAGTCTACCTGCTACTGAGTGATATATTGGATGCAGCCTTTTCAAAGACACGTCTTCCACTTGCTGTTAAAGCCTGGTACACTCTTACCAACCATTCTTTAGTACGGTAGAATGTGGACCTCATCCATTTGTTATATCTTCTGGGAAAAGAAAATATTTAAGAGTTGCTCTACAGTTGCAGTTACAGCTTTCACAGCTTCTGTTCTAGGGGAGCTGCAGTTGGAATGTCTCTTTGGACCACAACTCTGGCCTTAGACTCCACTGAAACATTTTGACTTTGGCCCATTTGTCTCACTACTTTTACTAACCTGCACATGAAGGTTACATGAAGGTCACTACATACAGTAGTGTGAAACATCACAAGCCTTTTGTTTACAAGGAAACAGCTAGGTTAGTGCATGTAGCGCATGCAGGGAACCCTTTCTAAATGCAGAACAGCAGGTAACAGAAGTCTCCAAATACCTCCCTTCCACACAGATTTTGATGATTATTTGACGGTTTGGATAATTATATTTTATCAAGTAGAAAGTCTGGCCATTTTCACTTCCTTTTTCAAAAATGTAACCTGCAATGGTGTTGTTCTCTGTCAGATTTCCCTTTTATGTAATTTTATAAGTTTATTGTGATAGCATTCAAAAGGCTGCGCCTGAAAAGTTCTATAACATATGGCATATATTTAACATTGCTTGTGAATTAAAAATAACAGCCTGCCATCTGCCTTTGTGAGCAGATTTTATCAAAGCCGAAATGAAAAGCTCAACGATGTGAATGTTGTCAATTAAAATATGAAACACTCAGGTTCATGACAGGGTAAAAGTGCTCAGACTTACCTTACTTGAACTTCAGTCACTAACAGCTTAGCCACCATGTTTGAGTTGTTACTTTATACGGGAATAAAACATCATACCAAGCCTGAAGAACAAGTCTTGTTTTGAGAAAATGTAATCTTCACAAGTCGGCCTATTGCCTGTTGGTTTATCAGGTATGAACTGTTTGAAAAAGGGTGATATTGGTAATTTTCATTTATGCTAGTTACTTAAACAAACATTTCTGTAAAATCTCATTAAATCTTTTCAGTAGCTATTAGCTGACGGATTCACAGTTTTAGCTGTACTAGAGGAATACAGTATCAGCAATACCTTCCCTCAGCCTTCTCTACCTATTGAAGTTAGAGCTACTAATAACAGATCGTTGGTTCATTTTTAGCTTCAGGGTGGGTTTTTTTCCCAAGCATGTAGATGTTTTTTACTTTTTTAAATGAGGTAAATCTCTAAATTAAAATCCATTTTAAAATAGGAAGTCAAAACATTTCATTTTGAAAATGTCAAAATGAAACACTGAGGCTTTTAAAAGAAATCTTCCTCTCCCTCAATCTCACTGATTTTTTTTTGGCTAAAATTACTCACTAACTTGTCAAAAGCTATAATGCTATACTGGCTGACACTGTCTGCCCATAGTGTTCTATATTTTTATGAGCTTCTGACTTGATTATTGCAACTTTTGACCTGAATTGCTTTCAACTGGTGTACCAGGACATGTAAAGAGAGATGTTGTTCCAGAGTTTTGTCCCCATCAACTGCTGCAACTTGTTGAATCTAGAATATAACTAAAATATGCTCTGGAACAGTGAATGGCAATAGGACTAAAATCTCAGAACTGCTGTCAGCTGAACTCTGGATATATTTTCTGTTAGATGTAATTTTTTTTTCAGTTTTGGTCTTCTCATTTGAATTCTGTATGTACTTTTTAAACTAATCAAGCTTTTTGATAAATTGAGAAGAAAGCGAGGGAGAAAGCACCACCTTTTGTTTCTGTTTTTAATATGGAACAGGACTTCAGATGTCATAGCAATGTTGTACAGTATCTAAAAGACTGTAATATCTCATGAGAGATGTGTCTTTGAGAAGAGAGAAGCTAGCCAATATTTCAGTCAAATGTTCCGTCCATTGCTCAAGTATGATACCATTACATATAGAAAGCTTCTAATTCAGGCAAAACAAACTAAAATTGTATATGTGGGTGGTGTGGAACTGAACATTTTCACCTTTAGTCGTCCTGAACTGCTGAATACTCTCAAAAAGAGGGATTCAAGAAAAATATCTGCAATCTGATTGCTGCACAAAGATAGATTCATGGAACTATAGTATCATAGAATACCAGGTTGGAAGGGACCTCAAGGATCATCTGGTCCAACTTTTCTTAGCCAAACAACTGTATAGACAAGACGGCCCAACACCCTGTCTGGCTAAATCTTAGAAGTGTCTAATTATGGGGAATCTACTGCTTGTCTGGGGAGACTAATTGTTCTCGTTGTGAAAAAAATTCCTCTTAAGCCCATGGAATCTTCCCCAGGAGAAACCTGTACCCATTACCCCTCGTCTTTTCCCTGTGACTATGTAAAAAAGAAGTCTAGATAAGACAACTTAAATTCAGTGTTCATTTTGCTCTCAGCACTTTTAGTAAAACTTCAGTGACTTCAGAGAATATAATAAAATTAGACTAATATAAAACAAGTGTAAGCAAGTTCCAGGTTTTTACACAGAAAAGCTTGAGTTACCATTTTGAGAAGCACCATGATGTAAGGAAGTATTGAGTCACAACCAGCATGTGACCTAGTCAACTATAAGTTACACAAGTGAAAATAGATTTGATTTAGATTTAACTAGGGAAGTAGTGGAGAAAATTTTATTCTTTATTTAGCTGAGGGAAAAGAAAAACTTACTCTCTGCAATAGGTAGAGCAAAGAGCATGACTCCACGTATGTATTGAAGGGAAAAATACAACTTCATGAAAATGAATCTTCTCTCTGTTAAAGGTGCATTGGCATCAGAAAGTGTCTGGCAACAAAAACTTTGAATCAATTACTATAAGACAGGGAAAAAAGGCTCTCCAAAAATGAAGAAGTAACTCAAAATTCACCTTCAAAGTAAAGGGGAAAAAATACATATATGAAAATAAGAAAATCTTACGTCAGGTACTCCAGAAAACTCATGTAGCTGCAAGAGCTGTGATTCCTCCCTTACATATCCTTCTGAAATACATTTTGAAAAACACATTGGATCAAATGCATTAAATTTTCACAGCTTGCCAAGTTCAGCATATCAGTGTCCTCTCAGATGCAGTGAATTTCGCTTGCTGCAAACATTTAACACTCTCTGTAGGACAGTCTGAACTTCTGGAGTTTTATGGTTCCTCTGGCCTAGACTTGGTCATTTATTTATCATCATCTTTTTGTGCTTGACTGCCTAAATAAATAAAAGCATAAGGAAAATAGAGATGTATAAATTTTTGTCATAGATCTACTGAAGATCTACATAGATCTACATTGTGTTCTCTGCAAGACACGAAACAGCTATTTGAGGCCAAGTGGGATTTTGTGGTTAAACACAGCAGCAGGAGTCAGGAGATGGGCTCACTTTGTCAGTTGCCATGGATGTCCCATGTGATTACAGACTTCATTGCTGTATGTTGATACTGAGACTCAACATTAATTCATATGGAAGTAGAAGCAGGCTCTTAATCTTGCTCTTTTTTACTTGTTGTCACTTGGAAAATGGGTATTCTCTTTGATCCTATAGAGCAGACTGTGATCTTCACAACTGTCCTCAAAGGGTTCTGGAAAGAGCAAAACTTTTTGTGATGACAAGTAGGTACTTGATACTTATAAGTTCATATAAAGGATGCACCTATGCATATAAAATTTATAATGCATTCTATACAGGTCTATGTAGATAACAAACTTTTTGGAAAAAAACGGCACTACATTTACCTCCTAATAATCTTTCCCAGTGATTTCTTCCACGTTTTCTGTTGAATATCATGCCTGTTTTGTTTATAATTTTTATTTGACTGTACTGAAAACATATGCTAAACTACAAGAAGCGGTTGGAATATATACTTCCCAGGCATTTCTGCCAGAAAAAAAGACAGCTGTAAACCAGGAAATATTTTAATTGGAAGTTCTTACCTTCCTCTCCATACTTCTTACTATTTGCTGGGCAACTGGAAGCATAAGCTTTCTCAGACTTCATTACAAGAATTTGATGTCTCCTTCAGTTGCACACTTGTGACTTAACAAACCCTGTTGGACTCATCATTACTTCCAGATACACTTAAAGGTCAGATGCCAATTTAAAAGGCCATATCAGCTGGAACAATCCTTTCTATGAGCAAAACTGAGGTGGTAAAGGATCTGGATTAATACTACAGACCTGTATAATGCAGCAGTATCAGTTGTGTGCAGTAGTATGTTCTCACCAAAAGGAGCTGAGAATGCTTCATTTTCTTTTGCCCCCCCAAAAGGTAAGATAATTATTACAGCATTAAAGCATGGTTTAAAGGGGGGGTTGGGGGGAAGGGTCAGGGGTGGAGGTTGGAGGGGGTGGGGAGAGGGAGGTGTCCATTTTTTTTTGGGGGGGGGGGGGTGTCTTCTCTTTTTTCTTCTTTTCTCTTTCATAATTCTGTTACATTTCAGGAAGTCCTCTACTGTAGTATTTAAAGGAACCCTTTACAAACGTGTTTTTGAATCCCACTGAAATGTAAATATTCTTTATATTAATTGCTGGTTACTTATTTGTTTGGATTTAGACAAACAAGAAAAACCTTACACAAAGTGACTCCTAACTTAGAATGCATCTGTAGGCAAAAGAACAAAAGTACTAATTTTTCAAATAGAAAAATGTCAAAAAACCCTAAATAACTCAGTTTTGGCAATGAGAAACAGAAGGCTTCATTTTCACCCCCAGTGGTTTCTGGAAACATATCCATTAAAAAAAATAAAATAGAGGAATTACCAGATCCAGGTGAACTTGGATCAGTAAGAGCATGTTTCAGGCTCCAACAGCTCTCAGTCTCTCTGTTAACAGCTCTTTTCCTTTTTCATGTCAAGTATGTCAATTGAAATATGCCATGCAGAAGTTGGCTCTCAGGTGGTCTCCATTGAAAATTCCAGCCCAACATCTTTCATACAAACAGAAGATAGTTAAACTAGAAGATAATTTCCAGATTTATAGTGATTAAAACCTGTTGCCTGTTAACAGAAACAAGTTGAGGTAACTACATTCATCATAATTCTAAAAGTGAGGGAAAAATATGAATAAAAGAAAGAACTCAAAGAACGAGTTATCAATAGACTTTGTTTGGTCTTACTTTGTCCAGAAGCTACTGACTAGTAAAAATGATACATGAAAGTTAAATCCCAAACAGCTGATCTTCAGCATGTGTGAAAGATCAGATGATCCCGATTCCTCAAAGACCCTAGAACCAAGACATCTAGAAGTATATTACTGATAACTCCATATACAATGAAAGATCTATCTGATCCTTCCTGTCTTCCATCTATAAATCAAAGAATCACAGGATGGTCAGGTTTGGAAGGGACTCCAGAGATCATCCAGTCCCACCCCCTGCTAAAGCAGGTTCACCTACAGCAGGCTGCACAGTGTCACATCCAGGTGGGTTTTGAATGTCTCCAGAGAAGGAGACTGCAGTCTCTCTGGGCAGCCTGTCTCAGTGCTCTGTCACCCTCAAAGTAAGGAAGCTTCTCCTCACACTCAGATGGAACTGCCTATATTGCCGTTTGTGTCAGTTGTCCCTTGTCCTGTCACTGGGCACCACTGAAAAGAGCCTGGACCCATCCTCCTGACACTTGCCTTTAAGATATTTAGAAGCATAGAAGCATAGAATCATTTGGGTGGGAAAAGACCTTCGAGATCATCAGGTCCAACCATTAACTGCCAAGTCCACAAATAAACCATGCCTTAAGCACCACATCTACATATTTTTAAAACACCTCCAGGGATGGTGATTCTACCACCTCCCTGGGCAGCCTATTTCAATGCTTGACAATGCTTTTGGTAAAAAAAAAATCCTAATATGCAAACTAAACCTCCCCTGGTGCTACTTGAGGCTGTTTCCTCTTTTCTTATGACTTTTTATCTAGGAGAAGAGACAGACCCTCACCTGGCTACAACCTCCTGTCAGGGAGCTGTAGAGAGCAATGAGGTCTCCCCTCAGCCTCCTTTTCTCCAGGCTAAACCGCCCCCGTTCCCTCAGCCGCTCCCCGTCAGCCTTGTGCCCCAGACCCTGCACCAGCCTCGCTGCCCGCTCTGGCCACGCTGCAGCACCTCAGCGTCCCTCTTGCAGTGAGGGGCCCAATTTATATATATATTGTATATATACAATAATAATATTGTAATATATTGTAATATATAATATATTGTAATAATTCTGTGATAATAATATTGGATGCATTGATGAGATTCCCTCTCAGCCTTCTCCAGGCTGCACCGGCCCATCTCTCTCAGCCTTCCCTCATGAGGGAGATGCTCCAGCCCCCTCACCCCCTCGGCAGCCCCCCGCTGGCCCCTCTCCAGTCGCTCCCTGTCTCTCCTGAACTGGGGAGCCCAGCGCTGGGCACAGCACTCCAGGTGCGGCCTCACCAGGGCAGAGCAGAGGGGCAGGACACCCCCCTCCACCCGCTGGCCACGCTCCTCCTGATGCAGCCCACGCTGGCAGCGGCCTCCTTGCCCACCGGGGCACACTGCCGGCCCACGGGCCACTCGGTGTCCTCCAGGCCTCCCAGGTCCTTCCCCGCAGAGCTGCCTGCCAGCAGGTCAGCCCCAGCCTGTGCTGGTGCGTGGGGTCGCTGCCCCCCGGCGCAGGACCCTACCCCCGCCTTTGCTGAGCTTCATGACGCCCCCCCCGCCCCACTGCCCAGCCTGCCCGGGCCCGGCTGAACGGCAGCGCAGCCTCCGGGGTATCAGCTGCTCCTCTTGTTCTTCTTTAGAAGACTGCTTAGAATTTGTCTGGAAAAATGATGTATGCTTCACACTAAAAAACCAAAACCACCAACTTTCTTTTTCATTTGCAGTTATGTGCTTAAATGGAGATGTTAACTTCCAGTGATCCTGACTCTTTCTTTAGCTAGCCACTGCGAAACTGAAATATCAGAATGTCATTTAACCAGGGCAAGGGCATAAAATATGCTGCCTGAATAAGCAGGTAGTGGAAATGGAGAACACAACAGGTATGATCTGCTGCTCCCTTTGGCTCTTCCAAACACAAAAAGCCAGTCTGACTACTGCTACTACCAGGAGAGCGGCTGGGGATGCCTTGCGCCAGCAGTCACCCCTGCTCTCACCCACACAGTTTCCCTTACAGTGCCTTTGCTTTCCCTGTAGCAAAAGCAGCTCCAACCTCGTGTCAGCCCCTTTGAGATGGCGGAATTAATTCGCCTCTCCAGAATTGACAAACCCTGACCTTACTATGAATCTCAATCACAAACACTTTACATTCAAGTACTTAAATGTACCAGTTAATGACAGTTAATCAATATGTTACAAAATCAAAATTATTACTTTTGAAAATGTTAAGATTTTGACATTTTTCAAGGAAATGAGGATATTTTTCATTTTTTTAGTCACTTTTTTGTAGCAACCAGCATGTTCTCAGCAAAATGTTTCATTTATTTTTTTAATTAAATTATATTTTTGAGGAGGAAATGCTTGTTGTAAAAAATTTTCATTGAATTCTAGTAGTACAGAAAGAAAATTTGTGTTCAAGAAAAAAACAAAGCAGCAAAGCCTAATTTCCTGTATATGTAAAAATGTCAAGCTTTCACAGTGGGATAAGGTTTCCCTTCAAGGCAAGACATTTTTATTATTATTTTGTCAAAGTGAGCCTAATTTCTGCCAATGCTAATTATTGCCAGCTGTATCAATGTGGTTTCTTTACTTCATTCATTTTACATATTTGTGAAAATGACAGCAATTCTTTTCATCCCAATTTTCCATGCCTTTATAGTGTTAATGAGAACTCTGATAGCTTCTATTGGACAATGGATCCTCCTACGTATTTCAAGAGACAAGGGGTCTGCTTTTCATTGTAAGTGACCTCAGACATTTCTGGTAGCCTGTACAGAAGACAGAGGACTCCTGCATACATGTCCCTTTTGCTGTGCCTGTTTAGAAGCACAGCATGGTGCCAGTCATCCTACCTCTCAGCAGCTTTACAATGTAGGTGGCCCTGTAGTACTTTGCAGTGCTGTGCTTGAGGTGAACTTCTGCAACCACACGGGAAATGTACAGGTAGTGGGATATGATAGTTGGATGACTCCAAACTGAAAAAGGGAAAGGTTTTAGGAGAGCTGGGGAGTCAGCATTCCAGTCTTCACTGAAGGACTAAAGAAACAGAGCAGTGTGACCTGGGATGCAGGCAGGGTTTGGCAGCTAAGACAACAGCTAAGCTCTTTCATTTCATCTTTGAAGATGCCTGTGGGGTCCTAGCACACCACTGAAGTGAGAGAGGGCTGCCAGTGTTTGCTGAAAAAGCAGGGTTTCCAAACTGCAGATCTCCATGCAGCACCAGTCTTGCCACATGCCTAGAGCCTCCCCTGCCAAGTAGCTGATAATCCAGCCTCCAAACAAAGGGAACTAAGAGGCCAGAAATGCACAGCTTTACAACCATGGGCAGAAAACAGGTGCCAGCAATCCAAGAATGACAATTAAAAAAACATCTGGAGCTCAAGCCTCAAGACAAACTGCATAAAAAAGGAAGGAAAGAGAAAATAATGTCAACACAGTAAATCTATACTGGAAGACAAAGATATCAAAAGATGCCATAACTCTTACAAGAGAGAAAGAGTAGCAGAAACCACTGTGTCACCACCTCCTCTTGGTGTGGTTGCGTTATCAGTGCATAGTCTGGTTATCTTGTGCCTGTTCTCTGTAGTTCACCTGGGGGGAAAAAGGGAATTTTTTTGGTCTGCACACAGTGGTATTGCAAAGGGACTTCTGAGAAGATTCATGTTCCTTTAAACCCTGTAGCCATTCTGAAACAAATAGTTTGTGATTAAGAGATCAGTTGCTAGCAACAGTGACAGATGTTGTTGGGGTTTGACTGGGTAAAGCGTACTCTCTCTTTGAAGCTAAGTTTACATTAAAAGACACATCTAAGTGCATCTTCCCCTGAGGATTACAATGTTAAGTAGGTTTTAGGTACCATTTTTGCCTGTATTTATTTCCCACAAAGATCTGCCCAATAAATTATTTTTCCTTTGCATCAGATTAAAATGCCATATTGCTCAGGAAGTTTGTTTTTTTGAAGTGAAAAATATTTTTTCCCCCAGTAGTTTTAAAATATCATTCAATTTTTTCAACAACTACTTAGCGGTGGTGAGCCTATCATAAGCTGCACTAATAAAAACATAAACCAAGGGTTTTGAACAAGTTTACAAAGAATTCATTATTTTGCTTTTGAGTATCTACCCTAAAAACTAAAGGACTGGCATAAGTAATCACTGTTCCATGCAGTTTGAGAAGACTAGTTCAAAGACACAGAAAACAATGGCACGCTTTAGCAGCAGCTGTCCAAGTCCATTGCTATATAATTCAGTATACTTCATCCCTTATTTTTTGCATAGATTTCTAATTCTGCTTCTTTTTTTCTGTGTGTCCCTGGGTTCTACAACAGCACACTAGGACTATGTTAAGTCAAGAGGAGATAAAAAAAAATGAAGGAAAGATCTTATGTGGGATTAAGTTTAGTGGAATTTTGCTTTAAGGACAATATTATAGAAAGACCTTAATTTCCCTGTTGTTTGGTGTTGCAGGGAAGATGCGAGACATAGTAGGATTTGGCCTGGGCATTGAAAATTTCTGGACTTCTTACCCATCTAAACAAGTCTGCCATTCAAAAAGACAGAAATAACTCTTGCCAGCTATGTGTAAGAGGTATGTAAGTTCCTTTAATAAAAGCACATTAGGATTTAGTAGCTTGGTGTTGCACAGAGATAAATGTAACATATATTGATGATGTTGGAAGAAAATAAATTAGATCCTTAGGTTTCCTTAACAGTTCTTTTTTGATTAAAATTGAGTTTAAAACATTTCTCCTTCTAGAAGTACTTAAAAAAATGTATTTTTTTGTTTAGTTCCTACACAAAACTTTGTGTAGTATCAATGCAAAGAACCAGCAGCCAGCATAAGAATACATGAATTTACAAATGTTCTTCCCAGAAATGTATTTACCTAATTAATGTTGTCAGTGACCAGATATAGCCAGAATCTAACCCACAGAAATTACGTTGATGTAACCTACATCATGAAGTTGTACAGTAACTCTGTGGTCAGAGCACTAATTCCAGTTTATGTTACTAGTTTGTTGTACAGGTGATGTTCACTGCATTCTTCTTCCTTCCTGTCATAATCATCACAATACTGTAGCTCTTCATTATTTCGTGTACCCCAGCAAGGGCTAGCAGGCAACCTTGCAGTGTTATCAGCCCCACTGAAAATATAAGATCAAATCACATTTAAAATATGCCTTGTGTAAAAGAAAACAGATTGAAACAGAAACATAATGTAATACCTTTGAAGGTTACAATCTATTATGTGATTATATGTGCTGGAAAGATGTTACAAAATGCAGTGTTTGTATCCCTTTAAAATTTAGCAAGATTGTGGTGTTCCTGTTATTTCATCCCTGATGATGAACATAGATCAATAGAAAGTTTTTACAGAAATATCTGCCATGGATCTTACTAATGTGACTTAACAGCAACAGAAGACTAGCCCTATGCTCTGTGATTGGTGTCTAACTTCAAGTGCCAAAAGAAACATATAATTGACGGGACAGAAAAATACAGTGCATTTTAGTCAAATCACAATATAGGATCGATTTATTACAGAACACAGAAGCAATGACAGTAGTTGATGATCAGATAAAATTCATACTGGATACTTGAAGCTTTTGAATTTATTTTCCTCTGCTAGAGAGCTCTTGTGGGGAGGAGGCATAGGTTATGACCTATGTCTGACTCAAAGGGGAAAATGAAAAAGGTCTGTTTTGAGGGTTATCAAAGTATTTCTCTTTTGTAAGACAGCAAAATTTTGGTATTTGCCAAACAGAAGGCAAAGGTTGGCTTCCTTGAAACAAACACCTAAGCAAATCTGATATGTCAACATATGACAACAGCAGGAAAGTAATCAGGGAGACCTTGGCAGGACAGCAATGACCTTTGTACTCACTCCCACCAGCTTGGTTCTTGAGGCTAAATATAAAATGGGAATGAAATACACCATATCTAGGCAGGTCAAGCAGCTGTGATGCTCTTTGCATGCCTTGCTGCCAACTAGTTCATTAAGTAGCACTGGATTTGACTTAAAAGGGAGCCATTTACTCTGAACTTGCTAACTGTAGCCAGTGGCACAAAGAAGCTATGTGGAGAGTAATGGGTCCATAGAAAACCTTGCAATAAAAGCCTGTGAAAGGAAATGTATATATAGCCTGAATAATTCCTTATAAGAAAGTCTTTTAAAAGATAAAATATGCATAGATTTATTAAGATAAAATCTGCCATTCATCCCCACAGTCATCCTAGAGATACTGCACAGACAAACCATGATCTTCCTCCCTATCCTCTTCCCTTGTTAGCATTGCAGTCCTTGGTACAGAAAGCTTAGGACAGGAAAATGGGAAGTACAAAATACTCAGCTGAAACTAGGTAGGAAATTTAGGTAGCAGAATGTAATTCTCTGGAAAAAAAAATTGCCACAACATTAATTTAATGGCTCAGTGTTATAAAATATAAATAGGATTAGTATGCTTTTGAACCTTGACTTGTATGCTCTGCCTAAAGAGAACAGGCCAGTTGATCTCCACTAGTGTAAATACAGAGTATCAGCACCACAGTCAAGGGGATTACTTTTTGAGAGTATAACAAAACAGTAATAATTTTTATAGCAACTGTGTAAGCGTAGTCTTTCTAATGCCTTTTTGATAAAGACCTTTAAAAATAAGATGCTACCTTTTCTTTGCCTGACTTTTTGGCCCTGTCTAGAAAAAGCCTTTCTCTCCCTGAAGATAATGTGCTGCAGATGGGCAGCTATGGGGGAGGCATGTGTAAGGACCAAATTCATCCCACAAGACGGACAGACTGACCAGGGAGTAAAGAACCTCTAACAAGGGACATTACTGATATTTTTTTAGCCTGGAGATTCTCCTAGATAAAGGAAGCCACCAAATCATCTTGTTCAGTGTAACAATGCATAGTCCAAGCTCATGATAAGTATATTTTGTCTTCAGGATCTCATGACTTCCATACAAAGATGTAAGAAACATCCTACCACATACACAAATAGTTCCCAAAACACCTCCCAGAAATCTAAGACCTAGCTAGGATGTGTTGGGTTTGGATCCTATTTTGCGTCTGGCTTTTAAACTGGAGAAAGGAAAATAGGGAACTTACGAATTTTGTAACTGCTCAGCCCCAGAACTGCAATGTGTTTATTCAGCTTTGGCTCAGAGCAGTGCCATTTAAGTGACAAACACTGTTTCCCCAACAGTTGCTTGGTTGGTGTTTTTTTATCCTTTGTATGGCAATGGCCCAATCAAATGAGGAATAATTCTCATTTTCTTTCAATAACAGATCGTTGTATGGGAAATAAGACTGCAGTAGTAACTAATGGAAGCATTGGTCTGAAGGGTTTGCCTCCACAATTATGGAGGAACTACACAATACCTCTGCAGTATTTCAAAGTTTTGGTGCATCCCTGAGTATATTGCTTCACAATCCACATTTCCAGATTCTTTCTGTAGAAGCAAAGATATTTGCTGCTCAGTTCCTGCTGCGCTTATGGATAGCTGCATACTCTGTTCTTCCCTAGTGTTTTGATCTAGGAAATATGAATCTAGATTTTACTTGCATTCAAGTGAATGTTATTTTATTAAGGATAACCACTGATTTTTAGTATCATTTCCAAAAATGTTTCTTTGTTACTGACAAACAAGCAAGAAACTTCTTCATTTTCTTATGACTAAAGTTGTGCTGGTACATCTTCAGCTCAACGACAAAGAAGCTGGAGGACATAATTGCTCAGGCTGATCAGAGCATCCTACTTGGTACACTGAAAAAGCAAAAAGTTTGTTGTAACTCTCCAGCATACATTCACTGATGATGGAAAGTTTACCAATGAAATCAAAAGGCACTGAAGTGAGAAGCTCACTGCTTTTCATTCAGACCTAGCTCTGGTCCATCCCTCGTTCTTTGGCTGCACTCCAAAGGATATATAAAGCAAACACTGAGCTTACTGCAAAAGATACCAATGGTACTTGTGTTTCCTTTGGAAACTGTGAGTAGTAAATTTTCTGTCAAAAGCAGCTGTGTCATGTGTGGTTTTGTTTCATGCCATTTTCTTGAGCGTTTCTCTGATCTCTTGTTTACCTAATGCAGTCACCTTGACAATGTCCCTGCTGATAGTGTAAAGGACCATAAGAAATTCCTTGATTTTGTGACAGTAATTTGTTGATGCTGTGGCAGTATAATCCTTAGTGTAGAGAAAGTAAAAAGAATGATAGTACATTTGTAATAATATTGTGTATCTAATAGGGCTATGTACTTGATCTCTAGTAAACTGTGGCAAGCCTTTGAAAAGGCAGCTATTTTTCCTGTCGTGCTAGTATGTGGCTCTAGATGTGTAGTTTGCTGAAGCAGTAGTTTACTGTGGGTGTTGTCCTTTTCTCAGTAACTTTAGGATTTTTTCCATTGTACTGGCATTTTTTTCCTATTCATCGGTGACTTCAGGGCTTTCTGTATTACAGCATACCTTTCCAAGCACTTATATTTCTGTATAACTAGAAAAACAGAACATTAGGCCAAAAGCTGATGTGGAAAAGTGCTGAATACACAGAGACTTCAGCTCTATTCTTTACAGGGGGATTCACTTTTCTGAAGTTATATTCTTGTGTTTTCCTGTGCTGTCAGTGATCCTCTCACGGCCCCATACCTACTGGCTTAAGTGGTATGCCCTGTTGCTAACACAGTACCAGGCTACGCTATGCTCACCCTTTGTGCACTGCTCCCTTGCATGTCTCACTGGCTCTACCAGCACAGCTTCTTGTGAAAGGTTATGTGTAAGGGCTCTTAATGTGACCTCCAACAAATACCACCAAAATTATAAATGACAGAAGCGTGACAGGAATGGGGCATATTGTGTCTTCAAAACAGTAGCAGAATCCTGAGTTTGTTTTAAGGGGAAAACAAAGAAATCAGAGCTCTCCCCATTCCCTTGGCTCCTAAGGCCATTGGGAGGGTTGCACTGCCATGGTTGCCATTTGATTCGGCTAAGCAAGCTCACATAACTGAGCTGACAGTCACACTTCACTTGTGCCGGTTTTCCTGCCAGCCCTGGTGACTTCCATCACTATGACAGAAAAAGGGAGGAGATCTTCGCTGAAATCAAGAGCCACAGCATGTGATGCTTACAGGAATTGGTGATGGCAATTCAAGTAAATCTGTGTTCTTAATAATGCCAACATTTTTAGAAATAGGCAAGAGTAAGAGAAGATGTGCTCCACCTCCCTATGTCATTGGCCATTTCCTTCACAATAAGATGGCATGCAAAATTGACCCAGATAAATAAGAGTCAATAAACACTTGAATGTATTCATTTCCTGTGGTGATCAGAGCTCTCCCTCATGTAAACACTATTAATGTATCTTCTAGACTTGATTGATAAACATGAAGACTCCTTGCTGCTGAGGCAGCTGCAACTGGTTCTTCCCCTGCTTCTTGGTTGCATAAGAAATTAGTTGTATAGAAATGAACAGTGGTCCATATGGCTTTCAGGCAAAGTAAACATCCTGTTGCTTTGAAGTGAGGCTGTATATTTGATTAGCTTGTATGTCAGCCTCCAATTTCATCATTAAGTATCAGTTAATACCAAACTCTTGAGTAAATTACAGTCTTAGTGTTCTGTAACTAGATCTTATCTGTGAAGGTAAAAGGTAAGTACAAAGCTTTGGTTAAAGTGCTCTCTATATTACTTATAAAGTGGAAAAACAACCTCTCCCTCCCACTCCAAAACATATCAGTTATGCAACATGTATGATAACAGAAAGCAAATTGAATTTATTGCCTTAGATGCTGAATTTATCTGAGCACCATGAAATATTAAATAATGTAAACAGCAAAATCAGAATTAAACACTTCTGCTACTTTATGGGTAATTAAACTTCAATAAATATAATTGTGTTTACTTCTGTACAATGTTTAGTCCAGCCACGTCTGCATATTCCAGGTGAGTCTATAATGCTACCAAAACAAATGTATAGATGACAATGACGATGTCTTATATGTACAAATATAGTACCTATTCAACGTGTCAGCAATAAAAGTGTGGAGTATGTTTTTGGAAAGAGTTGTAGCACACAGGCAACAGCAAAAGGTTAGTCCTTAATAGGGAATTTCATCCAGACTGTCTTTTTTCCAGGACGTCTTAATGTCTTTAAGCTAAGCTTTCATGCAGAGAATTATTTGTTCCAGGGACATTTCAAAGTAGGGGGCTAACCTGGGCCATCTGTCATTTCCCTGAAGTAAGTCTTCTGTACCTCCAACTGAGTGGTAGAGAAAGAATAGGAAACTTGCCACCTGCAGGTTCATTGCCCTTAACTGTCCCTAAAGCTTTAAAACTTTTGCCTTTTAGACAAGACTAAGTAAGATAGTTTTGTATTAGAGAAATAGCAAATAAATAAACAAGGAAAATCTTTGTTGTTGTAAATGTGATCAAACAGATGATCTGAGGGACTGGTGAGATGAAAACAGAAATTAGAACTGTTACTTCTCTAGAGAAAGGATCCCAGGGCCAGAACACAAGAGGTGTGAAACTTCATAGATGCTTTCAAGCATGACTGTTACCTAGCTATTGGGTAACTGATTTAAGACAACTAGGAGACACTAAGCAAGCCATGTACAGCTCCATCTCCGTGTCTGAGATTTCAGGGATTTTTAATTTATGGTTTCAACCCTGTTGTGAAAGACTTTCTCAAATGGCCCAGGTTTTGTTCTCCAGTTGTGCTTTTCCTGTGTAGACTGGCTTCTCCATTTAAAGGGATTTGAGTTATAAAGGCAACAAACTCAGTAAAGACTATGGTGAATATTTTCAGAGGGTTTGGGGACTTTTTTCCCTTACTTTTTTCTTTTTTACTTTTGCAAGGTGTTAAGTCAATATTTAGCCATAAACCAAGTGTTTGGAGACGCTGTCAGTACAATATATCACTCAATCTATTAGAAACTGCTGGGATTTACTGTATGTGGCAGAATGAATTCAGAGCTACTTGCTGAGTTTTGGCACATAAGTGTGATTATTTTCTGACCTTAGGTCGTATATCCAGCAACAGAAATGTTTCTCCTAAGCTAAAAAGACAAAAAAGCAAGCTGCTAACAGTTTGGAAACCTTTTTGTCTCAACAGAAATATAACAAAAAAACCCAAACAAACAACAAAAAAAGTTTCTCACTAGATTAAAAAAATATTGAATACTGGTATTTGATTTGGTGATGTTGAACTAGTACAGTGAATGTGTATATCTATATGTATATTTGTCACTAGGGATTAGAATGCATCAAATCTGCCTCTTCAGCATTCTGTTGTACTGTTGGTCAAATATCCAAAGAAAAAGATGTACCACAGTACATTTCATGAATATTAGAGTTTTAAAAGACCATGGGTAAATAGTATGACTAGGTAAATTGATTTTGTGCATGACTGCTGCTGTCTCTTTTTAGAAGCATTTATGACATTCATCAGCTAAGAGAGAAAATAGTTCTGAAGTTCAATTAGTAATGTTTTTTGTTGTTGTTGTTGTTGTTTTCCATTGAGTATATGACCTCAGCTATATGACCGAATTTGATTTGAGGGAGCCATGCAAAGGTGGAATGAAGTTTTCACCTCCTTTGCCATACATCAGAAATAAAGACCTTCAATATTTAGATGGTAAGAGGGTTACTTTTTGCCTTGAAGATCTTCAGAAGTCTCATCAGAAGTAATTTCATTTTGTAACAATAAGAGAAATGTCATTTTTGTAGAATGAATCTCACATTTTTTCCTGAAATTCTTGTTGATTCTGAACAATTAGAAACTTATTGGCCCAGTACGTTTTAGGGGAGAAAAAACAAAACAATAAAAAAACAAACAAAAAAAACCACCAAAAACAAACAAACAAAAAAAAACCAAACCAAAACCTGTGAGAAATGCTAAGACTTTCTTGTCTGAGAACCGGAGGTAAAGAAGAAAACATATAAAAATGAAAAACTGCTCCGTAGTACTCCAAAGCTTAGAACTCCTTTAATTCCATTACTTATATGGATTAGTACTTGCAGATAGGCTCTATATTTTTGCAGCTAGCTTCTATATTTTTGTAAGATTCGAGACATGTCTCCCATTAATGGGTGTTTATTTCTTGTTTTTTGCTATTTTCAGTTCTATTTCTGAGAAGAAATGTAAAACAAATGGTTACAAAAGGCCTAATTCATAAATCTGATCTTCTACTTAATGCCTTATTCTGCCTACTGCAGTAGTCCTAAGGAAGTGGCAGGACTAGTACTGCCTGATGTTTGTGAAGCCACACAAACCTTTATGCCATGTTGAGCTAAGGGGCATCACCAAGGCAGGAAATACATGAATTATTGGATTATTCTGTACTGTTAGACATGATGAAAATTTGTTAAGAACTGAAGCATGTAAATGTCAAACAAGGAATTTCAGACACAGAGGCAAGAACTTAAGTTGGAAGGTGAATCGTTGTCTCATTGACATTTGGAATTGTATCAGACTGAAAGCAATGATAGAGTTATTCCTGATTTATGCTATGAAAGTGGGAAGAGAAACAAGCCATATAGATTTAATGTGATTTTTTAACCTGGGTAAGACACAAGCTGTTCAGTACATGTCAGGTTTCCACACATTTGTTAGTTCTCCTACCCCTGTGCTTTTTTGATCCACTGAGTAATTTCAGTTAAAGTTGACAGAGAGGCAGAAAGTCTCAAAGCCAACTCGTTTTCTGCTAAGACACTGAAAATCAATGACTGGTTAAAAAGTAATACCCCCTATTTGAAGGGAAGTAGGGTGAAAATCAGTATTGCATGCTCAGCTCCCACCTTACTTTTTGGCCAGCCAGGCAAGGCAAACATAGCATTAGCCTTGCTCAGCCCAGGAACCTACACTGGTCACTGGCACTATCAGAGAAGATGGGAAGCTGCAAGGGATTGGAGTACTGTGATATAGAGAGGGATTTAAGGGAGAAAGGGCACAGATCTATAAGAAAATTGGCTTCACTAGTGCCTTTGATTATAGAACAGGTTATTAAACTGAATTACACAGCTAATATAGTAGTTTCCATGTAGTGATACATTCTTAAGCACACAAATAAAGTTTAGGGTAAGTAACACAAGTTTAAGTGTTAATCAAAACTAAGCTGAGACAACTCCATTTTACCTTTCTTGAACTGAGGGAAAGGAGGAAAGAAGGAGGATAAAACTGAGATGCTGAGACACATATGTTGGTGGACCATGTTTATATCTGATTGGGATACCTTCTTTTGATAATTAGTTTCAGGGATAATTTTGGATTTACTGTACTTCTAACTAGTATGGTTATATTTTAATGTTTGGTAAGGTTCCTACAGGCCTAAATGCATGTATATTTAAGTCGTATAAATGCTGTAAGGTCGTATCTGAATCAAATCTATGGTAGCCCTGCTGGATTGAATTAATATAATTACCCATTTTGATCTCCAAAGGATCTGTCTTTCTGCTTCCCCTCCCTCAAAAATGAAAAAAAAAAAAAATTATAATATCATCAGGAAACCCATCACTTAAAAGCAAGAGGATTTATAGTTATGAAACAGTTATAAGAAAAGGCATGTTGGGGACGTAATAAACAAAGTTGTTATTCATACCAGGTTCAAAAAAATGTATATTTAAGCCAAACAATTTAATACCCCAATCCATGTCTTCTTGATTTAAAAAAATATTTTTATTATCTTGAAGAAAAATATGTCTTTTTACATAAAGAAAACTGTAGTATGGATATTATAACAATTAACATCTTTATCACTTGGCAGTACAACTCATTGCTAATGTACTAATCATTGCTGTTTCATAAGAATTATGGTGCATCCCTAGCATAATAAGAAAAGTATTGATCACTATTCATATTAAAATTATGTCTGTGTGATTGCATTTAAGACAGATCAATATATGTCATTGATGTGACTTATTTAATCTTATTTTCTACATAGAAGCGATTTGTCAAAAATTCCTAGTTCATTAGATTGTTGTTGAAAGACCAGAATATATGTGAGATTCATGTATATGACAATACATTGTATTGTGCAGACAGAAGATGGTGTGAGTTTGGTTCCGGATTTAGCTCAAAGAATTCCAGAAAAGGAGGTTATGTCATGAAGACTGTGTTATGCCATACTGAAGTGCTCTGCATGAGCAAAAATGTCTTGTAGAGAGCTGGAATCAACATTAATAGCTCCAGAAATTTTTAGTATTGGAAAATAAAATCATCCTCATGTGGTATGCCTTTCATTTAAAATTATCTTCTCCAATTAACGGTGGGTTTCTTCTTCAAAATTAATATTCATTAAATTATTTTAAACTGGACATATATCTTTGTTTTAAATCATCTATATCTAATGAAAATTTTAGTTTAAGAAAAAGTAAGAAATTCTAAGCAATGAAAAACAGTGAAGTTTTGTGGACTAATGCATGGTGAATGGGAAGGTATAAAACTGTAGAAAGAACACGTTTTACTAGCAGTCTAAAATGAGAAGATGGCTGGTAGGAGACCTGTAATCCAATAAAGGTAAATAAAAGTGCCAAGCAAATGAGAAAATCCTGCAAATGAAGATTAGAAAATGGATAACAGCAACAACATGTACTTTTTATATGAGTAATACAGAAACATTCATATAGAACAGCAGCAAATACTCATTTGAAGTGCTAATATTTAAGAAGAATTATTATTTTTAAGAAGTCTGCTTATGGTTCCCTGATTTGAACTTACGTGGAAAAACAATTACATTTTCTCCATCTGAAAATCATAAACTCTTCAACCACAAACCATCTTCTGTGAAATAGTTGTTCAGATAGTTCACATGCAAGCATAGTAATTTTCTGTGAATATTCAGAATGCTTGAAACACTCTTTTTCAGTCTTCAGCATACAAAAGAACTTACACAAAAATGTATTCACATTAGGTAAGGAAAGTACTTTAAATGTTGACTAATAGCTATAATTGTTGATTCTGTTATTCAGAGAAAGACACTTGTAGAGAATTATTATTTTTTTTTGTGGCTGGATATAAGCTGTGAAAGAAAATACACCAAAATGTTTTCCAACATCGTATCAGTGGAACAAAATCTTGCAGAAAATATATAAAACCATAAAACATAGTGATTGAGATTTAAATAATATAGGCTGCACGATATTGCAAATATCTTTGTGACAGTATTGTGAGTATGACTTTGAGTAGTAAACATCAGAGCCTGAACTCCCTTACGTTTCATTATGGTCAAAAATACTTCCTTGTTTACATACGAAATACGTTTTTTTCTCTGAGTATTAAGCAACTAAATTCACAGTGTAGTTTAAAGGATTCAACAAGCAGGACTTGTCTTCCTGAAATCCCTGCTTACAGCCCCAAGTGCTTTCAGGGTCCTGCCACACAGTCATTTGAGAAGTAATGAATAAGGAGGGTGCTTTTCTGCTCTGGGTGACCGACAAAGTCACACTTACATTGGATGGGTGGGCTCTGTGTCTGCACTAATAAATTGGGATGGTTTAGTGTCCTGGTTTCAGCTGGGATAGAGTTAATTTTCTTTTTAGTAGTTAGTACAGCGCTGTGTTTTGGCTATGATGTGAGAACCATGTTGGATGGCATACGGATGTTTTCAGTTGTTGCTGGGTGATGTTTATACTAAATCAAGAACTTTTCTGTTCCTTGGGCTGGAGGGGCACAGAAAATGGGGAAGGGACACAGCCAGGACAGGTGACACAAGCTAGCCAAAGAGGTATTCCAACCATATGACATCATGTTGAGTATATAAACTGGGGGAAGAAGAAGTAAGGGGGGGACATTTGGCATTATGGCGTTTGTCTTCCTGAGTTACCATTACGCATGATGGAGCCCAGTTCTCCTGGGCATGGCCAAAAACCTGCCTGCCCATGGGAAGTGGTGAATGAATTCCTTGCTTTGCTTTGCTTGCGTGCACGACTTTTGCTTTACCTATTAAATTGTTCTTATCTCAACCCTTGAGTTTTACATTCCTTCCTGATCCTCCTTTCCATCTCTCTGGGTGGGGCAGAGTGAGCAAGTGGCTGCATGGGGCTTGGTTGCCAGCTGGCGTTAAACCAGGACAGTTAGCTTAAACCAAAGCTGCAACTGGATGATTTTGTCTTGACATGGGTTAGGATGGAGAAACAGAGGCAGCTTCTTGTTTCATTCCAGCTGTAAACACAAGATATCTGTTACAACTACTATATGTAGGTTCACTGTCCTCTGACAAGAAAGCAATGAATTTCAGATCTGTCCTCCAGAGGGTGACCACATTTATGTTAGCTTTCTTGTCTCCCATCCTCTATTTCTGTATTCTAACCACTGGCAAGTCCACAGTGAAAATGATCTAATCAAATGAAAATCAGCTACATGGGAATCTTACCTCTAAATAAGTGTCTGTCTTCATTTTGTTTTAGTAACGCAGGACTAATTTTTGCCTTAGAAAAATTTTCATATTGTTATCAAAGTATGACGTTAATCACACAGAGAACTGAGATCAAAAAGTTGAGGAAATAAATGTAGATTACATTAAATTCAAAACCTTTTTTCATCCTTAATTATTACAATATTTAGTATTGACCTATAGCACATACTAATACTGTTAGGGGAATTAAGTTACATTCAGGCAGAGATAGGGAACTGTATTTCATTTTGAACTTACAATTCTGCTGTTTGAGGATGAGTTGGGGAAGAAAACTTCAGAGATAAACAATGGACCATGTTGATGGCTGGTACAAATCAGCTCTTCTGAAGCCTGTGAAATATGCAGAATTTTAACATTTTGGTGTACTGGCCACAGTATTTCTAACAGTAGTTTCTATGTAGCTTCAGATTAAAATATATTTATTTGATGAAGCAAGCAATTTAAAAATTGTGTATATTCTTAGTACGCACCATTCTTCCTCTGTCATTTGTACTTTTCTGTTTTTTCTTTAATGTCTTCTTTTCACTCAGTAATGCAAACCATCACAACTTGCATTGGGTTGTTGTTTGTAGTTAATATGTCAACTCTATCTGTTCTTTCAGATGCTAGGTATAGTCTGTTCCCAGCTGATGCATTTCCTCTGTGATATGAAGACAGTGCTTTGTTAGGATCCTTGGTGAAAGGACTGAACAGCCCCAGCTCTGCAAAAAAGATTACTTAGGTGCAAAATGTTATACCACTATACAGCCCTAGTGCTCTCAGCTGAACTTCTCATCAGCAGAATATTACATACACATATCCTGTGTTTTGTGCATGTGTTGATGCATGTCAGTAACTTGGAGTTTTTTAACAACAGTGTCTGATTCTCTGCATGGAGAGAATATAGAGCATTGGTCGTGTTATTTTTAAGGGAAAGCAAAGTAATATGGATATCAGGGTTCCTAGAACGGTTCCTGCCTAATTTTTGTTGACAGACACCAGAAATTCTCTAGAAGGGTGTAAAATCCTAGCAGTAACAGCTCAGCAGGTCCTTAATATTACTGAACTGCTCAGTCTCGGTGCACAGGACTGCCAAGCAGACGTATTATCTCACCACAACTTGTTCTAACCAGGAAGTTTAAACAAATTACATTATATGGCAAGGTTTCTATTTAGCTGTGTCAAAAAGTATCCTATTAACTTCAGTCTTTTCATCAAGTGAATGGGTTTTACTGTATTTTCTTCTATCATAGAGTCAGCTGCAACAGAAGAAAACATAGCAGGATTAGTCTAGAGACAGAAGGGAGAAACAATTTAGCAATAATACATGTGCAAAATAATAATGACCTGTTTACACACAGGTGCACATACACACAAGCACATACAAACATCACAGTATATTCTTATTTTGAGTATTTGGTCAATACGGGACAGATTGGTAGTTTTTCCATAGCTACTTACTTTGGCACACAAAAAAAGGAATTTTACAAGCAATATTACCAGACAAGTTGAAATGTTATACACATTTTATGAAATAGAGGTAGGAATGGACATACGAAGTTCCTGACCCTGTGATACACAAGATACATGGATTTACAAGAATACAATTGATGTTTTCAGTAGGTTCAGTCCTAGGAAGACCCCAAGGACTATTAAATAATTAATACAATATCACCAACAACAAAGAGTTATTCATGACACTGTTTTCTGCCATAAACTCAAAGAGAGTTTTCTGCTGAAAAGATATCAGATATTGGAAGCTGACTTTTTTTCATATTTTAAGTACTTCTAGCCTGTATGTAGCTAAAAACTCCATTAGAGCTTTATCTCTACTATAGTAATATTTATTTCTTAATAAAGAGTGTGTGATAGAAGGAAAATGTTTTTCCTTTTGCAAAGGTTATTCAAAATAATATTTCAGTATCAACAGGAGATAAATCAATTCTCTATGTTTCTTACATTTACAACTAGTGTTCACTCATATTTGGGTTTTCACATTAATTATATAGATTTCCCAATCCATCAGCTAATAGCTGTTGAAACATAATGCTCAAACAAGAAGACACCAGGAGGAAATCTTGCCTAGTCAGCCAACTTCACAAACTTAAAAAATCTGGAACTGGGACTTCAAGCTAAGGAAAGAAAAAAATCCCAGAGTTTGCTCAGGAAGAATATGCTGCATGGCTACCAATTTTAGGACTTTGTGTGTCTGCTAGATTTTCAAAAGAATCTGCAGTTCATTGTTTCTATTATTACTATTAAGAATAGTTAATAGTAACAAATTGCAGTTACAGAAGGAAGTGGAGGCATACTTTTACAGAATATGAGACAGATGTGAACCTACACTGTTCCACAGAGACCTAACAATATATTTTTATTTTTTTTAATGAGACTTAATTTCAACTTTAGAGACATCTTGAGGATTGGCCCGTTGTTGGTTTGTGATAAGATCAGAGTTGCAACCCAGATATAACGATCAGTAAGAAGCTTCCACAGCTCTTCTTAATGTTAGATCATATATTATGTCTTGGGTTTCTCTGACGTTTTCACTTGTCTAGTGAGTCTACAGTGGGAAGTGGTAAGAGGTAGAGAGAAGGGAATTATCTGCCATTGCATTTTCCTGTGCCTCTGGCTATAGCTCTGATCTGCCTGTATTCACACATTATTAATGGCTGCTATCTGAATCTACTCCTGTAGCATCCAAAATGCTTTAGATATATGAATATAGGAGAAGGGCACTGTTTCCACAATGATTATTTAAAAAAAAATAAAAAAGCAACAGGTGATCCATGACTGAATCATCACTAGATATGAACTCCAGTGAGCAAGCAACAGTTTGGGTTATATACACAGAAACTTTTAAATGTGTCTTTGGATATTTGGCTGGCCAATTTCCTCCTGTAATGTAGAAATGCTGATAAAGTTAATATTTGTGAAGGTATCAAAGGAAATAGAAAAGGTGACTTCAATATTTCTTTTAAACTAAAGAAACCACCCTCGTTTTATACAGTAAATGTGTTCCCTGAAGAAATGTGGAGTAAGAATTTAAGAAGAAAATATAAATTTTTTCATTAAAGGGAAAATATCGTTCATGAGCAATTATAAAAGACATTATGAATGTCTGAATTCAGAGTAGTCTCTTCTTTATTATAGTCAAGGAAAAGAAGACAAAACTATGAAAACACACCTTTTAACATTTTTCTTTTTTTTTTTTTTTACCAATCGGTAATGATTTTTGTCCCTTGTTTTCAAGGACTTTGTTTTTACACTCGTGCTGGTTTTGGCTGGGATAGAGTTAATTTTCTTCACAGTAGCCTGTATGAGGTTGCGTTTTAAATTTTTGCTGGAGACAGTGTGGTAACACTGGGATGTTTTAGCTGTTACTGAGCAGGGCTTACCCAGTGCCCAGGCCCTTTCTGCTCCTCACCCCACCCCACCGCACCAGCAAGGAGGCTGGGGGGGTGGGGGGTGGGGGGTGGGGGCGGGCGTTGTGTGTGTCGTGCAAGGGGCTGGAAGGGGACACAGCTGGGACAGCTGGCCCCAACTGTCCAGAGGGTTATTCCAGACCATATGACATCATGCTCAGCATATAAAGCTGGGGGAGGAAGGAAGCGGAAGATATTCAGAGTGATGGTGTTTGTCTTCCCAAGTAACCGTTACACATGATGGAGCCCTGCTGTCCTGGAGATGGCTGAACACCTGCCTGCCCATGGGAAATGGTGAATGAATTCCTTGTGTTGCTTTGCTTACGTGTGTGGCTTTTGTTTTCCCGATTAAACTGTCTTTATCTCAACCCGCAAGTTTTCTCACTTTTACTCTTCCAGCTCCCCCATCCCACTGCTGGGCAGTGAGCGAATGGCTGTGTGGGGCTTGATTGCCAGCTGGAGTTAAACATGACATTCATATTAATCAATTAAGATCTCATACCAGTGACTTAAATCCATTAATGCTAGAATTTGGTTAAAATAACTGTTAAGTTAGATGCTCTCATTGCAAAGTCACAGGATAAACACAATTGCATTTTTCCTTTCACATTCTTTTCCAAGTAATATCCCCCAAAATGCAATTCTTAAACTTTGTTTGAATACAGTTTGCCATTCTAAGAGGATGTGTTTGTATCTGGCAGCTCCATCAGCAGCTGGAAAGCTGAACGAAATTGAAATTTGTAAAAAATATCTTACTGTCTTAATTTCATTCATTTTAGCCATCTTTGAAAACTAACCAGCAGGTGCTTGAAATTTAAATAAAAAAATGAAAACCATACACAGCTTATGTATAAGGTTGCCCAGCACAGACAAACCAGTGTTTACTTGGTGTGATAGACATGAGAGAAACGCTGCTCAATTTGCAAAATTTACACATAAATTTTCTTTCTTTTTTCTTTATGATACATCTGAGTTTATATTTATCTTCTCTTCAGAATGCACTTGGATCTGAATTCAGTTTCTCAGAGGTGGTTGTTTTCTGTCTTTTGTCTTTGCATTTTGGGCCAGTAAATCAAGTAGGTCTGCAGTACAACTCGTATGCTATGCTTAGCAACCTGGCGTTGTGGAGGGTGAGAAAGAGAAAATGAAACCTGCAGCATTCCATCTCCATTGTCCAGAGGCTGTGTCCTCTGCTGAATGTGGTCATGAGTGGACATGGTCTTTGTAATTCCGTGCTGAATTCCTCTTGTATAGTAATACAGCATTTTGGCTGGCTAAGGAAAAGGCAGTGAGATTTGAAGCCACAGGCTTTTATGGGCATCTAGTTGCCAGTGGGTAAGAGCAGTCAGGAAGGAAATATATACGGCCATATGACCTGAGAGCAAGAAGGCCTAGGAATGAAACTTACACAGTTGCAAATACTTTATTTTCATCTGGTGTATGCTTTTTTCATAGTTCAGTTTTTCCCTTTTTCTTCAGACAATCCTTTTTTCCCTACCAAAGGCTCCTGACTACAAAATAGCCAAAATCTTAGGATAAATGTACTCTTACCAGAAAAGGGTCTCTATTGCCTCTCAAAATATAGTTCTGCTCTTGATGGAGGTGCCTGAAGGTGTTCACTCCTCCCTAGCTATTTTTTCCCACCCTCACCTTCTCGTATCTTTCTTCCCTGCTCACACCCTCTCTCTCTCTCCATGGGAAAAGCATCCTGAGATGTTTCTTTCAGACCAGCCATACTGCAACAGACCTACCAGGCCCAGAATAACCTACAGGGGCAAACATTACATAGAACTCTTAAAAGTATATTTATTTCTTCAGGAGCTTTAATAAACAAGGTCAGATTAATCTGCAGTGACTTAAAAAACACCACAGACAATTTGAGACCACAGTAAAGGAAAGTATTATCAAGAGCACAGAGTAGCAAACCTACTGCTGCTGTAGTCTTGTTACAGGAAAATTAACTGGGCCTATAATCTTAATATTGTCCCTAAATTAAGTCCCCATGGAAAAGGTTTTATGGTTTGTCTTTTGGTGTTTTAGGCTCAGCTAAGTAGCTAGGCATGCGAAATATACTACAGCTCAACATATCGTCGTTGTCCTGGGTCTGGCTGGGATGGAGTTACTTTCTTTATAATTAAGCAGCCTGTATAGTGCTTTGTTCTAGACTGATGACCAAAACACTGTTGATAACACACCAGTGTTTTATTTATTGCTTAGTGGGCCCATGGCACATCAGGACATCTAGGAAGGGATGCAACATTGTGATCAAAGGATGGACTTGACCAAATAAGACCATTGCACAGGTTATCCTGCAAATGCAAAACACGTCATAATCAAGAAGGCCAAGCAGATAAATCTTGATTTTCTGGCACAAAGAATGGAAGCCAAGATACTAATATGACGAGGTCTGGTAGACTGATTATATCAAGCTGCCACAAACATGTCAAGGCAAATGCCACTTGCTTACAACACTGAAAGTGATTACCAGGTGCCAACAGAAACATACCCATACATTGCCTGAAACAGCATCCTGGACCTTGAAAAACAAGCCTTGTGGCAACAAAAAACTCCAGAAATAGACAAATCAGACAACAGGATTCACAGACACCTGGGCCTATCACATCCCCTATCATGCACCAGCTTTTAATTGAACATTTATAAACTATACTAGAGTGATGGATGCTGGGACCTGCAAGCATTGGGATAAAAACCCAGCTGAAGCCACTTGGCTGATTAACACTAGAGGATCTGCTAATTGATGTGTTCCTGATGAAACAAAACCCCTATGTACTGTGGAAGGACATAAAGTCCCTACAGTGAGCATGAGCAACTGTTGGAGAAAGTGTGGGTTACTCCTTCCCTGGGAAGAGGCCAACCCACTCATAGGATTGCTTTAGCTGAAAGACCTGGCTGCACTTGGTGGATAACACAAAAGGATGGGGAAACCTAATGTGCATCTCAAGGAGATTTAACTCTGGGTGAAAATAACCCATTATCTGAGTTGTGTGTTGCCATTGCTATATGATGCTATAGTTCTAGGTCAAAAGTGCCAAAGTGGGAGTCACCCAAGCCAATGGACAATGAACCTTATAAAGAACAGGGCAAATGCAGAAACCATCCAACAGTCCAACACAATACATCATCTATTCTGTCCTGAATGACCAGCACAACAGGTGGAACACAACTCATGGACTAAATTAAATGAATGGATATTTGAATGACATTTGAATAGGAATGGTCCAAAGAGGATGGTATCTCTGTATGTGTCAAAAGGTAGGAAAGGGGGTAGTGGGGACCGATGAAAATACATAGAATTAATGTAGTAACTGAGCAGGATGCAAATGGTATGGAATAAGGTAGAGATTGTACTAGGATGGACTTAATTTTCTTCATAACAGCCCATATGGTGCTATGGTTTTCATGATAGAAAAAGTGTTGATAACTCACTGATGGTTTAGCTGTTGCTGAACAGTACTTGCACCGCATCAAGATCTCCCCTATTTCCCACTCTGACCCTCCCAGCAGACAGGCTGAGGTTGGGTAATTGGCTGGGAGGGGACACTGCCAAGACAGCTGACCTGAATTCACCAGAGAGATATCCCATGCCATATAACGTCATATTCAACAATAAAGACTGGAGTGGGGTGGGAGTTTTTCCAGACTTGCTTTTGCCTGGGAACTGACTTGGCATTAATCTGCGCATTAATCTGCTGTTGGTGAGTGACTGGTTTTGCATCATTTGAGGTTTGGGTTTTTTTTCCCCTTTTTTCCCTCACTTACTGAAATGCCTTTATCTCAACCAATGAGTTTTCTCACTTTTTCCCTTCTGATTCTCTTTCCCATCCCACTGGGGGTAGAGTGAGTAAGTGAGCAGCCGTGTGGTCTTTCAGTAGCTTGCTGTTGAAGGCACACATCTGAGTGGGGGAACTGGCCTGTAATTCCTTATTTACTCATTTTAGAAAAGGATTTAAATTGAAATCTTACATTCTGTAGAGAAACCTTACATGCTGTGCATAGCCATGTATACATTGCGTAAGTGTCTTCCTCATTTCAGCTGATAGATGGTCATAGGAAAAGATATTGAATATTGTGTTCTCTTACTTAAGGAGTGGAATTTTCAGCAATGAGATTTTTAAATTGTTCTCTTTCCCCTTAGCTCAACAAAAATAAAATTTTTATACAATGTAAAAGTTTTAGAAAAATAACGAGCTTGTTGTTAGAATTATAACAAATTATGCTCAAATCTTTGCCATGAGAGGAGTAAATTTTGCATTCTGGACACATTTTTCATTAGGATTTCATTAGAGTTAATGTGTAGGGGGCTAGATGGCAATACGGGTGGTGAACATATCCTCCCTTTCCCTATGTAATGCTTTTTATTTTACACACACAGGAATAATTCAGATTCAGCTTAAAAAAGTATTTTAATTGCCAAAATGAAGGATAAAAAAAAAAAGTTAATGGTTGGGCATTGATCCAAAAAGCCCATTATTTATAAAGGTCTATCTGAGAGGAAATGGCTCAAAAACAGAACTCCTTAATGAAGACATTGTCTATAATGGATGAAATAATGCAACAATTACAGTAAAAAAAAAAAAGTTTAAAAACTTAAAATTACATAGACAATTTTTAAATTAAGAAATTATTAAAATAAAGTCATTACATCCCTCTGTAAACACCAGTTCACACACAGAGACACATATATATATATTTATATGTAATACAAAATTAAGACTGAGAAGTTTCCAGGAAGATATTTTGGACTTGCAATACCAGGGATCACTTAAACTTTTCTACCCAACACAGGTACAGACCAACCTGTTGGTGTGAACAGGGTGGCTAAATTAAAGCCAATAGACAACATGCGATTAGCTGGCTCATGGACTTTACACTAAAGCTAATAAACAGCACCTGTCCTGTGTATCTAATATACAGTGTTCAGGCTAATTGACAACTGCCTTAAATAAATAATCGCCGTTTGTGGTATGCTGTGTAGCAACTGGAGGAAAGTTCACCATTTATTTCAAGCACTGAAGTGTCTATGTATTATTTATCTTAAGATAAAATGGTCAGATTTTTATGAATGATTTCTGTAAATGTTCTTTTAGGCTCTGATAGCCCTTTTCCAGAGCTGTAAAGTGGATAATAAAGCATCTTCCCTACAAAATAGGAGCTGGTTATTCTTTTCTGGGAATCAGCAGCTCCTATTTGAATTCAAAGAAAATATAAGCACGTACAAGAGCAAAGTTCTTTCCCTTTAGATTTTAAACTGGAAAATAACAAAAAGGAGACATTACTTCTCAGAACCACTTCTCTTGTGGGTTTTGAACATAACACGTTTTTGAAAAATTTATTTTTAAAGAGAAACGAGTGTAGAGAATCTATTTGAATATGCTAAATATGAAAAACCTGGGAGGTAAAAATATTAAATTTTGTTGTGAAGAAGATGCACGGTTTGATCTCATGACATACTGCAATTACAATCTCCCTCATAATTTAACATTTGTGCTATGTTTTAACGATAGGACTGACACTGTACTACATGCACAGCAAGGAGACTGGGTCTCTGAAAAGCAGGTAGAAAGTCATAGTAACAGTCTAGAAGCAGAGGCCTGGAGAAGTGCAACAACTATTATGTACAAAGAGAAGAAAGAACCTGAACTATTTCACTTACCAGTTTTAGAAGGGCCTTAACAGAAAATAATAAGCCTGAGGAAATAATAGCCAGAGGCCTGGCTGTTTGCAAATATCCAGGGCAATGGGGAGACAACCATTCCTACATTCAGAATAGACATGATAGAAAAGAAATAAGTGCCATCTTGAAAACAACACCATTTGAAATAATATCCTCTAAACTTCAAATATAATATTGTTCAAGGAGAATGATTTCATAAAAACAGAAGTTGTGGTAGGAAAACTGGAATTAATAATTTATCTGGAAAGGCCAGTTTTGCATTTGAATTGACACAAACCTGTCATAGAAACTAGCAGTGGCCAAATACCTGAACTCTTACTTGCCACTGGCTGCTGCAGAGATCAGCAGACAGGCAAAAGGCTAAACTACCCAGTCAGTTTTATTCCTTTTTTTCCATCTCCAGCTAGCCCATCTGCAGGTTATTAGTGTGTTCCTAGTAGCAGGATAAGGTGCAGCAAGGATGGCCTTTCCTTTATTAACCTTTTTTTTCTTAAGAAACATGTACCCAGAACACTGAGGGGAAAGTATTTCCAGTTTATGGGAGATCTCCATCATCTGTGAACATCTGAGACTTCTGGAAGGTGATAGAGATGCAGTAACGTCTCTGAAATATTGAAGGTGAACATTTTTGGTGCAACAGCAGAATGTAATAAAAGCTGTAGTGATCTAACCCACTGCCTAGTCTCTAGTAACAACCAGTTAAAATAGGAAGACTGGCAAGCACTGCTTCCCCTCCCCAGTCTTCCACTTGCACATTAGGGTTCAATGCTTTAATTTTATTTCTTATATTGCTCTAAATCCAAATATTTTCACTCACAGCATAAGGAAGTTAGATTAAGAAGTGTTCTGCATGGTTTTAGACCAAGAAAATTCAGCATCCTGGTCTAGTGGAAGGTGTCCTTGTCCATGGCAGAAGTGTTGGAACTAGGTGATCTTTAAGGTCCCTTTCAACCCAAACCATTCTATGACATAAGATAAAATATCCTGGCATTAGCTTAAAATAATCAATACTATCATTAAGTGTTAGTTTAAATCAGATTTTTGACCTTACTTTATCATGGATTCATATGGTCAATAAGATTATATAGGCTTTTGAAACTGAAAAATAAAAAGATCTGATTAACTAGCTCTTACAAAACCAAAATGAAACAAAGAATATGCTGTAGCCAGTCAAGACAGTGTATCTCTCTGTTTATTTAATTGTGAGGAATAATGAAAGGGATGCTGTTTGGGTTTTCTTTCTGTTCTACCTTCAGCAGAATGTCATTTTTTTACTCGAGAGCCTTTGAAAGAGCTTAAGCTTTAAATCATTATTTTTCTCTGATGAAAAGACATTATACCTTCCTCACTGACCTTTGTATTCACTATACATTTATACTTGCTTGGGAGCTTTGATTCAGGTTGAACAAAGTAAAAGGGCATCTTACTCTTAATTGACTTAGGTGTGATATTTCCAGCCCATTCATCTAAAAGAAGTGCAGAAAAATGGATTGTTTAGAATGAAAGGTACATATTATAACCTCTTACTTAAGCATGGCTCACTTATATAGCTGTGTTCTCTTTTCTCCTCTCTTAACTTTGCACATTTTTTTCATTTTGCCTTTTCTTCTGCTTCTTTTCCTCTTTTTTTTTTATTTTTCCTCTTTGACAGTAACTTTTGTTATCATGGTGTTTCTTCAATTTATATATCATTTATTTTAATGCATTGAAATCACAGCAGAATTCTTGTGCAATACAATACAATATGGATTGCTCAAAGGCAGACTACTTGTATACAGCATATCAGATAGTTTCTTACATACTATCTGGTATTATAGGAGTATTGTAAATACAAAAAGCATCTGACAATAGGAGCTGTTTTCTTTCTGATGTACATTTAAGGAATCATCAAGGTTACTGGAGTTATTTCACATTTATTCAGGTCTGTGTGAGATTTGAATGTGCCAATACTTCAATTTAATTAAAGTATTGCATGTAAAATCAAAATGGACTACTTTTCCTTCCTGTTGTATTTCAGTCTACTCGGTGACAAAACACAGGCAATAAATCTGGCACAGTACGTGTGGAATACAGAAGGCTCCAATGAGAACCAAGCAAAACCAGACTCTATTGATCTTCTGCAGAATTGGAGCCTGGATCTGGAATGCAGCTTATCTGAAAAAGCAGGATCACAGAATATTTCAGAATGTAACATTTCCGTTTGGTCTCACTCTTCACTTGCGAACTACTTTTATGGCAGTGTATCCCAACTGAATCCTTCAGAGTTACACTAATCCACACCAGCAGGGAATTTGTGCCGTGATTTTTACAGTACCCTTTACTCATGTAAGCAAGAAAATTAGCTTCACAAGTCTATCCAAAGGTTTCTTAAAAGCAATCAGAGTAATATTTTAGCACAGTTCTTCATTTAAAGAGAATAATTGTAGGAATCTGCACTCAAATTTTGGTCAATAATATTCTCAGGAACGGTCACTGGCTCATATTCTATTAAATTCCTTCTAATAGATGTGTACTCAGAATAAATTTCTTCTTTGCTGAAGTTTAGTTTTTGAAGGTACCACTCTTCACAGATGATACAAAAGTCAAGTTTTAAAAGTACAGTGTATTTCCAGATCTGGTTGTCATACAGGTAAAGATATCAGCAGAGCAGCTCTAGAGTACATCCTGATTCAACATTTCTGATTTTTCCTTCCTGACTTTGGACATACTGGTCTATTCACCACTTTAAGTCACATCAGAAAGCTGGGCCACCCCTTGCCATTTTTGCCATCACAGTTTGTGAAAAGTATTCAGGTGATCGATTAATATATTGTTAAGCATCTGCCTGGAGCATTTATTTACCACAACCTTAAACAATAAAGGGATTTAAGGACATGTCAGTCTCAGGGATCTAAGCCCAGCATCACCCCCATGAAGTCTGTGAAATTAGCTCAAAAGTATATGTGACAGACAAACATTACCTATCACATCTATTTCATTAAACGCTGTCCCTACCGGATTGGAATTTTTCAGGTTAGTCCTGCAACACTAAGTTTCAATAGTATATGAAAATATTCAGTGTTAAGTTTGCATAGCTTGATTACCTTCTGATGGCCAGGGATGCTTCCAAAACTTAGAAATATTTGGAGATCTCAGGCTGGCCCAGTGGTCTGTTCAGGGAATTCATGGTCTTCATTACCTAGAGAATCTCTGAACTACATCTAATTTACACGTGCTCTGAATCAGTACCTTTTTCCTCTCCAAGATCACAGTTTTTCAAAACCTGTACCTACCACTGCTATATAAACAAGAGAAGGATATTGCAGGGTATTTTTAAGGTAAAAAATTAAATTCAGCTCCAGTGCACAAGGCTTAATACAGCCCTAGCCACCTCCCGCTTCACCTTTTCCCTTCTTGCTGTGCTGTTGATAGTAGGGGCAATTATTTTGGTTATGCAATAAGCAATAGTTCTCTAGAACAAATAATAATTTCAAAACTTACTTCCTCTCTTTCTTGGGAAAATGGTGATTTCTAGAAGTGTTTCAAAAACCACCTTTGGGCAGGAATTTGGGACTGGATAAGATGGACAATGATTCTGCTAATTAGGCTAATTTTGCTTTTTAGTACCTTCTTGCTGATTAGTGTTATGGTGGATGTTATGGTGGGTGATAAAGGTGGCACCATTATCATGTGTTTATTTTAACTGGGTGAAAGAAGACAAAGTCTACAAGTGCCTTCACAAGTACATAAAACTGGGTTTAACCAGACTACTTTAAAAATCCCAGCCTATGAAAAAATAGTACATAAATCCAGCAGAAAATGCTACTGTTGAAGGCTATAGAATGCAATGTAAACAAGCCTATAAATTTTTCTTTGTCACACAGTATTTTTAAATTATAACAAACTGTTTTGCATCAAATAAAAAAAAAACTTAAGGGGGATCAAATTTACGTTCAGCTCAAAAAACTGCTGTGGTTGAAACATTTCTGAAGATCCAAGAAAAGATGACTGGTAGATATCTGCTGACTGAGTTACTAGTGTTCTTTTCATAAGCATGTCATCTTCTCCATTGAATTGATAACCCAGAATATTTTATTTTTAAATGGTTACCTGAAGTAATAAAAATATAAGCCTAGAGGCTACTAGAACGATGAAGTGCTATTTTTCAATTATAGGGTGGAACTTAAATAACCCACATAGTAACATTGGAATTCAGCAGCCATAGGCTACCGATTGTACCTTTTTAATACAAAATATTTAACATAATGTTAAGCATACAGTGCAAGACTGCATATTTGCCTGGAAAGAGAACTAATGCTGCTCAGTATCTATGCTGCATGCTGTAATTGCAAAATGCAGGGGACACTTCTGTGATGAGAAAGCCCTAGTGAAATTCCCAAACAGAGGTGAAAATGAAATAGAATTTTATTTCAGTTATCTATCAGTTAAGAACTTCTGTGATCAAAATCACCCTTATATTTTAAGTATTCATGAAAATGTATTAGAATACCATTCAGAGTAGGAAATCAGTGTAACAAATTTAAAATTTATTTAATCCAATATGAAATCTGCTATTATATTTGGCTGACAGAGAATTTCACTATCTGAGTGAAATTCAGGTTTTGTATATAAAACTCCCATTAACTTTCATAGTGAAATATGAAAAATGTAGCCATCCAAGTATAGGTGCATTTTTTATTTTTTTTTATTATTATTATTATTATTTTAGCTAGAATGTGGTAACAATGTAGCTGTTGCTAGTAAAACTGCTTTAAAAACTGTTCAAGGGATAAGGGGGAAATATCCTAATCACAAATATTTCACTTTCCACAAAATTTGTATTTAGAAACACAAAAAGGAAAAAGAAGCCTGAAATAAGGAAAAAAAATATCTTTTTCATCTGCTCTATGATAAAATCTAAAGTGTGACTATCTGTCCATATGCTCCTATGATGTGCATGCTGAAGAGCACGTAGAGATTTTCTTTTAAAAGTGTCTTCTGTGCATAATCTATAAATCTCTACTTGTATATTTGGTGTACTTCAACAGAAAAAGCCTTGCAAAGAAGATTCCTTAAAAGGGACTGAATAAAAGCAATGAAAAAAATTGTTTTTCAGAGAGAAAGAAAAACGGAGAAAAAAGTATAGGCCAGGGCACAAAAGATGAAGTTAATGCCGATATTGGAGCCCACCTCACAAGACTATTTTAAAAAGCCAAATTGCTGGCTATCAGGCTAATCATCTTTTTAATGAGAAAATATTTACAAAACACACTTCCTTAATTTTGCAGTTCATAGTAGTTTATATAACAACCGTGATAAAATTAGTAAGGGACTATGAGCAATAAAATGTGTAACTCTCATGCAGAATACTTAATACAAAGACTGTAACATCTAATCTTGGGTTCTGTGTACCAATCTCATTAAGTTGCTATAACATAGAGACATATTTATCTGCAGTTACCTTGACCAATACTAACTGCCATAAATGTTAGATGAGTACTCATAAATGATTAAATTAACATCATAGTGTCTTGACATCTTGTTTTTATTAAGGCTGGAGCCCTAGATGATATTTAAATGATTTGTCTATTTCCTAATGCAAGTAGCAGAACTTCATTTGTGCTCATTACTATTAGCTTTTGGGATGCTGAAAATTTAGCAAATATGATATTCTCTTGTAATTATGTTCACTGAAGTTGTAGCATTTTAAGGGGGGAAAAATCAGAAGCCTAGTTTGCACTGGAATACCAGCATGGGTTGCAAGAGAGAAATCACAAAACCCCCATGTGGTGACAGGGAGGAGAGACCAACCCAGTCATCTCCCCAGCAGCGCTGAGAGCTGGAGTTCATGGGGCAAGATCATACTGACTGGTTTTCTGTATCCAGGGGGTGACAGATGCAGGGTGGTGCAGTTGGGTGAAGAGGGAAGCTTGGTGCAGGGTTGCAGATCCCAGATAAGAGTTGATGGAAGATTGTGGTGGCTGCATCAGAGAATGACTGTCTTGTCTGCAAAGGCTTGTGGTGGTGGGAATGTCCTGACAAGCCATGGCACATTCAGTTGTACCCCATGCAGTGCTATTTTCTACAGTTAATCTTCATGCATTTTTCTCTTCTCCCATACAAAAGCACACAAAAAAATCAGATGCTGTGCTGACTAAAATCTTTTCAATCTTTTGAGAAAACGATGTGCTTTTAAATCTTATAATTTTTTTCTTTCCCTTTTTCTTTTAACTCCTAGTCTTTGTTGGGACCCTTGATTTATGATCCCATGGATTTATACTCAAGGCTTAGCACACTTTCAGTTGTATTTTGCACCTAGTTTGGCTTTGAACAAAATTGGGGGGAGGGGGGCAGGGAGAATCCACCTAGATTTCTAGTAGATTTCTAGGAAATGTGCTTATCCTGTTTGGAAATATTTTTTTTTCCTTTGTGGTGAAAGACAAGAAAAAATATAATTGTTGTTGTACACAGCCACCTATCACCATTATTATTGTTGTTCTTTTAAAAATTCTTTTTTATTGTCATCCACCATTACTTACTAAAAGCATTTGGCACAGCTGTATTTTTCTTAGGGAATGGTGGCAGCATCACGACAATTTGCTATAGTAATTGCTGAAAACAGCGCATCCACAATCTGCTTAAATAACCCTTGTTAAAGTATCTTTCATGATCCTTTCCTATGTTCATTCCCTTGGGAATT
Organism: Falco punctatus; assembly: GCF_963210335.1. Lineage (NCBI taxonomy): Eukaryota > Metazoa > Chordata > Aves > Falconiformes > Falconidae > Falco > Falco punctatus. Next base: position 38,828,449 of record NC_137586.1, on the reverse strand, counting down.
CCTATAGCTATAGCTATCCTGAAGGCAAGAATCTGCTGCCTGTAGTGAAGAGGTGGCTGTTATTTTCTGAGCTGTTGTCGTTCCCATAAGAGACCAACTCACCAAGGCTATGGTTTGTTAGTCACTTATAATATCTAGCTCTTCCAAACCAGACTCAGACAAATACAAAATAGGCATTCCCTGCAAGCTGAGTTCAGCTTTTGAAGAGTAAACAAACATTTCATTAAAATGGTCTCACTAAAGACAGGCAGAGAGATCTGAACTGAGCTGTCACCTTCTATTAGTCACACCCATAAATTCTGCCATGTTACTGTGCTCACTTGCAGTATCCCAGACAGCTTGGAAGAGGCAGTTCTTCAGGTTTCCCTCTCTTTGTGTTGGAGTTTTGTCTGGGGGGAGGTTATCATCTCCCTTGCAATGTCCACTACATGTTTGCACCAATACTGCCACACTCACTTTGTGTACATGAACTCAAATCCTGATCCTGACAGCAATAATTTCTATTAGGCCAGTGCAAATAAATATTTTTGTAAGGAAGACCACTTTTTCTGTATGAGCTCCTCTCCTTTCAGGTCTGAGACACAGCATTTCTGATGTTGATGTTTTCCTGGTACTTTGGATTCTTTTTCCCCCAGTAGAGGTGACAGTGAGTTCAGTCCTCAGATTCAATTTGACAGTCTGACAACCGATATCACCAGGCCACAGCTAGGAGTGGTTTATTACCTTTAGTAGGATTTATTTAATTCATCCTCGCAGCCTAAGGGGTGGGGGAAGAGATTTAACTCAAAATTAAATTCTTGTAGGAGTCCTTTTAATATAAGAAAAATGGACAGGAGGAATAGAGAGAGGGCAGAAAAGCAATTATTGGAAAAGCATGTAATGTGAACACAATTATTAAATGCAAGTAGCCATGGAAGTGTGCTTGGTAAAACACGTATGAAGAAAAACAGTATAAGAAAAAGAGTAGCACAGGCTCTGTAACTTGTATGATAAGGTGTGAATAAAACCTCTGTGTCTGAGATTTTAATGGAGTACTGGCTGGAAGTTTTCTTTCGAAGTATAGCTTTGAAAGAGGAAATTTAAACCAAAGCCTAGATGAATAAATCTTGAATGTTGTCTTTCCAACAAAAAAAATCCAATAGAAACAGCTTTTTATTGAATAAGTATTAGTTTTCTTTCCACCATCCACATGCTGTAATATTTTCCAAATTAATAAGGGGGGGGTGGGGGTGGAACTAGTGATGTTTTTAAAAAAAGCCATAAAGGTAAGAAAGGATTAAACTGAGTTGTTTCCTGGCTTACTTCTATGAGGCTCTGTTAAAGAAGATGGTGTAAACAATGAAACTGTGAGAGCTGCCTACTGCACTCAAGTATTCCAAATTCAGGTACAGTTCCCAGCGCAGTCCTCCTGTCCGATCAAGTATTTTCCTCTCTAATCTGAGCCATCAGAAATCAATCATTTCTTCCACACAGACTCCTGAGTACCAGACAAAGAAGTTATTTGATGCTGCCTTTCACTGCTCACAGTGAAATTTATTCACAAGAGCCAAACATGGGAAAAGAATGGGCTGGAAATCAGTGAATATAATCAGTAAAAGGTAGAGATTAGCACATTTTCATAATTTGCATTGGAGGATTTTTGTGCCTTTTACCCTACAAGGATTTTCTTGAATCAGTGAAACTTTAATCTCACTACACCACAGACTACCAACTTTCTTTGATACTTCAATTGTTTCTCAGGCACATGGACCATCCTGTCTGCTGAGAAAATAAGCAGTGCTTAGGAAAAACCCAGAGCCACAAGGAAGCAGAATGTTCTTCCCTTGCAGGGCTGGCTCTGCATTCACAGGGAAACCTTTCATGTTTATGAAGTTTTATTTTGCATTAATAAGCAACTTGCTGAAAAAAATGTAAACAGTCATCTAACTGGAATGTGCAGCATCTTCTTGAAAGCCGACATGATGGCAAGCAATAAGCTCAAATAGTAATGGTAGTAAGACAAAATTACTCCCATGCCTGAACTCCAAGTATGCTGCAAAAAGAAAAATGGGATTACCAGAATACACTCCTTTCTGCAGTGAATTTATCCTGAATCAGAATAAAGTGGAGGCCAGGTAATCACATATGAATTATGGCATTTTGTGACACATGTTCTTCATTCAGCACTATTAATGTTCTCTTCCCCGCTCCTTTTCTCACTTTCATCCTTCAGTAAATCTGTAGCTGGCTACAAGGTGTCCTGATTTAAGATGGGACAGAGTCAATTTTCTTCTTAGACGCTGGTGCAGTGCTGTGTTTTGGTTTTGGTGTGAGAACCATGTTGATGGCACACAGATGGTTTTGGTTCTTACTGGGTAATGTTCATACCAAGTCAAGGACTTTTCAGTTTCTCGGGCCCTGCCAGGCAGAGGGATGGAGGAGCACAGGGAATGGGGAGGGGACACAGCCAGGACAGGTGACCTGAACCGGCCAAAAGGGAAATTCCATACCACGGGATGTTACGCTTGATATATAAACTGGAGGGCTGGACTGGGGCTGCTGATCACTGCTGGGAGACTGGCTGGGCATCAGTCAGTGAGTGGTGAGCAGCTGTATTGTGCACACCGCTTGCTTTCTTTTCTCCTTTCCCTTTGGATTTCATTCCTCTCCCCTTCTCCTTTCTTTTCATTATAACTGTTATTATTATTATATTACTATTTATTTAAATTAATAAATTGTTCTTATCTCAACCCTCCAATTTTACATTCCTTTCTGATTCTCTCCCCCATCCCTTGGTGGGGCTGGGAGGAAGTGAGCGAGCGGCTGTGATGGGACCTGCTTTTATGCACCCACAGTGCTCGCAAAGTAGAAAGTCGTCAGGAGAAATGCTTTAATCTCCTGCTTCTGCCACCTGCAAATTTCTGACCAAATCATTTTTGAATAGATGATCACCTCAAAAGGCAGACTAATCAGATGTTTTAAAGCTGGTTAATATATTTCTGCAAGGAGCTGTGAACATAGACTAATACTTGTTAAAAAACAACTACAAAAGAAAGGAGACAGTCTTGGGTATAGTATGAGTTTTGGGAAGGGGCTTAAAAACAGTTTTTAAGCAGATGTTGGTGGAGTAGCAATGATAATGTGACTACTCATGATCTGACCATATATCCTTATTTTCCTGTATGGAGCAAGATCTGTCAGAGGGGTGAAATGCTGAAAGACCCCTCATAGTCACCTTCTTCATAAGTTAAACTTTATCCTTTTGTCTCACCCCTTAAAAAGAAAATGGACCATTAATGATCAACAAATACTTCAACATTAGCATACTGCTCAGAAGAGAAGAAGTGAATGACTGGGAGAGAGGAAGCCAGTACACAGCATTCCATCATCTATGTATCATTGTACAGCATCTATGAGCTTTAGCAATGGTTACATTTAAAGACTGCAAGAAATCTGAACACGTCAGAATTCTGTCAAAATTGCACTTGGTCTGCACAGAAACATCATGAAGAAATCCAGATGTATAAAACATCCTGAATTAATCAATCTGAAAGTCTATTATTCAGGTCTTCCAACCTGTATGTTAATGTACATCCTGTACCTTATGCCAGAGCTGAGTAAATTCCTTTAAAGCTATGCTCTCACATTCAAAGCCAAAACAAGCTATAGTTAAGCTTTCTATGTCATATATTCACAATTTAAAGACCTCAGAAAATCCTTCTAAATGAAAAGATAAAGTCTAGGGGCCATATTCCTTCTCACAATAGAATTAAGTGCTTGTAGCGGGTAGAATTTAGGCTTGAAAGTCTAATTTCTACCATTTGACTCTTTGGCTTTACAAAAGGCATAGCACATGCCTTATGTAATTTCAGTGTAACTGTCGTGGAGTTTAGAAATGTAATTATTTGATAGTGTAAATTACTTCAGCTCAAATTACTTCATCTACAGTAACAAATAAGATACTTTAAAGACTATCTTTCTCCACAGCACATACTTTTCCTTTAATTGCAAACAGTTTAGAATAAGGGGCCTTTTCTGAGCTTAACTGGCACTTGGAATGGGTGTGTCTTCCTAACCGCAATAATTTTAAAATCTACAGCCAGTATCAATCTGGCTTTCAGATAATACTCTGAAGTGATGATGAATAAAGTTGCTAGATGAATGGGCGAAGGAAATTATGTGGCCCAACTGAGGAAAAGGTCTACAGAGCAAGTTTGCACCTTTTTTTGTATAAAGGGGAAAAAAAGGACTTTTTGAAACCTGAAATCAATTATGGTTTAGTTGGAACTCATACCTTCTTACAAGACAAATCAACTCACCAAGGAAACAAGTCCGAAAGATACAGCTCTTACCTCCAGGGCTCAGAGAGGCGCTTGCAACTTTTTACCTGTTATGCAAAATTGAATGGGAGACAGGGACATGGTCCACAAAGAGAAAAGAACCTTCAGGCTTACTAAAATTGTGCACTCTATTATGCAACAGGTGTTTTTGGAGAGGAGGACAAAAAGCAAAGCACTACTTGAAAAAAAGTCTACCTTCATTTCACAAATGACTAACTTTTTTTACCAGATTTTGCAAAATAATTTCTCTTAAAAGTTTAGCCCTTGAAAGTATATGCTTACAACGGATTCCTTAATTGAGGCATTGTGAATACAACTCTCTGATGCCATATGTACACAATGTAATTACTGGAGCATTAACTTAGATGCTCTATTCAGTGCTGTAGAACAGTTTCAATGGACCCACGTTTCATGAGATGGACTAGCAACTGTGAAAAATCCACCATTTTGGCAAAAATGTTTTGTGCTGAGTCACTGGGTAAAGACCATAGCTGTTATTTTTAAAGTTCAAGCAAAGTCCCATTAGTTGCACTTGGATACTCTTGAAGTTGAAAATGGTCCAAGGCATGAAAAATATCAGAAAAAGAAAGGATTTCTGAAATTCACAATAATGGGAGTATTAGACGACCTAATTCCATCGGTTTTCATCTTTTAAGGACCCTAAATGACATCAGGAGAACCATCAACCAAGTCCATATCTAGTGATCTTTCTTACCCTGTGTTCCTTACAGTTGAGGTACATACTGATACAAGTGCTTTTCTACTCTGGTTTTGTTTTATGTAACTCAAATGAAAAATAAAAGTGGATACACAAAATGGAAAATTGAGTGGTTTCTAAATACTTACCAATCTTCCTTGAACAGATTTTCAATGTTGTCCAGAAATTAAATTATTGTACTGCAATTCAAGAAAGCTGAGATAAAATTTGTCTCTGGCTCACAGGCCTCCATGCGTGAACTTTAAAGTGTCACTTAGATTGGCATCTGGAAGCTCATAAACACTTCTGCACCTATTACGAGGAAGTAAGGCGCTTAATTCAAGCTTCCAGTTTAGATTCTTGGACTGTAAGTTTGTGGTTTGTTTGTTTGTTTTTTCTTATCCCTCAGTTTTTTGAGGTTTCTAAGATGTTTAAGGACATCCATACCATTCCATTCTCTTCTGTTCTATTTTCTTGAATACTTCTTTTACATTTAGTGCTCAAAACTGAAGTCAAAGGCTATTTTGATTCATTGAAATACTGAGTATAGTGGGTTTCATTAATTTCTCAGTGTTCGCTGATCTAAACATAGTTCTTTACTCTCAGTTTTGTCTTTAGCAGTTTCCTTCTTCACAGTGATGCTCTCTAGAGAGGCATACTATCACATGGTGCCATGTTGCTGCTGTAGGAGCATGGTGTGCCCCATGCTTACAGGAACACAGAGTTTCACAGGGATGTGCACCACATCGTTGTAGAAGGTTAAAGAGTCATTGTTGTATTGATTTTTTAGAGCCTGAAATGCATGAATCAGGGTCCCCCACAAATATTTATTTTTACAAGTAAGGGTTATAATTTAAAATTAATTTTATTTCAAGATTTTTACCCCAATCAGGAATTAAAAATTCCTAAAGAAAGTCTGCAGCCTGCTCTGTAATAAGGAAGACCTCCTTATTTGTAATATGATGACTCTGAGATTCTAAAATCAGTGTGGAATAACATAAATTTCCTAAATTAGAAAAAGGAGGTAATAGAATACCTTCTCTGAATGCAGCAGATGTGAAGTGTAGCAAAGACTGATAGTGACCCAAGCCATATCAGAATGGGAGCAGGTCTGGGAGATTTAATTACTAAACTCAGCCAAATATTTATTTAGCCAGGCACTAACTTGATTTCTGAAAGGTTCATAACTTCACCAACTAATATGAATTTGCATTAAGATGGCAAAAGTTAACCCTTACCATCTGCATATACTTATTCTGTAGTGCAGAGGCAGTAAAACTCCAAAGATATGAATGATCTGTACAATTTTACACCAAAAAATGAGTTATTTGCCCTCACTAGTATCAGAACTACTTTAGGTGAGTATATATGTAAATATAAAGTAATGTTCACATAAAAAGGCTTATGGCTTTAGCAACATGCTTTAACAAACCTTTATGGTGCTGGCTACAACTACCACAGTAATTTCCCATTTATGTGAAAAACAAATGCTCTTATTTGGTTATACCTGTACTTTCTCTCTAACATGACTCCTGAAGGATTACAGGAATTTGGATTTTTTCAGTAGTTTTGGATCAAGGGGCTCAATTAAAAAAAGGTAGTCTGAAAACTCCATAAAATTCTGACATTTCCTAACTCTGAGCTTTCTTTGTCCCTGAAAGAAGGAAAAGGTTGCCCTCTTTACTAAATTTAGTCTAGGAAAACTGAGGAATACAAATACCAAAGAAACTACAATTAATCACTTGGTTAATCAGAGGCAAGATAATAAATTTGGGAACCTATTCAGTATTTTTGTCAGAAATACATTTGTGTAAAATTATGAATAACCAGGGAAGGAACACATTACTTAAAAAATAACTCCTTGCAAATAGGAACAATTATGTGAATAGCAATGCCTGGCTTAACCAGTTTTATTGGTCTTGGGTGACATATATTTCCACACCACATTCATGGACAAATTATAGAGGGAAATATATATGTGTGTGTGTATATATGTGTGTATATATATATATATGGAATAAATATTTTAAGGGGGGAGAGACAATCCCTTAAGCAAAAATGTCAATATGTGATTCCACAAAGCTGAAAATGTCACTTCTTCACTAAATTGCTTAACCCTATTCTTGTTTTTCTCCTTCAGCTTATTATTTTCCTCCCTAGGTCTTCCTGGTTTCTCCTGTTTAAAAAAATAAACTGAAGAAAGGAGGAGAAAGAAGACAAAGACAAAAATGTACACAGTTTGAGATGCATTTTTCATTTGTCTCTGTGTCTAGTATCATTCCAGGAAATACTGGTTGAGCATGTGAGCATGTGAGCAGTGAATCACTGATGGAGGAGGAAAGGTAAGAGGACATTCTACCACTCTCCCCAGGGTCTTATTTCCATAGCCTTTTCCCACAGGGAGGCAGTTCACCTCAAGGAATATCCCTGGCTGTAGCCAGGCCATAGTTTCACAGCCACCTCTCTCCAGAGTCAGCTCTGTTCCCAAGGACTGCCCCTTTGGTACCTACCTTTCTTCCGATGCCACTGTTTCTGCAAGGCTGGCTGCTAGGCAGAGAGGTTACCTGATCCACCTCACTGTGCAGCTGCAACAACACATCCATGCAAGGGACAGAAAGGGGCAAAATCGACCTTTTTATTGGCAATCCAGATTTTTGTCTGGATTAAAGTGCCTCTTTGCCCACAGTTATCACTGCAAGCCAAGATGGCACAGTCAGTCCTTTGATGTTTTACAGCTAAAAATTTCTTTCCCAACAGAAATTTATCTTTTCTTCTAAGAAAATTTTGAATTATTTAAATATTGTCATGTCTTTTCTACAGCTGTGAATACCGAAGCAGTTTCACAGACATGTCTCAAGCTAACCTGAAAGTCAGTGGCAAAGAAAAAGTAGTAATTTGAATGTCCCCTTTTTTTTCAGATGTCTTCTAATTCACTAGCCTACCTTAAAGAGTTTTCCAGTCTGTCTCAGCATTAGGAATGATACTGTATATATTTTTAAAAGTGATCTAACCAAAACCAGCTTTAAATATGCACTTCACAATGAATAAGGAGATTTTTAAGACTACTTGTAATTTTTTTTCAGTGAAAATCACATTTAGAGAATCATGTTCAAGCAATTTTCTGCCATAGGTGCTAATTTTTCAGCACTGCAGCTTTCATTTTCATGTAGGTGTATATAACAAGTACTCCTCTCCTTTTTATATTTAAATACATTGTGAGACAAAACATACAATAATAATGCTAATTAAGATGAAGCCTTGCATCTGTGTTTACCCACTTCTGGTGTTTGCTTTTTCCACATCATTTTTGCTCTTCCTTATTGACTTTCCAGGCTAAAGCAAACATTCTTTACCTGAATCTGTGACCTAGTGTGGGCAATAACCTAATCTTTTTGAGAGGATGACATTTCTATTCCCCAAACAAAATCTTCCCTAAAGATTACAAAGACAAACACCAGGGCTGAAATCAATTCTTGTAACCTGTGCCATCGAAGGCACCTTATTTTTTCAGAAAGCCAAGGATTGTATTTGGTTATTGACATCCATAAGTTTATTAACAGGACCACAATTTTAAAGTTCTCTTTCATGTAGCATTTCAAGACATTTTTCCAATCTTTTTATGTACAGATTAGCATATGGCGGCATAAGAAGCTTTCTGTGCTGATTTGTTACTCTTCTGAAGTCATGTAGAAATAATCAAAATAATCTGTGATGTGTAATTGGCAACATCCCTCTCCATAACCTCATCTCTCTGTCTTTTTTCCATAATGCCACTGTCATAATGTCATCTGCAAAAATATGAAATAAGATATGTGTGCGTCCTCATCAGGTAGTCGTTATTTTCTCCTGCTTCTTTGGTTTTAACAGCTAAATTTCATGAAAGAAATCAGTTTAGATATCATTGTTTCCCAACCTCTCCCACCACTCCCCACCCCTCCAATTTAACAAATCATTAAAATGAAATTAAAAAAACAGTTGATTTTGAAATAAAGTATTTAATTTCTCATTTGGGGATGGGGAATCAAGCTGGTATAAAGGAATTAACTTGGATCTTACATTTTGGTAGTCGTATCACCCTAAGCAAGAAAATTTGGTTGCTGTTCTACTGCCTTACTTGTATGCCTGCACAGTGAACTGGATCAGGGAACCAATCTGGCTGGAAAACAACCATTTAAATCAATACTCACATCATGCTGTCTGCCTGAGAACAGAGGTGATTCATGGTTTTCCAGCTTTGAGAAGTGTGTTGTAGCCTACAAGATTATACAGTCACGTTAATTTCCTCTTTAGTAGAAGACTGTAATTGCACAGTGCAAAACAGAACTGAAACAACCAAGAGTCCCAAAACATTTCTGTGAACCCATCAGATGTTAAATCCACATTGGCCAAGTTATCTGAGCCACCTAGAGAAGCAAGAGAGGGAGCAACTATGGGTGTGAAAATACTTCATTGGAAAATAATATGAAAATTCATATTATTCATTCTCCTTGTGTGGCTCAAGAGCAGTTTATGCCTCTATACGTACCCAGCATAGAAACCTGGTTGCAGTGGATTAAGGCTTTATGAATAATACTACAGTGGTCTGTGAGTAAACCATGTTGATAGGCTTTTACAACCTCCCTCTAAAAATGAGAGAAATCTGTTTCTGCAACCTTGTGATGTAGGTGTGATAAAGCTTTTGACCTTTTGTTCTTTTTAGGATAAGGTTTCCTATATCTTCCTTTACATTTTTCAGAGTAATGAAGAGACTTCTTTTCTGAAAATCACATAAATCTGTTAAATGCTAATAGTCTGTATGATGTTTAACATAAACAACCTATTCTAAATCAATTTTTCCCAGATCTTTTAATTCACACATTTCAAATGTTAAAAATATGCTGTCAACCTTGCATACAAAGCTGTCAAGTTAGATATGTTAGTACACTGATTAAAAAACAAAATTCTGAGTTTTTTTTGAAAAGCAACATTGAGATCCATGTGAGTCACTTTTGGCTTTTTGTTTTAAGAATGAGGAGTCAGGTGATAAAAAAGAAACAAGATTTTATGTCAAATAAAAATCAATGAATGAATGAGTGTTACATAACTAGGGATCATAAAATCTGTTGTGTTACTGTCACAGTTTCATTTCACTGTCGTGTCATTGGTCGCTGGAGTCACTTCAACTTTTAGTGCTTTAATAGAAAGCAGTGGTTTTGTTCCATAATGAGATTCATTTCTCATTTCCTTTCTGAGGGGTTAACTCCTGTACTGTGGGAGAAACTTTTTATCTGGGAAGTACAAACAACAAAAAGTGATTGTTGGGTCCACAGCTTGCAGCTTCTGGCTCCCACTGCAGTTTGAATGAAGAACATTGCAACCTCTCCTTGCATCACAAGTTCAGAAGGGCCATGTGCTGTGACAGGAGGGAGGTTAGTAGAGATGTTTGTTGTATAAAAAGCTTAGAGCTGCCTTCATTAAAACTGGCAGCTGAAGAGTAGACACTCCAGGTAACCATGTTTGCTCTGAGGCCACAGGGTAGGTGGAATTGGAGGTGGAGTGAAAGTAACTATACCTCCTATAGAAGGAGAAAAGCAAAGCAAACATTAAACCAGTATGCTTACAATTTAGCCACTAGTGGGTTTTGTATTTTTTAATTCAAATCTTATGGTGTGAATTAGTCCTGTAAAACTGTAAAAAACTGTAAAAACTGTAAAAAAACAGAGTCAACAATGAAAGCTTTTCCTTTTTTTTTTTTTTCTCTTTGAAACACATCAAATAATACCTTACATTTTAAAGCAGGGTTTACATATGAAAATACCACACATAGAGTTTTGAGAACTCTAATATTTTCTTTAAAATGTTGGTTTGAAAGATATCTTTAGCAACGTATTGCTGAAACCAGGGAAATGAAAGGTGGTGATGATCTTCACTGAAGAGTATTTTCCACTGGGGACTCCACTGGCATTCAGTTGTCTCATTTAATTATCACTTTCCTGATTCAACCATTATTCATGAGCTTCCTTGTGTTCTTAAAAAGCTCTGAGCTGTGCTTGCCAATGTTATGGCATATTATGAAGCACAGTTATGCAGCAAGAGGGAGGGGGTGATAATGCATTGGTCTATACTGCTGGCATGTTTTCTGTTTGAACTCCTCAGCTGCCAGCAGAATGCAGAGCTCTTTATTTAAAAATCTACTGCTATTTTTCAAGCATTGTGCTAGTATTACGATCCTTTGCATTGCTTCAGTAAAATACAGTGACACAGAACCAGTATGAATTATTTTCATGAAGTTTACACCACTCTCCATTTGACTGCATTTCTCTTTTGTAACAGTGGTGAAAGAAATGCATGGAGAGAAAAGTTCCTAACAGATATAGGCAGAATACACCCGGGTAGGTTTAAGATGAATTTCAATTGGCATCAGTTTTGTCCATACGTGAAGCTGGAGTATACTCATTTCCTTTCTTTGTGCCCTCTCTGCCTAATTTAAATGTCTAGAATTTTAGCTGAATTATACACTGTTAATTTACTGAGATTTTTACGAAAAAGAATATATATGTCCTAGGTAGTCAGCATAAAGATAAGGACAGAAAGGCTAAATGAAAAATAGCTGTTCTCCTAAAAGTGCCCCATATCATGTCATAGGTAATGTAAGGGGGGGGCAAGGCAACCAAAATTGTGTAACTTCTGTTCTAAACCACTGAATTTATTTTATAATAGCAATAATCCTGAGCAAATCAGTCATTAATGAAGTTAACAGCCAGCTTACTAGAGTGTTACCTGCCCTTGGCTTCACCCCAGGCCATTAAGCAAAAAACAGTAACTTTTCAATACAGTTGTTTGGTTTTTTTTTAAATACTGCTTATATACAGAATTGGCACTTTATAGGCACATATTTAAACTTTGGAATACATTTAAAGGGTAATATTTATTTATTGAGATTACAAAAGCACTGCTAACACTTTTATTTTCAGATATGGAAAGCAAAAACAGGAAAAAAGCTAAGCACATTTCTTAGCTGTCTTGCATCAAATATATATGAGACTCCCAAATTTATGCTAGGGTGAAAGGAAATACAGACCAACACTCTCTACACAGCCTGGCTGAAACACTTATTATTCTAAATTCCTCTTTCAAGCATGCAGATTCTTTTGGTTTAAATGAAACTATGAGACAGTTTGAAACAAGATGCAGTTCCAACAAATTCAGCAGCGCTGCGTTTACCTCAGTGGCAAACAAGTTTGAATTTGGCAGCAAATTATACACTAACTGACTATTTACAAAATTCTAAAGTCTTCAGTTAGTCAAACCTTTCATTAGTTTCAGTTGGAACAATAATATTACACGAGTGGGAGGTTGCTTGAATAAGAGCTATTTTCATACCCAAATACATTAACACTAGTATGAGCTATGAATGAATAAAACAGGCCAGCATCTATTCAGAATTACATCAGTGTAACTAAGAACAGAACTTGGCTCCATGTGCTTGGCTGGGGCTATAGTCGCTAAGACTAGTCTATGAATTGAAAAAGCTGCTGCAACCAGTATCTGCCAACTGAGCAAGTGCTGGAGCTTCCTTTGCACTTCCTTTGCTCCACAGACTCATGGATAAAACTACGTGCACAAACCTTGTATCTCTCCGAATGAGGACCATCCGGACTGATTTCCATGCTGTGTGGTCTGCACCCTGTGCTGTAGCACAGGGTTTTCAGCGAGTCACACTAAGAAAGCAAGACACCACTGAAAGCGGTAAGTTTTAAAGACAAAGCCCCAAGAAGTTGTTACAGTGTGGGTTTAGTTTGGAGACAGTAACTTAAATTTTTAACATGATGAGTAAAAGCTGTTAGGACAGCTTTAGAAAAGGACACAGTAAATTATTCACTGCTGGCAAATTTCAAATTAGTGTTGGATGTTTTGCCTAAAAATTATGCCTTAATTCAAACAAGTCCCTATGGAAATGCTATGGAGTTCATTGTAAGTAAGTCTAACAATCCTTTCTTGCTTTGTACTTTACAAATATGTTTGTATGCAGATTTTTTCATCACATCTACTGAATACTGCTTCCCTTCCTTTGTTCCTGATTTTTGAAGTAAACAATTTTGATTTCTTGCACTTTATTTTTGTTAGCTGTCAACTAGTCAAATGGGACTGATGCAGTAAAATTTTTTCATTAGTGATGTTGTGTTGATTAATAGCTTTTGTTAATGTTTCAGGCCATATCACGTGGCTTTAGGATCTATTTATATCTGAAGGATGATCTTTAGGATCATCTTTGTATTTCTTGATTTTTGTATTTTAAAACTAAAAATAGCATATCCAAAAATACTTGGTTTGACAAAAATTTTGGTTTTCAGTATTCATTCTCTTTTTTTTTTTTTTCAATGTAGGATAAGCAGTCCAATATAATCAGTACCTGGCCTTGTTTAAATTCAGGTTTCATATGTAAAAGAAGCCTTATAAAGTACACCAACCCCTTACTTTTTCTGTTCACCATTTTTCCTTCGATCACACTTACAAAGTAATGTAATGCATGGGTGGTGCAGAAGAATTACAGAAGAATTACCTGAGCAATATTTTCAAAAGTTGCAAGTACAAAGGTAAATAGTAGTCTTATTTCTAGAATTTACACAATAATCCTTCAGCTAGGCATTGCATTTTCTTCACTGATCAGCTTAGGTCCTGTAGAACTTCCCTTCCTAAGCCACCACATTTTAATGATTATTTCTCAGTTTCACCAACAAATACTTATTTGCCTGGGCCTTAATGTAAAATGTCATGAGAAGAAAATCTGGGGTGACAATTGCATAAGCGCTCCGATGTCAATAAGGTAACAAAAATTACACTTTTCTCTCATATTGATAATTCATGGTTTTTCTCTGCTGGGTACCAGTACAGATTTACTACGCACCTAACTGACTGCTTTGCTAGTGCCTATAGAGCTTGACTACATCACACTAATAGTTTTCCTTTCATTCCACCTTATCAAATAACCACTGCTCTTTGCAGGTATTTCCCAGTGACATCACAATCTGAGTCTGCAAACACTGCATACTAACTAAAAATTTTATTTCTACAGTATGCGTTCAGAAAACTGCATCTTCTTAAATACACACTATCACAGTATTTACTATTTATTTAGAAAACTGTTTTTCAGATCATATAGAACAAGGTATCTGGTGGAAATATGTAACCAAAACAATATATTTTGACTGTACAGAAATGGGAAGGGGGGAAAGAGAAGTGGTGTTAAAATAATATAGCTACAGAAAACTACAAAATGGAAAATGCAGACTTAAAAAAATGCACTTTTCACTGGAAACAATTTATTTTATTGTCTTCATTGCTATAGAAATGAATTTCAAGTATCAGATCAGCCCCTAAGAAGTCTTCATCTCCTACATGTTTACCTTCATCATGGGAAGTCCTGTTGTGCCAGAACAAAGCACATGTCATTTCAGAGCTTTAAGCAGTCTCCTAGGTACCTGGGACCCAACTATAAAGATAAGCAAAGCATCCTCGAACCAGAATAAAATCTCAATAGTGGAAGGTCTCCTATGTTTGTGGTAGCTGTGCAGCTGAGGAAATGTCACAGCTTTCTGAGGTAGAGTTCCCTCAGCAGCAGCAGCCTCATATCCAGCTCTGTCTCAGTGCTGTAGTCCAGTCACGGGGAGTCATTCTTCTGGCGATATTGGATGGAGTTTCCTAGACAAAAGGACATGATTGAAAGCTTTTTTAACCAATACTACATGGTCTGAGTTTAGGATCTGCAAGAATCCAGGAGTGCCCACACACGGCACACAAACCAATGTTCACTTGCAGAATGCTGTGGCAGGACGGCCCATAAGCAATCATTTTATTTTGCTATATCCAGTTAGGACTGAGCTTTGGCTGGTTTTGACCAGCTCACTCCTTCCCAGCCAGGGAGGCAGCTGTAATGCAGTGTAGGACAGGTAGAGCTGAGCGTTCTGTCTGCTGCCAACATTCACACCCTCCTCTGTGGGTTTACAGAAATCCTGTACAAAGCTGAAGGGAGACAAAACTGATGTTTGTGTAGTGTAAGTTTGTAAATTAGGCATCAACTGACAGATGTGCAGCTTTGCAGGCGAGACAACGGTATGATCAATAGTTTTAAAACGCTGCAGAAAGACCTAGCAGAATGAGAAGAGATGTAGTGGAGCAAAGCTGCAATGTCCACGGACAAAACAGTATTTATCAATAATGTTGAGACTGTTGACTTCAGGTCTTGCTCTGAAACCAAAGTTTAAGGCTGAAACTGAAACCTGGCCTCTGGCTTCCTCCTGCACAGGTATATTTAGGAATGAAAAGTTTGATTCAGTGGAGAAGCTGTTCCAAATGTGTCACATGCAATGTGGCTGGCCAGGGGGAAGTGCAAAAAGGAGGGGTTGGTTGGTTGATTTGTTTGCTTGTTTAGTGTCGGTTCCATTATTGCATATTTGGATGGAAAAAAGTGGCTGCTTCTTTAAATTACATGTCTGTTTCAACGGCATAGTTCATAAGACAAAGAAAGCAGGGGAAAAACCTGTAATTTTGGTCTTTTTATCTCTCATTTTTAAAATGAAAAGAAAAATATTAAAGTAAGCCTATTATGGCTTCCATAGCTTGCAACGAAAAACTTGACACAATTGTCATTTCAATAATGTTTTCATTATTCCTTTGACTCCTTAGAATTATTTTTTTTCCCTGACATTTTGAAGTGGTTTCACAGTGCTTGACATTATTTTATTTTATTTCTTGATAATTAACTTTTATTATTATTATTATCTTCCCAATCAAAAAGAAACACTAAGGTGTTCCAAAAATGTCTACAATGTATAATTACCTGATCTATCTTAACAATATACTACCAGATTTTTCTAACTTTTTTTTTCTCCTGCAAAGCTTTTTTAAACTAATTTTACACATACAAAGTCACATCAGCCTAGCACTGCACCTTCTATCAAGCCTTTAGGAGTATAGAAATTATCTTGTTGTAATATATAATGGTCTAAGGCAATATTTATTCTCCAATAGTAAGCACTGTACTCTTTACATGCAAGTAAATCAAAATCTCAACAGCTTATAAACTTCTCCAAGAGCTGAAAAGGGAGTTTTAAGATCTTTTCCAAAACTTAAGACCTAATAGCCTTCAACAAAAAACCCTGCAATTTCAGTGGGTTCCAAGCTTTTTGAGTCTGGTCACAGTACTGTCACTGCTCAGACTAGAAGGTACCCGTGTAACATTTGCAAGTTCTTCTAAAATGCAAAAGGTTTACAGGAAGCATTATGTAGCCTTCTAACCCCTCACTACTCCCCCTCTCTGGTCTCATCACAGGAGTTGCAGTGTGCTGGACAGAGTTAGGAAAAAACTTGTAACAGAAAACATGATATAATGCAGTACCAAGCAGGGTTTCAAAGGATTATGAGGCTCTTCCGTAATTTTATTTCTTTTTTCTTCTGTGTTCCTGTGTCTATTAGTACTTATCTTCCCACTTACTCTCTATCCTGTTGTTGTAAATAAGTAATTTTAACATAAAATCTTAAGTATTATTCGTAACAAAAAGTAGTATGATAATCTGTCCCACTTAAGGTAATTCTCTAACTTTGTGCAGCTAAAATGGCAGTGTTTACAAATCAGCAAAGTTCTGGAAATATAACATAAGTATGAACATTACATTAATTTTATTTTGTTGTGGTAACAAGACAGCTATCTTTGTACTTTTCTGTTGCCGTATAGGTCTCTAATCTTGGGTTATAACCACTAATTTGTGAATACAGGGGGTTTAGACTACCTTAATTTGTTTCACTGGATTGAAAATGAAGTTCTGTCTGTTCCCCTGCTGTTCTTTCACGAACTTTTTCCAAATGTTCCTGTTTCTACATTTTGTCTGTTACTTGAAATTATTATTATTGTGTTTTCATACTCCTTAATCACTGGACCTAATACCTCTTTGGAGAATTTTCCCTTGCCCACCTGCCAAGAAAGTCAATGACTTTTGACACAGAAGCTATCTCCCTGCTACGCAGTGGCAACCTGCCACAGGCCTGGAGGACCCAGATCTTGCTCTTTGTGACTGGCATTAAATGCAAAGCAAGAGAGACACTTGCGTTTTTTTGTTGTGTCCTTTTAGCAGCAGCAGTCTTGGAAGCTGTTCATTTAATCTGAGAGTCTTGTGATAAATGTAGGCGTTTGGAGACTTGGTTTTTCATTTACACATATCCCATTATAAATAGTGGAGTAGCCTTCCTTTAGAAGTACCTTCTTTCTTTCATGTCACGTGAACGTTTTCTTCCTGGAAAAAGAGAGGATGCATCCCAAGACCGGTCACATTTCACCTGGGAAAGATCTGAATAATGGTGAAGTGGTACCATGAATAGGCAAAAATGGTTATAATAATTTGTGTGTATCACAGTACAGTGCAGCTCTAGTCCAGCTAACTGCTTTTTGCCACATGCCGCGCTCGGTAGGATGCATTTTTGCACGAGAGGTATTATGCAAATTACTGTGTTGCAGCCATTTCACAATAACAGCATGGGGTGCAGGACAGGCTGCTAAACTTGCCCATGCAGCAGAATAAACTTCTTAACGCAGAGTTAGGTCTCTGCTATCACAGCTTGACTGTTGCCAGTGCCCAAAATAATTCATTTAAAGCTAGCTCTGGCATCTTTATGCTACACTGTGTCCCAGTGGGCTTTTACATTTTCCTATTCTTAGGATTTAAGCTGAAGACACCAGCAGAGAACATTCACAGTTTGTCAGGTGCAACTGGCCATCCTGGAAACCTGAGATTTAAAGGAGTATTAGCCCCTTGGCCTTGCTTGTTTGTATTCAAGCTGTGTGTTTAACCCACCCATTAGCCAGCTATGCTGCAAGTACCAAGATATTTAATACCTGAAATACTTACACATTGCCTGCTTGTATGCTGGAGTTAGACACAGCAACGTTAGCATGAGATGGTGCATACGGCAAGACCTTGATTTTACACCAGCATTTGTTAGTTTCAAATACATCTTATGAGAACTCTTCTTTCCACAGTCATCCACAAATACAAGTTGTTCAACATTTTTATATCACCGTACCTAGAAGGAGTCTCCTGGACTCAGTCATAGTCATACCTTCTCACAATAAGTATGACAAAAGCAATTTTGGAATGAAAGCTGGCAATGTTTATTAGCTAATTTACATCTCTCACACAAATGTTTATATATCCTGTGTAACTTATTCAAAATGTATAAAATAAAAGGAATATTCAAAACAATGCCACTTTCTGTATTAGGTCAGCCAACACAGAAAGATTTTCTTAGTATCAGAATTGTAGCTAAATAACTATTCTGACACAGATTCTAATTCAGAAAAGCACATAACCACATGTTTAATCTTAAGCATTTGCATTAGTACTTTCTCAGATCAAGACTTGCTAAATCTGCCTGCCTCATATGAGGGGTTGAGCTGAGGACATTTTTCCCCTCTTGGGATTGCCCTGTGAACTGGAAGGAAAAATTAACTGCATGAATTAAAGTGGCACTAATAGCTTTATATGACAAAGAGCTTTTTTTTTTAATGAACGGGAGCATGGGTAGTCACTTTTGCTTTTGGAGATTGTTTTTGTTATCCGACATAACTATCTTGTTTGCTTTGCGTTGCCCTGTAAATGGATCATGCCAAAAACAGGGGTAGAGCAATCTGTAGGCTCTTTTATTCTCTTTTAACATTTAAAAAATTTAAAAAAATCTGCATTTCAGTATGTGTATTTTTAAAAGCATGATTCTTTTCTCATCTGCTTCAAAAACTAGGCCAACAATGGGCACTTTGAATATCCCTAGCCTTACTGTTTGGACAGTGTTTAATCATTTTTTTCCCAACTACTTGAAAGTAACTCTACTTTGGGATATCAAATTTAAAGGTAACTATTCTGAAAGCAATTTTAGTTTTCACCAGAAAAACAAGAGGTAACTTACTGTATACACTTCCCTAAGTATTTGCAGTATAGTCAATATGAAAAGGTTGCACCTGTTCACTAGGGGTTTTTTGCTGAATTTTTATTAACGCTTTACAAACATAGGGGGAAAAAAGAAAATAATAACTTCTTATATCCTCTGGAATATTTTCATGTCGTAATGTGTATTCTGTGAAGAAAAAGACTCTTTCTGTATCAGGTCATACTACAAATACCTTTGTTCCAGAGAGAAAGAAAGAAAGAAAAGAAAGAAAAGAAAGAAAAGAAAGTAAAGAAAGTAAAGAAAGTAAAGAAAGGAAGAAAGTAAGAAAGGAAGAAAGAAAGGAAGAAAGAAAGAAAGGAAGAAAGAAAGGAAGAAAGGAAGAAAGAAAAAAAGGAAGAAAGGAAGAAAAGAAAGAAAGAAAGAAAAGAAAGAAAGAAAGAAAAGAAAGAAAGAAAGAAAGAACAAATGTAAAAAGTTAGAATAAACTAAAAAGCTGCTTTAGAATAGAAGCCCTTAAGCATCCTTAACTGTAGCTGTTGCTATGAGCTACAGCTAAAGCTGAAGAGCGCAGAGGTAGACTCAGTGTGCACGGGAGATTAGTCTAAAAGAGAATCCCAAATACAAATACCTTAAAAGCCACAACAAGGGCAAAATATTGAAACCTAAACATTTCTGAGTTCAGTGAAAATTTGACAGAAATATGTCTTTTTTCAGTTCAAAACCATGGAATTCAGCCATTTTAAAATGCTGAGTCCGAACAAACTTTTTATCTGAAGCTCATCGTTGTTTTGCAGGTACTAATTTACTGTAGCATAATAATGAATTATTGAATGCTCAAGAGAAGGTTATAGATTACTCCCTGTCTGTGTGTTTCATCCTTGTCAAATCCAGGATGTTAGCCCTCTACATTTTTCAAATTTTTTCTGTTTCATACTCCTGTCATTCTTTGTATCCAGGATTCCAGTTTCAATCATAACCTGTGTTGAAATGAATAGGAAATGTGACTGTTTCCCTTAATTTTACCTTTTTCAGAAAAGAAATACTAGTAAGTATGCACTCTTTGATCCTTCTTATAGTGAAGGACTCGTTTTAAAAAATTATGTAAACAGCTAGTTCATCAAAATGTACTGAACTAAAAAATGTGATTTTCTAAACAGACATTGGCTCAGAAATAATAGAGCTATCTATTTTGCATACAATGAAAAAATCAATTAATATTTTAAAATAAACTTTTTCACTTTCTTTGATTTTAAAATGTAAAGCTGTGCTGCAAAACTATGAATAGGAAAACTGGGATTTCACCATAAAATGAATTAATTTCCTGATAAATAAAATATCTCTACTCTGAGTTTTACTTTTTTCCAGTGAAACGACATTAAAAATTTAAAAATTCAAACTGCTTCCATGAGGCAAAAAGAATGTTTAGCTGGAAGGTCAGCATCCATTTAAAGTGGAAAATCTTTGGTTGCAATAGATCCTCGCTTTTTAAACTACTGATTGAGAATGATACACATTCGAAGAATCATCTTGTTCCTGACCTATAGCGCCTGGTGCCTCAGAGACTGCTAGCAGGAGGATTCAAAGCACTGACCTGTAGGTAGGTCTTCTGCCTCTTGCTTCTTTCCTAGGGCATTTTATTTAGCTCGTGTATCCCTTCCAACTCTCATCTTTCTGCCTCCTTTACTGAAGCCCATTCTTGCTCTTGGATTGCCTCAGAACAACTTAGGAATGCCTGGCCCTGCCAAGGAAGGAGAATGTGGACACAGATGTCAGAAGGTCGTTGACTCTCGGCAGCTTTTTTCTGCTGGAAGACAGTCTCTTTCACTGCTGCCTCCTGACTTCATCAGCATTCAAATGTGCTGCAGTTCCTCCATAACAAACACCAGGCTATTTGGTCATAGGTACTACCACCAAACTTAGCTCTCTCCCTGCTGGATTTCTAAGATGCAAACTATCATTCTAATGTTCGTGGTGTTTTAGGGTTAATGCAGCTTTGACCAGCAGTTATATCCTTACAGCCTGTCTTTTCAGTTACTGGCCACTTTAGGTAAACGTGGGGGAATTCTCACCTAGTATCCACCCTTGTTCACAGATATATTTCAGTGAGCACATTTTATACACTGATCCAGTGACTGACACTGTACCTAAAGCAGGGGAAACTCACTATACAACTTCTGCCATGAGGGCACAGAAGAACATATGAATGAAATGAGGCTTCAGTAACACTTATAAAAACAATGCATTTGTAGGAAAAAAAACCTTTAAATATACAAACTACATGAATTTTATGATAATTTTGCAGTATTGTAGAAAAAAATCCAGGTTTAAATGTCATGAAGTACTTACAGGAGTTGAGATTCGGTCTTTGTGGCTAGGGATATCTTTTCATCTCACAAGACAGAGGAAATAATCAAATATAGTTTTTCATTTTGATTTTTTCAAGTTTCTGGTTATCCCGTCATGCATAATGCATTACATTCTTAGCTTCTAAAACTAAACTGGCATAATTAAAGATTTTAAATTACTAAATATTGTTTCTGATGCTGTCAGGATTTTAAAACAATTTTACTAGTTTGGAAAAAAATATGCAGTTCTTGAGTTCAGTAACATTCTGTGGAAACAGTATGAAATTTCATGATGATTGCAAGGCTTTATAGGAGATAAACACAGTATAGTGTTTGTGCATGATTTCAGATTGCAGGCATAAAGAAATAGGAAAGAATTTAGAAAATTAATCTAAAGTGCAGAATCTATGAAAGAAGTTCAGGTTCCTGAGTCTGTCAATAACTCCATGCAGAAGTCATAAAATAGAAAAATTAGTAAGTCTTTCTCATGACTTACATAAAGTTAGGCATGTCTGGCAATGGGACCACACCTGCTGGAGACAGATGAGAAGAAAACTGTGACCAGTCTTGCTCCTATTGAATATAAGAAATAAATTTGGCTAGTGGATGCATCTGGCTTCCTTTCATGCCAGCAGAAATTAGCCATTGATATCCAAGAGAATGACATGAGGCCTTGCAGACACAGCTTGTTTTGACTATTTTCTATTCAGTTATTTTTAATGAAGCAACTAAATTAGGCATAACTTGCTACAGCTCTAATGAATATATGGCACATTATTAAAATGATAAAACTGCGTGGCCTTAAATACTGTCTTCAAAGATTTGCCATCGGAAGAGCTTTGGAAAAGGTGTTAATGAAAGTCAGTATTCTGAAAGACAATTTCTCATTGTTTAGTTTGCCATGAAAATATATTAGAAATTATTTTTTCCTCTAAAATGTTTGTTTACATTTTGAAGTAAAACAACTTATTTATTGCATTTTAACTATTTTTGCCAAGCTTTTAATAAAGTTTTCCTCTGGCACTCATCTGAAATGAGAAATCCCATAAAAGACTTTTTGAAATCTAGGATAACTACCATCTTAAAAGAGTAGTGGGATGAATTGTACCACTCAGTTTATTTACCTACTAAAGATATGTGTTCAGTTTTAAAACATACTATAAATTCCTGTATGACCTTAGATCATGTGGCTTTCCTGTCTGTTGTTTACCTGCTTCAGTATCTAATGGTTTCAGGCAGCCATATATTTTGGAATAAAGTATTCATAAATTGCCTGGTGCCCACAGACGTCCATGTATGTTTATTATAAATATCATTTCCACCATTAGTAGTGCCTAGCAGACAATATGTCATCCTAAGTATTAAAATAAAACTGCAAATTTAACAACTTGCTCCGGTTAGTGAAGAAGTTAGTTCAGACGTCATTATACATACTAGCGTGTGTAGTATGTATATATGTACATATACACAATACATAGAACTGTATCAGTTCAAGATAGATGAATAAACTAAAAGTCTACAAGGACTTCTGAAAACAGGTTAAAAAAAATCAGGGACCAAATTATTTGGAGTTTGTAGACAAAAAAAAAAAAAACAAAAACAAATTTAAAAACAAAAGTCTGTAAATAAAATCAAAGTCAATTAAGAGAAAATAGTGCCATTTCAGTTTCTTCTCCACTGTCAAAAGCACTATATACTTTCCAAATAAAGGTGCACTGGTACCTAGTGCAATAGTGTAAGATATTCTGAATGCACTGCTTAGCAAGTAGACAGCTTGTTATTTGCCTATCAAAGTTTTGACTGGTATTAAAATGCAGCTTTACAACAATTAAATGTAATAACCATATTGGCATAGACAAGAACAACATGACTCAGAATATGAAAAAAGAGTAAAGAACTGCTTCCTGTAAACCTGTCACCTTGTTCCCCAGCAGTAAAGCTTTGCCAGTTTGCACCAAGAGTGGAAACTTCACTTTGTCTCCGTCTATGCTGATTCTTAACTTTTTCAGAGCAAAAGAGATCGTATCTATGATCTCTTGCATAACAGACCTAATAGAACCTCATCTGTTAATTCACATAGTAAAAAATACATCTACTGTGTCAGGTCCATATTTAACTTTAAAGTATCTCTCTTCGAAATGTATCCCATTTTGATTTATGAGGTCTATGTGAATAATTTTGTATGACTATAATTCAGAAAAATCAGGGGTCTCCTTTTTCATTTTAGGCTTGGAGTTAGGAACTCTGATCCTTGGTACCTGGGACTTGTTTCTAAGATGACATACTGAGATGCTGTGTGATTGTGTTCCATAATTTACCATACAGGGCGAAAAAAAACCACCAGAACCACCCCAAAAAAAACCCAAACCCAAAGCCCAAATCAAAACACCAAGAAGGTCCCGCAGTCTTTTTTTTTATTTCTTCTTTTTTCTTCCCCCCCCCCGGTCAAAACACCAGTTAGTTCAGAGGGGAAGTTCCAAGTCAGGAAAAATCCTGCTGCCGGCAGAACAAACCCGTTTCTGCAGAACCGTCTGCTGGTCTTACACAGGGAAAACAAACTGCTTTCGAAGTCCATATTCGCTCTTTAATGAGAAAATGACTCACCACCAAACTTTCCCATTCTTGTCGAAAAACGCAGCCCCCCGGTGACAATCACAGCGGGTGAGCGCTTCAACCTTCCTCCCCGGAGACACCCCCTCCCCTCTAATAATAAACAAAATAAATTAAAAAAAATCGGGCACACGAGGGGATTTTCTGCGCCGGTTACCTTCCTCCAAAGCTCCAGAGCTCTGCAGACAACACTCATTTCTGTACCCCTAGGGCCAGCCCTGGCGACAGGCACAGACCCGCCAGCAGCCAGGCGCTCCCAAGAGCAGCAAAAGTTGCTGGGAACAGCCGGCGCGCAGCCCCGCGGAGCCGCACGCCCCCTGCGCGGCCGCGGCCGGGGCCGGGGCCGAGGCCGGGACCGGGGCGATAGCGGTAGCGGTAGCGGTGGCGGTGGCGGTGGCGGTGGCGCGGTGCCGCCCGCGGCCGCGGTGCCGGGCGGGCCGTCGGCGATTGGCGGCGGCGCTGACAGCGGGCGGGGCCGTGCCGGCGGCACCGCCCGCCCCCCGCTATAAGCCTCTTTGCCGCTTTCTCGCTGGGTCTCACTCCCGCTCCGCGCGTCCTTGTGGCTGCGCAGTGGAAATCCGCACCGGGGAGCTGCTGAGGGGCGCCGGTGTCATGTGAAAGCGCACATGCTCCGCCATCCACGCAGCCCCCCCCTCTTCGTTCTCCGCGTGTTTTTCCTGTTTTTTCTAACGTAACTCCTTTCCTTCCCTCTCCCCTGCTTCGCCCCTAGCCACCCGCCGCCGCTCCGCGGCCCAGGCGACCCCCGCAGGGGCTCCGCGGCGGGCGGGCGCGGGGCGGCCGCCAGGGAGGAGCGCGCCCGGCGGCGGGCAGCCCGCGGAGCCGCGCCCCGCGGAGCCGCCCCGGAGGTATGGTTTTCCCGGCGGAGCAGAGCTGCGGCGGCTGCCGCCTCCGCGGGTGCTGAGACGGGATTTTTGTGGTGCTGTTCCCGGGCTCCCAGCTTCATGACTGCGCGGAGCGGGGAGCCAACACCATGCGAGGTAAGCGGGCCGGGGGGGCGGCTCTGTTCTGGGCAAACTGCCGGGGAAGGGGCCGGGAGGAGCCTTCGTGCCGGGGGAGAGGGTCGGCGGGAGAAAGTTGGCGGGTCGCGCCCGCCCGCCGCCGTGGCTGCTCGCGGCGTGTGCCCCGCACCCGCGGAGGACCAGTGGCCGGCCCCGAGCGCCCTCCGCCGCGGGAGGCGGGGGGCGCCCCCCGACGTACCTGTGCGAGAAAGCCCGGCGTCGCCCCGGGCCGCAGCGGGCGGGGTGGGAGGGAAGGGGCAAGTGCTTGGCGGTCGTGTCGCGAAGTCCCCACCCGCGGCTGTCCGTGGGGCGCGCTCGCCCTCGGCGCTTGGCCCGTACGGCAGAATCCGCCTGCCTCTTGGCCCTGGGTCACTGGCGGCGGGGGGGGCCTCCCCCTTCCCGCCCCAGAAGTTATTCTCAGTACTTCTTCCCTGCCTTCGCCCATTCACCCACCCGCACGTCGCCCGCGGGGCCCCTCTCCCCCGGGGTCGCTAGTGCGGCGGGCAGGACCGCGCTGCCGGGGACCGCCGGGACCGCCGCGCTCTGCGGCAGCCCCCCGAGCCGGTGCCCCCTGCGCAGCCCTCCCTTGGAGGGCGGCCGGAGCCTCCTCCAGGGCTTGCAGCCCCCAGCCGGCGAGGGTCCCAACGGAGAGCACAGAGCATCCCCACCAACGGGACACCCCTCGGCGTGGGTGCTTGTCCTGAGGGCACGGCTGGGGCTGGAGAGGGGCTGCGTTCTGGGGCGGGCACGCCGGGCACCGAGGTGGCCGCGGAGGGGTACGGGGGCGTAGGAACGCTTTTGTCACCCGTGTCCCAGAGCCAGGCGCTGCCGGGCCCCTTCCCCGGGCCAGGCGAGCACCGGGGCGAGAGCAACACCCGCCGGCCCCGGGGGGTTGCGCATGCGGCCCCCGTCTTCCACGCTCCCCTTTATCGCCCGGTTCTCGGCCCGGTTGCTTGCCTCACCCCACGGCGTGGTAAAGGGGCAGCAATCAGTGGTCTTTCCAGGGGTGCAGGGGCGGGAGAGAAGGGCTTATGGGAACGGCACATGCTTGGGGTTGACAGCGACATCGCGTGCAATTTGCCTGGGTCTCCGGTTTGCCTTAACGGGTGGGGACGCACACGCTGAACAACTTTTAGCCGGGTTTTCCTCTTGTGGCGTAATCGGCTCCTGTAGCAGTGCGTTAGCAGCGCTAAGAAATCACGCGTTTGTGTAATTTTCTGTAAAGAAACTGTAATTTTGCCATTTACGCTGAGAAACGAAAAAAACTTTTTTTTCTGGCTTTCCTTAGAAGATAGCATGTTCGCTTTGAGGCATCTGGCAATAACTTGCTAAACAGTATTTGTCTTTCATAAGAGCAACAGGAAACGGGAGAAAACTAAATTCTGTAAAGCGGCCTCTGTTGCAGCTTTTGCTCTCCCCCCCTCCCCCTTTTTTTTTTCTTTTGGCCCCTACCCCATCCGGAGCACCTCCAATGCGAGCAGAGCCGATCAGTGGCTCCGAGGGGGTGTTTTAGAACCAGGTCCGTCTGTGCCCCTTCTGCAGGAGCCCCGCGCCCCGTGTTCCCGGCGGTTTGCCCACCCGAGCGGCGGCCGCCCCCGCTTCTCCCCCCGCTCAGGGGCGGCCGGCGCTGCCGCGGCGCGCAGGAGCCCCCCTCGGCGAGTGCCCGGTGAAAGGCCCCTCTCCCCTGGCCTTAAAACATGGTCCGGGGCTGCCGAGCGGCCCTGGGCAGGAGGGGGGAGACGGATCTCTCCGCACACCTGGCGGCATCCCGTGTGGGGGGTGTCCGTGCTCCGCAGCCGCCTCCGCCGGCCCCTTGAGCTGCGCTGCTGTCCACGGAGAGGTGCGCGCTGCCCCTGGAATGCGAGTTTATCTTTGCGTCGTATTTAGGCTCGCTCAGTAGGGGATTTATGGCTGTGGGAGGAAGAAGGGCTGGGATGGAGGGAGGGGAAAAACAACAAACAGGCAACTTTCATCCTTACGCGAAACTGATGTGCAAGAGGTTACGGAACCGATGCTTTGCATCAGGTGTATGTCAAGATGAGGACAGCGTCTGACACCACCTCAAATGAACAAGAACATTGTATGCTAATAGAGCATCTGTCCGTTGCATTTGTGACTTTCCTAATAAAGGAAATGCATGTATATCACAAGTAACAGATTGTGGGCTTCCATGAATTAATGCTTTTAGACAGCTGTAAGCCTCTTGTGGAGATATACTTTTCAACTATGTTATAGTCACCATTGGGTTTGAAGGAAGAAGTGCTCACTCGCTCTCTTACGCATGTGAGCTCTTCCTCCAAACTTTCCCAGCTGAGCTGCATTGCTTCCAAGCTGCAGTTGATGTGCTCAGCCTAACGTGCCTGGGATGCAGAGGCTGCTGTGATTGCTTACCTGCTCCATGTTAGAGATGGGGGCCAACTTCTGAAAGTATCAGCCTGCTGCATCCCAAAGCACTGGGCAGCCACAGGGGCTGTCTGTCCTCCTATCCTATGGAAGCTCAGCCGGCTTTGGGGCACACCTCAGCTGTGGTACCGCTACATTATAGTCATTAGTCAAGTCCTGTCCAAAATAATAATTTCCTGTACTTCAAATCGTGGTTTTAATCCCTTTGAGGATGTATAGCCATGCTGACTTATAGCAGAACAGTATTCCAGTACAGGAGGCTGAACACTTGTGGGTTTGGTGCTCGCATTGTTATGGTAGGTTCAGATATTTTCCTTTGAACAGGGAATGAAAGTTCTGGAAGCTGATGACTTTCATACCTGTTTTTTATAGAGGCAAAGTCAGGTACAAAAGAATTACATTTACAGTGACTGTTCATCACAGTCTTCCTTCTACCTGTCCCACTCCTGCCAACATCCTGCAAGGGTTTTGGAAACACTGAAGATGTACTTCTCTTTTTCTAAAAAAATATAGTTGACTGAAAAAGCACAAAAATCATTGTGCTGCTTAATGAAAAAGAAAATAAAACTTACGGGGTTTTATCTTGTAATATAATTTTTGTTAGACTGATCTGTAAAGTTTAAATCTGTTACAAATTAGTGAATTCTGTATATAATGCAGCTGATATGCAAACATTAAAAAAAATGCCAAGTGTCAAAAGAAGAACGTAAAATCACGTAATTTTACTCTGGGCACAGGGTACCTGTACACACACAAAACCCAAGTGTACGATCACAGTTACTTGAGTTGTGAAAGTGACACTAAAGCAGTCATACAGAGTACCCCTTTTAATGAAAAAATATTTAAGCTTTCTGTTGGGAGTCTTACTAAAAAGCTTTGTCCTTTATGTTTTCAAGAAAAGAAACTCCACAAACCCTTGAAGCCAACATATTTGAGCAAGTTTTTTCTCTGTTTTCTCTTGTTGGTGTCAAGTCTGAGCAATGATACATGTTACATAGTTACTCTGTTTTCTTAGCATCACTGTAATATTTGTAAGCAATTAGGGAAGTGTGAATCAAACAAAACCTACTGCAGTATTGGCGAGAGGGCTTATTAAGTAACATATACAAATAGGCTGGATAACTGAGAAAGTTCTCCTTAATAGATGAGTGCAGGGAATTTTTATAAGCACATTAAAGCAAAGGAAACTTATTTCACAAGTTATTCCAGGAAAAATAAATATGACTGAATTTGATATATGTATTATTAATATCCTAAAATATGTGAACAAACACATTGACTGTTTAAAACAAAGGTGGTAAGAGAAAAGCAATACTGATTTTGACAGAAACAGGACCCTATCCTACCATAGCAAACCTTGTTTGTCACTGCAGCGTGGTGCATCGAGCTACTACTTACCTGAATAATGTTTTTTGACATCATTAAGACTGCTTGATACATGATGGAGCACAAGTTTCTGGTGTTACGCCTTTGCAGGTCAGATGCTAAAAAATGGTAGTAAATGCTTAGAAAATCAGGAGTCAGTAATAAACAGTTACTGTGTTACTTAATAACAAATACAAATGTGTATAGTTAATGTAGAGTGACAGCTCTCTAGAACAAACAAAAATCAAACCTAAAGCTTGAGGGCCTATTGCAGGTACCTCTGCAATACTTCTACTTTGCATCATATTTGCATCTTATATTTATCTTTAATTGTTGTTATGTGGGGGACAGGAGGGAAAGGGAGTACATAATGAAAGTTCATCAATAGAAAACATTATCTGTTTTAATGTCATTAGAATTTTTACCATAGAAAATGTGTGGGGGTAGCTTTGATGCTTTTTGTTTGTTTGTTTGTTTTTAATGAGGAAATTGTTTTTGATTGATAGAAGTCTGGCAACCTGTAATATGACAGTTAATTTAAAAACTATGAAAATATCATGTGCATTAGCTGGAAACAATTTCTCTTCTGTGATACGGGAAGTGTCTGATGTTGACTATTGACCTTTTACAAATACAGTGACAAACAATAACTTGGTTTACCCATTTGATGAAAGACATGATTGCAGGTAGAGATTGCTTAATTTGCGTTTTGTGATTAAAACTGTTGCAGTGTTTTGGGGGAAAATATACCAGGAGGAAAAAAAAAAAAACATACGTTCTGGGTAAACTGGAAGTCAGAATTCCTTTTTAAATAGGTGCTGCTATACATGATATTCAGATGTGCCTATTAAGATAGGTATGGATGAGGTATACCTTTAACAGTACTGTGTGTTATTAAACAGTCACAGGAAGTAGGATCTGCCATAATACAGGTATTGGTTACATGATACAGGAAAACAAAATCAAAGGACTGAAAGATTCCCAAGCCATCCAAGAAATCATCTTCTTTCCTCTTAAACAGTGCAATGAATTCTCAAAAAACACAGTCTGTGCTATGAAACTGAAGAATGTATGCTTTTTAGCTGAAGACAAAAGATGTGCACAGGAGTAAATATTGATTGAACTAATCAGATGAATAGAAATGAGCTTTACTAGTGCACTAGTATAATGGGTTAACTAGCCCTTTCGTAGTCCATATGCTGCCCTTCCAACCCATGACCCTATCTATTCAGCTCTTAATGAGGGAAATCACAGGTGTTATAACGGTATTTATGATAAATTGGGCTAAATGTAATAGTTGTATAAGTAACCAGTTGTAGTTCCATAGAACAAAAGGGACATTATTAAAAAGAAAACAATAGAAACATTCAGCATTACTACACAATCATGAGCTAGTAGTAGTGTTAGTGCTTACATGTTGTTTTACATTTCGAAGACTGCCCTAGATCACTTACTGTTGAGCTTCGTAATAAACCTATCCAATCAGCTTCAAACCAAAGTGTAAATTTTAAGAAACCTGATACACTTTAAATTAAACTCAAGTATCTTTAAAGAGCAGTTTTAACAGTTTTGTGCATTTAGCACAGTTGAGGCTTTCCATAATGATTTTCATAGACAAACTACAAATGTCAAAATGTTATTTTTTGTGCTTCATGTTTATCAAGTTCAATGTTTTTGTTCCTTCCGATTCTGTGTGCAGTCTGGGCAAAGTCTGCAGTGCAGCTTTGAGATTAAGACATCACACAGTGTCATTGGGGTGGCAGACAGAGGGTGCCTTTTGGATTGTGCTGTTTTCTAATTTCTAATACTGCTTTCATGAACATATTAAAAACTGATGTATGCATGGGATTGAGAATGGAATAAAGCTGTGATGGCCTGGTCCTTGTTTGACTAAACAATGCTTGCTTACTTGAGTGGTCCTATTGATGAGACATTTGGCCCTCTGGATTTTTGCTGTCTTGGAACTATTTTTTATAAAGCACCAATGCTCTTGCTTAACTTTGCCAGACACATTCTGCTGGAAGTTTATGCAAACAGAAAGACAGCTGTTTCTGTCTCTGCTACAAGTATATAGGCTAATTTAGTTTGACATAAATGTTGTTGTTTTGCTGTTAATGATGAATTATTTCGATGAATTGTCAATTACAATGCATCCACACAATTTTTAAGGAAGATCAACACTTCTATTGCTGCACAAAAATGCAATAAATTTAAAAAATCATATGTTTATCCAGATACGGATCATGGCCATTTAAACCCACATACTCATTAAAGAGTAAACGTCAAGTAATTACGCTTGCTTGACAGACATACTCATTTTGAAAGCATTTTCCTGCTATCATAGGCCTTGTTTATGTGAGTGGTTCAGCTAGATTTGATGGGACTACTCACATAAATAAGGCAAACTGAATTGAGGGTGTGTCCTGTGTCCCTTTGAAACCCAATGATGGTATTATGAGAAACATGAATGACTGTAAAGGCTTGCGGGGAATCAGTGTTTTAAGAAGCATGCCGTAAAAATCTTTTTACCCTGAAAACTGAATAAAATCATCTTCTATTCCGAACTGCCTACTAGTCTTTGGCTCAAGTACAGCTGTTGGCTTGTCTGGAAATTCATATTTGCTGGGAAGAGGTGTTGGTAAACAAGCTACTGGTTTTCTCAGCTAATGCTGACATATAAAAAGTATTCAAAAACATTGTTCTTCTGCCAATTATTAATATATTTTTTTGCTTAATTGTTATCATTGTGCTGATTGCTACATTGCTGCTGGTAAATACTGGCCAAATCAATCTTTAAGTAAAGATTAAGAAAATGGATATATTTATATTTAGGCATGAGTATACTACACAGGTATAAAACATTTCAGCATGGCTAAAGAAGCAGTATAATTCTAGGAGTAATTTTGACAATTATTATAAAGTCAGTCTTTAAAGCATTCTGTCTGCTAATAGATGTTCTTCAGGTGTCTCACAATTAACTGATTCCTTTTAGTTATCCATGGTCGCTTCAGTTTCCTAAGCATGACAAACACCTTTTGCACCAAAATCATTCTTTCTAAGAGTCTTATTTCTGCTTCATTAGTTCACAGTAGCCCTAAGTGACTTTATCCTTCAAAGTAACATTTCCAAACAAGCCATGCATTCCCATTGCATTTAGTTTTTTCACTCTCTGAAGCAATTCTTTAGACTAAAAATGTCTTTACTCTTACAAGCAGTATGTGTTATGAGGGTTTTTTTGAGTGAAGGTGTTCATGAGGGGGGAAAAAAGCTAGATCAAAAGAACACAAAGAAGAAGTTGTTAAATTGCAGTTCAGTCTACTGTCAAAATAATGAGCTGTCAAGAGGGTAACATACTATGTTTTGGAGCAGGTTGTTGTTGGTCTCAGATGAAATTATGGTTCTTCTAAAATAAACTTCAAGTGTAAAAAGTGAAGACAAGGCTGTTTATAAATAAGCAGCTCTTAAATTACCATTCCCACTGCAACAGGAGGTAAAGTGTTATAGGTTTTGTGCAATTTGATAATTTGGCAAGATTAGGTTATTTAGTGTGCATTACATGTCAAAAGCTTATACTTGTTTGAAAAATATTTGGATACTGTAGATGTTTCTGTTTGTTAGCTAGCAGAGCGAAAACTCGAGCAAAACATTTTCCAAAAGATTTATTGGAAATTAGAATCTTTTTTGGAGCATGACATCTTAATGAATTTCCTATATATGAACTATAAAACTGAGTTTAACAAAACTAAGGACAATATTTTTACTTTAAAATGTTGTTTCAAAACATTCATGTGTGTTTTCTTCTCTTTGTGTCTTGAAAAATATGCCTGATTTTACTAGGTGATGACAAACTTAAGAGCCTGACACAGGAGTGCTTTTTGGAAAACCTAACACTGCACTGCTACCACATTTTTATTTGGCTGCTTGCACAATTCAACAGTGCAGAACCAGTTTTGCTCCTCAAAACAAGATGGAAAAATGAAGTAAATGTTATATTTATGGTCCTGATTAAGTAGTGAAACAGGTGGTCTATTGTTTCTTTTCATATTTGTCTGTCTGGAAGATGAATGAAGTGGCAAGCTGGCTATGAAAAGCATTGCTTACTTCAGGGTGCATTGTTTGGGGGATTTTGTACAATATTTGTACAATGAACTGTATTTAGTATTTAATTGGAATGAACTGAAAGAAAGGCGAGACCATGCACAGCAACTGAGGCCAGATATTCAAATGCAGTGGGAGCACAAATATGAACAAGCACAGCACAGTCTAGTGGCACGGAGAGGTAATGGCACTAGAGAAGAAACGTATTTAGTAAGGCACAGTGCCGTTCGGTGACTTCATGTTTGCGAAGAAAAAAAACCTTTTCTCTTGGAGAGTTCTGCTGATCACTAAGAAGAAACTATTTCAGTTTGTTTAGGATTTTTTTTTCTTTCAATGTATTTGTGAAAAGTACACAAGAACTGTATTACTGGTATCTGTCAGCAGACTGGACTTCTCTTTGTAATGACACAAGTGATTCTCAATATACCAATACATAAGGATATGGAAATGTGACAAGAGAGATATCACTTAACTGTTTTTGTTGGGTTTTTTTAATGAACAGAAACCAATAATATATATGATATTATAGATGGTATGTAAGCAGTACTGCACCACTAATCTTTATTAGATGTGGCAGCTATAATAGTGGGAGAGTTGCATTTAAAATTAATGTTGCTTTATATTGGAAAAAGTAAAAATTAGCAACACTTTTACAACATCTTCAAAAATCTATGTATGTATTTTAAATAATCTAAATTTATGTCTTAAAAAATGAGTATTAAATAGTACGTACTATAGCCACACATATATAAAACAGTTTTCATTTATTTGAATGGGATGCACTTTACTGAGGGATTGCAATTGTTAATATATACTAGTTTCCCCTTGGCCATAACAAATTTTGGAAAATTCAGATTAATATAATCTCTCAGTTGATTAGTAGGAATAAGGAGGAAAATTAAAACAACAATGTCAATAGAGACAAAATATGGTTGACTAACACCCATTGAGAATAACTCAAACTACAAATTGTCGCATAGCTTAAAGAATGTTATTATGTTCCACTATAATTTGCAAAACACATCTACATGCTTATGGAAGTAAAATCCTTTTTCTGAACTGGTTGAGAATAAATGCATTACCAGTGTTGTGGCAGCTATTGCAATATTCAAGATGAAACATCAAAAGTGTCTAGTAACTACCATAATTTAGCCATACTTTTATTAATAATCAATGTAGTATTAAAAAAAATCCCCCAAAAATTTCAGGAAACTTTTCATGCAATATCTACTCTGGCATTTTGAGAAGCAACAGTTATCACATGAAAGATTTCTGGAGAAACTGTTCATATGTGTTAGTATTTCAAGTAAATATATGTTACAGTATATTACATTAACTGAGTGAAATGTATCTGTAGAGCTGTGGTTGATCCCAGCTGTATCTTTAATATTGAACAAGAATTCCCTATAGACTTGAATGGAATGTTTTACTGTAAAACCAATGGTACGATATGGCTCCTTGGTTGTTTACAATCTACTGATTTTCAGAAGATGAGAGAGCTAAATAAATCTTACTACTTTGAGTTCAGCAGATAAGAGGAAGACAACTTGCACTGTCTTAATTCAGGTACCTATGCAGAAGTTGCTGTCTTCATTTATCATTGATTTGAATTTCCCAAAATCCCAGTATTTATTTTTGTAAAAGACCATTTACCAAGATGTGTTCTAAATCAGCAGCTGCTACAGACTGTAGTGGGAGTGCCCTGAAGAATGGGACTCTAAATATGACCTTTACAGCAATCCATTTTCAGGCATCAACAGAATTTAGGAGAAAAATACTGTTCCAGCTGCATCATAAAGCTGACATACATGCTTTCAACATGCAATTTAAACAGGTGCAAGAGAAAACAGAGGAAAAAAGCATGGTGAATTTGGATAAACAACAAACTAACTGGAAAGGGTGCTGTTCCGCGAGAGTGTGAGTGAGTGATGTGGACGAAGTAGGTGGAAATATAAAGGAAAATAACAGAATATAAAAAGGAAGAGTGAGAAGAAGGAAGGGGGGTTTGACATGAATGGCCCTTTACTACGAAGTGCTGGACTTTTCAATTTCCACTCATTGCAGGTGAATTTAACTACAGTGAACATCCTGCTAGAAATGAGAGAGAGAAAAGTGAAGTTACAGAAAAAAGTTGTGAAATAAGGAAAAGAATTCATGTACGATATAAATGTATTCATTGTGCTACTTTCTATTACTTGCTGTTGCATGTAGATTTGTTGTAACAGGACTTCAAACTATTTGGTATTCAGCTAAACGCTAACATTAGACATCCGCTCCCATTCATTTCACTATGCATATCCAGAGCTCAGCTACTCAGGAGTGCTGCAAGTTGGAACATCACATATACAGTTATGTAAGCTGTCTGTACAAGCTTGGCATTCACTGCACTTCAGTCAAGTTAGTAATTTGCAAAATTAAAATGTCACTTGCAAAATACATCCAAACCTGATCTTTTTAAATTCTGGATTGAATCAAATTTGGGTGGTTTTTTTTCTGTTTTTCTGTTATTTTTTTTCTGTCTCCCTTTCTTTGCATTTTTTCCAGTCACTTTAGTTAAAAAGGAGTACACTCAGAAAAGTCCTTGACACTAAACTTCATTTGTTAGAAAACATGTAACTGGTTTATTAGAGCATGCATCATACCAGCCCATGTATTGCAGAAAAAACATTTTGGTCTTTTCACCCTTTTGTTTCTTTTTTTTCTTTTTTTTTTTTAAATCTTTGATTGGGATATGCTGTCAGGAAGAAATAAATGGTTAAATTTTGGCCTGGCTACATCTCCATCATGTACCTCTCATACGTTTGTATGCTTGTAGCCTTGGAGATAGAAGAGGTGCTTGAGAGATGAATCTCTGCTTCCTTCCCTAGTACTGCTTGGTTGTTAGCACCTGCTCTTTCTCTTGCCTGGTAAAACAATTTGCCTGTATCTTTGGATTTTGTTTTTTAAACTGTCTATTATGTAGCATTGGAGAAAGTGGAAATGTGTGGTAGTGGGGAGATAATGTCCTATCTGATTGCAGCAAAACATTTCTTGTGAGATAGAAGTGATGTTTTTAGATCTTTTCTGCATGCTCAGAAGATAAACAAAGAATGCTCTTACAGTGCTCTCCATTTCTCCCAAGACCAGGGTGATTTAAGTATCTACCCTTCACTAACATTTTTTTCTGTAGCAGCCCCACAGAGCTTATTACAACCAAACAATAGCAGAATTCTCCATAACCAGAAAGAAAAAGGAAATCAGAATTTTCGGAAAACTACTCTGGTAGCGTAGGAGGTTCATTTACATGAATTCTCTGCTTTCCTGCCTCCCCCCTGTAGTTTTGTGTAAGCCCTAAGCATAAAACAGGCAGAGAGCCAAGCTGTCAACCGTTAACATCTATTTCATCCGTTCTCAGGATCAGTTGAGCTACAGGAGGGTGTATGTCTCAGAGGAAAGTCTTTATGCTATTACTAAAATATTTAGGAATGCATCAGATCTTGACCCAGTGTTAACTTACATTATCTTTTGGGCAGAAACGAGCAGCAGGGTAAAATAATTTTAAGACTACAAATGCTATTAAATGCATATTGTGATTTTTCATAACCTCCAAAAGAAGACTTTTAATATATGCTTAACTGTGGAACAAGTCAAAGGATGAACTTTAAGCGTACTGTCAAGAATAATATAAATTCCTGCTCAGGAGGGTAACTGAAAAGGTTTCATAGTCTGGGTTTATGTATAGATATGTTTCACATTTCATGAAGGAATAGGTGATATTTTGATACATTTATGCAATAAGAGCATTATGAACAATTCCTTAAAAAATTATGTATTACTTCCTCATTATGTGAGTTTTTAAAAAATGTATTTCCAATAGATGTAGTCACATCCAAGCATACAAACTTATCTGACGTATCTATGTATTTTTGTAGTTTACAATGAAGAACAATCCTTTTTGGATATCAGATTTTGCTCTTAAGAGCTAAGCGGTCATTCTGATGTAGGTTTATTGGCTTTAGTTTTTATTGCAATTGCGTATTACCTTTTAGATTATTTTTTTGTGTGCTGCCTTAGTTTAAATCCCCATCTCCACTGGTTGTCAGTTACTTGTTCTTTATTGCTGCATTTCATATTCTTGCAGCCTTTGTGGTTCTTCAGTTTGGGAGCTGTGACTGCCACAAGTATACTCTTACTGGCAGACTCGGAAGGCAGCCATTGAATAGGTGTTAAGGACAAACCTGGAATACGATCCTTCCACACTGTGCATTAGACTCATTAGAAAGGAGGTTGAAGATGAGTTTGTAATTGTCCACACGAGACTAACCTATAGTTACACACTCCGATGAATGATTTCTGTAATGACATTTATAAACTATTCATGTACAAGAAAGCCAGAAAAGTGTGTTTCAGTTACGTTGTTTATGTACTTTCTTGGCCTGCATGACTGTTTCTACCTACGTGTTTCTACCTATTTTCCCTTCTATTGTAGTACAGGCAGCGTCTTTAAACAGTAAGGAGAAGAAGCAGAAAGCTTTTGTGCAATGGAATTTTGTGAAATCGGTCAAATTAAAACTTTACCAGGGGTTTTGCTCTCTGCTGTCTTTACATGTGATGTATTCTTTACTTCAGAAAGTTGCCAGATTCATGGTTCTTCTGTACCCTGCAGAGATTAAGGGTCTGTTCCTGAAGGGGGTTTTGGCATGCAAGTGGTTGTATGAGTGTGGCGACTGATGTGCATAAGGCCTTGTCAGGCTGATTTTGTTAGGTGCAGACCTGACAGAGGTCCTGGGAGCTGAACTGCCGACGGCACTGGTGCTGCCTCTTTCCAATGCCGTTTCACTATTGTGCCTCAACAGTGACTTTGAAAGTCCCTTTTCCTGTGGCCGTCATAACCTGTGGCTGTTACAACTTTGGCTTTGTTACTGACTGTGCCCATAGGGGTGCCAATAAATTCTATGTGGTAGGTTTTGGGTTTTTTTAATGGACAAAATCCTGGATTGAGACCACCAGCCTGTTTCATACAGGCCACTAAGTGCCATGGCATTTTTGTTTCGCTCAGTCACTACCAACCTGGTGTTGAGCCTCATCTGTAATCTGTACAGTCTCTGTGTCTATCATTAATCTGAAATAATTTAATTTGGTAGGATATGTTTGCTTCTGAAGTAAGATATATTAATAAAGCATAGTATTATGCAGCAAAGATGTAAAATACTTGAAGTTGCTGCTTGTGGTTAGATGCCAAATTTGAGTCTGCTTTTATGAAGTTCACAAATTTTATCAAAATTCTGAAGAACTGACCAGGCATACGAAAAGGGCACACCAGAAATGACAGGAGCATTAGAATTTTGTGTCAAATAAAGAGAATCCTGTGTGTTACAATAAGCTTAGTAATCTAATACACAAACACGAGTCTCTATTCTGTTACGGGCTTCTCATAAGTGATCTTAGGACATTTCTAATTACTAGGGCCTTTCTGTCAAAAATATTTAAGTATATTCAGACATATTCCAGACTTCTAAGGTTTCAGAAATAGAAAATTGAGCTGAAAAATAGAGTTGTTCTTAAGCATTGCAGGGAGCCCAGGGTTAAATCAGTTGTTCTGAAACACTATTCTGTATTTTTCTGTCTGTCAGCAGAAAAGTTATGTTACAGGAATCTTTATTTCTTCTTTTTAACTATAGGTGGACAAGGTTTTCTCAAAGTCCAATGGAAGTGGCAGTCACTAGTGTCCATTTAAGTCTGTAATGCCAAATTTCAATAAACAAAACATACATATATGGCTGGATACTAGGCTTGTCAGCTGAATACAGCATTCTTGATTTTATGTTTTCACAGTATTTTTAATATTTTAAACTTTTAAAATATCTAATTCTTTTGTTTTTATAACTAAGCAGGAAATAAATTGTGCAGTTCAGGTTTTTGTTGGGTTTGAGGCTTTTTTTTTCTTTTCCTTCCAGTGAAAGCTGAGATCCCTCATAGTGAGGCATATTATAAGTGTGTCTGCAACTTTAAATCCTGCGGTAATGAAGCTAAAGTTGAAGAAATAGTAGAAATTTGATAATAGCAACAGTAGATGGGAAAGCACACAGAGAGCAGAACTGGCTTGTTGTTAAATTATAATAAGGCTGCACATTCTGCACATTGGATTGTGGATGTATCCTCTTGAAATAGCTGTCCTGATGCTGAAAAGAGTATTCTTATTTATTTTGAATGTGTATATCCATGAAGAGGCTGAGGAAGGAATCATGCAAATGTTGGAACAGCTTAGCAAGTTATGCCAAAAAAGGTTTTTATTCCTGTTCAGTAAATTCAGCTGGCTAAATCTACCTGAGAAAAAAAAGGCTGTCAGGAGGAGGGGCAAGTGTATGACTGAGTGTGAGCGATTTTGTGAAGCAGGGTAAAGAAATCTTTGTTAAAGATTAGAGAATTGGGGGAGGGAGACACTTTAGCCTCTTCTTCAAGCACATCTCCCTTCTAAGTACATTTACTTCCATCACAATGGGCTAGAAGAGATCTTTGTTTAGCAGTGCAGTGCCCCTGAGAGCTAATTTAGCTTTTATAGCAAATTTAAAAAAGGCAGAGCGAGCAAGAGATAGCAGAACAAGGATATGAGTTTGCACTGTGAATATTGATACTTTTGAGTTGCTTCTGTAAATCCTTTAAAATAAATTCTACTAAAAATGCTGACTTGGACTTTCTGCTAAAGGAGGGCTGAACTAGAGATGCATGTTGTTTCATTGTACTTCTGTGATAATGAGAAGATGGTATAGATGTGTGCTGTGGCTTTGTTACTTTTAAATAACAAGTAGAAAGCCATCAAAGTCAAGCAGAAATGCATCAACATGCATGAATTTTTTTTCTGAAATTGCATATTTTTTTTTAAGTCATACTGTTAGAAGCATATATGAGATCTAGTTCTGTGAATATTACAAAAACATTCTCAGGAGTCTCAAAACTTAATGTATTACATTTCTTATTTCTTTGTTTGAGTGACTTTATTTTTTGAGAGTTTGGAATGGTTTTCCTTCCTTCTAGCACATAATTTTGCAAAGGTCATCTCTGCCCCACCCCCCACCCGGATTTAGGGCCCCATGATGTTTCAGGATAATTTTTTCCTGTATTTTACCCGCCTGTATTTTCATCATGAATGGAGTTGTATTGTGTATTCATGTAACCCCATGAATCTTAGTAGGACTCATTTCCACAGAGTCTTGACATCAGAGCTCTGCTTTGCCACACTACAGATGTGCCTTATGGGTATTACTATTTCAAAAGTACAATATGAAACAAATTCAGAAAAATTACTTTGGAGTACTGTACTATTCTGTTATCAACACACAAATCTTGCTTTGACATCTGGAGTTACAGATAGCAGTGGAAATATATTTTTGGCTAAAACTAGTCAAGATTAAATTAATCCCCCAGTAGTTTATTTAACTTGAGGTTTTATTGGTGCTTTAATGGCTGCCCCAGTTATCCTGTGGGTTCATATTTTACATGAGCATTTCCTTCAAAGAGTATTTGATAAATAAAACATAGGCTTGTCAACAACATATGGAAAGCTGACTTGAGTCAGCTCAAAAGTATGCATTTAAAAGTGCATACTTTTGAGGAAGTCGTATTTATACTTTATCATCTAATTTCAACTGGCTTCCTGTTCCTTCTCTGAAGAGCACTCACTAGCAAATATACTGCTACTTCCACAAGCTGGTGCCCACGGAGGCAGTTGTTGGTTTATGTCATAGGGCCTTGCTGAAAGTTGCTGCTTCTGTTGCTAGGTGGACTGACTTGCACCAGCCGATACCACAGTATAATTCCCTTCAGCAGCAGATTTCAGTTAAAGGTCTGGACATATAGTTGATTTCTTCAGCTGGTCAGCTCCAGTAGCAAAAGGAAAGACTTCAAGAGCTGTTCTGTCCTTGTTTTCTGTAATAAATTCAGCCTGGGTATTTTAGAAAAACATTTAAACAAATAGAGCTGATTCTGTTTTCTCTTGTATAAATCAATTTGGATAGGAAGCTAGTGTTTGCAGTGATATTTGTTTCCTTTATTTTCCAAATAGATTTTATCCCCTCTGTGGTATGTTGAGGAGAAAAAGAACTGAATATGAACCAACAGAAAATTCCCTTTTAATCTATGGTGTGATTAAGAATCCCTCAAAAAGATCTTGTGCCAGTGTTCTCTTCTGCCAACGTAGCATACAAGAAATTTTCAGAAACATTGTGTGATCTGCATGGAAATATTACCTCTTTAAGCAAAAATGTCTGAGATCAGGTAAGAAGCTTTGGGATCATTACGTTACCTTGCCTTTTTAAAAAAGGTTGGTTTGGTATGTTGAATAGTTAGCTGAGAACTCAAATAATCTAGGAAAAGGAATTGTTTTGAGGACTGTGTTTTGGCATATTGAGTCACGGCTGAAAAACTGAACTGACAAAAGCAGATTTTGGGATGGTGTAATTTGTTAAAATTTAAGTTAATTCTGCTAACTTGATTTAAAGCAGAAATTGAAGAAGCAAGATAGCATGTGGCTATCTTGCCTCACCAAAATGTAAATACTTCAGTTTTTCCCATCATGTTTCTGAGAAGGAAAGGTAGGGTTTAATCATTTAATTAATGTTTTAAAATATTTTTCTTGTAGCATTCTTCAACACTCTTAACATACATTTCCTACCAAAGATAATGCAGAACTTGCTTCTTAAGAATTACACTGATCTCAGCTTTGCTGTTGCTGTACTAGTATTTTCATCCAAATTCCCATAATAAGGGAGATGAACCTATTAATTTAGTCCTTCTGTGGGGAAACATTACTGAAGAAAGAAGCACTAAGAGCACAGAGCAAGCAGTACATTTTCGAAGGTTTTCCACAGCAACACAGTGAAATTTATTACTATTTGTATTTTGATCTCTGTTGCAGGTGTGGCAAATCCATAGTTTCTCTTCATTTGCCAAAGTGTTACTGTAGAGATTCTTTCCAAAGTAATTTTTGATTATAAAGGTGTCCAGGTGCTCTGAAAAGAAAGAGATGCCATCTTTCCACTTTCAGGTAGTTATTTGATTCCTGGGCTGTGTCCATGGCATTCAAAGTCTCCTAAATAATTCCTAAGCTTTATTCCACTCTTCCAGTGTTTTCAGTTGCCAGAGATGCTCTCTAGGGCAGCATCAGGCTGCGTACTGCATACTTAATTCACTGGTTCTCAGAGCATCTCTAGCAAGATCATAATAACTCTCCATGCTGAAAACTGGTGGTCTATGCAAAAGCCTATGATCTACTTGATAGCATGTCTTCACTGTCTCATCTCATACTATTATCCATCCACTAAGGGGTTTCTTTGTCATCTTCTTTACCACCACATGTGGACTTCACAACACCTGCTGCAGGTCAGCATAATTAAATAGCACCAAAGGGGCCTGGCAGAGAGATGTGGGGAAGAAGTAAAAATGCACATACAGGAGAGGATGGAAATTTAGGGCAGAGGCTTTTCCACAGGACGTTGAATCAAGAGAGAGGGGTTCCAGGGCAATATGTGCACTTAACACTCAACAAGGGCCAATAAGGATTGTTATTGACAAGGACCAAGTACTTTGTGTCTCCTCATTTAGGCAGTAGATGTAGAAAAAGTAAAGCTCCCCTTTTTTTAAAAAAAAAAAAAAAAAAAGCTGAAAAACCCTGCTTCTCCTTAATCTCCTCTGTTTTGCTTTGTGGGTTTTGTTTGGGATTTTTTTTTTCCCTGAAACTGCTCTAAAGCATTGGATAAGGAATCTTTTCTTTGCACATTGTGTAATGCTATGAAATTCAGCACTTGCTGAGAAATGAGGCTGAAAGCCACCAAGACGATGAGGTGAAGTTTTCATGAAAATTTGTCAGTGGCAAAATAAACATCTTTCACTGTGGCCACCTACAAGAAGACTCTTAAATTAACTGTACCTCTGTGTCCACAGGAGTTGATTTTAAAAAAACCTCTGTCATAAAAGATGGACACATCTCACTCCAGTTTAAAACTAAGGATTTCTTTGCTAGACATTAATCCTGGATGAAAAAAAAAACACAGGACAAGTGCCCCAAAAAGCATTACATGCAAACTCTTCCTATGACTTAAGCTCTATTGCAGTGTTCCCAGCCTGCATGTTTAGTGTGTAGCTCATCTCCAGACTAGCTATGCCAGGGAAACATTTGTGAATGTTATGTTGGTCAGATCTGAGGAAGATCCTCATCTAGAATAAAACCAAATGCAGTCATTTAAATAATTTAAATCATCTTTCTTCAGTTCAGCAGAGGGAATATGAATCCTGGATTTTTCTGAGGCCCAAGATAGAGACAGGAGGGAAGGATGGGCACCTTTTTTCTTCTAGCATGACAACCCAAAGGATGATGTGTTTAAGATGTGCCAGGATAGGACAGGCTGTGATTATGTCGGTCACATCAGGACTAGTGGATTGGCTATTTGCTTATTCAGAAAAGGTGGAAGGAAGGAAGAGAGAGAGCAGGGTGTAGAAGCCAGTCAAGGATGTGGTTACATAGGAGCTGTAGCTACAAATCACTCATGGAATTTTTTTTCTGTATCTATTTTATCTGTTGTTTGTGTTCCCTAATGTGTAACCTCTGAGAGTAACAGAGAAACAAGGCTTCCAAATGCCACACAAGGTGAATTCTCTTATCTCCTGTGAAATATTCTCTGTTTTATTTCTATCCCTAAACAGTCAAGAATGTTTTTGAGGTTGTTCAGCATTTTTCCATCTCACAAAACCTAACAGCTACACTATGAAGTTGCTATGTTCTTTGCAGGAATGGTGCAATAGCTGATGCGGCATGTTTTGTAGTAATTGTTCCGCGAATGCTATGAAATGGATACTGCTGGCTTGATTTTTGGCCTACAATAATGATCTTAGAGGGAGGAAATCATCATGTGAAGTCAGTGTTAGTCTTCCTCTTGCCCACGTTTCAGCCTTTTCCTGAGGAGACATTTCAGGCCATAGCTGAAGTCTATTTTAATGATTTTCCCTGGGGAAGCAGGGTTTAATTTTGCAGGCAGCCAGCTGTAGGCAGAGTCCAGGCAGTCTCTGTGGCAGAAAGAGATGTTTCTGGGGATCATTCTAGGGTGTCACCATGGAGTGCTACCTATGGCAAGCAGTCCGGAGGCTGCTCCCTGAAAGGCTTAGGTAGGCTGCGCAAATGATGCTTTCAGGTACAGCCCAAGGCAAGGATAGTATGGACAGTAAGGAGTTTTTGTGTTCTCATAGAACAGTGTATATGCAGTTTAGAAATACGAGTCATTATTTGGTCCTTTCATCACACTGTTATATAAATCTTAGATTCTTTTAGTTTGCAAATTGCATGGAGCTTGGTAGGACAGTCATGGGACACTTGCAGCATGTATGAAGATTGATGGATGTGTTCTGATCAAGTAAAACCAAGCAGGGAACCGTGAAAGCACTGTATGTCAGAACCGTACTAACAGATGTCGATATTAGTCTAGTGCTGACCTTCATGTATGTGCATGGTATAGGTTTTGCTCCTTTTTCGTCATGTGAGCAGAAGATCAGTCAAATGTTACTCAAAGTAGCAAAATTAGGGTTCATATAGAGTGGAACTGCACTGAGAAACATTATATTCACCTGCTAAATAAAACATGAAGAACAAGAAGACAGGGAGGTAGTTCTGTAATTCTGCTGTCTGTAAAATACTCCCTGAATGTTTTTCAGAATTTCAAATTCAAGACAGGGTTGCTTT
The DNA here is from genome assembly GCF_963210335.1 of Falco punctatus. NCBI lineage: Eukaryota > Metazoa > Chordata > Aves > Falconiformes > Falconidae > Falco > Falco punctatus. The sequence goes on along the minus strand of NC_137586.1, from coordinate 38,783,969 downwards.
TGTAACCGTGAGTATCATTAGTAGCCTTATCAATTACCATCACATGATATTGATATCCCCTCTAACCAGAAAAGGTCAAGAGGAATATATGTGTTAAAAGTTTCTGAAGTGCACCCTTGGAAGACATAGCCTGCAGACAGGCAGGAGGTGCTTGTGCCCCATTTGCACTCTCTTTTGTGGTTCTTCTGCAGATAATGCTGTTTCTGCTGAAGTTAAAGAAAGAGGTCATTAACTTGGATGTCTGAGGGCTCCTTCCCAGCTGTAACATTGTAGGAGAAAACTGAAAAAGATAAATTAGGTCCGATATGTTTTCTTGCCTGTCTATAGCAGAGCATTCCATACTGCAGCCAAACCCAGTATGGACCACATCACATTGATCTAACAGCTTTGCCACAGTTGCTTCCAAACTCACATAGCCAATAAATAATAATAACAAACTTCTCTGGTGTTTTCAGCCTGTTATAAGAAAAAAGAGATTCTACATCTTGAAATTGTCATTTTTCTTTATCAGTTATTTCTTTCATTACATGTTTAGGGGTTTTGTCCTTACGATTTTTTTAATCGTTACTATCGTTAATATTCTACATATTTTTACGTTTGTTCTGGTTTTCTTCTACTTTTACATGTATTTCTCTTCCACTACTATCTTTCATCTGACTTTTTTCTACATTCTTCTGTTCTCAGTTATTTTTTGACTCTTCATTATCCAAATGGCAGCTTTTCTCACTGGGCATGGATTGTTTCTCCTCTATAATATTAGCCCTTAAAAATGACAACTTTTCACTAGTCATAGCTTTTAATGGTCAAGTTATGTTGTTAAGCCCCTGAATCTCCAAAGGTCATGCATGCAATTCAGGCTTTCTAATAACATTAGGTTAGTCTCTTAACGTTTTCACCAGTGAGGGTGTACCTGCAAAATTATTCAGCAGCTATCCTGGACAATATTACATAGGCCTTTGATATATTTACACAGCTCATGCTGCATCCATGAAGGTTAAATATATTACAGAAATTACTGACTTCACTGTAATGTCTTACTGATTTTGAAGGTAAGTTTGTGCTGGGGAGAGGACACTAGTAGTTTTCTAATTCCTTAAGAGCTTAGATTATTATCCACCAAATTATTATAAAAGCAACTAAGCACCTGTGATAAGTGGTCAATTACAGCTGTGACTCTAAAAACTTCTTAGCTGCAGAATCTCTGTAAGCTTATTTGCCTTTAACATTTAGATTCTTAAGAAATCAAAAGTTCCTGTTTTCTCCCACCTTTGTTTGCATCTCCCATCTATACTTTCTTACAGTGCAGAAAGCATTCTTCTGCCTGTGCTCTGTTGAGGATCAAATTCATAAATAGACAAGGATATACCTAATAGAGCAGGCTGTATGCTGAACACAAGTGGAGAGGGAGATGATGGGGGCTTTTTATTCATTAAGGCAGGGTTAAGAGTACTTCCACAGGACCTTAGTAACTGTGATGATGTCTTAGATCAGAGGAGTACCATAATGACATTGCTGTGGGTAGTTTGTAGCAAGAAGGGAGTGGAGATGGTTTTCCATCTTGCTTGTTGATGCTTCTCACTTGCAATGCTTTCAAAGATTTCTTGGATCAGAAGTAGGGCAAGCATGATTCATTAGCTCCATAGAGCAAGACTGAACATCTGAATGTCATACTCTGACCTTGGATCTATTTTCCAAATTTGAAACTGGATAGAAATAGCTATTGAGTCATGAACTGGAGCAAGACCCTCCTCCCTAAGTGACTTAATGACAGTGCTGAAGAACCATACTCACTCTTGTTCTGTTTTGATCTTCTCCTTACTTCCTCCTTTTCTAAAGAACAGATAGTCCAAAATCGAACAGTGTCACGATGAGGAACTAAGAGTATTCACCACCCCTCATAAAGTCCCTAAAACCTGTGAGTTCTGAAGGTGAGTATTACGGTGTCTTCATGCCTCTACATATATAGCTCTTGGTTTCTCTACTATGCAGCAGTAAAAACAGCTGTCTTGATTTTCAGCTTGTATTAATCATCACCATTCTGCTGAAAAGCTGAAAATACTGAAGTTGTGATAATTTTCTCCAGATGATAATTTGCATTAATGGGTGAGTTATATCAGTCTTTAAAGATTATAATTAGAAGTGCATTAGGAGATCTCTGTGAGAGTTAGAAATCTTCATTCACTTTTAATGGAATGATGATGGTGTCTTCTAAATTAACAACTTCAAATACCAAACAGTAAACAAGGATGTAGATGGATTATTATGTCCTAAAAAATGTTTTGTTTGGAGGGTTTTGTTGCTGTCATTTTTCCCTTCCATGCTTTGTAACAAAGTAAAAATCTTGGTTCCCAGTTATGTACTGAGAGTGTGTCCACACTGATCACAAGTTCACAAGGTCAGGCTTAGTACGAGTGTTATGATAAGTAGCGTGGATCAGCAATAGACTTAACAGCGTTGGACAGGGCTGCCCTCAGAAGGTTATCCTGCTACCAGCAGTAGGCTTAGCTGTGGGCAGCAGTTCAGCAGAGCAGCAGCAGAGCTGGGATCTCAATTGCTGTCCTACCACAGCATCAAGATACTGTTGAACATAATCACCCAGTCAGGTTAATGCTTATAAATTTATGGACCGCCCTGTGTAGGAGATTATTCTTCAGATGGTCCCCTTGATTTCACTGGGGATAGAGCAAGAGTTACTGAATGTAAGGATGGTTTTCATCTCAGAGTATCTGTTATTTCAGTCCCTCAGCTCTGTCCGTGTGCACAATGAAGATATTTCTCAGAAACTCAAGGGGTTTTGTTCTGACTTCTGCTAAGCTATTAGATAACCAATTGAATAATTTATTCTTTTATGTAAGATAAACTTGATCTTGCTGGCTGACAGGGTAAAATCACTCAATCTTTTTCCACTCACTATTTGTAAGACAAAGACAGAGGGTCTCCAAAGATACACTGATCACTTGAGCTATGTGTAGTTGACTTCAACACAGATAACTGAAGATTTTTTAAAAAAAAAACATTATGTGTTTCTGTAAGAAATAAGTCCTGGCTCCTAGCAATTATTTTTTTTATTTTATTTTTATTTAAATACTCAGAACAGTGTCTGCATGCAGGAGAGAGCTTTGCAGTATAGAATTCATGTGTGCATATTCCTTAGCTCATTCTGAGTATGTCTCCAAAGACTTTTGCTTGTGCCACATTACCATATTCTCTCACTTAGTGAGCTTCACTAATTCAGGTCCTTTCCCTTCAGCATTCTTCTTGTCTTTTCTGCTCTACCTGGGTGTTTCCAGCTGTTTCTGGTGTTGTACTTCATTGAGGTTTGGAGTAAACCTGAACGAAAGCATTTGTCTTCTGCCAATGAAACCGCTTTCTTATTAAGCATTTACAGTGTGTGCAGCACAGCCTGCGTTTAGACATCACTTGTCTACTATTACTTAGGTGCTGGTTGAGGAAAGGGCTGCTTTTCATTGCTTAAAGACTGTTGCTCAGATCATAGCTAGCTATCTTAACACTGAAGTAATACACGCAAACCTGGCCCTGTATTTTGTATTGCCCCCACCCCTTCAGGGAGGCCACCCTTTCACTACAGCATCCTTCCTCTGATGCCAAGCTTTCCTTGGCAGTGCACCCGAAGTCTGTAACTCCATTCTCTAATTTCTCTTTCCTCAACATACTTCACTTCTCATTTCAGACAGTAAGTCTGTTCTTAATCCCATGCTAAGCAGCTTGCTGCCTATAACCCTTTAATGGCACGTGTCCTGCTAGGCCTGTACTCTCTCCCTTCATGCTTTTCTCTAGGTTAGCAGCCCTAAACTCTGTTTCTTCTTCTCTTATTTGAGAGGTGTTTTTGTGATGGACCTGTTGGAAATTGTATCCTAATTGTCTTTCTGCAGCTATGATGATATAATATCTAACAGACTAATATATATTTTTTGTCAGCAACACTTACTAATTGAATCACACGAAATTTCGTAAACCGCGTGCCTAGATAGCTATCCTCTCTGTTGCTTTTCGATTGACATTCTGTAGTGTTGGTGTCCTTTTGGCGAACTCTAGCTAAACAATTGAAACAGTCAAACAAAAAAGTTCAAGAGACAGACTTTCTGACTGATCATGCAATGTCCCAAATTCAGGTGTCACTACATGAAATGATGACATCATGATATCTGTCGTAACATGAAGTATTCGGATAATGATAGATTTCTATTTAGTTACCTTTGTAGAACTTCAAATATGGAAAAGAAATTTTCTATAGGGTTTTGATAGTTTATTCATCCTTCTACTGCTTCTTTGTCCTTGCTTTTATTTCTAAACTTCTGTTGCTATTTTGTTTCGCTTTGCTACTACTTTAATTTCTGTTTTTCACTTCCATGCCTAAACTCCACTAGGTGAGCCATCATCAGGCTATCATTTTTGCTAGTTCTCTGCAAAGAAAAGTAGATTTCCCAATACCTTTCAATGTACATAAGCCTCTGTGGTATGTTTTTTATAATATGTTATTTAATATTGCTGGATCACGTCCTGGTCACTTTGCCAGTCAACTCCTGTCACATGTCAATGAATGACTAGTAACTTTGACCTGGTCAGGTAACTGGGATCAAGCAATAAAATGTGAGCCATTTCCCATATTTTGGCTCCCTCATTTATTTCAGTTACCATCTCTTCTCCAAAATTTTCTTGTAAAATTGGCACTGATGAGCAGTATATTCAGAAGAGGCACTGGAGTTGTCTCCCTAATGCTTTTTTTCCTGCTACATTTCAGCTTCATTATTTTGAAAAGGAGGGGTGATGATAGCTACACTCCCAGAACATTTGAATATTAATGTCATACTTGCTGAGATCTGCATGTTGTTATATCAATGGCAGGGTATTTTTTTAAGTTTCTTTTATAGATAGCAGATTTTCCCTTGGGGCATTCAAACATCAATGGCTAAAATTGAATGCAGCCACCACTTTTCCCCCATGCCATATTACACACTGATACAAAGTTAAGAGTGATTAATAGAAAATAATATATAGAAAAGTTGAGGGAAGGAGAGGATGGATAAAAAGCTCCTACTGAAATAAGCAGGGTGGCAATAAGAATTTACCAAATTAGAAAGCTGTTGTAATATTTCTGAAACAAACCACCCAATAAAGTCATGTAGTATCTGATTGCCTTTACTTGCCATCAGTGTATTGCTCTAAATAAACTGTCTGGACTTTTCTCAGAACCATGTCTAAAACATTTGGCTCATAAGACACAAAAGGGCTAGGTGTTGGAGTCTTTCCCTGCATTTTTGGCACATTCACTCTTCTTGCCTTCAGAAAAGCATTGAGTAACACCTTTTGCAGGCCATTAATATTTTAAAGGAGAAATATGTAGGAAAGGTATCAAAGTGTTTGCATTATTACCATGGTACACTGAGGTTTTTAAATTTAGTATATTTTTTATTTTAACCAAAATGTGTATAATTTTAATTATTAGAGTTTTAATACTTGGAGTTTAATTCCATGGACATTCAATCTCTCATAGCCTTCCTTACTATTCTCAATGCCTTTGGGGAGTTCTCAGAATTTTCACTGAGAACTGTGTCTTTTGGCCAATTTTAGTAGCTTTGGAGGATTTACTCTGGCACAGAAAATCTGCATCATGATGCGTGTTACCATTGTCAAAAGAGTTAGGCAGGTACCTTTTATGTTTCTTACCATAACTCTTAGTAACAACATAAGAAATATATTTTATGAGGAATAAGTTCAGGCTGGATATTCATATATGTATTTTCCCCCACTATATTCTATGCCTGTATATAAGGGTTCCTGTTGCAATGTTTTGGTTGTGCCAAAATGAAACCTTTAGACTTACAGTTGTGGTGTAAAGAGATCATGTTTGTTCTGCCCAGCATGTGGAAATACAGGAAGATTACAGTTAGTTGCCTCTCTTATCTAAAATTGTTCTTCTGTATGTAAAATCACTCAAGTTAACTTTTCAGCTAAGACGGTATTCTTCAGACCCTGAGGAAGCTGAGATTTTCCCTTTTCTGTTGCAGCTGCAATACTGTATTAGCTCATAAATTTACTTGTCTCAAGTTAGAAAGTTGGTGTAGAAAGTTGAAACTCTACGTTTCTAAGTTTCATGAATTCACTTAGTATGTAGAATATATAATGTATTTGTGGGAGTTTAGATTCTGTCAAGGCTTACTTGTGTTGCCTCTAAATACTTAAGACAGATAATGTAATTTTAAATACACAATAACTGTTAAATAAGCAATGGATTTCTTTGTGTCAGTTGAGGGAAAACTGAAGAAACACACTTTAAAGTAAAGAAATTAATCTAGTAAAAATTTTATGATTTCTGCATAGGGATTTTTTTTGTAAATTTTGTGTATAACCTTTTCATGAGGGTAAGGATCAGCTCAGCTGTCATAATTACAGAAATATCATCACATAGTTCACATAGCTAGAAAAATAAAATAAGCAAGATTTTTGCATCAATGTGTATTGTTGAAGACTAAGTGAAGTAAAAGGCAGCCATTATAAAAATGGGATGGTGTATTGATTTTTCAATATAGGATAAAGGTTTGTTTACAATTGAAAAACTGACAGCAAGTAGTAATGGCTTTAAAATCCTTTTGTGGAAAGCAACAGAAGTTAACAGCCACCTGCCTTAGTTCTCTGGTTTGTTTGGTATGTACAGCTAGTGATGCAAGACTTTTTTATTTCTAATGTTAAGAACATGGGGAAATGTTTGGTTATTTTGGCTTGTTTGGTGTATCTATGTAATTAAATCTACAGAATGCAGGTAAACTATCCTTTTTTAGAAATTTCTTATCCTGTATTTTCAGGTATGCAAAATGAGACTGCATTTTCCTTCAATTATTCACATTTAGTAGTTGAGTTTCCTCCATAAATGATCTTCAGTTGCTAGATCAGGGGTCCTCAAACTATGTCCCGCAGGCCAGATACAGCCCCCCAGGGTCCTCAGTCCGGCCCTTGGTATTTACAGACCCCCCCCGCCTCTGGGGGTTGGGGGGGGGGAAACCAAGCAGCCGCAGATGGCTGCCTGCCACTGCATCCGCGCGCCGGCCCCCTGGTTAAAAAGTTTGAGGGACCCCTGTGCTAGATTGTCCATAAGCAATTTGTTGGAAATATTTGATATTTAAAATTCTGAAAAATATAACGTGGTACAGTTTCTATTTCTCAACTGCTGAATAGTATTCTTATAAGTGGCTTTCTAGTGTAAGTACTCATGAATTCAAAATTCATTAACATTCTTCCATATTTATTTAAAATTAGTTTTTTGTGGAATTTAGTAAGTTTATTTGCTAAAATATTTGTGGAAGGTGAGTGTGAAAAGTGCACAAATAAACTGAAGTTAAATACAACCTTTTTCCTTGGAAGTATTTTCTGAAAATATATTTTAGATATTTGCCCACATTACATCTGTATAAAACTCTCTCACAGAGCTGCACACAGACAAATAATACAAGGAAAGGAAAAAAAAAATCAAGTAATAGCCACAATAAATATCTCAACCTTGTATTGTGGTGGAAATGTCTTCACCTCAGTAGGTTGCCCTTCTGTAGACCTCACTGATGAAGACAGATGAAGAAGCAGTCACAGGATATGGGAGTTGTTTCTGGGACCTCCCACTGTTGTACACACGGTTTCTTAGTGCCTTTGAGGGCGTCAGTCAGCACCTTTCAGTGTTAGACCTTATAAACTTAATTTTGGACTGATAACCTTTTGTTTAATTGAACAGTTGTTTGCTTGATTTTTTAATTGTGATTGAAGGGGCAGTATCAGACTATTTCTGGTACCAACAGTGGTTGCTGAGTTGCTGGTTTTCTAGCAGAATGCAATAAATTATTCAAAACTGTTTTTACTGAACTTGATAAACAGACTTCATGCCATGCTCATTGTAAGCACAGTTGAAATAGCTTTCCTGGGAAATTTGAAGGAAATCGTAGGAAGGGAAGCTGGCCATGGTTCAAATCTTGCTGGTTTCCCTGGTAGGGATTACTTAGTGCTCAAATACGTATTTCAATCATTTACAATTTAGGGTGACTTTTGCAGAAACATCTATGTTGCTTTATAGTTTTATTCTAAGTGTTTGGGAAACTGGGCTCCTGATTTCCAGAGAGGCATAGCCAAACAGTTCTCAAAGGACTTAGCACTCACAGTGCACTTTTCTGCATACTTGTATTTAGAAAACTTCCCAGTCTGTACCAGTGCTTAATTTTTCAGAGAAAAGTGACAGTTGCCAAGTTTTCGCAGGAATTTTGTGAATTTGACTGCACAGCTTTCAGCCTCACATGTTACGAAGTCACTGCTGAGGATGGTAGTCAAGCTCACAGGCCTTGTAAAAACATCATATGAAAATACATCTTGAACTTTTCGGGGTTATGATTGCCAAAGTTCTGTTTCCATTACCAGTCTTAATTTTAAACTGGGACTCCTCAGTGCAGAGATATATCCTCAGACGCAAATTTCTTCAGTAGTGCTAGAAGCTGAAGTTTGCATTTATTGGCACCAAAATGATATTTTGAACTAAATTGGATATACATTTTTGAAATAGGTGTACATTCCCATTACAGCAAGGCCTTAATTTAATACTGAAAAAAACGGGTGCTGTTGCAGTGTTAGCCCCGGAAACAATAAACATCTCCTTTGATAATTGTGGCTGTGTGTGTTACTGCCAGTTTGTAACTCATTTCTGGCACTGGCGTATTCCTGAGAGCATTTTTCTGGTAACTTTGTTATCTGAATGAGATTATCATTAAAAAATGAACAAATGTCATTTGATTTCCCTTTGAATAAAAGAAAAGCTCTTCTGAGACACTAAACTTTACTCCAGGCAACATTGCAATTCATATAACAGGAAACATGGCAGCTGAGGGGTGTGGGGGAGAAAACCCACCACAAATAATTTTGATTGATTTATAGGGTACAGGGGTAAATGGGGGAAAAGGGTCTGCTTCCAGTAGGTTAGATCCATTCTGTAAAACCTGGAGTTTAGATGTCCCATGTAGAACAAGGGTGGACACATCCATTTCTGGCCTTATTGCCCACATCCAGAACTTCCTTATCATGAGAGATGCAGGCGTTAAATTTTGTGCAAAAAGGTTCCCCTCCGGTAGTTCAGTTATATTACAGAAGACTTTTAACCTGCATGGCACTGAGCTCTGCCAGCTGCAGCCAAGTGGCTGAAGTTGTGTGGGGCATCTCAGTTAACACCTCTGCCTACTGGTCCCTCTTGGGTGGGGTACAGGGCCTGACTTGCTCTGTTCAGGGTCCAAGCCCATGGCATGACAGTCTTGTGCGTCCCCAAAGACGTGGTAGAAGGGGAATGAAAGCACAATAAGTGATGAACACCACATTGTGCAAGACTAGGCTGTTGGACGTCTTAGAGGAAGCTTTCTGGCCACATGCAGTAGCTGGAACAAGTCCATGAATAAGTAAAATGTGTGTTTCACATGGAGCGTTCATCTCATCTTCTGAGCATGGGGTTAGATTAGGTGTGCATCAGCTAGTCATGTTGAATGGTTTTTTTTCTCCTCCAACTGAAAACTGCTTTCGAGTTGTGTTGAGCTGCTGAGGCAGTGGATGTCAGATGAAATTTAGTAAGAATCCAAAGGGCAAAAAACCCAAACACAAAACCCTAAATCCCTACAGTGACCTTGCTGACAGCTCTACATGTGTTTGGATATGGTTTCCTATTTAGATGCTTGCCACTGAAGATGACCTTGGATTTCAAGCTTTCATTAAGGAGCGGGAATATAAGATTGTACATTGAGTGTATGCATGTAATTTCTCAGCCATTTCTATTTTTAGAAAATTACTATTCTTCAGGTTAGCAAGGTTAGTTTTATCCTATAGAATCTAATTCTTTAATTCTGTAGCTAAACTTGTCTTGGTGAATAAAGGACAGTGGTTTTCTCTGGCCCTGGCTAAGCATTGTATTTTATTCTTCAAAAGTGTTGTCATCGACTTAAAAAATGTAGTGTCGAATACAAATTCTTCTGTAGGCATGGACCATGTGCAATGCATATTAAAAATTCACAATAAAGGTTATATTCTCCCCGTAATGTGCAAGGATTTACATATGTAATGCTAGGATGAAAAGTTACTATATCCATATAAAAAAGGTTCTTTAAAATGCAGACCATGGCCATTTACTAACATGAATATTAAAATATTAAATATTTGTAATACTGAATATATTATTGTAATACTGTATGTTGCCACAGTTACTGTATTGTAATACTGTATGTTGCCATGCTCAAAGATTTGCCAATTTACAGTTAAATAAATTGAGTTATTTCAATATTATTTGGTATAACCATAGCTTTCTTATTTTTACTACAGGGAAAACGTGGAATAATTAAAATTACACTGTATAAGTACCTCTGACATCATTAATCACTGAGACTATACTGATTTTGTCATTCTAATGCATGTTTCATGACTGAAATTGCACTAAAAATGTGGGTGTTGTTGCTTAATTCTGTGGTCCAAATTCTCATAGTGTGGTATTCCCATACAAGTAGATCTGGAATGTAAAAGGTTCAGGGTGATACTACAGTAGGGAGAAGAGAAGTCTAAAAGAAGTATTTTGACAGAGTGCCAGTATTTTGATAGCAAGACCCTCCAGGAAGAATAAAACCCAAGTGAGATATTAATGGGAAACTATATGATAAGAACAGTTTGAAAGACGGAAGCTGAAAGCAGGAGGAAAGAAAACAGAACAACAAAATAAGTGCTAGAGGGAGAGGAGAAAGATCAAGAAATCCTTCTGAAAACATGGTGTTCGAAGTTATTCGTTATGAGGCTATATGAGAGGGTTAGATGTCTATAACCTTTTGAATACAAACCATATTCTTGCCTTTGCTAGACTGATAGTACTTCCTTGATACAAGAAAATGTTTTTGTGAGAAACTGATATTTATTAATTTCATAGTAATCCATGGAACTAAGGAAAACTTGTAAGATCCAGCAAAAGCCTTATTTTGCCATGGTAACCTAGGAATTTTCTGTGAGGTCAGTGCCTGCATTTACAGACCGGTGCCCAAATTTCATGCAACTTTTCAGGCTACATTTAAAGTGAGTTCTTTCTGAAAATGTCCATACAGTGCTTTTGTATCAGGATAGCTCTTCCAGCACTAATGGAAGAACCTGGCTACAGAGGAGCCCTGAACAACTTGGTTAAAAAGGCAAGATGGCCGATTCCCACCAATGGTTATCAATAGTACCTAGATTAGGTGGCAATGAGAAGGAAGAAAGGAGGGAATTAGATCTGCTTAATATTCAAAGTTGGAAAAAGTTTTTCCAGTTTCAAGAGGAAAACCATAAACCTCCTATTGACTGTGTTGAAGGTAAACCAAATAAAGGCAGTTTCCTGTTTAACAGATTGCATGGACACTGCATCTTATCCCTTTCTAGACTGCTAATATTTCTTAGCTGTTGAATGGACTCTAGATTTCAAATGTACCGCTAATAGAATAAGGCATATGTAGTTACATAGATCTGTCACTTTCACATAGAAGAGCATAAGCTATTGAACTTCAGTGTCTGGGTGTATAAATCCAGATCCTAGTCCACTCCTCCATCTTGCTCATGCACAAACACAGATGCATGTATCGCACCACCTGCAGTACAGAAACCAATGATTACTTCTAAATCACTTTCACATGGCAAAGCAATAAAATGCATTACAGGAGCTTATAGTAGTAATTGTTCTCAACCCTGTTTTAAAACAAGTATTTGTGCTTTCACATTTTTTTTCTTCTGCTGGGCTGGAAGCAGTGCATCAGTGAGAGACTGAGACACTCCTTGGGAAGAGTTTTTGGCATGTTGCTTTTCCAAATCTCTTACAATTTCATATAAATGGAGGGAATTTTCCAGTTCTTAATTGGCAGAAGAATGTATAAGAAAAGTTTTAGCTGGGATGCTGCCCACATTATTGTTGTAAATAATTGGATTGTTTCAGCTAGCGCATCAGCTATTGTGAATGTGAAATGGCTGTTACTAGCTAACACTGAAATACGTGTTTTCAGATGACAGGCAGGTAGGAGATCACAGACCAGAAAACACTGATAGCATGGAATAAGCAAAAAGAGCAAATTTTTTCAATTGGGTTCCTTGGTTCAATGGCATCATTATTTCTTTTTTTCCACATGGTCTGTCTTGACAGAATTTTTAACCTTTCTTTTTCAGAAAATAAGACAGGAGGGATTGCAGGAATACACTGTGATTCATGTTCTATAGGAAGCTTGGTAGAGACAAGACTCTTAGATAACAAGTTATATACACTTTTTTAGAAAAAGGAATATAAAATTATGTTGAGTAAGTTTTTAATGCATAAATAAATCCAAATTAAAATAATATTATAGTTTGCAGCAAAGTGTTTATTTTGTATGGCATTGGGAACTTCGTAGTGCTGAAGTCAGTAGATCTAAAATCCTCTCCTAATAGTCTGTGAAGACTCTTAAGATTCAACCATTTAAAGAGCAAAACCTTAACATGAATTAGATCAGACATGATGCTGAACCCTCTGCAGGGTGCTGGTACACACAATGGCTATATTGTGAGAAGTCTGACTCATGAAAGAGTGTCTTACATAAAGCATATTATATAAAGTAGCTCTTCACCCGCTGGCATACATTCAGGACTCGAGAAAGTTCTGCCGATCTCCCAAAGTTTGCATACGTCACCATGTCTGAGTCCGCCTGTGCATGTAAGTGGCCACCACTGTTAGATTTTGTAAATATGTATACACTGATCAAACATCCTAGTGCATTTGTAGAGGCAATCAATGAGGAGAGACAAGCATGTTTGTTGGAAACTGGGGCAAATACTGCGTTTTGCGTAAAATGTTACTGCAGTTTTAGTATCTGCACAGGGCAAATAAGAATTTAGCCTGTGCGTGAAAGATTTTTTATAGTGAACTGCTGGAAATGGAACAGGCATCTCCTTCATATGCTAGTATGAAAAAGTTCATCATTCTGTATATTATGATTAATAGTTGTTGTTGGTGGTTTAAATTCTATTGTTATTGTTATTATTATTCTTTTTTAAATTGCCAATATCTGGAATGTGCAATACAAATTATATTTGAGCCTACAAGCACGTCTCGTTCAGCTCAGCTTTGCTTTACAGCTCACAGGCTCTCAGCCCATTAATCACAAGGTGACACTCCTAAGTAGTAAACCTGATGATACATATTAATATTTATGGTTTTACTCTACTGTACTCTTGCTTTTGCTATACTGGAAAAGAGCAGTGCTGTCTATCAGTATGAGCTAACACCTCTTTAAAACTGTAAACTGCCGAGCAGCACACTGGCATTTTTACTAATTATTTTACTAAGCTGATGACAACTAATCAAACTGAACTGCCAGGCAGCCTGCCTATACAGTGGCTGGCACTATTTGCTTTCATACCTGCTCTTGTGGCTTGCTTTCATACCTGCTTTTGTGGTTTTAGGAATTTTCTTTCTCACCAGCATCTGCTGTATATAACATACTTCTTGAATGCAGATTGGTTTACTGATCTGAAAGGAAAAACAAAGCAACTGTAAGGTCAGCCCAAAATCTTCCGGCCTCCAGATATTCTTTTATTTAATGCAAACAAACATTTTCAGTGGAGGATACTGAGTCATTTGGAAATCAGGCCAAGCATCTAGGTATACATATAGAGAGTACTTTCAATATAACAGTACTTTTCAATATAGTATTACACTATAGTAGTACTTTGTCTACAGTTGTATGCCAGTCCTGCCAGCATTTTGAAGATAAATCTTTTTAAATGTGCATGAAGTTATGACTTAGTTTGAAATATGAGAGTTTTCTGTGTTTTTCTTTTTTTAAAAAAATAATTTACATTTTAGGGAATGGTCTGGTTGTCTGTGGTTACTGTAAATACGAACTGTTCAAAATGAGAGACTTTTCACATTGAAGGCTATGACACCATTTCACTTTCAAAAGCGGCAATTTTTTCCAGTGGTCTGAGGCTGTCCCACTGCCCTCATATACACTGTCCCTGAGGCTCAATATGTAAGTCATAAACATGGATAGAGCCACCAGTATTTCTATTGAAAATATTCTACCTTGAGAATATTGGCTCAGCTGATGTTTGGGTTCATGAGTTCAGAGTTTTTTGGCAACTCTTAAACTTCTCTAAAGCTAGCACTGAATGAAGAAATGCCTGTGATCTTTTTTAGCTGAGTTGACATGTTGTCTCTCTAGCTGAAAATAAACTGATCTAGTCTGCTGAAGCCAGATCCCAAGCTGCATGTTCTGTCAAGGCTACTTCTCCTCAAGCAGCTCTCCCAAATCTTAGTCAAGTCTTAAAAAAATACATTTACTACAGTAGATAACAATACATCTACTGATGTTATTCTGTGCAAATTATTGTGAATATTTTCTGTTGCTAGCATGTACTCTCTAGTAAATGATAGGTTCAGAGAAAATCTGCCATTAGATTCTGTAAAAGCGTACTTGAAAGCATCTGTAGCTTTTCTGTCTGTATGTGTATGTATATATACATATATTTATATATAATATTATATATAATATACACTCATATATGTGCATATACACACACACACAGAACCACATATTTATATAAATTTTTGATTAATCAACAGTAGTATAGATTTGATCATGGTGTTTTTTCCTAAGTTGTGTGATTATACATGTGCAATGTTTGTGGAAAGCTCCATCATGTTCCCTTAGGGTGCATGTATATATTTATACACACATTTTTTTGCCAAACCTATCCTTGCATGTTGACTCAGTAGGCTCTGGTTAAATGTGACGCTGCATGTCAGTTGTAGAGTGCAGCAAAAATAAAGTTTCTGTGATAGCTATTTTACATGTCAAATACAGTGTTTAGTGCTATGCAAATGAAAAGTAAGAAAAATACTGCGACAGCACCAACAGGGTAACTCTATCTTCTTTGATTTACTCATTTTCTGCCACCTTGATTCCTCATCATGCCGCAGTACACAGAAAGATTATGCCTGCGTTGTGTATGGGGTTTGCCCTTGATGAATCCAGTCATTTCGGCTTTCACAAAAAACAAGCCTGTCTAAAACCAGAGTGGATTTTTAAAGTGTTTACTAAGCTTCAAAATCTAGCATAACAGGCATGATTAAATAGACACCAATGACAAACAAACAGTTCTGTATGAAACAGCAGAGCACATTACAGTAACTGTTCCACTAGTTTATTGTTTGGCTGCTGCTTTCAGGGAAATCGAAAATGTGCAATATTTTTTCTTTCAGAATTTGTTGTAGGACTTGAGGAGTTCTGTTTAATGTTTGGTTTGGCGTCTGTGTCGATTTGTTATAAATCAATGCGATTTTTAATTCCAGTGGAACCCTAAATAAAATGACTCTTGTGAACATCACAATGTTCGTAACGCTATTGTGCTTCAGGTGTGAAGGCACTGCTGAACAAACAGCTCGTTATTTCACTCTATGGCAAGAGACAGTTGCATTGCTTTTTACCTACACTAATGACAGTGCTCAGCTTCATGGTCTCCCGTTTAAGGGACAAACAGCCTAGCAAACTAGTGGCCAACTTTGTATACTGCGATTGCAGCAAGGTCTCTCTTCTGAAGACTAGCAGGGATGTTCAAGTAAGGGGAAGCATCCCTGCTGTTTTGAATGAGCTCCTGCAGCCCAAACAGAGGTCGCTGTATGGATGATGTGCCAAGTGCCTTTTCCAAGGTCATGCTGCATGTGAGAGTCAGGTCTGGAAATACCTTTGAGGAACACTAGTGCTTTGTCCCATCGTTACAAACTGCTGCATACCAACAGTTACCTTAATCTATATGAATGAAAAATAATACAGCTACTATTACGCTATGTCCATGGGGAAAAAAGGTAATATACATTCTACTCCTGTTCCTTAGAAAAGTGGTAAGGAATAGAAAATTCTGAGTGAAATCTTCTGTCCATCAGCACTAAAGCAGCCTTTAAGCACTTGATAATAATAAATACACTTGATACAGTTGATATTATCTCCCTAGTGACTCCTTTAGTTTAAAAAATAATAACTGAGAATATTTATCGCCACTGTGAATACAAAACCAGCATCTACATTGCCCAAGAAGCATAGATAGCATTGTCTAAAACCCCTGAAGAGGGTCTGACCTACATTTAGGCCAGCAGTCTCAGGTGTGTCTGTAAGCTTCTAGGAGAAGCATAGAGGTGGGCTGGAAAAGGCTTCTGTAAATCCTGTGTTCCTGACACCTCACTTTGCCAATTTTATGCCCCTGCAACTCTATTGAAATCTCTCTAGCTGTAAGATAAGTGTTAGTTTGATGTGTTTCTTTGTTAAAGTAGTTACTTTTCAACTTTTAGGTCTAATCTGCCTATGGTCAAGAGTTCTGACAAAGCGCAGCATGTTGGGGAGATTGCAATGGAGAGAGAGTCCAAGGACTGATGGCAAAATGAAGAAGAGGGAGGAGGCACAGGCCTTAACTATGCAGGCACCCAGCACATTTCCACTGCTGCGTGTGTTTGGTTTTGACTTGCAGCGGGTGCTACATGTGACTTCCTGTAAGCTGTTACCCATGTTTCCAGTACAGACAACACAGCATCTCCGATGGGGAGGGAGGTTTGCACAGACAGGGACTCTTCTCCTTGCAGATCTCATGAGCTCCTGCTTGGAGTGCCAGGTATTTGAGCAGAGACTGTGATATGTTTGCACCCCACCTCTACCTGAGCTCCAGACTGGGATAACCGTAAACCATCTCGGTCCACAGAGTTGTGTTGGTACACAGCAAAGCTTGCGCTAAAAAGATCAGCACATCATCCAAAAATGTTACTGCTGGTAGAACACAAACACAGCCTCTAGACAGGGGCGCTTTTGTCTGGGAGTTAAGACCACTCAGGGCCTGCCTCTTTGTGGCAAAGGGCTCTGTGGTTTTAAAGCAAGCCTAAAAAAGAAGCAGACCATTGTACGCTACTTCAAACACTGCATGAGGGCTCTCCTCCCTGAAAGCAGAGGTCCTTCTTTATAGTGCTGTGCTGCTGTTTTATGTCTTTTGGTAGTGGCACATTTAGCTATACAAAGTATCTTCATTACTGACAGCCCCAGGAGAGGTAGGTACCTGTTCCTGTATTGCGCTGTGCCGTAGTGTGTGGTGAGTGCACTGCAGTGACTGTGAAAAGATTATGAAATAACTCTGGGACCACTGTGGCTGCCCTGGAAGATGGAGCACAGCACCACAGAGGTTATGAGTGTTTTTTTTCTCCACGGTTATTGCATCCCAAAGTGGTTGTGTCAGGACATCACTACTTTTTCCTGTTTTTTCAACCACAAAACTAGGCTTAGAATTTGATTTGGCAGCCGCTGAGCCACCCTAATATAGCAGCAGACGAATCTAGGCAAAGAACAGATCTATCACTATATCTGACTGATCTCTCTGCTTATGCACAGTGACAAATTCTCACTTCTCCATATAGATCAGCAGGCTCTGTAACCAGTCAGTCACGCATAAGTTGTGACAGCACATCACAAGATTGGCAATTTGGAACCTCTGAGTACAAGGTAAAACATGCTGGGATTTTACATGAAAACAGCAGCCTTT
Source organism: Falco punctatus (assembly GCF_963210335.1). Lineage (NCBI taxonomy): Eukaryota > Metazoa > Chordata > Aves > Falconiformes > Falconidae > Falco > Falco punctatus. The sequence continues at coordinate 38,766,389 of NC_137586.1, read as the reverse complement.
TCCATTCCAACACTTTTTACCACCCTCACCCCCCCATCATCCTTTCACAAGAAAACATGATGTTCTTCTCTCTATCTTCCAATACGTAGAAAAGCTTACAAAGCAAGGAAGTAATGACAACAAATCTTTCAAGATGAATTTTCTGTAACATTTATTTCTTTTTCTTTAACATATTTCCATTCTCTCAACTCAGGACTGGTTAAAAAAGAAATTCCCATTTGCTATGTTACCTTTAAAATGCAAACTTAAAAACCTCAATCATAAGATAAAAATTTAGTCATGTGAATTGAGATGGCCGTGAGAAGAATAGTATAGACACGGTAAGTGTCATCAGCTGTCTGACTTCAGCGGAAATTGGAAATACATTACTTGGTTTTAAAAGCTATTGATATGGATAAAGGATATTTTAAAAGTAGCTTTAGATGTTACATTGCTTTTCTATAGGGTTTGAATTACTGAAATACTTGGGCATGTCAGAAAACCCGTCCTAGTTAAAGACACTGACTCTCAGTTAAGGACACTTAGCCAAACGTCTTAGAAACAAGATACTTCAAGGAGCTGCTCAAGAACACATGCGTTTTGTATGTTTGCATGTTGAATTAAGCCATTAGTAACCACAGAAATAGGGAAATGGAGTTGAAATACGTAAAACTTCAGTTTAAATAAATAAGTGAAATAATTAACAGGATTTTCGAGAGTATTTATTGTTAAGAAGCTATGAGGCACAAATGAAATGAGCTTATTCTTCCTAACGTAGGAATACTGATAATACTGAAAAACAGTTGTGTCAGTTTTACAGTTTCCTCTGAAAATGTTAATTAAAAAAAGTATTTTCTGCATCAGAAAGCTGAGAGATTTATAGAAAGACAAATTAATAAATAAGGTTATAGAACTTATAAGTCTAACTTTTATGTTAGACTTGATGTTTTGTGTTCTGTTGCATGACATGAGTCTAATGGACATTGCATTTCAGCATGGGACTGTCTTTCAAGTAGATGGCTATTGATGATATTACATATAATATGATGATCTCAAACTTTTTTTTGATCACTGTACCTAATATGTATTCAATTTTTTTATTGATCACTATTTAGTCTTAGCATTAAACTTTTAACTTAAAACTCTTTTTAAGTTAACATAAATTATTTAAAAAAAAAAAATCTTCTTTGGAGCAGCTGCAGGCTGCTGAGCAAGACTACCCACTAATCTGTAGTCCACAATGTGGAAACTGCTGTTTGATGGGCTTATCTAATGATGATTTTTTTACAGTTTGCATAATAATTAGCTGGGCTCAGTTTGTGTCATAGAGTTTTATTCACTTTCTGAAAACCACAGTTTCATTGTTGGTAGATATCACAAACTCTGAGTGGACATAAACCAGACCAATCTTCTCAAGCAACAAGTCACTGCTTTCTGAAGTACCAGCACGTACCATTTCAGAAAATACAAGTCTTCTGCACCAGTCTATGCAGTGAGAATGACTAATAAAAGAATACATCGCAAAGTATGGCATTGGTCACTAAGACCGGCGTGGAAGCCTGACAGTCATTTGGTATTAGAACATTTATGAATCAGAATAACAGAAGCTTTGAAACCATCCAATCTATGAATCATGCAGGGTGTGTTTTTCTGGATCGCTGTTTTCCTGGGCCTGAAGTCTGAATGATCTGGGCTACCATTGTAGCAGGGAGAACATACACTTGGAATAGCTTATTTTCTTTCATGAGAAGTAAGGCCTTAAGGATTTCATCTTTTAATTAATATAAAAGATAGAAATATCCAGTTTATCAACATACTTTGGTATATACCTAGTTTTGGAGCATCAGTAGAAATTAAATATTTTTAATTGATGAATATATAGGACATCAGCTCTGAAGTTATTGTTGCTGATTATTCTATTGTGAGAAATAATGTGCTTTTGCAATACTAAATTCTGGAGCATAATGGCCATTTTCCATGTTCCACATGCCAGTGGTTCTAAGAGGGTATTTGCCGAACAAGGCAGCTCATAAAGGATAAATCTTCAGGTAGTCGGAGTTTCCAGAACACAAGCTCTTTCGGATTTGCCTTCTCTCCATAACAGTTTTAAGGCATCACTTTCCAAATCTTCTTTTTACTTTAGCTGGGAAGATGCTGGTCAATTATTTTTTAATAGGACTTAGAGAACCACAGAGACATCCAGTTCAGCCAATGATGAGAGTTGCAGTTAAAAGTAAATAAATTCCAGCCTCCAGGGGTATTATGGGATATGTGAATGTGGGATTACAGGGTATGTTCTCCTCAGGTCATGAGGATGACCTGCTTTGAGCAGGTGGAGGAAAAAGTGAATCCAAGAGAAGAAACAAGTATGACTGTAAATGCTTCTGCATGAAGCAGAGAAACCATCTGTTGAGTCCTAGGGATTTTCATTGCATGCCAGTGCTTACAAAAAATGGATGGAGCGGCACGTGAGAATGGAAGCACTCTAGCAACCACATAGCTCTTTCCATTCAGAAGTACCATGGTACCTCTGGTGTAACTCACAGTGAAGCCATTTTCCATTTCCATAATTATATAAGCTTCGTTTATTGAGAATCCACTTAAAAAAACACCCCTCCCCCCAAAAAAAAAATTCAAAACAAACAAAAAACCAAACCAAAACAAAAACCTCCAAAGGAAATATTATTTCCAGCACTACAATGCTAATAACATTTACTCTGGCATATTAAAACATCAACCTAACTTTACTACTTAACCTGATCTCAGTTTTCCAGGGATATACTGAGGAAGGAGCAGCCTAGTGCTTCTGACACTCACTTTCTCAGTAGTAGCACAAGTCCCTTTGCCGGACACTTCGTGCTTTGCTTGACCAGAAATATGTACTGTCTTAGGGTGTTGCATAAAATTAGTAGTATCTAAAAAAGAAATGAAACTATCTATTCAAATAGATCTTGTTACAAGCCAGCAAAATACAGCAAAATACTTCCCAGCTGACCCTTAAAAGTAGGTGGATTTGGGTTTTGTTTTGTTGAAGTAGAATGACTCATTACCTGCCAAACAGAACAAAGTACTGAAGTTTCAAGAAAAACAAAAAAGTAACATGTTAAGTTATACATTTAGTGCCAGATCATGGTGTAAACTGGAAAAGTCTAGAGCAGTTACTTTTAAGGCAAAGTAGCATCACATAACCTTTAAATTACAGAAAAAATAAGGACTTTCACTTCAGTCTTAACTGTTACTCATTAAGAATCCCTATCCAAGATCAGCTTTATTTGCCATTCCTAGAAGCATGCTACAATGCAAAATTTGGAAAAACAGTTGTGAATTAAATATTGTGTTACCCAGTATGGAAAATACCCATATGCCTTACTTACTTTTTTCATATTTTGTAGGGCAAAATAAACACAACACAAGCAATGAAAATCACAAAGCTGAGTCAAAAGTACATACTGTTCTATTACATCGCACCATTAAGTAAAACACATTATGCTTTCTCAGTCCTCAAAACTTTCATTCCAAAAGATGGAGGTAATCTGTGAGATAGGTTTTCCTCAAAGTCTATTTTCAAAAGGCAAACAGGTATTCAAAGTATTGTTCTCTTTAGGTGTTCGGGTGGCTGAAATGCCTTTCTAACCAGCAGGAGGTGAAAATTTAACTGCTTCACTCTTAATTACCAAAGGATGCTCTAAGTCAGGGGTCCTCAAACTACGGCCCACGGGCCAGATACGGCCCCCCAGGGTCCTCAATCCAGCCCCCGGTATTTACAGACACACACACACACACACACACACCCGCCGGGGGTTGGGGGGGGAAACCGAGCAGCCGCAGATGGCTGCCTGCCACTGCATCCGCGCGCCGGCCCCCTGGTTAAAAAGTTTGAGGACCCCTGCTCTAAGTTACTTTAAGTTCCTACGTTTCACTCGGTGTTTTTTCATTCCCTAGGATTTTTGCTTCATCTTGTGACTACATTTGCAACCTCTGCACCTATGCTTTACCTTAGGAAGGAGGGAGATGCTACCTTAGTGCTCTCAGTTGCACTGGAGGCAGCACAAAGAGTAAGAAAAACAGAATTGCTCCAGCATTTCCAAGATCTCTGTGGCAGATGGATATTTAGCATGCTGTGAGTTTGTGACTCACAGCCACCCAGCCAGCGTGCAGTGAAGAGCACCAGTTCTGCCTGGCATCCATGGGCAGCTGTGCCAAAGGAAGCTAGATGCGATAGCGAATGCTAGAGACCATAGTAGGATTCTGGTCAGTGTCTAATGGTGTAAAACTTGAGCAAGTGCTCCACGTATACAACTATCCAAAAAAACTGCTTCCCAGGGAGATGCAAGATGGGCAAGATCTGAGTCTTGAACAGTGCGAAATTTGGGGGAAAGAGGCAGTTTTCCTGTTGCCTGTGATCTTTAAGTCATTGTGCAAATCTGTGAGAACATTCTACAAAGAAGATAATCGCTACCCTTTATCATCACAGATACACAATCAAACAGTCATTGGATATGTGCTAGGCAGAAAGTAAATTCATTGGTTTATAAAAGACTTCTTTTTCCATGCAACGTGCAAAATCTATTGTCCTTGCTCTCTTGCTGAAGTATCCATTTCTTAGTAAGCTTTTTCAGAGAACAGAAAACTTCACTTAGGAGAATAGCTTCAGTTCCCTTTCATTTGTCTAAGTCAATGAATAAATAGTAATCTAAATCCCTAAGTGAAAAAATGCCGTATGGTACATTCACACACACACACACACACAAAAGAAAAAAAAAAAAGGAAAGGGGGGGGTGGGGTGGGGAAGGAAAAGAGAAAAATGGGGAAAAAAGACAGAAGCTACATTCTGCTTTTAATTTCATAGTAATTCCACTGAAACCCCAGATCGAAATGAATGCAACTGAGAGTCTGATTTATGTATGTGCTTCTAAAAACGTGAAGGAGGAAATTGAGCATGTATCCCAAATATCTTTTCTTACATTAAGGAAATTAATTTATACTGTCATAAGGTAAGAGGGAATCAGGTCTTCTGTCTATTCTCCTGCAGTCATACACTTGCTAAATTAAGTTTTGATAACCTTTAATAAGAGGACTTCTCTTTACTTCCCTTCTGTCTTGCAGATAAATAACAATAATTTGGGGGAAATATGGGGGACTGAGGCCTTTGGGAATCATATAGAGCTGAAATGCTTTCCAAGATTAAATAATAAAATTCATGTAGTAATGCCCAACCAATGAAGTGATTTGCAGATACCTTTAAGTACATTATGTAATGCCAGGAGCTGGGGTATCTGATGGAAACAAACTACCTGGCATTCATAGATGAAATGAGAGGTCTGCTTAAATCTGTATTAAGATAGTAGTACCTCATAATGGAACATTTTGTATCCAGAAATAGCATCTGTAATTTGTGTATGTGTATTACAAAAGATTATAAAAAACATTTAATATTCCACTATAAACTAGTCGATGCTGGAGTCAGGAAGGCATTGTTCCTTTCACTGTTCAAGCAGGAGATTGGACTAGTTGACTGCAGAGCTCCCTTCCAAACTGAATTACTCTGTGATTATCCCAGCTCTGTGGCTAAGCATGTGCAGAGATGCGTGAAATTCTGGACACTCATATATCTCTAAAGAGTTAGGAGTGTCCTATATTGAAGGAGGATATCAATCTTGTTGGACTCTCTTCTCTGATCCTATATGACTTATACTACTTCCCTAAGTGTAATGAAGCTTAATAGGTGCCTGCATAACTTCATTTTTTTAGACAAATCCATGTAATTCAACCAATGAAGTGTGGCTTCAAAAGATGAAGCCTTTTTTTGTAATAGACTATAATGCAGTCTTAGGGAAAGAGGCTTGGATGCAACCAGCAGAAATCATATACTATGAAAAGATGTAGGTACTCTGTCAGTTTCAGGTGAATGACTATCTAATGGCTATCCCTTTAAAGACTTTTCCCTCTACAGCAGCCAATATGCCTGTGAGGAGGAGAGTCCATGCCATAGCATTCAGATGTGCATGGAGGGGTCATGTATTGTACTAGCCAATTAGGGAGAGAATAGGGGTCTTGCATAATATCTAGTCAAAATCTGTGTTTAGGTTGCAAACCTGCATGCCAAAGCTTAAGGCTTTTTGAAAGTGGGATTCAGAGTGGGATTCATCTTTGATATAAATACCTTTAAACAAAAATTAACATTTTATTTGAGGACTGGAAATCAACTACTATCCTAAAGCGTCTAAGCTAGATTTTATGCTAGTTTATGCAAAATCTTGTCATGTGTGGATTAAGCATGAACAAAATCCCAAACTACCCAAACGCTGCCGCTAACTTTTCAAATGTCTCCATTTTAGAAAGTAAATTGGGACCTCCAAGTGCTAGTTTGACCGTACAGTACTTTGACAGTTCAATAATATATCAGTTTCACTGTAAGTCATTACTATGAGATAGATGCATGCAAAACCTGTAAAAGTTTGTGACATTTCCTTTGAAAATTGAATAATCCATACATTCTCTCCATTATCCTCACTGCTTATACCTGTACCATGAGAAAGACTATGTGGGTAAGAGTTGGCGTTTTTTGTTTGTTTACTCTTGTTCTATATGCATTTAAACTTTTTTTTTTTCTTCTTTTGTTGGTCTTCTTTTTTTTGAGCATTCAGGATTGTAGTCAAAGCTTCACCTAGGTGGCCTAATTTTGAATCCTCCCTCCCCAGCACTCCATAGTAAAAGTGAGGATACGTCATGCTGCTACCTGAGATTTAATTTCTTTGAAAATCGTGTTTGAATATCTTTAAGAAATAAATGGAGGCCCATTATTCCTTTCAAAGAATCCTTATCTGATTGAAACTTGAAGATAAGTTCCCTTTTTGTCAAAGAATGGATTAATGCAGATAGTTCCAGAAGAAACAGAAAGTGGTTGAAATACTAGCCTGGCAGCTCTGATGATCCAAAAGTACTTAGGCAACATGGATTGGGTGACATTTTCTTCCTTCTTCACCAGACAGTTTGGGTTAAATGGTGTTACACAAAATCATGTTTGTAGCCTCTCGTTGCTACTAATGTTAAAGTAAGTGCCATATAATTGCCCTGGGGAGCATATAAATGGGAAACAGCTGAAGCTGTGAATATTATGTAGAACAACAAAATGAGATTGAACCTTACTTTCTTTCCCAATTCCTCTCTTTCTCTATCCCTTTGGCTGCTTGATTTCCTGATGTGCTGAAGATATAACATGGTCTGCTTCTTAGGCAAGTCTGAAATCAGAGCTGGCATGAGGTTTCTTTCAGCCTGTCAAAGATGCAGTATGCTACATACTATTCAACCATACTGCTCAATACAGCATATGACTGTAAATCTTCTTTTTACGTACACTGCAATAGAGAGCTTTGTCCCGTGTGATTTACCTGGTTTTCAACAGGTATTTCAGGAGGAAGTTAACCAGTCCTGAAAGTGTGCAAAAAGGTGAATTCCATTACATAAAAAAAAACAAAACAACAAAAAAAAAAACAACCACCAGAAACAAAAATGACAAAACACCCCCAAAACCCCAAACAACACAAAAAAACCCCCACCCAAACCCACAAAGAAGACAAAAAAAATCAAAATATTTGTTTACTTCATGATTGCTGCAAAAATTCTGAACACACGTTGCTTTCAAAATCATAGGTCATGAGCTAAAAGCTGGAAACATAACTCTGGAAATCTTTCTGATCAGGAACGCAGTATTTTGTTTAGTAGCTGTTCTTTGTAAGTCCTGAAAGTTTTTACTGTTTATACTACCACATAATCAAGCTATGGCTTGGACTCATTTTTTAACAGTGAGTGCAAACAAGAACTAATAATGCTGTGTTTAGCTGCTTCTGAAAGTAGATTTGACATGGCAGGTTGTGTATGTCAGAAATAAAGAAGGAATTAGTATCTGTAAGCCTACCAGAAGTTTCCATGGAAGACTTTCATCAAGCCAACACTGCTGAACACACAGTTTAGGCATTTCTTAAAAATATATATTTAAGCTTAAAGTCCTGTCAGTTATTGTATTTGTATTGCCAAGATTTAACTAGACTCCACTGAAATCATACATTGTATTAGTACTGTCAGCTATCTTCTGCCTATGTCATGTCAACCTAGATTTCTGAAAAAAGCATTTCTGAAGTTTTAAACCATGGAATTAACCCATTCAACACTGAAATTCTGAGCCATTAAGAAACTTCATATAGATTAGTTTGAAAATATTGTGCCAAGTTTTTTGTCATTCTTAATGCTGACATCTCCCTGGAAGCACAGGGTAGGTTGCCAGATGTCTGCAGAGTCAAAACTAGCTAGTGAAACATTTCTCCCTCTTTACAGTAAGTAAATTGTAAATATACAGCGTTAGGAAACTGCTGCTGTTGCTGTTGTTCCATAACATCCAGCATGCACAGGCCAATCTATTGTCCTGCAGACAGCTAGAATTGACATGCATTTCAGAAAAGATCACACTGGAACACAGATAGTCTGAATATGGATTTAAAGAGGTATACACATGAAAACAAATGTTTTCTTGTTTTGCACAGTGAAAAAAAAAACCCCAAACCAACATACAAAAACCCTTGGGATGGTTCAAAAGCGTATAGGATCCAAGGAGGCATAGGGTCTAAGACAAACCCATTAGTATCCTAAACAAGATGCTCCAATAATCAGAAGATGCAAATGGATGTGATGAAATAACAGTGAACAAAGAGGAAACTGAAAAAGATTCTCTGTCATTTATTAATTATTCTACAAAGACACAAAAACGCACTGGGGGTGTATTTTGGGTATACTTACATATTTATATTATTTATATACAAGGCAAAGTTTTGGAGTTCTTTTGATTACTTATAAAGGAGAAACTGGTGGGAAAACTAGTGAGTGAGACGCTGTGAAAACAAAAGCAAATTATGGGATGGTTGAAATCAATGTTGTTTGGTCATTAGGAGATAATATGAGCTATTTTATAAGTTGCTGAGAAGAGTTTGCACAGGCATAAAATAAATTATGCACTAGAATGCAGCATTTGAGAGATGTTCAAATTCTTACCACATTTTAGGGTTCATTTCTTCATATAATCATCTGAAGTGAAATTTCAGGTACTCACTCTACGGTGCTTGAAGTTGTAAAAACACTCAGCTCAGCTCTCCCTTGCCTACTTACCTTGTTATTTATGTGGGCTTCATGCAAAAGATAGGAATTACACTCATACTGGAATGATTGTAGTAAATTTACCACAGAAAAAATACAAAAATGTAATCTTTGTGGTGTGCTAGATATTCATGTTACTAATGTTAACTGGCATTCATGTTACTAATGTTAACTCATGGTAACGCTAAATGTTTTTTTTTAATTTTAAACTTAAAAATGCATCTCCAAGTAAGAGTTTAAGTGTCATTGAAATTATAATGTAAAAGCTTGATGGTGAGTTGCACTCAGAGAACTTGATGTTCCTCTGTTCCTGGCCAGACAGTGTCTCCATAAAGCAGTAGAAATACAAAGCTAGTAGAAAGCACTACAAATTAGTGAGATGTTTGCATTGCAATATTGAAAATAATGTTGCCTGGGAAGCCCAGAACAGGAAAAAAAGGGCAGCATGATTTTAATAGGTGTATAATTTCAAATAAAAACTTCTAGGTACTGTCAGCATAATTAGTATCTTGACCTAAACTTACATGTTCAGTTTCAGTTTTTCTTACCGAAATTGAAATTTCTTGCCAGTTTATACTTTGCCGAATATATCACTGCATCAAGACTGGAAACAAAACCACATTCCTATACACATGTGTGTGCGTGCACATAAGCTAATGTAGAGCAATGCAAGGTATCAGTTTTATTCAACTGTTTTCCTGGTGTTACAGTGATCACGACAGACTTGGTTGTACCTATGATTAGCATTCTTGCAAAATTGCCTTCTGTGTAAAATATGTAGGAAAATTGCTTTTGAAATAAGAACAAGCAGGGGAAAATGATTTAGAAAAAGTAATAATAATTAAAAGCCTAGCAAAACTTCAAAATATTTGATTGTGTTTAAACTGAAATGCTTTTTTTCCTTGCCTTTTTTTTTTTTCTTTAGAAAGGGTACTTGTTTTTGTGGGTTTTTTTTACCTTCTGTCCACCACCTTGTTTCTAATTCTCTAAAACCTTTAATGGCATTCTAGATAATTTTAATTTATTAAACATTTCTGTAGGTTTATAGTTTCTACAGCTTTTGTGGTGAATTTGTAATCAAATAGTTGTCATATAATTGGCATCAAAATATATAATCCCAGAAATGTTCAGAGCTCTGTAAAATGCCCTGAATTTAATTGAAGTGGTTAGGTTAGGAAGAGTATTTTAAAGGAGCACTGTGATAGAAAGAAATTTGAGCTACATTTTCATACTGAGCTGAACTGTTAAACTCTTTCAGATTTTTTGATCAAGTAGAAAAAGGAATTTATGGCAACACAAAAATGGTACAGGCAAAAATGCAATGTAATTTCGAAGCTGCATCTGCAGATCAGTGAAAGGCTTCAGTTCTGTGCATTTTGTAGTACAGGGGGTAACAATATTGTTTTTCAAAATTGGTTCTGAAACCAAACCTTAGCTAATACCTGGTGTTGAGAGTCACTAGTTAACTAAATCAAGATATTTGAAAACATTAAACTTGAAAGTTATTGCTAAAATCATGCACAGTGGAGCGTGTGCACCCTTTTCTATAATGCTCAAATCACTCTTGCTTATAGGAATGCAGAAATTGATATTCCTGGTGCGAGAATGTTCTGAGGAAATGTTTCATTCAGCACAGGCTCTGAATTCTTAGCAGATCCATCCACAGATCTTTTTTACAGTTCAAGAACAATCTTTACAATTTATGGAATGCACAAATTAAAAAGGCATCAGGTATAATAGCCCTCAAAACTGTAGTGGCATTCCTGTTACTTTTATGAAAGTCTGTTATTGATTCATATCAGCCACCAGTTCTTCCCACTTAAATCTGATGTGTTCAATTAGCTGTTCGTTTACTTTACTTTTGTCCATTTGGATCAGATCATCTAATATTCTGACTACCTCTTAAAATATTCTGAAAGCTGGGGAACTGCAGGTCATTGGTATTTCTTGCAAAATAGGACAACATGTTGTATCTGAAAAGCAAGGTTTGAAAGTGCCAGAAAGCAAAACTTTTTGGATGGTATGTTACAGAGGATATCTGATTAGGTGTCTGTTAAAAAAAGTCTTCTATAACTTTTTAAGCAAATGATGTTTATTTTGGCTAACCTAAATTTCTATAGCTACACTGGAATTGGAAAACACAATGTTTCTGTAGCAAAACATGCTAACCCTTTTTCATATATGTCAACAGCCTCCTTTGTCCTCCCACCTCTATAGCCAGAAACTCATATCAAAATTCAGGCTGCAGTTACGATGCTGAATATGTATGACATGATAAAACACAAAATTAAATATAATTCAGCACTGGACAGCACTTTTGGAAAGATGAGTGAATCACGTTAAACCTACTTCATTTCTGTGTTTGTCTGCAGCATTTATTTATATTCATTTCCCAGAAATGAAAGTCAATGTGGTGATGATGATGGTAGTATCTCCTGTTTCACCTAGTGATACAGGAAAGTGACAGCATGAATGTGGCTATAAACAGAACTATCATTTTTTCTCCCCAGAAGAACCAATTAGAACATAACAGATTTCTTTTCATACTAAGTAACCTGTAGCTTTCAGTCTTCTGTTCATGATTTAAAAAAAAAAGAAATCAAGTAAATTAGAAGCGTTCTACCATTTGAAGTAGTGGGGCTTTTAAAATACAAAATGGAAATAACTGTGACTCTCATAAAGAAAAATAAATATGTTGCAGCCATTTCTAAGCCTCTGATATTCTGGAATTCATGCTGTGAATCTAAACTATGAACTTCATTAGTCTCAACATTGTATATTAATAACTGAAAAATTCAGAAGAAAGACAAATGCTTCATGATTATATCCTGTTTATATATGCAAGCTGTCACCGTCACATACGAACCTTGTGAAGATGTTTTACAGTGAATGTTTGAAGGGTGGGGTTAGATGGTCGTGGGAACCATTTAGAAGAATTGGCCTTGTACAACTGCTGTGCTGTGGAAGTGGTACTGTATTCATAAATAGTCTAATTTATGAATATCAAGCTGATAAATGTTAGTACAGGGGGAATATATAATATATGTGTTGGTTGAATGGCATAACTATACAGTTATAAACTCGCTGTTCATGTCTTGGAAAAACAGGCTTGTTTGTGTTTTTCCAAGACATGAATATAAAGAGGAGTTCACAAGTAACTAGTTTAACAAGTTACACAATATTTTGGTGATACCTTCTACATCAGTTTAAAAAAAAAAAGCTGATAAATTACATTTTTAATCTTGACATTCCCAGATGTGAAATCATAAAAGTAAACTTGGCCAGACTCTCAGCTACAGTAAGTTAGTAACTCTGTTAAAGTTACAGTACAACAGCTATGAATCTGTGGTCTGGAGTTCTACTTGGCATGGATTTTACAGGTCAGGTTCGCTCAGCTGGGTGGTGACAAGTCTCACTGTCACAGGAAAGTGTTGGTACTGCGGGTGTACGGAGTGTTTGCAACAGGTACAGTGTATACTTGTGAAGGCGAAGACCACCACTTTACTCCTCTCACCCACTGCAGTGATGCGCAGCTCTTGCAGTTGGTCGGCAAAGAATGCACACGTGTAAGAGTATACAGACAAACCTATGTTACCTAAATATAAACACATCGACTTGCATTGCCTTACGTATGAAAAGTCTTTGCTTCTTAAATTGCCAGCATCTTCTAATATTACAACGCAAGCACAAGTATTGAACAAAGGACCTTTAGGAAAAATGTCCCTGTTTTTTCCTGCCAATAGTGTGCTTGTCACTTGAAAAATATTAATCTCAAACACTTATCAGTGGGGTAGGATAGGGAACTTTATTCTGTGAAAACTGCTTTTTGTGGAACTAGGCTTCATCTACAGAGACTCTGGGTAATTTTTTGCTTTCTCATGTATGTTCATGGATTTGGCCAATATTCAGATGCATTTAGCCTGTTCATAATTATTTATTCTGCTATGGTAAAATATGCAAATTACTGTAAGGGTTAGTAGTGTTTTATAAGTATTTACATTATAAGCAAGTCACATGACTTCAGCTAGATAGAACTAGATTGGCTCCTGCATGCTTCTGTATCAATATAATGTATTTGTGCTACTGTAGGAAACCTTATTATGTGAACCCCATTGGACATTTATCAGGCTACTCATTAATAATAGATAGCCTTTCCTTCTATGACTTTAGCCTTCTGCAAAAGCAATTGTGGAATATAACTTGTCTGGTTTTAACTTGGAACCAGATGGTTTCATAAATGGAATACAAAATGTGGTAGAAGCAGCACAGCAATAATCACATTGCACTGTAGCCTTACAGCAGCCAAAGTTTTGTTTTACCACAGTTACTGATGTCAGTGCTTTGGCGAAGACATATTTGAGTTCCCTTCCCATTGTGTAGATAAATGACTAGTATATGCTTCATGTAACAATAGTTGCAAGCTTCCCAGTGATGTCTGGGTGCTACAATCCAACAAAAAAGAGCATGTCACAACTTCAGATCAGAAAAGCTCCAAAACTGAACAAAAAAAAGATTTTCCATGATGAAAAGCCAAAAAGAATCAACAAGTACAGTGCATTTATACAGGAAAAGACAGAAACTTTAAACCAAGCTCAGTCTTGTTGCCACTAAGTAACAAGCTGGTCCCGCTGAATTAATATGTAAATACATAAATGATATATGATAAACTTAATCTTTAGGGTTGTGGAAATACCGATAACATCATATGGCTGATAGCAATAGGTACAGGTTCATCCAGCTGGTATAATAAATCAATCAGTACCTTAAAATGGGTGCATTCTGTTTAATATGACATTATAATTGTCTCCAATCAGTGAAAAATAATTCTAAGCGTTACCATTGTAAATTTATAATTAGAGACTGATTTTTCTCTCTCTTAAATGGAAGAATAAGACGAGTGTTTGCCCCACAGTTTTGCTTGCTTGGAACATCAGTAGACAGATATGCAGTGAAGTGCTGTTGCCTTGTCGTGATATTAAAACGAAAATGTTTTCTGGAACATGTGAGTGACCCAGCCTTTTCTGAAGGACAGTACTGCACTAAATATTAATTTATTACAGAATTAACAGAAATGCTATCGCCTGAAGAAATCAGAGACATTTTCTGAAATAACTGTGATGTATTATTAATTAAGTAGCTGGATATGCCTGGGCTTGTCTCCAAACTCTGAGAATACCCAAGGAAAGAGGGATCGTGTCACTGCCTGAATTAAGCTGGGACCCACCATGACAGAGTTGTGGTCACAAAAAGAGCTCTTTAGTGTTTACAGCAGGAAGTCAGAGCAAATGGAAAACTGAAAACCGTGTTCCCAATAGTATAAATATTTAGTAACTTGTGGGGCTTAGACAGCACCCCCAGACAGTGATTAAACCCGTGCTAACAAACACTGAATTGGAAGCCAAAGCTTATTTGTCTCAGTGGGCAAATTTAGTTGTAGCACTAAAGTGCTTACTAGAAGTAAAAAAGATAACTTTAAAGTCTGAGGGGGGAAAAAAGAACATTTACCTTAGGCTTCTCTAAATTAATTTATTGTAGCTGTAGGTCCTTAATTTTAACATATCGTAAAATCACGTCTGAGGAATGACAGTGTGAAGTAAGGTAGTACTTCAGTGAGACATAACGTACCAAAATGGCTTTTCCTGCACCAGTGCTGATATTGGTGAAATAAGTTTGACAACTCTGTCATTTTGAAAAGCAATTGATTTCAGTTTGACTGGCTAAAGTTTTGTGATGTTAAAAAATGACCTGTGGTTTTATATTTTTCTTTTAATCATAAAATGTTCAGTGTTCAAAATCAAAACTGCCAGTTGGAACAGGTATGCCAGAACAGAATATTTGGATCAAAACCAAAGTACTGAAGAGGGAAAGAGACAACTAAGAAAACCTTCTCCTGTTGCAAACACAGTCTTTGCTAGAGGCTAAACCAGCCAGATGGACTGTGGTAAAATGTAAAAGTCTCTACTGCAAAAAGTACTTCATTATTTGTTGAGGGTAGGATAACCCTAAGTGGGACAGAATAGCCAATGGATGGGTAATGGGAAGATCATTATGAGAGGGCACAGATTGTATCTTTAACTGGAAGAAGCAGGACAGGGAATTAAATTTTGATATATTCATGTAAAGGATTTACCTAAGTCGTGGGCTGTTCTAAGGCTGATATATCTCTCTGACATATTTTTGAAAGAACACTTCTAAAGAGTCCTTGAATTTCCTATTACAGAATGAGAAAATGTGAAACAAATTTTTCACAGGATAGCAAGATACCTTCCAACCATATCTGAAACAACTTCAGCAATCCTTTGCAATCAGTGGATTGCAGTAGATGAAGCCAGGTAGCTGGCCAGGCATGGTTCAGATCAGTTTCTTATGTGACTTGTCAGTTCAATTGACAGTTTCAAGATTCTGTATGTGGTTTTGGTTTTCTGTTCCCCTCTTTAGAACAGATACATTTATAGTTTGCTTTGCCAAATCTAGAGAGATGAAGCCATATGTTTTTATTTACGTTCTTGGGAATTTTTCAATCTGAGCAGGCATTCCTCTAATTCAATCTGTCATTCCACGCTCTTTTCACTGTATCCTTCCTTCAAACCTCACAAGCTATATACCATAGCTTTCGATTGTGTGAAGGGTTTGTCATGCTAGATCAAAATGCTAGCTACTTGTGAACTACGTCGTGAACAGTTCACAAACTGTGAAAATGCAGAATTTGAAGACTGACCACAGTAATTAAAAATATGCAACTTGTTATATAACTGTGTAAAACTTCATGTTGCAGTTCTCTTGATACTTCTGCACTATTAAGTGAGTAACTTCAAGTCTAAGTGTATTCCATGTTGCTATCCGATCCTCAGCTTTGGATATAAAAATGCATCTTCAATTACTTTTAGGATATAGTGACTATACAGTACAGTTCATTAACACTTTCTTGAATATTAATACCATGCCCAGTATATCACAAGCCTGAAACTTCTTACTCTTTGTTAAGAACTATTGTTTCAGTTACTGAAATTGCATGTCTTTGTAGTATTTATCTTAGAAATATCCCTTGCAGTTTTAAGGGCATGATCTTATTGTGTGTAATTGCATTTCTGACTTGGTCTTGAGTTTTTCTCAGACATGCTAAAATACTGGAGTCGTATTGAGCCTCTAACAAAAAAGGCTGTGTAAATTACCTTCTATACTTACGAGTTTTCTCATGTTCTGGTGCAGTGACCATGTAATGCAAAATCTTTTCAGACAGGAGGAGGTGTATTAGTTTCATTGTGGACTTTTCCTCATCTTCATTTATGTAAAGCAGTGAAAACTTAGCTTGCTATCTACCTCTTTTCTGTCCTTTTAGACAACATCAGTGTATGTGTGGTTAGAAAGAAAAGAAGAAAAGGAGGTTTATTTATATACACTTGTTTGGAAGCCTGTTCTAATGGAAAAATCCAGGCAGTGTACAATTTTCATCTGTAAATGTAATACAGAGTACTTTCACTTCAAAAGTAAGTGCCGTACTTACTCTAAAGAGAGCTTTAGTCCTCTAATGTAAAGATAATCCTGTCATTTGGTTTAAAAATCTTAGAAACATCAGAAATCATCAGATCAAAATCAGGAAAAACAGCAGCCTTGTTTCCAGAAGTTAATTTGTTAGTCTTAACCTAACTCTACGTATCCTTGCGTTGCCAACAGAACCAGGCAATTGGCAACTGGGTAACTCTGGCCAGATGATGGTGAGAGCGATGCAGAACTTCAACCAGCAAAACTATATTGTGGAAGTTTGGTTTCCTCCTTGTAATTAGTCATGTCTTATGTAAGCAGTTGGATTTCAGCAGCTTAAAAATGGGCAACTTTTTATTCTTCATTTGGTTGTTGCTAACTGGAGTGACACAAAGTTGCAGAGTTTAAAAATACATACTAGACAACTGAGACATCGTCTGGTCTGTTTCTTTTACATAAGGACTAGATTTTTTCACAGAATAGTCTAGACAGTGGCAGAATGAAGTGAGGCAACAGCCCACACACAATTTGGGGAGCAAATGCTTAAACAGGTTTCTGAGTTCTTCTCCTACCCAGAGATTTAGATAAGGAACAGACTAAAAAATTCAGAAGCATCTTCAGTCCCTCTGAGCGCAGGGTAGGATAGGGACAAAAGTCAGCAAGTGATCAGTCCCATTATTCTGACCTTTGACAGTAAGGGCACACTTTTGGATTCAGGGTGGATCTTAGCGGAAAAGGATCGAGGAAAGAACTGGTTGTTAGGCACCGCAAGTCAGTCTTGGGAAGAGGCAGCAATTTCTCGTGAAAACCCTGATAGGGGAGGATGTTCTCATGGACGCAGAGTAAGGATCAGCAGCCTTCGTGAAAGGAGGAGGGAAATGGCTGGCCTCAGTGAAAACAACCTGTAAGCAGCACAGTGCTTCCCCTTATCAAAGGTGAATCATTTCCAGCTTGGCAGGCAAGAAAGAAATTCAGAATCTGCTGGACCAGACAGCGAACTGTCCAACAGACAAGTCATTGTACTCATTGTTCAACTCAAAGCCAAGCTGGAAGGGACAGACTTCAAGATCATCAGAGCATGTGTCTTAGGCTGAAGAATAAGACTAGTGAGTTTCTAGTAATGGGTTACACAATAACATTTTAACATCAACAACTGAAAAAAAAAAAAAATGTGGGCTATTCCCATTGGTTTTCACTTGCAAGACAGAACAGCATGCAGATCTTTTAAGTGTTATTTTATTTTTCTGCAAGGTGGGGTATGTATCTATAACATATACTATGTTGGGCCAGCAGTAAGTGGTTATAGACACACCTGTGCAGTGCAACTTTTGAATGCACTGCCCGCTAACTATCAAAATGTTCCTCAATAAATTACAGTACTGTTCTTATGACCAGAGCTTTCGAAAATGTGAGGCTGTAGTCTGCCAGAAGAAAGTGTATGTAATCCAAAGTTATATAGTATAGGACACCAATGAACAATGTAATTTCAGACCAAAAATTTTGTGCCTGCAGTGTGTAGAATCAGCCAGTTTCCCCTTCATTGCATAAAGACACTTAGGGTATGTCCACGCTGCATAGGACAGTGCTGGGTTAGAGCTCGCCGAGAGCTCAGCTGAATGCCAGGTGTGTACACACCAGAGTGCAGCTGCAGGGAGGTCTGTCATGCCTGGTCTGCCTCCGCATCTTCATGGGAAGCTCTCTGAAACGCCTGAAAATGTACCCTTGTGATACAAATATTTCCCTGAGATCATTTGGGATTTTTTAAATTGATACTAAGTGTTTGATAAGTATCATTCCAAACACAGGAAGAGAATAAACAGGCAGTTACTTGTTGTTATCTGGGTTAATCTGGAATATGAACTTTTCTTTATTTCATCTCAGGCTTTTAGGATTCAACATAAGAGAAAGTAAGTTATATACTGCTGATAGGGATATACAGTGATGGACTGAAAAGAATAATTTTCCCAGTGGAGCTCCTCAGGCACCAGTTTTTGTGCTGATCTTATTTAGTGTTTCCGTTAATGACCATGACGTGATTATTAGGGATGTACTGACATCACAAAAGTAGGAGGCTTTATTAATCTAGAGAAGGTTTGGAATCTACTGTAGGGAAAACTGTACAGATGGCCATAAGGACAGGAATAGAAATGGGGTGCAATTCTGTAATAAAAATTTCACAGTGTATACTTCTGGATTAATGACTGAACTCCTGAAATCTGGGAGTTTAGCTGTGGAAAATGACAAGAAGAATCAACAGAAAGTAGTCACTGGATAACTATCAATCGTCAGATCTCATTATTTCCATTGGTTTGGGTTCTTTGAATTGGTTTTGTGTTGTGGGTTTTTTTCAGTTTCCAGGTGAAATTGCAAAAGAGATTTAAAATGCAGGCTGGGTATTGACTGATGTCGGTAAGGAGCTCCCTGCAGGACTACTGCTCCCCAGTTAATCCAGTATTTGTGGCAGTTTCCTGTGATCTGTGAGGCAGAGATGGAAGCACACTCCTGCTGAGGTAGAGAAGCCCCCCCACTTTGGTGAGGGGTGGGGTTGTGCCTGTAGGTGCCTGTGTGTAAAACACTAAAATAAAAAGATATGATGGGGTATCATGAAGCCAGTGGTTCATGAACTTCTCCCTCAAGAGGGGAGAAGCTCTGTTTTGTGTAAGTAATTAATTAAATACTGGTCTAAAAATGAAGTGTGTCTCCTTAGCCTGGTGATGGGCCAAAAGAGGAAAATCAGCTTGGACAGTCAATACAGTGAATAGTTCTTTACAATTCTGAATAGCACCTTCAGCCTTTGAATATTTTGCTTCTGGTTTCATTAATGCTCAAATTCTAAATAATATTTGTTCTTAGGGTTTTTGCGTTCTTATGTTTTGTTTTATTACTAGTAGCAGTATCATTATTTGCCAAAAGCCCACAGGTTAGAGTATTTAAAACGATTTTTTGTTATTATATTTTTTATTTGGTCAAAAAGCCAAAACAGAAGTAAATCTAGCCTTACTTTACCAGTAAGCTCAGTATATAAAAATCTATAATTATCGGTGAAATACTCTGAAGCCACCTTTTCCTTCCATATTTTTGCTCTGTTTATCTGAAAGGAGATTTACTTTGAAAAAAATGTAGTAATTTTCTTAGCACACTTCTTTAAATTCTCTATTGATCTTTGGGGTTTTGTGTTTTGAAGAGGATAACTGAGATCAGAAACCCAAAAAAACAGCCAACAGCAGCATTTATGCATGTTGTTTGAACTAATGAATTTCTCCATTAATCTTATATTTTAGATGGCAGCTTTGGCACTTTTATTTATTTCATGTAGCAACTGAGATGCAGAGCCCCTGTGAGTCTGATCTGACAACCTTCACCACAAAGGCAGAGCTCCTGTTGTTAGACAACTGGACTTAATGATCACAGCAAGTGGGATTGAAATTTTATTGGTGTGCTTCTGCGTGACTGTGACAGTGTTGACACTAAATCAAATTCAATTAGCTAGGGCTTGCTAATGAGTTATACTGCTTTGCAAAGTAGAAAGGACAAAGCATTTTGCAATCTCCAGCCTGCAGACTGGTTACTTTCAGTGTTAATGGAGCAATAGCTTAAGGAACCACTGCAGGATTTTCTCCCTAGATTAATGTTAAAGAATGCTTTGCTAATGAATCCCTGAACAAATGTATTGTGTGTTACTGGAGAGGGGGGTGGCAGGAGGGAAAATACAAGCAGCTTTTTTGTCCTTAAGTGCTCTTGAAGTGATTTATAAAACCACTGTGGAGTGTAGAGAGCAGTGGAAACTGAATCAGCAGATGACAACACGGCTGAACAGAGTATCATGAGGAAGTGTGCCCTGTGAGCTAGCAAACCTAATGCCACTGCCTCTCATGCAGTGCTGGTGGGTGTTGCATATCTCAGGTGTGTGCAGCAGGCAGCTAACTGCCCATGTGCTCAGTCGCACAGCAGGCTGCATAGCTGCCCACACCCAGCAGAGCAGTTTGGTAGCCCCGAAGGATGAGGGCATGTGCCATGAAGCCTCAGAAACTAGGAGCCTTTAAGGGAAAAAGCACATGCAGGTGCTTGGACAAAGCTGCAGCACTCAGTGTCTTATAAGGCTGGGCTTTGTCATGAGCAGTTAAATAAACACGGTAGCCTTTCTTATGTAGGACCCACCAAGGTGAGGTGGAAGATGTGTGCCACATGCCACTGGGTCTGTTGAATGCCTGGCTGCCTTCATCTGTGTTCCACTTGCTGTGGAGCATGTAAAAATCTGTTTTGTAATACATGAATGAGGTGGTGCCCATTTAAATTACAGAATTGCATTAACAATAATCATTTCCCCTTTAAGGTCTGCTGACGAATTCAACATTGAATTCTTGAGCAGGTTATATATATGTCATTCAAACTGCATTGTCTCCTTTATAGTCTTTATCAATATATCAATATTAACTTGCAATGATATTTTAATTTAATGTTTTGAAATATTTGAATTCCTAGTGGAATCAACAAACATCTCTCTTTGGTTTGCACACAGCCACCTTATATTAATACGTATGTATAAAATCACTGTTAACACACTGATATCATGTGACTCCGATTTCAACTGATGATAGCTTTGTACCATTTAAATAATCTGGACTGATGTTTTTCCCCAAAATGGGTGATCTCCCTCTTAATAAATGTTCCTGGATAATTTTAACTGAAACATTTCAGCTACTTACAGAATGAAGGTTCTAAGACATGTTGTCCAGCCTGAAGCCATGACTAGAACTAAACTGTATAACCAAGGTCTTCAAAATTGCTCTGGTTTGCCTCTACCATGTTAGCAAGCATGCATGACACATGTTTATGGCAGTTTATATGGGGTTCCAAAGTAAATCTGGAACTAAATTCAGTAATTTGTTATCTCAGTTTTCTCCGGTAGCGTTTTCGTCTAGGTCAAAGACATTCAAGCTGGCATGCTGCAATTCACCACGTCCTGACTTTGTTTTGCAGGGACTATAATGTACACCTAGTTGTCGAAACCATCAGACATACTACCACAAATTTAGGGGCAAGGGTGTGGAAGTGTAAAGCCTTTAGCCTCATCTTTTGGAGCAAACAACACTGCAGTGGTGTGGCCCCACCCTGAGGACTGTGTGCAGTTTTGGGTGCCACAATATAAGGGCATTAAACTGTTACTGTGTCCAGAGGAGGGCAACCAAGGTCATGAAAGGCCTCAAAGGCAAGACTAGAAGCAGCTGAAGCAACTTGGTTTGTTCAGCTTGGAGAAGAGAAGGCTGAGAGGTGACCTCATGGCAGTCTACAGCTTCCTCAGGGGGGGCAGCGGGGGGGGGGGGGAGGCTGATCTCCTCTCTCTGGTGACCAGCGATAGGACACGAGGAAATGGAGTGAAGCTACATCAGGGGAGTTCAGATTGGACATTAGGAAAAGGTTCTTCACTGAGAGGGCGGTCGGTCACTGGAACAGGCTCCCCGGGGAAGTGGTTGTGGCACCAAGCCTGTCAGGGTACAAGGAGCATCAGGTGACACTCTTGGTCATATTGCTTAGTTTTAGGCAGTCCTGCAAGGAGCAGGGTGTCAGACTTTATGATCCTTATGGGTCCCTTTAAATATGAGGTATCCTGTGAAACTCTGGTGGTTCGATAGGAGCTGCCTGATTCTCAGACCTACATACCCTCTCATTACCATGGAGATTCGGCTTAGGGGAAATATTTTTTGCATATGTTCTGTACAGACACTCCAGCAATTTTGAGCTACACTCCTAGTAACACCTGTTTATACTGGACCTGTGGCAGGCTTGGAGTAAGCAGGACTTTCCCCTGGAATTGACCAGGGCTGAGACTGGAGCTGAGATCTGGGAATCACAATCTTACGGCCCTTCCTGAAATTATTCACTTCAAATTGTGATTCAAATCCTACTCAAAGGTAGGATCATCTCAAAGATGATGCTGCCTGAATCAAAGGAAGGCAGGGGAACCTTTTCCTCTGTCCTTTCAAGGTCTGGGGATTTCACTCTGGTGGATTTCAGAAACTCCTTTTTTCTGCATCAGAACGAATCATTTGAAATCTCTCACATTTGTACACAGTTGTGTACCGGTATCCATCTGTGTGAAGATAAGGGATGGCGGCTGAGCTGCTTGGTGGCTGGTTGCCTGGGATTTTTGGTCATCAGCTGGTGTTGCTGTCCTGCCTGCCTGAGGTCCATTTGAGAGACTTGAAACAGTCACCTATTTCATTGCCACTGAATATCTTTATCTGACAGATAGCTTTTCTATAGCTTTTGGCTATCAGGAAACAGCAAACGTCTTAAAATTAAGAAAAGCTTCCTGGGAAACATTTCATCAAAACTGTTTTCATAAACAGCTGAAAAATCAACCATCTACTTAGGAAAGCTTCTGAACAAGTTTACTTCTTTTATTTTAGTCTCCCTGTTCCTCAGCTGTTCCTTTTTAACATTGGTGTGTGCATATCTGGTTAAGATGTTAAAATAAATGTATTTTTAAAGTATTTGGATACCAATGAACACTAAAAAAAGGCTTATGAGAAAATTAAGAGTTCTGGGTTTAGAGCAGTGTTGTGTAGTGTGTACCGTAAGACAGACCCTAGGCCAGATTTGAAAACCTAGCAGAAAACAATCTATTGACTGGTTGCTTTTTCAATGAACACAATTCATTCTATGTATTCAGTGAGATAAAGTTCTATGAAGAAGACATTAGTGAATCATGTAATTCACAGCTGTATTGCAATACATACACACCAGAGGGGAATATGATTTCTGGTATTTCCTAATTTTAGGGAGCTTGAACCCGCTGTGTTAATAAGGTTCTTTTAACTTAGATTGTGTGTGTGTTATGCACATTGTGTAGCATGAATGATGACACTGCCAGACCATGAGGTAGTTCAGTGTGATCCAAATATGCAATCAGAAATGCTTTGGAAATCAGTATTTTGCTTCATCAGTGAATCAGATGATATTCTGCATTTTCCATTGCTGAAGACCAATGTTAGAGGAGACTGGAACTCCAAAGCTTTAATTTCTACTCTGCTATTTTAAATTAGTGATTGCCTTTGGGCAAATAACTTCATCAGCCTCTGATCTTGGTTATGTTTGTGAGGCTGAAGTAACTCAATCAAAAATAAAGCCGTTGAACTGGATTTGTATGACCACAACAGATCAAAATATGTCTAAAAGTGCAATGTAAGAGCTAGAGAGGGGTATAACTATTATTTGTTGTATTATTGAAAATGTCAAATTTTCACTGTCCTCATACAGAGTTTGTGTAATTCTTTTTAAGTTTTAACCTTTATTTATTCAGGATGTTTCCTATCCCCTCTACATGATGGCAAAACAAATAGTTTTGAGGGAGAAGGGAGTGTTTCCTGTTGTGATAATACTTCAAAGATACGATGCTATTCTAAATATCTTCACTTTTGTTAATTCTTTGGGGTAAATATGTGGAATTGATGTACTGAAAATAATTAAATCATGGCATCCTACCATCCTTGAGCACATCACATTGGAACCTAAGTTCTTGTGGTGGGTTGACCCTGGCTGGTCACCAGGTGCCCACCAAAGCTGTTCCATCACTGCCTTCCTCAGCTGGACAGGGTAGAGAAAATATAATAAAAAGCTCGTGGGTCAAG
The DNA here is from genome assembly GCF_963210335.1 of Falco punctatus. NCBI lineage: Eukaryota > Metazoa > Chordata > Aves > Falconiformes > Falconidae > Falco > Falco punctatus. Next base: position 38,742,150 of record NC_137586.1, on the reverse strand, counting down.
ATAAGGACAGAGAGATCACTCAGCCATTACCATCATGGGCAAAACAGACTCAAGTTGAGGAAATCAATTTAATTTATTACCATTCAAATCAGAGTAGGATAATGAGAAATAAAACCAAAACTATAAACCACCTTCCCCTCACCCTCCCTTCTTCCTGGGTTTAACTTCACTCCTGGTATCTCTAGCTTATCCTGCCCAGCAGTGCAGGGGGATGAGGAGCAGGGGTTTACAGTCAGTTCATCACACGCTGTCTCTGCCACTGCTCCCTCCTCAGGGGGAGGCTTCTCACACTCTTCTGCTCCAACATGGGGTCCCTCCCATGGGTGGCAGTCCTCCATGAACATGTCCAACAAGAGTCCTTGCCACAGGCTACACTTCTCAAACTACTCCAGCATGGGTCCCTTCCACAGAGTCCTTTCAGGAACAGACTGCTTCAGTGCAGATCCTCCATGGAGTCACAACCCCTGCCAGCAAACCTGCTCCTGGTTTGCCTGGTCTCCTCTCTCCATGGGCTCCCAGGCCATGCCAGGAGCCTGCCCCAGTGTGAGCTTCCCACAGGTCACAGTCAACTTCAGGCATCCACATGCTCCAGCTTAGGGTCCTCCACGGGCTGCAGGTGGGTATCTGCTCTACCATTAACCTCCATGGGCTTCAGGGGCACAGCCTGCCTCACCGTGGGCTTCACTACAGGCTGCAGGGGGATCTCTGTGCCAGCTCCTGAAGCCTCTTCTGCCCCTTCTTCTACACTGACATCAATGTTCTAGAGTGGTTTCTCTCACATATTCTCACTCTTCGACTGCAATTTGTTACACAGGTGTTTTCCCCCCTCCTTAAATACATTTTCCTAGAGGCGCTACCACCATTGCTGATGGGCTCAGCCTTGGCCAGTGGTGGGTCCCTCTTGGCACCAGCTGAGATTGTCACCATCAGATCTAAGGGAAGCTTCTAGCAGCTTCTCACAGAAGCCACCCCTGTAGCCCCCCTTCTGACAAAACCTTGCCACACAAACCAAATGAAGTACTGCCTTTTGCTGTCATGTAGCGATTACTTTTGGGTTCTCCTTTAGACTTTGTGAAAAGTTGTGTGTGTCCTGGGTGTTATGCTTTGCATACAGTAGAGCCTTCCATCCGTGAAAGGGTTGCAATACAAGTAAAGCCTTACAGTTGTACTAAAATAAGAAATCTGGCTGATAGCAATTCAAGTGGTGGAGCCAGGAACTGAACTTTGTTTTGGCTCTCACTTCCCAGATCTAGCCACATCACTGCTTCATAAAGATAAAAAGTCCAGAGAATAGCTTTAATTAAATCATAAATTATGAAGCTGTTTTAGCCCTCTGCTTAGAACAGCAGCAGGTGAATACAAAGTGGATGATGCTGCAGAATGTTTCAATTGTATTAAAAGGCCTTGGGGGAGTCTAAAGCTGTAACAATGACAGAGAGGGCAAAAAAAGGTGGAGCCATTGACATGATGGCTAGCAGGCCCATGGTTAGGAGGTGGAAGCTCCTTGTTGGGTAAGCGTATTGGAACTCTTTATAGAAGTAAAGGAATCGCAGAGAATTTTTCTCAGGGTAAAATCCTCTTGTATTGAAGGATTAAGTTGCTGTAGTCAACCTGATCTTAAATAGGCAGCAGTGTGAGCACCATTAATAAAGCAATTTTTCTTTCCTTATCAAAAACTGAAATAGAACTGTGTTATAGTTGGATGACTCAGTAAGCCAAGTAATCCTTCTTCCTTCGCTGATTTGTTTCTACCTACAAGGTTGGTGGTAAGTAAGCAGCTACTGTGAAACAAATCCAAGGTAAAAGGTTTGTTAATAATGAAGTAGAAGTGAGAAACTATCTGAGAGAGTGTAATGTCTTGTTTAACTGAAAATGCTTTTGAAATGTTTCTTTATTACAACCAGTCTCCAAGGAAAATCACAGATTCAGACTTAGTCCATATTCCAAAATGGAATTTTAAATTGCTGACTTCACTGTTAAATATTTTAGGATCTTAATCTGTTCTGGTTACCTACATGACCTACTCTTCTGAGGAGGAAAGGCTGCATTTCTACATAAAGTCTTTGATACGAGAACACTGTGAATGGGGAGCTGTGGTGGCATTTTAAATTTATTGGTCAATATATTTTATTAGTATTGTTGATGACAGCTACTTGAATTTTGCTTTTCATGGTTGCATCCATGCAAGACTGCAGCAAAGCAAAAGAATGCTTCCCACTCACCACTGAAACTGCAAGGCTCAGGGGCAGTAGAGCATGGGGTCTGGAGGAAAGCTGGGGCAGAAGACCATCTCAGTGCAGATGAAGCTGAAGCAATGTACTGAGTTTTATACTGAGTTTTGTACTAAGTGGAAAAAATAGGTAGACAAAGCACAGTTCTTAGAGGGCAGGTGCAACAGCAGGTGTGGGCTCCTTAATGTGGGATGTTTGTGCTAGGTCTCTGGGGTGGGCCTGGGGTGGGCCAGGTTAGACCTTACCTCTCACTTAGCAAGCTCTGCCGTGTGCTTTAAAGACCGTAAATATTATTCTGTATTCAAAATCAATCCTGGAATGACAGATTTTAGGTGCTGCCTCCTCCACAGTTTTGTATATCAACTTCTTTAGTAGACCTTGGGAAGAACACAATGGCTTCATTGCCTCCTCTGGTTCCTGAAACTGATACATCAGATTCCTGAAAACCACAAAAAAATTGTCAAAAGTTTTTGCGAATGCTACTACAGCTACAGATGAGATCAGAAAATCCTTTTCTTTGTGTACATCTCCCTGTTAGGAAAGCGATGTTTAGGCAAGTGTGCCTCTCTAACTCAGATTTACTAGCCTTTTCAAATTCAGACTATTTTATTTTGGTTAGAAAAAGAGCAGGTAAAATAGCATCTTGAGGTGTATGAAAACTGAAGGTAAGAGTTGAGGAAGCCAAGTGTGTTTAAATCTGGAATGGCAGCTTGACCCCATTTGTCTACTAGTGTAGGCATGACTGAGCCCACCCTCTGGTAAGTAAGTGTTCAGTGACATTGTTTCTCTGGGAGTTATTAAAATTTATCACCAATAAAATATTAATAGTACAAATACTATGAATCCTCAAAGTTGACTCTGTCTTAGACAGTGAGTTGGGGTATATTTATTCTCCAGAATGGCAGGAAGCCCTGGATGTTTTGACTGTTCTTAAATTTGTATGTGTTTGTCACTGAGTTGTTCTTAAATCTTTTTATTGAGGTAATAAAAATATGGTAAGATCTATTCAAAATTGAGCTGTATGGTCCTTTCTGAGTTTGAACCTTTTCACTTTGTGATGTAACCGAGCAGTACTGTTAAGTAATATTGGGCAGATTCTGTTACAGATTGGTTTTATTTCTTGACGTCTTCCAGTATTGCCAAGAAATTGTAATATATAGAATCATTATCATCTATTCCTCCCGCTGTTTTCTTAAATCTTTTTTTTGTTTGGATAATTTTTGTTTGTTTCGCTCTTAGTATGTAGGTCAGCCCTCAATGCAATTAATTTATTACAGTGTAAACTTAAGTTGGGTTACTAGGTCAGTTCAGAATAAAGTAGGTTTTTCATTCGCAAATTTTATTTGGTTGTTATCTGATAGCAACTTACAGGATTTCTAAATTAAAGAGGTGGTGCTTTGTTTTTTTATGTGTAATTGTCCTTCAGGAAGTGAAATGTATACCTGAAGGGCCAGCGGTCAGGATAGTGTCAGGCAGATGAAGATCTTTTTGCATCCCACTACCTTTTTATTTGATCTAATAGAAACAAGCCCCCTTTTCATGGGATTTCAATGAAAACTTCTCAGAACTTGGCCAAGATACATGTAATGACTGTAGGAGTCTACCTAATCTGTAGCCAAGAGTCAAGGCCTGCTGCCTAATTTCATTGTACATATTTATTCTATGTATGTGGTGGCATAATTAAAAAATATGCTAAGAAATAACCATTGGATCCTTACCGGATTTGAACATGTGGTCATAGTGATTTACAGACAAATTGGTGTGTATTTTCCTTTGTACTTCATATGTACATACATACTTCATATGTACGTACTTTCATATGTACAAGCACACTTTGTGAGAGAGGCCACCTGAGTACAAGTGGAAATCACACTGGCTGGCTTTGCATCATTGGAGATTGATACTCTAACTGATATGGGTATGAGTAGTTGTCATGGCTTGTACTTTTTGCTATACGTGTCAGTCTTTTACAATTTTACAGTACATCTAACGTTACAAGAAATAAAAATACTTATGTGTGGTTGTACAGCTGTTACTCTACTATTTAGTTGAATGCCTTTTGCTTTTAACATTTAATTTGTTTTTTTCTGTGATAGGCATAAAATAACAGTTTTTTCTCAGATACGTGATTTGGCCTTGTTTCAGCAGCAAGTAAATAAAAAATGGGCTATCTTTGAAGTGTAGAGTCCGTGAACTTCTTTATTTTTAAATACTCAATGGGATATAACAGTGGAATAATAATTCTTAAAAAGTCTTTTTTTTACCTTTTAGTGCTTGTTTGGGTATTCATTGTGATGTATTTTTGGCAATTAAAACAAAATCGTGCCCAGCAAGCTGGAGTCTTCTACTATACACTGTAAACTTTAATGAGGCCTCTACTCATCATAGGCCTGGGGAAAAACTGGAGAGAAGTGATTATCTGGTGGGGGCTGAGAATGTTTGGAAGAGACTATTCTGGTTGCCCCTGTTGTTGCTGAATTTCAGAACTCCATAATTCATTTTTATCATTGTTCAAATACAAAGCATTTTGTTAATGTCCCGTGCTGTGTGGCTGTGGGTTTTAATTAAAAAAATAATATATATATATATAAATCTTAATTGCTTTCATTTTGATGTCTTCCCAGACTCAGCTTGAGCAGAATTGCTTAGCTAGTTCTAGCCCACATTTCACCCATCTGAGTGAAAAGTGTGTCATGCTATGCAACTGATGCCAGTATTTTTGATATCAAAAACTTCACTGCAGGTCAAGACTGCAATTGCTATCAAGAACAATGACAGCTAGATACTGTATAGCTGATTCTGATAACTGAAGGGCAGATACTTGATCTCTGTATGTTACCTACATAAGTACTGAGAACTTTGTGCTGTGGGCAGAGTGGGACAGGGGCAGAGATGGGACATATGAAAACTGTAACAGAGGATGTCACCAGGGCTTCAAAAGCTCCTGTTTTAAAGGCACTCCTCCGGGTGATAATATATGATACAATAAAGACTCAGTGGGACCCCATGAGTATTTGAGTTTTCAAAGCTGTCAGTGACAAATGAACTCTTTCGTTTTAAACCAAGTGCATTTAGAATGCTAATTATTGATAGATAAACTGAATTTGGAGCTTCACAATGCTATTTTTTAGGGAGCTTTTGCAGAGAAAAGCTGAACTTCAGCAAAATTTTGTATATTACCACTGGCAAGTGTAGCCAATGATACGAAGATGTGCTGTATACAGAAGATTAAAGATGGCAGGAGCTACCCGCTAGCAAGGGGAAGCATGCTAAATGGTAGAGTTTCTGTAGATTAATTCTTACTACAGCACTGGGCACATGGTTGTGGGCAGAGGGGAGGGTAAGGCAATTCACCATTAACATTGCGCAGAAGAACAAATTCCCCACCTTCTGTGCATCTGCCCTGAAATAGCTGGACCTTCGGCCATAAAGATGGCCACATTTTGCTCCCCAAGTGCTTGATGTATCCACTGTTGTGCAGTCTAAGCCAGTCAGTTGAAATTCTTTAAAAAGGTGTTTTAATTATTGCACCAAACTTCAGATCTCTTAGGCAAGCCCTGCTTAAAAACAACAACCTAAGATATGGGCAACTTGTAGATGTTTATATTTACACCATCAGAACTGATGCTCCCGTGCTACCCAGCCTGAAGGCAGTAATCATTTACTGCTCTGGGGAAACAAAATCTTTCTGGTTGCTAAGCAGAATTTCACTGACATGAAGATTAAAAATGGCTTCAGATTCACACCATAGTTATAAAGAAAATATTTACATACTGTGAAGAAGCAGTTATTATTTTCAGTGGAAGAAAATATAAAGGAAAAAATGTTACTTAAAATATATGGGAATGGCATTTATCCATGAATGAATAGCATAGCTGAGAGCTGAGTTCATAACACTGTAGGCAGATCTGCCATGCAGTGCAGAGAAAAAAAAAATATTTGCAAGTCAGGAGAAAAATTTAAAAAATAATAATTCATACTGACAAATGTAGGAAAGCAAAGCACAATTTTTACATGAAGAAATGACAGTACCTTGTCAAGCAAAGGAAGCATTTCAATCCACAGCTGGAAATGTATTTGTTTTGTAGTTTCCTAAGTAATTCCAAAAGTAAATAAGGTGAAATTATGCCTTTTGGTGCTTAAAAAATATTTTGTACTTTTTGCAAAGAAAAAGAAGGGAAAAAAATCTTAGCTTGAAGCTGGTTTTGGTGATATTCTCGTTCAGCCAGCAAGCCAAAAATCAGTTATTTATCGTTTTCTGCTAAAGGAGAGACGGAAGAACTACCTTGCTCCCCACACCCAGGAACATATGCAGGAGAGAAATTGGGTGTCACTATTACCCTCAGGAAGATATCTTGGTATTATTAAGTCAAAAGGCTGAGGACCTTTTGTAAAGTATATGTATTTTTATATATACTTATATATGGGTATTTGTATGATTAGTAATGTACACTTTTATGGTCGTTTATTTTTTTCATATAACCTGTTTAAAATTAATTGTTTATAAGTTGCTGCTCTTCCTTTTGCAGCATGTTAATACTGGCTGTCAGACAAAGAACAGAATGTGTTAAATAAATTTCTGTTGACCCTGCAGGTATTTCATTGTCTAACAGTGAGGTGTGAAATGTTTCTTGGAGCTCAGATCCTCTGTCCATTGCTTTCATGTTAGGGTTTGGGGAATGCTGGGGGACAGCTGCAGGAAAGCCCACATAAATGCTCAGGGCAGGTGTTGTATTGAGGCATCAGCCTGCTCACAGACCTTACGTTTCTGTCCCTTCTCCCAGCTTGAAACTCAGAAAGTGAAAAGAAGGCACCAAAATTTATCCGGATCAGTCCTCTAAATTCCTAGATTGCTAGAGTTATTTATACGAAGTCTGTGGCTCTGGGGATGGACATGAAGGTACTCTTCCAAAAAGTCCTTGATGTAACTAGGATTTGTGTTTATTCTTGCCTACTGCTTATGGTTGCTAAAATATTGTGGGAAATAGCTGCACACTGAAAGATCGTAAGATCTCATGAACATCACCTTGAATGTGACTACAGCAATGGAACAATTACACATTGTCAAAGTCTGAACAGTATTGAACATGATACTTTGTACTTTAACAAAGTCCATTTGATCAACACAATCCTGTAAGGTTACCTAAATTTCTCAAAGTACAGGGCTAGTCAAGAATATATTTCACTGTTAATAATTTCGTTCACATTTGCTGTATTTCTCTCTCTGGACTTCTGGCACTTCAAAGAAGATTTTAAAATGCGTAGGGTTGTTCAGCCAGGCTCATCTGTGACCTGTGTTCAACTTCCATCACCATTTTGGTTTTGTGCTGGAGTAAATAAATGCCATGGGAAATGAACATGCTCCCAAGCCAAGCTTTTGTCGGTGGACAGGATTTTTCTTTGCTGTATACTTTTAAAGATAACTATGCACTTTTAATATTATTAACAATAAAATTAACTAAAAAAGCACGTTTTTGACTGAAGTTTGAATCTGAAGTGTTGCTTGTAAGCTGAAATCTCTGGGGAAGAGTGTATGAACCTGTAAGTTTGACTGCTCTTCTCATTTATAAATATATACTCAAACTCAACACTAAACCTTGTCTTACCTATGATTTTAGACCATCACAGTTAACCATTACCATTACATTGAAATGGAATCGCAGATTATGTAATCATAGAGTTATGGAACATCTCCAGTTGAAAGGGACCCATAAGGATCATCAAGTCCAACTCCCTGCTCCTTGTGGGACTGCCTAAAACCAAACCAAACCATGTGACTAGAACATCATCCAGGCACTCCCTGAACTCTGATAGCATTGTTGCCGCAACCACTTCCCTGAGGGGCCTGTTCCAGTGACTGGCCACCCACCCAGTGAAGAACCTTTTCCTTATGTCCAATCTGAACTTCTCCTGATGCAGCTTCCTTCTGTTTCCACATGTCCTGTTGCTGGTCATCAGAGAAAGTGATGAGATCAGAACCTCCCCCTCCATTGCCCCCCCTGAGAAAGCTGTAGGTGTCCATGAGGTCATCCCTCAGCCTTCTCTTCTCTTCCCCAAACCGAACAAACCAAGTGACTTCAGCTGCTCCCCCTAGTCTTGCCCCTGAGATCTTTCACCATCTTGGTCACCCTCCTCTGGACACACCTATATAATCTGATATCCTTCTTATATTGAAGTGTCCAAAACTGCACACAGTATTCAAGGTGGGGCTGTGCCAGTGCAGTGTAGAGTGGGACAATCACCTGACTTGACTGGCTAGCTATGCTGAGCTCGATGCTCCACAAGACATGGTTAGCCCTTCTGGCTGCCACGGCACACAGTTGACTCATATTCAACATGCCATCATCCCAAAGCCCAGATTTCTTTCTGTGGGGCTTCTCTCCAGCCTTTTATCCCCCAATTTGTATGCATAACCAACATTACCTGTCCCAGGTGCAGAATCCTGCATTTGCTCTTGTTCCATACGGTTGGTGATTGCCCAACTTTCTAGTCTATCCCGATCTCTCTGTAAGACCTCCCTACACTCCAGGGAGTCCATAGTTCCTCCTAGTTTAGTATCATTGGCAAACTTACTTAACGTACATTTGATTCCTGTGTCCACATCGTTTATAAAAACGTTAAGGAGCACTGGCCCTAAAATTTAGCCCTGGGGAACCCAGGCTGCCAGCCTGATGTAACACTGTTACACCACTTTGAGCTCAACCTGTCAGCCAGTTGCTCAGCCAACATGTTGTTGACTTGTCCAGCTGTGTGCTGGACATTTTGTCCAGAAGGGTACTGTGAGAGACGGTATCCAAAGCTTTGCTAAAATAAAAAAAGAACACCTCTGCTGACTTCCCTTGGTCAACTAGGTGGGAACTTGTCATAAAAGGAAATTAAGTTGGTTAAGCAGGACTTCCCGCTCATGAACCTGTGCTGGCTGTGACCAATGACTGCACTGTCTCTCAAGTGTCTTTCAGTAACTCCCAGAGTGACCTTCTACATAATTTTACCAGGCACTGGTAATACATATTCTAATATAATAAATAAAATACATATAGCAACTACAATAAATACATATTCTAATATAATGTATCAATATCTGTATTGAAATACATATCTTAATCTGCTTAGTACTGAAATATGTCTGCTCTAGCTTTTTGAGAAAATGGTTGTGGCACATTTTTATTATTAATATAAGATTTAATATAAATAGTTGCATTTTTTCCTACATGGCATTTTAATAGCAACTAGCAATTTCTATAAAGGTGCCATTTTTCACAGGAGTAATTAGGACTAAACAGTGTAAACATATTTGTGGATTATATCGAACTAGAATAAATTGTTTGAGCCTTTCTGCAAATCTTTTCTTCTCATGAGGCTTTCTGTTTCACTGAAAGAAAGCCTCTGGTATGTATAGCTCATTTCCTTAGGCCTGAAATCTCACAGACCACTGATACTGTCTTTTAAAACTTATAAGTTATTTTTAATTCATTTTTGTACAAATAGCAGGTCGTAATTTTTTAAAGATTGTTCTTTATCATATTTATCCCCCACTGTGGATCTTGTAGCATTTCTTTCTCATCATTATTCTTCGAAACCTGCATAACTTTTAAGCTTCTCTTCACAAGGGTATTTCTGCATGGAATATGTATTTATTGAAAATAAGATTTGATAAAAAAATCACGCAAAACTAAATGATGATTTGATTATTTAAATAGAATTGCAAAGCAATTTACAATAGATTGCTTATGCTGCAGAACCATTCACTGTCTACGAACCATTTTAAGAGATTCTTCGAAAAAGATGGAACAAAAATTTGTATAGAAAAACATTTGACATAGTTCCTCTGCTGTTCAGCTATGAACTTAATGATTCTTTCCAAGTTTCTAACTAGAGTGCCTAAATACCACCGGGGAGGTTTTTCTTGCCATTCTTCTAGCGAAAGAGAAAATTAAAAGAAAAAAAAAAAAAAAAGAAAAGAAAATACAACTCACTTGAGTCTTTCTCTAACACCATATCAAAAAACTGTGTCCAGTGTTTGGGTCATCCTTAATGGGTTGTTAAGGTGACTGACACGAACCTGCCAGTCTATCTCTGACCCTGATTTTATGCAGTAATTATTTTAATTACTATTTTTCCCCTGTTTGCTCTTTCAGATCAATCTCTCTACTTCCCTTTGGGCCAAGTTCTGCTGGTGAATGTTTTGGAATCTGTGCAATTACAAATACTACTGTTTATAAATATACTGTGGGATTTTGGGTTCTTTTCAGTTTTGTTTTGTTGTTGGTTTTTTTTCATGAAGAATGCCGTTATTGCTTTCTGGAACTAAAAGCAAAGCTAAGTAAAGAACACTTCTGAATACTAGAGGGGGAAAGACAAAATGTCTGTACCCACTCACTAGTGGTCAAGTTCTGTTGTGGTTTCTTACTCAAGTTGGATGGCCCTTTACTTCGTACATGTTTCCTTCAAATCAAGTTTTGGCATTAGTTACTACTTCTTTGGGAAGGTAATTTATGTCTAAACTCTGTTTTTAAGGGTGGAGATTGTAATAGGCAATGCAGAGCCAAGTAAGCAGCTGACACTAAAGAAAGCATTGGTATTGTATCAAACTGCAACCAAACTGATTCATGCAGCTGCCTTTTTATTAGTAGCTGTACGTACATATTTCTAAAACTTTCTTTTGCCAGCTTTGTTTAACATTAACCGCAGTTACACAATCTTGTATCAGATAAATGAAGAGTATCTCTGTGGATTTGTTCCCTCAGGATCAATTTTCCATATTGGTCCAGTACCAGATAACTCATTGGAAACACTGGGCACACTTTCCTTGTGACAGAGATGTTCATTTACACTTCATCTAAGTGTCCTCATGTTAAGCAGACCACTCCAACTCAATTAAATTTTGGTTTACAATTAACATTAATATTTCCCTCTGCTCTATTGTTCTAAGAAAAACTCAAATGGCTGAAACATTTACACACTGCTCTTCCTCCTGTTTTTTTCTTGGCCATTGCTCACCACCAAGCTTATGTCAAAAAAAAAAAAAAAAAAGTGAATTAGCTGAGACATAGTTATTTCTTTGCATGGGATACTTAGGTTAATCATCCAGTACCACGTTGGTTGATGTTTGCCTCATGCCTTAACAATACTGATGGCAAGTAATTGTCCAAATGCACTAAATGTCTATTTCAATACATTAAAAAAAACCCCAAAACATACACACACAAACTACTGTGTATGAAGCTTGGCATTTTTCTAATTGAGAATTTTACACTTAGGATATCCAAAGAGACATGAGGTGTACCCTTTGCTGCAGAGTTAAGGTACATAAGATGTCTAATTTACATTACCTACATTACACGTTAGTTCAGTTAGCTCTTTAAAGTTGGCCATACTCTATCTGTAGAGCAATGATAAACTGGTCGTAGATGTAAACATAAGGCATGCATTCATGTATAGATCCAAAGTACTTTGAACACTCACAAATCAGCATTATGTCTTAAAGCACCGAGTTGTGTATTTGGATCTCCATCATGGATGAAAAATGTGCACAATCACACCAATTCTTATTTCTTATGAATTCTTATTAGCATTTCATTTAAAGAAATAGCTGCTTTGGGTATGTAATATTTGAAGCGCACAAGCACAGAAAAATGTTTTTGAGAAATTAGGCAAATAGAAGAGATGTTGTTAATAATTTGAATTTATATTCACATTGACGTATTAGTTGTGGGCTAATATTGTCATAAGCTTCAAATAGACACACTATTACGTGCCCATGTGTAATAGCACTCTAAAATAGCTTTTGGATCTGAAACTCTAGAAACAGGAGAAGAGGAAACAGCAGTGGAAAACTAACCTGTCACAAGAACTGTCCGGCCTTGCAAATCATTTGTATCTGATCAGCTAATATCAGCTTTCAGTTATATTGCTCGAAGTGATCCTGTCTAAACTGTTAACAGGGTAGTATTGCTGACATGAAGCTTGGGCCTTATAGGAACTTAAACAGATCTTGAATCCTCCTCAGGGGAAAGGGACAACACAATAAAAATGCAAAAAACCCACTGGGTGACTGGCATCCACCACTAGTGATCAAAATAATTATCAATGCTTTGCAGTGCTGTTAACCATGGTATTAAAGGAGGCACAGAGTTTAAGAAAACAAAGACATTAACCTGGGGTTTGCTATTTCAAAACAGAACATTTTTAAAAGATCAACTTGCTCCTGAAACAGAAAATACACTTTTAAAATCATGGTTAAATAATTTCCTAACTATCAAAATTAGTAGAAGATTGATTTACTCAGCAGGCTAAATCTGGAGAAAACTTTCCTTAGGTTCACTGTAGATAAAAAGAGCATAGCAGAAGTTCAAGAAAGTTTATCTAGATGTGTATGTAGCTAGGTGAACTTTTTAAAGTCTTGGAGAGACGCCTGTTTGCGTTTTGAGTTTTAGTTTCTCATTCTTGTAATAAATTCTTCATTCGTAGTTATTGTTGTTTGCTTCAAATACAATTACATTGGAACCATTCCAATGAAACTTTGTGACTGAAATTTGTGCATTCAGATTTTATAGTAACTTCAGTCAAAAGGGAAGATTTAATTGGATTTATTTTAATCCTTCATACTGTTGCAGCACTTGTAAGATCCAGACCAGCTGAGAGAGGGCAAACTGTATTCTGCCTGGTTTTGTGCATCAGCAGGTTGATTGTTAAATTTCAGAAAGTTAAGCCACTCAGGGTAAAGAATTGTACTTTGTCACTGATGACTAACCATGAAACAGTGGAGTGGGAAATAAAGGTTGTTTTTCTAGGTAACAGTTATCGCCTTATTTATAGAATAAGGAAGAATCTGCTTGGTTCTCAGGCCCCACGCTGAGCTTTCAGGGCCTGCAATTAGAAGAAAGGGAAATAAGACCTTCTGTAAAAACAAAAGAAAATAAAAAGCACTGAAAAAACAAAGGTGAAAATTTTAATGTAGGGGTTTTCTGCAGTTTTTCAGAATGGATATATAAAGTACCAAGTTTAAACACTCCCAGCATCCCAGGACAAGTCCTCCTCTTACATTCAGCGTGGTGGGACCTGCCTTAGAATGTTACGCTGTTCCTGATGTTTGGCCTGTCCTTTATATTTCACAAATCTCTTATTTTTCTGAAATCATCTTCTTTGGAAAAAAAGAAATAGAAATAATGGCAACAAACTTACGGAAATAGCTTTCTGGATGGGACCTGTACACCTAAGCTGCCATAGATTTGCAGCCACAAATAAGATTTTTCCACACGTCTCACAGAAGGATTTCTTAGGATTGTTCCTCCTAGCTGTGATAAACTTCCCAATTTAGCCATGGACACCTGGCCAACAAAGGAGGGATACAGCTCATGCAGAGCTATAGCAGCTAGTAAGTTTACCTGTATATCAAGAAGCTCAAAGATGCCTCTGTTAATGAAGTGTATGCTAAAGAAACAACTGAGGCCAGGGCTTCATCCAGAGAATAATGGAAATGTAATCCCAAAGGATTAAATGGAAAAATATGCTTAAACAAGGTATTTTCTTAGGAGAACTCTGGGCTGAGATCTTTATTCTTGTGCATCAACATAATCCCTAACTTTGCAGGTATCTTATCCCTCTCACCTTTTTTCTGAATACTCATGTCAAAAAAGCTCAAAGCCTCCTCAGCTTTCTCTGACTCCCTTCTTAATGACAACAGTTTAGATCCTTACAGTTATATATTTGCTTAAATCTCTGAATGAGCTCATTCATTGTTAACCTCAAAGTGGTTAAACCTAAAGATGTATGTTTTAAAAAAAAAATTTTTTTCTAAACATGGTAAAGTAAGAGGCACTGTGTGAATTCAAGGTGCAACTTTATCTCTTGTAAGCTAAGGAGTGGAGACAGGAGTGGCACAGGCACGATTCCTCTTCTACCTGCACTGAATGGCTTATAAAGGCTCTCAGCACACAGGGTCAGTAAGATCCATAATACTGGAGTCTTCACTTGTGCCTTCTGAAGTGAATTCCCCTGTGTAAAACGCAGGTTTCTCAAACCAAATTATTGTGCTCCTGCACCCAGTGTTTTTGGGCACATCAGGCATCTGATACATGGTAAAATTCCCAAGTCCTGGAAAAGGAGAAAGCTTTTCCAGCTCCAGAAATTACACAGTTCAGCTCTGAGATGGAAATCCCATTTTAGTCTTTGCTGGAGCATGTTAAGTAATTTACGAAAGAGATTGTGCCTTCAAGTTCCTTAGGCAACAAGAAATACTTACCCTGCAAGTGTGCCACAATCATTAACCCATCTGTTGGTTAAAAGGGAGTGTCAGCGTCTCCATTTCCTTGCTGATTCTGCATTCAGATCCATCAACATTTGATCTTTTTCTTAAGGAGAAATTATTGTTTCTGGCTCTAGAATAGGTTCCTAGTACCTAGTAAATAAAAACCCTGGACTAGGGGAGATCACATATATTTTCATTTCCCTGAAAGACTAATACTAATACTAATAATATAGTTCTGATTATATACCAGGGAAAGTAACCTTTCTGGCTGCAGACAGGCTTACTGTTTGTTTAGACCTCAATTCTCTTCCATCTGTAATAAAGAAATGCAGATGTAATAGCAGAAGGGATTTTACAGGTGTCTTTACAGAAGTGGTTTTCAAGCATGTATGTGATGAAGGTCTTCAAGCTGTGGGTGTGATTTTGAAAAGTAATTCAGGAAATTGAGGCTTTAAAAGTCATCAGCTTCCAGAAAGAGGTAAGCTTGTCTACTCAAATTCTTAAAAATAATTTTTAAAATATCTTTTGGTACTAAAACCCAAACCTTTTTGTACCAACCACCAAACCAAAAACTACTCAGTACTACCAACACTTCATTAACCAGTGCCCACTGAAAAGACAGGTAGATCTGCAGGCTTTCAAAAGCTCTATGTCACTTTTGAAAGTTAAGGTCCTAGAATTACTAAGAGGTTTTTAAACACTTTATCATGCATTGCAGATTTGTTGTTTTATCTGCACACGTAAGTAATGAAAAATTAAGCAGCCATCAGAAGGCTCTTAGTGTGTGTTCATTTACCTGTAGTCCAAATGTGTTTATCAGAAGAAACATACGCATTTCTTACATTATGTCAACTCACTTAAAAACCTCTGAAGACCTATGGAGTTGAAATACTTTTAAGTCATTACACAGCAGTTTCAGCTACTCATCAGTCAGGATATTTTTCCTGAATATGTCAGTAACTACTGCTTACATACCACATAAATGTAGTTCTGTTCTAGAAAAGTTATTTGATTGATTTGCATTGTTTTGAAGTCTGTATAAAGAAAAGGCTTAACTAATATATTAGGTTTGAAAAAGAAAGCCTTTTAGGTACTTACAGTCAACAACAAAAAAAAAATATTAACAAATGTAACATGATTGTTGCTTCAAAATCCCTAATTACCTCCTCATTTCAGTCTGTGTAAGGTACACTCCCTTGCAGGTGAAAAGAGTCTTTCACAACACTTGAAATTTATGTCTTTATTGCTCACTTTATATGTGATTTTCATTAACAGCTTTAACTCAAAACAATTTATATTTGGTGTCTAAAGGAATTCTGTTATAGAAGGTTGTATCATGAGCCTCTCTAATACATGTTGACTACTAAAGGACAGTAGGTGTATGCTAATGGCTTTGCAGTTCTGTCCTCTTCCAATATTGTTTTTTTCTCCTGACTGGTATGCCTGTATGTAAAAAAATTTCATTCGAGAATATTTACCAAGGACTGTTTCTGTAACACTTCCATATGGCAAAAGCTGAACTGTGACACTGCAGTTACTTGCTGTGAACAACAGAAGAATTGCAATTTGTGGAAATTTTTGAAAAGTTTGAAAAAAAATGCAGGAAAGATGCTGCTATTTAATTTAGCATACTTGCAACAAGTGACTAGCATATAGGGCAGGTGAGCAAGTATGAGTCATTGCCACAGTGCTGAGTAGTCAGTCAGTTGATCCCTGCTGTAAAAACCTACTATATGCTTTCAAAATTGCACATGGTATAAGCCAGAAGTAGCAGTAACAAAGCAAACAGAGAGAGTCTCCCATTTTTTTGTTCTGGCTGTAGGAAAGAAAGAGAAATCTGAAGGAAAGAATTCATACATTCGAGTTCTATTGGAGAGACAACAGGGGAAATATATTTTTATGTAAGTCTGTATAAAATCCATGAGAACTTTCAGGAAAGGAGGTGGAGAGTCGGATTTGAGCATAAGATAAGTAGTTAAAGTGTTGGGAGGCTAGCAGAAAGGCATCTTAAACTGGCTTTTGGGAAAGGAGACTGAGCAGCGAGCAACAGTGCTGAATTCATTTGTTCTGAAATCAGCAAGAAAGAGGAGAAAGAAAAGGCAAAAGAAGTCCCAGACATTGTCTTCTAGCTGCCAGTAGGCACCTCAACAGAAGAAAAGATTCAAATTCATCATGGACATAAATTGGAGAAACATGTAATCCATCCCTTTTTGGAGGAAGCCAAGTGGTCAAAGGTTACCATCTTTTGAGATACCAAGTAGCATACCATAATTTAATTGCATGCACCCTGCGGAGTAACAGTGGAGGCCTGTAATAAAAGAAAATCATGATCGTATTAGCTGTTCTCAGTTCCTTCTTTATCAGCTCAGTGTCTATGACCTTATTTGGAGTATATTTAGGTGCATTATTTACGCAAAGGGTTCTGAGATCATGTCTTCACATATAACCCAAATTTGCTCAAGTAAATTTATCACTGTGGTCCAGGATCATCTTCTCTTTCCTATATGGAATGGAGATGAGTGACTGCTGTTGAGTAATCCTTGCATCTGGGACAATCTAAGGTAAAAGTGTGCAAATGCAAAATACTCGAAGTTAAACTAATAGGTAATATTTCCTGAAAATCTTAAAGTTACCACATAACTGTCTCGCTTAGAAACATTAGCTGACATCTGCTATTGAGTTCTGGCTTCCTGTCAGTTCTTGCCCCCTTTTTTAGATGCTTTCTCTGATGTTGAGCTGTTAGGCGAAATCCTGCTGAAGCAACGTATGTGGCATAAGGACAAGTGATGGTACAAACACAGAAGATACGGGAAAATAAGAAGTGCATAATCAGTGAAGAACTGAGATATAAGCCATCTAAAATTCCCCTTTTTTTGTTTGTTTTCACTGATTTACTTACATTTTAGCCAATTATTAAATACAATGGCAACTAAAATATGCAGTTGCATAGTATGTATTCTTAGGATTTCAGTCAGTCTTTTAACTTTATGTCTCTTTTTTTGTGGGTTTTTTTCTCTGAGATAATAGAAATTCTTTCTGCAGAAATTATCATTTTGGAAGTTGCCCAATGGAGACTTCTACTCTTGTAGCTAGTGACTGACATTTGGGTTTGACAAGAGGGGGAGAAAATTTTAAATAGTCCAAACAGTGTTAACAGCAGTTCCGTTTCAGAAACCCTTAAGCAAAGAGCCTGCTGTTACACGTAATAGCCCTAACTTCTTATTTGGAAAAGAGCACATGAGTCACTTGGAAGTTAGATTCATATTTTTTCCCAGACATGTCTTTCCTTTGCATGCTGTTTAAAGACTGAACTGTATAAAACAGGATTGACATTATGTAATTACTTGCCTCTTACACTGTGCTAACTCAATTTGCTTTTCATTCCCAGGTATTTAAAAGACCATTATTTTCCCATCAGACTTTACTGTCTGCCAATTAAAGCTTTAGATCAATGATGTGGAGAGAGAACTTTGTTATAAAAAGTTTCAGGTAGACTTATTGAAAACATCTTCTTTGAATTGCTTTTCTTTCTTTTTTTTAAATGTCTGTGATTTTTACCAGATACAACATTTTTCCTGACATTTTTAATAATGTTTTTCCAGCATTTTTCTGCAAAGCAAAACATTTGTGTCTGAATGCCAGATTTGCTTAGCAATGATTGCTAAGAGAGTAAGAGGAAGAGCTCCAGACACTGCAGGATTTTATTTCTTTTGCCTTCTAGTGGCTCTAACAGCTAAAGCTACACTGAATGTTACCATGGGCTGCAGTTATGGCACATATCCCTGACATACTATTTTTCCCCTTACTTAGGTAGGTAATTCTTGGTGGGACCAATACAGATTTGCCCAGATCTCCTGAGTCACATGACCAGAAGTCATTAGTGTCTAAGGGAACATGTGGTAGGGATGGTTAATAATCAAACTTAGAACTACCCGAATTGAAAATACTAATGCTATCTCTAGTTATTCACTGTCATCTTAAGTAATAAGAGCTATGTTAGTAAGGTCTGTCTCTTGTACAGTAATTTGATTTGGGGTCATTTTCTTTCTTTCTGTGTAGTTATGGGAAATGACTGCACTTTTGAGGTGCAGAAGATCATAGTAATTGCATTATGCATGAGAAATGTGCAAAGGGGCAGATGATATACCCTTTTCCTCCCTCAGAAAGAGCATCTGAGAGAGAAGAAAAATGGATAAAAAGGTCATTATAAGCAGACCTGAGTATACCGTACCATTAAAACATTTTTAATAGCAATGCCATTTCTGACAGCTGTAATATGGCTGTAGTTCTGTGTTTAAGAATACAACAGACAGGATCGTAGTCCGTAACCTTGATAAATATCGTCGTTCTGCTGTACCCTTCATTTAACTTTTTGAAGCAAATTAAGATGTCTCAGCACCTAGAGTGGGTAATCTTTCACTTTCAGTTAGATATGTAGACATGTCTTGTCTAGATAAGTATCAGAACTAAAATTAAAAAAATAAAATTCTGAGAAACATATTTTTGATTGTACTTTTCTTACTGGATTCTTAGATTTCATTAGCTATTGTATCTCATTAGGAGATGCCAAATTTGCATCTAATCATTTCAGTGTCTTCATCAAAGTTTACATCTTTTATTGTTTTCAAGAACAATCAAAATATGCCAGCAAAGAAGGGTTATATTTCATGGCCTAGAAAAGCAGAATCCCCTTTCTATAAGTTTTTATGTTTTATGAAGCAGAATAACAATGGATTAGTTTTTTGTCCCTAGCTCTGTTTATTTTGAGGGTAGTTTTCTTTTTTTTAACGTAAGATGTAATATTTCATTTCTTTTAATACACTGGCAGCTCCTGGAAGGGGAAGCCAGAAAAGCACACCCAACCTGATGACAGAACAGTGTGACAGAACCGTGACAGTAAAAAAAAAGTTACTCTAACACCACTGTTCTACTGGTGGTGTCTTCTCTCCTTACAGCTTGTTCTCATTTCTTTTAAAATGTCTCTTTGAAAGACTTCTGATGAGGATGTATTATTTCACTAGCGTGGCAGCAGCTGTACTTGTGATTCATTTGGTATTGCTCTTTCCTTTTATCCCATAGATGGTGATAGCCTTTTCAGTTACTGAAAGGGGTGAGGGGCTCTTACTGAGGGCTCTCACTGCATCTTGTGAAAGTGTTCTGACACATTGCTCCTAGTACACCAGGCACATTTGCCTAATTAACTAAATGTCCCTGAAGTTCTGTGTGGCTAGAACATTTTGCATTTCTTAGTCTATGCTGCTGTCTGAGGCTTACAGTCTCAACAGCAGACAGTACTTACTGTACTTTGTCTCAGATGTGGCCACGTTCCAGGTACTGTTAGGCATGGACTTAAGAGCTGGTTCTCCTTTACATTGTAGCTTTAACAAAACTAACTAACGTATCTGTTTTATACAACAGGGATGACAAAGCTGTACTTGGTTTAGCCTTAATGAAGTTACAGCTGTGTTCATTAAAGCTTTGTAAAAAAAAATGTTGAGTACTTTGGGCAGAGGGGCAAAAACATCACTGTAAGGAGATGCTTACATTTGATGTATCTAATGATTGTGTAAGAATAGTTTGTTCACTATTTCCCCTATATTCTGATGCCACTAGTACAATTTTCTTGATTACTTGCTGTTGAGAAGGAAGTTAGGTAAATTTTCAGAATTAAACCCTCCTTTAATAGGTTACCCAAGGCACCTAAGGTACCTTCTTTTCTTCTTCAGCTTTTGTATGTGGCCAGTCTACAAATGGCCAGATCCAATGGCAAATCACTGGACCGCCTGTACTTTGTAGAAGCATTTAGGTACCTCATGCGGGTTTACTAAACCCACTTTCAATCAAACTGCCCTCAAAAGCCAGGTGTCTGAGCACCGAAGTCTTGGATGTCTCTGTTCTTTGGGTTTTTTATCTGGCCTTAATGTATCTCAGTGTGGATGAATATCTTTTTTATGTCATCAGTCAGAAGTTTTCATAGTGATTACAGTTTCTCTCTGCTTCACTTCATGCCTTCCTGGAAGACTTTCAAGGGGGTGGGGGGGGCAAGCTTTGTCAATTGCTTGGAGATCCTATTGAATACAATAACTAAAATAACAGCGCAGTATATTGGATGGTTCATGCTCACCCTCAGTTACATGTCTTCTGCCTGCAACAGACATGATCTTTAGTTAGTAATTAGTTTATTTTTTATTTTTAAATTTGTTGACCTCTGCATCTGTGCTGCATTTGGAAACAGAAGCCTGTGGTAGTGTTTAGAAGAGTGACTTAAAAGCACTTGCTCTTTCTGTCAAAAGCACAATGTGCATCTTCAGGAGTGCAAAGGAGAAATGCTGACAGAGGTATTAAAGCAAAGTTCTGGGCTTGTCGCTTTGGAAAGGTTTGATGTTCTGTTGTGTATTATTAATGAGCACAAGATTCAAGATTAGAAACCCAGCAGTGATGCTTTCTTTGTGACTGACCTTATAATGTGTCAGGCAGTGTTCTCATTTGTGAAAGCTTATTTGAGTTTAACGTAAAACACAAAGTCCCCATTCTCCCCCCAGCTGGATGTAGCACAAATTCATGAGAGGTTCAAGATCCCCACTGAAAGAATTCTGCTGTATTTGTCATTTCACCCCACTGTTTCCAACATTTGGGCTTGGCAGACTGAAGGGACATGATACAAGCCCAGTTCAGAAGCAGCACTGCTACCATCACATACCATTTGCTGATACATATAATGCAGAGTTGCCAGAGACATTTTATTGTTTCCTTACAGTACAGTGAAAATACAGAGGCCTCAGACTGAACTATGTATAGTTACACTGGCCTCATTAATTTACTGAAGGTGATCGTGGTCATTGGCAGGTAAATTGTCCCGTCTTGTTAGGCTTCCAACCAGACAGAGTTACAGAGTGTAATCCAGAAAGTGGGCTACATGAGAGGAAGTAAAGTGCGGTCACGGTGGTTTATAAGAGTAAAATCAAGAGGTTTCACCTCATACTGTGCTTAAAGTATTGAAGACTAAAGGCTTGCATTAGATGCCAGAAAACTCTTGAAAATATTTCCTTTTCATATCTATTTATCAAACTTGCTTAATTCCTTCTGCTTTGTTTTTTACTTTCAAGGTGGAAGGGCTACTCTTCTTAGCAGATCACTTCAGTAATTACAGAAAAATATTTGGGTTGCTAGTTCTGGTTTAGAAAGCACTGCAGGAAGCAATTTTCTCATTCTTAAAAAAAACCCATACCACCTTAGATTTATCTCTGCTTTACTTGTGAGTCTCAAGCCTGTGTAGAGCACAGCTTTTCTTTACACGTCAGACCAAGTTCAGAGGAGGCAATGGTTCTGTTGCTCCAGAAAGCTGAAACTTATTGTCAAGGCACAAAGACTTTGGCAAGAGTACAAGGCTTCATAAGCTTAGGAGACCAAAAATATGTCTAATTGCTCTACTGTTACCTGTGACTACTCTGCTTCCAGAAGAGCCCTGTTAGATACATCTTTATGGTGCTGGCAGTTGCAATCACACTAGAAAAAGTATATGGGCCTGTGGAAATAATCAGCAGTTCCACAGGCAATAGCTGTTAACAAACTATTTGCTCCAATGTTAAAATCCAATAACAAGAGATTGACACATGGTTTCCTACAGCAAAAATTTTGTAGTCTGATTAAGTGGTGAACATCTGGACTGTGAATGTCTAAAATACCTGGCTTGCTTCTGAATGGATTTATCTGTCAGGTTTTTTTTTTATGTGTGCCAAGGAGATGCAGCATCCATTTTAGGGAAAAACTTTTTTATTGAGAGGGGTCTGTTGTAGAAGAGTGGCTGCAGAAGCGTGGCCTTGGAATCTCTGAAGATCTGCATGGTCCAGGCCTGGTATTAGAATAGGCCTGTAATCAGAATTGTACTGAAGTTGCTGTGCTGAAGTTAACAAGAAAGGTAGCCTTGAGCTATTCTTGAATCCTGAGACCAAGTAATTATGTCGTGCCAACAGGCCGTGGCTGTAACAAGCTACAGCTGCTGGGAAAGCAGGTGCAGGGCCAAGAAAGGTAGGGACCGGTATGGGAATATAGGGAGTAACAAACTACAAGGCTGAAGCACAGCAACACAATTAGCAACATGGATAGAATGCTTATTTTAGTCATGATAATTAGGGGTGTGAGAACCATGCGTGTTTAGAGACTACTAACCAATTATATTTCTGCTTTACGAATATACATGTGTATCGGTTCTATATAAGTGGTGTTAGAAACTAATAAAGTTGAGCAAGATGCATAACTCACATTGAGCGTCTTCTTGACTCCGGCGAACCCTTCTTCCAACAGTCTGTCATTGCTTGGAAGGTGAAACAAGAAGTGGTGAGACAAAAAAGTCACCCAGATGCTGCAAGTTTCCACAGGGAAGTATGATAATAGACCACCTAAAAATCTGAGGTCAGTACTTTCAGTTCGGTTCAAAGATAGTATTTCCTACATGTCCATGATTTTCTTCAAATTTTCCATGGATAACCATCTAGTCCTTAGTTCTTAAAAATCATTCAGTGTTTTTCAAAGCCATTAGAGGTCATACCAACAGAGGAAATTTGTCACCTTAATGTTACAAGAATGTCTAAAGATCTTTTCTGCACATAAAGGTATAGCCTCTCTTATAATTTCTGAAGTCTTTGAACTTAAAATGCACTGCAGAGTGGGCTAATAGACCTTTAGAGCATGCTTTCTCACATTCATGGCTCCCGCTCACCCAGTCTGGTGGTGTTACTTTTCACCAGGGAAAAAAAAAAAAAAAAAAAAAAAGGACAGAAAGCCCTGCTACCAATTTATTGGGCTAATCCTTTTGCTGTGATTCTCCCAGATACAGGCTCCCTGATTAAAGCACTTGGGTTCTCAATACATCTGTATTGATTTTACTTTAAACCAGGAAGTTGCATGACCATTTTTGTATCTTTAGCCTGCAGGTGGAATAGAACTTGATTCACATTGTTGAAATGTCCCCAGGGCTGCAGAGACTTAGATTTACAGATCACAAGATTTCAGGGTGCAGCAAGACTTTTATTTCTGTTCTGTATCCACAAGGGAGGAAAGCCAACATCTGAAAGGACATTTGCAAGGCGAATCAGAGCTTGCATGGCTGAAGAATATACAAAGCAAAAGAGAGCAAGGTTCACCTCATCACATTCCCCAAGGACAATACCTGCTTCCTAAAATGAAAGAACAGAAGCACCTTCTTTGAAATTGTGGAAGGCCACAACCTAGAAGCTGCTACTCAATTTCCTGTAGTTCTGGCAGTTAAGACCAGGGGGATTTATCATATGCAGCCTTCAGGAAGAGAGTGATAGTTACCTATAGCCTCTTTAATAACACTCTTTTCCTTTATTTTCCAACTGTCATGTAATGTAGGAATAAATGAGAAGAGGACCTGACCCGCAGTTAATATAATTTGGCATAGCTTCACTAACTTCAACAGCCCTGCACCAGCTCACACCAAATGAAGTTCTGAACCAGTACAGTCTTGCCCATGTGCACACACACATATGTTTTTCATTCCCCTTACTCCCCAGATGGATAGATGCTTTTTGATAAAAACAACAAGAACAGCAAGAGAAAAAAACTTCCTCTCTGTGGATGCATCTGGTGCCTACTCTTAACAAGAGCAAAGTGGCTGGATGGAAGTGAATCTCACTATGCCTCATAATTTTCACATTTGTTGGTCTCTAAAGTGATGGCCAGATTGTCCTTGGTTTAGCAAAATCATTTTTAACAGAGCTATTGCCTAGAACAGACTTGATCCACAACAGCTGAAGGATGCCCTGAGCTATTAAAGTGCACAGGGTGGCTCCAGCAGACCATGTCCTCATGTATTCATAGTTTCTGAAAAAAACCCCTGTAATATCCAATCTGTTACCATTTTGAATTTTAATACCTTTGTCTTTCAGGAGGGTGGTTTTGGTATATTAGTGGAGGAGGGGTTACTGAAATGTAATAGTCAGTTTCTGTACAACAACTTTTATAGTTTATTTTCTTTCTAAATTACTGTGATAAATGGTTTACATTCCTCCTTTCCATAGTTAATCATAAAATCATAGAACCATAGAATGTTTTGGGTTGGAAGGGACCTTAAAGATCATCTAGTTTCAAACCCCCTGCCATGGGCAGGGACACCTTCCAGCAACACCTTCCAGATAACCTGGCCTTGAACACTTCCAGGGATGGGGCATCCACAGCTTCTCTGGGCACCTGTTCCAGTGTCTCACCACCCTCACCGTAAAGAATTTCTATTGTATATCTAATGTAAATCTACCCTCCTTCATCTTAAACCATTATTCCTTGTCCTGTCACTACATGCCCTTCTAAGAGGTCCCTCTCCAGCTTTCCTGTAGGCCCCCTTTAGGTGCTGGAAGGCCGCTATAAGGTCTCCCTGGAACCTTCTCTTCTCCAGGCTGAACAACCCAAACTCAGCCTGTCTTCACAGGAGAGGTGCTGCAGCTCTCTGATCATCTTTGTGACCCTCCTCTGGACTTGCTCCAACAGTTCCATGTTGTGCTTAATGTTGCGGGCCCCAGAGCTGAACACAAGACTCTGGGTGGAGTCTCAAAAGAGTGAAGTAGAGAGAGAGAGCCACCTCCCTCAACCTGCCACCTGCACTTCTTTCGATGCAGCTGAGGGTATGGCTGGCTTTCTGAGCTGCAGACACATTGCCAGGCCATGCTGAGCTTCTCATCCATCAGCACCTCCAAGTCTTTCTCCTCAGGGCTTCTCTCAATCCATTCTCCACCCAGCTTATATTTGTGCTTGGGATTGTCCCAACCCACATGCAGGACCTTGCCCTTGGCCTCGTTTAACTTTGTGAAGTCCTCTTCTCAAGCCTGTTAAGGTTCCTCTGCAGGGATGTCAGAGCTTGCTTTACTCTGTGCTATAGATGAATGGAATTTTTATGTTAGATTCGTTCAGCTCTTCTTACTGTTCCTCAATATAGTTTCTTTTCATCTGGGGGTCAGTGGGGTACATTTCTAGACATACAAACTTAAAACTGAAAACTACATTGTCTCATTATATTTTGGTACAAGCTTAAAAATTGCCATTTTCTTCTGGAACTGAGTTCTCATTACAAAACACAAGCATTGCATGAGATTTCTGTGTCCAAATTCTGCCTGTCCTGATGCCTGTAGAGGCAGAACATGCCCAACAGGACATACAGGATGATTTATTAGGCTGCTAGTCAAGTGACGATTCTCAATTTGAAAGCCAGTGCGTCTGGAATCGTTGCTCAGTACCAGTTTGATGCTAATTCATGCATCAAAAGGGTCTGTAATATTTGGCAACAATCTATTGATTTTTTTCTGACTCATGCAGAACTAATTTTCAGTTACACAAATTAGAGAGGGAGAAAAGGGAAAAAGAACCCATAAATGTTGTTCAGTTCTTTTGGCCATTTCTTTGATCCATGTTTTTTATCTGAGAGGAAAGTGGTGTGTCTAATAGGGAACTGTAATACATTATGAAACAGTGAGACTTAAAAATCTTGTTAGGCAATCACTACTTCAGCAGAATGAAATGCTGTTGCAACAGGAGGAAAATTATACACCAATTATTTATCCAGTCAAGAAAAATTATGCCCCATAACATCAAAGGCTTCCATTTATGAAATAATAGAGAGAGGGCAATTCCTATTCTTTTAGCAAGCCAGGGAATTTTTTTTCATCTGAAATGCAGCAGGCCAAGCATTTGGGACCTTATTTAAGATTATAATCCCACAGCATCACATGTAGCCTACGTGACTGGTTCTAGGAACAGAGATGAAAAAAATATCTGTGTAATGTTTATGCAGATTTAAATGAGTTATTATAAGTAATTAACTCATCCTGTTTCTTATTACCATTCAAATAATTTTTTCCTCATTATTGGAAAAATATTTTTTCAGCCTGCCTATTCCCAGCTCATGTATTTGTTTGTTTTCTGTACTTTTCCTAATCTTCAATAGTTCTGCTTATTTTTGTAAACTTTGGAACTCTCCTCTAATATTTCCCCTTGCATTGGTTTCTTTTCTGAAAATTCCTCAACTGTTGGATCTAACCAGAACAAGCATTGAAAGCAAAGTGGCTGAGGTGGTGGCAATTTCAAACAACTATTTTTTAGAAGTATGTAGGATTAACAGTCTTCTGTATATATCAGGCTTATTGAATCTTGAAAATAAAGTCCTCTCTGTTTGGCTTTGGCACAAATTCCAAGGGAATGAATATGCAGAGTTAGCAGGACAGAACTGTTAAAATCTGAATCGTCTCCTATTCCAACAAATACTTTCTGCAAAAGGTTAAGACATAAGCAAACAGTAACAAGGAAAGAATACCTGGAAATAAAGAAACTCTGCAGAGCTCTTCCAGGAAAAAAGCCTGGGAATGTGTAAGGGGGAGAGGTAAGGGGAATTTTTCCAAGCACAGAAAGCACACTAAGACTCCCAAGGGAAAACTGAATTAGTGAGAGGCACTGCATTTAATGTATTAGCTGCCTGGCAAAAATGCTCCCTTCTTATGTCTTGTTTTGCTTTGGTTTGGTTTTGACAGAAAGCCTGTGTAAACCTCATTGTGCTTTGTGTTTGTCTATACCATGTTTGGTACATGACAGCCACTGCATGCTCTTGCATGCATCCTTAACCATCCTGTGAACCAGGATGCAGTTCTAGCCAATGTGGGAGCCTAGAGAAAAAAAATCATAGTTACAAGCTCTGAGCAACTCTGTTAGAGATTCATACTGAGAGCTTACTACTAAATTCCCCAAATTTCCCCCGGCTGTACAACTAAGGGCAACTGGGATTCAGGTGATATTCCTTAATGTAATGTGTGTCCAGCAAGGTCAGTTCAGTTTGGTCTGTCACATAGAGTCTAAAAACACTGTAAGCAAATTAACTTTTTAGATCTGGTTGCCAGTCAGTAGGATATAGGTGTAATTTCACAGGACCAGTTTTTCATCTGTAATAATTTGTCATCTTACCTCTACCATTCTAATCCTGCATTTCTTATATATGTCTGAAACAAAACAACTGATGGTAAAGGAAAGCTGAGATCTATTTTCAGAATTTACAAGAAAATACTATTTTTAAATGACTGGTCTTGATTAAGAAATGCATTCTACATGAACATAGTATCAAAAGGAAATATTGTTTTATTACTTAGTTCCTCCAGCAGTCTTCCTCCCTTCCTTAATGAAATGGAACAGTCTGTGCCTTTATCACTTCTTCCATTTAATCTTGTTAATGCAGTCTGTTAAGACTCCACTTTTGCAACAGCACAGGTGTAACTGTGAATAAGTAGGGTAATAGGAAGAATACTGTTCTGCTCCTAGGAGTCTTATTTACGACAAAATGTGTGATATTCAATCCAGAATAAAAACTGATGCAACTGGTGAGTTGAAATGTTTTTCTTCTTCACTTCCTTAACAATATGAAGTATTCCAATTAAGAATAAATAGGGAAATATTAATCTGGCTGTACCAAATCTATCTTTGAGACAACTGCACTTGGGGAGTTTTACTAAATAGTAATTCTTCCTACTGTGTTAAAAGATGGCAGATTAAATTGGTAAGTAGACAGTTGGGAGGTATAACATTTTTCAGACAGCAACAGATGCAAATCCCAGAATATCTCCAGCTGATTCGATTGCTTTTCAAAAGATGGGGCAAAGATTTTAAATAAAAATGTGCAAAAGTAAAAATCCATAATGATGATCAAAAGTATGAACAAAATCAAAAAGCTCTAAGCAGGAAAACACCAGAACGATTTCAGAGTCATTTCAGACTGACATAATTTTTATTGTTTGTTGTTGCCTGTCTCTTTGTCAGTTTCCCTTGTAGGAGTTATATTGTGCCTAATGTAGGAGCGAATGTGTTGTAAGGAAAGTGATCTAGGAAAGTGGATGGGAAATTATTCCATTGACTGTGATACAGTTAGATAAAATCCCAGACAATGCAAGTTAGATCTTTTTTGCTGCACTGCTATAATTCTACTTGAGTGTGTTGACTTACTCCTCATTTACCTGGTGCAACTCAGAATCAAAATCTGTACCAGCAGAAACACATTTCCCCATCCCTTCTTTCCCCTGGGCAGCCAGCTTGATGATTTTCTGTCTTAAAAGAAAAAAGGAAAAAAAAAAAAAAGGGGGGGGGGGCGGGGGGAGCAACTCCAATTTTTTAAAAAGGCTTTTGCTACTGAATCATGCTCATTAACAAAAATAAAGACATAAACTATGCTTATGTATTCTTCCCTCTCAACTTTTCCTTGAGCATTACAGTTAACTATTTTGGCAAGAAGCTTTAAGCTGTAAAACATTTAAAATTAAAAGCTGCATTAATTAGTGGTTTATCAGGACTCCAGATATACAATATATTTAGTTTGCTGAAATGCTTTGGGTTTTTAAGTTTCATCATGCCCTGTGGTTCACCATTCTTAATCAAAGTATATGGCTGTAATAGTCAAATCAGCTAAAATTTCCCTGACAATATCTTGCATCAGGCAGTCAGAAAACAGTATATTTAAGCATTTTTAATTGTAATGGCCAAACAGATTTACAGAGATTCCAGGAATGAGAAACATTCCACAAAATAAGAGTGCTGAAGGTCAGGGAGGGAAAAAAGCAGGCACGCTGACATGAATTTTACTTCTCAATTTGCAAAACAACCCTTTGTACCCCCCTGTTATGCTATTCCCACGCCTTTGTAAATGGTCCACGCTCTGTAGGGCTTGACACTCTGTGTGCACAACTTCCTCAAAGTCCTTGGGCTTTTCTACTCATGTTCATATATGTATACATACTTTTCTGTACATATTCAGTTGACTCAGTGTATATACTTCTTCACTGGTTAGTGCTGGGCTACCTTTTGTGCTTGATTCTCAATATTAGATAAATGAAAACTCCCAGAGCTATATTTCTAGAAATGTAACTATTGTGACATTGGCTTCCTACAGTAAGTGATAGAGCTATAAAAATTCATACTGAGGATGTAATATTTGGGGGAAATTGAGGATATGATCAATTAATGTAATTAAATGTTCAAACAATCTTGCAGGCATGCATATTCAAATAAATACAAAGAAGGGTGTTTTGCTAATAAGAGTGATGTGGTATAGGCAATCAGTTATGTTAGTCTGACAAGTTATTGGGCTAATTGGTAAAGCAAAAGAAACATTTTCTTTTGCATGTGATTTCCACAGCAGAATGCTTACCATGTGAAGTGTATCTTGTTACACATCGTTGTTAGATGTGAAAGGTTTTTTTCTGTAACTTTCCTATAACCTTATACATGTAGAAGACAGAGAAAAGTTGGAAAATAATGTTCTTCAAAGTCTGCAAAAGCCATTAGTAACCACAGAATATGCATTAACATTGTCTTTAACACATTTTCATAACTTGTAAAGTAAAATGTCATCTTTGGGTTCAGTATCCTGACAGGTAATGTTTAAGGTAGGTGTAACAATGGTTACCAGAGAAAATAATATTTATTTTTCTTTAAGGTGCATACAGATACAAAATTTTTGGACTTTTTATGTATGCTACTGTATGTAGTGATTTCTGGACTTTAAATGCTTTTTTTTTCCTACTAAGATTGATGTTTTAAACATGGCTTTTTCCTATGAAATTTTGAAAATGGCACTAGCTATTCCTGTTTGGTGTGCATTAGGTTAGGACTTTTTCAAATCTCAGCCTCCCTTCTTTCCTTTTCCAACATTTTGTTTATAAAAAGCAGAACATACCGAGACCTCAGTAAAAATCTGTATTGATTGCCACAAAAATGGAAGAATATAAACCATAAATATGCAGTTATTTGAATGGTGAGCTCACTTACTTACATGAAGCTGAAGTACTTTTCAATTCTAATTATCACTTAATCATTTTTCTATCATGTTTTTAATTGTATTTATTTCTAGCAGTGTATAACTTACTAATTTTCAGAAGTAAGGATGTAGATGGTTTGAGTCTTCTCTGTTACCCTATGTTTCCTAAAAAGGAAAGCATTTCAAATCCTCTGAATATTTCAGAATTTACAGGCAATTTTTGCATGAAGTATAAATAGTGAAAAGAATCAGCGTTTGAGGGGTGGGACAATAGAAGAAGGTTCTGACCCAGTTTTTACTTTCTCTGAAGCTGCATTCTTCGTAGGTCCATCAACTCTATTCTGTGTATATCCACAGACTGAACAAACCTCCTAAATCATTCACAGTGCACTGTACTATCACACTACTAATACTCATCCCACATGATGTTGCTGTTTCTTACAGCTGTCCATCCCAGGTGTTGATGTAGACTTTCTTGCCTTTAACAGAGCAAGTGCTTGGGAAACAGTTGGAAAAATAAGCAGTTGTAGAAGAGAAGTTAAACAGGATTATACTTGAAGCCTTTGGTTATACAGAGGCTGGCTTCAGGCTCCGTTTAGTGGCAAATGAGTCATGAATACTCAAATTGCCGAGTGTCAGCTGGTTCTGTGTGGAGACCTGAACTGTGCAACGGTTGTCATTTCCCTTGATGATTTTGCATGGCATCAAATTCTGGATTTGAGTGTTACTGCAAGTATAGGAAGCTGAGGATTTTCGAACAAAGCAATGCAGGTAGGGTGGGAAGAAGGGCCAGGGGCGGGGGGATTCTGGGGAGGGGTATATGTGAGGATTGTGAGTGTGATGCAGCTGCAGTCCAGTAGCAAAGAGCTAGAGAAGAAGGTGCTGCCACAGACAGCTAAAAATAAGCCTTGCTCCCACTGCAAGCTGAAATTTTAAGTTCATTTCTACCCCACTCCAGCAACCAGTAATACTGGCTTGGGTACTGGGGGAAAGATAAGGTCCTGTGTGATCCCACAGCCTTGAAAACAAAAGGTCCTCAGAGTCCGTCTGTGCAACATCTCTCTGTGCTTTGTAACTGTACAGCAGTGATCTATGCATATCTAACACAAAGAATTGCCACTAAGGTGCTGAGTACTAGATGACAATTTCAGCCAGCTCTCAACAGGCAAAATGGACTGTAAATATTTATTATGCTAACTGGGCTCTTCACTTGCAAAGTTCATCTGTCCATTTATCCAGAAGAGAAAAAAAAAAAAATAGCCATGGACTGTTGTCTGTCATCTGTCAGGAAACAGTAATTCAGAAGCACTGGCACACTGAGTAGCTTTCTGAGCAAAGACAAGTAAGGAGGGAAAAGAATTTGTCTTTTCTATATTCTATATTCTGTATTTCTATAGATATTTTTTTTTCGATATTTATATATTCTATAGCTAAATGCCTGCTATATTGTAAACCTTTGAAGTGAAACATCCAAAAATTATGATAAATGTGCTGGCAGAGCAAATACTAAGTATACTCCTCATAGGAAACAACGTTACATGTGCAATGTATTTTCTGTATAGGCTGCTGGGTTTTGAGCAAGTGCTCATTTAGTGTGTAGGTAATTGCAGAGAAAACATGGTCATCACTGCTCAAATAGCTATCCTGACCAGCTTATATAAACACTAGCTAAAGCTGCTAGAGGTTATTTGCAGAACATTGGATCTGATGAGCTCAAATATAAGATAGCTTGGGTAGTATAATATTTGAGATTACCGTAATAATCTCTTTAGGGAAAGTGTGCAGTATCAGCAGAACCATTGCTTGAGTCTTCAAGGGAAGTAGAAACTGTACAGTAATAATTCCGCATTTATTATATACTTAAATCTTTCCCTGTGAATAAGGCAAGTTTCTGAACTCTTTATGGGGCCCAGGATAAAGCTTTGAGAATTTAATTAAATATTTCTGATTTGAACTCACCTACAGAGCCTAAATCATCAGTTTGGCAACCTGTTTTCGTTGTGTGGTAACTTGTTCTACTGTAGCACCACCCTTTGAAGTTACACACATAATTTCCATGCATATGAGTTACTAGGGAAAAGAGTTCATAGATTAGTGTAGAGAAGTCCATGTTGAGAGGCAGTGAAAATGCTTTTGTACAGATTTTCATACCGCTAGGTGAGTTGTCAAAGTTTACTCATTCTTTGACCCTTTCTGACCTCTTTGGGCGTAGCCTTTCAGGGGCCAAGCTTTGAACCATAGCTCTGACAAGGGAGCTGATTTTCAGCTTTTTGGATCTAGACACTGGGCTGTACTTGTCTGTGTCAGCCATCGCTGCTCAGCAGGGGATGCAGGCAGTTCTGCTTCTCTTCTGCTGCCTTCTCTCCTTATGAACCACCTCACGAAAGTCTGGGACAACCTTAAAACACTTGTGCTTCTTATGCACTTCCACCACTCTTGTCTTGTCCAAAATAAAGAAACAAACAAGCTGCTAGGTAGCAATTTCTTTGCCTTTGGCATCTTCCTAACCTTTTGGTGTTTCATTGAGTGTTGGGCTGTCGTTCTTGGCAAAAAAGCTGCACAGCTTTCATTTGCAGTTCAGGAAACAGCATCACTGTATCATAATTAGCCCTTGGAAATCCAGATTTTCTGTTAATATACAAACGCTTTAAACTCATTAAAATCATCACTTCTGCAGAAAAAATGCTGGTAATCCAAAAGAAGTGTATATCAATTATCTCACAACATCATGTCCCTACCCTTACGATACTTTTGCTCACAACTACCTTTGCTCCACAGAGAATCATCCAACCTTGCAAATCTTGCAGCTTTTCTAATTGATTAGCATAATGAAATTCAGCTTGGAGCAATTATCCTTAACCTGTTTTAAGCTTGAAGTCCTTTGCTCCTATCTAAGGTGCGATAAAAAGCTAGGGTTCCAAAAGCATTTCTTTTTAAAAGAATGTACCCCTTGGTCTAATAAAAGATATTACATCTAGCTGAAAGCCTCATCTCATCTATATCCTTGGACCATCACAAGCACAGCAACTTTTTACTATTCATACATTGTTAAATAACAGTGCTAGATCCATTGTGGTTACACTTAAGAAAGGAAAGAAAGGGCATTTAAACAAAAATATTTTTTCTTATTTCTGTTCTTACTGTGATAGAAAAAGGTTGTTCTACTGAGCTAATTTTTTCCCCTATAATTTCACCTTCTCTGCTGAACGTAAAGGCAAGTAATCTGTGCAGATCATTCTTTCCAGACTTGTTCCAAAATTACTATGTAACAATAAAAACCAAAAAGTTCAAATAATATGAGCAGTTTGGAGATTCCCTTTAGCTCTCAAGCATCTACAATCATTTGGACTCATATTACTTCATCTGTCGATTTCAAAGCATTTGACAATGGCCTGTAAACATTATTACGCCTGTGAAACAGGTAGAAAAAATCTTCTAAATTGTATATCTGCAGTGCAGATACAAACGTATTTCCTTCGTATGCAAAACCTGCAAAAAGGCCAATATATAGCATGTAATTTTGAAACATTTCATCGGTCTACAGACATTGTCATGCATCTAAGGTGTGATCTTACCTTCTCTTCTAAAAAGCAAATTTTAAATGCACCCAATAAGGATGCACTGGGTAACTACATAAAGACTTTTCATCAAAAAAACAGATTTTAAAAGGTTCTTTTCCAACAGTCTTTAGAACAGCCGTGCAATAAAGGGCAGAGTTGATCTGTAAGAGTCATGTACAATTCAGTGCTTTTTTCTTCCCACCCCCCAAGAAAATCATAAAAGAGGAAGGGGAAAAGAAAATGTGTCACGCAAAAAACCTTCCAAGTGACATTGATTATAAGCTAAAAAACCTTCAGCTGAGTGCAAGACTATGAAAGAAATCAGACCTGACAATTGCATGGATTTATGGGCAAAACAATCTTTTTAGCAGTAATCTATCACTCTGCTATTTCAAGCAATGATGGATCAGATTTCTCAATATCCTACTTCTAGGACTACCACTTACCTTGAAATTCGTAACAAGTTTTTAAAGATCATGTACAGATCAAACCTACTGTGTGTGCCCAGCGAGACATATAGATATACAAGAACAACTGCTTCTGGGGAATTTGTACATCTCTGCACATGAGCTGTAGAACTGGAATATTTGAGAATCACCAGTCTAGCTGCACATACAGAAAGGGCTCCGAGCAAAGCAGACCTGACAGGCTTTGTGGCTCTAACTTAGTCCAGGGTCCAGACTCACAATCAGACTCGTGTGTATCACTGTGCAAAAACGTTAAGATTTTATGAAAGCGTTCTTTTCCTGGGTGAATTCCATCATATCTGCTTACTCTAATGGCTCATTTGGGGTATGGCTGACAGGAAATGTATCTACAGACACATTAATTAACATTAACTGGCATTAATTAGCTTGCTGAGATATTGCTAACCATGTAGTTTTCACTGCATGAGGTACGACAGAGGCTGAAAACATAACTAGTATCCTCAGCTGTATATTTTCAGATTATTAAATACTAATGCAAAGCACCTGAAGTCTTGCTGTGAAGCCACAGAATATCTAATCCAGTGGCAAAGGGGATACCAAGATCTAGTTGGCAGCCTAACTTACAGTGGAAACCTCTATTGATGATAACATGCAAGGAAAAAAACCTGTCTTACTCACAGAGGTCAAAAGAAAAAGAAGAAGAAAAAAAAAAAAAAAAACAAGAAAAAAAACCAACCAGAGTTGGCAACAAGATAAAATTGCTGAATATACTTAATTTGAAATCACTTAGGGATACAAACATGAAAGTGAACTGGGCCAATCTACTAGTATTTTTCAAAGAACTCCAGCTTAAGGATGATGGGAATTCCTGGAAGGTGGAAGAGCTGCTTTTTTTGCTGTCAGTTCTCTCATTAGCCTTGATGTTTCCAAGTGCAATCCCTCCTGGATCAACAAATTAGAGAGAGGACTTCCTCTTCAAAGTTCATGCCCAGCATGCATTAGTATCCTCTTTTGATCAAGAACTAAATGTTGAAAGCTGGAGTCTTTTTTTCCTGTTGGAACCAAAGCTACAGATCTGGGAATTATATTCCTGTCTCTCCCAAATGAAGTTCCTCAGATGTTAAACTGAGATTACACAAAATGTGAGCTTTGCTTTTTTCTTGTTAGACAACATATACATGTGAGTGGCAGTCCTCACAAATACACAACGGATATATTAGCTGCTTTGTTGACTCTTACCTTTGTTTCAAGAAGAATTCAGCAAACTGTGTATCTCCTTCCAGATTTATTCCTAATTTCACCAATATAACAAAACTTGAAACCTGACTATTTCCCTACATTTAGGATAATGAATATTGTGCCCATGAGTTAATTTTTGCTGGTAAAAAAAAAAAAAAAAGAGAGAAAAAGAGCAGCTTAGTGTATCCTTTATTTCTCTTGGGGCAGCATTTGAGAAAACAGCTAATGCTTGGTTTGAGGATGGTTTTAAGTACATATTTGTTTTTATTCAAGTGTTCATTTCAAATGTGTGAGATGATTTTGTATTCGATTCATTAATGGAATTCCACCCTTCTTCCTGTTGTCCTGAGAGAATGAATTAGGTTCCAGGTGTTAAACCCAGCATCTGTGGATTATTATTACTAGTCATGTAGAATTAATTAATTTCCATTGCAGCATTCTAATTTGTAGGTTGCCATATAAAACTAGAGGCAGTTCCCAGACCTAAAGAACTTTAAAACTTAAGTATAATAAGAGATTAATACCACAGAGAGATGGGATGACACTGTGGTACTGACGACAGAAGTTACAGTTAGTGATAACGAGCAATCACAATGCAGCATGCATTGAAACATTATAAATGTTTTGTTAGACATCAGGGTGATGGTGGTTTTGCAGTGATTGAGTTTTCCAGGTTTATTGAGTGATACATGTTGGGACAGGATGAAAACTGAATGTGCTTATTGAAAAATTTGACAGATGGACAGCTGAGACCTGTGTTATTGCTTGAAAAGAGGCAGGAGCCATTATTCTTATTCACATTATTAAAGTTTATAGGTAAAAAGGCAAGGGGAAGGACTTTCAAAGTGGAGATAAGTAGTTTTGCTGTTATTCCTTCCTCATGTTTATTACACTGGGAGAAAAGAAGTTCTGTTCCTGTGCTGCCGAAAGTTATCACTGTGGCAACTCCACTATTGGTTCATTCCATTTTTGCCTCAATATTCAGGAAGTGGTTCTGAATCAATGGGTTTTGTACTTGTAAGGAATTCAAAAGCTGGCTGCTTATTTTAGAATAGCTGTAAAGAGAGATAGGATATATAAGTCCCTAAACTGTTGGTCTAAAAGGAGAATGTAAGAAGAAAAACAACATAAAATTATGGGTGGCTGAACAAAGATACAGTGTGAAAAAGGTGTAGTAGCTCTGACAATCATTAAATCTGCAAAAGAAACCTGGTACACTGGGTGTTAATTACAGTAATTCAAGAGGTTTCTGGGAATACAGTGGCTTCTTTTTCATCTGGCCTGTACAATTAATGACTCAAGTTTTCTGTTGTGAATCCTTAAATTGTTGTGCTGTCTTATGAGCAAAATGAAATGCCTAGGAGACAGTAGCAGAGTCTGTTTTTCCAAACTTCTTCAAATGCCTTCTGTGTCCTAAAGATGCTGCCTTTTCTGTGAGCTGTCTAAGGAGCCATGGTAGCAATTTCCTAGACATCCTGTGTTTACTAATTTATAGAACGGTTGGCTTTGAATAAGGGTTTAAATTAACTGGTGAGTTGCAAGTTGCAAGTATTTATTTAATATTAATTGAAACATGGAGCCTTAGCATTTAGTGACCACAAATATTTACCATGAGCACAGTGCTTGTAATTGCACGTCATACATGGAATTATTGATCACTCACAGTAACAAGTACTGTGCTAAATGCAACGAGTGCCACAGGATCAATTCTTCTGTCTGTTCCTATCACAGTACGAACTATATATGCAAGTCACGTTAAAAGTACCTTCATATTATTTGGGTGGGTTTTTTTTTTACTTCCTTTGTCTTGTCTTTTCCTGAAGATGTCCTCACATTCCCACTGTAGTTCCTGCCTCTGACATTGACATATGTCTTTGTGACTTGTCAGCACAAAGCAGCATGTGGTCCCAGAGCTAAGCTTGCTCCCTCCACATGACTCTTGAGCAGAGATGTGTGAGCAATTACTCAAACTAGCCTCTCAAGCAGCAATACCTGGGGGTGCATGTTCAAATGTTTTAATTATCTCAGTGGGGATAAGACATAGGAATTTTTGAGCAGGATCAACCTGGCAAAATTGCCAAGGAACTGCAGATGCTTTTCTGTAAGGAATTGCCTTCTTTTTTATGCATCTGTCATGCCAGGATGGCTAATGAGTATTAGTTTCTTAAGAAGGGAAAGAAACTACCACCACCTAGTTCACAAAACCAAAATGGATACAGAAGCTAATCCAGAAATTGTGGATGGCACAGGAAATTTTATTTCTAGATATGAACTTTCTTAAGTACAAAGACAGGCAAGGTTTTGGTTCTGGGTTGTCTCCATCCAGAACATATTAACAACAAATTGCTATTTCCTACAATAAAATTAATTCTATCCCTCCTGGATTACAAGCAGTATAAAAGATGGTTTGCTTGCCTAAGCCTTGCCTAAACATCTGCTTGATCAGAGACAGTATCTCAGGAACCTGAGCTCACAGTAGGAACTCTTTAGCCATCCATGAATGTCCTTCTTCCCTGGTTTCTTTGGAATACCATGTCCCAAGGAAATAGTTACTTGACTTGCCAGAGAAGAGGGCCTGCTAGAATTCACCTTGTGGAGTTTACCCTGCTAAGCTTCTACCCTAAGTAGGGGGCTAGGGGAATAGGGGATGCAATGCACCTTTCAGTGGGAAGTGTGATGGCTCTGCGGGACACAGTTTGAGTTTTGGCTGTTTAACCACATGGTGGTAGGAAGGTAACTCGTAAGAGACTCCTGGTTTCTGCTAAGAGTGATAAATGGCAACCGTAGGTGGAAACAGGGCAAAATCCAGAATACGCCTTTACATTGTCACCGCATTCACCATACAAGTGTGCTTAGTGCTTACTTACAACGTGCAGTCATTTTTAAGTGCTTATTTTTCTTCAGCATTTATAACATTTTCTGCTGCCCACATGTTTGAAATGGGATGCTTTTCTTAGAATGAGCATCTGGACAATAATCTTGTTTCCCTATCTCCTAATCAATTTTGGCGTTGAATGTGTCCAGTTAAAGTACTAACAGTTAGCAATCCTTGTGCTCAGAGTAGCTCTACTACACAAGCTCTCAGCTTTGCTACCCAAGTACTTGATGAGTGACATGTTGCAGAGAACTGCTGCTATTGTTGCCCTGAGCACGAAGGCAGGATACCTGCCAGGAGCACTGATCCTTACCAAGTATGTTGCTGCTTCCAAGTGGCGGGAGAGTTGCAGAGAGACGTGCATCCCACATAAGAAAACAATGAAAGAGAATGAGTATAGGTTTTCTATTTCTTGCAACACGTCTGGCTACAATAAAGGCACAGTCTTCCCCTACGCTTCATACTGTGTGCTCTTACAGTATTGTCAAAGGAAACACACACAGTATTCAAAGGATTTCAGGGAACCAAACAGCTGTGTTAGCAAAAATAAAAAAAAATTTAAAAAAAGATATGGAAGATAGTGAAATATGTTCTCCTTCTCTGAAGTAAATGACCATTAATTTTATAAAAGGATCTGAAGCATATCCATACTCAAACATTTTCAGATAGTACCTGCCTCTCCCAGCACCCAGCCACTGGCTACTTAAACTCAGTCTGTGGGCCTTGCCTGTGCATAATCTGGTGCTGAAACAAGTAGCGTGAAGAGGAGAAGTTAAGCAATCATTTGCAAGCCCATCTCTGCCAGTGGAATTGGTATTTTTGTGTATTTTGAAGCCATAATCTGAAGGATGTGAAAACTTCATCACCTCAACTGCTTTGAAAAATGCATCAAAACATACCATGTAATTCTGCCTCAGCAAAGTGAAAAGTTGTGAATGTGTGAAATGTGTAAGCATGAATGATCTAGAGAATTATTTAGGACCCCTAATGACTGTTACTAGCAATAATGATGATGGAACTAACCAGTAAAAAGCAAAAAAGGAGAATATGAGGAAAAACTTGCTAATCATGAGATATCTTAAATTGTTGGTGAGTTTTGTGGGGTATGGTAGAAACTACATAACATGAAGCAATTAAAACTTGCCAAATCAAAGCATTCAGAAACATGCAGTACAAAAGAAAGCAGTCTTTTATTGTTAGGGGGTGAGCAGTTTATCTGCTGTCTAGCTCCAGTATTTAAGATCTCCATTTGAGAAAGACAGACCTGAAATAGAATTATGTACTCAAAATTTCTCTTGTTTTCTTTTTCAGCACAAATTGAAGTGATACCATGCAAAATCTGTGGTGATAAGTCCTCTGGAATACACTATGGAGTCATCACATGTGAAGGCTGCAAGGTATGAGATTTTAATACAGCACAGTCATCAGCATCTGCATTAGCCTCAGGCATCTCTGTACAATAATATACTCTTACACGCTTTCAAGCAAGTGGTGCCAAAGGCTGTAAAGCCAGCTGCTGATAGAGATACATTTCATGCCTAATTTTACTAGTTGCTTTCCTTTTCATCAAATAGTCTTTACAGTTACCTCCTTGTTTAAAACATGAATCAGTCACATCCAAAACAGTGTAAGTGCTGATACAGAGGCCGGCAACTGTAAGTCACACCTGTTCTACCTTAAATCAGCTTGAGAGAAGGATTTCTTATCTTGTTTCCTACACAACTGTGTAGCATTAAAAGTTGGCGCGGTATCTCAGTTCAACCTCTTAAAAGCTTACAGGTGACAGTTTGGTCCTATTTTATCCCCTTTATATTCTCTGCAGACCAAATTGTAATCTTCAAAAGAAAAAATAAAAGTCTTACATTGTGAGTAGTCTAAAAGGATCCTTTGTCTTCTTCCTTATAGGCTCCAGCACAGGGCAATTGCTGGGAACTGGAAGTTAAGGAAAAAGAAGGAAATAACCCTTCTATGCTGCTTAGTCATATTAACATATTATTCCAGGCTTTAATTCAAATAACACAAATCAGACCCCAAGCCAAGAGAAGAAAGGCTTCAGTTTTCAACTTCAAAAATACTCTGTGATTTTATTATCTAAGGAAGTACATCATTACTTGTGAAAAACCAGAGTTTCATACTACATGTTGGTACTTAAGCTTTGACTGTAAATGCGAAATTGCAAAGATGGAGAGGTAGCCTCTCTGATTTCTTCTATGTGGAAGCACACAAACTGGTACATTTGAAAGTGGGTGCATGTTTGTAGAGTGAAATGGCCAGTCTGTATTTACTTAATGTTTTACAAAATTTTACAACATCTGAAAATTTGGGTGCACCCATTCCTAGAAGAAAGCTTTTAATGCCAACACCTTGAGAAGCAATAGATTGTCAAAGATCAGATTTCTTTCAGAAACTTTAACAATTGTAAACGGAAAAACCCACAATGTGTCACTGTATTACTGTGACACTGGACTAGAAACAAGCTTCTTTTTATGATGATCACATGAAACAAGATTAGACTAATTGATCTGATACTTCAAAATGGACACAAAAGCTACAAAAGGAAAATGCTTTAAGCAAAAAAAACAGCATCTTGTCTTAGTACTCAGTGCCCACAGAGCAGTTAGGGGTAAAGTCTCCTGTAGATGTGATTAGGGTTAATGCTGGCTTTTGTGTGGGCCTCAAGAGGAGATGATACCCCTCAGCTCTGTGTATAGACTGCTTATTGAGATAAAGAGCTTCTCTTCCACTTACGACAGTTTTAACCCTATTGCTTTTGTGCCAGTATTGCAGTATGAGATCAATTAGTCTAATCTTGTTTTGTGAGCCTGTTACAAAAAAAGATGTGTTTTCACATCAGGTCCAATGGGAGGCACCTCAGTGTGTCAAATCTCTCTTTTAAGTTAAGTGTCTCCAGAAGGGAGACTCTGCTCTTCGTTGCCCAGCAAGTAGATAACTGTTTCCTCAGCCCACATACTAATAACTGGTAATTTCTGGCTCCTTTTGTCTGAAAGTGTGAGAAACCTGAATTAATTAAAAGGAAGACTGTATGTGGAAGAAAGAGGCGAGAACCACTCTATAAGCATGCACACATATTGAGCCAGGCACCAGGCAGCCACAGCATCTCAGGACACAGCATCCAAGGATTGTACCACCATTAGTGGTGCTACAGTCTTCAAGGGACAGGAAATCCTTTAACTTTGTGCCCCTACTTTAGCCATGCACTGCAAATGCATATTATAACTGCCTAAGGGGCATCATAAATATTACTGCTGTTTCCTGTGCATGTCTGCATACACTGAGTAACCTGCTAGAGCCACTGAAGAAAATGATGTCTCTAACACTGTCGTCACTGAAAGGCTGAAACCTGAAGACAAGGTTCCATCCCATCTGTCTCTGTGGCTCCTTCTTTTGCTGAGAAGCCTTTTATCATCTCTCTAGCCCACCCCCAGAGCAAAGTACTTGCTACCACTCTGTCATTATTTAGACAGTAGTTCACGTGACCGTTTCCCTTCTCAGACTTTCAGTGATGGATAAAGTGACTTGTTCAAGATGCAGAAAGACTTATTGTCAGTGCTGGAAATACTGGGAAACCTGTCTTAAAGTTCGTAGCATGGCAGTAATGAACTGCATCCTCTTAGTCCCAAATGGAATTATTCTCAGTAAATATAGCCAATATTATATAAAGATCCTCTAAAAATTAAATGAAAGGTTTGTCTGTACTTTGTAAGACAACATTTAGAGACTACAAAAGTCTGCTTGGAAAGATAAATTACCTACTATAGGTTAATTTTATTATGTAATCCTTGATTTTTTCATAAGAGGAGTAAAGAAGGAACAAACAAATTCTTCTGAGATGAGATCAGCCTTAACAGGAAAAAACAGCACTAGAGGATAAGGCACAGTCAATGCTAGATGGTTATGTGGGTTTTTTTAATGTTATTTAGTTAATTTGTTCTCTCAAATCCATATCCACAAGGGAGCTGCTAAAATCTAAACCTTTAAACAGAAAATCTTTTCCCATGTCAGAAACAAAATTGGCTGTAAAGTTCAGCAAATAGAATAGAAGTATCTGCAATTAGCATTCATTTATCCTTAAATTAAACTCACCTCCACAGTTTCAGGAAAATATTGCTCAACCAGAATCAGATAAGTCCCCACCAGATTTTTCTGAGAGTTCCGCTTAAAGGACATCCATGTTCTCAAAGGTGCAAATCACTAAACTTAGGTTAGTTTTTAGGTATACCATAATGTATTTAAAAAAATTATAATAAAACCACATCTAGCACAGGCTAGATGAAGTGAGTCTCTTTATGCTTGACCTCAGGAACTAGCACTGCCGGGTGTCCTTGGTGGGACACCACACCTGTCACCTGTTCTTTCTGACACCCCACACCATCCTCATCAGGTTCACCAGGACTTGAATGAGAATTCAAGCACTACCTGTAGCAAGCGAATTTAGCCCTGTGACGCTGTCACCTTATTGCTTCCTCACTCTTGTTCCCTCAAAACAAGTCTGTCATGATTTCCGTTGCTTGGTATTACTGTCTGTCAGCCTGTGAAGAGATAACACTGGCTTTGC
Source organism: Falco punctatus (assembly GCF_963210335.1). Classification (NCBI taxonomy): domain Eukaryota; kingdom Metazoa; phylum Chordata; class Aves; order Falconiformes; family Falconidae; genus Falco; species Falco punctatus. The sequence goes on along the minus strand of NC_137586.1, from coordinate 38,699,192 downwards.
CTGAAAAATGAAGTCACTTCTTGCTTTCTGGCTCCATTTAGAGCTGTTTGCAAACCAGCCCAGAAAGATACAACCACTTTGGCATCACTTATGGTGACTAGGGTAGCTTCAGTAATGATGCTTTGTGCCCTTTTCCTCCTCACAGCTTCCTGCGGTGGCTAGGCTATCCTTCAGCTTTCCCTCCACACAACCCTGCAGATGCCTGCATTTAAAGATGCCAAAGTGGTCAAGAAACTGCTTTTTTGTTCCTCTTTGTCTGAACTTGCTGTTCCTTCTGTCCTTTATTTTACAGGAAAGACAAGAATATCATTAAATGCCTTCTCTTTCTCTTTCTCTCTTTAATCCTCACCCCCTAGTTTCATTCCTCTTGTCACCTCTGCCATTTCATGTCACTTCTACCATAAGAGTATCTTGGTGTCGTTCACAGCAGCTGGGAGCTCGTAAGGCCTTAGGTATGGGTTAATATGCTCCTTTAGCTCTCTGATCTTTAGCCAAACAACCCACAACTGGCCAGAAAAGAAACCTTCTAAGAGATAGAATATCTAGAAATTTTTACATAGATAAAATGGATAATGTTATATTCCACTGAAATGGAAAATGTCATTACTTTCTCATGGCAGTGTCTGAAGGTGTTGCTTTCCCCTTTGTGTGTTGGCTTTACTTGATACAGTCATCAAATCCTAGTGCTTTTGTGGTGCCTGAATTTGAATTACTTTTCGCTCCTGAAGTGTATGATCCCTCCAGATCAGATCAACATTTGCCCGGTTAAATTGAACAGCAGACTTCAGCTTCTAATGCTATGCATAGCCAGTGCTGGTTATTACCAGTCTCTTTCATTAAAGGAAGAAAATAGAGCAAGTACTTCTAAGTCATCTGTTTACAAATGCTGACAAGCTTTTCGTCTATTAGGAGCAAGCGTTAGATGATACATGTTAATTATTTCACAACAAGAATGCATTCTGTAACATTATTGTTTGCTTTTTAATGAAGTAGAATTACATTCTTTACAGAATAAAGCACAATTCTCATCATAAGTAAATGTTCATTAATTTCACTATACAAGGCCAACACATCTGCAAGGCCATAGCATAAGCAGCATTGCACTAAAAAAGAGTTTATCAGAGTCAGTTGCGTGGTTCTCTGTGTGTGTGTGTGTGCGCGCGCGCGCATGCGTGCATGTATATGCACATGGTAATACTCTGTCTCTCTTGCTTTCTTGCCTCTAGGGATTCTTTCGGAGGAGTCAGCAGAACAATGCCTCCTACTCCTGCCCAAGGCAGAGAAACTGTTTAATTGACAGAACCAACAGAAATCGTTGCCAACACTGCCGACTGCAGAAATGTCTTGCCCTGGGAATGTCCCGAGATGGTAAGGAGTCAGGTTCTTGCTTCACTCCTAAACCCTTTGAAACAATTCTTCACTGCTGACTTAAACTCCCTGTAGATTTCTGGAAAAGAGAGGAGAAGCTCCTTGCTTTGTAATGCATGCACTGTGAGAGACAGATCTTTGTCATCCAGTTAACAAAGGAGGCTGTTTTCATGAGAAGGGTGGGCAAATCACATAACGGAGAAAAGTATTAGTTTGGAGCAGAAAGAGTCAGAACTGAAATGTGTGGTTCTGATCAAAAGCACAAAAAGGTCACCTCTGGAGAGATGAATTTTTATTCTAGTTTAGATAACCTCTAAATTATATTTATCTTAATATTAAATATTGATGTGGTAACGCATCCCTTTCCTTGAGATCTCTAAAGGTCTATGACAGTAAATAGGCAGTTAAGAAGAAATTTACACCTTGATAGCATTAGGGCTTTCTGTTTGTTTTACTCCGAGCACTTGACCACATATTTTGCATTGCCAAAAATCCTGTTTCTTTTACTTGTACATTGCCCCTGTCCCTGTCTGGGTCTATAGAAGAAACGTTTCATAGTTTAGCACTGAAAAGGGACAATAGGCCAGAGGAAAGCTCCACAGTGTATCCAACAGCAGGATCCTTTGGTCCTGGCAGAGCTCTGGTACACTTTACAAGCTGTGCTGTGACAAGCTGTGTTCTGTCCAGAGCAGACCTGCCCCAGCCACCACTGCTCATGCTGGGGGTTTCCATCTCATAGGCATATTTCTAATGGTCAGGAAGTATGAGAAGAACTATTTTTCAAGGCAGGTTATATTAATTTCGATTGCCTGCTGGAAGTTTTCTGTATTAGAAAGTTTACACAAGATGTATCGCTTGAAATCAACAGTCATTAACGGAGAGTTATTCAAAGAGTTATTTCTTTAGATGGTCCACACATTATAAACTCGTTTTAAATTTAGATTGTGATAGGTCTTTTCCTACCTCGGTGTGTCTCCTGTCTTAGTGCAACAGCCTGCTCACCAGTCCCACCCTCTGGGAGGAGTCTTGCAGTCTAGCCTTTAATCCATGAATTCTCTTTGGTTCTAGCATGCAGCTTACTTGATGCTTTAGCTCCCAATTCTTCCCAGAGGAGATTAAAGTAGAAACATTTCAGTAATTTAATAGTAACTGCTTTCCTCCCAAAAGTAATATATTCCGATGATTTGAGGTATTACAGGGGCATTTTAGTGTGACTGACAGCACTGTCTTCCCAATCTGTAATTCAGGGACCACTACATACAGACAAAGGGAGTGATTCTTCTGACAGCATCACTTTCTTCTCTCATTGTTTATGTAAGGGTGTTTATACTTAATGATATTAAGAGCTCTTGCAGGTTTTAAATAGGCTGTATGGATCTTTTTACCAGAGAAATTGAATGTGATTTTCACCTCTCAGCCATGTAACAGATCCATTTTTATCATGCAGAGGCAGGATGCTAATTGACAGCAGCTGGAGAATCCAATTAATGAATATATAATGAGAATAAACAGTGGGTGTTTGTTTTTATTACTGAGGCCCTAAATTTGAAGAAAATACACAGTTGCATTTTTTGAAACACAGTCGTTGTCTATTGTCCATAAGGGTATGCAATGCACTGTGGACTGATTCCAGGTCCAGGTTGTGTTTGTGTGAGGTAGTTTGCAGCCTATGTGAAGGGCTGAAAGTAAACTGAGGTTGGCAACAAGAAAAAACCCTTAGTGTAAAAAAGTGTTAATAAATTGAAAAGGCTGCCAGCTCGTTGGTGTTCTGACACTGCCTTTTTGTATTGCACTCTTCCTTTGCTGTTCTTTCTCCTGACTGAAGATCTTCACATTCATCCACATATGTAAGCTCAAACTCTTCTTGAGGGCTATAGCTGAAATATGGGGTAGCAAAAATGAGAGCCAAGCCCATCCTGTTATAATAAATGGAACGACTCTGAACTGATCCCAATTGCAGATGGACTGGAAATACACAGTATTGGAAAATGCATCTCATAATATGTAGAAATCAGTATTTCCAGACCAATGTCCTCTTATCTGTGCTCTGATAAATTCTGCTGAATGTATCCCTCATTTGTTTTAGAGTGCCATAAACAGCTACCTCTGCTCTGAGATCCCAAGATCCAGCCCAGTGGAAAGTCAGAATTTATAGAGAGATGAGGGGGCAGGAGTGTGTGGAGATAATCAGCTATGACCCACTGTATATACAGGCTGTGGATTTACTACTCCTATTGCCACAGCAATCAGCCTGTCGTTTTTTAAAATTTCAATCTCAATGTAATGAACTCTGTTCCTAGGGAGAGTGGTTTGCACTCTGATGTTTTCCTCCCTTTCTCATCAGAAGGAATGCACGGATTTGTGCGTGGAGATTATGTAAATTGATTGTGTAAATCCCTGAGACTTTCCTCTGTGGAAAAGATGACATTCAGTTGTGCTGTTTACCTTCAAATCTGTTATTTTCTTCTTGGTTCAAACTCTAACCTGTAAGATTTTTTATTTTTTTTTTAAGTGTGAAGATAACACCCTGTTGAAAGGATGTGATAATAAGGCTTTAGGGCTTGTGTTCACCCAGAGTACTAATCCTGTTAGTGCACTGTTTAAAGGTTTGTGGAAAGTTGGTAAATCATATGGGATATGAATCTACAGACTGTACATTTAATATGGCTCTGGGTTGTTGTTCAGTGAACACAGAGATATAAAAGGATGCATGGTCTTTTTAACATTCACAGTGGGAAGTGAGTTGCTTAACTGAGGTCCTCCTGTCAAATTGGAGCCATTGTCATCACTTTGTAAATCCAAGCACACAATACTTTTTCCTTTATGAGATGCATATGATGTAAAGCTTTGCATCCTCTCTCATTTCTACAGAAAAAGACAAGTTTCCACAGCAAAAGTAACACTGAAAGTAAATATCAAAAGAGAGGTGTGGTTGAGGGGAATCAAGAAGAAGTGAAAGATGACAGTGGTTCACATTATGCTTTGCTTTTCAGCTGTGAAGTTTGGAAGAATGTCCAAAAAGCAGAGGGATAGCTTGTATGCTGAAGTGCAGAAGCACCAGCAGCGACTGCAGGAACAACGGCAGCAGCAGAGCGGTGAGGCAGAAGCCCTCGCCAGGGTTTACAGCAACAGCATCAGCAATGGCTTGAGCAACCTGAATAATGAAACTGGCAGCACCTACTCAAATGGGCACATCATCGACCTGCCAAAGTCTGAGGGTTATTATAACGTGGATTCTGCCCAACCTTCCCCAGACCAGTCTGGGTTAGACATGACTGGAATCAAACAGATAAAGCAGGAACCTATCTATGACCTCACCTCTGTACCAAACTTGTTTACCTATAGCTCTTTCAACAATGGGCAGTTAGCTCCGGGGATATCCATGAGTGAAATAGGTAAGGAAAATTCTTACTCCTCTAGTGTAATGTGTATATATATATAAGCTAGATTTCAATACTGTCTTTATTAAAATATTATATAGGCATTCCATGTACAGGTGCACAATAATCACATGCTCACACGTGTGTATATGTGCATACACCTACAGGGAGTAAGGGAAAGAAAATCATTTTGGCAGTAATTGACACAATATCGATGAAGTTTTTACCAAAATCTGCAAATTACGCGGTTTCTTAAACTCGGCAGTTCATGTTCTGTTTATGAAATAGGAGCATCAAAACAGATGATGAATCAATCAGAACCAATGATAATTAGTAGTGGGGAGCTTGTTTCAAATGAGGTCATTACTAGCAGGGTTAAATGATCTCTTCAGCCAGCCATCTGTTTTCTTGTCAACACGCAGAACTCCCATGGCAGCTAATTCTAGGGTATTTATTGTCAAAAAGCACCAACTCGCTACTTCTGGTGTGTTGATGTACATGCAGAGAGAGTTCACTGAATTCATGAGGTGCACAAACTCTGAATGTAGTTGCATGGATAGTTCTGTTCCTCTGCCTGAATGCCTTGGATAACCCATCCCTTGATTTCTTCTTGCAAAAGTAGCAAAGAGACCCGTCTGTGAGATGAGATGGTTTGAAAGACAATGGCTAATGGTGGTTCTTCTCTAAGGAAGATTTCTGTTCATCTAATGCCTCTAGTCATACCTCTCCAGTGCAACTAGAAGTATTGCTTCTGTTATAAAAGAATAGCATGAAAGAAGATCGGCATAGTAATTAGGTACCTCCCACCTTAACAAGTGAAATATGCTGAGTCAGTTGTGGTTGAGAATATAATCAAACAGTAACACTTCATTAATGGAATTTCATTAAAAAGAAAGGAGGAGGAAAAAAAAAAGATTATATTCAGGAGCACCCAGACAAATTAATTAGTGTCACATCATAAAACACATCTATTGTTCTGGCCTGGCCTTGCTGCCTCATGGATGTATATATATGTGTGTGTACTCAGACCTGCCGAGAGCCCTGGAGATGTGGCATGCACTCAACATACATTGCAGGAAGTGCGTACCTAGTCATTACTGTCAGTAAAAAAAATGAGGGTGTGGCTAGAACCTGTAGCATGTTTTCTACCCATGGATGCTCACGTGCAAGAAGCAGTGTAACAAATTGTGTGCTTTAGCTGCAAACTGCACAGGAGAAAGTTACGCTTTTCTGCCACTTTGTTTAGTGGGACATGTTTGGTTATCACATTTGGCGTAGGCTGCTGCCCAGTAAAGTCCTACACCCACAGCATAGCAGTATGGAGGAGTAGTGAGGAACAACTGCTCCATCTTCCCTCTTGGCCTTTGTGGCCATATGAATATTACTCACACTTGGCTTGTGCAAACCTCAGTCCCACAACAGTAGTTCACAATACTCCAAACCAGGTGAGGCAATTCAGTCAGTCATAGGAGCTGCTTCCCTGCAGCATGCTGTATGAAAGGGAAGTGTTCCAGAGACACTCAGAGGAGGTACCAGAATGAAATACAACAATTCTGATAGTCCATGAATTAGGGTTTGTGCTCAGTTACAGAAGTGAGTGCAAAGAGAGAATATGGCCACAGGACTATAATGTTAGTGGCTAAGGAATCCCACTGAAGTCAATGGGATCTTTTGATTCGTGGAGCTTTAGACAACCTTTGAACTTCTGTCTCTTGCAGGATCACTTAGAAATAATGCATCTTTCTTAAATGTTCACACAGTTTTTTGCTCTCCTAACCCTAAACAAGCCAGCGGAAACCCACCCCACTTTTCCTAGTCTTTCATCCTTTGTGTCATCTGGTCAGTGTTCCCCTTCTGGAGCACACAAAGCTGGGAAAACCCCAGAGCACAGGGAGCAGCACATAGCAAACGGACTGTCTCTGAGCTGACAGTAAAATTCAGGTACTGGGATTTACCTCTCTTCCTTTTGAAATTGGAACTGGTGCTTTTAAATTGCTAGGATTTTACCCAAGTGCTGCTGTATGTTATTTGTGGCACCTACAGCAGCGAGGTAAGGGTATTAGTGAGAGATAACGTAACAAATGAGCTGACACAACTGGAAAAATTGTAGAGATGCGCCATAAAATTCTGTGGTTAGTGCACAGGTGAATATTTTCAGTGTTAAATGACAAGAAGAAAATGCCTCTTAATGCTGCAGTGGGTTGCTGGACCATCTGTAAAGCTGCAGTCGTGCAGTCAAAGCTCTGGGATGCACTGATTTCATATTACAGTGTGCTTAAATTTCATTGCAGCATTGTATCTTACTCCAGCAAGATTTAGGAATAAGCTCAACTCACGTTAAATAGAAGTTACTGCTGTAACTGTTAGATGAAATCATAGAGAATACATAGGACATGGAAAACGTATACTGCATTGATCCTCATGCCTAATTGAAATTTCTTTATACTACCTTGTCTAGTGATACACTGAACAATTGCTATATGTATCCCAGATCATGTTAGTTTTTTCCTCACTGAAGACTTTCTATGAGATTCAAATTTCCAGACTCAGTTTCAGACTTCTGGTCTTTATATTCTTCAAATATATGTATTTTTTTAAGCACAACCTCAGTTGCCACTTACGTGATCTCCAGTGTAACCCTCTTAATTTTTTCCTCATAAATGAATGTATGAGTTTCCTTCCATCCTTGAGCACCTAAAAGTTGCTGTAAGCTCTCCAAGGGACAGAATTCTCCACAGGCAGTCCAGAATCAAGGTAGCCTCCACAGCTTCTGCATTACATGCTGACCAATATCCAGTTCGCTTATTCCTTCAGTGTACTGCTTTGCTTGTTTCTCACTCATCTCCTGTATAGGGCAGCTGCTGTTAAGATGTCTCTGACCACACATTTCCAAGTTTGAATCTTATTTTCTCTTTCTCATTTTTCTAACTTTTTTGATTCTATTACATTATGTCTCAGTCCTCATTGATGCTTTGTGACTATTTTCAGTTTAGAATTCTCTTCGTTTAACTAGCATGCTGTGAACCCTCTTTCAGATTATTAATGAAAATGTTAAATGCTTGTAAAACAAGTTCTAACAATGTCCCTGCTGCACCTGACTAAACAACTTGCTACAATTGCATAAATTACTTTATTTACTTTTTGCTTGCTATCCAACAGTAAGGTTCCCTTAAAAATCCAAATAACAAGTCTTCATTTACCTGTCCATTTGATTCAGTTATAAAAATAAAATTTTCCAAGATACTCTATGACATAATTTACACATCATTTACATTCTTTTCTCCACAAGTTAATTTTCTAATTCCAGCAAAAAGAATCGTAATAGTCGGGCCCACTTTGATCTTCAACAGTTCTGTGCTTTAATTTGAATGTGAAAGTGCTCTTTTTCCTGAACATACATACCTTCATCTACAGTAGACTTTGTAGTGGAAATGGAAATTGTTCAACTTAACCATTTTGGAATTCAAAATTTTTACATAGTAAATGTTTCAACACATAGTATTACAGTGGCACAGCAAGCAAAATAATAGATTATCCTGCATTGCATGCTTATTAGAATCTCTAAATGCTGTACCAGGAAATAGGTGTAGGAGAAACAGCTGCTGACAAATTATATAGGGTTCTTTCACACGTATTTAGTACTAGTATGTTTCTCCAATTGAGCTGAATAGTCCAGGGTACAACTGCACATTATCTGAACATTGTAAGAAGCAGGGTAAGTAATGTCTCCTGTGGAAGAGAGGGCTAAGTACAAGAAAGCTGTTTCAGAAACAGACACAAATTTATCATGCAACTGCCAGAGCTTGCAATGGTGAAAAGCTGGATAAAATCAGGTAGTTGCCCATCAGGCAGAACTGTGCCTTAGGCTCAGCCCTGGTCAGTATTCCAGATCCTGTTACAAAAAGAAACTCAAAACATAAAGAAATCAGTCCAAAGATTGTTAAAAAGCATAGAGGAGCGGAGCCTCAGCTTGGCGGTAGCTGCATTTGCAAGCCAGGTCCTTTTCCTTTTAATGGAGGTGGTTTTCTCCTTAACTCAAGGCACCTTATCGGAGACGTGATCAGGATTTGTAGCTGGGTGGGCAGAGGACAAAGTAGGTCAGATGTGGTGACCAGATGATTTGGGCAGGCTCTTTCTCTACCTATCCTGTTGTCCATGGGTTGCATGACCCAGGCATGTCCCATCAGCCAGCGATGCTGCCACCACGGGACATACCCACGGCTTGAGGGTGCACGCTGCCAGGGACCCTGCAGCCTGGTCCTGTTTCTCCCTGACCACTGTGCTGTCTGCACATCTGGGAAGGCAGAAATTCCTCATGCTACAGTGGGAGCTCAAACCATGAGGTGAAGTCTGCTCATTGTGTCAAAAGCGAGAATTTGATCATTTGTAGAATGGCTTTCCCCTCACAGAGGGAGTTGCTGAGGTCATGGGAAATCCTGAAGGGAGAAGGGAGCTCCATTTCTTCACCCTGGTAGCCCCACAGAGGGACATAAATGCTTGCGCCCCAGTGTGATTTTAAATTAGCAGGTGTTAAAAGCTTATTTTTAGACTCGGTCAAATTAAAGACCTTCTTGTTTAAATATATGTGCATAATATTATCTCTCAGTGAGCTGAGCATTGCATTTTCCTCACAAAATATGTGGCTTATATCTTGGTCTGTAAAAGTTAATGGAAAGGCTTCCCTGCCTTGACTGCATTTGAGATTACCAGCCTATGATTTCTTAAAGATGTGAAACAAATTATTAGCAAACACTGTTGTGGAGAAAACAGATTGGTTAAGGGTTCACTTCAGGTCAAATTGAAGAGTGCCCTATAGCTGCATGAATTTAGGTGGTCAATAAGGCACCACTGGAGCATACAGGAGTTCACATAACTCAGCCTCTATAATTACAGAAAAAAGTGTTGTTTATGTGTATTTACATGGCATTTCTTCAACCTCAGCACTGCTTGAAGGTACTCAGTGGCTTGGAAAGCTTACGTTTCTACCAAAATTAAAATCAAATAGTAAGGTTGGTAGAATCAGTCTTGATCTTCCCTTTCCCCAGCCCCTCTGACCCTGCTCTGCTGTGTGTATCTTACGGTGGGCAGCCACATGGTGAGAACTGGAGGAGGCATTACCTGCCATACTCAACAAATCCACCATAATGCAAAGCTTTTTTGACTGTGACCCATTGATTGGAAAATGGCAGTAAAGCAAAACCTTCAAAACGTTCTAAAGACTGGCTCAGGATGGGTATATAAAAGAAAAAAAACCTTGGTAACCACAAATAACACACTGTGCATATTTAAGCCTTAGTTTAGCAGGCTTTGTACATTCATCTCAGGACCTACAGTGAACAACTTTATACACTGTAAAGTTAATGAATTTCCACTGCTGTAATATCATACAAGCAAGAGCTTAGCATTTAGTTCTTTCACTATCCCACCCTGAGAGATCTTCACCCGGAAACATTCTAAGCTTCTCTGCTGAGGATGTATTTGAAAGCCAATCCCACATTTTACTCCTTTCAGTAGAAGTCTATCCAATAACTTTAGAAGAATTTAGTTTATTCTTCCACCTGTACTGTTCATAGATGTCCACAGCACTATATATTGCATATGCAACATATATACCGGAATTAGACTGATGTCTTTAAAAAGGGTGCTGTGCCTTGTTGCAGGTTGCAAAAGCACTTCTCCAAAGTGATAAGCATTTTTTATTAGTAGTAGTAGTAGTATTCAACTCCCTTCTCTGTATCTCCAGGATTTGTTCCCTGTGCCAAATCGAGTGTTAATGGACAGCTTACTGAATGTGTATTGATCAATTAGATGTTATTTGAAGGGACACTGCAGAGACCATCAGACTCAAAATGCAATAAACTCTCTAAAACCTGTACCTAAGGTGACATTAACGTCTGTGTTGATGTTCCCTTTACAAGACCCACCACACAGTGAAGCAGAAATGACGTTTTTGTGACTGTAGTCCTGTGTAATGTTCCCTCACGTCCTTTTCTAAGCCTTAGTTTAATATCCCTCCTATCAGGGTGAGAGTCAAATTTTGCAGGGCAGATGCCGATGGCCTCACAGCTGTATTTCAGCAGAGCAATGTTGCCATCTAGCGAGCAATGAGAATGTGCATCATGTGCACTTCCCAGCAGATACCCTTAGGGCACTATATCTTACCGTCATTACCTATTTAAAGGTGACAATCAGAATAAATTAATATTTCAGTTCTGTACTCATTTCAGTTCATGTGACAAAACCTAGAACTTCTGCGCTTTTTATATTTACTAATTATTTTTTTCCTCTTTACATACACTTAAGGAGAGAACAGAGAATGGCAAGATTTAAAACTAATTTGACAGCATTGCTCGGTCAGGAAATGCTTCAACTTCATAAAAAATGAGCAGAAAAGTGGAGGAATAAATTAGAGCATTATGATGCTGAAGCATTCTAGCTGAAATGACACTGAAGTAAAGGGTGTTTTTTTATAATTGTAGTTTCTGATTTTTCAAAGCAAATATTTAGAAATAAATTCATCCAATAAAATCAACAAATAATTTGGCAGACATGCTGGGAAAAATGTAATAATTTTGAAAATTTGTAACATTTTCTAGTTGTATATTTTCCCACTTTTAAATTGGTAAACTCTATTTGTGAATTTAGACCAAAACCAGCCTAATTACAGATTTTTGTAAAGGCTTTAATGAGTTACGCTGTCCAGCCAGTAGTTTAAATGATTCAAATATTCATAAATAACTGATTATGTTGTTATCTTTTACTAAAGTGCATATTTTAGCACGTACTGATTTAATAAGACTTAGGCAGGTCAGGGTTTGTGTTACAACTCTTGACATAGATTTAGAAAATAGAGACTGTTTTCTAGAAGGTACTATATTTAAGCACCATTTCTTTCACTCAGTGATTTTCAAGTCATTGAGCATCTACTGCCTCACAGTGACTTTGTGGACTTTGGATCAGTTGCATGTTGGCTGTGGCAGTCCTGCTTGACTACACTTAACGCAAATCAGAGCAGTTCATTAAGCACGACACAATGTGGTTTTGTACTAACTCTAGTTCAAATTTATACAGTAAAGCAATTAATCTTAAAACTATTTTAAAATACAGTAGATAGCCTAAAAGTACATATCAGACTGTTTTTTCCTGCAAATTGTAAAGGTTTTTGGTTATTTCTGAAAGCAGTTTGACTTCTCTTTCAGTTTTGTCAATTCATATGTCAAATGCAGGCCCACTAGTAGTATCACAATATTATTATGGAAGATGACCATTGGCAGCATTCCTAGCTGGGGTCTGGTCACACTGCAAGACTGTGCACTATAGATGCTGCAGAAAATGCCATTTTTAATATTGCCTTTTATGTTTATTGTGGGGATAAATGTTGCAAGTGGGGATACAATCAAGAGTTCTCTTGACAAAGAGGTGAAGTTTAATTACTTCTGACATATAATGCATGTTTTCAAGAAACTAAAATTGTCTACTGTCCATGTTTTTCTGCGGCACTCAAGACAATGAACTCCCATCTTAACTGTGGTTATAACTATTTGAACAATATAAGTAGCTCTCAATTAAGCTATGAAATTAATAAAATCAGTGGAATTTTTTAACTGAGATTGAGGATGGGGAACGTTTTGTGATCTGTTTTTCTGGCTTACTTTTCAGATTTTTTCACGAATTAAAAACATGCATTAAATATTATTTTAAAACAACCTTATCTATGTCTTACATTTCTAATGCATGATAATTTAGTTCTTTAAAAGAGCTACATTTCTAATCCATTAAAGCAACTATATAAAATTCCTCATTTTCTCAAAAGATACAAATATTTATTGCATAACCAAACTTGAAAAAATACAATCATTCTATTACATTAATCCAAAAAGCAGTTAGAAAGCAACTATTTGTAGCAGTCAAAACATGTGAAATGCCATATCATGCATCACATATATTGCCATATACCATAACAGGCATCTCAAGAACAACACTGTGCTGTGAATATTGTCAGATTAGAAACCACACAAAAAGATCGATTTAAAACTAATGGTATAATGGGTACTGAGGGGTGCTGTTGCTGCCAGTTGCCAGCATAGCCACCTGGATGATTCCCTATCATACGCTTCAGAGCAGCAGTGTCAATAGCAGAAGACATGGTAACTGGCTTTCTGCAAGAAACACTCAAAAAAGAGGCCAGAGCAGGTGCCAGAGCACGGAGGGCCCAGGACATCTGAAGGATGCTGTCTTGCAGGGCTGTGTCTCGCACACAGCCCGCAAGGAGGCAAACAGTGCTGCAGATGAGAATCGAGAGGGCAAGGCAGTGATGCTTTAGGAATCACTGTAGTATACAGAAGTGGCATACTATCTGCAAAAATGGGTGTGGTTTGAATTAGTATTTGCTGCGTTGCTTACTTCCTCATCTAAGCAACCTCTTCATCTCAGTGTCAAATGCTCCCTATCTTTAATGTTGGTGTATGTTGTTTCTGGGCAGTCAGCACCGACAGCATGCATACTTCCCTTGTGCTTTCTGAGAGATTAATCTGGGGTCCGTACTGCGTTTCTTTCCATCCTGGACAACTCTGTTTGATTGTTCTTTAATCATTAGGCACAGGCAAGCCAAAAGAAGGGGGGATTTTGTAAAAAAATTTTGTAAAAAATTGCAATTTTTTCTTTCTCAGTACACAGGCAACATCCTAAGTTTTACTTCCTGAGGCCATAGTTCACTTTTTCACACTGCATGCCTTCTGTCTGACAGATTTCATCACTCACTTCATGCTTTTCACTACTTGCCACCTTATTCTTGAGAATAATGTAATTCTGCTTGCTATGCAGTTTGTGATGTTGGTCCCAGCTCTATAGGTAATGATGTCTTTGTTCAGTCCATTCATTTTTTATACTTTATTTCACAGAACAGCAACAATTCTTTTATACAAGTGTGAAAAGATATGAGAAAAAGTTGGAGTGAAACACATGGTAGAGGAACATGGATGTGTTTAGTGGAAAAATACAATGCAACAAGACACAGGACTCAGACAAATGCTGAAACTGATTATCAGAAGACAATTTCTATAGTGCAGTAGTCTTGCAGGGATGAAAGTCACGTGTAAACTGGAATAGTTAAAGCAAGATATTAAGGCATGGAACACTGCCTCGTGTTCCTTTTTGGCTGCATGGACATTTTTTCTCTTGATCAGTGAAATCTCTGGCATTGCTTATGATAACCAAATTGTTTCACTTTCTGACACTATAGGCTGACATCACTTTGATCCAAATGAGTTGCAACACTACAGGGAAACAGAATCATCATAGAATGTTTTGTTATTACTTTTTAAAGCATTTCTATACGTCAATTGCGTAAAACCTTTATTAAAAGCTAAATGCAAGCCTATGACAGTGAAAGAACTGTTAAAATATGTATCTAATCTCTTCCAGTCTTTTGCAGGCTACAACAGGGCAAACCCTTCCAACCCAAGTTTAAAACCCTAAACATTCCAATTGTTCCGTGCGTATTTCTAGGTTTCATATTGAACAAATGCTCTTTGTGTAAGCTATGCTGGAAGAAGTTAGGAAACAGCTCATCTCAATAAATTTGTGATAATTATATGGTGCCTGTAGAGTCCATGTCCCATAAGCTCTAGCTGTTGCCTTGGTTAGTGCTTTTGCTGCCAGCTAAATGATTTCTAATTAGTACAAAATATACGTTTTTTACTAAATTGGCTGAGACCCAGGAAAAGTATTATTAAGGGGAGACCTTTAAGCGTTTATAAGGATCCTCTAGGATTTAACAGAATTCTGGGTCTGTCCTCTAGGTTTCTTCAGATTAGGACTTCATTCAATTGTATTGTCATTTCTTGTAATTTATTAGCATTTTTTTGAAAGGCAAATGAAACACTGATTTATTTCAAAGGGAGAGAGAGGAAATACAGAATTCATACACATAACGTTGACTCAATGTCCAATCTGTGCCTGACAGTATAAGCATTCAATAACTTGAACACAAGGGAGGGTTATTCCTGAACTAAATTCAAGTGCTTCTAGTCTCATGTGAGTGTTTTCATGTTTCATATCATCTTCCTAGGCTGCATATTGTGTAATGTCACAAATTTATTAAACAAATGGGGGTTATGAAACTTGCTAGTCTATCTATTAACAGTTTTTTAAAGGGAAATCTTTTGTGTATTATGACATCAAGAATGCCAGGGACAGATGAAAAATTGGATGTGTTTTTTTGCAACTTTTTTAGGAAAAAGTGTTCCTGTTTTTCTGTGAAAAAGTTCATTTTCAGCCAGTTCATTTTAAAAAAATGGGACCTACTATTCATGTTTGACAGCAACCACAACTTCTGCTTAATGCCCTACGTCACTCCCTCTACTGCTGTCTAATCTGTGTAATGAAACCAGTTTCAAAACTTTTCATTTTGTAGTCATAATAACCTTGAATTAGAGTACAGATCTGATACTAGCTTGGCATTATTTTGGGTCCTAGAACAGGGATTTTATTTAGAATGTCTAGCTGGAGTTTTGATAGTTGCATGAGCTGATATGCATGCTTACAGCAGCCAGCCAAAGCTGTGGTGTTACTGCAACATTAAATCAAAGTGGATCCCTGCGAGAGCTCAACTTAGGATATAAACTGAGATGAGCTCTTAGCTACTCAACTGGATCCTAAGGGTAAGTGGCAAATTAAAAATTCATTATTCATTTTAATTGAGGATGATTATCAGTGTTTTAGAAGACACGCTTCAAAGTTCTTCAGTTCCCAGTGCAAAAGAAGGGAATGCTGAGAAAAACTAAGTCTCTCCTGAGAAAAGAGAGACAAATGAAAGAACTAAAGAGCCTGTAGGAAACAGACATGCCAAGTACTGTGGATAATTTCCACTTAGCAGGCCAAATTCACAGCTGGTGAATGTTGCGTACAGTCCACGGAGTTATTACACCCATGCTCACCAGCATTGTACTTGACCCCAAGGTTGGAGTTTTTCCTCAGTGTTGTACTTTGAGAACTCCAAATATCACATGGAAATGTCTGAAAAAAGCAAGACTGACTCATCAGCTGATGATAGACTCCTGCAGGTTTGTGCTATGCTGATTTATACTATCTAGGTTGCAATGTTCATTTTTCTGTATGCACTTAGGATTTACACAGCTCCTAACCCACTGGTGCAATATATGTTTGAGATATCATAACCTTTGGAGAGTGCCTTTTATGAGGTGTCTACTGAAATCTAAAATAAGAAATTACAGTACGGGGTAAAAAAAAAGAAAGAAAAAAAGAAGAGCTCAGCAGAGTAGCCTAAACTGGAAACAGAATAGGACATTTGCTGCTCTGGAAGTTGTGAACTGTAGTCCCAAGTTTATGCAAGAGATGTATAGCTTGTACACTGTTTCTCTTCCCATACAACATATGCTTTTGGCCTGTTTTGCTGATGGAATAGGGCTTTTACAGTCTTGCTCTCTGTCCAGTCCTTCTGTCAGGGCCATCCAATACTTCTTTAGCTACTGGCCAGCTTCGATGAAGGAAATCAGCAGTCTCAGATGCTTGGGTCCCCGCAAGCTTTGGAAAAGAGGCCACTCAGCAGGCGAAGGAGACAGACAACCTTAGGGAAGGGCAGAAGGCATAACCCAAGCCCATGTTCATCCCAAAAGGTGATGGTTGCTGGCTAGTCAGCCCAAGCAGATGGGCCTCTCATACATTCATGGTGCATCTTTTGGGGGACAGAAAGGAAATTACAAGTGATGTTTGACACAGCTGTAGGAACCCAGGACGGGTTTGTTGCACTAACTGTGGTGTAGGTTACTTCACTGTTCACTGGGCCATCCTCACAGAATCCAGTCTTTTTGCTCTCTGTGTCATTTCAGGTAGGCCTGGCCAAATTTAAAAGCCATTTCTTTTGCTAAAACAGCATTGATGTCTCGTGGTCCTCCTCATCCTTGTTGTCTATATGCTATATTCCACATCTCACCCTTCAGATGCTGCTTTTTCCTGATAGCTTCATTTAATCCTTTTAGCACCAGCGAGATCCCTCATTATGCTTCAGGACAGTTCCCATCAATATTTGCACGTGGTTTCTTTCAGGTATTGGCCTCAACAGTCTAATTTGTAACCACCAAGCTACAAGCCCAGCAGCACGTCCCGTAGATGTTTATTTACTCTGCGGCCATGCTCCCTTACATGTTGCACAGCCTATACATGTACACCTTTCTGTTACATTTTTGTTTCTCCATATAGTCATAGCCACTGAGGCCATCTTGTCTGACAAGTTGCATGTCACAGACCATAAAATTACATGCACACACACACAGAGTATTTTTTTTTCCAAGAAGCCCACAATTCTTTCTCTGAATGAGAACAAATCTTTTTGACAGGTAATCTTGCAGGTTCCTGATGTACAGGTTTCAGTTTCTGCTGGGCATCTCCTACTATGCATTTTACATTTTTTACACTGCTGCATTGCAAAATCCCCAGTAATTCATCTCCCCACCTGGCAGGCACCTTTCACAGCCCCACCAGCAGTACCAAAGATGCTGTGGCAGGGAGAGCAGGGCTCCCACCTGCTGCAGGGCACATAGGCCAGCCCAGCCGCTTGGGTTCCCGCTCTCCAGCTGTGCCAACCAACAATAGCTAGGTTTCCTTATCACCCCTAAGAATGGACAAGACTTTACAGCTAGAATAGTGGGCCATTGTAGAAAGCTAGTCAGATACCTGCAGGACAGAAATTAAATAGAAGTGGTTATACCGGGATATATCTTCATAGAGTGTTTCTGTTTTTTAAAGACCGCATATTGGTTACAACTATTGACTGTTTTCTTAAGTATGTTGTTTCTGGTCTATCTCTCTGGAAGAAAATCCTGTTTTCTGGACTTTCTGGTTTTGCTTTTGGTTGGTTGGTTGTTGTGTTTTTTTGTAATGAAACATAGCATTTGTACAAAAGGGTTCTGCTTTCCATGAAAAATTTCAAGGTACCAATACTTAGAAATCTTAAAATTTAGAACCACATTATCTAATATAAATACTTCCATGTCACAGTGCATGCTGCAGTTCAGACTCTGGGAACATGTTATTCTCTGTGGACCATGTTTCCCAGACAGAACCAATCTGTCAGGATATGCTGTGGCTTTCAGATTCCCTGTGGTATCACGTAGTATCAAGTGATCATCATGCAGTAAGACATATAGCCCTAATATGATAAATCCAGTATCTAAACAAAAGGGGAGGAGTGACCCACCTAGTCTACATTTGTGTTTGGATACTGTCGCAGATAAGCTTTACAAATCCTGCAGTTCACAGCTGTAGTTATTATAATTCTGGTGGTGTACTATCATGAAGACTCAGTAATTCTTTCAATTGGAATTAGTAGTTTTCACTCAACAGTTGCAGCAGTTGCTGCTTGTAAAATAAAATGTTGCAGACTATGATTTTCACACCTGACTGGCTACATCATCTCTTTTGTTTTCCTTTCCATAAAGCAAACCTTGCAAACCTACTGTAACTTATGTAAAATGGAGGCTGACAACATTTCAAATAGAAATGGAGTTCACATTGAGATCACAAAAATGAAGTTGTTTTTTATAGTCCTGTTACTCCATCCAAATTGGATTCCTAATTGTGTCCATGCAGCTTCCAGTGTAAGGGATCCTTGAAATCTCTGGCTCAACATTTTTTAAAACAAAATGAGCAAAAGTCAAGACTCGTGTGGACTCCTCTAGCCTGGAGAACAGGAAGGACATAGCTGCTGAGCACCATCCCAGCAGGGTACCTCCATAGCGCTGAGGCCACAGACATCGAGGCAAGAGCCCTTCTCCCACTGCAGTGAAGCTGCTTGTTTCCCTCCCTCATTGTCCCTTCCTTTCTAGTTCTGCTAAAAGAACTCCACTACCAGCAGTGCCTCAGAGCTGCCAGGTTTCACAGAAATGTATCATATTTTGGGTACAGCACAGTACCATGAGCCATGTGGCAGAACAGGTTTACGTTCGATGTCAGTACATTATTCCCAGTGGTTTAGGAGTTGCATTCTGCATGGAATTTTCTGAGTTGTGTACTGATCCCAGCTTCATTAGCGAAAAGATGCAAAAATCTGAAAATGGCAGAAAAAAAGGACTATGGACTTTGAAACCCCTTGAGAGTGATGTTCTTTGCTCTGCCTGCATTGGGTCTTCTGTTGCTGGACCATCTGAGAAGCCAAGAAAAGCTTGAATTTCTTTTACTTTTTGCATCACGTCAGCTCTGCACATCCAGTGTATGCTATGTTTGCATAAAGCTCTTTCCAGGGACTCCGGCACTGAGTGTACGCAAGCAGCCTCCTCTGCTCCTTATGCTGAATGAGCAGTCCCCTCCTCCCCTGAGACCCATGTACCCTTTCAATCACACACTCAGCCTTGCCTAGCCTGCAGCGCAGGAGTTTCAAGTCTGTCTTGCACCTAATTCTTCTTTGGATGTCAGCATTCGGAACTGGTGCTTGCTGTGATTGCCCTAGGCCTTCGCATGTCTAAATGGGGTTTAATGTCAGCTCAACATAAGCACAAGTACATAAGGAAAAGATGTATGGGGTAAAACACAGGGTGCCATCCCTACAAAACACTGAAGAGCTTGTCAGCTCTTCAGTCCTAAGGTAAGTACATGGTAGGAGAAGGAGTGGAGTTGAGGATCGCTGCAGTAATATAGAACTGCTAACCAAGTATATTTTGAAGTCAGTGAAATGAAAAGTTCTTCTATTCAGATTGTTGGCACCAGGTCACCTTATGTGATTCACATATCTGTCTGTGAAGTAATATTAAATATTTTGAGGTATTTATTGTATGTATTTCTTTATGTAAAAGGTGTGAATAGTTGCAGCTTTTTTCACATACGAGGCTAGGAGAGCCAGGCTAGGAAGCACAAGAGAGAAAAAGACCAGCCAATGCATGCAGAGAACAAAATCCTTCACTATTCAGACTGTAGACATGCAAAACAAGTTGAAAACATACTTCTTTTACTGGTGCATTAGATACAAGGCCTAAATGTTCCTCTGACCACACCTCAGTTCTGTCTGGTTAAACCCATCCAGAAACATAAGTGACAAAACCTATAGCTTAAGCTTAATTTCTGCAATCAGGTTTACCATGGCTAAGGATGTTTCCAGATAGATGATATTGTTAAAACTGTAATTTAAATAGAAGAATATGGGAGTAAATATCTGAAATTTGTTCTAAAAACCTGGAGGTTACTTCTTTTTTTCTTGGTTTCTTGATTAAAGAAATGCAAATAAACCTTTGTTGATCCTTTTAAAAACAGTTTAAATTCATCATCCCTTTATGCCAATATGCCCATCTATCTGTAAGGTTTTTACTATAAAATGCAACAGCTTACCATTATGGGTTAAGACTTGTATCCAGCCTTCCATAAAAGAACAATGGGTACATCCCTGTACTCACTAATACACACTTTTAGTTATCTTTATGCCTGAGTCAGTTCTTCCATCAGGAAACCTAAAGATAGTGTTGACCTTTAAAGAGATACCTGTAAAGATTGAATTGAGCAGGTTTTATTGTTCCTACAAAAACCTGCAACTCTTTTGTGTTTTCTTCAGTTCCTTTTCACTGAATCTCGGCTTATTAACTGTGACAGTAGCACAAGCATCTCTCCTCTAAATAACACTCCTACAGCAGTGATTGCAGGGAGCATATACATGTTTACATTCATTTTTTAGCTTTCCTTCTTGGTGGTGTTTTTAAATTCAGTCAACATCAGGCCAAAGAAACAGTTTTATTTTGGGACTCCAAGCATCAGATCCACCCACTATATGAAAACTGTTGAGGATGTGAATGAGTAAATGATTACATTCGTAGTTCTTTCTACTTCCCACACTCAGGTTTGGCTAATGCATTGTCAGTGTCCTTTCCTTTTTTGACAAACGTGTTTTTTGCAAATGCCAATTCTGCCGCAAGGGCTTCAGTTCAGTTCTGCGACTTCGACTTTGTTCCATTGCTTAAAAGGTATTCAGTTTAAGCAATGTCTTCAGACTGAAGCACTGAGCTTCATTAGACATACAGGTCTCAAACCTGCAAAATAAGAAATCATCACATTTCTATAGCATGTTTTATCAAGACATTTCAATTTCCAGTGCTAATGAATTCATGCTGGTATTTTTTATGAAATCTTTTTAATCTACTTGAGTTGTATAAAGGGCAAATATCTACTTTAAAATACTTCCCTGAGAAGTTTACTCTTGCTTTCAATGGGATCTCAGGCCAGCACTGAATGCTTCCTTTTCCCCTTGCATCCAGCATTCTACACAGTGGTTACACGGTGATTTTTAAGACTATGATCTCAGAATAACTTAAAGGTAAATATGAGATCTATTTCTTCCATCTCTCCTTCTAAAACCCAGGATACTAGTTCTAGTTATCACCCTTTGTTACCACCAGCCTACATGTTTGTATTCATCAAGCTAAATCAGAAATTGATCCAGCTGAAAACTAACTTCAGAAAAAGAGATGAGACCTGTTTCTGAGTCAGCCCAAGGTGATTCAAATGCCCATGTCAGGGTTGAGCAGTCAGAGCATGGCACAGGCTTGGGGCAGACGGAAGTGATGAAGTAACCAGAGTCTCCGAATGACATTTAGGTAAACACAGGGGGAGGGGAGGATGGAAATCACCTCCAGAATGAAAGAGTCTGAATATCTTCACAAGATTCATTATTTTAATGTGCAGATCCACTATTTATCGAGCATCTTTTGGCTTTGGGTTGAATACTGAAACATTTTGCAACAGTCCTCTTCAGAAATCAAAAAAATAAGAAAGGTAGTATTGGAAAGAAAAGATTTTACCTTTTTTTTTTTAAATCTGCATCTTCCAACAACTTTAATGTTTTCAACATTTTGCTATTGCAAATCACTGCTCACTGTTTCATGCAAGCTGTTTTTTATTCTCTTCTTCACAGATCGAATTGCACAGAATATCATTAAATCTCATTTGGAGACATGTCAATATACAATGGAGGAACTACACCAGCTAGCGTGGCAAACCCATACTTACGAAGAAATCAAGGTTTACCAGAGCAAGGTACAATCCTGTAATATGCTTTTTCTTCTGCTCTCTATGATTTGAATTGTTAAAAGTACAATGTATTTGGCAAGGGTATGCTGATGAGTTTCATATAGGTCAAAACAGGCTTTTAAATATATTTGAGAAACTGATTGCTGAAAGCAAGGGAGTGACACTTCACAAAAAGAAGCAGCAGCTTTCCAGCATGTTGGGATGTTTGCTAGTGTTAAAGCTTGGGCGTGGTTATGGAGCCCAGCTTCCCATGCTTTGCTTGTTATTGCAGGTCTAAACTTCATGCAAAAATTCAGTTGACTTTAATGTGATCAGGATTGGATCCTCTGTTGTAAGGATTTTAAGAAAATAAGACAACCTAACTGTGTTTCCTTATAATTTTAAAAATGCATCCCCTTTTTATGTGAATAACAAAAATCTGTCACTTACAGAGGATAGTAATGTCAAACTGAAAGTACTCCTTAAATTGAAGTTGTTCAAAACTAGGTGACAAAATTATCTCATTACACTACATTTTTGTTCGACCACTGTGATCCTCAGGTGAATTTCAGGCTGTTTCTCACTGGCACCTCTTCAGGTGCAGTCCAGTCAACCAAAATCTTTGTGCCTTTTGCACTAGCATCACTAGCAATGATTTGTCAGTCAGATTTCAATTGGCACATTAGCTGATCCAGGAAGAGACTCCAGCTTGTTCTTTGAAAGCTGAGCGGCTATGCAATACTAGCAATAGCAAAAACACACCACAGCTTGCAGAGCTGTGGCGTGCAAACAAAAAGCATCTGTTTACATTTGCACATTTGTGAGTCCAAGGAAAATTATTGTCAAGGAGACAAAAATTTGATGCAATCGGTGTTTGGATTGCAATGGTACTTTAATTCTATTCTATTTTGCATTTCAAACTAGCAAAAATATTCTGTTGGATAACTTCATAGCACTGTGCCACTTCTTCCTTAAGAGTACTATGGGATGTTTGCATTGTTTGTACCACTGTTTGTCTGTCTTGCACAAAAACCTACATTAGATTCACATTCTAATATTGGACAATGCATTCTCCCTCTTTGGAGAGGCAATGCCAGAGTTCAGATCACTGCAGCAATCAGCTTGGGAAAACAACCTTCCAATGAAAAGCTTCAGGTACCTTGAGAAGCAGAGATGCCACTAGCTCTGCCTGGGGCTGGGGGTGGAGTCTGAGGCATGCACCTTGCTGCAAGGCCACCTGAAGAACATAATGGACTGATGAACCCATTTGCTCACTGCTTTGCTTTTCTCTGTGTGTTTTCCCTGAAGACCAGAGAAGCTCTGTGGCAGCAGTGTGCCATTCAGATCACCCACGCTATCCAGTACGTGGTGGAGTTTGCGAAGCGCATAACAGGCTTCATGGAGCTCTGCCAGAATGACCAAATTCTCCTTCTTAAGTCAGGTGGGTGAACACCAGAGGCTTGAGACTGGTTTAGCAACCAGCACATTAGAAATGTGCTCTGCTGTCTTGTTCTGCAGATAATTCCAATTTTGAAGGAACCCTAATTTCAGTCTGTTTCATGAACTACATGAACCCCTCTATATTTCTCCACATTAATCATGTTACTGCCTTCTGATTCCCATCCCTCTACAGTCAGTTGTGGTTTTTAAGTACACACAAGCACACAGTCATTGCAGAAACTGCAGTCTCCAACCTGACATGTGGTGGAAGTACCCCACAAATTGAGCTCGTTGAAGCAGTCATCTGCCACCCTGTAAAATCCCCACTTGTCATTAGTGAAACGAACACAGGCTCACCGGGACCTGCCTCTGTGGTCATCTCTAATCTTTTTAATGAGACTACAGAAATAACCTCCAGCTAGTGCACAGGGGGGAAAATCCCTGCTGGTGCCAGTTGGTTTCAGAATAAATGAGAGCAGATTACAGCATTGTGCTCCAGCCATGTTCTCTGTGCGTGCCTGGGTGTGCATATGTGCCTGTAAGGGCAAGGGGAAAAAACGATTCCTTCCCTGTCATGGAACTCAGCAATTTCTGTCCTCCAGAAGAATCATGACAAGATTTATCATGACTATGTAGTACACTGCCAAACTCAGAACAAAATGGTATGTCCACGTGAACCGCGACTGGCAATTAAATCCATTTACCCTGTCATGTCAGTTTCTTGCTCCCTCCATGTGTAAAAGGCAGGGTGCTGTGTGAGGCAGCTCGTTAAAGCACAAGAAGCACTTCTTATTTCAAAAAAGAGCTCTTCGTTATGGCTGAAAGCCAGTGTGATTCAACACTGTACACAGAGGGCTGTGGCTCAGTGTCAGGCAGGATTGAGATGGTGGGCACAGGTGCAAAGGGAAAGGGATACAGAAACCCTTGGAACACACAGGCAACCTCCTGGAAAAATGGAGCCGTAGCATAACTTTTTAAAGCTCACACTAATTTTGAAAATGCTGCAGGTGCCAGCGCACCCAAGTAACTTCCTTCAATTGGCTGGCAGAGCTAACGATACAGCTGCACCTTCAGTGAAAGATATGGTTATATTTGACTGTGCTGTCAGACAACTCTGTTTAGCTTCAACATGTATAAAGATGTCAGGTTTTATTTTCTGTTTTGCTGTTAATGCTGAGCAGGAATTAGAAAGTCAGGACTTTTCAGCCAAAAGCGTGTCTGCAAAAGGATCCTCGGATTCAGAGTTCCTCTTACAGGAGATTTGGATTCAGTTATATTTTTCTTAAAAATTTTCCCGGACTGTGTATTTTTGCAGTTAGGAAATAATAGAGAAAGAGAAGGAGAAAAAAAGAAGGGCCCCTCTGGCTATTCCCCAACCAGAAACAAAAACAAGGGAAACAAAAACAAAACCTAATTTAAGGGTGTTCTTGACAGTACTTTAACTTTTATTTTCTCTCTCTAAAAACATTTTGTGATGTTCTCCCCCCTCCAGCCAAATTAAGCTGGGATTTATATACATATTGAGTGGAGCTGCTTTTATATATAAAAAAAAATCTTTACTTGTTGAAAGGGAGTTTCAATAAACACCTAATTTTCAGGATAAAATATTTCAAATTGAAATCTTTGGCCTGGTCTAAATTTAGATTAAGTCCAGGCTTCCAATTTGCTGGGGCAAAATCAACGTAAAGAAAGGATGATTAGGCTGGATCAGAAATTATCCCTTTCTGTACTCAAAGTGGACAGAAATATCTTTTCTCTCATTCAGAGACATATCACCTAGATGCCTTCAAAGAGTGTCTGTTCCTGATGATGTTTCTAATAACTGAGGTCATCCTAAACATTTTCTTGAGATTTCCTGGGTTTGTAATAATGTGGTACATTTGCTCTTTTGTGTGTTTGATAGGCTGCTTGGAAGTCGTTTTGGTGAGGATGTGCCGTGCCTTCAACCCACTCAACAATACTGTTCTGTTTGAAGGAAAGTATGGAGGGATGCAAATGTTTAAAGCCTTGGGTATGTTGATTATCTTCTTTTCAACCAATGACATTAAGCCACATAGTGACAGATTTGTCTTTCTGAAAGTAGTCACCCACAATGAAAATACCCAGTAAATGTTGAATCCCTAAATCTCTAGGCTGGAACTGAAAAAGAAAAAAGATAACTCCACTAGCTGCTAGCAGTAATAAGTGTTTTTCTCTGATAAAAAAGGGCAGGATGAGGGTTTTTTTCAGATAGAATTCTTACTCTGCCATATGAAGTTTTGGTAAAATACGAGTTTATGGCAGGAGCCAAGCAGTTTATCTTCACAGTTCAGTTATGCTTGATGTATCAAATCACTCTCACTAATTGTGTCCTGCAGAAGACAGTTTTAGCCCCTGCAATGAGGGGACTAAAATGGTGAACTACTAGAAAATATAGACAAGGACTTACCTAAAATAATCCTTTGTCTAAAAGTTTTAAGCTTATTTAGATTCATGTATTGAAACAATTACTTAATTTCTCAACATGGTATCAAGTGCTTCCTGAAATGTTAATAGCTAAATGGATATGTTTTCCCCATCCATGAGACTGATACTTTATCAGAAATTTATTCAGGACCTAACTCAGAGAAGGTGTTTGCTTCAGCTGTTCATATTTATCGTATAGGTATATGTTTTTCTAATTTGCATGTGGTAAATGTAACACTACCTTAAAATTTAAAGCATTTATCAATGTGCATTAGTTGATTTATTTTGGTGTTTACACAAGTGTTTTCACAAATTTTCATATGTATTTGTGCTGTTATTTAATAAAACTATACTTGTGAAGGTTATTTAGGACTGGTCATTCATATATCTTAGATTTAATATCTGTTCAGAAATAGCAGGGATTTCCACACTGGGAAAAGCAAACCCTCTTCTAAGATGTCTCTATGATTTTTGTACAGGTCATGCCCCTAATTCTTGACACTTTCTGTGCTTCTGTGGGTGTTTTAGTGATACATTTTTGGGGTAGGTGGAATTTTAATGGCTGATGAAAGGCACTTGTTTGAGAAGTATGGATATTTACTCACAACTTTTTTTTGACACTGAAGCAGCGCTTTTCATGGCAGGTTAAAGAGCTGATAAATTTCTAGCTTTGGTTTTGTCCTCTGTGGTCTGCAGGTTCTGATGATCTGGTGAATGAAGCGTTTGACTTCGCAAAGAATTTATGTTCCTTACAGCTGACTGAAGAGGAGATTGCCTTGTTTTCATCTGCTGTTCTAATATCACCAGGTAATTTTTTCATTCCAAACACCACAATGATCTTTTCCCCCCCCTCCTTGGCCACCTCTGTTTCTACCTACTTGAACGGCTGTTTAAGCTGTATTAAGCAGTATTAAGCAATGTATTAAGCAATGAAAGAATACCTGAATTACCCAAATATACCTCACTCTCTTTTTGATATGCTGTCAGACACTACACATGCTGGAAATAGATCCAAAGTATGAGGGTAACAGAGGTGGAGCAGGATTGTGCAGACAAGCAGTGCAGGCTGGCGCTCCTTCAGACCACATACAGGGAAGCGTGGTACTCAAGGAGGTGCATGTACCTCCGAGCATTTTCAGGAGTTCAAACCTCACAGCCCTGAACAGGTTATATAGTCCCCAACTATGATGGGCTGTTTCTGTGGGTATAAGAACATGAACAGTAAAAATCTGTGTGACATCCTGTCCAAATTTAGCTCCAGGTGAGAGGGTGATTCCAGGAGCAACATGCTTTTTCATGTATTCGTATATCATAACTCTGCACAGGCAAACACACATTCAGTGAGTGCTGGCTGTCTGACCACGGAAAAGAGGGGTTTGTGATTGAATTGACTCAGAGGGTGATGTAGTAGGTACTACACAGCTTAGTGTAGGATTTTTAAACATGCTTCAGGGCAGTTCCCATTAAGGGTAACCTCTTGAAAGGCCTTTACAAAAAATCCCACCATTAATTATTTTTCTACCCTGTTCTGCTGAAATACTTCCGCTAGGTCACTTTGCCCTTTTGCACATCTGTGGTGCAGGTTATGTTAGGCAGAATTAGACTAGCACATATGGTGTCAACCTGTTCATTTTCATCATTAATGACACCTACTGAAAGGACTCCACTTCTTTTGTTTTCTCTTTGAGCAGTTCTTGCAGTCTTCTGCTCTGAGGTGCACTGGCTGACCTGGTGGCTTTTCATGGTGATAGGCAAGGATGTTCCAGAAAAGACCCTCAAAACAGCCACGATTTCCACCTCAGAGGTGTCCCACGTGTGTGCAGGGGTGGGAGATGCCTCTGCACTGTCCCCCAGATGCCCTGATGTTCCACTGGGACAGGGGATTTGCAAGGTACTGATGGGTCCCTGTCCATCAGCCCTCCCTCAGTCTGAAAAGACCAAAGCTGTGAGCGTGACAGAGATGTGCAGGCAGGGCTTGGTCCTCCTTCGAGTTAGTGATCTGTTCAGCAAACTGACTCAGTGGGAAGTTGAAGGCAACCTTGGAATTTGTTTGAGGTCTGGGCTGCGAAGTTCTTCAGTAAGGTGTTAACAGAGACTGCAGAAGATGTTTTCGGTGTTACCAGCTGACTTCACATTACGAAGCCAAGGGAAGCAAGAAGAGAGTGGTGGGGTCCTTGTAAGCAGGATCTGTATTTGTCTTTTGTAACAGCTGGAGGGTTTTTCACTCTTCAGTTTATTTTCTTACAGTTAGGAACAGAAAATTAGGAGTTAGCTGAACAGACGGAAACAAGGACATTTTGAAGCTGCTTCGAAGCACTGTGGATCAGATGGGGGCATCTTGTCTGTAGGGAGAAAGATAATTCAGTTATGTAATTTCTAGCCAGACTGAAAACATGTTTCTGTCTTCTAGGTAATCTCGGAAAGTAGAAGAAGTAATAGCCCTATTCAACAAAATTTGGTTGCAGAAAGTTTCTAGTATCTCAGGATGTCCTGTGCCTTAAGGCCTGGGCAAAACCTATGTCAGTAATGGAAAGTTTTCCAAATGGAAAGTTTCCCACTGATTTTAATGGATTTTGGATCAAGTAATTTATGAAATGTGCTTAGCTGCAGGTAGACATTAGGTGGACATGAAAATTCTCATTCAGCTCTGAAATTCTACATATGTCCCTTTAATTTTTAAAGCACCAAAATCTCTTGTGTTCCACCAGAAGTTCATGTCATGGATACTCTATCCACATTCATTCCTACTTCTTGCAGCTGTACTAACCACCTGAAAAAGCTAGCAATTCAGCTCTGGCTTTGAGCCAGCTGTATTGCAGGCATGTGTTGTAAAAGCTTCTCCACTAACTATAATAATGCATTTCAGCCCTGGCCTACATCAGTCCTGATACAGCCTTTCAAAGCTGGGTGTCTCCTGAATAGCAGCTTCTGTTTCTGCTAAGTAGCACAGATAAAGAGGCAGTTCCAAGGTTTTCTTCACTATAATCGAGATTCAGGGTTGAAGGTGGTGTTACAAGATGAAGTATTTCAATAATCCACAGTTCTTCATTTCACATCCAAGTTGGCTTTTTCCTACTTGCAAGAAGAGGACACACACAGTGTCTCCTATTGCTTTTAAAAAAAAACACAAAAAAACCCAAAACAAAACAAAAAGGGGAAAGTCAGCTTGACGCATGCTGACTGCTTATTTCTGTAGTCTGTAAGCATGTGTGTGTTTAGTCATAGAAGGCACAATAAGAAATAAATTATGGTCTGAAGTAGCATGTACATGACTGAAAGCAATCTCTTTTTCATGAAAAGAATGCAAATTTGGATTGTGCAAATAATTCCTGTTTCATCTGGGCTGCGAAATTTGTGTGTTGGAAGGCAGGGAAAACCAGTACAGGTTGAATTGACACTGAAATTTACCATTTATTTTCCTACAAAATGATAGTTAACAATAGAAAAAGAAACAATTTCCTTATACAATAGATGTTCCAGTTTCTTCACAAGAAAGTGTTTCATCTTGGGAACATAGGTAAAAAATTAAAAATGAAGCACCGCTTCTCAGAAGTATCTGCACCATCCACTAATACAGGTACACAGAGATTCTATGATATACTATGGGTAGTACTGATATTCAAGTTTCTTTTCTACAGAAGCCACCATCCTGAAAGGTGATTCTTTAACCCTTGATCTTTAACCCTTGATCCCAATGTTTAGGGTAGTTTACAGGAAACAAAAGTGGTCCTATAGGGAGTAAGGGGACCTAAGAACATCCATTAATATAAATTTAAGGTTGCAAAGCCCAATGTCAAACCCATTTTCCACCTGATTCAGAGCACAAATCCAGATTATCCCCTTTAAGGTGTACCTAACTACTCTGCTTGGAGGTGAGTCTTTAACTTGATTTCTGATTGCAAAGGTTAAAACATTGTAGAAGCAGTGCAGTAAAGGTTACAAAGGCACCTCCACCTGCAAACATGCCAGAGCCAGGTGGTAAGACACTAGCCTAGCTGCCCCATGTGTGCCACTACTTCCGAAATTCTGCCTGGCCATGTTCCTTTTTTCCATCTTTCTTTTTGCAAAAGCAGAGTTGCCCCTCATCTTTTTTCCTGTACTATTGTCTAGCCTAGTGGCCTGTGTAGACTTAAGAGACACAAGTTCAAAACCCAAAAGGAAAAGTATGGAACTGAACCACTGCTTCTTACATCCTGTATGGATCACCACTATTCTATTGACTTTTTCCTGTACTTTTGTGAACATAACTAGAGGTACCTGAGGGTAGAAACCACATTTTGGGAGATGAATTTTGGGTCACCACGATTCTATTGGCTTTTTCCTGTACTTTTGTGAACATAACTATGGGTACCTGGGGAATTCCGTCAAATTTTGCACATGGTTTTCAGAGAGTAGAAACCACATTTTGGAAGATGAACATAATATCCATTGTAAAAGTCTCACCTAGCTCTTGTCATGAATTGAAGAATGCTTCTGTTATATACAGCATGCTCCATGACAGATAAATGATTATACCTCTCCTCCAACAGCCTCCGTCTATTTTTAAGCTTATTCTTGTGACAGAAAGATAAATCTTTAAGGATTGCTTTCTGTGATAAATCTTTTTAGCTCCAGTCTGCCACAATAGGCCTCAATTTAACACTATTGAGAAGTGTGTTTTTGCAATAGCATAAAAATTGACACCTACCCTGTGAAGTCTAAATATTACTGTGTGCTTATTTGTGTAGATGGCTGTGTGTGCTCCCGGCTAATCCTGTTTCTGTTGCCACTGGTAGCACAGGATCCATTGGCTTACCTTCTGGGAGCATGATTCTCTAAGATTTGCAAAAAGATTATTTTCTTTTCCTGGTCATCTGTTAAGTAACTAGAGGTTTGGGTTTGTCTCTTTTCTCAGTACTTGCTGATGGACACTTTTCATACACATCTCTCCACAGTCAGACAAATGACAGAATCCTGCTCCTTCTGTGACGAAATACTTACTATTCAGCTCCAGCCTTTCTGACACGTATGCTCATTGAAATGATCGATTTATATTATTTCTATGGATTATTTTAGTGACTGGGAGTGGGTGAAAGAGCTCTGAAAGTAGAAGGGATTTTCCTGCACTTTTCAATTTGCACATGAAGATTCATGCCCTGTGATAAAAGAAATTTTCTTTGTGTTTGAAAGCTGAAATCTATACCCAAGAATTGGTCTGGACTAAGGAAAAGAGGGAGGAAGAAACAAGTTTGCAGCATAGGAGAACAGAAGGTTGAATGATGCTGTGAACACACTTTGTAATGTTTTTGGGATTGTCTTGGGGTCTGCTGCTTCTCATTCAAAGTATTTGTGTCCAGAAGCTATGACTTGTGAGAATATAGATCTTAAGGAAGACCTGCTATACTTAGGGTTTGAGTTCAGTAGAAGCCACATAGGTTTCCAAATGACTGTGTCTGTAATTGTTATTCTCCCAGATAATCTTTTATTTTGTGTTGTTTAAAAAGAGAACATTTTTAAATAATGAGAAATTTGCACTTCAAGACATTGCAACGGCTCATAATTCTTTTGAATTATTAAAGAAATTCTTTTGCAGGAAGACATTTCTTTTTATTCAGAATATAATATTTGGTCTTTAAATGTTATCCTAGTAAATAATGAGATATATTTTATTTTAATTTTTAAATAATTCTATTCTATTATTTTCTAAGAACTGTTTTGATCAATATGTTTATTATTTATGTATTAAGCCACTGAGATAACATATGTTTTTCACCTAGCCAGTATGAAGTTGGAAGAACACTGATTTTACCAACAGAAAATGATAAAATGGTTGTGCCTTGTGTCATTTCTACTCCCATCTTTATCTCTAACATCCCAGTTTAAAGAGATGCAGAGCTATTGTGTTTCTGTACGCTTTGTTTCTGGTAATTAAAATCTCAGGTGATCTTTTAATAGATTAAAATACTTTGCCTCTGAAACTATGTCTTAATTATCATGCTATCCTTTCTCACGGGAATTATGATTGCTGTGAACGCTTGCCAGCATGGGACACTTTCATCCATGAGCGTGCCCAATGTGTGTGTATTCTTGACTTTAGTTCTTGCTTTCCTTTTTCTCAGATCGAGCCTGGTTAATAGAGCCAAGGAAAGTCCAGAAGCTTCAGGAAAAGATTTACTTTGCACTTCAACATGTGATCCAGAAGAACCACCTCGACGATGAGACTTTGACAAAGGTAAATTGTTAAGACAAAGAGCCAAGCACTCCTTGATTGTGATGCTTTTTTTTGGTAGTCATTTCCCCATGTACTGCCACATTAATGTAAGTTAAAAGCAGCACACTATGTACTGGTAATGCACAGGAGAAGTAAGTCTTGTTTTACTCTTGCCCCCGGTTCCTCTTAGTCTGCTTTTTTTTCAACCACTAATCTTTTTAATTGGTATCCTCGCAAGAATGAGGCTGCCTTAAAAAAATACCCCTGGAGGCATTTCCTTGCTATATACTTCTTTGGTACATGCCTAAAATTTCCAGGACAATTGTTTTTGAGCTTTTACAGTAAGAACAGTGTCTGGTCCTTTGGATGTGTAGTTTTGATGGAGTTCAGAGTATTGCATTCAGTTACCCAACAAGATCTTAACATAGTCCCTTTTGGAAACTGCAATTTATACTAAGTTTGCTTCCTCCCTCTTCCTTTTCTTTTTATTTTAATGTCTCACAGTTAATAGCCAAGATACCAACCATTACTGCACTTTGCAACTTGCACGGAGAGAAACTACAGGTATTTAAGCAGTCTCATCCAGATATAGTGAACACACTGTTTCCTCCATTATACAAGGAGCTTTTCAATCCAGACTCTACGACTGGCTGCAAGTGAAGGGGATAATAGAATTTTCACGTAGTCATGGAATGCATCACTATTAAGACATAAAGAAATGTTTTCATGAAGAACTTATTAAAAATGTCACTACTGCAACACTAGGAATGTCCTGCACTTAATAGATTTATTTTTCACCGCTACAGTTTGAAGAATGTAAATATGCAACTCTGAGTGGGGATGTCTTTTTTCTCTTTTCTTTGTTTACTTTTTTTTAATTTTTGAACTGACAATGAATATGCGAATATAGGACACTGGGTGTTATCTTTTTTTTTTATTTTATTGGGGGATGTTTTGGGAGACAACTGTTCCTAGAATTTTATTGTAGATATACATGAGAATAGAGCAGTACTTTGCAGTATTACTCTTGCTGTTTATTGTTCAAATATAATTTAAGAAAATTCCACTTATTAGACTTGCCTATTTCTATGTTTTTAGATAGTTTAATGCATGTGGAAATTTGTAGCTGTCTTGGAAATTATGGTGCATGTATGGAATACACACATATATATATGTGCTATATACTTAAAAAAATATATATATATATGTAGGTATTATATGCATACATGCTGTAGCTTAAAAATCCCATGCCTACTTTTAAAGGATGCTCAGCCCAGCTGTCATGCATTTCTTACTCTCCAAGTAATGTATTAGATTTACTTTGGGCAATCAAGATTTGCTTTGCCAGTCAGAGTTAAATTATTAGTTGCTGATGTGTAATGACAGGATCACTTCTGAGATATGTGTAACGTAGTGCATGTGTGCAGTCTGTAAATGAAACATCAGGAATGTATCAATGGTGCAAAAGCCTTGTCTGGATGATTTTAGTGGAGAGAAGAAAAGGAGTTTCTTTTAATTTTTCTCCCTGTTACAGGGATAGAGCATATATAAAAGTGAACATCGTAGGACTTGATGTCAGTGAAGTATTTGAAACACGGAGTAAAAATGTAGACTATCCCACATGTACATTTTTCTGATTCCACTCATGATTTTATTTCATATATACTGCTTTGAAAAGTAGTTGCAAGTCTTGGTTTTTTGCTGAACTCAATGGAAAGACACATAGTGAACCCAATGAAAATCATAGGGAGCCTAAAACGTAGCCCTGAAGAGTAGCGGCAGAGGGAGGAAGAGGGTGAAGGAGGAGGAAAGTCAAAGCAAGCAACGTCTATGGTTACGAAGGCAAACACAGCTATCAGTGTTTCTGACACAGCCATCATTGAGATGGCACTGATGGTTTCCATTACACACATGCATATATGTGTTACATACACATACATATATGTATGTACATACCTGTATGTATATAATTGTATATATATACACATATATAGGGTTGATTTTAGATTCACTTCAGGAAGGGAACAAAGAATTAGGGCTTTCTTTTTGTCTGTCTCTGAACTGACTTTATGTGCATTTGCTTGCAAAACCAAAGGCAAATACAAAGTGGGGTGGAAGGCTGCCACGGACTTAATCTTGTGGATTAATTAAGTTTAATTAGCAGTCATGATTAATGTATTTGGGTTGTGCCAGAGATACAAGACATAGACTTTTTAGCTATGGAAGAGGGATTCAGTTTCTGCTACCACCCTGACCTTACCACCACTTTTACCCGTTGTGAGCTTTTTCAGAGAAGTCTCCGGAGATGCCAGTGGAGGGAGTAGAATAGAAAAGAGGAAGCAGGCAGCAGAGAAGAAATGAAGGCAAGATGATGAGCAAATATATTTCCTTATTTCAAATCACACAGAAGTCAGTGCAGTCTGAGGCAAGGTGAGGATGAGCACATTGACAGGGAGGCCAAAGGACCCACTTTCTGCCAGGCTGCATGGCAGAGCAGGGTCACAGGGAGCCCACAGGGACACAGGTGGGCCCCAGGGTGGGTGCAGAAACTTGATCTGTTGTAGTGACAACTTAATGCCTCCAGTTTTTCCAGCATACTCACACAGCTCTGGTCTCAATCTTCTGTTCCCTTTTCTGCATGACCAAATAATTCACAGGCAATTCCAAGTACTTTGTGGAGTTTTCCCATGCCCTCCATCAGTTGGTTTGCAAGTTCACGTTTCATGGCAGAATCCAGTCTAGAAACATCAATATTTTTTTGCTCTATTTTAACAATGTCAGATCAGATACAAGAGTAGTTTCAAACTCTCAGCTATTAAATGTTTCTCTGTAGGTCTGTTACAACTTCAAAAAGAAAAGAGAAAAAAACTGTACAGAAGTTAGTTGTGCTGAGAATTTTGATGCAAACACAACATACTCTTCAAACTTAGTCTTACAGAACAGCAGTTGTTAAAAATACCTTTTTTGCTCCAAATTCAGAGCACATTTTCTGACCTACATTGATTACATTAAAATGTCTTCAATTAACATAATAAAGCATTGCTCTTGATGCTTCTTTATTCCATTTAAACCCTTAGACTGGCATCCCCTTAGAAGATGATTTATCTGTTTGCAGCCCCTTTTACTGGCAAATCCATGAAAATGACCCCAAACTCCAACTCTTTTCTATTATAAAAAACATTAATCAGCTATATTTATGTACTACTTGTTTGAATTTATTTGGGAAAAAATTCAAGTCAAACGGAACCCTAGAAGTGCACAGTTTTAACTGCAGGGGATTCATGTATTCCTTGTCTTTTCCAACACACAAACACACACGTATATATTTGTTTGAAATCCTTTATAAACTTGTTTTCAGTACATTAATAGTTACATATGTAGCCAACCCACAGAAATATAGAATATGTCGTTACTGCTCTTAGTGCTAATAAATAAAGAGGTTTGTCGTGTTTATAAATAGTCCTTCACAATTATATGTTACACCTTGAAAATGTTTTGTTCTTTTCAAATAAGCTAATCAGTCCTTGGAATTTTTGACTCATGATTCAGACAAGGTAACCAAGTGGAGCTCACCAGTGAGAACATTATTTAGTCATTATCCACAGGGGTTTTAATCCTTAAAGCACTATTCTTAAATCACTGAAACCTCATGACCTTTTCAATCATGAGGTTACTGCCACTTTTTAAAGATGTGGAAATGAAGGAAAAGAAGTTAAATGATTTGCCAGAGGCCACAGAGGTAGCAGCATCCATTCCTGGAATAAAAATGGATTGTTGCCTTTGTCTGATAAACATTAAGATGCTGGTATACAGAATCTTCATTGCCATTGATAGGCAATAGCCTGTACAAACAGTACAAATATTGCCAAAATTTTATCTTCAAACATGGTTAATTATCAACAGCTTGCTCTGTTTTTGTTACTACTTTTAAAGAATTTGAGCAAATAACCTTGTTGCTTATTTGGAAAATAAAAATACGTTCTCATACATTATTTGTGGTAACTAAGGCTGATAAATTTTATTTGTTTTTCTGTGATTTGAGATTGACCACATAAGTAAAGTAGTACCTCTGTTGCCCTTCTTTAACTGAGTTTAGAACAAAAAATAACAATCACATGACACAGGCTGGATTTTTGTTGTTGGTTTTGATACATAGTCATTTATATTCCAAATTTAAAATTCTTGATACTGGATTTCATATGTTGGAGCTATCCATAGACTTTAAATAATAGAATAGCATGAATTAGAGTAAATAACTGCATAATCCACTCGCAAAATGCATTTCAGAAAATAATAGTACTACACTTTTATTTCTTCTTGGCTTTCATTAGTCCACAGTAGTATCTGAAGCCCTTCAATGAAATCTCTAAAACTAGCATTTGTCAGATCTGGTCTCTGTCGTAATTGGTTATGTTTGTTTATTTTTTTAGTGACAAGGTTTTCAAATGGGACACATTTTTTAACGATTGATTAAGCCAGGATCTTTAACAAAAGGATATTTAAAGCATGTATTGAATCTTCTAGCATTGCTCTCATATAATTCAACCACCACATTGATCTAAATTATCCTTGGCATTGAGGAAGCAGATGTAGACTGTTCATTATACTACCACAGAGACTTGATTTTGGTGTAGATGTCACTCTTGCCAGTTCTTTGTGTAAAGAATTAATTCCAAGAGTCATATTTCCTTTTAATGGAAAGATTGTTTTAGCGATTCCTAGAAAAAAAGCCAGGGTAATAGAAGGCACTCAGCTGAGCCAACTTGTTTCCAAAAGCAATGTATATTTTTTGATTGGTTTGTGATAGGCAGCATTTAGGAATTGATTCTGCAAGTTGTCAGGCTCCCTTAGCTCCAACTAGAGCCTCTAAAAATGGAGACATCTCAGCACCCCACAGAAGGTGCTGAACGCCTCATAAAGTTAGAGACCCTTGGTGTAAAGAGGTCCCCTTTGAGTTTTGCAGAACACAAGTCAGATGTTATTCTCATACTTGCATTTTAATGCTTTTACTTCATGCTTTCCATTGTTCATTTCAACTCCCATCTCACAGGGATCAGTTTATTCCTCCTGTTGCACCTGGGCCACCAATGCTATTTCAGTGCTTGTGCCAGGTTATGGTGTTCCAGGTGGAGCAGCTACCAGACCTGTCCATGAAGATGAGCTTTATTATTTGATTTTCTTTGTTCATTTTCATGGTGACAGCTTGCACAGGTGTACATTTCCCTTTGGGATAGTTTGCAGGGATTTCTGACATAACTTCTACACAAAGAGAGTGCAAAGCAAGTCCCATACACTGGCCTCTCAGCCTTCCACCACCAGGCTGTGGGAGCTGCTCTGAGGCTGCAGCAGTTTCACAAATCAGTCAGGCAGCACAGTTAGAGATGTGCAGGCGATGGCTCCTTTCCCCATTGTCATTTTTCACCCCCTTTAAAGCTGTGCTAAAAAGTACATTTGAAAGATGTTCGGGTTCCCCCATCCTCCTTCCTCCTGACTCTGCGTTGATTGTGCTGTTTCCAGGAAGAACCAGGGCCCAGCCTGGAAGATGGTTCCTATTTTCAGAGTCATTGTCTGTTGGACATCCCAGGAATATAGCACTGGGCAATGAGATCAAAATGAAACATGAAAGAGTTTTTTGTCCAAATTTGCCTGAGCACATATAAAATGGAAAACTGAGACAGAACAGCTTGCTTTTCCCTGGCAATAACAGTGTATTTACATCTACCAACCTGTCCCAGCCAGCACTTTCTGCCTCCGCTCTAGAAACTTAACTGCTGTCTCTGACATCCATTAGGAACAGTGTATTGGAGACCTAGTCCTCTTCTTTCCCTTTTAAGTTTCACACTTTGTAAATGACAATCACTGCTTGATGCAGATGTTGCACTGTATGCCACTCAGGGATGTTTCATTACTAAAAATAGCTATATAAATATAACAGTGATAATAAGGAAGAGAATGTTAGAGGCTTTGAAGGGCACGGGTTGAGCTGCCCAAATGAACATGACCCAGACAAGGCTTTCAAGCCAGTGATTAGAAATAACATTGGTATAAACTGAATTCACTGTCAGCATTTCCTCAGCTTGATGCAGGACTCACTTCACTCATTGTTTCACGGTCAGTGGAGCCCTACTGACACATCAGTTTGTGATGTTAAAGTCCTTTTGGAAACAAAATGCAAGCAAGCTTTGTATGAGTTACTGAATTCAGATAACTGACAAAAGAAAGTGCAGTTTAAAGGTACTGAGTTTAGGTACCATTAATGTGAGCTCATATTCAGAATTGCTGCAGGCGTATAAGAAGAAAGGTTAAGATGTGAAAGAAATAATAGTATGTCAGCAACAACAGCAACAAGTATGCTGAACTACCACATGGAGAAATGTGTATAAAAAGCAAGTAGTATAAAGTGGCTAACAGCTAGCCTTTCTTCTCAGGGATGCACAAAATCATAGCTACCCCCAGGCCTCTGTAGCAATGCTTCTCCATGGCATGACCAGTCCTTTTCTTACCTCAAGCAAACATGACCCGTTTTCTACTGCACTAGGGAAAAATACTCCATTTCCTAGAATTTTGAGATGCGCTTCTGCTTATCCCTAGCTTTACACCACATGTTTTCTACAGACCTATCAATACAAGAACACACACAGAAAGACAAATTACAGTGGACTGTATGCCAGTGATTGAGTTAATTCCAGGTCTCCAGCCAAGAGGCTTTCCTCAGCTCTGTGTATGATCATTGCTTCTGTTCTTACAGTGGGTTTATAAAGATTTTAACTCCATATTCTGAACTCCCTACACCTAGAAGATGGGTGGACAACTTCAAAAGGTGGAAAGGAGAAGCCAAAATCCCTATGCATCAAGGTTTTCATAATCATATTATTTACCAACTGTCCCATTACAATATAAATTTTAATTTTTCTGGTTGCTGGAGCCACATTCAAGTGACTGAAATTCTTGTTCGTGTGACACCTGCCCATTAAAAGGAACAGTCTTCTGGCCAGAGATCTTTGCTTCTCTTTCCTTTTCCTTTTCTTCTGGGCTCCTAATGTCTTTGTTCTTTCTCAAGGCTGACCCTTACCTGCAGTCTGCAAGGGAGGCTCCACCCAGGAGGTAGGAAGCAGGCTCTTTCCTCCTCTTCCTCCCAGGGTCCTCACTTCGCTATATTGTCACTGCATGTGTTGTCCCTGCAAGTAAGGCTGTGTAACAATGAGCCCAACACCCCGGTAATTTACCATCCCAGAAACAGTTTGCAGCAGATCACTTAACTATAAAAGCCACTTGGGTATTCAGTCTGCAGATGAAAGCCATTGTGAGAAGAAGAGACCTAAAATTTCTACAGTGGTAGCTCACAGATCAGTAACTCTCCTAAAAAGACATCCTGAATGTCCAGTGACATGATGGGTGTGTCGGTGTCCTCTGAATGGTCCTTGCATTTCATTCGTGCTGAGAGAATAAGGTGATGCACAAAACACTCTGGGAAAGGAGATATTTCCTGGGTGTTACTGCAGGCAGCGAGGATAATACTGCTCACAGTGAGTTCAGTAATGTGACGTACTACATTTACATAATTTCATCATCCTCACAATTCAAGCACAGCACGTAGGGAGAGTGAAAGAAAACATCATTGAATATAGCAGCAATAAATAAATTATAAGTGTTTCTTTGTAACTGTACTTGCAGAAATTGTTTGCTTTGCACGTGGTCTTCTGTACAATAACATAAAGAAAAACTTCATCTAATGTAGATATCACTGTGGTTTTGCATATTTGTTGGATTTGTTGGATGGAGCTGCTACTTTGTGATCAAAAATACTGCTGTTGAGAAAAATATGTGTGCTTCAAGAAAAGGCTGCGGCCCTTGTTTATGGCTATACACTGGCAGCAGTAAAGTATGTTCAATATAAAACTGTCTGAACAGAATTTTAAAAATGTCTCCTAGTTTTCAATATTACGATCACGTTGGTCCCTTATTTGGACAACAAGAACGCAACTGCATTGAAAAACAAGCAGGGCCAGATGGTCAACCACAAAGAACAGGAAAGAACAGGCTTTACCTTGAAGACTGTTCCAGATAAAACCAGCTTATTTAAAAAAAAAAAAATTAAAAAAAAAATTTAAAAAAGCACTTATACTTGTCTTGATTAGACACACAGCTTAATAAGTCAAAGTAACTACATTAGGCTGTTGACTTTGGGGATTCAGATTCAGATGCACTACATTTGTGTTTTTTTAATGTGTCACTTCAATGTCAGAATCAGGCAAAAAAGGTGTTTTGTTGTTAGTGAGAAATGATAATAATCATTTAACCCTACGGAGTGTGGACCACACATTCTCGTGCAGTAGATGGGGATTTATTCGTGCACTTATTAAAAAGCCACTGAGTAGCATAGCAAGTGAACTAGCCGTGACAGTCTTTGCCTCTTGTGTGACTGCAATGTGACCTCTGGTAGGCTACAGGGAGCGGCTCTGTGATTGTACTTGTGGCCACAAATAAAGCACAACCGAAGTCTAAGCTGTTATCAACACCCAGCTAAATCAAACGCATGGGGTATTTTGAGATTTATGCTAATTGCTGTGAGATAATTCCCATGTTAAACTAATTACTGTGGTTGTAATGAGTGGATGGTATAAATAAAATAAGAATCAGAATAGCAACAAAATCCCTTTATTTTCCAGCTGCACTCTCTGCCTCATCTGATTAACACTAAAGAAAGTTACTTAAAAACTAAACAAACAAAACAAGAAAGAAACCTGAGTATGTATTGTAGAAATGTAGAAGACAAATAAAATATTTTTTCAAATGTAATTACTTTTAATATATGCTTGTGGAAGGTCTGATACTATGTATGCTGTCTCTGTAATTTTTGCTGTAAATAACTTGGGACAGTGAATACACTGATTTTTTCTATGTCTCTGTTTAAGCATAAGACTTTGTAATGATTTTTTTTAAAGAGGAAAAACATCAAAGAGCAAATTATGTACTTGCTTCCTGTAAGTGTATTGTACTCTTCAGTTTTTATGGAAACTGATTGTAATAGATAAAGCCTTTTGACCAGCCATTGATGTTTAGTGTATACTTCTGTTTGTAATGAGAAAAAAAAAAAAAAAAAAAGATGGGACTGTCAATGAAACATGATCCCAGTGAGTCTGTACAGTTAGTATTGTATTAATACCTGCAGACTGCATTTGACTAATATAATTTGAAGAAAAGTTGCTCAAGCAAATAATGATTCTTTACAGCGTATGGCTTTTATGAATCCTTCTGGCATGAATTCTATTAATAGAAACATTTCCTTCTTTCCAATGAGCAAAATATTTTTGTATGCCTTTAATTTCTTATTCAGATTTGAGGTCAGGTCACTCATTAGCTGTAATCTGAAGCCATAACTGACCTTCACCAAATACATGTTTTAAAGACCATAATAGAAAAAGAAATTAAGTCCAGTTTAACAACAGCTATAATAACACAGGCAGGAGCATAAATAACACGCAAAGTATTTGGATGCTTTTCCAGCATCCTGATATGACTTTAATGGCTAGTATTTTATGATTACCAATTTATAAAAAAGAAAAACTTAATTAAAATAGATATTTAGATTTAAATGAAACTTTCTAATATTTTTGAAATATCCCTGAAAATGCTTCCTTGCTTTTAGGATTATGAGAGAAAATGATTTTTCATATACTTCCCACTTTCAAATATCTAATGTTTTTATCCTATTTCCAGTTCATTTTGTTAGAGTGAAATGAGATGTTAAGACCCAGATCTCCAAGCCCTGAGCTATTTGGTGCTTGGCTGTAGCTATATTGTTGTAAATCAATTTAATGTGAATTTTGGGGGGGTGTTGTTTGCTACTTGATAAGTATGCTTACTACTGTTGGTAACACGTAAGAGTTGCATTGCCTGTCAAGAAGTGTGATAAAATACAATCTAATAAAATACAAATAACACTCAAAATTAATCACTCTCAAAAGCTGAATAAAAATTCCTTTCTAAAATCAAATGCCTCATAGAGTCAACAGTGATTTTTATTTTTTTTTTTAAGCTTAATTGTGTAATAATTATGATGTATCTTAACTGGCTTGTAGATGCAAAAAGTGAAACCGCAAAGGAACCATGACATGCTGGGTAAAAATCTGGCTCCACTGAAACCAACAGCAAAATCCCTCACTGACTTCTACGGAGCCAGGAGTTCATCCAGCATTTTTACATCTGCAATTTTCTTCTGATCTCTCTCCCTTGTTTAATATAACTGACCTAATTTATGTGTATGTGAGTAAAAATACAGCCTGATTCATTTAGAAAGTGACCGTTGAGGGTTTTATTATTTATCATGAATTTTGTAGGACCAGCATCCCTGTCAAATGAAACGGTTCTATATTAATTTAGAATGTAATAGATTTTTGTCTTATTTTATGTCCTGTAAATTATTAGTTCAATACTGTTAGCATTCCATAATAATGCACACATGATTTTTGAATGTTTTCTGTAAATGACAATCAATGTTGATGAAGTTCCTTTCTTTAATGCAAAATTAAAAAAAAAAAAAAAACTGCATAAGAAAATAAATTCTGTTGTGTGACTTTTTTCCCCCATCCCTTTAAACTACCTGGATCGGTCAGAAAAAAAGGTACAGTGTGTGCATCTGCAAGAGACAAGGGTAAAACCAAAAACTTAAACATCAAAAGTATGTAGGTTTAGGTTTTCTAAAAAAAATCCAGCTTTTCTCTTAATCTGTTGATTTAAGGATAGCATGTTACTCCATCAACGCACCAAAAGTGCCTGTGTTTTGCAATTTAAATTAGAGCCACAACATTTGAATATGTTATATTTATTGTTATGTTTATTAATTTATTTCTTTATTTATTTTGGAGCAAGCCTCAGCTAGTAGAAAAAACAACGCAAACACTTGCATGAAGACAAACTGCACAGTAATGTAACAGAGGGTTATCTTACTTAAAAGAAGATACTGTATTTAAAATATATTCTAAATACATCAAATATGTTTCAAGTTTGTGTATGTCTAGTAATAATTTATACTAAAGGATGGAATAGAAAGCACTAGCTATCAAAGCTGAAGATAATACCTTTCAAAGATACTATCTTTTCATTTTTAGGACCCTAAATGTAAAGAAGTAAATTTAAAAAGACAATACCTGAAGGCCTCACTTTGCAAACTGTTAAACACATGTTTATAGTGTTACTGGCTTCAGCAGGATTAATGCATATACTTAAAGGCAGCTATATGTTCACTTTTCTTGCATCACAATGCAGGCAAGCAAGTTTGGGTTCTAAGATACAGTAAGAGCAGATTAGCATGATTAGATATTCAAGTGCTAGATATTTAAGATTCATTTGGAGGTTTCACATCCATCTGAAATAATTTCAGACACATGTAATAGGGAGTTCATATATAAACATATTTCAGACATCATGAAGCTGAATGGTTTACTAGCCATATGAAATAAATGGACTGTTGTATTTACATATTGCAAAACCGGGAATCCTGCAAATATGCTGTTGGTGTTTAAATATGTAGTGTCACTATGAGACATACTCATTTTATACTAACCTGTATCTTTTTTAGTTAGAAAATCAGAAGCATTAATTTTTAAAAATATATCAGCAAATTTTGTGTTTCCATACTGTTTTGCTGTCTTTTATATTTTAACACTGCCTTATCTTTCTAGTCTGTTTAGGAAAAAAATTTTGGTAAAATACCCAATTTTCCTGAAAGACAAAACCAAACTTTAATAGGTTCTGACTGGCAAATAGCACAGTTACCAACACTTTGTGAGAAGTAGAACAGTATTTTGAAACAGAGTTATATGAAAGTCTTACAGGGCATCAATACTCTGTTGTACCAGTTAAATGTCAGTTCAAATGTCAGTGTGCCCAGGCCCACAATAGATTTACTCCTACATGTATGTATTTTGCACATTTTGCAGTTTCTCAAAGACAGATGGATTAGCAACATCATCATGAGAGGAACTGTTTAGGATGTGATAAACATTCTAAAAATAGTTCAGCATTTGCACTGGATTGCTGGATCAAAATCCAGCTGAGCAATTTTTCTGCCTCTCTCCTTTCTTCCTCCTCCACTGTTCACCTCACTTCCCACACCCACCCCCAAGAGAAATCATGAAAAAAAATCCATTGAAAACTAGATTGCAGGTTGCTCTGGGAGGACGAAGACTGATTTATTCTGCTGCAGGTGTGAAATGCCTGTTCATTATGGAAGGTAGCTGTAATTTTGGTGTTACAGGCCATGCTTCTGTTCCTGGAAAACGTTTGCTTACTTTCCTGGGTCTTATGCAGCAAGTTTTTTGTGGCTTTTATGGTCTGTGTATATGAAATAAGTGAGATTTACAGAAGATTTAAGAGCTTCTATTAGTCCTGATAAAGGGACTTTGATCCCAGCCAGGCTTTATTCCTATTATATTGAACAGGCT
The DNA here is from genome assembly GCF_963210335.1 of Falco punctatus. Classification (NCBI taxonomy): domain Eukaryota; kingdom Metazoa; phylum Chordata; class Aves; order Falconiformes; family Falconidae; genus Falco; species Falco punctatus. The sequence goes on along the minus strand of NC_137586.1, from coordinate 38,654,919 downwards.
AACAAAAATATTTTCTCCCCCTATAGACACACATTAAAAATGTGTGTATAGCTATGATTCTTAACGAATCTGAGCAAATCTTTCATCTGGATGTTCTACCTGTACAGGCTCAATTCAGTTGACCAGAGAGGTGTGTTGGTCCTATTTGCATTGCTCTTGGGTACCTTGTCTGACCTCCTCCTGCTGGTCCTCAGGGTCTCGGGCCTCTCATACCTCTTCCTAGTATATGGACATTTTGGATAACCCATGGCAACTCCAGTGTAACTATGTGCTGGCGTTAGGTGCCAGTAGAGAATTTAAGTATGTGACACATACTTCATATGAAAGCCTGGAATTTTGCATACGTGAAAGTACACAGATTAGGCATCATCCGTGATTTAGAAGTAATTGCTACAACAGTAACTGCATTGTGGAGATTGAGAGACTGCTTCCATGATCAGCAGATTCAGCCCAGTCATAATAAAGCTGGTGTGTGAGATGCTTCCATTTCAACAAATTAATCAATAGCAATTTTGAACAAATACTGATCTGGCCTGAAATTTCTTCTAATTAATAAGAGCCTTTGTCAGAGGGCTTCAGAAATTGCATGCTCTGTCACCCTCTTTTTGTTGCATTTTGGTGTTCAAAAATGCATTCAGTTATGAAGACAGCATCACTAAAATTGAAGTAGTGGTTGATAAGCTTTGCAACACTCCTCTAAATGACTCAGTGACTGACACAGGCAAGGTTCAGCACATCCTTTACTTTCTTGTGACAGCTGATGACCAAACACTGTGACATTTTAGCAAATACATGTTGGTATTAGTCTCGTACCAGTAAAAATTTTCTGTTGGCTTAGAAGTTAGATTTCTCATTTACCGAGCTTGTAGTTGGCACCCCAATTTTCTCTTGAGGCAGTGCATTCAGGAGCACTGTGATACCAAAATTGAAGTAAGAGGGCTGGCGAGGAGGTCATAATGTTAGGAGACAGCTTATCCTGCCTTCACCCTCTTTAAAAGGCCACGCTACCCTAATCAACGTGCCCATCTTTTCACAGCAAAAGGAAGAGGGAATTTAATTTTCTCTTGCCAAGTTACAAAACAGTTTTGTGCACAGTGCTTTATACTACATGCTTCTTCAGACACCCTCAGCACATCACAGCACTCTCCAAACTATCCAGCTGCAACAAGGTCTTTTACCATTACATACCAGCATACTCTTCATGCCAATCCCTCTGCTGCCTTCTCCTCGTCTCACCTCATCCAGGGCATGTATTCTCTCTCTTCTTGCTTCTTCCTCTCTCTGCTTCTTCCTCTCTCTGCTCCCTCTTCATTGGCTCTCAACCATTTAACCAGTCACACCTGCACCTTATCTACATCAGCCAACCCACCGCCCCTGAAGCCAGCCCACAGCTGTATACTATCAATGCTAATTAACCCAGCTTCATTCCTCTACATCAGCAGATATGGAGGTGAATAGATTTCTCCCTTTTGTTCCTCAGCCCATGTATTTGCCTGCTAAGAATGCTGAACTGCCTTGGCTTGTACTTCAGGGTAGTTTGAAAAAGGAAGTACATTTCAGGGGCACTCCTCTATTTCTGTCTCTTCTAAAGATCCTTTACTCATTTTGTTCTCTACCCTTCTCGTCTTATAACAGAAGAGAGGTTGGCAGTCATGCTTTTGAGGAGTCCCTGGAGAGTCAGTGGCATTAGCTTGTGTGTGCTTTTTAAGCCCGTAACTTATCCAAAAAATCAATACCTCCTACATAAGCTTAAAGCTAGACATATGCTTAAGTAACTGCATGAATGTAGCATGAATGTCCAAGCAGTTTCAAGAAGTGCAGAATGTTTTACCAGCCAAAAGCTTTACAGAAAAATGTTTAAGAAATTAATATTTTCTGTCCACAAAGTCATAATACTATTACATAGCTAACTACAAGAAGTACCAGAAAATGAAAACACCAAGTTTAAACACCATGCTTTGGGGATGCTGGCTCTGATCATTGACTACTCCTGTCATTTTAGGCAAGCAGATGATTTGATATCTGTATATCTATTTTTTCTTGGCGCTTCTAAGGTATAAGCGCTGTCTTCATCTTTACTGTGAGTTTCCAGATGTTATCAAATCAACCCATACTGTCTTGGCAATGACTACCTCATTCCCTTGCTGCCATCTGTGTTACTAATGAAATCCACTCTGCCTCTCTCTGAGGTGAGTTATTGTTCCAGTATCTCAGGGAAAATCCTGCAATCCTGTCATATCACTGAAGCAGGATGCTGAGAAGCTGTGGTTGTTTGCAAATCAGGATTTAAAGTTATCACTCCTAACCTTCAATGCTGCATGCTAAAGGATATCCAGCTCTACTAAAATGTGCACTGTTTACACCACCAAACACTAGCAAGGCATAGGTACCATGTCTTTTATACATCACTGAACCAAAGGAAAAGAATTCAAAATCTTGGTATGAAATAAAAAATCTAAATTTGTTATTTTTCTTTTCATTTGAAAATGTTAAGAAATCTAAATTTTTTTTTCCTTTTAATTTGAAAACGCTCGGTGAGTATAATCAAAATATGCTTTGCACTTTCAAAGGTGTTGAACTTTTAGCCCACAGGCAAAGATGTTATCCACCAAAACCTGAGGGCATTTGTGACTGATGCTGATAAAGGCATATACAGTCAAAAGATTATTTTTTTTAAAAAAAATAATCAATTATTATTAGATCTAGTGTTCTTTCCATGAAAAACAAATCTCTTTTGTGGGCATAGTTTTCCTGTGAGGAATATTGCATTGAAAGGTCATGGAAGCTGATATAAACCTGGTGCATTATTTCATTACATTTAAAAGACAATAGTATGGTTTTTTATGGTATTCTGTAGAAAGGCTAGGAATCAGAACGCACACCAAAGAAGACCAACAACAGAAGTTCCATTTAAACTTCTTCAGTCATTTAATGGCCATATACAATTCATTATTTTCTACCAAATGTAACCAAAACTGTGTCCATCAAGTGTCTGCATCAAAAGCACAAGAGAATTCTTCCATTTTACATTTATGGACTGGATCCGCTTGATGTAACGGCTGGTCTGTAGCAGCTGAGTTCAGGGCATTAAAAGCTTTTTCCAGTATCTACTTAGGCTGTTTCACAGGAGCTTCTCCTTCCAATTCTGTGTTGAACTTGGAGCTCTGTTTGGGCTGTTGCAATGTTCTTTCCAGTATGGAGCAGCGTTGTAACAGGGAGAGTCACTGGCACATTACCCTCTGTTGGAAAGATCAACTTATAGTAAAAATATTTATTTAACCCTGTCTCCAGCAAAAAGGTGGAGGCGAGAGTGCTTCACATTGGATCGATCTGTTTTTTTCCATTAGAATTGTGGTTTTCCAGTATTAAGTAGACAAAGTACCCATGCAATCATATGATTCAAATGCCACTATTGAGTTATTTTTAAATAGATTTTTTTAAAGTAACAATTTATTTACTGGAATTGCCTTAGAGAACATTTTTAAGTAAACTGCAGAAAAACAGCACATGAAACATTGAGAAGCTGATGTATTCTAGAGTCAAGAGCACTCCTTTTATAGGAATATGAAACCATAGTTACTCTGAAATCAGCAGCATTACTTGACAGTGATGATACTGGGGGTAGAAAATGATCATATGATTATAACCTTCACATTAATAAGTGCATACAAAAGCTACATATTTTGAAGTGAAAAATAAAATAATGGCAAGCTAGATATGTTTATAGCTGCTACAAAGCACATGAGATTTTCTGCATAACTTCAGTCTGTTTAAGCTTAAAAAACTACCACTGAAGTCCAGACTCCAGACATTGGCTGCACAAACGTACAGAGAGAACAAAAGAACACCTCTGTCTTATGAAGGTTGTTTGCTGTATTTTGTTTCTCATCTGCCTTTGGTCAAACAGCTTGCAGATTGATGTGCTGCCAAGGAAACATTCAGAGCAGGTGGGAAACTTTTTATCTCATTATTTTTCATCATCACATATGCTGGCTCTTTGTCAGTGATCTAACTTACTGAGAACTCCAGCTTAAGCAGGAATTTCCAGCCCACAGGTCAAACAGAAGCTGTTCGGTGTGTTGGTCTGTGTTATGGTCCCTGTGGCAATGCTTTTTAGCCATGGAAGAGAGCTGTAAACAGAAGGCTTTGAAACAGCATTCACTGAAGCTGGGTTAAATTCTTCTCATTATGAATTTTAGATTACATCATTCTGTCATTTTCGTAGTCACCTACTTCCAACTGCAGCCCTGATAGCCCATAAAGATAGGGCTGTGTAGCATCACTCAGCTGAAACCAAAAGAAACATTAGAAGAAACATTCTCTCCATCACATCTGGCTGAATACCTCCATACACAAACTGCAGCCCCAGCAGCTGCTAGGTAGCACGGGTGGATCCCCATGGAAACATCTGGGTAAATTCCAAGATTAACACTTTGTTCTCAGAAACCAGCAATTTGAGTGTGCCGTGTAACTCAGCTCTCAGATCAGCTCATCAGTGCCACGGGGAGACTGTGTAGCATTCCTGAGTAAGTCACAACACTGTTCTTCCTTTCCTGTGTTTTTCATGTCCATTTTTGGGTAATCACAATGCTAACCAACTGGATATGGGTGAAATGAATCAGAGCCTGTATTCCTGCAAAACCTTGTGGGTGACTGAGCTCATTTATATGTGCAGAATTGTCATCCAGAAAGCTGCTGTGCTGAAATATGTTGATGAGAAATAGACAATGCAGTGAAAGTACCGAGTCTCTGTAGCAAATCATAGACATAGGGAGACAGTAAAGTTTAGGGGAACATGAAAGAGGTGAAGCAGTGTCAAGGTGTTAACAGCGAACTGGGACATAACGAGAAAATGTTCAGGAAGAAGATGGAGCCTGCACTCTAGTTCACATGCTACAGCAGTTCAAATAGTCCAGAAGAGTCCCCTAGTTTCCCTTCTCAGCAAAATTTGGTTTAACTCTCTGTGTTTTTTCACTTTAAATTGAATGTGAACCACCAAGTAACAGTGAGTCCTGCCCATTTAACTCCAACAGGAGCAGATAACTGTCAAGTCCGCTATTATATTTTCATCATATTCCCATGCCAACTCCAACTGCCCTGAGGCTCCTTTTGTGAGTGACTGGGACTCATCTGGGTAGCTGTCAAGTGGAAGTAGATATAGATGAGTATTTGCAGAATTGTGGTCCCACTTGTATTGTAAAATAGCCTGAAAAATGCATTGGTCCTTAATAAGTGACAGTAGACTATTGAGAGTCATTATTTGTGCATTCCTGCAACAGCAAGAGGCCTAAGAGGTGCACATTTTCTGTGGAAATTCCTCCCTCCTTCTCAACAAAAGCCACCTACTGCCCACTGCCACACTATAACTCTGTGCCACAGCACATCCCACTGTACATGCCACTGTCAGGCAGGACTTCTAACCAGAGCACATCACAGTGCAAGCAAATCTACTCAGCTTCTGGACTTGCATCCAGCTCACAGAGGCAGCAGCATCCCTCTCTCTCCCTGGTAAGCCTCAGGCCTCAGAGATGTTCCCCAGCATCAGCTGCTCTCTCCATGGGCAAAGATGAACCATGCTTTTTGGACCAACTTGTCCCAAAGCATCTTTCATTCTTCTCTTTAACTGTAATGTAAGAATTATGTCTCTGGTCCAGCTGCAGGCATTTAAGGTCTCACCAGTAACCAGCATCCACTGCCCCTTTGCTGAGTGTTATGGATTGTGGGAATGGCAGCAGTGAATGCACTGTGATCCCTACAACATACGGTTCACAGGCTGGTCCATTAAACAAAGGCCTCATCTCTCACACTGAGATTTGCTAGGGAGCATCAGTCAGCGCTTTTAGGTTGCAGTATGACAAGAAAGGCTCCTCCCAGAACATATCAGGTCACTGCAGAGGCCTCAGCAAGCACAGTAGTTTCTGCTCAGTAACGTGGGCGGCATTGGGCAGGACTCTGTGGTTCCTGTGGGTCAGAACAAACGAGTACAATGACCTCCTCTGACCATAACATCTGTGGAGGAAGCTGACACCTCTGCAAAAGCCTTCAGTCTGAGAAGGGCCATGTTATCACAAAGACTGTTAAACTGCTGTTCAGTTTTGGTTTCATCCCATCTCCCAGCTTCTTTCCAAGTCAGACAGTCAGAAGCAGATAACAAGATGAGAGGATACTGGAAAATGGCTAGGAGAGAAAGTAGGCAACACAGCATCTGGAAAGCTGAAGACTCTGTAATATCTCCTCTCTGATGTGGATTGGACAGTTTCACTGACCGTCTCTTTATTTCTTCCCCTTCTACTGCTAGGAAAAGAAAACTCTCCTCTCACAGCACCTTCATCAGAGAGGAACAGTTGCCTCCATATTTAATGCAGCCCATAATCAAACCAAGTCATCATTGCTCTGCCTGGAGACAGGAGGGTACAAGGTTTACAGGCTGATGTTATTGAGTCTCTAGTAGACATTAAAGAATTTGTAAAAAAAAAAAAAAAAAGACAGAAAAAAAAAAAGGCGGGGGGAGGGGGAAGCCTTAAACCCAGCCTTGTTTAGTAATGAACTTACAATTAAAAAAGAAGTATATACAGGCAATTCCCACCTTCAAAAGCCTTGAAAGAAAATAAGCTGCATTCAAAGTGGTATTAATCATGTTCAATCTATTTCCCCTCTCACTGCAAATCAGCGCAGTTTTCAGCTAACAAGAATGGGTGCCCTACTTGAGCCGACAAACCCTATTCCCCCTGGTAGGAGAGGCACTTAGCATGGCATTACCATCATTACATCCAAGGTTAAAGGCAATGAAACTCCAGGAGTGGCAAAGTCAAATCAGTTCAATTGTCTGATTGTTCATACTCATGAAGTAGTGAGGCTGGCAGGGGTCCAGCATAAAACTTAGGGCTTTCCAGAGGAGCTCCTTTAAGGTAATTCATTGCCGTCTACAGTAGCTTAAATCAGAAGGGCTACAACGGTCACAGTAAATGTAGTTCCTGACATTTCTTAAGAGCAATGTTAGCAGATAGCCAGCTGCTAGGCCAGATGTCAAAGGTGCATTAAGAGCACTTGGTTTTGATCTAACCCATTTCCAAGAAGTAGAATGGATTTGGCTTCGAGCGATGCAATAAAAAAAGATTGTGATTAATGAAGCAATACAACTTAATAACATAAGTTGACTCCCGCTTCCTTCTCTCTGGCATTTTCACTGTCCACAAAGCAGTTCTTTTACTTACCAGCAGGGACATGTAAAATGTTAATCATCAATCTGTGGGCCATTAAAGAAGTTGCTTTTCCTTTCTCAACTTGAAAACCAAGGGGGAAGGATAATAGGTTTGGTTAACAGAGCTGTTCAAATAATGGAGAAGTTCAAAGAAAAGCTTTCATGGAGTCAGCATGGGGGCTTTGTGCCTTAATCCATTCCTCTTAGTAACCTGAGTTCAACATCTAGGTGGGAACTGGAATTCAGGATTGAGACGGAAGAGAATTAGCCTTTCTTTTTATTGGGATGTTCCAGTTCAGCATGGCCTAGAACAGTAAGAGAAAATGAAAAGATACTACTCTTTGTGCCTTGTCATTTGAGCAGAGGGCACACTGCCAGAAATAACCAGTTAATGGCTGCATTTTTGGACTTTCCACTAGATAATGAAGTAAAACGCAGGCAATTGCAAATTCAAGAGAGAAAACTAAGTAAGTATCTAATAACCCGTGGGTATTTATAGCAAGAAGTGAGTATATAGAGCTCTTTCTGTACTCATTAAACTGGTACAAAAAGTATCATGCACAGAAAATATTTTTGCCTAAGCTTGAGCTTAGAAAGTTGAAGTGACTGATTGTTTAGAACAGGATTCACGCAGCTCTATAAGCTATTGTGCAATCTGCAGGTGAAGGGAACACCAGTTTCGCTGTTCTATGGAAAGGAAGGGGATGTAATTATTCCAAATATCAAGAATTACTGGGACGCAGCTGCTAAGCTATGACAGTCAGAGACCCCTGGAGATGCTACCAAAATCAAGAAGCCTGTCAAAACCTCAGTCCATCTAGGACCTCAGCTGTATTCAAGCTACATGTCTGTCCTCACAGGGCATCTAAACTTGTCTTAACTACTATGTCTGAATCCTCAGCTTCAGGTGTGCTCTAGTAAGAAATGCAGGTCTGAAAATAGAAAAAAGACTTTTCACACTACCAGCTGCTCTTTATAAGCAATTTAATTATTTTGTGTGCTATGCATCAATTTCAGAGCAATAAGCTTCAGCTGCTCCAAAAAAAATTGTAGACCCATGTTGAAAGTTGCTGAAGTAAATTAATCTGAAAATACAAGTACCTGATTCCTTACACTATTACAGTAACTATATCACCACTTCAGAAGACTCACCTTAGCATGGCTTTGAATGAAACATCAGGCTGACAGGACAAGAAGAGTTTGGGCTTCAGGTGAAAGTAGCTAACTGCAAGGCTGAACTTCCTAACATTGGAAGGCTGGAAATAAAAGATCTTTTCCTTTTTCCTTCCCATTTCCTTTGCTTTCTTATTATTTAATTTCCATATATTTTCGTCTTTTCCTGAGTTGGATAGTAAACATCCATAATTAATTTTATTTTTGTAGGATTTCGAGGCTTGGGCAGGTGTTGTGGTGTTGGGGGGTTTGTTTGGGTTTTGGTTTTTTTTTAGTAGCACAGATGCTTACTAAAGGAAATAGTAGTCTTACAAGATCTGTCAAATTTTAATTGGAAAGCTGGCAGCAGCACTGTCTATCATTTCTTCCACATTGTGGACCCTGCATGCTGCAATTAGATGTCATTGCTGTACCCTTTATCTCAGTTTTCTGAGTAGAAGAGGGGAGGGATCTCCTTCTGTGACAAGGTGACCCACTTAGTGGATGAGGGGAAGGGTGTGGATATTGTCTACCTAGACTTTAGTAAAGCCTGTGACACCGTCTCCCACAGCATTCTCCTGGAGAAACTGTCTGCTCATGGCTTGGATGGGTGTACCCTGCACTGGGTAAAAAGGTGGATGAATGGCCAAGCCCAGAGTGGTGCTGAGTGGAGCTACATGCAGCTGGTGGCCGGTCACAAAGGGTGTTCCTCAGGGCTCAGTTCTGATTAATATCTTTTTCAATGGTCTGAATAAGGGGATCGAGTACACCCTTAGTAAGTCTGCAGACAACATCATGTTGCAGCAGAGTGTTGATCTGGATGAGGGCAGGCAGGCTGTGCAGAGGGACCTGGGCAGGCTGGAGCGATGGGCCGAGGCCATTCCTGTGAGGTTCAACAGGGCTCAGTGCCGGGTCCTGCCCTTGGGTCACAGCAGCCCCACACAGCGCTACAGGCTGGGGCAGAGCGGCTGGAAAGGGCCTGGTGGGAAAGGGCCTGGGGGTGCTGGTCCACAGCCGGCTGGGCGTGAGCCAGCAGTGTGCCCAGGTGGCCAAGGCGGCCAGCAGCACCCTGGCTGGTACCAGACACGGTGTGGCCAGCAGGACCAGGGCAGCGATGGTCCCCCTGTACTGGGCACTGGTGAGGCCGCACCTCGAACGCTGTGTTCAGGTTTGGGCCCCTCACTGCAAAAGGGACGCTGAGGTGCTGCAGCGTGGCCAGAGCGGGCAGCGAGGCTGGTGCAGGGTCTGGGGCACAAGGCTGACGGGGAGCGGCTGAGGGAACGGGGGCGGTTTAGCCTGGAGGGGAGGAGGCTCAGGGGGGACCTCATTGCTCTCTACGACTACCTGAAAGGAGGTTGTAGTGAGGTGAGTGTTGGTATTTTCTCCCAAGTAACCAGCTGTAGGACAATTTTTTTGTGTGCCATTGAATCTGCTAATTTATAAGAACAATAAAAAATAAATTCATTATATTGGAGTAATTGTTTATAGAAACAGTGCTGCATAGAAACCGTGCTAAGAAGCTACTGGATATGAGCTTTGCAAAATGTAATGCAGTTTTCTCATAGTTCAAGTCCAAAGTCATACAAGCAGCTGCACTGGGAAACCAAGTGCAATTGCTGTGCAAATAACGTGCCTACCCCTAAAAATCAGAATTAAAGATTTTAGCACCCATATAAACACAAGGCACATCAAGAGGTAATAGTATGTGTTTCTGTTAGAAAATGTCCTTTTTTGCCCTCTGTATTATTTCAGCAAACAGGTGGCTGTTTAGTTTGCCTACCCTTAAAAAACAGATACCAACAGAGAACAATTTGTTCACTTTATACTATTATAAATGTCTGAGTGTAGGAATTGCCTCCCCCAGCATTGAAATGAAACCTCTGCTGAAGAGCACATCAGATTTTTACTGGTTTTCAGCAGGAAACAAAGAACACTATGTATTACTCCTGATTTACATGCATGAAGAGCCCAGCTTGGTCCTTAAGCCTCATTTACAACAATTTTAGGGTAAGAAAGACGGCAAAGAAAGAAAGAAGCAATGAGATGTGGCAAACAAGCATGTAGGAGGTTCATTAAAAAATTGATGTATGGGTGCTCCACTATGTATTACTAGGGGTTTTGGCTTAACTAATTAAAGCAGGTTTCCTGTGGAGTGAAGTTAACCCTCATGTCCTGGGAGGAACTGTATGTGCTGTTTTTTTCAGCTTTAAGAGGTTCAGCAAAAAGAAGGTCATGTAGGCAGACCTACCTGTGGTAAGGACTCTGAGATACACTGCCCTACAAAGAGCACAGAAACATAGAGAGGCTGCTTCATATCTGTCAAACACATACATGTGTTGCTTAATATTTTGGTCACACATGGAACAATGAAAGGAGGGGGGGTTGGGGTGGGTGGTGGTGTCATATATTAAATTATTTTCTGTTTTGCAGGAGCCAGTGGGTCATTCTGCCTCCTCACCTGATAGAGAGGCAAGGTTCAGTTTGCTCAGGAGAACAGTAATGAGTTTGCTGTAACGAGAGTTATAGCTCTTACAGCAGGTATGCACTGGAAGATAGCACACTCACTAAAACAGCTGAAAAAAGAAATCTCAAGGGAGGGCCCTGAAGAGACAAAGGAAATCAGGCTGCCTGCTAAGATTTCCATTCTTTTTTTCAGTCCCAACATGGTTTCTGGCTACAAAACCTTTCATCTGGCTTTCTAGAAAAACAGGCAGTAGAGAGAAAAGCTAAAATGTTGCTATAGTGGTCAGCTTCCTTCCCAAAAGTACCACAGAGGTTTCAGCCCATCGACAAAAGCACAGTAGTTTAGACCTCTATGAAGGAAGAGCAAACAATCCTGTTTGCATTCAAACACATACCATGGAGCAGCAAAGAGCAGTGGCTTGCTCATGTGTTTGTTCGTTGGAGTACATGTTCCCAAGGCAAGGCAGAAATCCATCACTGTTACTCCTCTTTATGGTCAGCCCAAATCATTACGACTGAGGCCAAGATGCAGACGTTCACATAGGATCCAGGGCTAGATCCCATGGCAGGGAGGTAGCGAGCCAGATAAGGGAACGAAAGCTTATGGGCAGAAGTTGAGGAGTGAGGTCACAGTTGCTGAACTATGTAAGAGGAGAATGAGGTATGGGAAAGAGTGCTAAAGGGAGTCCTTCAGTTAGGTCATGCTCCAGAAGACCAAGACAAGAGTATGATAGAGAGCACAAGGTGAGGAATGGTAGTATGGACCATGTAAAATGAAGATCATGGGTAAGAGTAATAGTCTGAGACTGAAGTAAAGGAGACTGGCATTGAATTTCTGTGCTTGCTAAGGGAGGCTATAGGATTAGAGGCTTGAAATATATGTATCCCATTAACTACAAAATAATGCAAAAGCAAGACTTTTATTAAGGTGCCATGCCCTAAAAAAAACTAAGACCTGTTGTCCATCTAATGGCAGCCAATAGTGTCTGTCCAGTAAATAAATCTTAATTAATTCCATTAAACCTTTAATGGCTGCCCAGTATTTAAAATTGTGCATCCCTGATGTGCTGGTTTCTAGTTCTTCCTCCTAGCAATCAAACACAGTTGATGGAGAAAAGTACCAAACTTAAAACTGTTTTTGTGTTAGTGTCTTCAGTGTTTCCATGGACCTGGACCAACACTGTTACATTTAAAGGCCACAAAAAGCACAATTTCATCCTTATTCACATAAATAATTGTGTTAATTTATTTATGTGAAAAAAAATTAAATTAATTAAATGGAAGCGAGAATGTAAGTAGGTGAAAGTAATTATCCAAAATTTGCTGGCACATATAGGGTAAACAGCCAGCTGTCTGACTTCTCTCTTGGGATCTCTAAGGTTTCCAATTAGTGTACACATTCGTGCAGAGGAAAAAGACAGCGAATCCATTCTGTGCTGATACTTAGCCTATCCAATTTGCTTCATAATGATCTATTATGTACTTAAAGGATAGTAATATAGATGTGTCTACAAAAATTTAATTTGAACATCAGAGCTCTATGTAGCTTTCCAGAAAGTCTATTAATTTTAGATCAATGTCTATTCCATTCTAGAATTCCACTAAATGAAGAAAGCAAGTCCGGCATACTTCCAGCCAAATTCCATCACATTAGCTCTACCCACCAAGGGAATACCAGTCTTCTATCCCAACCCTTACCAAACCTTCCCCTCCACACACTGCCATACACACTAGTGCACAGTAGTAGGCCTTTCTGCACAGGCACATTTTTAGTAAAAGTAATTTGATCTATGCCGTATGATTGTAAAATTCTCATTGGAGTAAACTACAAGAGCTGATGATGTGTGTGAGAAGAGATAATTGTGTAACTTGGGGACAGGCATATTCTTCTAATTTTGACCTTGAGTCTTTTCCAGTGGCTACCTTTTGTATATTATCAGAGTACACTTGAATCACCTAGGAAACATGATCCATGTTCCATAAATTCAAAATTTATTAATGCAAAGGAAGCATTAAGCATCCAAGGAGGTATTATCCAGGTACATAATACATATGAGAGTTTGAGTTTCTAATAGCACGTGAAGTAGAAACTTTTCTTTTTGTCTGGGTGAAAGCATATCCCACAATGCAAGGCATCTGGTGAAATATTTGGCATATTGTGGAATGCAGGAGAGAAAAGCATTTCTATTTCTGATACAAAGAAAGGTAACAAATGTAAGTTAGCATGAAGCTGAGGCTTCTTTGAGTGTTCTTTGAGTGTTCTTTGAAAAATGGAATGTTTTATTATTTTGTATATTGTAGTTGTACTGTTAATGTCCTTTCTGGCTGGTATCTCCCATCATACATGTAGCTGGAATATATAGAAGTTCCTTAAGCTAATGATGAAGGACCAGCAAAGGACAATATCTTTGCTTGATGCCACTGAGATTTTCAGTGGTTCAGGTTTATTACTGTAACACCATTTTTACTCATGCAGAATATGCAGTTGCGGTGGGTTGACCTTTGTTGCACACCAGGTGCCCACCAAGCTGCTCTACCAGTCCTCTCCTCAGCAGAACAGGGGGAGGAGAAAAGAAGGTGAAAAAAACCTTATGGGTCAAGATAAGGACAGTTTGATGAAGCAATAGCAAAAGTCACACATGCAAAAGCAAAGGAAAATGAAAGATGTTGTTCTCTATTTCCCATTAGCAGACAACGTCTGGCCACTTCCTGGGAAGCATGGAGTCAGTACACGCCAGCAGTTGCTCTAGAAGAGAAACATCATACATAACAAATACCCCACTTCCTCCTCCTTTCTCGTAGTTTTTATTGCTGAGCATACATTATAAGGTATGGAATATTCCACTGGTCACTTTGGATCAGCTGTCCTGGCTGTCCCCTCCCAAGATCTGGCCCACCCCCAGCCTGCTGAGGAGCAGGGAATGGAGGGTTGGAGAGACAGCCCTGATGCTGTGCAAGCACTGCTCAACAGCAGCCAAAATAGCCAAAATACTGGTGTGCTATTGCACCTTTCCAGCTACCAATGCAAAGCAGAGAACTATAAGGGCTACTATGGGGCTCAGCCAGACCCAATACAACTGTGGTCAGAAAAGTTTTGTTAGGTTGGTGAATCTTGAAATCAAAGCAATCCAGAGAAACAGGTAAGTCCACACAAGCCAAGAGGGTCAGTTTCAGCTGACAAAAGATGACCACTGGCACCAAAGCAAGCCAGATTACAGAGACTAGACCTGCTGTGTAATTAAGGGACCAGGAAGTTAACAGCCTCAGTGATCCTATCAGAAATACTCAAGTTGCATTTACCTTTGAGGAGTCTACATGATGGAACATAATTCAGTGCTCTAAGCAGAAGGCACAGAACTGCATAGCAAATGCTTCCGTCATTCTAATATTAAGTTAATTTCATGTCTGGCTTGGTAGGAAACCTAATATGATATTAATTCATGAAGATTTAGGCTGAATTCTGAAAGGTGTATTAGACACTAACAGAGGGATTTTAAACACCTGAATAATTCTGATACTCTTACGTTGTAGGATGGACAGAATAAGATATGCTGGTTCAGATATTATTGCATCTTCACTGGGAATTCTTTCTTCAGAATGAATGGCATTTTGCATTTCAGATGTTCTGATAGTACTCAAAAGCTATGAACCCAAGTGGGTCTTAGGGGTTTTTGACATAGCAGGAGGGATTCAGAGAGAGGGTTAGATGGCTAGGTAGGCAGACATTTTACTTGGCCACTGAAGTCTAGGTTTAAATCCTGGCTCCACTAAAGTCAGTATCAAAGTTGTGGCCTTCCTTTAAGTCTGTTTTTTACCAAGAATTGTGTAAAAGTCATGTCTTTAATGGGTAATGTATAGCTATGAATAGCATTCTGGGAGTCCTTCGTTCAGAAGACTGAAATGCTGAGTCTGCAGCTGCAATGAGACATTAAAATGGGACAGGGACTCCACAAGCCAATGCTCAGGCAGCCCACCACAGAGCTGGTAGTGGGTGACCTCAGCAACTGCAGCTGCCTGGTCCAGCTTCCTATTCAAGTTCACAAGAAGTCACTTGAAGACCATATGTCCTAGTCAGTAGAAATTTGAGGTTAAGCTCCAGCACGCTTTGGTGTTCAAACTCTCCTCAGGTATTTGCCAGCCTCCGTTTGCTGTTCAGATGTCATTAGCCTAATTTAAATCTCAAAATTCAGATGTGAGAGAGAGACCGTATCTTGTCACTACCTCTTGTAGTGGAGTTAAGTGAGGTTAACTATGGATACAGACTACAGTTGGGTCGCTGCACTGCTTTGCAGCCTAGGATGTAACAGGGTCATTTACCTTTCCAATTCAAAGGACTCATATGAGGTCAATTACTCACTCAGTTAATTATTCAGGAACAATGTGAAATTTAAATACTATTCTATGTCCCACATTTGGGCTCAGGGGTCATGAGTCCAAAGCTCAATTACTATCCCGATTTGCTACTGAGGAAACAGGGTCACGAGTCCAAAGCTCAATTACTATCCCAATTTGCTACTGAGGAAACACTGGTAAAAATGAATAGTTACATTCAGTTTAGCCAAAACAAACTATCACTAACCATCTTTGCAGTGATCACATAAAGTCCTACAGACTTTTCTCACTGGACTATCTGAGGTCATCTGTGGCCAGCGCTCAGTAGCTGGAGGTTAATGCCTGCCCTAGTTTATGGCTCAAAGGTCAATGAATATCAATTGCTGACCCAATTCACTGAACCAGGATGTCCAAATGCCAATGATACCCAGGAAATATGTGTAGAGCCTAAACAGGGGCAACTGCTGCCCTCTTTTCATACATAGGCATACCCACCTGCCCAAAACTTTATAATTAGGTCAGCATAAGTTAACTATTGTTTCAGACTCCTGGTCAGATGCAACTGACACTGATCTATCTACTACAAACACTTCTCAGGAATTATCTGAGATCAACTATTGAGCCACAGTTTGGTAGTGGAGGTAAATGAAGTAAATTAAATGAAAATTTTTATGCTTAAAGATATATTCAGGTCAAATACTACCTTTAGCCTTCTGCTGATGAGATTGGTGGAGATCAAACACTGACAAATTCTGTAATCTGAGGTTCTCTCAGGTAACACATCGATACAGTTCGCTGCACAGCTACCAGTAAATGGCAGCAACTGTGAGATTGAAACAGAACCAGGTCTTAAAATAAAAAGATTAGTCAGGATGAGTTTGGTACAATGCTCTGGATGATGTTCTGTTTGTATTGAGAAAGGAATGTACTCTGAATAATTAGAAAAGATAAGGTGGGCACCTGAAGGAGATAAGGAGACCATCAAGTCAGGAAATCATTGAACAAAAAAAAATTGAAAGGTCTACTCCACCTAGATCCCACCTACTGTGAATGGAATGATTAGGTGTCAAAATCAAATGAGTATGTATGTAAAGATGTTGTGTAACCTCTCAGGAAAACTGCATAAAACACCTAACTTTTCAGTGAAAACTTTGGAGCTAGTTCGTCCGGTGCGAATTGGCTAGCTTCCCAACGTTGCACAAAATAAATACCTTTGCTGCTTAAAGACAAAATTGGTCTCTGAGCAGTTACTCTGCGCCGTTTTGGCATCAAGATACAGTCTGCTATATGAGATCAACAGAGATTAGTTCCTGCCACATCTGTATACATAGCAGTTACTTCATCAAGCACAACTGCACTGTCTTGAACAAGGACCATGGAAATGGAAAGACTGTCTTTTTTGTGTGAAGCAGTTACCTGAAATTGAGTGCAGCCTGGGATTTAGGCCCAGCATGAGCTCTCTCTTTCTGCTCTCCTCTTAAACACAGTACACAGAGGAGCTCAAATACTACCCCAGTTTATCAGCCAGAGGTTCTTTCAGTTTAAGTGCTGCTCATGTTCTGTTGACTGGAGGTCACCTGAAGTAAACTACTGTCCACAGTTTGACACACTGTGGTCCTTTGCGGAAAACAACTCTCCTTTTTTCACCGTTGAAGAGTGGTTTGAAGTCAGCCATAGCTCCAGTTTGCCTCCAGTCCCAGCCACATGGCCTCACCTGACATTACTGAGGAAACAGGTAAATTGGGATCAAGAACTGTTAGGAAATCTGTAAAAAAATCAGTAAAGTTAGAGATAGACACCCAGCATGATTGGACAGAGTATGCTTTTAGTAAGTTAATTAAGTTTGTTAAGGATAACAAATTAAGTACTTGATGCATCAGCTATTTGACAGACACAGATGGGCTGGGAAACAAATGGGCCAGCAGGAACATTGTGACAAAGTGTGACAAAAGCAAATACATCCCTGCACATGGGATGGGCTAACTCCATGCAGCATCACAGGCTGCAGGCCATCTGGATTAGAAGCAGCTTTGCAGGAAAGGACCTGATGGTTTTAGCAAAGGAGAGTATCTATGAGTCAACATTTTTGGTGAACAAAAAAGCTAACAGTGCCGTTGTGGTAAAAATGGTGTCAAGGCCTCTGGTGCACCAGCGGGCTCTGTGATCTCTTCCTCTCACTTACAGTAGTTAAGCTGCATCTGCTCTGACACAGTGCAGCTGTAACCTGGGATCAGATCGCTGTGAAAAGAGCTATGTGACAAACGGACTTTTGGGGGACTCCCTCTTCTCTTGGGAGCTGAAGCCCTCAGACTTGCTTTTTGCTTGTACCTGCTCCGTGCCTGGCTAGACCCTGACCTGCGGCCTCTGCTTCACAGCTTGGTGTCAGAGCTGCAGCATGGCTCAGCAATCTGAGCTGTCAGCAGCAAGAAATGCATTAACAGGCAGGAATAAAGCCAGCAGAAAATGTAGCCAGGGTCCTCCAGGAGCCCCACAGCAAAGGGTGTAGTGGAGCCAGAGGCTGAAACAAAGGAAATCACAATTAGATACACAGAAATCCTTTTTTAAAGGAAAAAACCAAACAACCAAACAAACAAAAAAACCAAAACCAAAACACAAACAAAAACCCCACAAACCAAAAAACAACAACAACCAAGAATGAACAAATACTGACTGGAACATGTTGCCAAGAAAAGTTGTGAAAACTCCTTTGTTGGAAAAAAAGCAAAATTTACTTGGGAAAGAGCATGAGCAACATGATCAAATTGTAACTGCTTTGTGCAGAAAGTTGTTCTAGATGAACTTCAGAGAACACTTACAAACTGAACTAATCAATGTATGAGTTGAGGACAGTCATGGCTGTCATTTGCTCTGCAGAGGTCACCTGAGGACAATGTTAGATGCAATTAGCTGCACAGAGATCATTCAAGGTCATTCAGCTCTCATTGCCTGACCAGGGGTTATCTAAGGTCAACCTCAGAGCCAATTATCTATGCAAGGAGACATGTAAGGTCAATCACAACCCCTATTTCCTGCCTAGCAGGTCATTTAAAGTCTAGTTTGAATCCAGTGAATTTCACAGGGGTAATCTGAGGTCTACTTTAGTATCAAATCAAGGTGAAAATAGCCCTCATATTTTGTCCACGGGTCACCTGAGGTTAACTTGAGAGGCAACCGGTTGACAAGGGGATCATTTCAGATCAGTAAAGTCCTTGTGTGCTGCCTAGGAGTCATTTGAAGTAAGTCTGAGGCCCATTTAGCTCCCTAGAGGTCACTTCAGGCTAAATGAGTCTGCTTTTGCAACCTGGGAGCATTTATCCACATAAGAGCCACTTACCTATTCAGGGATCACTTAAGGCCAATCATCAATCCTCGTCTGAGGTGAACATGAGATCCAAATACCTGCTGGGGGTCATGTGAGGCTAAATGATAATCAGTTAACCTGCCCGTGATCTCTGGAAGCCACCACGGTAACTCAGGAAGGTTGTCTGAGGTCAATTTGAGAGTTAAATGACTGCCATAAGGTCATCTAAGGTCAACCTGAAGACATATTAACCTGTCTGAGGCAGGGTTCCTCTGACATCATCATGAGATTCAGGTATATGCAAAGCTTGTCTCATCTTTGAAGCCCATGATCATCTGAGGTCAACTTGACATCCCATTACCTCCTTGGTAATGGGTCCTTTAAGGTCAATACTGTTCTCATTTGGAGGAGGGGCAATCATTTAAGGCCAGCATTTAAGGTCAGCCTGAGATCCAACTAAGCAGCCAGGCTTCATCTGAGGTCAACCACAGAGCTTGTTAGGGTTCATGTGAGGTCAGTGCAGTCTTTGTGTAGTGCCGAGAGGTCATTTAAGGTAAACCTGAGATTCAGTTTATTGCTTGGTTTGACATTCCAGGTCAACCTGGCCTTCATTTGGTGCCAAGGGGTCATTAGAGGTCAATCACAGTCTTTGTTTCCTGTTT
This sequence comes from Falco punctatus, assembly GCF_963210335.1. Taxonomy (NCBI): domain Eukaryota; kingdom Metazoa; phylum Chordata; class Aves; order Falconiformes; family Falconidae; genus Falco; species Falco punctatus. The sequence goes on along the minus strand of NC_137586.1, from coordinate 38,635,808 downwards.
GAGGTCATCTGAGTTCAATCTGAGATGCAACTCTCACTGCAGGGTCATCTGAAGTCAGCCCTCATGGCTGCAGCACAGGTTAGTTCAGGTAAACATGAGTTCTTATTATTTATGGGGTCACTTGAAGTCCAATTGTTCCTTGTTTGAGTCCCAAGGCTCATGTGAGGACAACATGCTAACAAATTTGCTAAAATGCATCACCTGGGGACAACATGATATCCAGTGACCTGCTTGGGGGTCATCTGAGGTTAATGCTGCTCTCATTTGATGCCTGGGGTCATTGAAGGTCACCTTTACACCCAACAAACTATCCAGGGTCACCCCGTCCCTTGTTTCCATTCCATAGGTTATTTGGTGTCAAATTCACAACCAGCTAACCTGCACAGGAGTCTTCTAAGATCAACCTTAATTCCAATTAGTTACCCCAAATGATTATTTGAGGTCATCCTGGCCTTCTTGGGTGCCCAGAGGTCACCTGAACTTAATCCAGACCACATTTCCTTAGGGTCACTTGAGGCCAACCCTAAATCCAGTTTGTAGCATCTTTAACTTTCATTTGCTGTTATGGGATCTTTGGAGACCACCCTGGGCCTCCCTTGCACTCCTGGGTCAGTTGCTGTGCAATGGGGACCTCTAAATTTATGCCTCTTCTCCCCAGTCCCTTGATGTGATGCATAGAAGATACTAAGATCTATTTTGGGCTGCTTCTTTCTTCACTATCTTGTGGCCATACTCCGCTAATGTTCCTCACATCTCAAACCCAGCTTTTTTGTGCTTCTCAAAGATCGAGAGTGGTCACAGTCTGCTCTACTTCTGTACATTAGACTATTTAATTTCAGCTATGGGTCAGATGTGAGAGGTTTGATGCAAGAGTTCAAATCCTTCCCTAGGTGAGTGCAGGCTGGGATAATCTGTCATCATCTACTTTCATTTTGCCTAACAGTCAGTTGAGCTCAAATCAGAACCAACACTTTCACTTTACTGCAGGTTCAGGTGAGGTCAGCTCCCGGTTTGATTTGGGGCAACCTATACAGCTGGGGTTTAATCCCAGCATATTCTGCTTGCTGAATGGATTTCAGCTGAAATCTATTCTCTGTACTGTGGAAGATGGTCATACAAGGCTAGCTACTAATCTGCTACTCCACAGAGGTTATCTGAAATTGAATATTCTTCTCATTTCTTAGGTGACCTCTGGGTACCAAAGAAGGCCAGGCTAACTTCAAATGGTCATTTGGGGTAACTAATTCGATGAAATTGGCAATACTCCCACGGGATGACAGTTCAACCAGGAAGAGCAGCAGGAGAAAGGCTCAGAAGTCAGACACTGCTCTCTACACCTTAACGTCCCCTCCTTTTCCTTCTCTTTCATCTCCTTCTCCATTCTGCTAGCCATGGGTATGGTGGACTGCCTGCACAGTGTCAAAACCCAAATGATATTTGTTCAATGACAGCCTGAGAAATTGAAGATTTTAACCATCTACCTAAATCCCTGACACAAAGAACACAGCCCAACTTCCTTTAGGCAACAAAGTCACTGATTTTCCACAGGACTTTTCTCTGATTTTTCTTCTTTAATCTTCAGCACTTCATCACGACTGAATGCTGACATCCAAACAAACTGGTTTGGGGTTTTTTTATAGCACTAGTTTATTTGCTCTGTTCCTGCAAACAGAACCAATGCCAGGTAGGCAAATGAACAGAGCATTGCAGCTGTTTACACACTCTTCAATACCAAAGAGGAAAATAGCTTTTGTTTGGTTTTAGTTCAGATATTTTTCCCCTGCCATAGTTACCATATATATATTAGGGGATAAAATTCTTCCATAATAATTCAAGGTATAACAAATAAAGTAAAGAAAGCTGAAAAGCAGTAACTGATCTTGCAAAATATCTAGCAACAAGAAAAGGGCTGACAATTGTGGTGTGATCACAGTTGATGTGAAGGCCTGGGTCACTCCAAACTAGCCTTTATTTATTTCTGGTATCACTTTCCCAAGCAAAAAGTGACCGGCAACAACATCCTAAGAATAGAGAACAGATATAAAAAGTAGCTGGTATAAAATAGCACATTTGACGATTAAGTCAATGGAATGCCATTCATGTATATTGGCCCCTTGTTTACACTAAGTGGCTATACAGGGTTTTTACATCACAGATCTAGAATTAGAGTAAAAAAATAAGACTGACATATTAAAGTAATGATATTTTTTAAAAATCTGCAACAGTGATATGGTTTACTAATTACCAAGTTTTCTAAAAATCAAGCACGCATCTCAACAAAAAAAAAACCAACCAGAGTTTAGTGAACAACTAATAAATTATGATCTGATAAATAAATAAAATACCTCAAAGTAACTACTTTCTGCCTGTGTAAAAAGAAACTTTTACTTATGGAGCTGGTGTATAAATATTCTTGCTGCAAGCATATTGAATACAAGAATAGAAACTAATGTTACTACACCATTACAAAACAAAAGGAGAGCTGGAAAACCACATGATAAATATAGAATTAATACCTGTTTATTTCCTTTAAATTAGAAATAAAAATAACTGTATTATTTTCTGTATGTTACCTCCACTTGTTTCCCTTGGAGCTTGGAAACATATTATTTTATACTCATCAGGAACAGAAATATTTTGAAAATGTGATTTTATTCTTTTGAAACAGTATGAAATAGATCAACAAAACCACAACAAATACAAATCCACCTATAGAAAATACAGATGTAATATCCCTTCTGTCTTTATTGCACTAAGAATAAATGAATAACCCCAAATACACCACAAGTATGAATAAAAGAAGTGAAAAAAGGCCTTCCTGAGAATGAGGTTTGCAATTTCTGAATATTTTTCATATGTTTAAGCTACATCTCCAATGCAGCAGCTGCCAGAAACACATTTTGCTTCCAGTAATCTCAACTGAATTCCTAAGTAAGCTTCTTTTAAGCTCATATTAAAATGTGAGTTTATAAATACTTTGGCTTCAGTTTATTGTTTTTTTTTCAGAACTTTACTGCCTGACTTATCTGAGGAAAGTAATCAGGACTTCTTTCCCTGAGCCCACCAGATATATAAAATAAATTCCAATATGTGCTTTTAAGCAAAAACAAAAGTTGAAACTAATATCAGAAAACTCTACAGTTTGACACACAAGATTTCCTCTTCCACACTAGCTGTCAAGCAACTAGAGAAAGAACCCTGTCCTCTCTATCTTTCATTCTACAGGCTTATTGCTGTTCCTGTTAAAGGTTTCTGGGTTTTTTTCATGTTTTCATTTGGCATGAGTTTCAACCTGAGTTCAGTATTTAGACATCAAAAGACAATTTAAAGAATGTACAGAATTTGTAGTAAGAAAACACCAAACACTCAAAAGAAATAAAAATAACTTTTCCACGCTATTTTCTTTACGATTTATTACTGAACTACAACAAGGGGGGGGTGGGGAGGGGCAGGGGGAACATCTTCAACCAAATACCCAGATTTATAGTTTAGTGAAATGTGAATCAGCCTTCCCATAAAAATGCAAGAAGAAAGGTGAGGCAAAATTAACCAGCAGAATCACTGGAATTTTTCAATTTGGTGTCTCCATGCATGGAAAAATTAGTGCTAGGGTAGAAATATACAATAGAACAATTTCAAATGCCTCCTTTTCTTGTTTCATCACATCAATAGTTTACACTGAGCAAAATCAAATATCAAACATGCTTGTAGCAGCTATATATTAACACAGATTAGTATCTTGCAAGGATCCCTGATTTGAGAGGAAGGTAGTATATACCTTGATAGGTACTAACAAGAAGGAATAAGATTAATCTACACTGAGCTATATATTGTAAGTATTCTCATGAGTATTGCTATGAATGAAGAAGTCACTTACTCTTGAGGGTAACAAGAAGGTTGTTAAGAAAAGGTCATCTGAAGTATGACTTGTGCATACCTTCAAAACGTAAAGAGAAACAAAAGGTGCTCAGGTCCAGCCTGGCGTGGAGTTTATTTTTCTGTCTAATATATATGTGTTCAGAATTCAGAGCAATGATTGAGGAAAACAACACTATTATAGGGTAGGAATTATATTATCCTTGGCTTTAAAGACATAATTATGTGTCATTTAATTTAACTGAATGTAAAGGCACACTAACTTTAAAGATCCTAACATTAGAGATCCTTTAAAGAAAGTTCTGTCTTTAAAGTATATATGTATGCATAAGCACATATCTCCATAAAGCCAAATTTTAAGATAATAATCACTGGTAGCAGAACTACTACCTTACCAGCAAAGAGATTAAAATTCACCATCATTCTGTAGAGATGCAATTAAACAATATCTTTCACAGGCAAACTAAGCCTTCCGATAAATTTAATTGCTTCCAAAAAAGCCAAAGGGACGAATATTTTTTGCAGACTTAATAGTATAATCTAATAGAGAGAAAGGTAGGGGGTTTCCACAAAAATAATCTTATAAAACTATTTTTAAAAGATAGAAAGTAAGAAGAATCTTTTCAGGATGTTCTCAGGAATTGAAAACATCTCAGCTGAACATAGTGTAAGCGATTACTTCAATGCCATCATCAATATCATAATCAATACGAAAACTGGGAATGTGTAACTTCCAATTCCTATATGTAACTAGACAATCTTTAAATATATCAAATGAATGACAGATCATAACAAATATCCCCTTCTGCATTAAAATTTACTATCAACTGTGGTGGAAATATGATTTTCTTATTCAAGTATAAAGTTTCTGTTGACTTAATTTTGATGTTAGCTATTTCTACTCAATACAAAAGTACGAAGTTACTTTAATGATAGATGTGATCTGTAATACAACACTAGTTGTATTAGAGATGTTTCTGATGAGCACTTAATTTCAATCTTTATTCTACAAAAATCACACTGAACAGAATTGATTTTTCTGTTTTATGAACTTCTGAAATCAGATGACATCAATAGAAACAGATGCAAACGCTGAAAAAGCATACATATAATTGCACCACTGTTAGACAAAAGTCCTACGTACAGCCCAATATTAACAAGAAGTTACACACCAAATGGAACATATTATTCTTTGTGACTTCTAAAATCTTTGTTGCCAACTACGTTAAAACATTTTGAAGCTAAAATATTATAAAGAAAACCTAGTCCTGTTTAAAAGCTGATCCACACTCAAGGTTATTCTTTCTGTTCGTATTAAAGATTATAGATTTATCAATTTCATCAATTCAAAATAAGAAAGGTCAACGATGCTTGTGGGTTCAATAATCTAACCCTTCACTGTTCAACTTATTCTTGGTATGTGAAAAGAATTCAAGGTGAAGTTCCCACAAACTTTTTCACTCTACCTGCTATATCAGTGACCATTGTTTAAACCACTAGTACATTACTCATATATTCTTGGTTTGTCTCTGCATCAAAATCAACATTAAAGAGAAAGTAATTTCCTGGAAAGTCTCCTATGCCCAAGGAAAAGTGAGCACTGGGCTGACTGAGCTCTGCCTCTGAAAATGAATTATTTGTACATGTGTATACATTCAGTTATTTACTAAAGAGCAAAGAGAGAAACATCAAATCACTCCACCTTAGAAATACGCTTGTCACAGTCATTTTCCTAATTTTCCTAAGAAAGCACAGTTTGGAACCATAATCCACATTTCAAAAATAAAAAAATCACTGGCAATTCACTGAACTGTATGAGAAAGACCAGCACAAGAGCATGGAATGGGAGTAAAGAGAGAGAGAGAGAGAGAGAGAGAGAGATAAATACACAGACAAACTTTTTTTTTTAATCCTTGCCTATAGGGATTGTCAAGCGCAGACAGATGCTGCACTCAGGCACCTGCATTTTGTTCTTTTGGACTGACCAATGGCAGTGATAAGAGGCAGGTTTCTGAGCACACAAAACCTGGGCTCTGCTCACAGCCACTGCTTCACAGCCGTGTATCATACTCCAAAGGCGCATCTGCATCACCAGCTCCTCTGGTGCTTGTCTTCATTTCTGTTTCAAAGGCTGGACCAACCCTTTCCAGTGTGTAGTCACTTATTCTCAAATCTATGGCAAGAAAATAAATTCAATGATGTAGCCAAGTAAATGTTTGAAAAGCACATACACTCCAGGCAGTGTCCAACCCGGCAACTGGTGGCAGTCTGTTAGCTGTTCCCAGAAGGAAGAAAATCTGCAGCAGGACAAATCAGAGCCAGGTGGATGAGAGTCCTGGGGGGACCCAAAACCGTGTGAGCTGATATGCATGAGCATTCCCTGACCATAATTCATTCAGCTGATCTTCCCATCTATTATCTCTAGCTGCCACAGACACAAATAATCAAAACCAGTAACACTGCAGTTTCTGTTTCAGATTCAAGCAGCAATTATTACTCCTTGTAGGCACTGAAAGGAAGGAGCTTTCTCCTAGAAAAAAAAAGGTGGGTGGAAATTCATCCAGAATAGCAATCTATTTGGGGTTTTAAATCTGCCTTGCTTCAAACAGAAGCACATTCTATCAAATCTAACATGAACAACAGGCAATCCAGCTGAAGAGAGGTCAGGGCTGCAGTGCATAAGACACAATCCCACAGCCCGGAAACAGCCAGTGAGTTTTTTTCCCAGCTAATGCATTGCCAATTTTTTGATTGTTACTCCTTCTCATTCTAAAAATTATTGCTGATATTATCTGTAGCGGTGACCCTAGAAAAACAAGCTACCATTTTGCAAAGCAAAGGAAACAATTCAACAGATACAAGTTTTCGTGCTGAATGCTAATATCAAGTTGACAGGCTCCAACATTACACGGTTGCTGGGCAAAAGAGCAAGGTAAAAGAGCAGTATTTTCATACCTGGCTTTGCACAGAGGGATTGTGCCTGCTATAATCTTTCAGCTCAACAGAATTTTGGTTCTTGTTTTTATAGCAAGCCTAGGCCTTTACTTTGCACTTAAAAAGTTATACAAAGATTAAAAATTAATCTTTACTTTGCATACCAGGAAGTTTCAGTCTCCTGCAGCAAGAGTTACAACGATGCTTTGTGAGGAAGTTTCTTATTGCACCTTCTCCTAGGTTTGCTGGTCCAAATACCATCTTCCCAGATCTAGAAGAAATATTATTAAATAATCAATGAACTCAAAGCAATTGTAGTGGAGGGAGATGATAATGTTTCCTATTTTTTGGATCAGAGATAACAGCTTTTTGTATAAAGATAATCAAAGCTTAGCATACATCACAAGTTCCTTAGCTCTGGGACAAGAAAACTTCCCACACTACTACTCTTTCCTGCTGCATCTCAGAGACGCTCTAAAGGAAGACAGAAGAGATGCAGCAGTTCTCAAAAAAAATTTCAAATGAAATTTGGCCATAGTGACATTTAGACAATATAAGCCAGAATCTGTGTGACTCTGTTGCAGCCACCACTCATTCTCATCAAGCAAATGGTTTGGTTCTGGTTTTGATGGTAAGCACCTAGGAACAAAGCAGAGCTAGCAAGGACTTACTTCTACCTTATTTAAGAACAGAACACCAAAAGCAGGCAGAGCCCTAGTTACATCAATATGCAGCACAGGAAAAAATAACACAGTACACTGCTGACAAGCAAGGCTTTAAAATTTATTGGCTTCTCCCTATGCTCATTTCCATGTGTCTGCACTCTGGCCAATTCAGCAACATTACAGAAGATTCATTTGTGGAAGTGCGTTGCATATTCTGAATGAAGCTGCCACAATTACAAACAGAAGCAAGCGATATCCACACATGTATTAGAAGTACCACATAATTCTAACAGATTCTTAATGTAGTCTGAAAGATCAGTGTTCATTAATTTTAATATTGTTTCACCATTATTCTCAAGAATTTAATTGACATTCTAGACATCATGGAACACAGCACACAAGAAACACTTCCAAAGAAACTTTATGAACGCTAGTATTTTATTTTAATGATATGCAGAGTGGAAACAACACATTTTAAAATCTGAAAGCAATTACAGCCCTGAGAAGCTATAGAAAAAGATTTTAACTCTCTCAAATCAATCTGTAATCCACACTAACAAAATATATTCTTTCTAAAGAAAGCAGTTTTCAAATATGACACTCTTCCCTTTCACACAGGAGAAAAGCAATGATTAGCCAAAACTACTACAGAAAGCTTAGTACCTCTTTAATTTCTGGCAGACACTAAAGACTATCCATCTCCTGGATCATCTGAAGGACTCATCTAATCAGCCTTTACTGCAAGTTAGTGCATCAGACAAGGAAAGAAGTTAAATATTATTTAAGTGCCATATATACACTTTAAATGGCATGATGCTATATAGCCATTTCTATTCCTTGGTAAAATCTGGTAAAATGCCCTTTAGAATAGAACATACTTAAGTATCTGCTTGGGCAGGCATAGGAAATTAAGAAGATTTCAGTAACTCCAAGGCTACAGAACCACTCTGATACTTCCCCTGATCTGTTATTCCATGTAAAGTGCAGAAAATAGCATGAGACAGACTGATAATTTTCTTACACTATTGTGAGATAAACAGGGGTACTGTCTGCAACATATATGAAGCAATCTTTTTTCTCTACCCATCACCAGCAATGGTTCAAGAGGAATACTACACTGAAATTTGGAAAACTATTTCAAGAAATATGGGGATAAATTGGGAAAATAACAAGAATGACCTGCAATCTAGGAATCATGACATACATGAAAAGATTACAGGGTAGGCTAAAAAAAAAAAAGAAAAAAAAATTAAGTAGAGGACAGTCTTTGAGCTTGTTGAAATTTTTTTCTCTGTGTTGACAGTAGACAGGACCAGAAAGAAATCAGGAAAAATCTTTCAGACAGTAATGATAGCAAACTGTTGAAATCAAATGGTCTGGAAAGTTTTTAAGGTCATCCTTGGAAGACCTTTAGATTTGTCTGTACAACACCTGTAAAGCCAGGAATGACCTGGCAGAAAAGAAGAACCAGCTGAACTCTTCAGGCCCCTCCTAACCCTACAGGTGTGTTATAAACAGGACCACTCTCCTGGCTATTCAAGGTCTGATTTTGTCTCCAAGAGAAAAATAGTGAACCCAGCTTTCCTATTTCCCAAGCTGGTGCATTACTGTGAGCCAATGGGCTTAAAAAAATTAAACATGTTCCTCCTTTTTGTGCAGGACCTTACCTAGCAGTTATGCTCCATAAATGCCTACCAGAGTATACCAGACTGGTTCTGACCAGCAGGCAGACAATACAGACTGCGCTGATGCAGAGTGCTCCTTACAGTCTAGAGCTACAAATGCTCAAAGCTGACTCTGACACTTAGAGGGCTTTACTGGTGGAAGGTAAAGGCCTGTGGGGTGCTTTATGGCAAGAAGCACCTTTCCAGGGAGGTGCCCAAGTCACTTTATTTGGTATGTTTCTGTAGATTTAGCTTGCAGTTCACCTAATTCCGTTGTGCAGGTTTCTACAGTTCATGAAGATGTTTTGTCTACTGGCAGCAATTCAGCTGTAAACTGCTTGGCTGGAAGTGCACAGCTTAGTAAAATTCGATAGATTTTTTTCTTCGAAACACATGCTAATGCATAGCCTCAGAGAATGTGGTCTCCACTCATTTCTAAAACCTTCAGCCCAGTCACTATCTGCTTGAGAGCTTTCAAAAGGGAGAGTAAGAGACCTAGCACCTCTGACACCTCCTTTTCACGTTTGTAATGAGATTTTTGACTGCCAGCGCCCTTTTTCTCACCTCTCTCAGCAGGCCTAATGCATCAGTTCTTTCCAGTTTGAAACTCAGCCCATTATTTTCCTCATCTCTGAATCTGCTCTGCAGACACTCTGCACCTAGTGTCTGTGAAAGCTTTACCTGCATGGACTTTGTTGTGGATTTGGCAAGTAGTACATGCTAAAAAGAGCATCCAGACTACTGCTTATAAGGCAAACCTTCCCAACATTTTGGCAGTACAGGAGTCTGCAGGGACTCCACTGTGTCACAACCTTGCTGCTGTGCCTCGATTACTTCTGCTTTTAAAGGAAATCTTTCCGTGAATATTATACCTGTATCATTTTATCACTTCATACGTCCTATGCACTGCACATAGGAAGATCTTCAATTAATGTTAAATATGCATGAACTTACACCAATTTACATCAGCTCAGATCTGTCTGAGATGTCACAGTGTCAGGCACACTTTCCAAACAGATCTGTTATTTGTGTCTTGGTACCGTATACAAAACTAAGCCACAGTGCACTATTGCAGAGCTAGAGGTCACATTTTGCCATTACAAAGTCCACTTCAAGACAGCATGCAGGATGCACGAAAGAAAAGACTCATTACAAGATAATGACATGAGCCACTAAATCAATGGAATTAAAGAAGCAAAACATAAATAATTTAACTGTAAGTAGTGCTAAAATTTGAATCAGCTCCGTCAGTCAGATGCCATCTATTTTCTCCTGGGCTTCTAAGAGAATGTGAGCTCAAAGCGACTTTTAAGGCAGCACACATACCTCCAAATGAAAACTTAAAACAGATCTTGCTCCTGCCAGAAATGTTTCACTTGTGAGCAACTGAAGGTTAAAGCAAAGACTACCTTCACATTGTTACCATTATTACTATTTTAGAAAGCAGTTCTTAGAATTGTGTATCAGCCAGCTGCTTACAGAACCCATCCACAATTTCACTGCTTTATTCCTTTAGATCCCTGAATCAAAACAACATAGTTTCATTACTTGCTGTTCTGAAGATTTCCCTGAACATAAGAAAATCAAGCTGGTATTGATTAATTAATCAACACTTGCTCTTTAGCTAGGAGTTGACTGTTTTGCAGATGATAAAAACAAAACAACAAAAAGTTCTGAAAATAAGATCTTTGTGATCAAATTGTAGTAAGCATAACAAAATTATTTCATAACAAAAATAATCCAGAAGTACACTAATGGACATATACCCCAAGATAATGTAGATAAATATTATTTATATGTTAAAGAGGATAACCTGAGTGGCCATGTGAAGTACTGTGGTAAATTGCTACAGTCTTCAATAGTAACTACTTATGTACAGTAACAGCTTATGGTACCACAGATACAAAAAACCCATTTGAACAGCAGCAAACCACACTTTTATAGATCTGTAGCAATACCTTAAAAATATTTGCTAAAATCTAATTAACAACTATGTGACTGACCTCTCTGCCTCTCAAGCTTAAGCTATCCTTGTGCTTCTGTCACGGTTGTATGACCTACATAGGGCAAAGACTTTGTCATTGTGAGGTGCTTAGCATACTTTTGATGTTGCTTCCAAAATAAATATTATATGGCCAATACACCTACATTCATAATTAAACATTCGTACAACACTAATACAGTCATTTATTACTAATCTTATTAATGAAATATTAATAATGGTCCCAGAACTAAGAGCCTGCAATTAACTTGTTCTGAGTTCTAGGCAAGTCATCTGATATTTCTGTAGTTAATTGGCCTTTGTATTAAATCAGACTATTCATACTTTCATCTTTCTTCACTTCCAAACACGAGACACCCCTTCAATCAGATGACATGAACTGAGGAAGAGGGAGCCAAGTTGAGCACAACACAGCTGAGGAGCAGGGATGCCAGGGCACAGCTGGAGAGATGTGTGGGTTTAGGAAGACTCCCCAGAGGACACTGCAGGACAGCAACCATCAACACCACTGCTTCTCCTCCTGCTACAGCAAATACCAGCAAGGAGCAAGGCTGCAGAATGAGAGAATGGCCATGGTTCTGATTCTGAAACCTGACGTGTGAAGACAGACTGCTGCTTCTGTGTAGCCCCTCTAGTTTTATTAAGTTTCCACACATGATTTACCATCTCCACATCAAGGCTCTGAGACCGTAATGTGCAGCGTGCTTAAATGCACCACTAGGACCTATGGGACAGATCAGAGATCCACAGGCCCTCTCCTCACCCTCTGAAGCCACTGTGGCCCCATATTCTCCAAGAAACAGTGCCCCACCAGGCAGGGGAAACCAGAATGCCACATTTAAGTAACTGAGACCCCTTCAGTAAAAATTTGTGAAGAGACTGGCAGAGGCTTCTGTCTCCCATTCCTGCTCTCCCTGCATAGCCTGGAAGACTCCTGTGGCTCCCAGCACAGCAACACAGACTCTCCCTACCTTTCACAGACTGCTCACTCCATGTTGAGAGCTGGGACATTTACAGCTCCCCAAGTCCACAGTCCTCCAAAGCACAGTGGAGGACATGTTCTCTCCATTGCCATCGTATCTTCATCCAACCCAAACACCATGTGAAAAATGAAAATAATTAAATCTCTCACACAAAACATAAAAACCCACCCTAAATACACAGACTGTTGGCAGAACATCTGAAGTGAAAGATAACTTCATCAGAAAGAAACCTACTTTTTATCTTCAGGTTTAATCACAGATGGATCTGTAAGGTTTTCCCCAACACCTACAACAAAATCAACAGTGTAGGTTACAAAGGAAGGTAGTCACAATTTTCTAATCTGGCACACAACAAAAACCTAATTTCCATTTTCTTTGTAGACCCTGAAGTGTCATAATTAAAGTGGTCACGAATTAAAAAGAAAATGCTGTAAATCTGTTAACTATTAGCAAACATATAGAGTTCTTATTACAGTCTTGATTTCAGTTGCTTTGAGGTTTATTTATATATAGACAGAAGGGTTATGCAAATGCACTAAATATTATGCTGAAGCTCAACTAACTAAGCAAATTGTGACCAACCATAACACTGCCATTTAAGTTGGAATAAAGTTATTAATCAGATGTGGATCTTACTGATATCAATAGATCTACACTCAGATACTCATTCTCTGCAACGTAACAAACACAATAAGCCACAACTCTGTGATGTGCAAATGCTTGGGTCTGTTATCCCTTTTTGTCTTCTCGGTGACCATGGAAGAATATTAAATAAATAATTTAATTTTGATACCTGAATGATGATACCGATGTTGCAGTTTTCCCCAAACTGATGACAAACTACCATTTTGCCAAAAAGCTTTTTTCTTCCGAGGAAATCATTTGTGCTTTTACACTAATGAAAAAAGTCTATGATCATATGATATGCAATTAATTTTATTTCAAGAGGCCACCAATGGTAAGTTTATACCCTGCAATGAAAATCAGTAAAGTTCTCGAAATAGCATACTGTGACTGAAATACCCCCAAACTGCAACACTCTTCAATGAAGGTAAGTTCAATTGATGTAAATTAGACATGTGGTAAATCAATTAAATAATTAAGTTTAATTAATTATTTATACATACATTATGTGTGGTGTATATGTCTGTGGAGACAGCCGTAGTATAAATTGTGCTATGGATTAATTCTATTAGAACTCCAAGAACAGCAACCCTTTTACTCCGGATTACAGAACTGCAAGATAAACTATGAGGCTAAAACTAGAACAGATTTCAGTTTGTTTGAGATGGAAACTGAAGCTCCAGTCTTGATAAGATTTACATAGGTGTTTAAATTCTCCATGTTTGAGCCAACACAGTTGGTTTGGAACTGTCAAGAGTTGCATAATAAACCCAAGCAAACTTCAGACAAATTCCAGTAGGCTATGGTGAAGACACACTTACTTTTTCTGTATTTTTTTCATGTGCAGTCAAAACCAAATGAAGGCAAGGATGGAATTATAGGTATATTTTGTATAATAAGCATGGCTTTTTGTAATTCATAACTTCTGGATGCTATATAATTTAAATATGTTAAGTCTCTGTCTACCCATACATATTTCCCTTGACAGAAGTGGCAAACAATAGTGTTTGTACTGTTTGACGGGTGATGTTCATCTTCTGAACATTGTCAACTGTTTTATCTCTTTAAAATATGCCATGTTCCCACTTACACATGTACAGTAAAGTCATCACATGCTCTTTGAAGGAGTCACCATACTTTGTGAATAGCATTCAGGCTTGCAGCTTATGTAATCTGCTTACAGATTTATTAATATGAAAAATAAAAAAATACAAAGAGCAGTTCATACTCTTCTGACAGATACACACATACAATAAGTGTGTATATACATGGTTACACTTGAATCTCTGAATTATTTATATATCTTAATAAAAATATCTTAATTTTGAGTACTTTTTTGGAGCTAGCTGAAATGTTCCTGCACAGTTTATATAACTGCTTTTTTGTCCAGTTACTCAGCCTAGACATATTTGAAGTCAATTTATCTTCCCATTACACCTACATAAATCTAGAGTGTTTCTGTGGATACTCATTTATGCTGTACAATAGATATCCAGGGGTTTCTTAAGCTTTGCCAGTATGTAAACGACAAAAAAATTTGGCCCACTCATCAGCATGATTTGAGAGAATTGCTTTTCATTTTGTTTCAAATAGTGATCTCGTACTAGCATTCACCTTGCAAATCCAGGACAAGGAGCTCACCACGGGTGTACACATAGGTCCAGTGAGAGAAGGCCAGCATCAACTCTTCTAGTAAGTTGCTGGGAGTAATTTCATCCCCATTGTTGTTGTTGTATTTCCGAAACTCCCCAGTCATGTACTTCTCAATGGTCAGCCACTGGTTTGCTGAATGGCAGTAGATGAGGAAAACTTCCAGGAACCTGAAGATATAAATGCTGTCTGCCAGGAGCTGGCAGGGTAATGAACACCCTCACAGTCAGCACACAGCATTATGCAAAGTAAATATACACAAAAAGGAGCCCACATCTTCCCTATCTGAAGCATTTTGAACAGCAGGAGGTACCAAATGTTAGACAGCACAAAAGCTTTCTTGGTTTGATAACTCCCAGAACAAAGCACTTGATCAGGAAGTACAGTTTATGGACAAACAACATAATCTGATTTACTCCAGCCCACTGTAAATGAGCTATATCAAACTGTCTTTTGTTAATTGTATGAAAAGCAATTCTTGCTTACATCTAATGAACAGCACTATGAAGCTTATTTTGCAACCACATGTAGCTATAAAGACAAAATTCAAAGCTGCCTACCTTTCCTCTTAGAAAGTTGATTAACTGTCATTAGGCAGTCTAAGCAGCAGCTATTTCTATCCACAATGGGAAAGGAGGCTGCACTAGAGCTGGGACACAGCTGAAAAGAGAAATCATTGGTACATAATACTGAAAGATAGCAATTTTACCTTGGAGTATAGGGAATAGTATGAGGCTTCACTCGATTGAAGGTATAGATTAACTTCTGGGCAGCCCGTTGCTGTTGGATCTCCTGAAGAAAATAACGTTATAAACTTCACTTTCATTTTCATGAAGAAAGGTGCCATGAATTTGTCAAAACAAATAAACAAACATACACACATGATTGTATACTGTTTACAAACGGGAGATATATCTTGCACAAAACCTTTTTCCTTTCCAAAAGGAACCATCAAACCACATGCCAACCACGTTGCAGACATTCACATGTAAGCAGTAAAACATTTAAGGCACATGAGGCTAGACCAGTCAGTGTGCCTTCAGGTCTGAACTCACCCTCAGGCAGAGATGTAGCACTGTGCCATCATGAAAGATTTTTTCCCAAGTCTGAACCACCTCTGGCAGAAAAGACTTCACAATAAATACTTGTCCCAGCTTCAATACGTCATTCTCAGACCAAGTACAAATGACCTTCATGGCCCTCCGCAGACCCCCATCCATCTCCTCTCGTGACAAGACCTGGATCATTGCAGCCATACCACGCTGGGACCAGGAAGACATGCTTTTATCAAGGTTCATAGGTGAACTTTCTTCAAGTCGATAGACCGTCACTTCCTCTCCAGCTTAAATACAAGGAAATTTTGTTAGCAGAAGTCACACATTGCAGAAACAGAAGAGAACTGCCTTTTGATTTTGTGCTTTAAAATAAAGTACTACTTCACACACCTTTTTAAGCCACACTTCAAAAAAGAGGTTTTTATCATTACTGTTCTTCTGTGTTAAAACATCCCCAGCCTAAACTTACACTACTTACTAGATACGTTCTGCTTAAGATCTACTGTGATAAGTGGCCCAAAGAGCTTCTATTAAGTCTCTAAACAGAGATGAATTTAAGACCTCCATGAGATTCCACACAAACAAAGCTCATTCTGGTCTGTGTAATCAATCTCATCTGCCACAGTTTAAGTACTTAAAGATGGTTGAACTTTAAAAGTATGTAATTTTAAAAGGTTGCCATTTTATCTCCAGTGTATTAACTTCCAATATCCCAAGTGTGGCTTCCTCTGTTTATGCACTTACGTGGAAGGGGAATTCTTAATAACACTTGTTTTAAGTTAATCAGGATTCATGGAACACTCACAGTATTTTCCTTGTGACTGTGCTTAACAATAAAAAAAACCCAAAAACAAAACAATGAATTAAGGCAAACAAACACACACAGCTTGTAATAGTTATCAATTACAAAATTAAAGGGCTGGAAAGTGCCACCTTTTGAGGCAGACAGCTGAGTTGTTTCAAAAGCAGTGACTTGTCCATGATGAGCCAGGGAAATTATACTGAAAAGGACATGACTTTCCTTGGAACAAGGAATCCTAGGAGAACAAGCTAAAGCAAATTTACAGGAAGGTTACAGTTTTGATGTTTTAAACTAAGATTTGTCTTTTTTCTAGAAATTCCAGTGTTATTTGTACTGCACAAAATTCCAGATGTTCTGCTCCTGCTAATAACATTTTTCTGAAAGCAGAACAAATCTGGTGAGCTTTAACTCAGTTGCACTCTGTTTCCCTATATAGTTGTAATAGCATTCCTCTCTCACAGCATAAACAAGGCACCTTTCTGTTGCCATCATTTCCAAACTAATAGAGAAGTGGACTGATTTTTTAAGCCTGGCTTTCCTTCTTGCAACTCACGTTATTCGCAATGTTAATTTGTCGGTAACAAGTTTTTACTGGCAAGTGTAAGGAGGTAACTACATCTGCAAAATGGCAAAGAATGGCATAAAGAATGACAAACTGGATTCAGACTAGTAGATTTCCTCCCTACTCCTGAGCCTACCTTCACCAGTTACCACAAATGTAGATGCTGTCAAACACCATAACTTGCACACATTTTAATTTAAAATAAAGCAACAGAAAAGCCAGTGTCTTATATAAAAGGCAGAGACTTGAATAAAGATACTATAACTAGACATTTTTTAATCTTACATGAATTCTTCATTTTATTATCTTTTGACAATTTAATACCTAGAAAGGTGTCTCCTGGGATCTTCAAAGATTGGAATGTTCAATATGCTCATAGCTATATTAATTATCTGCAGCAATCTGGTCCCAAGAAATCCTATGATGCTGCAAGTATCAGCAATTATTTGCTGTGACACAAAATATTCTACCCATTGAAAAGAAGACACCTAGATCTCAAGTGTCTAGAGGCTGAGCAGCTTCTGCTGCTGTAAGCCAATACTGCACACTACTTTCAGAACTCTTCCAAATGATTTATGTATTATTCTCTACCACTCTTCAGTTACAGCACTCTTCAGTTACAGTACAGGGGCTTTTTTCCCTGGTACACTACAAGTCTTCTGTACCAGGTACAGGAGTAGTGCCATTTCAGCCAATACATGGATTTCTTCTTGATGGGATATCCTATACATATATCCACACAATATGAGAGAGGGAGAGAGAATGCAGGTATTAAGGTTAAAGGGAATCTTTTTGCTGTCTTCAGCTATCCTAATGACAGGTACAGTGACGAAGGAGTTAAGACTGATCTCTGAGGCTGACAGTAATCACATGAATGCCAACAGATACAAGCTACAGTAATTGAACCCTCCACATATACTGGGAAAAATACTAGGTTCACAATGAAGTCAGTCAAACACTGGAAGAGATTGTCCAGCAAAGCTGAGCAATATCCATGTATAGATATATTCAAAATGCAACTGGACAGGCCCTCAGCAACCTGATCTGAATTGGCTGGAGAGGAAGCTAGAGTAGATGACCTCCAAATTCCCTAAATTACTGCATGACTACAATTTGATTCTGGTTCATCTCTGTTAGAGAGAATTGCTGAAACTAATCCAAGAAAATTTCTTAAACACAATCTTTAAAAGGATAATGCACTGAATATTTATAAAGCAAAAAAACATGACCAGGAAGTTGGTACTCACCAAAGAGCTGGACCGGTGTAAATGGTATGGTCTGGGCAAGTCTCATTAAGTTGTTTCTTTCAACAGCTGCAAACAACATAGATTTCACTGCTGTAATGAATAACCAGCAAGCTGGCTGAGTTTCAAAAGCACCTGGCAGCACTTTATGGTAGTGTACAAAGCCAAGGAGGCTGCAGTGTGTTCCTGTGTCAAATCTGATCACCGTTCTACCCAGCCAGCAACTCTCCTTTGCACGCCCATGGTATCTCATGAGCAGCTATTCTTTTTCCCATTCATTGATCCCCCTCCTTCCAAGGAAACAAGCTCTCTGAGACAAGCCCCTTGCACCCTAGCAAGAAGGACTGCTTCTGCTAACTTTTCATCCTCCTCTTTCCACCAAGGGCTGTGGCTATCTCCTCCTGCTGCTGGCTCCAGTGGAGCAACACTCACACTGTGCCAGTGATAATGTGTTGACCCCAGCTGCCCTTACTGCCTCACGAGGCTCAGAAGCACCTGGGGATTTAGCAAGGCACAACAGGAAAATACAAGCTTCCCCTGCACAGAGCACAGATTCTTAATCTGGGCTCCTTGCCAAACACCAGTAATGTTATTATAGGTCCCTAATTGATGGCTTATTTCTCAGGCAAGCACCTCTGAAACTTCAGAGCACAAGCTAAGTATTTATGGATTTGCCGCCACACTGACAGTGTTATCAGGAAGGGGGAAAGACATGTAAAGAAAACCACAAAGAGAGTAAGACTAGAACAAGGAGGCAACTTGGATGCTACAGGCTGACTGCCTAATTTCCCTATCCAATGGCTGAAGACAAAACTCGCATCCAAAGCAGAGAGTGAACCACAGGAGAGCTGTGGTTCTCTGCAGAGCAATTAAAAGGCTCTTCCAGAGCATGGACACCACCTGTCCCTCTTTTTAAGATTAATTCTCTGAGCAGAAATTAATTAGAGATTATTTAGCCCAGAAGGAGAGAGCAAAGGGGACCCATGCAATGTCAGCCCAAGAATCAGTGTTATCATTTCAGCAGATCTGCATTTCTGACTCCACTTAACACTTGCTTACATATTCCAAATTTGACAGACATTGGTTAACCTGCCTGAATAGTTCTGGGGCATGGACTGAAAATCAAGGTCCTCCCTTGATGCCTTGCTATGCACATGCTCTAGTCACAAAATTAGTGCACAGGAGTGACAAGGACATGAACAGCAGAGCTGCTAGAACTGTGCTGTCTGTCAAAGCCTGCCAGCACTCACTCTAGAGACTTGCAAAGCAACGTGAAGTGGACTTGCACCAGCTGCTGAACTTGAGTCAAAGCTCAAGTTCTTTTGGGTGTGCCAAGAGGCAGCACCACATTTGCCTGCACAATGTGACAGCAAAAATAACGCATAAGACATATATGCTGCAGGATTTTGGTACCTAACTTTTGGGCATAGTTGGCTAAATTGTATCCCAATCTTCCTGAGGAAAAAAAACCTTACACTGGAGACCTCGAGACACTTGTCAACTCATGATTGAAATCACTCTCATCTGTGCTAAAAAGTCCTACATAATCTCAAACAGCATGCCCAACGAGAGCTAAATTAATCACTGCAACAATGCCACGGTGTAAGAGAAATTACTCCTGTACACTGATTACAAACCAGGAGGTGTTATTCCCATGAAAACCACATAGTTTTTTTGAACTTCAGGAGGCTGCTAATGCTTCTGGTTTCCCCAAGGCTTCCCTTTAAAGGAGGCCAAGTCCTGTGGGCAATAGAGACATCTACTGGCAAGCTCTGCTCCGTTCTCCTCCGGGAAAAACTGAAGTCCAAGCCTTGTGGGAACATCTGCATACTCAGTTCAGGAAAAGACAGGACTGCAGGCAATTAGCATTCAAATGATTTATTCCCTGCCAGACTTCCAGGAGTTCATAGGTATATAAACACAGATTAAGTAGTACAGGACCAATTAACTGAAGAACCAGCTCCAGAAAGTACAAAGGAGGACGTGGGAGGCGTGAGGGTAAGTGACAGCTATAAACAAATGAGTGCCTCTCCTGCCCCCCAAGGAATCTGAGCTCTATTCATTGTTTCCACTGATATTTTGAAAGTGATTATCTACATTCTGCTCTGGATTTGCCAAAAATACCCGGAATGGAGCAATTAGCAGCAAGAAAATAATTCATAATTTCCTCACTGGAGTGTTAGGCATGAATTAATATAGAACCTTCTTAGCAGTGGACAATTGTGCAATTCTTCAAAATGAAAATCACACAGGATGACAAGGGAGGAACTAATGTTCTTTTTAATTTGTTAAATTACTCAGATATCATTCTGGTGCCTCCTGCTTACCTGAGTAGTGATGATGCAGATCTTGAGATGTTTTCAAGCAGGCAAAGATATCTGAAATAATGTTTAAAGGATCATTACGTTAATTATTGTAGCAGACGTAAATGCATGATTTTTTAATTCCTTCCACCCCAGAGTTTGTCATGAAACAGATTAATCAGAATTACTGTTTCAGCATTCTAAAGAGAATTACTAATAGGCTTTAACTACATTATAATGTACAGTGTATTGGCAGATTTCAGTCATCAATGTAATATAGCCAGATGACTTATTTATTCAGGGAAATGGTGGGAAACTTGTGATATTAACCTCAAGGACATGTAGCTTCTCTAAGCCAATTACACCTCTGGGATATTAAAAGCACTTTGCTGTCCATCATGCTTCACAGCCTCCCAAAGGCATGATTTTTCCAACTCCATTCTCACTCATTAAGCATTCCATCAACTATACTATGACACCAAAGTTATAATACTGTCCCTTTAACCCACAGCATCTGAAATGTTGTTAAAATATAAACAGACAAACAATTCATGTGGGTACACATTTAAGAGGCACCACCAGATAATTTGGTCCAAAAATCTTTGTTTTATAAAAAATATTTATAATAAAACCAAGATTAATGAGCATGTTCCCATTAATCAGATGAAATCACTTTTTTCTGTTGGAAGACAATCCTTCAAAATGCCAGACTTCAGAAAATAAGTATACTGTACTATTTTTAATTCTGAAAAATAAAATAACAATCAAAACTGAATCTTCATCAAAATATTTGAACATTACACTTTTCTTCTTGGTGTATTTTATTTGTTTATATTCCCTTTTCTAGCAAAAGAGATCTTAAATAAAAAATATAGATAGATGTTGGGGGAAGGCGCAGCATTTCCACTGAGTGCCCTTGGTGATTCAAGGTTGCTTTTGCTCTCTTTCTTGCTGGACCCAACTAGCTTTGTTACATTTCGTATGTTGTAAAACAACTAACATGAAAAGGGGCATGGGGGCTAAGTCATTCCTTCTGAGGATGGGAAAACTGGATTTTAATCAAAGCATTGGTGTGCTTTAGAGAGTAGCTCCACCAGTCACTATGCATGCAGCAGTGTGCTTCAGCACTGCAGTATTTTGTGCACAACCCAGAAAGAGCAGCACTTGAAGGGGAGATGAGTCTAAGAGCAACTAATTTCTGCACCACAGCCAGCCTCAAAAAGAGATAGATGCCAAGCTGCTCAGCCTCTTATGGCTAAGTGGCATGTCAGGAAAACTGGAAGGTAGACTAAAAGGCAACAAATACAAGTAAAGTTAACTCACACTCTACTTTTGTGGAACAAGGTCATTCCTCACTATAACCTTGAATTTCTTCATTGGCAATATCATAACAAATTCAATCCTTCACTGATTCCATAATTTCAGGAAAACCACATAAACAGAGGAATTACACCAAACTGCAAACTGAAAAATCAAGCATACACTGAAAATCTTACATCACAATCTATCCTCAGGTATACACCCTGCTTTAACTCAGCAGGTCTCTTGGACTGCCAGGGATGAAAGCAGAACCATCATCTTAAAAGTTCCTTCCTGCTGAAGAGGACAACATTACTGGGCAGACTAGAGTAAAAAAAAATATTTTTTCTTTTAATTTGCAGTTATCATGAGGAAGATATTTCCTCATAAAAAAACCTTTCACTTTAAAGTACAAAATAGCAACTAACACATGAAACAGTAGCTGATCATTTTCCTATAACCCTTCAACTACAGTAAATCACCTTCCTTTTGGACTTGTACTTCAAAATTGTCTGAGTGGGATTTGTAGAGAGGAATTAAAATGAGTGACAAGCAACAAAAACTTACTGTCAGCTTCCTCTGAAGTTCTCAACCTGTTTAAAAACAAACATTTGATACTTTATTTCAAAATTTTTGTCATTAACCTCATAATAGTACATATAAAAAGATGTGATCTATGTGAAGGAAAACCTCACCAAGGCTTGATTGGGAATCATAAAACAAAATAACCCTCAGTGCAACTTTTTTCATTACAACAATCAGCAAATACTCTTGTTACTGAAGAACAGCCACATTTTTCTGCATGTTTCTTTCTCTTCTTTATGTTGAACTGCTCTTACAATTCTGCCACTGCTGGTCATTTCATTTACACTGCAATAACAGCATCAGTTAAAGACCACTTGTATTACATACATAATTGTTCATTTTTCAATCAATGCTGAGATGTATTCAGAGCTACATATGCCATTACCATTGCTTGCACAAATAGACTTTTTTAACTGATGGTCCTTCGGATTAGCAAGGCTGCAGAAAAGACTACAGCATCAGCACTAATGTTAAAGCAGTCTTTGTTACAAAAGACAGAAGATATGATTCACCTCACAGACCAGAGATATCCAGTGAAGACAACAGAATAAGCTGCAGAATCAGGCCTATATGTCCTGCTGGAGAGTATACAGTTTGCCTACTGCTTATAAATGACTGGGTCAAAAAACCAAAAAGCCAACCACAGTATGGGTAAAAAACACAGTATCTTTTTTTCCTCTTCCCACGGTGAAAGCACACAGTATGTGACAGCTTTCTAGTGTCTTCTATCTATTACAACCACAGTGTTATGAAGTAAGAGATACAAAATAAATTTATGAAAATAAGACAGAAAAGGAAAAGGAACATAGAGACAAAGCTGCATGTGGAAAAAATTACCCCCGCTATTAAGATAATGATCAATCAAGCTGGGGAAAAAATAAAAAAATCCACAATAAAATTGAAAACACTTTTGAAATCACTATACTTGCACTAAATACAATCTAAGTTTAATAACTATTGAGAAACATCAAGAAAACCAAGCTAAATATTTTGTAAAAGTGCAGACTCAGTATGAAAGAGATTAATCAGACAATCAGAGAAGCTTTCAGAAGCTGCTAGCATTTTAATTATTAAAAAAGGAAACATTCAATTTGCACAGCAAAAGCAAATGCAACTTTTCATGGTTACTAGATTGGAATAATGGCTAGTTAAAGATGCTATGGTGATCTTAGTGATTTAATTAGAAAATTGGATTATTGTTAGAATAAAAAGGGGTGTCTATTCCACCTAAAATTACACACTTCATTTAAATGGATCTTCTTTATCATTGATAAGGCTTAATTTAAAGAAACTTAAACAGACTGAATTGCCTTAACTCTTTGTTTCACACCAATTTCATATCCTAAGTATACTGTAGAACTGAAGTGGAAACTTGCAGAAAGCATAGAAGTCTCTTTCTAAAAGCATGTGATAAATATCTCAATATACTAATAATACATACAAGGAGATCCTGTTCAGATTACTTTTGTTGGTGGCTCCAAATATGCTATTACTCACATCCTGCAAAGAAGAGAGATACTTTTACTGGTAAAATATGCACATCACTGTCATATATATGCTACACAACTCATAAAGGTACAATCTTGAAAAGATATTGATATGCTTATTGTTAGCATGAATAATGACACTGACAAGGAGGTGAATCACAGCACTGCCATACCTACACTAAAATGGAACTCATTCGCTCGAATTACAGTTTTTCATCCTGTGCCCATACATATAAATAAAATACTCAGGTATCCACCTATACCACAATACACTCACAAAATTGTGTTCTAATATGGACAGAACTCTCTTTATATTAGAAAATTCCAATTTAGGGATAGCTTTTACAGTTGTTGAAAATAAAATGCACCCTAAACCTCTGTAACAGAAGGTAACACGCTGAGCAGCTTTCCAGTGATACCTAGATCACATATTTTCCAGGTCTTACAGTTGAAGTACTCAAACAGTCTTTAAACTCCCAGCAGTATTAGGGAAAATTGGGTCCTCCTAATGTGCTAGTCAGAAATGGGATTGTTCTTCTGAATAGTAGGCAGGCAGATTTTAATCCTCAAAAGAAGTAGAGCCCGCCCAAAAAGTTCAAAGATGACAAAGTTTAAAAACTCAGCTTTGAATATTATCGGAAACTTAACTCACTGGTTTCTTATTTCACTCATATTTTCACCTTGTAGTTTGCTTGGCAGATGAAAAAAATCTTTAACAAAACCAAAACCTTTCCACATACAACCTTGCTTTGCTCCCTGCTACCCATCAGAAGGGATTTCTGAACCACTGGTGTTCAACAGGTAAATCTGAGAAGCACCACTTTAGGAAAAAAAGTGTTTCTTTAAAATATATCATACTTCAATTGGAACAGTTGGATGCAGCAACATTGCTACATCTCAGATATATAGATATAGAGATAGATATATATATATATATATATATTCGCATAACCCAGACAGGACTTAAAGAGAGGCCATAGCTATTCAGTAGGTATTGGAGGTTCTATCTTCAAAGAATAAATAATTTGAATTCTGGAAGTGGTTAGTTTCAGCCTAACTCCAATCCTGTTGTAATCAGTGGAATTTTTCTGAGAACTTTAAAAATCCCATCCTTGAGTTTTACCCAAGACATCTTAATATGAGTTTTGAAGCACCAGATTATTTGATCCCTTCACACAGTTTTCCTGACTGTACATTTATTTTGGTTGTCTGACCGTGTGTTTCACAGATACAAGATCAGGTTTTACAGAATACAAAATCAGTAATTTACTTCTATTTCTCTCTCTCTTCCACTCCCCCCCCCCATCCCATCCCTAAGAAAAATGTCATCTTTTAAAATTTAGATTCAAGCTCTCTTCCCTGGTATTTGGGATTCAAATTCTACAGCACTCAGAGCAGTAGATCTGAAACTATATAGTTTATTTTTATTCCTTATTAAAAAAAAACAAACCACATTCATTGTAAAAAATAAGCTAGCCATTTAAAGATGACCATGTTAGTAAACAAGAGTGCTATAAGTAAAACAAACAAGGAAGTGAGCTGTTGAAAAAGGAAGAGGAAAGGATTATTTCACAGTTCCTTTTCTTAATTTATTCTTTGTTAATTTCCTTTCATACCTCTGAGATACGCCTACACAATGTAGTGAAAGATAGATACACTTTCTTCCATTAGCTTTTAAATGAGATGGAAGTTTCTGTAATCCAGGTTTCTGCCCCCAGTCTTCAGGAAATATAAATTGGTCTAGCTCCATCAAAGTCACAATGAGCCTATGTTAATTTACATAGGCAGAGGACCTTTGCATTATGGAGCTGTAAATTAATTTTGATAAATAATAAGATACAGCGTTTATAAGCCAGTGGTTAAGAAATCTAAGCTTTGTAGTTATTATCATTATTTAACTTCCACTTTGTAAGAAATAACTATCTCTGTGTGATAGATTAAGAGCTATGTAGCTAACTTTATAAAATTTACTTCACTCTACTAACCAATTCTGCCTACAGGTATAAGACCAAACTGTGTGCTCACTCATTCCCTAATGAAACGTCAACACATGCATCAGTTCTGATCAACTTCTTCATATGCAGAACCACTCTGTGATTCAATAATTTAATATCCTACTTCAATAATCTTAAAGAGTGTTAACAGCTGTTAAATTATTCATTTACTCGCACACATGCACTGTGCCAGCAGACAACAAAGTTCCTCTTCTCTCAAGAGGTATTTCAGGACAAAGAACCTATAGTGGCAAGCCCAGGGACATCAGCAGAGCTACCCTGGACTGAGTCCTGCCAGAGCTATGAACTAGGATGTGTAATCTTAGGTCTTACCTCTCGAGGATGCCTCAGGTAATCACAGAACGGTATGGTATGTCTACTGATGTCTTGATTTTTCATTTTCTGGTGCATGTAACTGAGACGTTCCAAACCTAGCCAAAAGAGGAGGAGGTGTCAGTTATTTCCAGAGTGTAAACGAACAGCTCTGCTGCTACAAACTAAACACCTATGCAGTGCTATAAAATAAACACCTATATACCATATTGCCCCAGCAAATGCGTAATGGGCTATAAAAGCAATAACAGAATTTCATAGGGTTAGACTGAACTGGTTTTGTTCTCTGTCAGCAGGTTTCAGAAGAGTGCAGCCCTCCTCAGACCATGCTGTGCTGAGTCACAGCATTCCCTGGTGCTTCTTGCAGCACCTCACAGGATGAAGCCAGTGAGCCACATCACAGCAGAGCCAAAAGATAAGACAAACTATGCAAAGGATTTCTGAGAATGAAAGAGCTGGAGAATTATTTAAAAAGAGTGAGGATGCCATTCCCTTTTCATTCCAACAGAGATGATACAGAATTCATTTCTTCCCTTTGGTGGATGTGTTACTGAGCAATGAGTAATGAATAATGCATGTAGAAGATCTGCCAGCAGATACAGTATCACAGCACTGTCTGTGAGTGTAAATGCCCTGAGAAATTCACGATTTTTACAATTAGCCAGGATGATATTTTAGAAGACATCTCAGGAAAGGAGACAAAGATATCATCCTCCTTGCTTCCCACTTACTCCTGAGGATTAGTACTCCACTATCTTCCATGCGAGACAGGCAGCACTCCCAGAAAGAATTAACTGATCTTCCATCCAACCTAAGTCCCTTTTACCTCTGCAATGACACAGCAAACAACCAAGTTGTGTGCTGATGCAACCTAAATCTAATTCTGTAAAAATTATGGCATGAGGTGAAAGTGGTGGATGATACTCTGCATTTTAAAATTTTTATTTACTGCTTCTTTTTAAAAGCTGTTCTGAATTTCATCATCTCCAAAATATCACATACTTAGCTGCCTGAAGTTAGACACAGTGAGCCAGTTCTTGCTGTGTTTCTCTTGCTCATCCCAGATGTTGATCTCTGCAGGCTCTGAGCTCACTTGGGTGTTCTGGGGACAATCATCCACTCTAATCACCTGGAAAGACATAGAAAAAACAATACTTGATTTATGCGATGACTAGCACCTCTGCAATTCCTCTAACAGCCTATGACATGGCCTTTCAGAGCATCACTGAAATGCCAGTGACTGAAGTCACTCCCAACTGGGAAACAGATTTTCCCATTTTTCTTGTAACTTGGAGAAGTCGTTGTCTAGTAAACACTACTGATGAAAGATCTAGCACTACAGCTTTTCAAAACAAATTTTGAAGTCCCTCAGAATACCTGCAGAGGTACCAGATCTCAAACTTCAAGTCTAAGATCTGTTGCTGACCTGAGCATCTTATGTAAATAAATCAGTCTTAAAGTTTCATTGCATTAAACAGAGAGAACTCCTTCCAACGGCGAAGATCCTAGGAAGCTCTTTATAACTTTATGAATAGATTTTTATACACACATACAGTTATGAAATTTGCCCTATACATATGACACAATCAATTCGCTGTCTGCAGTGTGCTAAATGATGGATTCAGAGAAAAGTCTGTGGGACTTTTGTAGGCAGGAGACAACATTACAAGGCCTGGCTTGCTGGTTCACAATTGCACACCACCTGGATATGGCTCACCACTCCTTCAGTCTATCCTAGATCATATGAAGCCTCCCCAAGTCCTCCTGCCAGCTAGAGTGCAAGGACTGATCCCTTTCTGTGAAAACTCAGTAACACCCCTGGTATACTATCTTGCAAAGCCCATAGACTTCAACACATTCAAAACTGAAATCCACACGTTCAAACAAAAGGGAAATTAAACCAAAGCCAGACACACAAAAAAGGTGCCCCAATTTGTGTGCAGCATTTTAAATTTATACATTTTCAACTAAGCAACACTGCAGAACTACTCTTAATGAATGAAAAAGACAGCTATGGGATATGTGATTCTTTTACATCTGCACATACCGGCACCTGAAGGGGTTTTTGATTCATCTTTCCTTTGCCAGACTTTCTGTCTCTGTTCTGTTGTTTTGCTTTTGTTGCCTCACTGTGGCGTAGCTCACTGGACCCTAAAGGCTCTGTGGGAAAGAGTCAAAAAACACCATTAAGCTGCAGAGCTTTTGTTTACTGAGAGAAGATCTGATAAGACTGAGAGCTGGCAGATCTCCAAAGCAAGCTGAGAAGACTTGTGACAGCCAAAGCTAATACTCAGGAAGTTCAGTGCAAAGATGTGCACCATCATAAGACATAAAACAGCAAATGTTATCCATCATCTTACACTACTCATACTTAGAACTGGAATTTGCTGTATTTTAGCTGTTGGTAAGCAAACTTGTTGGTGGACAGGAAGAGTTTTAAACTGGCAAGTGTTTCTTCATTCTCCATGCACCCATCTACTCTAAGATACTGCTAATGAATCTCTTACGGATTGTGCAATTTATTTTGGCTCCTGCAACTCTTGCATTGCATCCCCAGAGCAGAAGACTTTCCTGGAGCAAGCGCAGTCCCTTTGTAACCCCAGCTGTGTAGTCACAGCCACAGGGATCCCCTGAGATGGGGAGAATCAGCGTGGTTGACACACAGATGAGCTGCAGTTTACATACCAGGTACACTTCAGAAATTCCCTACAGCATGAAGACCCAGCACAAAGAAAGTGAAGTAGTAACTCTGGGCTT
The DNA here is from genome assembly GCF_963210335.1 of Falco punctatus. Lineage (NCBI taxonomy): Eukaryota > Metazoa > Chordata > Aves > Falconiformes > Falconidae > Falco > Falco punctatus. Next base: position 38,606,989 of record NC_137586.1, on the reverse strand, counting down.
CCTGCTATTATCCTTAGCTGCAGCTAATAACTCCTCCATTCAAAGGTAACATTTTTATAATGTCTTGGGCCCTCCAGTAAAAAGTACTATGCAGGTGTAGTGGTTTAAAATTACCACCTATGGCCTTGAAGGTTTTCCCTCTTTCCTCTTTCTTAGAGGACTGTAAGCTGTTGCTCCTGCAGAAACTCCAGTTCCTCCAGAGTGGGCTGATCCAGAAGGAGGTGCTGCGCTTCAGCTTATTCTGAGAGATGATGCTGCTGTGAGGTGATCTGTTGGAGTTGTAGGAAAAGGACTTTGATTCTCTTATCTGGACATGCCTGGGAGGACTACCCGTGCAATTGCAGTCACTGTTGTAGGTGGAATGTATGCACAGGGCCACATTCTTTGTTTCTGAGCTGAAAACCCCTTTTTCATCACCTTCAGAGAATCCCCAGTTCACATAACCACCTTCAGTTTCTTCCCTGTCATCACAGGAGGGTGCTGCACTCTCTCCAATACACAGTGACGACTGGAGACCAAGAGGATGATCAGTCTCTATGGCATTAGTCTTTTCTGATGGCACATGAGGAACAAAGTCTCTCTGGTTCCACTGATAATCTTCTGACTCTTTTCCAACAAGGCTGACACTCTGCAAATTTTGCTGCACCATAATGTTACTTTGCAGTACATCTCTGAACGCATCGTCCTTGTACTTGGTAGGAGTGCTCAAAAAGGACATATTTAACGTGACATCCTCAGAAAGAGACCCTCCCTGATGGTCAGGGGGCACCAGCAAAAATTGTCCATATCTAGTGGCTGACTTGGTCTCAGAGGATACTCCCGAAGTGAGCGTGTCACTTTCTATCTCTATCTTTCGAGAGCTGTCTTCTACCATTTTGTTACTCTTGGTCCTCAGTATGTGGTCTTTGCACTCGGATGGCCACTGACTCCTTACTAAGCTCCGTAAAAGGGAAGGTGGCATGCTGTAGTAGTGGTATTTCTTGTCATACAGACACTCCAGGCTGCTCAAGGTCTTGGAATAGAGTGCATTGCTCCAGCTATGGGGCAGCTTCCTACAGGTTCGATGTTTTGTGTCAGCCAGTAAGGCTTCTTCCACCTGCAAGGTGTCTACAGCTGAAAGCACTTTCAGGATGTCCACTGACAAGGCAGACAGGTCTTGCAAATGTCCTAACTGGCTGTCCAGGGAGAGAAAAGACTCCTTGATATAAAATACCTTCTCATGCACTTCTTTAAGCTGCAGAAACATCTCCTCCACTCTAGGTGGAAAAAGAAAATATAATTAAAATACCAAAACACAGATCTTTACTTCTGTTTGCCCGATGATGAAGGAAGCTGTTAAAACATTTCAAAAAGTCAGAGTTTCAAACAGCCCTTTATTTTTTTACTAATGGTGACTTCCATTCCCACAAATACCTATATTTGTCAAAAAACATCCAGACTTACGTGTCCTTCAGATTACTAGCCCACAGTCAGTGACTTTTAAAGACACAGGCTTTTTTTTCAAGGAGTATCTATTTCAAAAACTGTTATTTTCCTACCAATGTCCATTCCTTGCCATAGAACTACTAAACCACGGACAGCAGGATGCAGCTTTGGAAACCCTGCATTGGATATTGCTGAAAATGTAAAATGCTGTAAAGTACAGTTCTTGTCAGCCAGTCACCCTTCATTTCTACATTTCTTGTGCAATCATGAGAAGGACAAGGCTCACAATAACCTACAGATGCTCTTGTGTTTCTTAAACACTGGATACTGATGTGAAAAGGGTCTTCCCAAGAACCTGTCTGGCCTGTGGGAACAGATTCTCTATGTCTGATGCCATCAGTTATCTTTGGGTAAAATTCAACTGCCCAAAAAACAAAGCCTTTTTTTATGGTCTTCAAATCCCCAGTGAACAGCGCAAGAACTTCTTGGCCTGGAATTATATGATTTTAATGAAATCATTACCTTCAAGTTCCCTGAAGATACTCTTTCTGGCACTCTATCACTAAGACAATGATAGACTAACTGCAGGCAACGCGCAAAAGTTCCTCCTTTCCTCTGTCACTGAGCAACTAAAAGATGTGGTATTTAATCAATAGCTGAACAAAATCCAAGACCAGTGTTAAAAAATGTTTTATTCATGTAAAGTATGTAAATTCTTTGCATTAATGTTATGCAATGCTGTGAAGTGTGTTTCACCTTTGCACTCAGAAAAAAAAAATCCTTTCCAGATCTATATTTATCCGCTAAATGAAATCCTGTTGCTATAATCGATTCTACAGATTTTGAACAAAGCTACTTATTTCTTTTACAGAGGACATTATTTTTGCTTGTGTGTTTTGTTTTAGTATGCAGAAAATAAAGAGTATGGACAGGCAAAGACTAAGAGGCTATCTTTCTCCTGGCAAAACAAATTTATTAGGTGAGATCAGTGTTGGCATTCAGTAAGACTTTTTATAGTACTCGTTTTCTCTAACTCTTCCCATTAAACTTACTGGCAGTTTTGCCATTGATTTCAAAAGAAAGCTAAATTAGGCATATATTGAGAGTTTTGAAACCCTGTTGACAGTTGTGTATTGACATTTTGCAAACCAAGACACTACATTGCAGAAAAGGCTAAAATGGTTATATGGTTATTTCTGTAAACAGCAGTTACTCTCAACCAGAAGCAATACTCTCACAGCACTTCTGCACTGCCAAGCCTTTAAATAAAAATGTGTATTGCATGTCATACTCTGGCACATTTTCATGGTGCTATCTGGTTTGCAAAAGTGAAACTGAGCAACACGTTGCTGTATCCTTTTAATCACCTGCACACATCTGGGGATGCAATTCTGCCAGCAAGGCTTCCCAACCAGGCCTGCCATGCAGTTCCAACAGATACATTTCCATCAAATTAGCAATGCTTATACATGTTATTGCTCCTTATGTTCACAGTGGCTACAACCTGTTCCAAAAGCATTAGTTTATCAAAATTATTATTACTTTTTATCTGACAAATATATATGAAAAGCACAAATCTGCAGCAAAACACACCTTTCTGTTGTCAGACGGATCCTTTCACTGTCACTGGAACTCAAGTTTTCATTCTTCTCATGAAAATATTTTTCCACACACTGTTCCTCAAAGTCATGGAGCTTCTTTAACTCCTCATCACTCAGGTACAGCTCTGAACAAAGGAGGCAGGAGTCAGTACAAAGCATGCTGATGAATGCAATTGTTTATAAGCATCCATGAGAAAAAAATAAATCTTTCAGAACCAGTTTCCTTCCCCACCCTTGACAAGAATGAATCAGACCTAACTTCATGAATGTGGGCTTATGTATATATACACCCAATACGCCAAAAGCATATAAACAGGTTTTTATCTTTCCTTAGACAAAGAGCAAAATCACACTGACAAAAATTCCAGTGAACTCCCTTTTAAAGCCTCAAAAACACATACCCAAATGGCTGCTCATAAAGACATATTTTCTTCCAAACTTTTTCCTGTATTTTGTTATACATGTGTCACTCACCAGACTTAGACATAGATATGTAAAACAAAGATTTCATTATACTTTGGTCCAGGCATTCATTTAGGGCTAGTTACCTATAGTAATTATAGTCCTTTCAGGTACTCAAAGCCACAAAGGTTTTTTTCACCTAATTGTCTCACATGTTCATATGTACAAAACATTAAGCAAAATTATTGGACAAAAAAGAACACATTCAAAAGTTTGAAACTCCACAGCTTGGGCTGCTCATGATGCTATTCACACCAAGACTTCTGAGAGAACAGATTGATTCTAAGTCAGTATGAAGAAATGCATACAGTGGAAAGCTGCTTCTCTGATCCAAACTCTCCATCTTCCAAGCTCTTTTTTTCTTTCCCTTTTTGCATACCAGAGTCCTCACTCTACTTGCTAGGGGGGTATCTGCACCAAGCGACACGGAAGTGTTTGTTACAAGGTTGCAGCACTCGGATGCAACACACAGCTCAGCAGGGAAGCCCTCTGCAGTATCCTGGGGTCCCCCTCTCACTCCCAATCAGACTTCATCACCTCTTAGGGTCTTTTTCACCGCCTAACCCATCTGTGTTCTTGCCTCCAAGATTTTACTCTGTATTTTGGTATTTTCATTAGTTTTCCACAGGGTGGCACTGGATCCTCATTGCTAAAGCCAGTTAATTATAACCACATCAAAATTATAGAAGAAATCTATCAAGCAACCCATAAGCATATAGAAAAGGGACACAAAGGTATATAAGCAGGAAAAAAAAACCTCTTTCTGAGAGAAGTGTAGGCAACGTGTGAGCCCTCTTCTAACCAAGGACTCTTAGATGTGCTAAGCAGTGTTTCAGTTCTTGTGCCTAATGCACTTCACAGGTAAGACGCCCTCTGTGTTGTGTCAGTGAACTTATATTATGCATGCATATAAAGTAAGCAGTAATACTTCAAAGGCAGGCTGATGTATCTAGTCATGATGGAGCAGCTGAGCCTGGGAGCATCAGTAAAGCTCAGCATTGATTAGTTAAGCCCATTTTTGAACTCTGTAACCACCTGTGAGCATGCCAGATATCTTCAGGGACTCATGTTCAGCAGAGAAAATCCTAAGTGAAGCATCACTCAGGCAGGGTCTGCTCACTTCTGTTATTAGGCATCAAGGATATATCACATCACAAATAATGAGGCTGTATAACACCATGCATCAACATTTCCAAATGTTTTTTTCAGACAAGGTTATAGTCACCAGCCTCTCCTCTTCCCCATTTCCCCGCCTCACCTCACCAGCCACCAAGCCCTACTATTGCGTGTTCGTACTCATCCCAACATCTTGTGGTCCTCTTCCCAGAGTGGCTACGGCTGCTCACAGCAGAGCTGCAGGAGCTGGCGACAGAGATACGGAACTGGCATCGCCTTGAAGAGGTGTTAGGAAGAACCCCAGGATGGAGAAGTCCAGGTTAGGAAGGGTGAAGGAGGTAGGGTAAAGGTACAGTGATGAACCAGTGCACAAAGGGAAGGATGCAGTGAGGAGATGGAAGGCCCTCTCCCTCTTTGCACCTCCCATCACTGGATCTCCTCTGTCCTTGGGCTCTGCAGCTACTTTCTCTGGACAATTTATAAGGCTACTCAATCCTACAGAATAAGTTGTTGTCACTTTATTTCAGCTCAGAGTTGTGATGTGTCTTGACTGATGCACAGTATGTAGCACAGGAAAAGCCAAATACAAAGCAAAGCATTCCCCTAGTCACTTTTTCCTACAAGAGTTCTCAGACTGGCAGGTTAAATGCCAAATACAAAGCAAAGTGTTCCCCTAGTCACTTTTTCCTACAAAAGTTCTCAGACAGGCAGGTTAAATTCAGTTTTGCAAATAAAAACAGTCTCCCACCCAGAGAATATCTTTTTTTTTTTTTTTTTTTTTTGAGGAACTGAGCTACAAAGTGATGGGAGGCTAGCAAAATATTAATCAGCTGTTTCTTTTGGTCCCCAGCTTACTTAGTCCAACGTCGCCTTCCTCTTGATCCAGCTCATTTGGGGGCCGATGGTGGAAGATGCGATTTATCAGAAGTCCAATGTGGCTCAGGAGGATGAAAGGTGGAGGTAGCCATGGCTTCTCATGGTAGGTCATAATGTAGCGGTACCGGTTGTACTTCCAGAGCTTGTTTGATATGGACTTCAAATCGAAATAAACATTACTGAGAAGAGAGATGGAGAGGGGGCAGTATAAAACACTCCTGTGAGGAGTACTCCCAGTATGGCACAAGATGCTTGTCTACAGATCTAATATGACACTGAAGAAAAGTCCCATCCCTCCAGTGAGGTAAATCAGCTTAGCAACTCTCATTTAACAAAGCAGCAGCATATGCCTGCAGCTAGTGCACTGAGAATGAGATCTTCAAAGCTGCCTAACGGATTTGGAGATCCAATTCCCATTCACATTAATGGGAACTGGGCAAAATACATCCCTGAAGTGGCTTTGAAATCTCAGCCAGATTATTTAAACTTTAATACATAGCCTAACTGAGAATTCAACATTGTCTGCCTCTTTGGACTGGATTAAATGTAGGAGTCAGTCTAACTGTTAACAAAACAGTTCTGTGCACTCCTCCTAAACAAAATACTTGCTGCAAGAGGCATTACATGAGCAATTCTTCTGCAGGGTACTCTTTGGAGCTGTGATGTTACTAAATGTGACTGTTGTTGCACTGAATAATTTCCCGAATCTACTGTTATAGACCCAAGTACAGGAAAGCAACTTTGTGGTTTCTGGTACTGTAATTTCAGTTGCACCATCATACTATACCAGTATATAATCACAAAAACATCAGCTTTGCTTCTGGGAGCAAATTAAATACAATGCTTATACCCATTTTTGTTCCCACTCCTGGTACAATCAAATCACTAGGCAGAAGATTTAACATATCATCATTGCTGAAGGTTTAAATCTAGAAATAATTTAAATTACAATTTCACAGCTGTGTATTAAAAAAAAAAAAATGCCTTGCCACAATTTCAGGAAAGGGATTTCTAATTGGAAGTGGGAATAGAATGAGTTTTGATCATTCCGTTTTCTTGAATATTAATCACTACATTTCTTCATTTGAAATTTTTTTAATCTACAGCTGACTTTTTCTTCCCAAGAAATACTAGAACGCTAAGAAAACATTAACTACTTGCATTAAACTGCTCTTTACTAGTATTTTACACAACTTGATAGATTTCAGACTAAAACATATCAAATTGCACCAAACAACAGGAATTTTCAAATTATTTCCAAGGAAAAGCAGGCTCCTACAAAGTCATTATCCTCTTCTCTTGAATACCTTCTCCACTTACCTGCCTATTTGAATCTTGGGCTGCCCTATGCTGAACATTATATAGGCTCTCAGCACAACAAATACAACTTTCAGGGACAAAGGACCAATTACTTGAGAGCTGAATTAATGTTGCTTGTTTGCCAGCTGGAGTTGTTTAGTTTCACAGAGTCAGATTACGTTTAAATGGCTAAACAGTTTAGACGTCTTCTCACAACCCCTTCCTCCCACCTTTTTGCTTCCACCATTCTTTTTTTATTCACCAGACCATAATGGAATATGGGGTAACAACCACCATCAACACGCCCCCGATGGGGCATTTTTGGTGAAAGCCTTTTGCAGAAATGTTGTCAGAACATCTATTAGTTGCTTTTGCAGCAACATACCCTGGGTACCTACTTAAAGAAAGCAATAAGCAAATTGACCATGATGATGTACTGCACAAAGAGGTACACAGCTTGGAGGAACGGCGTGAGGAAGGAGCCAGGAGGACAGTCTTCATTGGTTTCACAGACTGAAAGTGAAGGACATATAGATCATGGTTAGCATGGAAATCAGAGCATAGTACAGCAATAACGTGCTCCCCATTTGCCCCAGCAAGAATAGTCCTCGTTACTTCCACAGAGATACATCACTAAATTTTCAAGTAAAAAGTCTACCTCCACGTAAAGGAGACCTAAGACCTCTTCATGATATTAATGCTCCATAGATTCCATTGCAATTCAGAAGCTGTAGACACCATTTCATATGTAACAGTTCCTACATCAGTCACCCTGACTTTTTGTTAAGGACAAAACTGATGCAGCTGAAATATATTTGGGAAATGGCACATACTAAAGTAAACTGAAATCCAAATCTTTGATCCTTAAAGCAAGTGGCAAAGCTTTCACTGACTCCACTGTGGAAAGCATACAGCACAAAGGCTGCTTTATCACTACCATAGTGTTATTCCTTTAGAGCTTCAGCAAGACCAGATTAATTCATGTGCAAAAAGTTATAAAGCTATGAGTATTTGTGAGATGAAGTAACAAATCACAGAAATTAAGGGATCCTTCTTAATGTTTTCAAATTGTCAAAATAAATACCTTTCAGTCTTTATAATTTTTAATTAAATTTTACACCTTTGAGGAATTTTAAAACAGATTTATAAGGCAGTAGCCCTAAATTCAGGACATACACCTCAGCATAATGAGTCATTAGAGAAATCATAACTGTATTTGGGAAGTATCAAATTTCTAAAGGTTTAGCATTAATACGTGATTAAATGGATTAAACTGTGAAACTTCAGAGCGTGCTTTCATTAAAAGAATTTTGATGTATATAACCAAAATACCTAGCCATCACATGACTCAGCAATAACGGATGTAATATCTTACATTATTTTAATGAATCAGGTCTATGTTGAACTATGTATCTCAAATATCTGTACCTATTTGCATACCTACTTCTCTATTTTAGGGACTGGTTTACTTGTACTCATCACTTAGCTGCGTAAGAGTGCCTTCCACCTATAATGCTGAGATACCTCCTGTAGTGCCTGGTTCTTCTCTCTTACTAAGACAACGTCAAAGCCATAATCAAGATATAACATTTTTCCTATTTACATTCATTGATTCTCTTTTTCCCATGATCAACTGGTTTATGTGTTTAAGAATTATGCTTGGCAACTCTTACTATGGTGAAAAATAATTTTTCTTTCTTATTTTTCCTCTTCTGTTTTCCCTTTATTCTTTCTTCCTTTAAAGGCAACTTTGTAATCTTTTCTTCAAGAGATCATCAGTTTTGGATTCGACCAACTGGAAATTCATTTCACTGCCAGACCCACTGACCATGAACTACCTTAGTATTAGTTCCTATCTGCTTTGCTCTGAGCTTTGCAATCTACTTCATGTGAAAAGCTAAATTTCAAGGTTTTAAAGCTTAATCTTTATTTTTAACAAAGAAGCTAATATTCTCACCTTTACTCGTGCAGTATAACTAATTGAGGACATATATATACTGGAATCAAAATTGTTTGAGGAAGAATAGACTCAACACGTAGTAAAAACTCTAGTAGCCCGAAGTGGACATGTTTCTGCACATATTAAATTTAACCTGTTGAGCTGTATTGTGAAAATTACCTACCATCTATTTCTCCAGCATACACCTCACCAAACATCATCCAGTAGGGCTGAAATACTATATCTCGTGCCAGAGTCCAGGAAGGAGGCTCCTCTGGTGAAAGGATTGCCTTTCGTGATACTCCAAAGCTCAAAAGGATGATGGCCATCATGACCACAATGTAGAACATGTTTGCTGTCTGGAAGACATGTTGGCATGAAAGAATTAGCTGGGTTAACTATATGTAAAGGAGACATACATTTCAGGGAAGACTATCAATCACTGCTTTTACAAAGCAGAATATAAAACCAGGGCTAATAATCTAATATGCTAGAGGAAATAAAGATATTTTATTTCTATGACCTGGACTACACAAGTATTTTATAGACATTAAAGTTATCCTGGACTAACAAGGCCACAAGTTCTACTTGTCTCTCAAGTCCCTCTCAAGATCTTCAGCAAGATTTGAAAAATGCAGAGATGGTCCTTTCCCTCAGCGGTATTTCTTCCAAACTAACAGCAAGAAATAGCAGTGACAATTATTTTGCCTTCTAACACTGAATCAGAATTACTATGCAAGACAGAATATAAAAGTATTAATAAGACAGTTCCCAATAACCAAGGGAAATCACAGTGGGAATCTGCAGATGTCCCTCAAGACTAGGCAGCAGTTCAGTAGCAGTTCTTGTACCAAAAGAGAAAAAAAAATTAACTTTGATCTCGGAGAAATTTTGCCTGCTAAAATGGAATATAATTAATTGGATCAAAATGTAAAATAATAATGAGACAGTTTCCAAGAGCTAGGGGAATTATCTATAGTAGCGAGCCCGTCTGCAAGAGACAGTGATTTTTCTTTCTCCTATTATCAAGCTGGATCAGAAACTCCACTCAAATGCAACACTTCTCTAAGGAATGAAGCAAAAATGGCTTTTGTGAATAAATTCAAATAATGAATAAATTACAGAGGACTAAAATCTGATTATGGTCAACTCACAAATAGAAAAAGATGTGGTATTTTCAGGTAATACGTTCACAATGAATTATTAGGTGACCTCTCCTTCGATCATCATTATTTTCTGTCACTTCTGACCTTTACACATTCCTCAATAGATGCCTTAATGACAAAAATATTGCCCCCGAGCACGATACTTACCATTTTCCCAATCATTGTCAGGTATGGGCCAGCATGCTGATTCACAGCAAAAAGATCAAGGAGCCGAGTATACCAAAATATTATATCCAAGCAGTAAAGTAGCCTCCCTGCAGTCTGAACAGGGGGATCGGACCAGCGCAAGCCAAAACCAATCATAAACAGGATGATAGCTACAGAATCAGTAAAATTCCAGTATTCATAAATCCACACCTTCACTTTTTGGCGGAATTTTCCAGGTTCTGAGATAAATACCTGAGTAGAATATGGGGGGGGTGGGGGGGTGGGGGGGGGGGGGTGGGGAGGGGAAATCCAACAGAACTCCATTACAATCACAGATACATTCTTTAACCTTTTCCATCCAAATTTTTTCATGATATTTGGGAATGTAACTTTTCCCCCTTTTTCTTTCTTTTTTTTTTCTTTCTTTTTTTCCCCAGGCTCATGTAGTGCAAATTGACATTCAGCATTAACTGAGGTTTGTGCTTACTCTATAGTGTCATATTGCTCAAGTATGCCACACCAAATAGGATAGCTCTTCCCAAGGAAAAAAGTATTCTGAGCCTAAACCCATTCACCACAGAGCATTTTCCTCAGCAGAAAAGAGCAGCCAGTATAAAACTGTTATGCATACAGATCATTATAATTTAACAAGCATTTTCTAGAGGAATGGCCACAACCTGCAACAGCCCTTTCAAAAGCCCCTAAGTCATGGAAAGTACCAACCTAACCTTGCTGATGGGAAAATAACTAATGTCTTTTATTTCAGACTGAAAATATAAAGATCCTTGTATTCCACCAAGGACATGCTAAAAAAAGGAGCACAGGCAACTAGCAAGGTAAAGAACGAAATGTTCACTCCTCCAACTGTGAGGTGCCCCAAAGGGATTTTAAGCTTCACTGAACAAATGTCTGAAGTGGAAGCCTTGGGAGGCCATAAATAAAACCTTTGCACATTGCAAGTCAGCGCTATGTAAGATCACACTGATAAGTACCAAGCAAAGGAGAGATTTTGAAATGTTACGCCCTGATCCTGCAAGAGTTTACACATATGAACACATTAATGTAAACAAGTAATCCTACTCAATTGAGCCAGACTAACTCACATGGGGAACCAGTTGCAGGATCAGGGCCCAAGGCTTTAACAATTAGTTGATACAATCTAGAGAAATAGAGGTTTGCAGTTATATGTAACAAGGTCCTCAGCAGTTAATTAGCTGCACATGTAAGACACAGCGTCCTACAAAGTCTTTGCCAGCAGACCAGAACTAGTACATGGACAAAGAAAATCAAGTAGAAGACATGAATTCTGAAGTCTCCAATGAACATTAGTGCTAGAAAGAAGAGCTGATGTTTCTACAGTCCCACCATCAAAACAATGCTACTGCACAACCATGACTAAAGTGCTTGATATTTCACAATTTTTTTTCTCAGACAATCCTTGTGTAGATTTTTTCAATTTTACCTCACACAACCACAGAACTTTTATGTTTATCCAAGCTTCGGTATATTCCCAGCATTCCTGCTGCCCCTTGAAATCCCTCACATCTCTTGTACTGATGTTGCAGTCTTCTGAGTGAGCTGTTCTAACAGCATCCTTCACTCAGAACTTTGCTGCAGTTTTATTCCTCTAAAAGTACAGCACTTCAAATAAAAGACAATTCACACTACCATTGCTTACTATGTGCCAATTCTACAGTGAAGATATGTCCAATCAGATACAATAATTTGGGAAATACACAGTTTCATCTGTCCCCAACCTCAGGTTCAGAATGCAATCTGTGTTCAGAAGCTTAGCTCTAATCAATTGCAAATAACAGCAATTAATCTTGATTGGAGTATCATTTTTCCATGCTCAATGAATCCAGCAATAAAAGTTGACGGTTGTTTTCTCCCCGGTTTTGTTTATAGAGGGTCAGTTAGATCTGACAGAGAGCCACAGATTATTCTATGCACAACATCTATTTATTGACTAAAATGTCCACACTCAAAGTAAATAGGCAAATTCCATATTTGTTATAAGAAATCAAATCATCCACCAAAAAGAAATTAAGAAACAGGTGCCTACATGAGGGCTCCAGATCTCAGTTCAGCACAATCACTCTCAAGTGTCATTACCACTGGCATTACATAGAAAAAATAGAGATTTAAGGACAAACTTTAAGATGCATTTTCAAAGCCCAAGCGCTGGTCTTCATATAAAAGACCTCTCAGAAATAAACGCCCTGCACAATTCTTTCCTCTGCTAAATTCTTTATAAAAAGAATGCAGGATTTGGCATTCTTCTGTTTATGGTATTCTCTGGTTTATAATATATCCCCTATAGATGAGAAGTTTGAATGGAAAAGCTTACCTCCCTGACTTTCTCAATAGCAGTGCTGAAAATATAAATGATAACAAGCCACTCTTGCACACTCGGTCTTGGTTCCATCTTCACCAACACAGTGTAAGTGAAGAGCATTAGAAACGCCATGTATGCCATCTACAAAACACAGGATACATAATCCGTACGCACAAAAATCCTGAACAAATTTCTGCAAACATATTAACAATGATTAGCCTGACTATATGCATTCAAACTACTGAGCACTGTCAGATTTTTAAGCCCACAATCTTTCCTCCGGTTCTCCAAAGCACTTTTTATGGGAATATGCTTAAACATCATTTGGAAATGGATGCTTTAGTGCTGAAAAAATGGGAGCAGAAGATGAATTATTGCAGTGCATGTTCACCTAGGCCCTAAACACATACATAAGACAGACTATTTTATCTGCACACTGTTACTTAAACATAAGGGCAGTGCTATGCTTTCATTCTAACCTTTTGTAGGAGCAAGTAACCATCCTCAGAGCTACATGTATCTGGTTAACCAGTTAAGCTCATTAACTTGGTAACCTAGTTAATCAGTACATTCCAAAACACAGGAAGAACAATGTCGAAAGCACGTATTTTAAAGATAACAGAACATGCTATAATTGTATCTGAGATAATAGATTAACAACCTATAAAGCAGTCAACCACACCCTGCTGAAGGAGTAACAGTTTATGTACATGGTGGTCTGAGCCAACACACAGCTTGATATTAAACATCCTAAACTCTACTGACACAGACCTAGTTACCAAAATTTGTTTAATAAATTCACATTTCTCTATAGTAAATTATCTTCTATAGATTAATAGCCACTCCTTCAGAAACAGTTCTTAAAGAAAGGGACATGGATATCTGTGAGGGATTTAAGGCATTTAAGGCCAGCTTCAAATCTATCTCTACATGTGCAATTAACCTCTGTAAAAAGCTGTGCTCAGGGTATTTTTTAGTTCCTTATAGTTGTTTTTTTGTTCTTTTTAATTTGTTTTGTTTTGGGGTTTTTTTAATGCAGCTGCATGATTTCAGCAGCAAAACACTTGACTTAATTGTGAGATAAATTTTCAAATGTCTTCCCATCCACCCCCACTGCTAAGCGGCTGCAAATCCGTTCTAGGCAAAGTAAAAATAGCATCAAGTAGTATTTGAAGGATAAAAGGAGGGGTTTGGCAGTGTGAGTTCTAGCATGATGACCAACCGTGTGAAACCAGAACTTGACAATTGGTGCATTGTAGAATTCATAGATTTTTCTAATGCCAGGCAGGTTTCCTTGTCCACCATCTACTTGGCTTTCATCAATCTTCTGAGCAACCTTCTCCACGTCATAATCCTTCTTTAAAAGAAAACACCATTTTAAAAGTAAGAAACCATGGTCTAATTGCAAAGGTTGTGTCATATTAGAGGGAAGACAGATGCAGATGTTTGAGCTGTGTTCTGAACATACAAACCATTACTGTAACTTGATTTTGTCTGGTTACAACAATCTTGTTTGCAATAATTAACATGCATGCTTTTCCACTATAAATACTCATTTAGAGTTTGCTCTTATGACTACAGTCAGTGGACTGGGCTTCAGCAGACCTGAAACCACTCCTGCTTCTGCCACATATTTCATTAAGTCTTTAGGCAAAATCACTTAATCACTTTGTGTCTCACTTTCCCCATCTGTGAAATACAGAAATTCCCAATACAACATAACTGTGTTAGCTTAAAACTCTACTGACAACTGTGGCTCATTCTGAAATAATGGAATGAGCATCACATTTCCACTCATGTATAAAAATGCACAGAAAATGTCAAGACAGTGAAATTCTAAATACAGAATCTAATTGCTATTTTCAATGTCTTGTACGCCTGATTAGAAAATGAGGATGAAATATTCTCTTACAAAGACCTGTCTACAAAAAAATGCATGCAACTTCTTTTTATTATCTTCAGTAAAATAAAACCAAAACAACAACTACAAAAAAGCAAACACACTTGATGCTATATCCAGAGTTTGACACTTGTTTGAGTGGCCCTCTGAAAGTACAACTATTCGATTGCCACTGAAGCCTAAGAGCTGCAGACACACTGCAGTGGGCAACTGACAAAACCAGAAGGTGCTGAACAGAGATGAAGGAGAGAGGCCTGGGCAACTATAAATAGCTAACAGCTGGGCAAGGCTGAGAGAACCAAACTACCTTGTTCAGTTGTTTCAGTGTTGGCCAATTGCTTTGGCTAATATTAATGCTAAAACCTACTAGACATCTGCAGTACAACACTTTCTATGTGAGATATTGATGCCTACTACACATGAGACTCAGAAAAGTGCTAAACCAGAACATTTGATGCACAAAATCATCCCAGAGTGTTAACATCAGATCCTCCAAGGTAAAGGAAAGAATTTATCCCATGAAAGAGTGCAATTTCCAGCTGCAGCAGGTTGCTGGAATTCATGACTGTGTGTGAAACATGCTCTATATTGCACATGTATGCTTTTGAAATTTCCTGTAGATTTTACTATAATATTTCATATCAGATTATTTAAGAAAAAGTTGTAGTGTGGCCTTTTGTTTTCATCAACACTTTATATTAGATAAAATCAGAAGTTAGGCTTATTGCTAGTCCAGGAAGGAAGCAGCCCCATCTGAGGCAGGCAAGAAAAGTGCTTATGTGCATTGCTGTGTTGCCTTCCACCATTCTGCAGGGTTGGTTCTGTTGCAAATAATTACAATTGGCCTATCCTCTGTATCATAGCTGTTAACTAACTCCATAAAACACATTTTTGAACTGACTATATTAGACAGGCACTGCAGGACATAATGGCTTCAAGCATTTTCATCATCAGAGGGAGAAAACACAAGCGTGGCATTGACAGGCAGCCCTACCATAATGCTGTGAAAGCCCTCAACAACAATCCACTCCTTTTTATTTTACAGAAGTTGAAAGTTTACTGAAAAGGTCCCAAGCAATCTACAGTGCTTATCTGGTGTAAGATAAGCAGAGCAGAGCAAAACAGACTGCCTGACAGCTCTCACTTGACAATCCTGTTTCCATTGGTTAGCACCTCACCAACATTTACCCTTCGGGATGGAAATTCTCTGTATATACAGTCTACCTCAGACTGAAAACTTTTGGAAATTTTCAGTTCAAGGAATGCTTTGCGGAAAAAGATAAAAAGGATAGACAATTCTGCTTGGCAGAAGTCTGGGGGAATTCAGGCCTTAAAAAGGCAAAGACTTCACTGTGCTGGAGGCTCCCCACAGACGGGCCTAAGGACTTTTGTGCAACCACAGGTCCCTGCAGAGTGTTTCAGGACTCAGTTCAGGTGACTAAACCAAAAGCACAGTGCTTCCCCTGTGCTTTAATGGCACCTCTGCTAGGCTCAAGCATATCAGAAGTAGAGATACCCTGTTCCTCAACAAGAGGGGCAAGAGCTAGACCTCCTGGAGAGCTATGATGTAAGTCAGAAAACAAAACCCCAAGGAGAGGCCAAGAGCAAAGGATGGCGATGGAGAGGGGGAAGGGCTGTGGCTGCAGTATGGAGCAGGCGCTGCTGGCCAGGCTGAGTGGCAGGAAGGAGCAAGCTGGTGAGGACGGGACCTGGGGTGCCTCAGTTCTGCTGCCCCGGCTCTGGGCAGCTTGGCTGGGCAACCTCAACTGGGTTTTACAGATATGATTTTGTATATGACATTAAACCATTCTTAGACTGGTATACAAGATTATACAGGTATTTAACTGCAGCCTGAACAGACATTGTGCCCTAAAATACCTGTGTAACTGACAGAAAATTATAATCTCACCGTACCTCTGTGAGGTTGGGAAGGATTTTTTCATTATGGCCAGGACAGAAGCAACACCTAGGACAAAATGACTTGTCCAAGGTCACTTCAGTCAGTATCCAAACCAGGGATCAAACCCCTACTTATCGAGAATGAGGCCCCGACACTTCCATCCTCACTCCTCAGGATTATACTGTGGTAAACAGACAGACCCTGACATTCAAACGACTGATCACCACAGACTAACCAGAGACAAGGCATCTTTAGGGCTGGTTGGGCTCTGATCCCCATGATACCACGTGAACTGGTGGGAGTCTTGAGACTGAGGCACATGAGACATTTCTGCCTTGCTTTTAAACTCCAGCATCAAGATGGTGGGAGGCAGGAGAATACTCATAATGACCTAAAAGAGAGACACAAGATTCAGGAAATTAATTCAGCAGTGGTAGCATAGACCTGAGATCATAGTCAGCCATGCATGCTGCTAGCACAAACCCAGTGCAATTCCATTGGCCTGGGAGGGAAACACTGTTGTGGGGAATCTCTGTATCACACTCCTACAGCCTCCAAAGAAGTGTGTTGCTCTTGACTGTTTTGTAGCTTTGAAAAGTGGCATCTAGAGGTACTTTAGGTACTGATCCCTATGTCCAGAGGGATTGCTCCTGTCAGCAGCTCTGCCAGAGAACCAGCAATGCAGGGCAGTGAGAGCAGGTGGGGAGGGACTGAAGGGTTCTGAGAGAATGGGAAAGGCAAAAAAACCCTCACAAAATGTATTCTCCCAATGTCATCCCACAGCTGCTTTTGCAAAGTAAAATAGAAGCAAGTACTGTCGTCCCTCCCCACTTTTCTTTTCTCTCCTAAATGTGCACATTCCAATCCATGTTTAAACCCATTGTCCGAAGCTGCACGAAGCACATTCATGACTGTCACAAAGGCGTGTATAAAGCATCTAAACAGCATCTAAATGCTGAGAAAAAGCTGGAGTGATGTTACCTTAAACCAGGAGTTCTTCCGCATCTTCAGGCACCCCATCCACATATCAGTCAGCAGCATCTGTGTGCAAGTATGGGATATGAAAGACCGCAGCCCCACAGACACTGCTAGTTTTAAGCAAGTTGAATTGCTCCAGTTTTTCAGTTCATAGGTCAGCAACTTCATAGCCATCTGCTCATTTTGTTTGAATGCTTTCTCCAGCACATCTAAGGCAAGCTGCCCAAATTCCCTAGAGCAGAAGTGAATTAACAGTTAATATTACAGGTATCAGTCAAAACTCAGAATGACTCCTGCAAAGAGGTTGGTTTGAAAACTCCATTAACTAAAGTTGAGCTAACAATCTCAGTCCGTATGCCTTCTCCCATTCTTCCTGTTGCTTTATCAATATGGCTAATGAAAAATAATTTGGGGAGTACACCTTACTATATATGGTTATCCTGTTTCCTATTTTTTTATTTGTTTTGTTGTCAATCTCATTCAGCAATCAAAATGGATGCTATCAACTTCTGTGCCATTTCCTTCAACAACAGACTCATCACCACTGTGGGCAAGCATTGCAGGGAGTTGCAAAAGCCTCTTCTTTTACACTGGTTCTTAAACATCTCTATAGGGAAGACTCTCCAAGGGAGATATGTCTTCCTTTAAATTAAGCTTTGAAGCTGCATACAAAACCTGACAGCACATCTTATTTTACTCTGAATCTGAGGCATGATGTCTACAAAGCTTAAAATATGTCATTAACAAGAAAAAATACCAGAAAACATTAACATGAAACTACAAACTTGAGGAGAATTCTTGGTCTACTTCATTTTTTATTCACTCAGTTATTTCAGCATACATTTTTCATTAGGTCTTACACAGAGCAGGATTTAAGCACTGATGTTAGTTTGCTCATTACCACATTACAGATTTGAAAAGTCCAAAGCATATGTGCCATACGGCTTCTTAACAAGTTGAACTGGAAGGGAAACTGTAAGGGAAATTTCAGTCTTCCACTTGACCACTTAGCAGACAGTGAGCCATGCATTATTTGTCTATATTTTAATTTTCAAATATGCAACTAGATAGCAAGCTAACAGCTTTCCTTTAACGCTCAACCAGACTGCACACCAATACATAGCTCCATTTTATAATATGAAGAGTGGGCAGCTGGAAGTATTTCTTTCACACTCTGTCGTCCACGGGACCAATAATCTTACAAACTCTTAGTGGATTAGGAAAAAATTCTAAGTACTGCAGAACTCATACTTTGAGTACTTCTTAAGTTCTTCTGAAGTGTCATCCACCATGTTGCTCTGTTCAGCTTCGTGTGCCATCGCCCTGTAGAGTTTACAAGCCACAACAGCTTTGACCATGGCTTCCTCTCCATGCTGCCAGAAGAACATGGCCATCTTCTGCCTTTTCATTAATACAGCCCAAACCAGGAGGTCATTATAGGGGTAGATAAAGCCAGATGACTCAGAGTTCTCTGCAAAGTTTGTATCATCTTTTGATTTCTTCTTACACTTATGTAAAGCAGTGGATCTTTCCTATAAATTTGTTTTTTTAAAAAAAGAAAATCTCAGTGAATGGTTGAGGTTCAAGTTCATGTAAATAAACCCACAAAAATCTGAATTGCTAGTAGCAAACTATTTGATAGTTATATATATCTAAGTCATAAAACAGAGTTAGAAAGACATCCAGATTACCAATGCTAAGAAACTGGTAACATTAGTGAGGAAAAACATTCCTTGCTCTATACCTGTGCCATTTATAGCCTCCCCTTCCACAGTGTTGGGCTGTCTCCAAACCCATGACACCAAGATCCTGCTTTCATTCTTTCCTTGTACTTGTGTCATAACAGGAAAAAAATCAATCAGTAAACAAACATACACTATGGACTTGTGATACTTAAAGATGATTTCTACTGTCAGCCACACTTGTAGTGTAAACTTGCTATACATTCATGTCTGGATATTTCTCCATTAAAGGCAAAGAAAAAGTCTTACTGATATAAGTGAGGTTGTCTCAGTGCAGTAATTGGTTCATTTTGGTTAAGACTAATTCCAATAAAGCCATTTAAATTCATTCTACTTTGTTTTGTCTGTCAGATATATGTGTGTGGTGACCTTTGCTCTTTTATCATTCTTTCTTTGAAAGAAAATACTCTGTCATGATTTTCCCGATATCAGAACTGTACATCTTCTTCGCAGGCTCGATGTAGCGCCTTAATAAGCAATCATGATAAAACATTGGGAAGGTCAGAGAATTCCTATAATTGCTTCCAAATAAAAAGTTTTCAGCAGTGCCTGATGTTCAGAAATTTGATGGTACTGTATTGCGGTGAACAAAGCCCTTAGCAATATATGGATGGAATATATTAACAAGTATCACAGGAGGAGTCTGAGCATAATTTCAACATTAAAATTGCAAGACTTCATGAACAGTGAGGACTAAAATGTTGCTTCCGCTGGAATTTAAATACAATTATAACTAAAAGCCTGAACAACATATTTCTAAAATCTCTCAATAAAAAGATTAGCAGCCTAATATGTCCTAAGCAAAGTCTAGAAGAAGCAATTAGATTACCTTGTATTTGTAAGGCTGTGCTGTTCTGAAGAACTGAGAATGCAAAGTACTTTCAGCAGACCCCATTCTGCTACTTGTCTGATTACTCTGATGAAGGGAATGAGACAGGCTCTGAGAAAAGCTGGAGAGCACTCTCTAGATCCAGAGGCATACCATAAAAGGGAGAGAAATGCAAATTAGAGATTAACTTTGCCTGTACTTACCTCTGACTGCAATGGTGCCTGTAGAAACTGATGTTATTCAAAGACTATTGAGTCAGCAATTGCTATAAGTACCACTGGAGCCTGTACCATCACAGAAAGAATAGCCAGTTTCACATCTAATTTAAAATATATACATTTTTCTGAATCTCTAAATTCAAAACACTGATTTCCCCAACAGCATCCACCAAGTACAACAATAGGACTTGCACCACATTGGAATCACCCAACCTGGAAGCTCTTCCAAGTGCCTACTTTTATAAAAAAGTTCCATAAGCCCTTTGAAAGACAAAAGTTCTCTGAACTTTTTGCTGACCGTCTCCTCAAAAGGATGGCACATCTGCATTCCTGGGCATTTTGTTCAGTGTTGACTGATAGGAAGAATGTTATCAGCTGAATCGCTAACGTTCTTCCCTGCAGTTCGTAATTATGTGATTACGTGGTTTCACTGATTCCTGTTAAGGTCATATTTCATAAGAACAAAATGAAGTGTTATAACTATTCAAATATCTCCTTTTAAGCATTGCATTAAAAGCCAGTGACACACAGGAAGCGCTTTCTCTGTGTTTCTATTCACTCCAAGTAAGAGTTTTCATTATTTCTTCTCATTTTCCCTGATCACCCTGAGGTTCTTCTATCAGTCAAGAAAGCAGCACATGGGATGAGAGGTTTTTGTTGTTTGTTAACACACGGAAGTACTTTAGTGAAAGTCCAGCTCTACTCCAAAAACTGGGGAGAATTCTTAAGTGGTAAATCTGTTCCCTCTGTGATGTTGGGAATGATATTCAACTTATTGAGAACTTTAGTCTGTTTTCAAGTTACTGGTTTTGGAAAGTCAATGGGGAAAATGAAAGTGCTGGTATATTTGCACACTCTTGTTCTGAGGCAGTTTGTAGAGGTTGGTTTGTTTTGCTACTGATAACACTGACATGGCACAATGCTATGCTGTACAGTGAAACACCTTAAGTGTCTAGAAGGTGCAGAACGGCATGCATGTCCAAGCACAGCCCTCTGCCTGCACAAAGCAACTGCACCATGGGTGCAGCCTGGCACATCCAGTATGAGACTTCCTATGGGATGACCACTGCATCACAGAAAAAGCTCTGCCAGGCAAACACAGCTCATTAGCCTGGGCGGGAAGATGCACCACTAGCACTGAGCTGCTTCTAAAAGGTAAGACATTTGCTCAAAACTCAAAACAGGGATGTCCGTGTTGCTCTTCATTATGCCACATTGACATGCTCTAAGTCTAGTTCAATGCCTGCTGAATTCAGTATTTCTGTGATGTGGTTCAAGTTGCAAAAGCAGAAGCAGGCAACTGCTTTGTAAAAGGGAAAATAGTGGTTGGTACAGCCTTATCCATCTTCGTTGATGGATGACAGTCAAAGAACACAACAAGGCTACCAGACACAAAGGTAAAGTTACTGAACTAATAGTTAATTTAACAATCAGTAGTGGTCTTGAGGGGCAGGGAGTACCTTGGGGAGGGATTCATCTGTTTTATTTGCAACCTCTCCACAGTTGGCAGAGATTCATAAAACAGACAAGCATGGCATACATTTAGCTGACACTCTTCAGAAAAACCATGACGACAATCTGAGGTATTTTCAGGTGTCACATTTTGGATTTCCTTGGTAACCAATGGTAGCCATTTCACGGAATTTACCTTGTGTTTTCTGTAGATATCATTGTAGAGAATTCGGAAATGCTTCCTTGTGTAGCTGCTCCGATAAGCTCCACCAAGAAGGTACTCTATCACCAGCCCAATATCAATCAGTGATATCTTGTAATCCACAGAAAGGGTATTCTGAAACACCAAATGTCACACGTATTTCACCATGCTATTATTTGCAGCATTCAGCCATGCCAGAGCCCTACTGCTATGAGGGGAGTCTGGAAGAAGGTGCAGCTGAGAGTTCCTGCATCTGTCAGGAAAATGTATACCTTCATTAGGCATATGAAACTCCCCTAGGACAAAGAACACTGGCACAACCACATTTTCAGTCTGAAAAGCGTGATGTCTACAGGCCAGTGCACCCACATTACTTAGGGACGGATATATGTTGCAACGTTCGTAAGACCAGCTGCATTCAACAGTGAGGGTAATGGTCAGTCACCACCAGCCAAAGAGACTGGTAAAAATCTTAATTTTTTCATAACAAGAGAAAACTAGCATGGTATGATTTGCTCATTAAACTAGTTGATTAATTAAAAATCAAGAAGTGGATGAAGCATATATTTAATGTTGTGGAGTAATTCCTGGAGACTGGTGATCTCTTGTAGAGGCTCAGGACTGTCATGACAACTAGGACAGCAGGTGCACGTACTATACCTTCTAAGCCTCTCACCACTTCTGTTGAAAGCACTACTGCTTCCCAATTTACCTCCACCGTCCTCCCAAGACACAAGGTTTGCAACAAATTCTATGAAGAACAGATTATGTTCCATGCAGGTTTTGAAGATTATTGGTGCAACCTTAAACCACAACTCTTGGAAGTGAAAAATGGGCCTGTATAGATTGGAACAGAGGGGTTTTGTATTCCTAGTGATGTACTCCTTTCAGACTGTGAAAAGTCTTTTTTTTTTTTTTTTTGTCGTTAGACTGAGGGGTTTTTTCAATAGACTTTAGTAGCAAGCCTCAGTACAGCCAGCTAAGGCAATCCAGCCCCAGGGAACAGAAGGCACCAACAAGATGGCACTCTGGGGCAAAAGCATGTCTCGCAGGATAGAGCTTGCCAGCCCTGTCATTGAGAGTTAGGCAAGTATTTCTGACTATCTATACTTATAGATGCTTCTTTGCCCTAAAAGGCATATTTTATGCTACCTGGGAAGACTGCAGTGTATGTCCATTCAAACGTAGCAGCAGCGAAGGTGGTCAAAGTAATGGAGAAAATATTCTGAGATCCATGGTCACATCACTGGTGACTGTCCTAGCTGTGCTACCATATTTAATAAAAGACTGCAACTGCACAACCCATTCACAGAGCGCTTATGCATACTTACAGAAGTTTAGATGAAAAAGGCTTTTCAGCATTTAGACCTATTTGCAGGTCCCCAGTGAGTTTAGTTTACCCACAAGCGTAGAAAGTTTCGAAATTGTGCACCCATTTTCTACCTACATTCCACTACTCTATTTCAAATGCAAAAAGCCTCCCTTTAGATCACACGCTGAGTCTTCCCAGTGTTCTAAGATGTAACCAGGCCATGGGTTTTAGGAGAGAGGGTCATATCAAGAAGGAAATCACTTCAGTAGAAGTGAAAAAGACAGATTTCTCAGCCTAGACAAGTTAAATGTATATTCAACACTGAGATCTTCCTGACCTATCACATAAATTAGACTTCAAATATGTCCATCAGTATGGGAAAACACATAAAATAGCTTACTATGAAGACCAAAATACACTTATCTACAGAGCCATCAATGGGATCAATGTGGAAGGCATCCACAATAAGAAAATCATACAAGAAATTCCCCTACTTGAGACCACAGAACTCTGCAAACAGTCAGACTTACCATTTTATTTTATATTAGCATTCATACCCTGGAAAGAATTAGACAATTAATCTAGTTTTGGATCTAGGCATCTCGTGCAATGGAGAGTAGATGCAGAAAAGCACAGCTCACCCCTTCCTGGCTAAGCAGGGCTTGTGAGGTACAACAGATAACAGAAACATGAAATACATCAACTGTGCAGCTAAATAACAAGGCTGCCACTAAATTACTAAGGGAGCCAGTGCTGCATGCAATAGTCATTCACTGCCACCTTCTGTTCTCCTAGGCAATGCAGCACATTAAAATAATATGTCTTGTCACAGTGTCTTTTTGCTACTGCTCAACAAGGAAAAACTTCTTCAGCTTTGGGGGAAAAAAAGAAAACCTTAAAGCAATGACCATAATCACTGCACTAATTCACCAAGTCTTTTGTACAATCACTTCAGAATGTCACTTTAGTAACTTGACAGAAAGAGTTTGATCTATACAAACTGCTTGGCTTTGAAATCAAGGTACAGGACCCTTGTAACATTCAGCAGTAGTATGACAGATGATTGCTTATGGGGGATCAGTAGGATGAAGATAAAACCATTTAGTAGATACAGGAGTGTAGTAATGAACCCGTCACCTCTATTCCTAAAATTCCCCTGTATTACCTAATAGCAGCGTGCCAGTGGGCACTTAAGTTCTAAACTACCATTTTTGCTCGCTAGCTTTTCTATGTCTATTACCTGTTTCACATCTCGAACTAGGTGATGCAGAAGTAGATTTGATGGCCCTTGTTTCTGTGGTGTGAAAGAAAAGACAGTAAGAAATATGGCACTCCACACTAGAAAATCAATACTGTAAAAAAAGCAGCTAAAAGATCTTCAGGTTAAGCCACTGTGATTCAAAATCTCCCCACTCAAACTCTTCAAAAACATTTTGAACACCAATGTGCAACACCTCTACTATCCTCAGTCTTGACATATTCTAGAAAGAAGTTGGTATCACTTTGGTTAAACAACGTATAATTTTCAGTAAGATAAGCGTGTATCACACACCAGATTAAAATCAGAACATATTTTTCATGAGCTTCAGATGAGTACTCAGTGTGGTTCATGTCAATGAATTGAAAATGAAAAGCTGAGACACCAATCCAGAAATCTGACATTACAATCAGAACTTATCAAAATCTGTTAATTTTCAATTTTTTTCAAAAACCCTTCATAAAAATGTGGCCTAATTATCAAATCTCTTAAGCAAAACAGTAACCTTTCTAGACATTCTAATCTAAACTTGTACACTGGGATTTCAAATACTCACTGTATTGTAGAGTTCTTCCAAACGGGATATTGTAAGAAAACGATGCATGTTCACTCCATGCTCTATTAACAGCTTCACAAAATCCACACGGTCCATCACTAAAGCATCCAGCATTGCTTGTTCCAAGGCACCAACCTCCAGAAGGACAGAGATGAAAGTAAAGCTTAGAAAATTATCACCTTCTTTTGGAAATAAATAAAACATTCCTGAACAGCTAGAGATGTCTTTATCAAAATTATTTTTCTTTATGTATATTTAAAGTGCACAGTACAAAAGAAAAATATGCTGGAGGAAGCATCTGTGTAAAACATCCAAGAGACAGGAGAGTAAAACTGAGTTTCCACAAACCTAACTGTAGTTAAAAGTCTGTAGAGCCTTCTACAAATCTAACTTTACAGCCAGACTCTGATAATACATTCCCTACTCTTTAATTCACTTCACAAGCTAATGTATGATAATTCTGGGGGCGGAGGGAAGCCTTTCCTTTTTGACATACGACAAAAGCCATTTCAAGGTACTGTATTTCAAGATCTCTTTATAGAACTTGAAGTTCTTTAAAGCAGACTTCTTTCTAAATATAAGAAAGAATCTGTGTTAGGACAAACTCTGTCAAAGACACCACGAAGCAGAGTTCTGCCTACAACAGTGTCCAAATGGTGAAACTCATGGCACTGGCACAGAGCTCAGCAGGATTTCTACATGCAAAATTGAAAGGTAATCGGACATATGAGGTTCATATAAATCCATATAAACAGTTTCCCCAGAACAGGTATGCACAGAAAATGCACTGAGATGAGCAGATTGAGGACACTGGCACACAAATGGGGCAGGTGGTTGTGCTAAACTGGCACTTGAAATTAGTGCATTCCATGTACATATTTGTTTTGTGGAAGTGATATTAAAATATGACCAATAAATGTTACAGAATTGCCACAGGTGAAAAGAAAACTTATGCACTGCTCCTGAACTGTTGACGATTCTTCCCGAAATACCTCAAAGTGACCATTCTTGGACTAAATTTCCTCAAGTAGTCATTCCTTGTGCTGGCAGTCTGTATAAAGAGGTTTAGACAGCTGTCCGGTGATCACTAGAATGACATTCTTTCTTGTAAAGTACATTTGAGAGTGAGCTGTTTCAGCAGGAACATAGTTACAGCTGGTTACAATCTTTACCTTCTGAACTTTTAGGACCAGAGTTCTAAAACAAAATGGCCACAATCTGTGCATAATCATACATGTTTCCTTAAAACATTTAAATAGACAGAACTAAGATTGCATGGACAGTCACCTAAAAATTGCTGCTTAAATATCTAATTTAAAATCTGAACACACAATAACTATGTACAAACTGTAGACCCTGACAATTGCAGGCCTGGCAGTCAGGGGTACTCCTCTCTAGAAAAGGAACTAAGTCAAAAGCAAATTTTAAAATTGCACTTGTGTATTTTCTTTTATCTTTTGTTTTTTTATTCTTTACAGTGCATGAAGAAAATGTTTTTCAAGATTTTTTTTCCTGCTTAGCTGAAAGAAAAACTTTCAGGCATATATGTCATTCTAATTTTTGCTTAGAGAAGCAGCAAGAGATGTAAGGCTTCTTTATTACAATCTCTTTACGTCTTACTTGAAGAGGAGCGCATACTCATTATCTGACAATGACTTTTCATTCAAAATGGTGCTGAACAATTGCACTGAAATAGATATGAACAGGTACACAGATCTTTTTCAAACATATCAGAAGCAGAGGCGTGGGAGTAGGGGGACTGCCAGTGAATCTGTAAGGCCAGAGGATGATCAAGTTATAAAAGAAACACGCAAGGAGATAAGACCAGTGCAGAAATGGTAAATTAATTCATTGCTTCACTGCTCACTACAGAACATGATAGGAAAGGTCCTACATCAAAGCTGTTCTTTATGGCAGACAAATCTGAGGAACTGTGTCAAATTCAAGTGTCGTTAGAAAAGATTATAGAAGTCATCCAGAAAGTGGCAGCAAATTGTCAGGATCAGGTAGTATTCACCTAAGAGTTCCCAGGGAACTGAAGTATAGCTGAGATCAGCCCCTTTAACAGCAGAATGAAAGATTATAGAAAATATGCCAATTAAAAAAGATAAAGGAGTGTACAAGTTGTCGAAGTATGGTACTTCAATACAGCTAGAACTTTCTAAGGACAAATATAATGAAACTACAATAAGGAAGAGCAATTAATAGCAACATGGGTAAATACAGTAGAGGAAGAGGATGCCAGTTATTTTGCAGAACGAAATCCAAACTCTACCAGAATTTTGGCAGGGACAACTGGATAAGGCTGTCTGATTGATACAGTACATACAGTACATTCAGTATCCCTACAAAAGCTTTTGATGCTGCTTTCTTGAAGGACCTATAAACAAATTAAGCTGTTACCAGGCAAAAGGTCCTCAAATTGTTTAATAAATGATCAAATTGTAGAGAAAAATATTAACAGTCCTGGAAGACCAAGAAAATGTCACAAACAGAATATGGACTTGATAATACTTGTTGATGATACAAAAGTACTCATCATAATAAAACTGACTGGTGCAGAAAAATCTCATAATATGGGCTAATTGGCAAAAAAACCAGGTGAAATCCAATATTGGTAAATGTGAAATAATGTGCATTTGGAAACAACCCCTGCCTGCACATCAGTCTTGAAATAACTCAGAAAAAATGTTAGTGGACTAGCCTCTGAAAGCATGAATATAACTTGTTTGTAAGTTGGAAATAAGTAAAAAAGGAATACAAACTATTAGTATTTATAATTCAATAGAGAAATATGTATAAAATACTAGTATTTCACTTAATATCTCAATGAAGATCCCTATCTCTTGAATACTGCGTACACTGCAGGTCTGCCTATCCCAAAAGATTATTTTAAGACCTGAAAAAATTACACAGAACAGCAGAAAAGCTTGTCATAAATATGGAAAAACTCAGCAAATAATCACACTTTGGGAAAGCCAGCAGTGAGGCTGGGGGGACTATGCAATAGTTCTTTAAAATATTCTGTGTCAAAGAGGTGGGGACTAGGAAAAAGTTATTTGTTACTTCCCATATGCATAGAATCATGGAATTATTTAGGTGGCTGTCTGCTACCTGATATTTTCATTTGATGCCTTCTGTTCCATGATGAAAAGGAGGCTCATGAGGGACCTTACTGCTCTCTACAAGTACCTGAAAGGAGATTGTAGTGAGGTGACTGTCAGTCTGTTCTCCCAAGTAAGAAGTGATAGCACAACAGGAAACAGTCTCAAGTTGTGCCAGGGGAGGTTTAGATTGGATAGTTGGAAAAATTTCTTCACTGAAAGGGTTGCCAAACATTGGAACAGGCTGCCCAGGGAAGTGGTTGAGTCACCATCCCTGGAGGTATTTAAAAGAGGTGTAGATGTGGCACTTAGGGACATGGTTTAGTGGTAGACTTGGCATTGTTAGGTTAACCGTTAGACTCAACGAACTCAAGGTTCTTTTACCAGCCTGAATGAGTCGATGATTCTATGATTATGCCATTTATACTAATTCAGCAGTCAAAGCAAGTTTCACATGACACATTTCTCATGTAAATGCAAAGGAATGATGCAGACTCACAAGTCTTGCCAACATATATCCTCAATGACAAAAATGGCAAAAGCATAATGCTTCTCTTTTATTCCAACAGTATAGAACTAGAAGCAATAAGATAAATGGTGTCCCCCTTTCTTTAATACCTTTCACAGATGTGGTTCAATAAAGCTTACCAACAGTTCACAGCAGAGATGTTGAAAGGAAAAAATAAATAAAATTTAAAAATGTATGTGCTATAAAACAATGAAAGAAGAATTGGGAAAAATAAATTTTCTTCACAGAGTCAAAACATAACAGGATATCATAAAAAAAAATCATAAAGGCCAAAATACACAGACGTCATTGTGTATACACAAATCTTTTCTATATTACATAAAGCCAAAAGTCTGTTGGACAGACTGTTGGACAGAAATACTGTTAAGGTTATGCAGTCAAACACTCAGAAGTTATCAGATAATTCATCACCATGAATAATGGTACAATTATTCATTGTTCAATCATATACTATGTTTTGCTAGAGGTCCTCAGTTCACAGAGTGAATGATACTCTCGTAGCAGATATTCAACATTTTGTTCTAACTTTATTGTTCCAGGCTCGGCACATCCCTTATTATTCACATACTGCTGGAACCCTGAAGATGAATCCAGCAATTTCCTCCTCTGCCTTTTAGTGGGCAGTTGACACTGTTTATTTTTACCAAGCTTTGCGCAAGAATACGATGTCATCATCTCTACTTCACAAATAGTAAACTGAGACCAAAGAGGTAACAACAACAAAATAACAACCTTTAATTCATGGATGCTCAATTGTAGATATCTCATGAATAGCCTTCCATGCATTCAGCCTTATATGCCACAGGAAAATATGGACTGGTGATCAATAAATTCAGATCTCTTGTTGCATCAACCAACCAGCTACTGTCACTCAAATGCATATATATATATATATATATAGCCACTGCCCATTATCCAAAATTTACATTGTAAAGAAGAAAAGGCACTCAGGACTGGAAAAATCAGCCTTGTAATTCTTAGATGGGAAAACCTAAAAAGTACTTCTGGGAGCATCAGATACAATTTCTTGAAGAAATTAAATGGGAATAGCATGTGTTGAGGCACACACAGTTTTATATTTATCATCTATAAAAATTGTATTATGTAAATAAAAACCCACTTAGAGAGGGTTATACTTAAATACTGAATTATATCTAAAAACTTGAAAACCACAATTTATAGGACGGATTAAATTGCTACTGTATGTTCTTTCACATGCATATAGCTAATATCAGTCTAAACCATGGCTTGCCTTGATTACAGCTATTCCTATATTCCTAACAAACACTACCTAAAATAATGCCATGATGCCATATTACTATAGTTAATTCTACCTTTTTTTACCTGATAACACTACATGAGACTGTGATTTCTGCATTTCTGTCTAGAGCTAGGAAAACAGAGGCAATGTTCCTTTGGGGACAAGAGTACTCTGAGCTGCAATGAAATATCCTTGACCACCAATGATTGTCAACACAGGCTTGAGAAATACATAACCAGAAGGACCACTGAAACTATTTGGAAAAGCTAGCAGTGAAAACTAAAAGAATTCTAGATACCACTTCTTCTCTGGGGAAACAAATGTGTTTGATTTTTCATCTGATGCACTCTGCAGTTTAAATACTTCACAATTTTAAGAATAATACCTCTCCACAATCAAAGATGATTACTCCAGAAGACTGACTCCAAGCATCAAACTATTCCTTAATTAAAACTTGCTAAATGCAAATCATGGAAAATTGGTCATCATAATAAAAGTGTAAAGCCACTGTGAAAAATAAAAGGTAATAGTACCTTCCAGTGTTGTCCATAAACCAGTATGTGTTTCTTGGCAATATCAAGCCGGTTCCAGGCCAACGCCAAGTTTAGCTGATCTGAAGCAGACATATTGGTACCTAGGAAACAAGTAAAGGACCTAGTGTTTTCCACACATTGATGTTACTCCTTTACTTTGAAATGGTAAGCCAGTGGGACTGTATGTCAGATGAAAATGGGGTTTATTTTCAGACAGATACCTTTCAAGAGTGCAGTCAGAATTGCCAAATCAACGTCCTGCTGATCTTCTGACTCCGCATCAAATATGGTTATCTGTTAGAATTGCAGAAGTATACTATTTGAGGTGAGGCAGAGAAGTCTGTAGTTATTTCTTCTTGGTAAGGGCTGTGGTAGATTAAACCATACACATTTCAACACAAACAATGGCAAAGGTCCAGACATGATTTTCCTTTGTTTCAGACAGAAAACGTACCATATTGCTTTTTAACGCAATGGCATCCCAGGCAAACTGGAATCAACCTACTACACAGCACGAGCCTGTTTCCTTTTGATTAGTCTTTAAAGCTGAGAAATGTACAAATGTAACATGATTGATACCTACTCAGTTTTCAGCTAGAAAATAGATATTCAAAGTAAAACAAAAAGTAATAAGAACATATTGGGTAGATTCCATTTTAGTGATCATCACTACAGTTGTCATCATTCCCATAATAAATACTTGGTACTCCATAATATTTTAAAAGTCACGACAGACTGGTGAAGTTACCATTGATTGGAAAAAGGGAAACGTAACCCCCATTTTAAAAAAGGTTAATAAGGAAGACTCGGGGAACTACAGGCCAGTCAGTCTCACCTCTGTGTATGGCAGGATCATGGAGCAGATGCTCCTGGAAACTATGCTCAGGCACATGGCAAATAAGGAGGCAACTGAAGACAGGCAACATGGCTTCACTAAGGGCAAATCGTGCCTGACAGATCTGATGGCCTTCTACAATGGGGTTACAGTGCGGGTGGATAAGGGAAGAGAACTGATGTCATCTACCTGGACTTGTGCAAAGCATTTGACACTGTCCCACACAACATCCTTGTCTCTAAACTGGCGAGACATGGATCTGACGGATGGACCACTTGGTGGATAAGGAATTGGCTGGATGGTCACACTCAAAGAATTGCAGTCAGTGGCTCAAAGTCCAGGTGGAGATCAGTGATGAGTGGCGTTCTGCTGGGGTCTGTACTGGGTTGAGGATTATTTAATATCTTTGTTGGCAACATAGACAGTGGGATTGAGTGCATCTTAGCAGATTTGCCAACAACACCAAGCTGAGTAGTGTCATTGATACCCTAGAGGGAAAGAATGCCCTCCAGAGGAACCCTGACAGGCTTGAGAGGTGGGCCCATTCGAATATCGAAGTTCAACAAGGCAAAGTGTAAGGCCCTGCACCTGGGTCAGGCAATCCCAAACAGATACAGACTTGGCAGAGAATGGATTGAAAGAAGCTCTGCAGAGCAGGACTTGGGAGTATTGGTGGATGAAACTGTATATGGCCCAGCAATGTACGCTCGCAGCCCAGAAAGCACAAGTGCATGCTGGGCTGTATCAAAAGAAACACGTCAGCAGGCTGAGGAAGGTGATTCTGCCCCTCTGCTGTGCTCTTGTGAGACCCCATGTGGCATACTGTGTTCAGTTCTGAGGGCTCCAAAATAAGAGGAAAGTGGCGCTTGAGTGTGTCCAGAGGAGGGCCATGAAGATCATAAAATCACAGAATGGTCTGAGTTTGAATTGACCTTAAAGATCATTTAGTTTCAACGCCCCCTACCACAGGCAGGGACACCTTCCACTAGACCAGGTTGCTCAAAGCCCCATCCAACCTGGCCTGGAACACTTTCAGGGATGGGGCATCCACAGCTTCTTCTTTGGGCGACCTGTTCCAGTGTGTCACCACCCTCACCGTAAAGAATTTCTTCCTCATATGTAATCTAGATCTACCCTCTTTCAGCTTAAAGCCATTACCCTATGTCCTGTCACTACATGCCCTTGTAAGAGGTCCCTCTCCAGCTTTCCTGTAGGCCCCCTTTAGGTGCTGGAAGGCCGCTATAAGGTCTCCCTGGAACCTTCTCTTCTCCAGGCTGAACAACCCCAACTCTCTCAGCCTGTCTTCACAGGAGAGGAGCTGCAGCTCTCTGATCATCTTTGTGACCCTCCTCTGGACTCGCTCCAACAGGTCCATGTCCTTCTTGTCTTGGGGGCCCCAGAGCTGAACACAAGACTCTGGGTGGAGTCTCACAAGAGCAGGGCAGAGGGGAAGAATCCCCTCCATCGACCTGCTGGCCATGCTTCTTTTGATGCAGCTGAGGGTATGGCTGGCTTTCTGGGCTGGAAACCCGCATTGACGGGCTATGTTGAGCTTCTCGTCCACCGGCACCTCCAAGCCTTTCTCTTCAGTGCTGCTCTCAATACATTCTGTGCCCTGCCTGTAATGGTGCTAGGGGTTTCCCCAACCCAGGTGCAGGACCTTGCATTTGTTCTTGTTGAACTCCAAAACATCTGCACAGGCCCACCTCTCAAGCCTGTCAAGTTCCCTCTGGATGGCACCTCTTCCCTCCAGCTTGTCAACCACACAACTCAGCGTGGTGTCATCAGCAAACTTGCACTCAATACCACCGTCTATGTCACCAACAAAGATGTTAAACAGCACCAGTCCCAGTATGGATCCCTGTAGAACCCTACTCATCACTGCTCTCCACTTGGTCATTGAGCCACTGACTGCAATTCTTCGAGTGTGACCATCCAGCCAATTCCTTATCCACGAACTGGTCTACCTGAGACATTGTCAAAAGCTTTGCACAAGTCCAGGCAGACACCAACAGTTGCTCTTCCCTCATCCGTCAACACTGCAACCCCATTGCAGAAGGCCACCGAGTTTGTCAAGCATGATTTGCCCTTAGTGAAGCCATGCTGGCTGTCACCAAGATGATCAAAGGGCTGGAGCACCTTCCCTGTGAAGACAGGCTGAGAGACCTGGGGTTGTTTAGCCTAGAGGACAGAAGGCTCTCAGGAGACCTCACAGCAAATTTTCAACACTTAAAGGGGGCCTGGCCTACAGAAAAGATGGGGAAGGACTCTTTATCAGGGAACATAGCAACAGGACCAGGGGTAAGAGTTTTAAACTGAAAGAGGGTAGATTTAGATTAGATATTAAGAAGAAATTCTTTACTGTGACACTGACAAGACACTGGAACAGGATGCCTGAAGAAGTGGTGTGTGCCTTATATCTGAAAATGTTCCAGGCTAGGTTGGATGAGGCTTTGAGTAACCTGATCTACTGGATGGTATCCCTGACCATGGCAGGGGAGTTGGAACTGGATGATCTTTAGGATCCCTTCCAACCAAAACCATTCTATGATTCTACTCAGAAATGAGCACTTGAGCTGCTAAACATGCCAGCACATTTCAAAAGTACATTTCAATACCCAGGGAAAAGTTCTGACACAATTCTGTTGTAAGTAGCAGAATGGATGAAAACATTTCTAAACTACAAATGAGACACTGCTAGAGAAGGAAAAAAGTAGGAAATACTTGTTCTTTCCTGCGAAAACGAAGATGTCTGGCCTTTTACTAAAATCTGAAAGGCTGTCATTTCATAAGCAACCACTAAGACTTGAGAAATTAAAGCTTTGTGGAGCTACTCAACATGTAAATTAGTACAGACACCTTTGTTTTATCTTTATGTTAAAAATAACACCATTACTTCTACAGCTGCTGTGACCATGCCAACCCACCACAGAAAGAGCAAAAAGGGTAACAGCAAATGAAGACATCCTAAACTCAAGTGTGAACCCCACTCACGGACTCTCTGTGCTCCATGCATTCCATCAAGATATGAAATAGATGACTGGACTGTTTCTGTCCCAAGCTAAATATGTTTTGAATCATCCCTAAGACCTCTTCCTTCACTTGAGGGCGCAGATCCCTGAAAAACAGATACACAGCAAGAATAAGTGTATTTTCAGCTTTTCTTACCAGTGCAAAGGACAGTCCAGCAAAAGACGAAATTGTGCGAAGCAGAGACATATGAGAAATGTCTTTTATTTCTGCTTCTGTGTTGACTTACTACTGCTTTTTTTTCCACAAAACAAAGCAAAGGCATCCCATAACATAATTTACACAGGCATTAGATCTGAACATACATATATACTAGCGGAAATAGAACAAAGGAAGAAGTTATCAATTTTCAAAGGATTGGCTAAAAATCACATGAAGTTCAACACTTTTTAATTCTCTCAGTAATCATATAGAGATAAAATTAAATTCCTTATTATTTGCTTCCTACCTCTCCTATCTTTTTTACCCTCATTTATCTTTCTGTTAATATTTTCCTCCATATTTTCCTGCTCTTTTGACATGGCAGGATTTGGGGTTTTTTTTGTAAAGATCAAAAATACAGAAGAAAAAGCAAGTGAAGAAGAAAGTTTTCAATACAATACACTAGGGAAAAATACCACACAAACACCCCAGAAGAATATTTAGAAAAGATAATAAATAAACAAATAGGATATAAAGTTTACTAAATTGTTCTTTTTCTTTAATTGGAATGAACCCACACGTCCTTTTAAAAATTTGGGGGTTTTTATTTAAAAAGCCCTTTTGACTTTGAAAAACTTTCACAATAATACTATTTGGCTATACAAATATATATATTTATTTACACCTTGGGCATAAAATTTTCGTCAAGGTCAGTTTAATAGAGCCTGCAGCTGAGGCTGCACTGGAAGTAACATCAAGGGTTACAGCTAGACAGGGATGACAGATCTGGGTTACCACAGATAAACCAAAGCCAAAACCAAGGAATCTTAGTCCTCCTCCTACCCCAGCCTGAGGCTCCTACAGCAATTAGCCCTAGCCCTAGTCTCAAAAGCTTTGTGCAACCCAGATCCAAACCCATTTACAGAATGCTGATGGCAAGAGAAAGGACTGAGTCAAAACCCAAGCAGGCACTCTGGGGTCACCCAGCAGTGTCCCTCGCCAAAAGTGAGAAATGTTATAACTCAAAATAGGTAGATGTAGTTTCTTTTTCCTCTTCCAAAAAGCCATAGTAAATTTGGCAGAATAATTCTTTCAGCACTAGTTTGAGGCAGGGGAGGAAGAAACCGATCTTGCTTCACAGAAGTAAAAGCCAGCAAAAGACCACAGTGGAGTCATCACTAGAAGCATTACAAATTATCTCAGAAGTTTTGAGGTCCCTCCCAATATGACAGACCAAGGAGGAGGACCATTATGCCACTACTCACCCCGTATCACCTGTGTGTTTGTGGGTAAAAGCCAGGATATCTGCAGCTCTGCCAGTACCCTCATAGACCACCACTGGGACAGCTGGGCTGGCCCTCACGTACTCCCACACCATTAGGATCACATTGGGGCCTCCTTCCACCACCAACCCAACTATGGGTACACCTTGGCCCATTCCTGTTTCAAAACACACCTAACCAGTTACAAACAGGTCTCAATCACACAAAAAATTCAGAACATCCAGTAAAGAAATACTCATGAAGGAGTCTCACATGTGGTTCAATGGAGAGGAAATCATGCCTTTACCATCTCTAAATTGACTTAACAGTTTTTAAGATCTTCACAGAACTTCTGTAACTGGATCAAAAAGACCACAAAAACCTCTGATAAAATTGTAAGCAGGCCTAGTGTTGTAAAGAAGAAACATCCTCTAGAATATCCATGATAGCTCTTGCATGCAAGGATGTTGACAGCATTTGAAATGTGGTCAATATCCACTTGTTTAACTGCACGCATAAAAAAGTAATCAGGCACTTCTTTACAGACTTGTCTCAAGTTTTACAGCAGCAGGGTGGTTTTTTTTAATGATCAGAAATAAATTTCAAAAAAATTGCAATAGAATTGGAAAAACTACAGAAAGTCTGACTTGCAAAAAATTCATAGAAAGAAAATATTAAGAGTCTGTGTAAGAAGCTCTAACATACTAGAAATTGGGTAAGTTCCCAAGTTTGTAAATACTATAAAGTAAGCAGACAAAAGAAACAAGGATTCTATGTTGTAACTGCTAATGTCTTTTTAACATACCTCAAGATTTAAATCACTAGGTGCGAGTGAACTTCCACAAATAATTTATACAATCTAGTGCACAAAAGGAAATACTAGTGTGTATATATATATATATGTATGTCTATATATTAATACTCGTAATAAATATTCCATTCATTATTTCTATACC
The DNA here is from genome assembly GCF_963210335.1 of Falco punctatus. Taxonomy (NCBI): domain Eukaryota; kingdom Metazoa; phylum Chordata; class Aves; order Falconiformes; family Falconidae; genus Falco; species Falco punctatus. Next base: position 38,570,622 of record NC_137586.1, on the reverse strand, counting down.
ATAACTCAGTTACTTTATAGGCAAACAGTGGAAGTTATGCAATATGACAAAAAAACATTGGCTGAAGGTATTCCTTGAACAACCAGACTTTACTTCTGTACCCGAGGAGGTCACAGGCTTGCAATATAGAAGAGCAATCAAGATAAAGGCAAATGAACAGGGGAAGAATGATTCGAATTCCACTGAATGTGACAATTTTTCCACCTAGCAAAATGCTGGGAAACTACCTAGTGTTAATATAGAGATCACGCAAAACTGCGAAGTGCACAAACACTCAATACTTACTAAATAATCTGAGTAATTTAGATGACTTGACAACTGAGAAACCAAAAAGTGAGTTAGCTCAGTTGCATAATGCTTTATAAAAATTCTGTCCTCTCCATTTTCCTGATATTAAGAGTTCAAGACTTGCAATAATAGTTTTCAACCTCAGTGAAATCTATGGCAAATGAAGATGTACAACATGTAACTGGAAATGTCAAGTACCTCCAGAACTTTATAGGACAGGGTTTTATGTCATAAAGCTGACCACAGAGTACTCACTTGTGTGTATTTTTTGAAGTGATATGTACTTCTCCAAATTCCTCCTGAGCATCATTTCATTCCCATACTTGCCTACTGTCCCATCATCTGCCATTAGAAAGTGAGAATGCATGCTGTTGAGGGTACTGAGCTTGCTGAGTGGATTACCGAGAGTCTGGTACAGGCAAACTGCCTAAGAAAACCAAAACAAAAAAGATCTTCAAAGAAAAATATCACCGTTTACATTGTCTTGCTTGTATGCATTTCTTTACTGTGCTGTGATCTTCTGAAAGCCTTCATCATACTTTTTTGCTGCTCTACTCAAACATGGGTTTTCATTTGATTCTTAACCGCAACAAAACCACAATTAATACCACAGAAAGTATTTCTGATTAGGCTTGTGGACCTTAGTCAGAGTTCTTCTTTGCAACAATTGAAACATAATGGCATATTTTTCCTGGGTGTGTTCCCATAAAAAAGGTGAGCTATCGTTTATCAGGAATGATTTCACCTTACTTGTCAAGTGCCCTTACATCGGCACTCACATAAAGTTATGGTTTATGAATAAAAATCACACATATTAGTAACCTATTTGTGTATACCATTAACCTGATTGCTCATTTGGAATCACATGAATACAGAAATACATCACTTGCAACCACAAGAGAATTGTCCAATTGATTACAAAATTTCAAAAAGGAATGGCAATTTCCTGTAAGAAGAGAAATATTTTAAAACCATACAAAAAGGAAAATACAGTGCCTCAACACGCCACAGAATTCTACTGTTGAGCAAAATCTAAGCCTCAATTACTGAGAAAAAATACCAAACCAGTTAAATGAAGCAAGCAGAAAATGAAGTATGCAAAAAATCTATAACATCCCTTGAATACGAAGGCTTTTATTATTAAAATGTGTCCAACTCACATCTTTTCCGATGAGATCCCTCTGATTCTCAATGACACCCCATGGCGGAATCCCAACAGCACAGACCTTTTTCAGGTGTGGTGAGGCACGGCCTTTCAGCGCATCCCCCACATGCCTAGACACTCCTAAATAGATAATTAAACCATCATTTTTCTTCTACATGCAGAGACCTGCTACAGGACACCAGTGAAAGGGTTTCCCATAATTTAATTTATTCTATGGCTATGTTTTAACCAGAAACAAACCATCACACCCAACTTGTATATCTGATGTAAACTGCAGAAATTGTAAGGCTTAGATGTAATGCACCAATGCTTCAAACTTAACACATATTTCTAATTAATAATAGTCATACGTGTTGCTAATGGTACTTTCTACCTCCATAAAATTCAGGACAGTTCTGTAAGATCATCGAATTGAACAAAACCTAAAGAAGTAAACCTGCTGCAGTTCCATGGCTTACTGACCCCCTTGGTTTTTAAGAGTAGTCTACAGAGACTTTCAGATACTAATAAGCTAATAGATTATCCCAATTTAAAACTTTCTTAATTAAAAAACACAAGTTAAAGTCAGATTTGAAAACTGAATTTCAAAAACACCAATCACAGTCTTCCAGATCCTAAATATTTTAATGAAGCAGATAAAACTGACTGCAAATAAGTTCTGGTTATCTACTGTCAATGTTTCTTATTACATCAGAATCCTCTACTCTTTAATTTTTTAAAAAAAATATTCAGAATACCTGTCAACAGCAGAGGAACATTTTGTCACTCTGAATTATGCACCATTCCTTAAAAAAAGCTTAATTTTGTGCTAAAATATCACAAATTACTAATTTCATCGTACTTGCCCTAAATATATATATTTGTGTGCAGAGAAAGAACACCAGAGGAAGACAGAAACAAAGAAAAATAATTACAATACCACTGTTGATGCCTTCTGTAATTATCCATGCTCCTGTAGTCTCAGCAGCCTTCACCAATCCTTTGCTGAAAACCTGCTTGATCTTTGAGGGAAGCTTGAAATTTTGAATGCCTCCATGAACAGAAATCACTAGCTTTGGCAACTCCATCTGCCATTCTTTAACCATCAGGTGCAGCAGCTGATCCAAATTGCTATCATAAGAGAGTCTAATATACTGGAAGAAATAATAATAAATCTATATAAATATATATGTAATAATAATAATAAAATAAACATCCATTAAATACTCCAAGGGATGAGACTGCAACTTACAAAGTCCTCAGCATTAATGTCTTAAAGATTTTGTGCAGGCTTAGAACTTTCATAATGCTGCTAAAACGACAGCACAAAAACACATCAATGAGGAATACAGACAGCAAGACAGACTATACTTAATCGCTGTGAAGTTCAGCATAAAAATATCATACACACGCCAATGTGATACCCTTTTAGATTCCCCTGGCCTCTTAAGACAAACAATCTGATATTCACCCAAAACCACTTTTTGCCTTTCTCATACTGAAATTGTAACAAAAGTCACACATATAAACCCAGTATCTATTACCTTGGCATGGTAAGTGTGATCTCCATCCTGAAAATTGATTGTACCAAATGCATCCGTTGGACTTGTCTTTGTGTGTTTCTGCACAGACCATTCTCCACCATCTCTCTGTGGGGCAGCTTGATAAACAGGCCAGCTACAGTCTACTCTTGGGTGATCTCCAACCAGCCGTCCACAGCAACACCTCATATTAAAAATAAAGAGATCATTTTATATCAAACAGACTGGCATGCATCTCTAGGATCTTCATCAGAATAGCCCAAACAGTTTTTCTAGAAAGAAGGATATTGTAGCTTTCTGATACATAATATAAAAAAAATTAAACTCAGCTGAAAAAAAAAACTCAACAATGGCAAAATTGCATTGAATTAGATCATAAATATGTCTTGTTGGATACTGAATTTGTCCTGTACCTGAAAGCTGGGTGGTTTGACTAGATAAACTTTAAAGGTCCCTTCCAACCCAAAGCATGCTGTGATTCTGTGTGATTCTGTAACAGACTGAGAATCCCATATAGCAATTCTGACCTAAGCAATGCCGCTCAGATTTACTGGTCTTATATGTGACATTTCAGAGGAATATCTTAGGACACCAAGGTTTGCTACAGTTATTACCACAGGCTATTCTAGGTATTGAAAAAAGATCTAGGAGTTACCATCATTAATCAGGGGGAGAGGAGCAAGCCTCAATCCAGACAGAACTTCAGGGTGACCTTTATACTAACCCTTGGAGCCAGCAAAGTCAATATAAAAAATAAACAGATGTGCAGTGTTAAGGGAAATTTAGCAGAAGCTCAGTTAGCATTAAAGGTTTGCAACTGGATAAATAACCCAGATTCCAAATTCAATCAGTATTACTGTCATACAGGCTTCAACAGGTTGCAGTCTCTTCCACAGGATTAACTTCAACATAATTTATAGTGACATCTGACAGTCCAGTTTTCCTTTAGATATTTCAGAAATTAATATACCCTGGGAAATGGAGATGAATTCTTCCCTTTTACTCTTTTAAGACACCAAACAACCTCCAACAACCCAAACTCAATGACTGTCTTGGGACTCAAATGTATTACTTGTGGATCTAAGGATAGGTTAGATGTCTGCAAAACCCTGAAGAGGCACATTCAGAAAGACAGAGAGTTTTCTATGGAGATGAGTGAGGACTAACTGGTGAAAGAGAAATAAATCAAAAATAAGAAAGAAAGAAACAAACAAACAAAAACAAACTCCAAAACAACCCTAAGCAAAGTAAGGAAGTGAATTCCTTTAGAAAGGCACTTTTTGATACCCAGAAACCATGAAATCATGTTTGCACCCTGGTTTTTCAACACAAACTACATTTGACTGATTCAATGCTCTGCAAAAGCAGAATGGAGAAGTAAGCTTCCCACACTCTTAGAGAATTAATAACTCAATAAAACAATCTTAATTCAGTCAAGAATTAAAGAGTTGTGGAAGACTAGCACTGCAGAAAAGACTTGAGCTCTATTGTCACATACATGATGATGGTTAACTAGAAGTCAGAAGTCAATAGGGGCTACCAAAAATGCCCACATTTTTGCGAAGCTAATTCAATATGGATTAGCTAATCTAGACCACCTACACCTTTCCCCTAGCTGAGACAAATAGTAGGATATCACAGAAATCCAGGGACTTGCCAGAAAGGAGTCAGGCATGTGCTCACAACTGATCTTCTAAATCTTGGAAACATGAAAAGGAAATGATCTAGTTGAGGGGTAGGTGGAGGTGGGGTGGAAAGCCTAACGGGGACTGGGGCCGGGGGGCGGGGTATTGCCAAATTATTCTAAGCAGAAGTATTGGCCAGTCTGGCTCACTGCATGATTCCACAACCATTTGCACTGTGGTAATGGCGGAAAAAAAAAAGCCAGGGATTAGCAGACGTGGGACAGGAGCTGCTGAAACAAACTATTGTTCTAGGGACCTCATTTTGATGACCCCAAAAGCAAAATCCATTGTAATTTGGCCTCCTCACAGGCGAACTGAGACAGGTGGGTCAAGGCTCACGAAGTAAACAAAAAGTATCCAAACTGGAACTTGGAGAATAAGCCAGTCACGCTAAATCACTTACAGATACACAATTCAATTACTATTTCAGAAGACTGTGAGGGATCACACAGATGGAAGATCATTGCTGACATCGTGTTATCAAATAACATGTGGACTCAGAATCACTATAGAGATACACCTAAACTAAGAGTGTTTGAGGGCAATGTAGCCACAAAGCAGATAGCACAAGGGACACAGATTTGGGTAAAAATCTGCTTACGAAGAGCATAAGGCCAATGACTATACTTGTTTATGACTCTCCCTGCATACCTCAAAGGAAGGACCCGAAGAAAGAGAAAGTTTTGATGTTATTATTGCTTTTCAGAGGACAACTTTCTCCACAGCTGAGCCGTTAGCCTCCTTGCTCCATTTTCTGCTTGTTTTTGGGGGGGACTCCAGGGTAAAAGACAGCACATGTCAGGAAAAAAACTGACCTTTTGATGAAAGATAAAAAAACACATAGATACCCTCCTGTCCTTTGGTACTGAAAATACCTTGTGATCACTGTACTGCTCCTAGAGTAGCCTGAAAATAACATGCGCTTTCATCCAGGAATCATTCCGAAAGACAAAGAACCAATAGCAGTCCCAACCAAATACTGAACTACCTCATGATACTCACTTCGATACCACATTACACAGTCTGAGTCTGACTCAGCAAATAGCAGCTCTTAGAAATACAGCACTGAAAAGCAATCAGGTTCATCATCGATGGATCACATTTTCTACAATCTGAATGATTTTCAGCCCATCATCAAAATATGAGCACAGAATTACCATCTATCTCATACTTTACTGTTCCATACAAGGGTCACACCAGTAGCCCCTCCTAGGGCAGCAGCAGGAGCCAAAGCAACCTGCCTTTTCAAAACAGAGATCCTGTGAAAAGGAACTAACCATCTGACAAGAAAAATCAGTGCAGTAACCTTGAAACTGAGGGGCCCAGTGAACACTGAACTATTTTAGTAATTAACATCATTTGCACTACATACCTAATGTTTACATGTAAATGCACCCAGAGGTGAGCTGCACTGACAACAGCTCAGTTATCCTGAGCAGGCAGTGGAGGAACAACACGCAGACCTAAACCATAGGTGTGCAGGGTACATGTAGCTGTTTTTACCTCAGAGACTACTGTAGCAAAATGTATGAACTCAGAAACACTCATATTTCCCAGATAGCTCATGCTCCAAGCTGGCATGCTCACTCCCTCTAGCCATCTAGCAGGAAGGGACAAGGTGTTGTGGACTACTTGAGCTACTGGGAGGTCAAAAGGGAAGACTAAGAGGCTCTCAGAAAGGTTGAGGAAACCAAAGCAGAGTATTAAATACAGCTGTTTGTGGGGCTTTTTCTGTAAAGTTCTGTGCTGTGTGCTTAGTGACACAGTGAAGCAGGACAGAGGCTACCAGCTGGGGACAACGGTAGAGTCAGGATTCCTACAGGAGCACTCAACTCACACACGTTCATGTAAGGCTGCACCTCAAGGTGCTGAGGGAGGTGGCTGCTGTCCTTGTGCAGCTGCTCTCCAACAGCTTTCACAGGTCGTAGAGATCAGGGAGGTCCCCAGTGACCGGAGAAAGGCAAATGTCACTCCTCCCTTCAAAAAAGGGCAAAAGCCAACCTAAGGAACCACAGGCTGGCCAGCCTCCTGTCAGTCCCAGGTAAAACCAAGGACTGAGTCCTCCTGGAGCCCACATCTGGGCACGGTAGGGAGAAGATGGTGATGGGGAGCCGCTGGCAAGGATTTACCAAGGGCAGGTCACGCCTGTCCCACCTGACTGCCTTCTGTGACAAAATCATGGGGACGAGAGGAGAGCAGTAGGTGCCACCTACCTCTGCTCTAGCCAGGCTTTTGGCGCTGTCTCCCTCGGTACCCTTGTACCTGGGCTGTGACATTACGGCCTGGGAGGGAGGGCATGTTGGTGTGTGAGGACCTGGTTGGGTGGTGGGCTCACAGGCTGCTGGCTGTGGGTCAGAGGCTGCCTGGAGGCTGGTACCAAGCGGGGTCCCACAGGGTCTGTGTGGGGCCTGTCCTGTCCAGCATCTCCACCAGTGACCTGGAGGAGGGGACCGAGGACACCTGCAGCTCTGGGGAGTGGGCAGATCTGGGGCACGGCCCACCACGGGTGGTGGTGGGCAGCTATCGAGCTGGGGCCACCCACGTCCCCAGGCAGCAACAAGGGCCAGCAGTGCCTGGGGTGCTGTGAGCAGGACACCAAAAGCCAGGGGAGGGCAGGGACTGTCCCTTCTTCTTGGTGTTTGTCAGACGCTGTGTGGGTACTGCCTCTAGTTGGACTTCCAACACAGAAAACACACCAGAAAATGGAGGGACTTCAGGGGAGAGTGACCATCCTGGTGAAGGATGGTGGGGCTGGAGCCCTTGCTCTCTGAGAAGAGGCTGCAGGACCAGGGATATTTCAGCTGGGAAGAGGGACAGTTTTGGGGCATCTAACAGCACTGATGGGAGAGGGTAAAGGAGATCCAGCCAGGCTCTTCACAGTGGTGCATGGTGGAAGGGTGAGAGGCAGCAGCACAGCTTGGGCTGGAGATAAGGAGAAGCCTCTTCCCCAGAAGAATAGACCAGTGGTGGAGCCAGGGCCTGGCAAGGGTGGGCTCTCTCCAGCCTTGAGTGTTTCACACCGTGACTGGGTGGAGTCCTGATCAGCCCAGTCTGACCCGCTGGCTGAGCCTCCTCTGGGCTCCTCCTCCCGAGGTCCCTGCCAGCCTGTTATCCTGTGATACTATGAATATACTATATGCATTGATTGAAAGCGCCTTTGCAATGACTTTACCTTCTTTGCCTCAAAGGCTCACTAAGCTGCTAATGAGGAAGGGAGCAATGTCAGTGACACAAAAGCAGACTCCTGGAAGTCACACTTTGAGCAACAAGGGGAAACTGGAGGGTCAACACTGAGGTAAAATTAACTGCAGTAGCCAGATTACAAAATGCAGTGCCCTAGCAGGCAGCACTTCAGAGACTGTGTCCAAAAAATAGACCTAAAATGTCCACAGAGATGGTTTGTAAGAACATCTCAGATGCGTAAGGATATCTAAGTTCGGCACCACATTGCTGAATATTCATGCAGTGAGATCGGTCTAGGTGCTGTCTGGGATGTGCTTGTGAGCACTGCACTGAAGAGTAGACAGAGGCCATTTCAACACACCAGGGAACATGGACAAAGGTGCCAATAAGTTACTCTGATTAGCAACTACTAAATGGAGTTATTCTACTTAGTATTAGCAAACAGTTGCATAACTCACTCATAAACTGTTTGCAAACCTTGGAAGTTCTCTACAAGTAAGAAATCATTAACAGATTTCATTTGCCTAGAATATTAGGTCAAATTATAGTAGGCGTCAAGTACATTCACATGACTTTTGGACCATTGTGGAAAATTACTGATCTCAGGAGGCCCAAAACCTATTTAATTGCTGATCTAATAAATACACCATAACCAGTTATAACACACGTGAAAATTATTTCCCCTTGTTAGAAACAGAAAAATTCTCCTAGAACAAGGCTCTGTATACAACGTAAGATACACAAGAAGACAAGAGCAGTTAACATTCGGGAAGACATACTTGCAAGATAATGGCTGACTGAAATGAACATCAGACACCCACACATGTTCTGCATATATAGAGAGACTGACAAATAGAATTCACATGAATTTAAACATCATGAAAACTCTCAACAAAAAGTGAACACAATAACTACAAGATTAAAAAAACCCACAAAGGTACAGAATGTCTTTTCAAAGGTGGGAAAAAAAAAATTAACCCATCCTGTGGGGTGCACATTTCTAGTTTTTCTTCCTCCCTCTCCCACTGTAGTGGGAGCTAATGCTATTTGATTAGGAGGCTAGTTTGGTGGAAAACTGATCTTATTTATGTTTTCCACCACCCAAGGCTGATTTTCATACCAATGAGCTTCTCAGACCAAATAACAACATGGTCACTCTGCTGGGGCGGGGACGAGGACTGCAGAGCTGCTATAGTCTCAATTTAGATGGGATTAGACCATTGTATTTTGAAGCACAAGTTAACTTCAGCCTAGATACCCACCTGGGTATCTGCAGGTTAGCAGGAAGTATTAAAATCCTCCCCTGCATTTCTACTTCCAAAGCACGTGCAAGAATCTTTGAATCTCTAGCCTTCCGCTCTGAAGCAAAGTATGCACCCAACTGTTCCTACAGAGGGACTTGACCCTTTCTGAACAGATGCCACGCAGATCACTTGCCTTACTTACAAGACCAACAGCATTCTGTACATCAGCCTTTTAAAGTAATCTGATTTCAAGGAGTAATTGATTTGCTTTTTGGAAAACGTGACTCTTGTTTCACATAAATCTTAGAAGCAAAATAAAATTTGAAACATAATGAAAAAGTAAATAATCATGCTCACGCAGGTGACAGGACTAGCTAGCACCAGCTTGCTAGTCATTAGTTATCAGAAACTCATTGTTCCCTGCTGCTTCAGCCTTCAGAGGCCTATAACACAGAACACATGTCAAAGAAAGGTAACAATTTTGTTCCGATAACTGATAATTTACTGTCATAAACATACAGTATCAAAACCTGTTTGGGAACAACAGCTGAATGACAAATGTTGGATTGAAAACAAGTAATTAATACAAGCCAGAAAATACTAGCTGTCTGCAAAACCCACACATGAATCAAAAGCACTAAAGCAATGTAAGTTTTGTTGCTTGCCTTCCCAAAAGCAGGGACACAGAAAGCCCACTGCAGAGAAGATGAACAAATCTTCAGAAAACCTATAATTAAGGATGTTTCTATTACCCTCTTTCTTCTCCCATTATTTTGTTCTTGCTCTTTCCATAATTCTTACTGCTCTCCATTGCTTTTTTCTCACAAAAAGAGACTCATACTGCCCACTCTCCTTTATATCACCCAGGATATGGCTGGAACTGTCTCCCATTTAAAGGCATATTTCTGCCTTTCAGTCCTCAGGAGATTAAGACAAACTCATCCACACAAGCTATTTGGATAAAATTTTCTATTGCAAAAAAATTGTATAGTAACTTTTAATTTATTTTACCTAGATTTATGCTAAACATTCTCCAGGACACCGCTAGAAATGCTACTCTGACAATGTAAGAGGAACAGGATTTTTGTTGTCATTACTGCCTTAAGTAGGAACGCCTATCACTAAAACTTTAGGTTATTATAAAAATCATAGATACATATTTATGCACTCTTACCTGATTAAATTCTGGCACACCTGGCATTCTGCAGGACACCTGTGATAAAATATGAATAATTACTACATGCTTGTAAAAAAGAAAACATCTGTAACAGTATTTATGAAGTATCAATTCACCTGTGAAAAAATTCTCAACAGCATTAAAGGCTGTGTTCTTCTGCACTCAATCCTGGAAGATGTACTGGGTAACTTCTGTGATTTATTTGGTTTATATCTCAGACTGTATGTCAAATCCACAATTCGTAGATGAGTTATCTATCTTATCTACTATACGCTATCCATGTGTTCAAAATGGTATGATCAAAATTACAAGTCAGAATATGATCTCACCAAGTTTATTTAGGCAACAGCATCCACTAGATAAACGATCTGGAATAATGGCAAATTATGTTTGCTTTCTCGGGTCCTAAAACAGAGGTTGAGGATTTGATCTTTTCCTTACACTTTTCACTCTCTATGCAAGCCTAGGCAGAAGACCCTATCTCAGAAGACTGTGATCAGCAGCAGACATTATTCTGAGGAAAGGAAAAAGTGGTGGTACAGGATTAAGAATTCCTGTGCAGCAGTAACTCCAGGTAACTCAATCTCGCAGTTGGATGCTATACCACAGTTTTGGTTATTGGACTAAGAGCAATACATCTATGAAGGCTAGGACGGTCAGTTGTTGCCAATTCTAATTCAAACAAATGGCATAATTTAAAATGTACTGAACTGGTGACAGTATCCATGAAAACCCATAAACAACACACCAACTATGGCATTGAAAAACTGCAAAGAACTTTATCCAAGCTACACACCACCCATAAAAAATTATTCTGGTACTTCCTAAATGTAAGAAAAAGTGAAATTCATTGTTTTACCTGTGAGGATCTTTCGAACTGGGAATGATGTACGCACATTCTCTTTTACTGAAGACCTCTTCAATCCAAGATTTGGGGGTCTGAAAAGACATTTACAATGTAATTGTATTCCTGAACTTAAGAACATAATGCCAAAAATTGTACTATAACATCTACATGGCTGTGTATGCGTAACACGTAACAGAATAATTCCCATCAGAACGTTACATGAAACTAAACATTTGGTTTCCGTCAGTAAACTAAAGCTACAGATCCAAACAGTCTTAGCCCTTCACCCTCAGGATTTACACAGCTCCACAGAAAGATCAGTACTAATATTTATTCCCACCCTTCACTAATAAACATGAAAATTATTTACAGGATAGAGGTACAATATAGGAAGTGGTAAGGATGAATCAGAACTGCTGAAAGGACTGCACTTTCCTTCTGCCAGAGGACTAGCAAATGGCAGTATCTTATTAAAGGTGTGAGTGTCAAAAAAAGGCAAGATTTTCTTTTTACCTGAAAGAGACAGCCGATTCCTTCTTACATTATTCTTGACACAGTTAAGAAGAGATTCATCCTGGTTATACGCTGAACTAGGACTACAGTGAAATGCAAAAGCAGGGACCAAAGACTAGACCTAGCATTCAGAGGGTATGTGAGGTGAGTTTTTTCCACTGGCCTCCTGGGACACTGTGAAAACTGTCTCAGTGATGCCTGTTGAAGCCACATAAACTGAACAGTCACTGTGGTACACAGATTTTCTTTCAAAGAATCTCACCGAGAACTCTTTGAAATTCTTTCTCTTCAGGTGTATCAGGATCAAGTTCCCTGAAAGGAACGATAGTTTTTGGATGCTGAACTTTGGGACTGAATTTAGTAAAACACTGGTAGCGAAGGATTTTTTTGTTGTCAAAGGGAACTACCCCCACAATGAAACATGCAATGGATAGATATTTTATCATAAAGACTAAATAAAATTAAACCAACCATTACTGTCTCATTGTTTCTCATGTTCATCTCACTCTGTCTAACTGTTGTTTACCTTATACATAGACTGCAAGCTCTCTAGGACAGGGCACAGTAGAGTCCTGGTTTATGATTATGCATAGAGGGCAAACAGTAAGTATATAACGTTGACTCCTTATTTACTCCTCATGTTTGAAAACATTTGTTCATCTGCAAAATGTCTACCCTGTAAAAATACTTACAGTAAGTACTTGTCTCCATATGTGTTTGTTAAATATGTCTTTCACACAACGACTTAGAAAAGAATTAAATTAATGAGAATGCCAGTAATTCAACTCATTAAGAGTACTGCTGGGAGCATTTCACAGATGGAGTTCAGCAATAATTCTTATACAAGAGAATACCTCTCATCTCCTGAATGGAATTATGATCCTTAATAAAGCAGGATTGTCTGAGGTTTCTTTACTTCAGCTTCACAACCCTAAATAACCCTGCATAATCTCCCAGCCAGTCACACAGTTATCAAGGGCTACAAGCTACCTGAGTGAACTACTGACTGATTTGTCCACAGGTGGGGATCTAGCTTCCACCAAGACTAATGGGAGTCCTACCTTTGGTTTTAATGTACTCTGAAACAGGCCCCCACCAACAATGATGAAAAAGATCATTACAAAGCAGTTTGCTGGTGTACCTATGTATCTGTATTCGTCTGGGAGCAACTAATTGAATTGTGTCTGATTGAGCTTCAAATGAAGGAGTAACAACAGTGTGGAAGATCCTCAGGACTGGACAGAGCACTGGCCTCAAAAAAATTAATTATCTGAGAATGACAGACACTGAAGACAAAATATAAAAATTAAATCCAGAGGAATTTTGAAGCAGCAAAGAAGATTTCATTACCTGAAGACAGGCACACACTGCTCTCAAAAACCTTTTGGTAGCATTCTCATTAATAATCAGTATTGTTTCATGCTTCTTAAACTACCTCATTCTAGTTGTTTGAGCTACCAAGCAAAACAATGAAATGTTTCTATTACAATACCCTGGGACTCTGATTTTCCTGAAACCCATTACCATTTCTGGTAATTATTTTTCAATCAGAACTAGGGAACAAAAAATATTTTTATGTTATGGGATACCTTGGATAAGAATGAACTTTACTAAGTTTTTTATTAACAGGAAAGGGTATGACAGAGTGCCCAAGAGGTTGACAAGCCTTACAGCACTTGGTGAGGCAACATGCTCAGCCTTGCAAGACAACAACATCCAACTGCTGTGACTTTAATTTAGTAAGAGCACTAGTAGTTCCAAGCAATTTTAAGCAAACTGTTGGCATTGCACAGACACAGGTAGCATCATCCCTTGAGCTACTTTAACTCCAGGATGACATATTCTGGAAATCAAGCATTATCTGTATATCTTTCCAGGTGTGAAGGCCAGCACTGGAGATACACAACTCAGTGTAACAGGGAAGCATTGCAATAACCCCCGGACCAACAGCAAAACATGCTGCCAGCTGAGCAAGACACTGGCACTCAACTAATCCGTAAGTTAATACACTTGAAAAGGGCTGTCAAAGAAGTTTTTATCTCCAGAGCTCACTGTTCTTCATAATAAAGTTAGATGATAAAAGATAAAACACAATTCAATAATTTTAGAGGGAGGAGAGGTCATCTGGTAAACAATAGCTGTTTGGTGTGGTTATTTCAAACCAAAATATAACTTACAGTCCTCAGTGATGCAATACACTGTGTGAGCTGATATTACAACATCTAATATGGGAGATGAAAAGGCTTCTTTCTCTACCACCAGCTTTCTGAAAATCTAAGCTGTCCCCTAAAAAACATACCTTGTCTTACAAGATTCTCCTTTTTTAGATTTTGGAGGGTAGTTGGGAGTTAAGACAAAAATATCAGTGCTTCAAATTCTGGATGTTTTGTGTACCCTTTTTTAACTTGGTGCAAAAGCACCTTTGTTTTTCTGCAACTGAGGGAGTAAGGGCAGGGACCAACACACACCACAGCTGACCAGGCTACTCTAGTCATAATGGGTCAGGCTCAAGGTCTAACAAAGCCAATGGAAAAAAACCAAACTGTAGCTTTGGATCACATGCCATGAATCTAACCCTGCTACTACAGAGGTCATTGACAAAATTCCCATTTATTTTAGATTAAGAACATCACTATTTAATTCGTTTGATCACTGAATCTCAAAACACCAAGGATGCACCTCACCTAGGGACAGAGAGATTCCCTTAGCACAACAGTCAGTCAGTTAACTCCACTTCAGGACTCTCAGTAAACAGGAAAAAAACAAGATTTTGAAGTGCAATTGACACAATACTGGAAGTTTTCATTCTACCTTGCAAAAAACCATAGTATCTTCCCATCAAGATATTTCAACATTAATCTTTGCTTATTTACATAGAGTTTGCCATCGTTGCCTATGCTGCACTCTTTCACCTCCTTGCTTCCTGTAACTTTTACATTTTAAAAAGCAGTACTTAGATAGCTTACCATCTGTACATGATCCTGATGAAGCCTCTAACTTTAACATTTATTCTCATCTCAAATGATAAACATGTAAATGCAGCAAAAAAACCATTATTTCAAAGTCCACCATTTTTTTCTTCAATAAATTTCCTGAACAGATGCTACTACTTAAATATACGTGTACATATAGAAATGCAGATCAACCATAGGAAAAAATTAAATGCAAAACTGTATCACTGTATTTCATCTTGTGAAGCACTAATTTCAAGACTGAAACACTGGGAGACACAACACATTTACCATTATTCTTAATTTTACAGAAGGTGAAATCTTCACCGACTACGTAAAATTTACGCAAGAACAATAACACTCATTTCTTAATCTAAGGCTTTACTTAGGTTTCTAAGCTAATTGTATAATCAAGAAAAGTGTTTTAAACCTTCATGCTTTTTGCAGTCATCCATGACTTCAGGGTGAAGCAAGTAAATATGAAAAGAAGAGACTCCTGAAATGCTGTTTGTTTGCTCTTAGTTCCAGTAAGACCTCTGTAAGATGTATATCTCCTTTCATAAAACTGTGGCTAACATTTCAAAATCATCACCATCTAATTAATCTTCAAAAACAAATTCAAATCTCCCCTGTCACTACAGTAAGGTACATATGCTTCATCCAGCATCAACCTGTATCATTTCTACCACCTAAAGGAGACATAAAATACACCTGCATTCCTCTGGCAGATTTCTGTTCTGATAGACAGAAGACCTGAAGCCAAGTTTATATTGCAGTTTTCCTTCCAATTTTCTTTCCAGACAGTCCTCAGACCTTTGGGAGTTCTGCCTTCTCATTTCTCGCCAGTTTGAGGATTAGGATTGCTGCTTATACCTCCCTGCCACAGAAGAGGCTTTGGAGATTTCTAGACTGATTTAGTCAATGGAGTGGCAAGAGTTTGGCTCTGAAGTTTAAGGCACATGAGTAGTTTTTAGAAAATTGCTTTTAATCACTTCTCCAATATCTTTACTGTCTGAGATCCTTGCATAATTTGGTATTAAAGGGACAGTGTCAGGTCAAATTTAGTTAAACATGAGTAACATTCAAAAATCAAGTTTTCTAGAAGTAAAGAAAGGGACCAGAGCATAAAATTTAGAAAGAAACACTTGCACCACGCATTTCTTTCAATTCATTGCTGATGGCAAGTGAGAGCAGACAAAATCTTAAAAACCCAGCTTAGCACTGGGTAGTCTGTCCTCCAAAATCCAGGGTTGCCATCAGTGAGGCAAGTGAATGTGCCACCACCATCCTGCCAGGGTCACCCAGCAGGTATGCAGCGCTCGGCTCACCAGTCTCAGAGGACAGGGCAGCTCTGCCATCACCTGCTGTACTGGTACCCGCACTGATTTCACCACATACCTAACCAGAGCAAAGGGGTGAAAGCTTCAACCCCACCCCCTTGTAAAGGACTTGCCAGAGTCAAAGCCTTTAGATGCACTGCACCAATTAAACACTGATAAGTAGGGACAATGTGCACTTGTCCTGCTCCGGAATTAGCTTTACTAAACCAAGATCTGCAAGAAACATTCAGCCCCTTCAAGACCAGACAATAAGCACTGTTCATTGGTTGAGTACCAAACTCAGGGAAACTAGGTTACACTGCCAATACTAAACAACAAATTTTTAGTACCATTAACTGTACTTATGTCCCCTTTTAGAGTGAAAAGCACAGATGCACACATTTCTAATGAAACAGCATGCTGCTCCTCCCCTCCAAAAGGAAATTAACAGGCACATATCTTGGTGTCTGAATAACTTCATCCATGATTGAAAATAATCATTTACTGGACAAAACAGCAGCAACTGCCTTTAATGATACATTCTAGATCCAGACAGGGGCAGATAATAAGAAATCATATAATGACTAGCCAGTTTAAGTAACAGGTTAGTTCATTTAGGCAAAGTACAGTTGGGCTGGAAACTAGCCAGAACAATCAAGCAGTAAGTCACTTACTGAAACTGCAACAAATTGTGCTGATAACAGAGAACAATAATTTCTTTCTTGAGTCTTAGCCAAAACACTACAAGAGCTGAGAAGTGCTGCCAAGCACCATAGCTTAGCTCTGTACAGAGTGTGTGTAGTGAACCCACTACACGCAATCCCGTTTCTACACTTCTCAAGAATTTGGGTTTTCTTAAAGATCCTAACTATTAGAGCCAATATTTTTGCATCACTGAGCAGGTTTGGCAGAACCGTAGCCAAAAAAAAAAAAAAAAAAAAAAAAAAAATCACACATCGTATAACTCTTTTTCCAGTGAAGAAATTATTTCTTACCCTCAAAATTATTAGATGAAAACAAATACTCATTACATAGCAACAGATAATTCTGGGGCTAAAACATTTGCCTCGGGATTCCAGTATACTTACACAGTACTTGAAAAGAACCTTTACTGCTGATGGCAAGGATTTGAACTACCCGAATGACCCAAAACTGATTTTCAGTGCCTGGGAAGGAGGGAGACACCATTTTCAGGTGAAAGCATACTTGTGAGAAGTCAGTGTAGCCCAGTGTGTAACCAACCCTTACTCAAATGCACAATGAGGGGAGAGGGAAAGAACTTCCCCTTATTAGAGCCACTGCAAGAATCCAGCCTCTGTGCTCAGCACAGTGTTCTAAATACCTTAAACCCTTTTAAAAATTAACTACACATAGAGCAAGTCACTTGCAAGAACATTAGATACCTGAAATGCAGCCAGAGTTCTTGTAAGCTGACACTCAAGAGCATTTTACAAGAGCTCAGCCTATAAGCATATTGCTATCTCTTGAACTTTTACCCCTGGAAACTCTTCCTGAGCTATAAAAAAGCTAAGGTGGACTTGCAGGTATCATCATTTTAGGCATAATAATTCTTAAGTGAAAAACAGCACTTCAGCAGTATTTCTGCATCCCATGGCAACTGGTAAATTACTGCCAGCATTAAAGAGATTTCCAACTTAACAGGCCGTCTTGCATAAGCTTTTCAGGGCAGGAACTTTCTGGTTCAGCATCCATTACATGCATGGTATGAAGTAATATAACAACTGACTGTAACAAAGAACACCACTTTGGATCCACATAGGGTAGAAAGTGCATTGTAAAACTCCAGGGTCATGTGCAATAAAACATGAACCCAATGTGAGGTTTTCAACCAACTCTCAGTTCTTCTAGAATTTCCTTGTGTTCGAACTATCCTGTCACAGGACAACAGCCTGGCTTTGTAATACAGACATGCTGTGGTTCCCCTCACCTCCCTCATCGCAGTACAACAGTACAACTAACTAGCATCTTTTACTTTTCCAGTCTTTTTTACCTACTCCTTTGCCTAAGTCTTCAGAACTCCGTATATCTGTGGAAATACTGACTTATAAGCAATTAAATTTGCAAGAAAATTTTCATTGCTACATTTCAAAAATACTTAGAGAAATACTGCGCAAGTAGTTTAATTTGAATGCTTCCACTGTTGTTCACAAGGTCACCATGCCTAATTATAAGACAACTATTAGTTAACCTCAAACTGCCTTTGCAGGCAGACTGCAGATTCAATAGCACTGAAAAGTTTCTCTATATCCTCCTTAAAATACATTTAAAGATAACATATCATTTCAGGTCACAGCAGAATTTCTGTGATTTTTTTTCCCAGTAATTAATTCAAACAGAACCACTCACTGTAAACATATTCTCGGGTGTTCACACATACACTGTCTACATGAACAGAAGAGAAGTCTCCTGTGCTAGCAGGGCAAACGCAGACCCAAGACAGAGAGGGATAATAGAACTTGTTAAAAATCTTCAGTCATACTGAAGAGAGATTTTAGATTTTTTTTTCCTTAGCACAAATGAAGCATGTCAGCTTCTCAGAAATACATAAATACAGTTTTCAACCAATAGCGTGCTATGGCATTTTCTTTCACATTTAATCATAGAATAGAATCCTAGAATCCTAGAATGGTTTGGGTTAGAAAGGACCTAAAAGACCATCTAGTTCCAACCCCGCTGCCATGGGCAGGGACACCTTCCACTAGACCAGGTTGCTCAAAGCCCTGTCCAACCTGGCCTTGAACACTGCCAGGGATGGGGCAGCCACAGCTTCTCTGGGCAGCCTGTTCCAGTGCCTCACCACCCTCATAGCGAAGAATTTCTTCCTAATATCTAATCTAATCACTGCACTTAAAAGCTAAGTATGTAAGCTCAGGTGCTTTTCTGGACTGGGGGCTTAAATCAAAGGCTCATAAGAATGCTTCCAATATTTTGATCCCCAATTTAGCCAATAAAAGAAAACCCCTTTGACTTTAATGAACTTTCCAAATGTTGCTTCTTATCTCAGAGTAGACCATGCAACACAGTCGGAATAATGTTTCTGAACACAAACAGCAGTGAAGTCAAGAAACAAAATGCAGGAAATACTAAATATAAAATGATCTCCTTGTAAAGAAGCTCTGGCCTGACCCCTGGAGCACAGAGCTAGCCAGCTGACAGAAAGCTTAGCTCAGTCTGAAAGACTAGGCCTTTAATTAGTCTATTACTTTTTACTTTTTAAGTTAAGCCTTTCTGCTGCCTCGATAATGTTTGGAAAAACACAGACAGCACCGCCGCAGGAGCAGGCCCAGCTCGAGGTGCAGGTGCTGACGGAGGAACCCCAGGTTGCAGCTGGAGGGTCCAAACAGGCTCTCCTGCCCCCCTGCACAGCCCATGGCATCGGGCGAGAGGGGGAAGGACACCAAGGCCCGCACCTTAACATCTCTGCCCAGACCCCAGGCTTTTGCAAATGAGCTAAACACAAGAAATCTCAAATCACAATCTGTTCTCCTCAGCCTCATCCTTGAAAAAGGTCCCAAAATCATTGCTAAAAATCCTATATTGGCACTAGACATCTGCAAATTAAGAACAAGATTCCTGGTCCACTCCCCAACTGGAAACAACAAAAAGCGTCCAAAACATGAAACATAATTAGGCCTTCAGCCTAAAACAGGCCACTCCAATACCCACTGCTCTAGAAGCACAATGATGTTTGAGAAAGTTTGGATCTGGTTGTTTCATAACTGTGGTCCAACAAGCAGCAAAAAAATCTGTGCTCAAGGATGGTCACAGCCACCTTGCTAAAAGCTGACATTTGTCTAACATTGCCAGCATTAAAATACAACATAATTCTGTATATCATCTTGTATATCATCTCCTCTTATAAAGCCAATTCAATGATGAACGTAAAACGTGGATTACTGAAAAAGCTAGTCATACATCAAAGACACAGAAAGACATCTTCTAACAATTTTAATTGATGGCAAATTGCAGAATAAATTATAAAAGACACCAAACTTGTGGTAAACACAAGAGCAGGCATCAGTAAGAGAGCAAGAAATGGCAAATTAATCCAAGAATATTTGCAAATTATTATAAATTCTTAAATATAAGAATGGCCTTATTTTACTGTGTCACTTTCAGAGACAAATGTTGCAGGGTTTCCTTGGTAAACGCTCCTGCCTGTCTCACTGACAATATTTTGGGAGTCAGTAGTACCTTTCATAGCCTACAGAAAATCAAGCCTGTGACCTTCTTTTATTGAATAAAGCAATATAATTTAAAAAAATCCCTCAAATTCAAGGCAAGTTACATGTCCCCTTTGAAATGATCTTGTGTAAGTTATTTTAAAGAATCGAAAATCCAGGCAGCCACAAGAAAATGATGCTTCAGGTGTATTATTCAGAAGGTCCATACAATGCTTCAAGTCTTGCTCTGATTTCCACTTTGGGATCAAAGCAAGCCAGTGCTGCTTCTTTGTTCAGCACTTCATGTTAGCAAAGAGCTAATGAACTTGCTATTTTTGAAACTGGGTTTCACCTACCAGGCACAGAGGTCAACCCCACTGCTGTTAGAAATGCATTCCTTCATCAAAGGATTCAGAATTATACAGCACAACGCTTCACAGTTTAAACCAGGAGGAGAAAAAGAAGAAAATTACCTGCTGGTAATTTCAGACTTTTATTTTGTTTTATATTTTCACAATATGAAGATTAATATTGACAAGAAAAGTGGCTCTCTGAAGACAGGATGTGCATGGGGTGTGCCTTGGAACAGTTTGTCTCCAGCTGAGTGCAAAAGTCAGCGGTTCCCCATCTCAGCCCAGAAAGCAGGTAGCCCAACTTTTGTGGTGCCTTTCATCTGGCTACCGGGGCAGTGTGAGAACTACCAAACAAATTCCTTCCTGGCACCTTCCCCGGTGGAGTTGTGCATCGGGTGTGCCTTGGAACAGTTTGTCTCCAGCCACATACAAAAGTCAGCGGTTCCCCATCTCAGCCCAGAAAGCAGGTAGCCCAACTTTTGTTGGATATCTACAGTATCTAATGTGGAAAACCAATGCAGTTTGCAAAATTCAGCTGGAGGAAGCATGAAGAGCCCCAGTAAGTCACAGCTTGATAGCAATTTGTATTAAACTGTAATACTATGAAGTTCAAAGGATGTGACTGACCCACACAGCTCACCTCTGGAGCCACATGACTGTTCACTGTTACTCCTGTCAGCATTGCTCTTTTTGCTCCATTGCTTGTCTCACACAGTAATAAAATTTTCATGGTCTTGACAGCTGCGTGCAGCAGCCCTCGCACTGACTGACACTGCTAGGCAGGGCAGACTACCACAGGACTGACATCCCATTTTCCAAAGAGAGAGGGAGCACAGCTCACCTGTTTTCTGGGGAAGCTGAAGGTATGGTCCCACCTCTGCATTTCCCACCTGGGCTGGGAGCAGCCACCGGGAACAGCAGGGATGGAAAGGTCCTCCTGCCTCTTTGCCACAGAGGCTATCTGAACACACCCTCTGGCTCGCCATCGGGTCTTTCCACACCTTTGGCCTCAAGCGCCAAGACACATTCTGCAATGCAAGCCTTATCACTTGGCTTGTTGCACTGGAGCTTGCAACAACAACCAAAGGGACCCCCAAAGGCTTGGGTTTCCCTGGGGCCAGGCAGTGAGAAGCAGCTGTGGTTGCTGTGCCAGGCAGCTATGCCAGGCTGCACAGGACAACCTGGTAGCCATCGCCACTGCCCTCCCAGCACCCAGCCAGGCTGCAGCTCCTGGTCTCCACCACGCCAGACTGTGCTCCCAGGCATCATCCCCCACAGCCTGAAAGGTCTCTGCTCCATCCTGCTGCCAACTCCTCTCCCTTGGGTGGCAGCTCCAAAGGCCACCCAGGCTCCCAGGAGCATGCCCTGTTCTCCAAGCTGCCCAGTGCGTCTGTGTTTGGTCTGGTGAGCTGCGGCCCGAAAAGGGGTGAGAAAAGGGCCAGAGCAGAGGCAAGGAGGACACTGAAGGAGCAAGGACAGGGAGAGCTCACTGAGCAGGCTAAGGCTGCACAGCACCATCACCCAGCGCTTCCAAAATGCTTGGCGAGCCATCAGGCAGAGAAACGAATATTTCATAAGCACTTGGGATGTCCTAGTAAAGCTCTTCTGTATCTCTTTGGGCATTAATTTTTGCCAATATAATGTAAACAAATGCGTAAGTTTATAGCAGCAGGACTGTGATCAAACCTGGGATTGTCTCACTCCAGACAGGCTGGTAAAAAAATGATACCCACACCGTGACCTCTGCAATGCAGCCTAACCCAACTGACACTACAGTCACAACAGGCAACCAGCCCTCTACAGATGTGGCCAAGTCCCTCATCTCCTCTGTCTAATCCCTAGCACTACATGGCCACTAGGAAACCACTTTTATAATGAAAACATGTCATTTTTTGACACTGTAGGGCTGGCACCAAGTCACAGCCATGGTTGTTTACCAAGTTCCAGACCATTACACCTGAAACCCCCACCAAAGAGGCAAGTGTCTGCCTCATCACAGTTCCTGTGCAGAGCTTCATCATTACTGACAATGCTGAAGAGGGCTGAACTCAATTCTCATCACTTAAGACTTAATTAGAAAGAAACAGAAGCACCTACTACATTAGCAACGCAAGGACATTTGATTTAACAGTGACAAGAAGATAGCACACTACCATCAGGTTTTAAAACCTGCTTTTCCTGACTTGCACTTATCAATGTGCAGTACAAGCACCCAGCTTCTGTTCTGGTGAAAAGAGCAGCAAGAAAGCCCAGAAACTGTTTTTAGATGCCTCCTTCAGTTCCCGTACAATGAACAGAGGGAACTGGACAACTCAGAACAGCACATACCAGCAACTCACTATGGCAGAGACACAAAGCGACGCCAGCCCCAAGGAAAGGATGAAGACAAGTGTTTAATAAATCCTGCCTTTCTCAAGGCTTAAGCACTTTACTTAGAGCTATGGCTCCTCAAAGGGGCCTCTTTTCTTCCAGGACTGGCAAGAGAAGGTGCAACCAGGCTCCTCAAAGGGGCCTCTTTTCTTCCAGGACTGGCAAGAGAAGGTGCAACCACCTCTCAAAAACTAAGTAAAATGTTAGAGATGAGGCTGTAAAACAAAAGAACCGGTAATTCAAAGCATACAGAATGGATCACAGGGGTTCACCCAGTATGCATGTTACACAGAAATATGTTTACATACTACAAGATTCAGGGAAGCTTTACACAACAGTTTATAGAGCCAGTCTGAAAACATGGAGGGAAGATCAAAATTTGCTCAGTCACGGTCATCTCTGCTTCCCATTGTGCAGTGAACTGCTTGAAGAGTCTCAGACTTACTAGTGTAATTCTCAAAAAAATTGGATTACCCAGTTTGGACCTACCACCTCCCCAGATAGCACCCAAAACCTATAGATTGGCTTGTTGGGGGACACATGGGGGCTCCCACCTCTTCAGCTGACATAGTGCTACTGAGTGAAAAATTTAAAATTAACTGAGCCATGAAGAAGCAGGATGGAGGAGTAACTTCTTTAGGAAAAGAAGTAAGAAGAATATTGCACATAGTTCACATATATTTTACTCCTGGGATGGTTTCATTCAGCTTCGGCAGCTGCAACTAGATCAGATCCATGCTGATAGACACCGTAGGTGGGATTCAGCCATCCTGCATGGTCTATGCCATCCTATTCATAACACCAGTCATATTCAGAATTGTGCTAATAGCAATGTGAAGGGATTGACAACTTCTTACTGCTGCAGCCTCCCCCTGACATGCTATCCGGTATCCCAATCCCACTTCAAAGACATTACTATAAATCAAGGATAATTCTGGCCCCATGGCAATTAAAACCTGTTTTCTATTTTATCTGTGGGCACTTCCCACTCTGATTACGCAGAAGCAAACAAGAACTCCTTGGGATGACAGAGTGACAAGCTGCAGCTGCCCAGTCCCTGAGGTTCTCCACCACAAACAAAGCAGCCACCACGTACACAAAGTTTCACTGATGCCAGAGGGACCTACACTCTTAGATGTCAGCAACATTTTTGAAAACTGGGACCTGGGCACATAAATAATTCAGATGTTTTTGAAAACTTTACCTGGAGCCCGGAGTGGCGTACCGTGCACACTGCACAATTGCATGCATGCATGGGCAGACAGATGTCTACCAAGACATCATTTTCCTTCACAGGCTGTATTTTAAACTTGCCTACTTTCTGGTCTTTTAAAAAAGTGCTACATGACTTACTGCCTTTCAGTTAGGTGGTTGCAAAAGGGGAAAAAAGGATTTAGAACAGGTAACAATTACCTTATCTGCTCCCTGTCCCTACAAGAGTCTTTAAAAAAAAAAAAAAAAAGAAAAAGAAGGTGGAGCTCAAAGACAAGCCTCTTTCTCTAGTATGGCTCTGTACAACCATGGTTTTTTCCTGATACTGTTTATTTCCAAGGCAACATACCTCAGCACATTCACTGTTGGGTAATGTCTGTGTCCCTGAACTTGTAACAGCCAAGAAAGCTTCAGCATTTATCCCTTATCAAGCCACAAAATGATTAAGGAAACAGGTTCAAACACAATCTACCCTATTAACTGCTTATTATTTTTTTTAATGAAACTATACAAACCTGTTACTACTTTAAATAAGGTTGTAATGGTATAATATAAACTTATCAAAGAAAAGTCTGTAAACAGATTTCACAACTTCACAGCATATTTTCATTAAAAAAACAATTATGATGCTTCCTTAAACTCATTTTAGCCTGATAGCAGTATGAGCTTATTCTCACAGGTAACACTGCAATTCCCCTGGGAGTCCAAAACGCACTGATCTCTAGAAACTGTCCTCTGTTTTGGTAACAAGAAAAGGAGTTTGTGGCTTAACTTCAGAACTTAAAACACTAGCTTGTTTTTTTCTTAGTGTACAAGCAGATACTGGAAATTTTGAAAATTATATTAATAAACAGAAATACTGAGAATGTCCCACTGTAAATATACTTGCTGATAAAAGAAATGTGTTTAAACGGATACATCAAATACGTTGTTACAGTATGAGCTGTGTGAACTACCACCCAGCCCCATGATTTTATCTATGGTAGCAGAGCTCTGTTCTTCAAACACCAATATCTGAACAACACGTTTCATCTTGAAATTAAAAAAAAAAAAAAAAAAAACAAACCAAAAAAAACAAACCTTCAGTTGGCATCATGGGAAAAGGAAGTGCAAACTTACTACAGCCAGAGGCATTTTCCTTACATGCTACATCTAACCGTTGTAAACTTCACATACAACATCACGGTGCGATGTCCTGCTCCCAGCGTGAGCTGGATTTTTGGCTGGAAGCCTTTCACGGCTACTAGAATACAAGCAGGTGTGTGTGATTAAAGTCACTGAAATCCACACCTGCAGACGCACATGGGGGTGGGTAACCAGCACCGCCACCCGAACATCAAATCCTTGGCGAAACAGCCCCCTGCAGCCTGAGGTTTTCTGTTTGCCATCAGCCCCACCGACCTGCTCTCTCCCCAGGTCGCCTGGACTTTCAGGTGAAGTGTGATGCCATTTAGCGCCGTGCTCCAGTGCCACACACGGCGCGAGGAGCGCAACGCCCGCCGCTGCGAGCAGCCGGGCTTCAGCCGGGTGCCGTGCCGCCGCCAGCTCGCCCCGCCCCACGGAGATGCCTCGCTCTCCCCGGCCGAGGGGACTTTGGCCCGGGTGAGGACGCGGAGGATCGGCGCTAGCGACTCCCGCTCCCCCCGCAGCTGCCCTGCGCGGGGGACTTCGCAGCGCGCCCAGGGCGGAGAGCGGCGAGACCCCCAGCCCCGGCCCCGCCACCGCCCGCGCGGCGGCCCCGTCTGTGCCGCCCCCGTGTGTGCCGCCCCTACCTGCGGGGTCGAGGGTTCGCGGCCGCCCCGGCGGGGTCGGCGCGGGGGGGACCGCGGTCGCTGGTCCGCCCCCTCCGCGCAGCGCTGGCGGGGCGGGGGCCGCCAGCCGCCCCCCCGCCAGTCCCGGCCACCGCAGCAGACGGAGCCCAGCTGCGAGAAGAGCACGTCCCTCCAGGCCGCCATGCCCGCCGGCGCCCGCGATCCTTGTCCCGCGGCGGGCGGCGCCTCCGCGGAGCGCGGCGGCTCCCAGGGCGCCGTCCTTCACCCCAGGCGCTGGGGTTAGTCATCTGCTCCGTCGGCTTTTTTCCCTCGGTGTTGGAAGGTGCTTGCGCCCGCAAGGCAGCAGGCGAGGCCCGCCCATGTGGGACAGCGGCTGCTCCCCCGAGAAGCCCCGAAAGCCGGGCCCATCCCTCGGCTCCGCTGCCCCCGCGGCTGCGCCCCCCGCCCGGCCCAGCCGCGCGCGCTGTCTTCCCCCCCCCCCCCCCCCCCCCCCGCTGAGCTCTCCGTCACCTCGAGGAACGGGCTCACAACTATGCCAAACTCAGGACACGGCTTTTGGGTCGACCTTGCCTGCACCTTAACTCCCCCTCTAACGCCTGAGCCATTTTCCTGGTCATTTTTTAGGGTGCTGTGAAAATAGGTGCATGGTCAGGTTACAGCACTCGTGATAAACATACTGGGAAGGTCCATGAGGTAACCAACAATTCTGCCTTGAGTTACGAAGACCTGAATCACATCTAATCAACACATCCTTGAAAAGCAAAAGATGAAAACCAGCATTACAGCTCATGACAATGAATGACTCAGCCAGCATACAAGAGAACCAGTAATTAAAATCTTCATCATAAAGTGACAAATTTTGGGTATAAACCCAAACGTTTGGACACTGAGGTTCTTGATCTTCCTATTCTTCTTCACTACCTTTTCTACCACTTTTTCCACGCTGACAAACTCATACAAGGAACATCAACACCCCTTCAGCAGTTACCAGTCTCCTGCCGGCTCAGAGCCCTTGAATGGGCAGAGGACCACAGTCATCAGACCAAAACAAGCACCTGCAGCAATTCTGTTTGTACCTAGTGTGGACTAACACAACAGGCATATGCCATTTCCCTCTCAATCTAAGTGTCATGTTCTGCATTTCCTCCAGCTTGTCTCTCAAAGCTCACTTTTCTTTCAATCTCCATTTTCTTTTGACCCAAACTTGCCCTCTTCCTACAACCAATCCCAGCCTCCGGTTCTTTGGTTTCTCTGTCCTGTCCTCTCATCTGCTGTTTGTCTGCTTTTTAGTTTGTTGGTTTCAGTTGTGCCACTGTATGGACTGTGAGCTCCAATGTCAGTTTCCCTCTATGTTTTATCTGTATTTCTCCTCCACTTTTTCCTCCTATCTGTTTCCATTTTCTGGTCTCTCCATTTCTAATCTTCCTGTCCAGCCAAGTCTCATCTTTCTCCATGGTGCCCAGCTCTCCCTCCTTCTCCCCTACAGCAGAGACCTGACTTCGGACCATGCTGTCTTTGCACAGAAGTCCAGGATCAAAGCCTCTGAGAGGTTAGGCGCCCAGGCTCAACAGCACCCCAAAAACAGAGCCGAAAATCCCATTCAGCCATGGGGCATGCCTCAGGGCTTATTGAAACAGCTGTTAATCTTAGCAGCGGTTTCATATAAACCATTCTTTCAAAGACAAGGAAGAAAAGAAAACTGCTTCCAGCCCCCTACCAAACATAAATTTCTGCTTCTTTCACTGCTTCTATTAGTCTTTAAACTTCTTACACTGCACTTCTTACACAGTAGACCTTCAAGAAGCATTACAGCTTGCAGGAGCACAATGCACAGCTAGGAATTTTACCACGTGATGAACAGCATGGTCTTTTCCTATAGCTACACCTTTGAAGATATTAAATTATTTTCAAATAAATTTTCTCAAACAAGTAATCCTGAGTCAGCATAGAAACTTTCAGCTCAATTTACTAGTTTCACCAATATTTATAAATGAAATATACAAATGTTCTTTTAATAGGACATAACAGTCACTGTTACAAGGCCCACTCTTCAGATAAATCTGAACCACATAAGAAACCTGAAACACATGTATTCCAGCACATGCAGATGCTCTGGGCCTTGACTGGGACATAACTAGGTGTACATATTCCTCTGACTGCAAACATTTTCTTAAATCCAAATTTCTGCCATTTCTTTCCAAATTGTGCATCTCCTTTCAGACAGGAGAAACTCCCAGTCTTCCCTAAAAGACTCGCCATTTGTAATCTAGTACTAAGACCTAAAAATCTGCTCTGCAAAGCCATACAAACCAATTATGCGGGAAATTCTCACACCCAATTCCCCAGCACTTCACTGGTATGAAAACACCTGTGGTAAGTTCTGTAACAGACATCTTAGTAGTTAAAGTCCACATAACTATCACATACTCTTCATCCTGTTATCTCTAGAAATCAGAACTGATGAGATGTTTTCTCCTGCAGTCCTACTGCAGAGCATCAATCCCATTTCTATAGTCTTACCTTAAGATCAGCGCTATCTTGCTTGTCCATCCTTTATGCTTCTTTTTTTGGAAGTCCTATATTCCCAGTGTCTAAGCTGTCACTTCAGCAGCAGAGCAGCCAACTCAGTTATTGGAACAACGTGTCACACCTCCTGCTTTTCATGTCCTAAGCAAGTGAAATGCAGACATGTCACAGTATGATTGCATTAATTCATGCATAACCTTCCATTGTTTTCAAAGTCCAAAAGTCTTCTACTAATAAGTGATCTTAAAGGAGGATAATATGCTTAACAGAAACTTTTACCAAAACAGGAATGCTTTTGCTTCTGTTGTTTCCATGGGGCGCCTGCAAAGACATAACCATCCAGATCTGCACTCTGTTCACTATGTTCTATTAGGTCACACTTTCTACCCAACAAGTGTAGTAGAACATTTTTTCCATCAGCCCTGTTTAATGAGGCAGGATCTACTGAAGGCGTGTCCAGGTTTTGGAATGAAAAAGCCAAAACTAATCTACATCTTATGCACTGATCTGCTTTAGAGGGAACTCCCAGTTTCATTGCTTCATCATTTCCAAACACACTGAAAACACCGAGTTTCATAAGACTATCTACAAACTTATACCTTTGCCTTAGTGCCCTAGCAGGTCTCCAAGAACTGATGAAGCAGCAAAGAGAGGAGCAAGGATTGAGACTGGTAAAGACTGCTTCTAGATTTCTCCCCATCCCATTTCATCACCAACAAACCAGCCTGTGACTAGGCTTATTTGCCTTTATCTTACAACATAAATAAAAGTCTTGTAAGTTAGTCCAGCGCTGAAGGCTGGCAGCAGACATACTAAGCACACGTTCATCAGACGATGGCTGTTTCAGCTTCTGCTTTAGCATGGTGTGGAAAAGGCACTGTGGCAGATTACTTTTCTTTATAATGCAAAACTTAAATTCTGTTTTACCATGAAGATTCTGGGCGACAACAGCAGAATCTTCTGCCTTGGTTTACCTCTTCAACTTACTCTTCAACAACAACTCTTCAACAGGTAGAGGCAACCTCCTGGAGTGAGCTTAAGTCATGCTTTATAGCTTATTTCACCATATGCAAATATGCAATGATTATTCCAGGTCAGACTGTAGTGTATCTTTCCTCCTGCTGCCCACCACACACTGGTATTAGACACTGATTTGCCAAAAAATGCTTTTCCAAGCATAACATGACTGACTTCATCACAAATAAACTGATTTTTTGACTAAAAGATGACAGAACCCAGGCAGGCATGTGAATGTCCATCAGCGACTGGTTCATATGACAGATGTGCTTCAACAGACGGCAAGAATGAGGACAGTCTTGAATATTAAATTATACACAGCCAGGCTGCAACATGTTCTAGTATTTTTTAATCAGATCATTGAGTGGTTGCAACAAGTATTTACTGATACCTGAACAAGGCCCAGAAGCCTCCAAGATAGTTCAAACATTGTATTTGCATGAAGAACTGTTCAAAGTCAACAGGAGTGTCTGCAGAATTTATTGTATGAGAAAAACTGGCTTTTTGGAAGTTTTTATTAGAGTTCATAAGTTGCCAAGAATGTAGTGGGGTAGGTTTTGTCAGCTTGATGGCCACAGTCACAAATATCCAACCATCAGTTCTCCCTAAGTGCATTCTGTAAATACCTTTGAAGTCAGTGCAGACCCAAAGAACAAAATGTGACAGTATAGTTTAGTCTTATTACAATCATGACTAGTTCCTGTGCTTGTAGTGATACTCCCATGGAAACCAGCATACTGCTTCCTAAGGCAGGACACCAAAGTTCAGAACTAAGAAACAACATTTCAGATGGTGTGACTGGTCTCTGCTACTCTGTTTTCTTAATAGAAGTAGGAAAATGAGCAAAGAAGTCCTAAAAGGACTCAGTGTAGAAGTGTGTTTGGCAGCTTTAAGATGTAGTAGTCTCCGTTTCTTGAGAATAAACCCTTCACCATGATGAAGAAGCACAATATTTTTTTGTAGGGTAACAATCATGGAGGCAAACACCAGGAAAATGCAGGACTGAAGGATAACCGCTTCAGTTGCTGTTCTTATCTCACTATGATGACGACTCAGATGATAGCTGAACCTTAGAAGTTTTCTAAGTTTCTGGGGATCCTTTCCTGAAATGTTAACATAGTCCCAGCTTCAAAGAGTAAGAAGTCTTAAGGGTTTTGTAGAATAGCCTCAGGGAACACTGCCTCTCTTCAATTTGCTCCATCACTCCTTGTATCCCTCAGGCTGGTTAATAATTTTTTCCGAGGTGTCATCTTCCAGAGTACTCCTGGAAGATGTGAACTCTGACTTGCCAGCTCCCTAACCTAGGTCAAATGACAGGTACATGAATTCTTCAGTCAAGACTTTCTCCAGATGTGACCCCAGAGCTTTCAAATCCTCATTTTAAAACAATTTTTTAAATCTGTTCTTTCCCACATTTTTTTCATACCAGATACAATGTATCTGTCCCACAAAGACTATACAGAATATAGAATTGGGAGGATGGAGGTTTGCTTTGCTATTCACAGCCAAAGACATGCCAAGGCCAATGCTTCAGGCTTTAGAAAAAGAAGACAAAAAACTTGCTTCTCAGGACTGAAAAAAAACAACCCTTATCCACATGACTTCCTTATTTGGAACTAAATAACTAAAACTAAAACTATTTACTTAAAAATCGAAGGTTAAACACTAATGAACGTACAGGGAGCACCATGCTTCACAAAGGAAGAAGGAAGTTTGTCTTTTAGTGAACCATTGCTGGAGACAAAAGGAAAACCTGGACACTTAGCAGGGTGTCAGTCAAGTACAGCGAGCACACATGCTCTGAAGAGTGGCACACCTCTGTGCAGGACATGCAAGGCAACGCCAGATATACTCAGTGTGAGATGGACTGTTTCATGGAGAGCAGTATAACCCCAAAGGCCAGGGGCAGCTGAAGTCACATCCATGTTCATGTGACACTGTGCCTTTAGGCTGACTGCTCTGAAGGCAAATACAAAATGTTTGGCTGTTGGATTTCACAGGCTGTCCTAGGAATTGTGGCGTTTGGGGAAGAGTTCCCCACCAGGCACAGCCTGATGGCAAAGCCACGGCACAAGAGGAAAGTGACCATATGGATTCACCCTGTGGTCTGCAGGGCATCACCTTGACCACTCCCCACCGTAAGCAGGAGGCAGTCAACCACAGGCAGATGTCCCATATATTTATATGTATTTTTATATAGATGTATGATAAAATGATGCTATTGTCAGCTAGGCAGGGCACTGTCATTATTGCTTTCAGGCTGTGTTTTGAGGAGCTATCACAAACTACGTGATAGAAATAGGCCATGTCACGAACCTTTGAACTGATTAACTTGGCTGTTTGTTGCTGGCTACTTAAGTTTCACCTTTAGATACTTAGATTTCTAAGAAAAAAGCAAAGTAAATTTCTTACATCTATTCAGCAAATTAAAAAGTTTATTTGGGATTTCTTCTCTGCGCCAATCACCTCTTTCTAAAACAACAGCCTTCTGCTACAACCCAGCATCTTAGCCTTTACGTAATTTTTATACCAATGTGCTTGCTGATTGCTATCTTGTGCTTTTAAATTATTTTAAAATAGTTTTTAACATCACAGAAATTAGTATCTGCAACTGAAATAATTTTCTTAAGTACTTACTTCATAGGAAAAGACCTTACATATTTTTTCTTTGACGAAAAACTGACCAACCTAGCTGAGGAAGTGTTCGGTTGCATCCTTGGTTTAAAGTGGTGTGACTGATTATTTTTTTTAACACATGTGATCAGACAGACCTTCTTCTTTTTTTTTAAGAAAACACATTAAAAATCCTGTTGTTTCCTTGACTACTTGAGACTTAAGATAAAAAAACCAAGGACCTGTTCTTGTAAACACTAACAGAGTTACTGCTCACTACTGTAAGCTGTCCTGAAAGCACAAATCTTCTATGGCACGAGTACACTGCACCAAGAACTGTAAGTCAGAATACTATATCTCAAAAGATCAGACTCTGTCGCGACGGAGGGAAGACACAGTCACTCAATATGAGTGACCAGCAGACTTCGTTTATTGTGCCTTACAGTCACCTTTTATGCCTTGTTATAATTAGCTCATACATATTACAAAAGTTAAGCTCATTATTGGTTAGTTGCCTAAATACCAAGCCCGCCCCTAGTTTCTCTTCTGTAGTTACCTGTTCCCACCTGCAACATTCTTTTCCCACCAAAATCTTCCTGTTACTGTGTAACAACGACAGCCAAGGACAGTGTATTTTGCTTTACTTCAGGTAAGCTGAGAGCGATGTGCATTTTTGTCCAGCCAGCTAGATTATGTTTATGTAAACTTTTTCAGCTAGCCAGTTATCCACAAGACTCCACTATTGTAACCTGTAGTAAATAGTACCACTGAAATACAGAGACCATCAAAACTGTATTTTTAAAATTTTCCTTACTGAAAAAGAAAATCCAATAATGCATTTTTATCACTGTTTTAAGTCTATGATAGACACTGGTAATTGCCATACAATGTGGTATAAAAAATTTGAGTATTTTGTCTGCTGAACTTATATTGAAATGACTGGTCTTTATAAATTTGTAATGCTGGCCTCACAATAATTCAAGACTATCCAAAGATAAAACAGAAATCCCAAAATGTTTTGAGACTGGAGTAGTTAGAACTGACAAATCCAGGCCATTCACAGACAAGCTACATAACATAAACAGGGGAGAAAGGAATGCATTTAAATGCACGTACCAGAATGTGTCTCATGGCTCAAAATCATGAGAGAGACAATGAGCATACCTTTTATGCTATCTGGCAGCATATAAACAAGTTGGCATGCTCAGTACCTATCTGTATGATTCAAGGCAACTCCACTGACCAAGCTGTATCCTTAAAGTGCTTTGGGCATACATGCATTGTGTGTATGGACTCCAAGACAAAAATAACCCAACATACTTGACATCAAAACCATGTCCCAGAAGCCTTGCTATGTCATACAAATCAAGACATTTTGGCATTTACGCTCCAGGTTTGGTATTACGATTAATGGCCAAAATATGAACATTGTTAGCCATACTTTTCCCTCTCATATCATACAGTATTTTGAAATCATACTTTAGAATAATTTTTATAGGTTCAATTTAAACAGTGAAAAGCTGTCTTTAGTGTCTCTGTATTTGCACATTACACATTTGGAAATACAGAGCTTTGTCTGAAGCAGATTTTCCTCTGTTCATTCACAGGTTTCTCCAATTCCTAGAAGGTAAAGATAGAAAAACTATTACGGGATACACAGATGCAACATTTTGTGTTTATGTGATAAAAAAACATTGCAGTTTACAACTGACAATCATGAAATCATCAGATTCTGGTAGCTTGCTTTATGCCAAAGAGGTTCTTAGATAATAATTGCTTTTGATGCAATCAGAAGCAAAATTAGGTTTTTTTAAATGCCAGGAAAATCAACTGAAAGCAAAGTTCATATTCTACAAGTTGAAGCATCAAAAGGAAATGTCTACTATACAGCACAAGGCTTCAGAGAGGACACTTGACACAGGGTAGATCTAATAGAATTAATTATTGTGTGTTCAAATTTAATCAGAAGAGCACTGTGCACTGCTCAAACTAAGGACATTACAAAATCCACCTCTGCAAGAAAACAGTGAATAGATGTGGCGCATTTCCATTCATAGCTCTGCATAGAAAAAAAAATTTTCCTCTGGTTACAATTCTATTTTTGTTTACTTCTCTCAATCTTGTACTTTGTAAGCCACTTATTTCATCATATTCCAATCTAAACATGAACCCCGGGTATTCATATAAGAAAAGTGGGAAAAAAATGTAATGTTTAGCCAGTCCATATCCCTTCTTTCAAAACATCAGTATTACAAAAGAAAACAAAACAAACCCAGGAAAACTACCATCCACTGCATTCTTAAAAGGCAAAATAAAATTACAAACAAAAATTGAATTTGTCTCCATCCTCCCTTCAAAATTTTTTCCACTGGGAATGGTAACATATCAGTAACAAGAAAATATCTTTTCCTTCAGTAGTGAAAAAGTTATGATGTTTATGGCTTTAAGAGAAGAAACAACTATTTTTAAGTCCTCAGAAGTCACTAAGAAGTCATGACTGCTGGTTTTTTGACCAAGAAAATTTAAACCATACTTATTAATGAATTTACTTACAAATGAAATATCAGTAATTAAAATATATTGTTTGCTGAACCAACCTAATATTCTCTAATACAAAGTTTGAAACAGGAATTTTAAATAAACAACCTCTCAGTAAGGCTACTTTAAAAACCTCATTTGAAATTGCCACATACATTTAAACTACACTGTTACATCAACAGTCAAACACTACTTCATAGTTAGTTTCTTATGCATCAGTACTTACCTTTTTCTTCCTCGTATTTAATGAGTACATTTCAAGTAGCCTTCAGCCACCGATCCAGGTTTCCATCCAACACACCATCAGATAAAGCTTGCTTTCTAGCTCCAATGGAAACAGTGCTAAGAAGTAGTGACAACAAACTACCATGTGTTAAACTGATAGCTTTCTGGGGGTTGGGGGGAAGAAGGGGTGGAAAGAAAAACAAGAGATTACCCAACACTTCTTGACAAAATGTTTTTACTCCAGTTATGCTGAAGACCTTCTGTCACCTTAGAATCAGGAACTTGTGGTTTGATCTGCCTTTATGTATCACCGTAAGGAAATGATTAACATTCATGATGTCACTGCTCGAATTTTCAGTAGCAGTTCAGAATAAAAGCATACCCAAAACATTTTCCAGATTCACTGCAGTTTACCGTGTATGTGTATTGCCACCTAGAGAGTCAAGGTTATAACTGTAGGCATGGAAATAATTAAGCCAGCCCAAGCATGCTAGCTATTTTGAAATGTTTCTTTGAACATAGGCTTTGCTATACCAAACAATGAGTGAGTGCAGTCCAACATCTCTTACTGCAGGTGTCATCAGATGCTTTCAGAAAAATACATGTGAACTCCCAACAACGCATCTGCCATAACCAGAACTAGCTGCCAAATGCTAGACAGTAACTATCTTTGGTGCCACCTGGAAACACACATTCACTTATTCTCTACACGAAGGATCTTACACATTTTCCATCTACCCATATACATAAGCATGTATTTTTTTAATGACCATTAAATTCTTGGCCTTGCCAACCAGAAAAAACATCGAACAGCAATTGCAAAAACAGTGACAAACCTACTAATTTACTGTTGATCACCACATTAAAATTACTGCAAACGTTGCTGTGCTGAAGATTGAGCCAATGCTGAAAATACTACTTGATGTCATTGCTCCGCTGGCCTGACACTTGCCTGCACTCACTTGCTGTCACCTCTTCATCATCACCTATCTTCCATTCTCCATTTTCTTTTTTTCTTTCTTTCTACCACAGTCTAGTCAGCCAAGATAATGGTCACCAATGCAGTCTGCTTTTCACAGCACTTGCTCTTTCCTGATTTGGACTAAGCCTTAATCTTCTCCTGGAGGCTTATCTATCTTGGGAACCATAAATATATGGCAGGCCTTCAATAAACACAAATCAAGACCACATAAAACAGGCCTTAAGTTTAAAATGAGACAGAAAATTTACAAAGGCAGACATGCTGCTAATTAACGCTTTGCTGTTTGCATCTGCCCTGAAATGTTTAACTCATTTAACCTCTCATTAGTATGCCCATACCCTTACTGTGCTACTTCTAGATGCAACTACTCTTACCAACCTGGGTAACAGCTAGATGATCTCTGTGGTTACACTGTACATTTTCTTACTCTTGTGAAGGAGCTCTTTAGAAGGAAAATTTTAGAGAAAAGCAAATTCCCAATTATCTAGAGAGAATAGAAGCAATTTTTTTTCTGGAAGATTAAGAACATAAGATAAATGAAGATTGTCAGTTGGTAGGCATTATGTGGCTCCTGCATTACCTTAGAATTTATGCCAACATTTCAAAAGAACATTTTTTTTCTCAGTGGATACTAATGCACAGGCAAATTAAAACATCTTAAGCTTACTTAGTTTACGTACAGCCCTTGAACAAGAGCTCTCCAGAAAAATGGAGCTGGAAGTCAAGACCAGTGTTTTGATAGCCCACAGTGACACATGATATTTGGAGACATGAGACACTGAGCAATGACACATCTTGGTCACACCTTTTATGCAAAGTTTATTTCACCTATCATCAGGCACCTTACCTTGCCCTGCTTTTCTATAACCCAAACTCTCAGACTCATTTCAAAAGTTTTCCAAGGCTTTTAAATTTGCCTCTATTTGCAAACAGATGAATGGAAAAAATTAATCAGCTCAGCAAATGCTCTGAAGTAGCTCTAACATTCCAGCCCATAACCCTGAGCCCATGACTGGAACAAGCTAAGAGGAAATTGCTTGCCTCCAGCATAATTACAAATAACCATATGGCGTACAACACAGTGCAAGCTTCATTTGCTTTAAAGGGCTTATTCATTTTGTTATGGAATAGCTTAAGAATATACATATTTTAAAGACAATAATAAAATCTCATCTGTTCTGTGAATACAGTAGATAGGAGAGACAGATTTTAATGCCAAAATACAGTCTATTGCTAGGACATACCTACTGTGTGTATGAAGCTCCAAGCAGATTTTAAGGGACTAAAGTATGTCTGCAAAGATAACTATCTAACTACTAGATCCTGAAAATACTGGATGGTGTGAAATATTACCAAACCCACAAATATATGAATGTGTATATTACCTAGGGTAAAAAAAAAAACACAACACAAAACCAAAACAACCCCTTCAACAAATGAATAAACCTATTTCCTCACAAATTTATTTTGGTTATAGTAAACATGAAACAGCACTTGCATTCTTGCCAGAAAAAGAAGTTTGTTTTTAAAAACATTTTTAAAGCACCTCCTAAGACAAGCTGATGGATTTGGACTTAAAAAAATATAACTAAAAATGTGTGCAAAAAATAAAATTTTAAATATGATCTGACAGCAGGTAGAAGCATATCCAAACAACCACCATGAAATGCTTGAGTCACTCAGCCACCTTACTTCGGTGAGTAGTAAGAGACTCTAACAATCTAAATGAATAGGCAATGAACAAATACAGATACCTTATAGCACAAATACTGAAAAAAAAAATTCTGAATGTTTACTAAGGCAGCTGACAAGCTGACTATTTTAAGCAAAAAGACCTAATAAAATAACAGAAGTTATGAAAGCAACAATCTTATGAAATAAAGTCAGGAACTAACACAAATAATAGTCTGAAAGTTTTAAAATACAAAATACACACAGGCAACACTTTATTGTCCTTTAGCAAATATATTATTGAAAAAAAAAAAATATTCTCAAGCTGCCGTCTTCAGTGATTCCAGCAAAAAGCGTTTGCTATCCTTAAAGACAGATCACATCTGCAAAGTCTGACAGTCTGCCCATACAACTTCAGTCTACTGTTAAAGACAAGTATTTCTAATTGTACTTACAGTTGTAAATCAATTACAGAAGACAAGCATTAAGTTCATATTTAACAGCAAAAAACACTAACTCAATGAACTTCTATACAATCTTTTTGCAAGAACCACAGTCTGCAAAAACTACACCTCAGTCAGGTAAGTTTGAAAAAGCATTATGTGGTAATTTTATATTGCATTGAGTTTTGTTGACACATCTGCACACACCTCCCATTTCAATGCTGCTCACTGGTTCGGAGCTCACATTGCAAATAAGTATAGCATTAACTTAAGAATGGACCAAAAACCTAAAAGCTGGCTGCCCACTGCTTTGTGTAATGTGAAAAGGAGAAGATGAAAAAGGCGAAAAAGCTTTTTCTCAACAAGAATGTGAAAAACTTTCACAACAGCAGCAGCT